>NC_080407.1:40832165-42324665 GCF_030265065.1 Corythoichthys intestinalis | reverse complement strand
CGTCGTTCCCGACATCAATGAGGTCGCTGTCGGAAAATCCCCCTCCTACACACAAAAAACACACACCGCGCTGCGTGAGAGTGTCATGCGTGGTGTCAGTAACTTTTGGAAGGAAAGCATATCTGATGACAGCCGAGGCCAACCAAAAATGGGGCTGCATTTCTCAAGCCTGGAAAACCCACCTCCAGGCCGCCGCCCTTTGTCCTTGTCCAGGTCGTTTTTGGGGTCCAGGGCGTCGGCCAAGTCGAATTCGTCCGCTGCTGTCAGGGTTCAAAACAGCCAACGGATGGGAAAGTTGCAAAAGGGAAAAGCCACAAAAAACAAAACAAAAACCCGAGTGGCTGCATGCTAGCAACAGATGACATCATGTTACCTGCTTTCCCTTTGGTCTTGCTTGGAGCCTTAGTGCCTGCAGGGGGCAATGTTACACATGATTCACATTTCAAGACTAGAAGATTTCCAAATTATACTGTTTTTTAAAGTTTTTTAAAAAATTTTTACCTGGTAACGGGGTTGGCGTGGCTAGAAATCACAACATAGCACAAATTCAGCATTCGAAATGTCGGAGCACTTCACTTCACCACAACTGTACCTACTTTCAGTGTTATCGAAGCCCAACGCGTCAGCCAGGTCGAGACCTTGAGGCCGCACTGCAACGACAAAAACCACTTCAATGCACACTATTCCAGAAAACACGCTCACAAAAGGGCTTTTGTTGCCTAGCTTGGTTGCTTTGTTAGCCCACAGGGGGCGCAAAACTAGTTGTTTTTGCCTACTATCAGCAGTAAACTTCTTCGCTGCTGCATTTTACGGCGCCCCTAAAGGGACATCGACAGAAATAAAATTCCTTTTCAACCATCTGGCGCACCAGATAGGATGTGGTGCGCACTAGAAACTATCTGGTGCACACCCGATAGTATGTGATGCGCACTAGAAACTATCTAGGGTGCACTAGATAGTTTGTGGTGCACACTAAAAACAATCCGGTGCACACTAGAAACGATTTGGTGCGCACTAGACAGTTTGTGGTGCACAGTAGAAACAATCTGGTGCGCACCAGATAGTATGTGGTGCACACCAGATATTTTGTGGTGCACAACAGATAGTTTTTAGTGTGCACCAGATAGTTTGTGGTGCACAGTAGAAACAACCTGGTGCGCACCAGATATTTTGTGGTGCACAACAGATAGTTTCTAGTGCGCACCAGATTCCTTTTGGTGCGCACTTGAAACTACGTGGTGCGCACTAGAAACTATCTGGTGCACACCAGATGGTATGTGATGCATACTAGTAACAATCTGGTGCGCACTCGAAACTGTGGTACGCACTAGAAATGATCTGGTGCGTACCAGTTAGTATGCGGTGCGCACAAGAAACAAACTGGTGTGCACCAGATATTTTGTGGTGCACAACAGATAGTTTCAAGTGAACACCAGATATTCTGTGGTCCGCACTAGAAACAATCTGGTGCGCAGTAGAAACTATGTGGTGTGCACCACAAACTATCTGGTGCACTCCAGATGGTATGTGATGCACACTAGAACCAGTCTGGTGCACGCTAGAACCAATCTGGTGTGCACTAGAAACAATGTGGCGCACACCAGAAACAATCTGGTGTGCACCAGATATTTTGTGGTGAACAACATATAGTTTCTAGTGCACACAAGATTCCTTTTGGTGCACACTAGAAACTATGTGGTGCGCACTAGAAACTATCTTGTGCACACCAGATGGAATGTGAGGCATACTAGTAACAATGTGGTGTGCACTAGAAACTGTGGTGCGCACTAGAATATATCTGGTGCACACCAGATATTTTGTGGTACACAACAGAGAGTCTCTAGTGCCCACCAGATATTTTGTGGTGCACAACATATAGTTTCTAGTGCGCACCAGATTCCTTTTGGTGCGCACTAGAAACTATGTGGTGCACACTAGAAACTATCTGGTGCACACCAGATGGTATGTGATCCATACTAGCAACAATCTGGTGCGCACTAGAATATATCTGGTGTGCACCAGATATTTTGTGGTGCAGAACAGATAGTTTCTAGTGCGCACCAGATAGTTTGTGGTGCACAACAGATAGCTTCTAGTGCGCACCAGATACTTTGTGGTGCACACTAAAAACAATCTGGTGCGCAGTAGAAACTATGTGGTGTGCACTAGAAACTATCTGGTGCACTCCAGATGGTATGTGATGCACACTAGAAACAATCTGGTGCGCACCACATACTATCTCGTAGGCACCAGATAGTTTCTAGTGCTTTGTGGTGCGTACTACAAACTATCTGGTGCCTATCAGATAGTATGTGGTGCGCACTAGAAGCCATTTGGTGCGCGCTAGAACCAATCTGGTGTGCACTAGAAACAATGTGGTGCACACCAGAAACAATATGGTGTGCACCAGATATTTTGTGGTGAACAACACATAGTTTCTAGTGCACACGAGATTCCTTTAGGTGTGCACTAGAAACTATGTGGTGCGCACTAGAAACTATCTTGTGCACACCAGATGGAATGTGAGGCATACTAGTAACAATGTGGTGTGGACTAGAAACTGTAGTGCGCACTAGAATATATCTGGTGCACACCAGATATTTCGTGGTACACAACAGAGAGTCTCTAGTGCCCACCAGATATTTTGTGGTGCACAACAGATAGTTTCTAGTGCGCACCAGATTGTTTTCAGTCCGCACCACATAGTTTCTAGTGCGCACCAGATTCCTTTTGGTGCGCACTTGAAACTATGTGGTGCACACTAGAAACTATCTGGTGCACACCAGATGGTATGTGATCCATACTAGCAACAATCTGGTGCGCACTAGAATATATCTGGTGTGCACCAGATATTTTGTGGTGCAGAACAGATAGTTTCTAGTGCGCATCAGATAGTTTGTGGTGCACAACAGATAGTTTCTAGTGCGCACCAGATTGTTTTCAGTGCGCACCACATAGTTTCTAGTGCGCACCAGATTGTTTTTAGTGCACACCACATAGTTTCTAGTGCGCACCAGATAGTTTTTGGTGCACAACAGATAGTTTCTAGTGCGCACCAGATACTTTGTGGTGCGCACTAAAAACAATCTGGTGCGCACTAGAAACTATGTGGTGTGCACTAGAAACTATCTGGTGCACTCCAGATGGTATGTGATGCACACTAGAAACTGGTGCGCACCACATACTATCTCGTAGGCACCAGATAGCTTTTAGTGCGCACCAGATATTTTGTGGTGCACAACAGATAGTTTCTAGTGTGCACCATAGTTTCTAGTGTGCACCAGATACTTTGTGGTGCGCACTAGAAACTTTGCTGCGTACCAGATAGTATGTGGTGCGCACTAGAATATATCTGGTGTGCACCAAAAACTATGTGGTGCGTACTACAAACAACCCAGTGCGCACCAGATAGTATGTGGTGCACACCAAATAGTTTCTAATGCACATCAGATATTTTGTGGTGCGCACTAGAAACTATCTGGTACATACCAGATATTATGTGTGCATACCAGATATTATGTGTGCTCACTAGAAAGCAGTGGCGCCTCCAGAATTTTTTCATAGGGGTGGCCAGATGGGGCCACTTAAAATCTTGGGGTGGCCAAAACTAGAAGCCATAATTTCAGGTTTTCATTATATTACAGTAAAAAGGTCAGGGGGAAACTATCAGAAAGACTTACGGACATGGCTACTGATATACTTTGGTGTATTGTGTAATATTTGATGTTACTAATGATTTAATGTGCATAGTCCATAACTGTCCAGTCAACATTTTGAGTTGCACAACAATTCTGTTTTATTGCGTTATATATACTGTATATTAGGCATAAGGTGTACATTTACCTAGGACTGTCAAACGATTACAATTTTAATCGGGTTAATCACAGCTTAAAAATTAATCGTAATTAATCGCAATTCAAACCGTCTCTAAAATATACCATATTTTTCTGTAAATTATTGTTGGAATGGAAAGATGTGACAAGACTGATATATACTTTCAACATACTGTACATAAGTACTGTATTTGTTTATTATAACAATAAATCTACAAGATGGCATTACCATTATTAACATTCTTTCTGTGAAAGGGATCCACGGATAGAAAGACTTGTCATTCTTAAAGGATAAATGTGAGTTTGTATATTGTGACTAAATATTGCCATCTAGTGTATTTGTTGAGCTTTCAGTAAATGATACTGTAGCGACTTAACTGTTCTGCCCAAATGCATGATGGGAGGTGGTGCAACCATGACTGTGTGTGGTGGCTACAAATGCTACATCTTCTCTGCGTTGGGTACACTACAGGGTGTTAATAAAAAAGATCAACTCCTGTCATTCTTCCCCACAATATTTATAGTTGCTGTGGGAGAGATGACAAATGCCAATTAAAAGCACGGCCCCAATGAATGCTTATATCTACTGCACTCTGCTTCTTATCTATGTATATAAGTAAAACGGCGCCATTGTAGCCTGTTTACGGCAATGCGTGAATAAGTTGTAACGCGAATGCGTTAGTTGCGATGAATATTTTCACGTGATTAATTTTAAAAAAATAATTACCGCCGGTTAGAGCGTTAAATTGACAGCCCAACATTTAACAAAACAAAATAAATGCATTCATTCGGGATGAAATGCATACCTGATGCTACAACAATCTAACTATATACCAGTAGGGTGGCCAACCAATTTATAGGGGTGGCCGTGGCCACCCCTGGCCACCCCCTGGTGGCGCCATTGCTAGAAAGTTCCCTTTTCTAAGCCACAAACTGCAGGCACGCATCGGACACCAGCAGTTTCGGCGTGCTAAAAATGATAATAGACGATTTAGTTGAGCTTTACTTCAATTTTGGACTCAACTATAAATATATTACTGCATTACTTGCACAACGTGACCAATACATTCTCTCAGAACGCACTAGTAATAATCTGGTGTTTACCAGATTGTTTTAATTCATTTTATTTCTGTCGTTGTCCCTTTAGGGGCTTTGTCCAATTTTGGATTGAGAGGGGCTGCGCTCAGGACAAATGGATTGGACGTCTATCACCGTCAATGGCAGGTAAATGGGTAATTTAGAAAAAACGTTAAAGCCGATCGACCAAAAGGAAGCTTGTTGATGCGTTCCTTTAGTTTTAGTGTCGTAAATCGTAATTTGACGATATTAATTACGTGCAGTTCAGTAAAACCGCTCATTTTTAATGGAACTCTGGTGCGTCTTTGTCCACAGGCCGGACCGTTATTCTCCAGCGGCGCAGCAGCAGCACAAAACCTGCGTCTCACCTTGTTTCACCCCGTTTATGACTTCTTACCTTGAACGACCAGCATCATCACGATGATCGCGATCATCATCGCAAGAAGCGGCAGCGGTGATCCTCCGAGATGTCCCATCACAGAACCCAAGTTACCGAACCGAATCTTCCACGAGCCGTCGGCAGATGTCAAGTGGTAGGTGGTCGAGGCGTGTCCGCGCGAGATGCTTCCGGTGCTACCTTTCTAAATAAAAGCCGGTGCTTGTTTTCGAAAGTCTCCCAGGGGGCGTGGCTTCGGGCCAAGCGGGTGGAGGAAACGAGCCCAAAAGCAGGACGCCGATGTCCGAGGCACGCCAAACGCCAACCGAAGCCAAACGGCACCGACATGGGCGACAAAGCGGCCACCAGGTAACCTCTTCTTACTTTATTTTATTATTTATAGTTTGTGTTTCCTCTCCCTGTCACTTGACAAGTCTTGTTTATCTCCTTAATACCAAACGATTCAATTAATCTCCCTCATTCAGTAGAAAAAGCCAGCAAAAACAACCAAAACATTAAATTCAAACATGAAAAATGCAATCATGTGATTTTTTTAATTTTGAAATTTTTTTTTTTTTTTTTTTTTTTTTTGCTGAGTTTGCACTTGCAGCTGTTTAGTGACAACTCTGGTGATTGAGTGGAAATGACGTCACAAGTTCACTAATGTCCTCTTAGCATTTAGCATGCCCGGGTGAAAACACTGGCTTCCTGTTTAAGGAGCGGATGTCCTCCAAACTTTGCTCATTTGCACTTTTTTGGGGAGTGGGTGGGGGTGATTCCTTCCTTCTCCTGGTCACATGTCGCTTAAACAGCCTTTCCTGCTTGGTGGTGCAGGAAAAAACGTGAAATAACAGTTGAAACATTTTAGCCAGCGATGAACAAAAATCGACAACAAACCTTTTGAGCTTGAAGAAAGCTGTGCAGCAACAATATAAATACTTAGTCATATATTCTTTATCCTCTGCGGAGAATTATATTAGCGTTGTACTGATAAACTAGGATGATTTATATTGTTTATGTGTGTTAGTCAGAGGCGTCACGTCCCATAAGGCAAACCAGGCAATTGCCTAGGGCCCTCATCCAGCAGGGGCCCCCAGAGGGCCAACAGATTTAGCACACGCAGCTTTACTCCACTGTCGCAGCGACAAGTGCAGGGAGTGTTTCAATTAGCGGATCGATACCAAAATATCGATATTTCGATCCAGCGCGTTAATTTTTAGGTATCGATCCTCAAGCAAAAGTATCGATATATGGAATTAATATATTTTCTTTGTCAATTTTTTGGTATATTTTTGTGCACACTTTTTGTACTACTTTTCCCTTTTGCATTCTACACTCACGTAAGCAGTGCACACACATAAGCAGTGCACCGGCGTGTGCTCCCGCCCCCACTCACGTCCCAATCCTGTGTTGAACAGCATGCTTTTCCTCCGCCCCTCTCACACCTAATTTCTTACTTAACCTTATTATTAGTTCTTATTCATTTATTATTATTTCTTGTGAATTTGTTTCATGTTTTTATTTTTTCATGAAATGTTTTTCCATATTTTTTTATGTTACAAACAATTAAATGCTTGATTTTTATGTTTTGTTGCTACTTGTTTTTATTTTGTTAAAGGTCTGTTTCAATTATTTCAAAATCAGTTTTTTTTTTTTAATTTATTTTTATATTTTATTTAATTTTATTTCAAAATCTGTTTGAAAATTGTGTTAGTAAAATAAAATTCAAAAACGGCAAGTGACTATTGATTATTGGATTTGTTTTTAGTGATCTACCATTTGAGGGCGTAAACATGCTACTATTAATTCGTTCTTTAATTAGATCAAACATGTTTAATTTAGGTAGATTAAAATTTGATCAAATACAACGTGTAGCAGGGAAATGTTCTTTGCATATGAATTTAAGGGTCATGGTTAAAGAGTGAGACTGACTAATCAGAGTTTGTTGTTGATGGATTGGTTTGTGAGTTTGAGGGAAACTGCTTTGCTCGTTATTAAAAGCCGCAGTTTTCCATTGCAAAGCATATTTGACACAAAGAGACTTGAGTTGAGTGCTTGATGTAGTTGTACATTAGATATCATCAGAATGGCTGAGAACACTGCAGGGTTATTATATATATATAGAATATGAACTTCTGGTATCGATATCGGATCGGGATCGCAATATTTGGCCTTGGTATTACTTAGTATCGGATCGAATCCAAAAACACTGGTATCGCCCATCTCTAGTTTCAATACCATGGAATCATTTGGCAGATTACCTAACGATTTTGTTATCAATCCCAATCAGCACTAACCATGTCACGTAGATTATACATGTTTAAGAAAGTCCAATCAGCTATTAGAACCACATGATTGTTTAAAGAGTGACACACCAAGTACCCTCTGGAAAGTCCTTGCCGATATGTTTTACGTTGATTTTTACAGGCCACCTCATTATTCATGTGACTACTTAAAGAAATAGTGATTTTTCCCAAAAAGTCTATTAATGGGTCTATCGTATTACTCGTTGAATACTCTTTAAGAAAAATACAACATATATGAATCTAAAATAATCCTAAACGATTTTATTAGCAATTTTAATACTCCTTTTAGCAAGGTGCCTTGGGTATGCGTATGTTCCCATAGCAACCAGTCCTGTTATTGTCCTACGTCACAAGCGCTGCGTATTCTGTGAGCGAGAATAGGCGTAAGGTGCGCATTTCGAGCAGAGGACGGCCACCTGTTAAAATGTGTGCGAATGTAAGTACATCCATATGAGTCAGTGTAAAGTGCTTAGTTTTCGCCACTTTTATGGCCAGGATGACCACACGTACACGCAGCGCGCACTCGCACCCCCCCACCTTTGTGTTCATTATACTGCGCGAGTATGTATGTGTGTCACATGACTCAGAAGGGCCCTATGTTGCTTGTTACCATGGGCCCCCGGGACCCTTGCTACGCCTCTGGTTTTAGTGATGTAAAAACAGCTTATTTTTAAAGGAACTCTGCTTCTTTTATGACAAAACTTTCTTCTTCCAGAGTCTTCAAGAAGACCAGCCCAAACTGCAAGGTAGGTTCAGGACAAGTTTTTTTTCAGTTCGCAGTGGCCGATGACTTATTCCGTTCTGCAGCTCAGCGTGTATCTGGGCAAGCGTGACTTCATCGACCACTTGGATCACGTGGACGCCGTCGGTGAGTAGTGCGTGAACGCACGCAAACTTCGGAGTGATGTCATGGTTCTCGGCGCAGATGGCGTGGTCCTCGTGGATCCCGAGTATGTACAGGATCGCAAAGGTACGGTATGAGATCCGGACCCAGACTGGATCCGTCGGTCACCCATGCGTTTTGGTCGGCAGTCTTTGCGAGTCTGGCGTGCGTGTTTCGTTACGGTCGGGAGGACGTGGACGTCCTGGGCCTCTCCTTTCGGAAGGATCTTCACGTCCACACTTTGCAGGCCTATCCTCCCATCCTGGATCCTAAGCCGTTGAGTTCCTTGCAGGAGAAGCTGCTGCGCAAGCTAGGCCCAAACGCTCACCCTTTCCGCTTCACCGTAAGGCTACCGGATGAGTCCTTCCTCAGGGCGCCGCCTGATGCATTCCGGTGCCTTCAGATCCCGGAGAACCTGCCGTGCTCAGTTACCTTGCAACCCGGACCTGAGGAGACCGGCAAGGCATGCGGCGTCGACTACGAGCTATTGGCCTACTACGCCAAGACAGCAACTGAAAAACTCCAACCGAGGTTGGTTGCCCCTGACGCGCAACTGCCCAAAATCTCCCGGATTATTATTCGGATTATTTCTCCAGGAACTCTGTGCAGCTGGTGATCCGAAAGGTGCAATACGCCCCGGAGAAGAAAGGCCCTCAACCCATCGCGGAGTGCAGCCGCAGCTTCCTGATGTCTGAGCGACCGTTACAACTCGAAGCGTCGTTGGACAAAGAGGTGACGGATAACCATTTTTCGTCTCGTGATTCTTGTGACGATCTCCGACTCTGCCCCCTTTCCAGTTGTACTATCATGGCGAGCCCATCAACGTCAATGTGCACATTTCCAACAACTCCAGCAAGACTGTCAGGAAGGTGAAAATTGCAGGTGAGCGGCCATCCTGTCCTACGCGTGGGTGCCGTACAGCCCTGATGCTTTTCACCGGCTTTGTGTCGCCCCCTGCAGTGCGCCAGTACGCCGACATTTGTTTATTCTCCAAGGCTCAGTACAAATGTCCCGTGGCCCAGCTGGAATCTGAGTGAGTAGAACACACTTGACGAATTCTTTTTTTAGCAGTCTTCTGAAATTAACCTTTGTGAGGTGAGGGTTTATTATTAAATACACGCACTGACTGTGATTCTTTAGCGAGCAGGTGTGCGCAAGCTCCACCTTCTGCCAGGTGTACACGCTGACTCCTAGCATGGGCGCCAATCGCCTGAAGAGAGGCCTGGCGCTGGATGGCAAGCTAAAACACCAAGACACCAATCTGGCTTCCAGCACCATGTATGTTAACACACCTTGCAGTCGTCCACATGTACCCATCCATCCATTATCTACCGCAAGGGTATCCAACTCTGGTCCTCGAGAGCCCCTATCCAGCTTTGAGTCAGGTGTGTTTGAGAAGGGGGCCATGGAAAACAAGCTGGATAGGTGCTCTCGAGGACGAGATTTGGATATCCCTGATCTACCGCTTATTCCGGGCTCGGGTCGCAGGGGCAGTGGCTTTAGCAGGGAAGCACTTCCCTCTACCCCACCCACTTCAACCAACTCCTCCAGTGGGATCCCTGGGCATACCCAGGCCAGCCGAGAGACAGTCTCTCCAAAGTGTGCTGGGTCCTCCCCGGGGCCTTCCTCCGGTGGGACATGCCCCGAACACCTCTTCAGGGAGGTGTTCGAACCAGATGCCCGAGCCACATCATGACATTGTTTACTTTTTGATTTTGTCTAAATGCAAAATCATATTGGAGGTATTGCCTCCTCGGCAGCCACCTTCCGCAAACATGTTTTACATGTCGGTTGGCCTTCCTTAAGCTGGGGCCGTCTCTAACTTTTCTGTAGCCGAAGTATTCCCTTATCAGCGATTTCGTTTTCTTCGATGGGGGAAAAGGTTCAGAGGTTTCACCTCCTCCAGCCATCGTGTAGCACAGCTGACACACTAAGCAGCAATCAGTGGGGGAGGCTTGAGCCTTGAAGCTGCAAGCGAGGGATTTCTCGCTGCATTTTTAGGACGTAAAAAATAGCTAATGCCTTAGGGCAGACATGTCCAAAGTCCGGCCGGGGGGCCAAATGCGGCCCGTGGTCAAATCTCATCCGGCCCCCAGCCTCTGTCATAAAATCAATAACGTCTGGCCCGCACACAGACTTAATAAATTGGTCAGCAGTACTGCTACCAGCACATGAAGTAGTTTACACACAAAATGCTGCTCCTCTTTTACCCACTAAAAGGCAGCAGCACTCTAAGCAACACTACCCCATGTGACCCGTTACTCCCAATTTTGTAAAATGGCGACAATCAACAAAAAAAAAAGAAAGTTGACTGCGACGGCCGACGCTTCAAAGATAGGTAGAAATTGGACGATTACTTCACTAAAATACGCAACAACTGTGTCTGCCTCATTTGCAAAGAGACGGTCGCTATTTTTAAAGAGTTCAATGTGAGGCGATATTACCAAACAAGACACGTTGACATGTAAGACAAGATTACAGGGAAGGTACGTAGCGAGAAATTGAAGCTAGTTTAATTTTACAGCAGCAGTTTTCACAAGAGCCCGACAGTCAAAAGAGAACGCCACAAAGCATAGTTGCAAAATTGTTGAAATTATTAATTTAAGGCTGAAAATAAGTGTTTTTTTTTTAAGTGTTTTTTTTTTTTTTTTTGCATTGAAATAACAGTGAAAAAAAGGGGGTCGTCTTATATTCGTGGTCTAGACATTATACCCATTCACGACGCTAAATGGCGCCAGATATCATTGAAGCGATGTTCTGTCATGACAGATCTAAGCTACTCTCAAGTTTAACCAGTTAGCATTATTTTATTGCAATATTTTTCCTTATTCAGATTTGTTTCAAGACTACATTTACAGTTAGACTTCACTTTGATGGTCAATGCAGTTATTGCAATTTTGTCGTTTTATCACAATAGATTGGTTTATTTACATTTCAAAAACCAGAAGCCATTCATTTACGAATGTGATTGCACTTTAGTTTACATATTTAAATGTTCAGATATTAAGATTTGAATGAAGCAAAATAACATGCTTTTTCTCTCAAATATATTGTTATAATCATTTGTTTCGGATGTACCGTAATTATTTTCTGTATAAAAATTAATTTGGTGTTCAAAAAGTCTTTTTTTCAAACTTGAGTCTTGTAAAAGAGGGGGTCGTCTTATATTCGGGCCAATACGGTAATAAAGCAAATGTGACACACAGAATGGCTAAAATTTGCTTAAACATATTGTTCTACGTAAAGGACGTCAGCCAAGATCGGCCCCTCACATTTTTACCACACCAAATCTGGCCCCCTTTGCAAAAAGTTTGGACACCCCTGCCTTAGGGTTAGGGACAGTGTGACCAAGGGCGTAGGTTTGCATAGGGATGGTAGGGACATATCACTACCAACTTTTCAGGATGCTTAAAATGTCCCCACCAACTTTTACGCAACCTTATTTGCATTACATAATGACTTCAATTATATAGGTAATTTAAATTGTCTTCCCATGTTGTAAGGACAGAATTAACCCTACCCATATTAAGTGAATTACTATACTTTCAATATGTTCAGACTTACATTGACCCCTCTTCACTTGCTGAATGTGCTAGTCCATTTCCCCCCCCTCAAACGCAAATTTGATTGGCTGATGACTTGACCCCCCCCCCCCCCCCCACATTCACACAGCCGTTGTTCTGTCAAAATTTTCACCCTGATACTATTTTGCTCCCGAAGCTTTTGTGGTGGTGAATAAACACTCTTTTAAATTCAGTTGGACCCTCAAAGTTATCCAAAGGTGCTAAATAAACAAGACATTATCAGATTAATTAGATTGTTTTTGCCAGCGATGCCGAGAAGCTGTAAAAGCTGTAGTAGGAGCAAGTTGCTCTACCGATTTCACCAATGAGACGTCGCAAAAATCACATGACTCCATTATACTAATCAGACGCAAGCTTGCCGTTCTAGCTTCACGCCAGCCTGCTCAATCATGTGGTCTTTAGCACTTTTTATATTGAGCGCTGCTCCTAACATGACTCGAAAGTGCGGATTTCAACCTCTATCTCAGTTTTTATTTGGCACTGATTGACCAAGGAAAACCAGATATATGCTCGTTTCGATTTCCAAATAGTAATAATGAAGGAACGCTTCGCTATTAAAACTAGGAACTGTTTTCTCCACCAGAGGGCACTCATGCTCTTTGGACGAATAATGCCTCATTTATGTTTTTTTCCTCTCATTCAGTGGCGCCCCCAGGGGGTGGCCAGGGGTGGCCTCGGCCACCCCTAGAAATTGGTTGGCCACCCCACTGGCCACCCCGCTTGCCAGTATATCGTTAGATTGTTATAGCATCAGTTATGCATTTCATCCCAAATGAATGCATTTATTTTGTTTTGTTAAATGTAGGGCTGTCAAATTTATCGCGTTAACGGGCGGTAATTAATTTTTTAAATTAATCCCGTGAAAATATATATCGCAATTAAACCATTCGCGGTGCGACTCATTCACGCATTGCCGCAAACAGCCTACAATGGCTCCGTTTTACTTATATACACAGATCAGAGGCAGTGTCACGTGAGTGGAGTAGATACAAGTGCTTTTAATTGGCAAAAGTATATTTTAAAAAACTATAATTATTGTGGGAAGCAACGTGGGGAATGACAGGAGTTGATCTTTTTCCGAACACCCTGTGGTGTACCTAACGCAGAGAAGATATATAGCATTTGCAGCCACCACACACAGTCATGGTTGCACGACTTCCCATCATGCATTTGGGGAGAACAGTTAAGTCGCTACAGTATCGTTTACTGAAAGCTCAACAAATACACTAGATAGCAATATTTAGTCACAATATACAAACTCACATTTATCCTTTAGGAATTACAAGTCTTTCTATCCGTGGATCCCTTTCACAGAAAGAATGTTAATGGCATCTTGTGGATGTATTGTTATAATAAACAAATACAGTACTTATTTACAGTATGTTGAATGTATATATCCGTCTTGTCTTATCTTTCCATTCCAGCAATAATTTACAGAAAAATATGGCATATTTTAGAGATGGCTTGAATTGCGATGAATTAATCGTAATTAATTTTCAAGCTGTGATTAACTCGATTAAAAATTTTAATCGTTTGATAGCCCGAGTTAAATGTACACCTTATACCTGATATATACATAACACAATAAAATAGAATTGTTGTGGAACTCAAAATGTTGACTGGACAGTTACGGACTATGCACATTAAATCATTAGTAACATCAAATATTACACAATACACCAAAGTATATCAGTATCCGTGTCCTTAAGTCTTTCTGATAGTTTTCCCCTGTCCATTTTACTGCAAAAATATAATGAAAGCCTGAAATTATGGCTTTTAGTTTTGGCCACCCCAAGATTTTAAGTGGCCCCATCTGGCCACCCCTATGAAAAATTTCTGGAGGTGCCACTGCTCTCTTTGGAATTCAATGAATAATCTTTTTGTATTTCTTTGGCTGAATGTGGTTATGTAATGTGTTATTGTCCAGTATCATAACAACAATTCATATACCATTGTTTAAAAAAAAAAAAAAAATCAAACAAAAATAAGCAGTTACTCTTACTTGAGTATTCTTTTCACTGTATACTTTTTTTACTTGTACTTCAGTACATTTTGTGGCTGATTACTTTTACTCTTACTTGAGTAATATTATTTTGAAGTAATGGTAGTCTTACTTCAGTAAAAGTTTTGGCTACTCTACCCACCTCTGCGTTTAAATATTGCAATTTAAATTTGCTTATAAAATCCAGACACTTATTCTGGAAGTTTTCAAAATGTTTCTTTAGTAGTTTTTAAAAACAAAGATTTAATCAAACGGTTTACCACCGAAACCAATACATATGCACTGCAACCCCCCCGCCAAAAAAAGCTTCCCTCGTTTTCATTGTAACTCTACTAGAAATAAGTGAAATTATCTGCTAGTGCTTCAAGTAAATTTTACTTACTTAGATTTCTTGAAATGAGAAAAAATACCTAGCTGAAAATAAGCTTTAAAAAACTTGTCAGAAATGTTCTTAATTCAAGAATAGATATTGATCAAAACATTATTTGAAAGCATTTTTTCTTGATTTAGGTGAAAAATGACCAACTTATAGTTGTATGGCCTTAATAAGAACAAATACTGTAGTAATAGTAATATTTACTTAAAGTAAGTGGAAGAATCTGATGTATTAATCTGTTAACCAGCCTTTAACACTCAGAACAAGATAGGGAAAATTATTCGACTAGATTTAAGAAAAATGATCAGATTAAGACGTTATAAATTTGAAGTGTCGAAGTTAAATAAATTTGTATTGCTTTATTTTGCATTAATAATTTAGCCTATCAATTAACTTGGTTCACGGTAATCGGCACATGTCTACTGCGGAGTAAAGTCCTTTTGGCTGCTTGTATCCGGGATCTTGTTCTTTTGGTCCCCATGTACACTACCGTTCAAAAATTTGGGGTCACCCAGAAATTTTTGGGTTTTCCTTCAAATGTCACACTTTTATTTTCACCTCCAACAAGTTGGATTAGCTTGATGGGCACTTCTTCCGTACCATATGGTCAAGATGCTCCCTAACAGCTGAATGGGGTTGAGATCTGTTGACTGTGCTGGCCACTCCATTACAGATAGAATCCTAGCTGCCTGCTTCATTCCTAAATAGTTATTGCATAATTTGGAGGTGTTCTTTGGGTTATTGTCATGTTGTAGGATAAAATTGACTCCAATCGAGCGTTGTCCACAGGGTATGGTATGGCATGGCATTGCAAAATGGAGCGATAGCCTTCCTTATTTAAAATCCCCTTGACCTTGTACAAATCTCCCTCTTGACCAGCACCAAAGCAACCCCAGACCATCACATTACCTTCACCATGGTTGACAGATGACATCAGGCACTCTTCCAGCATCTTTTTAGTTGTTTTGCATCCCACAAATTTTCTTCTCTTTGATCCAAACACCTCAAACTATGATTCGTCTGTCCATAACACTTTTTTACAATCTTCCTCTGTCTAATGTCTGTGTTCTTTTGCCCATATTAATATCCATCCATCCATCCATCCATCCATTATCTTCCGCTTATTCCGGGGTCGGGTCGCGGGGGCAGCAGCTTCAGCAGGGAAGCCCAAACTTCCCTCTCCCCAGCCACTTCAGCCAGCTCCTCCGGCGGGATTCAAAGATGTTCCCAGGCCAGCCGAGCGACTTAGTCTCTCCAGCGTGTCCTGGGTCGACCCCGGGGCCTCCCGCCGGTGGGACATGCCCGGAACACCTCTCCAGGGAGGCGTCCAGGAGGCATCCGAACCAGATGCCCGAGCCACCTCAACTGGCTCCTCTCAACGCGGAGGAGTAGCGGCTCGACACCAAGCCCCTCCCGGATGACCGAGCTTCTCACCCGATCTCTAAGGGAGAGCCCGGACACCCTGCGGAGGAAACTCATTTCGGCCGCTTGTATCCGGGATCTTGTTCTTTCGGTCACGACCCACAGCTCGTGACCATAGGTGAGGGTAGGAACGTAGATCGACCGGTAAATCGAGAGCTTCGCCTTTCGGCTCAGCTCCTTCTTCACCACAACGGACCGGTGCAGAGTCCGCATCACTGCAGACGCTGCACCGATCCGCCTGTCAATCTCCCGCTCCCTCCTACCCTCACTCGTGAACAAGACCCCAAGATACTTAAACTCCTCCACTTGGGGCAGGATCTCATCCCCGACCCGGAGAGGGCATGCCACCCTTTTCCGGCTGAGGACCATGGTCTCGGATTTGGAGGTGCTGATCTTCATCCCAACTGCTTCACACTCAGCTGCAAACCGCCCCAGTGAGAGTTGGAGGTCACGGCTTGATGAAGCCAACAGCACCACATCATCTGCAAAAAACAGAGATGAGATGCTGAGGCCACCAAACCGGACCCCCTCAACGCTTCGGCTGCGCCGAGAAATTCTGTCCATAAAAATTATGAACAGAATCGGTGACAACGGGCAGCCTTGGCGGAGTCCAATCCTCACTGGGAACGAATTCGACTTACTGCCGGCAATGCGGACCAGACTCTGACACTGGTCGTACAGGGACCGAACAGCCCTTACCAAGGGGCTCGGTACCCCGTACTCCCGGAGCACCCTCCACAGGACTCCCCTAGGCACACGGTCGAACGCCTTCTCCAAATCCACAAAACACATGTAGACTGGTTGAGCGAACTCCCATGCACCCTCGAGGACCCTGCCGAGGGTGTAGAGCTGGTCCACTGTTCCACGGCCGGGACGAAAACCACACTGCTCCTCCTGAATCCGAGATTCGACTTTCCGACGGACCCTCCTCTCCAGCACCCCTGAATAGACTTTACCGGGGAGGCTGAGGAGTGTGATCCCTCTATAATTGGAACACACCCTCCACCACCACCCCGGTCTGCTAATCCAGAGGCACTGTCCCCGATGTCCACGGGATGTTGTAGAGGCGTGTCAGCCATGACAGCCCTACAACATCCAGAGCCTTTAGGAACTCTGGGCGGATCTCATCTACCCCCGGGGCCTTGCCACCGAGGAGCTTACCAACCACCTCAGTGACTTCAACCCCAGAGATTGAAGAGCCCACCTCAGAGTCCCCAGACTCTGCTTCATATTAATAGTTTAATAGTTTTCTTTTATTAGCCTGTCTCAGATGTTTTTTTTTTGTTTTTTTTTGCCACTCTGCTCTGAAAGCCAGCATCCCGGAGTCGTCTCTTCACTGTCGACATTGGCACTGGCGTTTTATGGGTACTATTTAATGAAGGTGCTAGATGAGGACCTGCGAGGCGGATTTTTCCTCGTTTGTGCAGTGGGGCCTCCCGCTTCTCTTTCTACTCTGCTTAGATCTCGTTTGTGCTGCTCTCAGAAGGGAGTGGTACACAGCGTTATAGGAAATCTTTTCAATTTCTTGGCAATTTCTCTTATGGAATAGCCTTCATTTCTAAGAACAGATTGTCAAGTTTCATGTGAAAGTTGTCTTTTTCTGGCCATTTTGAGAGTTTAATCAAACCCACAAAGGTGATGCTCCAGATACCAAACTAGCTCAAAGGAAGATCAGTTTTATAGCTTCTCTAACCACCTAAACGGTTTTGAGCTGTGCCAACATAATTGCACAAGGTTTTCTAATCATCTATTATCCTTCTAAGGCAACTAGCAAGCACAATGTACCAATTAGAACACTGGAGTGATGTTTGCTGTAAATGGGCCTCTTTACAAAATTTCGTAGATATTGCATTAAAACCGGACATTTTCAGCTAGAATAGTCATTTACCACATTAATAATGTATAGTGTCTTTCTGATTAATTAAATATTATTTCCATTGAAAATTTTTATTTCAGAAAGGAGGAAATTTCTAAGTGACCCCAAACTTTTGAACGGTAGTGTATATATGGTATTTTATGGACTATAAGTCACACTTTTTTTCAGTTAGGCAAGGCATACTCTTACCTCAGGTGCAAGTTTTTCACACAGACAAAACAAGATGGGCATTGTAAGTGTCTTTTTCTTCTAGAGGTGTTCAGCAATGAAAATGAGGGGTCTTAAACTCAATCTATCTGGGTCATACTGATGCTAACTCACTTTAGTAAACACTGATGTTACTATTCTGTATGTGATTTAGATGTAATATAGCAGGCCACAAAAATACTTTTGCATGGGCCACAATTGGCGTCCTGGCTGTCAATTCGATGACATTAACTGTGATAGATGTCCAATTCATTTGGGTGTGCATTTCAGAATGAAAGAGGATTGCAACAAGGAGACGTTGGGCATCGTGGTGTCCTACAGAGTCAAAGTGAAACTGGTTGTTTCTCGCGGGGGGTACGTAGACACAAAATGTAAACAAGCGTAACCCAAGTAAACTGAAAATGTCGTGTTCCTGTAGAGATATCTCATTGGAGCTTCCTTTTGTTCTAATGCATCCGAAACCCAGCGACCCGCAACCAGGTGACTCAGCCGCCAATCACCTTGATTAATCTGCATCGGGATTAGAGCTCAATTCAATTTGTGTCGTTTGCAGCGGCTCTACCGGTTGACGAAGCCGCGGCGGCAGAGCCCGCCGACCTCGTCACTTTTGACAGCGGGTAAGCCGACGTGGTTGAACTCGTGTTTGATTTGCTTTTCAGTTCGTCACCTCCTTCATCTTTGTGCAGGGCTTCATGTCAAGCCGACGAACTGGTGTTTCAAGACTTTAGTCGTCTGCGTTTAACCGGGGACGACGGTGACCCTCTCTTTTAGTGGATTAAACCATTGGATTGCAGTGACGTGTTTGTACATGATTAAGCTCTTTTTTTAATTGATGAATTCCAATCGTTACACACAAACTATAGTCCAGATGAATTTGCAGTTTTCTTGTTCTTGAAGTAAGTCCCAATAAAGATGGCAAATTGACAAAACAAGTTTTTTTGCTACAGTGGAGGCGGCGGCTCCAACATGACTTCGCACGTTCGTCCCAGTTCTCCCAGTTTGACTTTGGCATACTCTGCTCGGTTGAGCGCCATTTGACAGTCCTTCCGGGACGAGTAGGTGGAGCCCTCGTGCGGTTGCCCGGTGGCGACCTGGAAGAAGCGCAGGTCAATTCCAGTCGGCGTTCACGCACAGAAATGTAACGTGTGCGCGTTACCTGCGTCAGGTAACGGATCTGGCCGCTCAATTCGCTCTCCACTCGGTTGACTGAGCTCTGGAACTGGACCAGCTGTCTGTCCAGCAGACTGGCGTTGTGTTTGTCTTTGGAAAGTTCCATCACGATGTTGCCTGCACAAAAATGAAGTTTTCACCTTTTTCAAAGAGACTATACAACCCCTAGCAAAAAGTATAGAATCACCAGTCTCGGACGAGCACTCACTCATTTTATTATGTAGAACAAACTCCAATAAAAAGCTTGTAGAAATAATGAATTAGTTCAAAAGTGCTACTCCTTTGCATTCAGAAACACTAAAAGAAATGAATAAAAACATTGTGGTGGTCAGTAAATGTTACGTTTATAGAGCAAGTGCAGGGAAATATAGAATCACTCCATTCTGAAGAAAAAAATACGGAATCAGTCCATTTTGAGTAGAAAATACCGACAGACCCAGTCTATTTCCTTTCCTTAATTGTTCCCCTGCCTCAGATTAGATCTGCTCCTTAGTCAGAGGTTAAAAACAGTGCAGTTATCGAGAGCTGTCCCGACTAGTCGACGTTGTCGACTTCATCGATGACGTAAATGCGTCGACGGGCAAAATATACCGTCGACGGGTTAAAAAAAATTACATTCGGATGAAGTTTAGAATGGCAGGCGCTCGCGATACAAGCAGTTGTTACTGGCACCTCCAAGGGGGCCGCTGTTATTTCAATGTGACCGGCGTTGTCAGATTGAGCAAAGAGGAAGAAAGTGGGTGAGCGAGAGAAGGAGCGAGATCGGCGAGTTGGAAAAGTTGCGCGGCTAGCGCCGAGTTGAGTGGCTTCATCCCCCACGTTTTTGTTTTGGTCAATAAAAGTATCCTTAAAGAGCCCTCAGATGCCTCTCGGTGTTTTTATGCACGTCGCCGCCTTCCCAAGGAGGAAATCGGACGAACCCAGACGAATCGACGACAACGAGCCAAGTGAATCGCCGGTGAGGAGTTGAAAACACCGCCAATTTCCAAAAAGGGCAGAGATGGTTACACGTGAAAGCGGCATAAAGCCAAAAAAGCAGACCAGAATAACCAGAGGCTGGAATTATTTCAAGGTTAAATATGGAGGGTGCCACTGTGTGTACTCTTTGCTAAGCTGAGCTCGCATACCACGGAAGCAAGTCAGCTATAAACGAACACTTGAAGCGCCGTATAATTTTCGAAGACAACAAGAAACAACAAGCTAGTGGATTGTAAGTCCATACAACTAACAATTTTTTAAATGGAAGTTGCCCTTATGTGCGTCGTATCAACGCGCATTTTTATTTGATAAAATAATATAATTTTATATTTTTAAAAATTATTATTAAATTTATTAGGATCATGGAAGCACCCACGTATGGAAAATATATACATATATCCTATATATACAGTGGGAAGAACAAGTATTTGATACACTGCCAATGGGTTTTCCTGTTGGCAGTGTATCAAATACTTGTTCTCCCCACTGTACATAATATAAAAAATATATATGGAAACGCCACTGGCCTGCTTACTGTAATCCATGACTGCACTAATTACACTAGTCATTTAATAAATATATATCTCTTGAGACCAAGGAGAGGATTATCAAACTTCTTGAAGAAGGTAACGCTACACGTATGGTTGCCAAAGATGTGGGGTGTTCACAGTCAGCTGCAGAAGTGTGCGAAATTTCCAATTCTTAGATATTAAATATCTCAACTAAAGCTGAAGTAAAACACACTCAGCGCACCGCGCGGTCTTCGGAACGCAATGAGGAACTGAGCGAGAGTAGCTAAACATCATGCTTGTCATTACCCGGCCCCTCGGGTAATGCCAATGCTCAACTCATGCCGTGAGATAAAAAAACAACAACATACCTGACTGCTGCCGAAAGTTGCTACAATGTACGTCCACATAATGTTAAGGTAGATATCATATTTATATAGGACTACATGCAGAATAGACTCGGTGGCGATAGCAGCGCATGTAGAAAAAGCTAGATGCGGGCGTGAGTAAACGGCTGCCATCTTAAAGCAGACTTCCCTGCAAGGCTGTTGTAGCGAACCTTCCAAGCGAATCTAATTTACTTTTTATCTAAAATACTTCTAAATCGGTAAAATATTGACTTGAATCTATCTTTGAAATAGTTTTAAAACTTTCACATGTCGAAAGTAGACAAAAGGGAAATTATGGAATAACAGGAGCAACTTTAACGGTTGATTGACAACATTAAATTAATTGAATGTAGTTAAAAGCTGCTGATACAGAATGGGGATTCTAGTATATTATTTATTGTTTTTAACTGTTAAAGTGATACTGAAATAGTCGTTTATTTAAGCCTGCGAGTTTTAAAAAAAAAAATTTTTAGTTTTTGTAACTAATGTCCAAAACATTAGCAGCTAATAGCTGGGGGGGGTCATCAATAATCGATTTATAATCGAATCGTAGCCTCTGAATCGTAATCGAATCGTTAGGTGCCCCAAAGATTCCCACCTCTAGTCAGCTGTATCAAAAAATGGACCAAGTACAAACAGCATGGCAAGGTTGTTAAAGTTGAGCGTACTGGTAGACCGAGGAAGACATCCAAACGTCATGACAAACAACTAAAGGCCATATGTCTTGAAAAAAAGATATACAACAAGACAAATGGAGAAGAAATGGGAGGAAGCTGGAGTTAAGGTATGTGACAGAACTGTGCAAAATCACCTAAAGGAAATGGGATTTTCATCCATAAAAGCTAAAAGGAAACCATCATTGACACTAACACAGAAAAGAACAAGACTGCAATGTGCTAAGGAGATGCAATCATGGACTATGAATGACTGGATGAATGTTATTTTCAGTGATTAGTCAAGAATCTGCATTGGACATGATGCTGGAACTTTTGTTTGGTACCGTTCCAGTGAGATTTACAAAGACGACTGCCTGAAGAAAACATCAAAATTCCCTCAGTCCATGATGATATGGGGATGCATGTCAGGCAAAGGCACTGGGGTGATAACTGTTGTTAAATCTTAAATAAATGCACAACTTTACATTGAAATTTTAGACAGCTTTCTTATCCCTTTGATTGAAAATATCTCATTTTGCAAGATGACAATGCATCATGCCACAGAGCTAAAATCGTTAAAGCATTCCTTGGAGAAAGAGTCATACAGTCCTGCAAATAGCCCTGATCTCAACCCTATTGAAAACCTGTGGTAGAAATACGGAAAAAAATAGTCCACAGCAAGGCTCCGACCTGCAAGGATGATTTGGCAACTGCAATCAAAGAGAGTTGGCAACAAATTGATGAAGAACACTGTTTGTCACTCTTCATGTCCATGCCCCAGAGACTGCAAGCTGTCATAAAAGCCAGAGGTGGTGCAACTAGATACTAGAGATGTGTTTTGATTGTTATTTCTTTGTTTGTTTCTAATGATTCCATATATTTTTTCCTCAGAATGGAGTGATTCTATATTTATTTCCGTGCATTTACTCTGTAAAAGTAACATTTACTGACCACCACAATGTTTTCTATTCATTTCTTTTAGTGTTTCTGAATGCAAAAGAGTTGCACTTTTAAAATAATTCTTTATTTTTTTCAAGTTTTTTATCTGAGTTGTTCTACATGATAAAATGTCTGAGTGCTCGTCCGAGACTTATGATTCCATACTTTTAGCAAGGGATTGTAGTAACCTGATGATTGCTACGGAATGAGTACTTCTCGTTAAGTGATGGGCCTCTGCTCGTTTTGTAGACATTCAAAATGGGTTTTATATTCAAAACATGATAATTCACTGCTTTAGTTACAATAAACGAGAATGAAAAGCGTCTTCAACTCATCCACAGTGCTAAAAGGCTTAACTAAAAACCAAATACTCCTACACATTGCCTTTGTGTGCTTACCGGCACACTGCAAGACCATCGCGATCTCCTTCTCGACCTCCTCAAGAGCTCGCAGGCGCTCGTTCGCCATCAGAAGCACTAAAAAATAAGACCTACATTCAGTTTGGAGCCGAAATTCGTCAACAATAGCCCAAACTACGCATGCGTATACTGTCCGCCATGTTGTTTTGCTACGGATAGTCCTCTAAGACAAAATGGTATCGAATTAAGAGTAATAAAAAGCTGTTTTATTTATTTTTTTAAAAATTAAAAACAAATAAAATAACAATTTCTTAGGGTGAAATACAAACTCCTGTGTCCAGACTCATGAGAACCAGTGAAAGAAAATAAAATTTGTATCTCATCCGTCCAGCTAAAGTGACGTCACTTCGTCGCGCGTTCTTGACGTCAATTTGGCAGACGGGCAAGATGTCGGCAGCGTCCTGGTTAAACGGCGCGGCCGCGGCGCGTTTGACTGAAGGTTTGCTGTCGGTTCTGAAAGAACAGCGTCCAGAGTTTTTACCCGGCCTTTTGGAAAACTACCGCCAGCATGGCGTCTTTCGTTCGCAGGTAAAGCCGCAAAGCACGCACACACACCGGCCAATCGCTCGCGTGCTCGCTCGCCAAGCTAGCTTTCCTATCCGCTTTTGTTATCCATTTATATTTAAATGAGTGCGGGTACACCATTCATACGCAAAAGTAAGACTAGACTAAGTATAAAGTACACATTCTGAAAAGTACAAAAGGAAAAAAACGCATTCTTTACATGCAGATATTCACAATATGTGTTCTGAAATAATGTCACACCTGAAGAAATGACTTTTCTGGCTTCAAATGATAATTGAAAATGAATTATAATTAAAATATCGTCCTCAAAATTGTTAGGCAGCTACTTGTTTAGTTTATTCATTCACCGAAAATAACGGTCCTACACGAACCAGAGTTCCTTTAAAAAAATGCTACTATACAGTCCCTGACAAAAGTTGTCGCTTATCCATTTTGTAAAAGCAATTGCTAATAATCTGACTTTTAATTATTCAATTGGTTTCAGAAATGGCTCATATGAAAGCTAAGACCCTCCCAAATGATGTTGAATTTACAAAACTATATTTTTTTCACTGAAAAAAGATTTATCATTTAATGAAGACATAAAGATCACATTTTGGTAAGATAAAAGTTTTGTCGCCTACAGAAAGTAGTGTGAAAACTGAACAAAAAATGTACTTCAAAGTTCAAATACAAAAAAATGTTACATAGCATAAGCGAATTAAGTAGTGGTGCTGTGAGATCCAAATTTAATATTTTGTATGACTTCGATGGGCTTCAGCAAGGATTCATACAATTTATTGATGAAGTCATCAGGAACATCAAAGAAAGCAGTCTTGCATGCCTCCCAGAGTTCATCAACATTCTTGGGTTTTGTCTTCCATGCTTCCTCTTTCATCCTATCGCAGACATGCTCAATGATGTTCATGTCTGGTGACTGGGCTGGCCAGTCCTGGAGGATGTAGATTGAAGTATACGATGGAGCACCATCCTGCTGCAGAATTTGTCACTTTTTGTGGTTAGGAACGTAAGCAGTAGCTAAGATTTGTTGATATTTCAGACCATTTATGTTGCCTTCCACCCTGCAGATCTCTTGCACACCCCCATACTGGATGTAACACCAGACCATGATTTTGCCACCATCAAACTTCACTGTGTGAATGAGTGAATCTGTGATCCATGCGGGCTCCAGTAGGTCTCCTGCAATATTTGTGGCAAATGTGGTGTAATTCAATTGGAAGATTCATCTGAAAAGTCCACCTTTTGCCACTTTTCCAGCGTCCATCCTTTTGACAGGCTGTGGGCCTTGGCAAATGCCACACTTTTTTTTAATTGTCTGCACCCTGAGAGAGCTGCAGGGTGGAAAGCAACATAATTAGTCTGAAATATCAACAAATCTTAACTGCCTCTTACATCTCTAACTAGAGCTGGGAATCTTTGGGCACCTAACGATTCAATTACGATTACGATTCAGAGGCTCCGATTCGATTATCAAGCGATTATTGATGCACCCCCCCTCCTTTTTTTTCCCCTTTATTTATTTATTTATTTATTTATTTAAATGTTTTGTACATTAGTTCCAAAATTGTTCAAAAATACTCTCAGGCTAAACCACACTACTATTTCAGTATCAAGTTAACATATAGCAGTAAACAAATATACAAAAATAACATTAAATAAAAAACTCCAGTCCCCATTCTGTATCAGCAGCTTTAAACTACATTCAATTAATTTAATGTTGTGAATCAACCGTTAAATTTGTTAAAATTGCTCCCGTTATTCCATAATTTCCCTTTTGTCTACTTTCGACATGTGAAAGTTTTAAAACTATTTTAAAGATAGATTCAAGTCAATATTTTACCGATTTAGGAGTATTTTAGATAAGTTAATTAGGTTTGCTTGGAAGGTTCGCTACGACAGCCTTGCAGGGAAGTGTACTGCTTTAAGATGGCGGCCGTTGATAACGCCTGCATCTAGCTTTTTGTAGATGTGCTGCTAACACTACCAAATCTATATTGCATCAAGTCCTATATAAATGATATCCACTGTAACATTATATGGATGTACTTTGAAGCCGCTTTTCGGCAGCAGTCAGGTATGTTGTTGTGTTTTTTTATCTTGTTTCATGAGTTGAGCTAGAGCCGTGAGTTGAGCATTGGCATTACCCGAGGGGCCGGGTAATGGGAAGCATGATCTTTAGCTATTCTCGCTCCGTTCTAGGGCTGTCCCAAACGACTAATTTTCTCACGATTAGTCAGCCGACTATTTTTACGATTAGTCGACTAATCTAATAATTTAAAAAAAATTTTTAAAAACTAATTTAGCAATGAAATTTTTGTTGACGCTTATCAATTCACAAAAACATATTGGAACACTTATTTATTAAAGTACAAATAAACACGTAAATCACAATAATAAATCACAAATAAACAATGAGTTCAAATGCTGATAGAATTAACTAGTGCAAAAGAATGGAATGTAAACAGATTCAGAACACTGACTTCGCCTTTCCAACATGATTCAAAACAATTCTTAAAAAAAACACCTAGCATTCATAGTATAGCATAGTACTATATATAATAGTATTATAATAATTATAATAATTATTCATTGCCAATCAGATTTTTCATAAAGGGTGTCATTTTAAAGGCTTAGTGTAGAATTTGAATTCTGAAGTATGTGGGATTAACTTCAGAAATCGCTATTTATATGATGAACATGACATGCTTTTATTTTGAAATGTTCACCGGAAGTACGTTCGCTAAACCGCTAACTTCAGCTTTACATTCCTCAAAAAAAGCACTTTTTGTCATTGCATGTAGTGTCAATAATAGATTTTTTGGGTCATTTTTTTCGTTTGCAAATGCTGTTAACCAGCGATTTTTCATGTCTGAAGTGTCACCTTTTAACCGCAAGTTTGCTTTCACGAGACGACTGCCAAAGTTTTATAGCAGGCTAAAGTAAGTTGCCTTTTCGGAGTTTGGATGTTTGTGAATCCTTCTCGAATCTTCCACGGCCGAATCGCGAATAATCTAAGAATCGGAAATTTTGTACACCTCTATCTCTAACCATAAAAAGGGACAAATTCTGCAGCAGGATGGTGCTCCATCGCATACTTCAATCTCTACCTCAAAGTTCCTCAAGGCAAAGAAGATAGAGATCCTCCAGGACTGGCCAACCCAGTCACCAGACATGAACATCATTGTGCATGTCTGGGGTAGGATGAAAGAGGAAGCATGGAAGACGAAACCCAAGAATGTTGATGAACTCTGGGAGGCATGCAAGACTACTTTCTTTGATGTTCCTGATGACTTCATCAATAAATTGTATGAATCTTTGCCAAACTGCATGGATGCAGTCCTTCAAGCCCATGGAAGTCATACAAAATATTCAATTTGGATCTCACAGCACTACTACTTAATTCGCTTATGTTATGTAACATATTTTTGTATTTGAAGTAAATTTTTTGTTCAACTTTCACACTACTTTCTGTAGGTGACAAAACTTTTGTCTTGCCAAAATTTGACCTTTATGTCTTCATTAAATGATAAATCTTTTTTTCAGTGAAACAAATATATTTTTGTACATTCAACATCATTTGGGAGGGTCTTAGCTTTCATATGAGCCATTTCTGAAACCAATTGAATAATTAAAGGTCGGGTTATTAGCAATTGTTTCTACAAAATGGATAAGCGACAAGACTTTTGTCAGGGACTGTAAGTTATATTAATAAAACAAAATGGATGTTGAAAGGGCTCCAGCACTGTCGGTGGTCTGCTCGGTTTCAGCAACGTCAAAATGGCTTCTAGCAAAACCAAGTGAGTATCTTCTCCGTTGTTCACACACGTTGCCATTTTGCTTGCATCGTACTAAGTCACCTGTCGGCGTTTGGCAGATTTGAGGGCCTGTGTCTCCTCTCCATGCTGGTCCAGGACAGTTCGTCCGAGCTCTTCCAGCAACACTGCCTGTCGTGGTTGCGCTCGCTGCAGCAAGTCATTCAGGTGAAGCTCAACGCAGGACAGCCGCGTGTTGGATGACGTTGTCTTACAAGCTCTTCTCCAGTCGCAGGCCCCCGTTCAGACGGTCCAACTGGCCGTGTTTATCTTGCAAGACTTGCTGCAGTACTCGTCTCAGCTCCCGGAGCTGGCGCGGGAGGTGGGCCTCAACTGCATTCTGGGAATTCTCACTTCTCTACTCGGCCTCAAGACAGAGGTGAGTGACACAAGATGGCGCCGTGTCCTGTAGGCATGTGCCGGTTACAGGTTTCACGGTTTGCCGTGGTGTGAAAACGTCGCGGATTCAAAACCACTAAAATTCTCCGTCAGACCGTAGTACGGTATCCGCTATTTTTCATGTGTCAAAAATGCAGCCAGAAGTGGCTTGGTGCAGCAGTGCTCACCCCTTCCCGTTTGTTGCTGTGTGTGAAAGTGACGCTATCGGCTAGACAGCCAGCGAACCCAAAAACAAATACTCCAAACACAAGGCGTACTTTTCTTCAATTTATTGCGCTCTCAAATCGTGGTAAGTGGAATGTACAAAATGAATACATTTAATACGTTGTACAATTGTATTTTTCCATGTGTGACTAGCTTCAACAGATTAGCACCATGAAAAAGTTCGCTAAAAACAAAACACATTTTCCTTTCAAATTCAATATACAAACTAACTAAAAGCTTACAAAGACGAATGTTAGTCTAGGCTTAACTTCGTCGAGTCTTACAGTCGCTGAGTGAGAAAACAAGCTTGATTCGCTTGAATGAAGGGGAAAAGGAATAGCGTCAAAGTTCGCTAATTACGAAAGATGATCTTTCCCTAAGCACAGATCCACGTTCACTGGATCAAGGAGAGGTCTCACTCCCAATGTTTTTTTTTATTTTTTAGATGAAACCGTTCCACAACAATATTTACATTAGGGATGCAGCTATCGATTATTTTAGTAGACGATTAATCGATGAACCATTAGTTCAAATAATCGAGTAATCGGATAAGGAACAGGAAAAATTAAATTACTTGAGCTGAGCTGAGCCTAAAACGGTATAAACATCAATAAATAAATGATCTATGTACAACAAAAGAACAATTGGCTAACTTACATAACATTTTATAGCATTTAAACTAGCGGATTTTTGCTAACTGTTTTACAATGCTCTTAACAGATGGTTCAGACACATATTCCCACAAAAATGGGCTAAAAATACCTTTAAACTAAATAACGAATGCATTAAAAAAAATTAGCTCCAACAAAAACATAGCTTATGTTGGTCTTAACAGGGAGCACTTGGATTCAGCCATGTGAAATGAGGCAGACTAGAAGGCAGAGTATCCACCCAAATCAGGGTACCCGCGGGTTATTAAAAGTATTGAAAAAGCATTGAATTTAGTTTTCCATTATTAAAGGTATTAAAAGTCTTAAATTAGGTGTCTGGAATTTTTTCACCGTGGTTTAAATTTTCAAGAACATCTCAGTGCAACCTAAATTATATCCGTGACAAAGTTTTTTTTTTGTTTTTTTAAAAAATCCATAGCGAAGATGACGCGTAGAATTTTTACGATGCACTGCACCTCGTGCGTGCGCGCCGTTAGCATCAATATCACAACAGCAGGCAATTGCACAGTACTGTGTGCTAACGCAAGGAACTGCTCAGATGCCTTAGTTGTTATGTTCAAAGAAAGCCTCAATAAGACAACCAAGTCCGAACAGTTGGACAAGCATGTGAGGTATCGGATCGGCGACCAAGTCGCATCCAGATACTTTGGGTTGCAGTTTATGGGTCATGCGAAGGCAGTGGACCTGCTTAACATTTCAAAGTAAGTTGCCAATTTCTCCAATTAAAATGTGTTAGATGCAATAATGTATTTCTGCACGGTTTGCCTTTCGAATGAATGTGAATTTCGCAGTTTTAACTCAAGAGTTAGCCATGTTCATTGGGGGAATTGGCAGGTGCACTAGCCTTAGCATGGATAAACCGGAGTCGTAGATTCACCATCACTGTCAGATACACAACACGGTTGACACTGTCTATTATTGGAACGAGTGCGGGGTAACGTTGATCTGAATAACATGGCATGGTGATAGGCAAAGTATAATGTAGATGATAGTAAAACACCTCCTGGTATATTTGAATGTTTTTCTTGATTAAATAAGAGTATGGATTTTCTCTATCTGATTAAAAGAAATGTCTTCAATAGCTAACAAAGGATTAACATTGTTTTGCATACTTGTAATGTGATTAGAAAAAAACAATTCCCAAGGGAAATGGTCATGTGTAGCTTTTTTATTTTGTGGTAATTAATGGTAAACTACTGCCGTTTAGTGGCTGTTTTTTAAACTTTCACTGCCAATTGCAAGCACTTTACAGTTAAGGTGGCCAATTTGACAATCACCTATCTACCACCTTGACTAGGTCCTCTTAAAAGGGAAACCTGTTGTATTGCAAATGTAATTTCTGAAGTTGCTTTACAAAAATAGTGTAAAATCCATTTTATCCTGGGAAAAAAATTCTGAAAGACCTTATATCTAAATGTGTTTTAATTTTATCTTCAATAAATGTGCATTCTTTTGTCAAACACGCTTATTAATTGAGGTTAAATTTGATATTCAGTGCTTTATTGTTTTAATATGATTCAATATTATCAAATAATGGGTACAAGTATTCATTTTCAGTTGAAACGGCATTAAAAAAGGTCTTAAAAGTCTTGAATTTAGATTTATCAATCCTGGGGGGGGGGGGGGCCTGCAAATCAATAAAAATAAATCCAAACACTTTTAAGATAAACCATTGCAACACCACTTAAACGAATACTCTGAGCAGCAAAATTTAATTCGAATCTTTTTTTCGAATCGAATACTCGAATTAATTGATTATACGTTGCAGCACTAATTTACATTTTAACTAACTTATACATTTTTAACTAACTTATTAACTTATGAATTCTTTATGTTCTTTTTAACACAAAGGCATGACATCATGTAGACTAGAGTTGACACAGTGGCTGAAAATGACGAAACTTCACTTGAGCTTTTCTACCCTCAAAAAAAAGTAATGCATTATACAGGTAGATTTTAAAAATTTTATTCAGAAGTGTTTTTACTTTTTGGTAGAAATTATTTTGTTCTTGCTCTAATCTTGAGCAACTTGAGCTGTGGCTGTGGGTATAGTCTATAAGCTATATTTATTTCAATTTTATTTAAAATGTATATATTTTTATCGATAATTTATTTTAACAATATATTCATGTTCCAATTTGCAACTATGTTCTGAAAAATAATCCTGTTCAATAGAAATTTATTTATTTTCAACCCATACATCTCAAAATAACACATTTTGGAGCTATAATTGCCATCAGTGTTGTTAATAACGGCGTTACAATATAACGGCGTTATTTTTTTCAGTCGTGGGTAATCTAATTAATTAATTTTCTCATCTTGGCAACGCCGTTACCGTTACTGAGGACGGAAAGGCATGCGTTACTATGCGTTATTATATTGTTCGAAACGTCTGAGGGAGACGGACTCACCGAGACGACAGAGCAGAGCAGGAGTGGGGAGGAGGCAAGAAAGTTGTGACGCCGAGCAAACGCGATGCTAGGTAGCTCCAATAATACCTGTTGTAGCCGATAGCGTACAAACTACGCCCGCATGTTATAGTAGATATGCTAGACATGGTAGATGTACTGTATATAGATATAACTAGATGCAAAATGACAGAAACGGCACTAGATGCGGTAGTAAACAGCCACCATCTTAAAGCAGTAGACCTTTTATTACGGCTCTGTTGTAGAGAACCTTCCTAGCGAACCTAAGTAACTTTTTATCTAAAATACTTTTAAATCGGCAAAATCTTGACTTGAATCTATCTTTAAATGATGACACAGTTTTAAAACTTTCATACGTCGAAAGTAGAGAGAAGGGAACTAATGCAATAATGGGAGCAATTTTAACAACTTTTAACAGTTGATTCAGGGTAAAGGGTAAATTAGGGTAAAGAATTGGGCTGGGGCCAATTGTACCAAAAACCTTCACAAAAAACTTTACATAGTGTGGCCAATGTTTTTTTTTTGAGTAAAAAAAAAAGAAGTAATTATCACCAATTACTTTGCCAAGTAATTAATTACTCTTACATTCAGGTAATTGAGTTACTAACGCAATTACTTTTTGGGAGAAGTAATTTGTAACTATAATTAATTACTTTTTCTCAGTAAGATTAACAACACTGATTGCCATACCGTGATACCGCGGTATTTTTGCTCACGGTTATCGTACCGGCACATGCCTAGTGTCCTGTCAGCGACACTCATTGTTCTCTTGTGGTCTCAGTGCGAGCTGGCGGCCATGGAGGGAATGACGGCATGCATGACCTACTACCCCCGAGCGTGCGGATCCCTGCGGGTAACGCGCGCGCCGTCATGTTTCCGGCGCGGCATTTGTCTGATTCCAAAGTGCGTTCTTATTTTAGGACAAACTGGGGGCCTATTTTCTCTCCAAAATGGACAGCACCAACAAGAAAACCCAAGAGGTTTGTACCATCAGGGCTCCGTCGCCCCCGACGAATCCGCGCATCACATTCCGAGTTTGCAGATGGCTTGCCGCTGCTACGGGCGCCTCCCCTGCCTGGGCGGCCTCACCGACCGGGCGGGTGCCGGTAGAGCTGACCGCTGGACGGATCAGGTTCACTGCCTGTTGGCCTCTGCCAATGCAGTGCTCTCTCACCTCTACCGGAGCTCGGAGGCGGGTATGCTTTCCGCCCGGTTATCACGCCCGTCGCGCATTCGTGTGTGTTGAAACGTTGTTGTCGTTGTCTCCGTAGACAGAACAGGGCAATACGAAGGTCCCGGCATGGAACTCGGCTTCCCTCATCTCAACCAATCGGATGCACTGCTACCATTGCAGCTGCAGCATAGATACACAGCGGTGTGCCTCGCACTCAAGCACACACTCAGGTATGCAACCGTTGCCTGGATTCATTGGGGGACCCAACTCTACCCTACTGTGTAAAACCATGAAAGTGCTACCTGTGTGCCTTAGTGTGGACCCGTCGTCAGCCGTGCGTCTTCCCGTCAGACCTGTTCTCAACCTGGTGTGTCGAGCTCTCGCCATCAGCGCCAAAAGCATCGTGAGTATCCGTCCGTGCTGCACCCACGATGGCACGAACTCCCGAGTAATCCGCCTGTGTTTTGCGTCCCGTGCCAGAATTTAACAGGTGACGGCAGCGTGAGGCTTCTGCTCCTGCCCGCCGTTCACATAGGCACGCTGGAGGTCCTAACGGCGCTCTTCACTGTGTAAGTTGAGAGGCGCGTGTGCCGAAAAAGCCCAGAGATGTTGACGCCTCCTGTTGACTGCAGCGTGCGGACCAGCATGGTGCAGTACGCCGCGGTGCTTCAAAGACTCTTTGCCCAAACCCTGAGTGCCTGGACACCACCGCCTGAAGCCAGCCCTGGTCAGCAAAGAGCTTACTGGTACGTCAAGGTTCCTGACTGCTAGGAAATTGCATGACTGCATGTTCTTAATGGTCTTAAAGTGCGTACGACACGAGAAAAAAAGTCTTAAATAGGATTATTATGTGAATTAGAATCATATTTTGAGACTATTCGACTATATACAACAATATAGCAAAGCGCACATGACGAGAAATGAGTCTTTTAATCTGCCGGTTAGCCACACCTACCATTATAGGGCTCTAGCGTCCCCAACAGGTGGATGATGTCAGCGGAGTCACGATTTTATCTGATTTAGTATGCAGCCCATTGAGTGGGAATCATTCACAATGACGAAAACACGACGAAGAAAGCCGCAAAATGTCATTGTTTCAGTCTTTCTCCTCCAATATTTTTACAGGATATTCTCTTTATCAAAGTATTTTCCCCAATAGCTAAATAAATGGCTTGAGAAGGACCAGTCAGCCTGTTGAGGGGGAATTATTCAGAACGAGGAAAACGTGACGAAGAGAGCCGCAAAATGTCACTGTTTCAGTCTCTCTACTCCAATATTTTACAGGATATTATTTTTATCCAAGTATTTTCCCCAATAGCTAAATAAATGGCTTGAGAAGGACCAGTCAGCCCGTTGAGGGGGAATTATTCAGAACGAGGAAAACGGGACGAAGAAAGCCGCAAAATGTCATTGTTTCAGTCTCTCTCCACCAATATTTTTACAGGATATTCTTTTTATCCAAGTATTTTTCCCCAATATCTAAATAAATGGCATGGTCATGACAAATAAGTCTTGTGCTAAATGGTCTATGAAATAGTAAAAATGTATTTATTCAAGACGACATGGCAAAATGACTCCATAATGGTCAAAACTGTTGACTTCAACTTTACTGTTGCACCTCCTGAATGATATTTTATGCCACCTAAATCGGGTTTATGTCATTTCCCTTCCCCGGCTTCGGAGAATGTAAACAAACCAAGAGGCATGACAGCTAACCGACACGCTAACCCGAACCAAGTGATGTTTCAAAGTTTTCGAAGCGGAAAATCACACATAACTAGCCCGGATTATTTCACATGACGACTGGGTTGTCGATTGTCTTCGCTAATCGGCAAACCGCCCGGAGGAGAGCAATTTACAGCTCGTTCCCCTGCTAATACGGACAGGAGAGCTCACCGAGGAAGCAGCTGGACAATGACCGCTGAACATTTACATGTTAATCCATGATCAAACGTAATTAGTCCTTTATTTAAAGAAAGTTTGTAGTGTTGACTTTGTAATTGCTGTATTCGCAGCTATTTTTAACTCAAAGTTGCAATTTGTGATCGGTCGGAGAATTTGACAGATCACCGGGCACATGAGCACAATAAGCCGAATATAGTGCTCTCCCTGCAGGTGGATGTGCGACAAGCCACTGGTGTTGTGCCGTCATGCGCATGTCAGCCACAAAATGCAAGCCACCTACATATTAAAATGATCCCAGTATTTGACATAATACAAAACACGATGTTTACTCACTTCCTCTTAAGTCCCATGGTCCCACAGTAGTAGGGCTTGTTTTGGCCAACATCCACCGGTGAATGGGAACCTTTTGAAACCCCGAAAAGGCGCACACGCCTCTCCCTTGTACAGCAAGATTTTTCTGCAGCCGTTTGACTGGCGTGATGCGAAAAATAAACATCTTAATCCGCAAAATCAACTGAATCAGTCCTTATACAACAGTACGGCTGTATAGTGAAGAGGACTCCTTCCTCCGTACACGTCACAGCGCCCTCTTTCTCAACTTGAGACTTTTGCCGGAAGTCACTCATTTTCATGGCGTTTCTTCTTCTGTTTCTTCATGCAGCCTGGTGCGCGTGTCGGTCTACAAGAGCCTGGAGGCCTGGGTGCAGGTGGCCGGAGCGTCCGCAGGCATCCTCCAAGGGAGCCCCTCCCACACCGAGCTGCTTTACAGCCACCTCCTGGATGACATCACGCCCGGGGCGGAGTCAGTCAAGGTGTGGCGCGTTCTTTATCTGCTGCATTCGAGGGAGTTTTATGGGATCACTGAGGTCTTCCGGTCCCCGCAGCTCCGCGCTGGCTTGTTGGCCGACGTGGTACCCGGAGGCAAACCGGGCCCTCGCAGAACAAAACCATTGGTGATGGCGGATGCGGTCGGGCCATCCCTCCAGAGGAAGGGTGACACCTTGGCTAATCAGGACACCTGCCTTGCAGCTCTCAGGGGTAAGCCGATCAAACCTGCTCTCTTCAGGCATGAAAATCTCTCACCTTCAGGGCTCCGGAGTGGCTAAGCTAGCGCGAGTCAATGGTTGTTGAAATCAACTCCTTTAACTAATTAAACCCCCGCTAACTCGAATATTAAGCCTTTTGTGAAAAATTAAAATGGTCAAATTCGCCTCATGTAGGACGTTACGCCGACGGAGGACAATTTTGCAGAACGCCAGAACATATTTCCTCCATACCCTTCTCACCTTTTTAACCCCTGACCCATTTTCATGCCTGTCTCTTCTTTTCGGATAACGAACAAGTTCTATTACAGTGGGGCAAATAAGTATTTAGTCAACCACCAATTGTGCAAGTTCTCCTACTTGAAAAGATTACAGATGCCTGTAATTGTCAACATGGGTAAACCTCAACCATGAGAGACAGAATGTGGAAAAAAACCAGAAAATCACATTGTTTGATTTTAAAGAATTTATTTCCAAATGAGAGTGGAAAATAGATTTTTGGTCACCTACAAACAAGCAAGATTTCTGGCTGTCAAAGAAGTCAAACTTCTTCTAACGAGGTCTGACGAGGTTCCACTCGTTACCTGTATTAATGGCACATGTTTCAACTGATTATTGGTATAAAAGACACCTGTCCACAAACTCCGTCAGTCACAATCCAAACTCCACTATGGCCAAGACCAAAGAGCCGTCGAAGGACACCAGAGACAAATTGTAGACCTGCACTAGGCTGGGAAGACTGAATCTGCAAGAGGTAAAACACTTGATGTAAAGAAATTAACTGTGGGAGCAATTGTTATAAAATGGAAGACATACAAGACCACTGATAATCTCCCTCGATCTGGGGCTCCATGCAAGATCTCACCCCGTGGCGTCAAAATGATAACAGGAACAGTGAACAAAAATCCCAGAACCACACGGGGGCACCAAGTGAATGACCTACAGAGAGCTGGGACCACAGTAACAAAGGCTACTATCAGTAACACAATGCGCCGCCAGGGACTCAAATCCTGCACTGCCAGACGTGTCCCCCTGCTGAAGCCAGTACACGTCCAGGCCCGTCTGCAGTTCGCTAGAGAGCATTTGGATGATCCAGAAGAGGACTGGGAGAATGTGTTATGGTCAGATGAAACCAAAATAGAAACACAGGTTCTCGTGTTTGGAGGAGAAAGAATACTGAATTGCATCCGAAGAACACCATACCCACTGTGAAGCATGGGGGTTGAAACATGCTTTTGGGCTGTTTTTCTGCAAAGGGACCAGGACGACTGATTTGTGTAAAGGAAAGAATGAATGGGGCCATGTATCGAGAGATTTTGAGTGAAAATCTGCTTCCGTCAGCAAGGGCATTGAGGATTAGATGTGGCTGGGTCTTTCAGCATGACAATGATCCCAAACACACAGCCAGGGCAACAAAGGAGTGGCTTCGTAAGAAGCTTTTCAAGGTCCTGGAGTGGCCTAGCCAGTCTCCAGATCTCAACCCCATAGAAAATCTGTCGAGGGAGATGAAAGTCTGCGTTGCCCAACGACAACTCCAGAACATCACTTCTCTAGAGGAGATCTGCATGGAGGAATGGGCTGAAATACCAGCAACAGTGTGTGAAGAGTTAGAGAAAACGTTTGGCCTCCGTTATTGCCAACAAAGGGTACATAACAAAGTATTGAGATGAACTTTTGGTGTTGACCAAATACTTATTTTCTTCCATGATTTGAAAATAAATTCTATAAAAATCAAACAATGTGATTTTCTGTTTTTGTTTTCCACATTCTGTCTCTCATGTTAGAGGTTTACCCATGTTGACAATTACAGGCCTCTAATATTTTCAAGTGGGAGAACTTGCACAATTAGTGGTTGACTAAATACTTATTTGCCCCACTGTATTTTCTTCTCTTACAAAGCCTTAAGACAAATCATCCTGACCAGCGGAACCCTCCTTAAGGATGATCTGCACAAGGTAAATGCTTCTTGTTTAGAGAAACTTCAACTCGCGGCCCAACAAATTTGTATTTTGTGCGGTAGCGTCTCCACGAGGTTTTGCTGCCGTTGTGCGTGCGCTTGCAGCAACAGCAGTCCAGCTGCTCTGCCGCAGAATCCGCAGCAGGTGTCAGTGGGCAGTATGGTGGTGCTCTTACACGACGGGAACTCTACAGGTACGCCATGAACACATTCATACAAGTCATAGGGACATTGTATTGTTAGCTCATCGTGTGTTTGGACTTTCAGGTTGCTGCTGGCTCTGGTCTTGGTCCCGTCCCCCTCGTGGCCACCCCCTCTAACTTGCGGCGTTTCCATTTTCAGCAGAGGACGCATGGACCGCAACCTTAAAGTGCGTACGACAGGATAAAAATCGTCTTAAATCGCATTATTATATGAATTAGAATTATATTTTGAGACTATTTGACTATATACAACAATTTGGCAAAGCACAGATGATGAGAAATTAGTCTTTTAATCCACCGTTAAGCCACACTTACCATTATAGGGCTCTAGCGTCCTCAACAGTTGGATGACGTCGGCAGGGTCATGGTTTCATCTGATTTAGAATTCAGCCCATTGAGGGGGAATTATTCAGAACGAGGAAAATGCGACAAAGAGAGCCGCAAAATGTCATTGTTTCAGTCTCTCTACTCCAATACTTTTACAGGATATTCTTTTTATTGAAGTAACTCCATAATGCTCAAAACTGTCGACTTCACCTTTAGTGTGACACCTCCCGAACGAGATTTTATGCCACCGTAGTTAGTCAGGCTTTTGCCATTTTTACTTGCCCCGGCTTCGGAGAATGTAATCAAACTAAGAGGCACGACAGCTAGCCGACATATTAACCCGAACCGAGTGATGTTTCCAAGTCTTCGCAGCAAGAAATCACTCAAAACCAGCCGGGATCATTTCACGCGGCGGCAAGGTTGTCGATTGTCTTTGCCGATCGGTAACACGCCCGGCGGCGAGCAGGTTAGAGCTCGTCATTCCCCTGCTTCGGGCAGACGGCTCGCTTGCGTGGAAGCAGCTGGAGAGTACCGCCGGACAAACTGGCCGACGTCGGAGGAGCGCGTAGCTGTCACATGGTCAACACGAATATTGCGTAAAATAATGCTTTACTACACGGCGAAGACGTAAACAGTGAGTCATACGAGAGCGGCTGCATTTGTTGTGCAGCTAACATGGCAGAAAGTGTCTGAGGAAAACTTCTCTACATGTCAGTCCATGATCAAACTTCATAGTCCTTTGTTTAAAGAAAGTTTGGAGTGTGTACTTTGTAATCGCTGCATTCGCGGCCATTTTTAACACAATGTTGCAATTTCTGATGGGATTAAAAATTTGACAGAACACCTAGTATAAGAAGAGGGCAATAAGCCGAGTATAGAGGGGGGTGTGCAAACAAGCCGCCGGTCGTCGGCCGAGTGATATTCTCGGCGGACAATCAGCCACAAAATTCAAGCCGTATTAAAACGTGTGCCATGATCCCAATATTTGACATTATACAAAATACGATGTTTACTCACTTCTTCGTAAATCCAAGGGTCCCACAGTAGTAGGGCTTATTTTGGCCAATATGCGCGGTAAACGGGAACCTTTTGAAACTCAAAAAGGCTCACACGCCTCTCCCTGGTGCGGCAACAATTTTCTGCAGATGTTTAGCTGGCGTGATACGAAAAAATAAACAAATAAATCCGAAAAACCAGCTGAATCCGCAGTCCATCTGCATGCTATGAAGCAATGCTATACTGTGAGACGCTGACCCGGGTGACGTCACACCTGCATTTGTTCTAAACCTGAGACTGAAGCCGGAAGTCACTCATTTTCATGGCGCGGGATTCACAAATTGAATATATAAAACGATCGCTTCCAGGCACATCCAAGCGGTCCATTTCATTCAGGAGCATAAAATACGTGCGTGCATTATGAAATAAATATTCGTGCCGTTTTCTTTCAGGTGTCTTCGTTCTGTGCTGAGGCGTTGACTGTTTGTAACTCCCTGGTGCACCCGCGCGCTCCCTCCATCGCCATTCCCTTACCGCCCCTCACACTGAAGGCCGCGACCTCCGCTTCGGTCCTCCCGTCCTCCCAGGGCCCGACCCCCGGTCTCCCATTGCCGACCCTTCTGGGAGGCCCGGGTGCTACGGGGCCCTTTCCCGCCCGCCACTCGCTGGGTCTGCTCGGCTCCCTGGAGAATCATCTTTCTTTGGTTCCGGGCCACGCTTCTGGTGATATGATCCTGTCCCCGCACGCGCACCAGCAGCCAGAGCCGGCTGGCCTGGGCCCTCCGGAAGGCCAGAGACCCATTTTTGTACGCTACGACAAAGAGGAAGACGAGGACGCGGAGATCTCGCTGGACAGCGACTCTGACGACAGCGTGGTCATCGTTCCTCCGGGAATGCTCACCGCGGAGGCGCGTGAACCCGTCGAGACTTCCGCGGCGCCCCCTCAGACCCCAGCTGTCGCACCCGCCCCTTCCGAGCCTGCCGCGGTGGCGCCCGTGGCGATGGATGCGGTCTCCCTCCCCAATGACTTGGCCGCCGCCTCCTCCCCTCTTCCCAGTGCCCCTATCAATTCTTTCGCCCCACCCGCTTCCTCAGTGGTAACCCACTTCCCTCTGGGTGCGGCGGGAGCGGGCGAGACGCCGGCTGCCAGACCTCAGCTTCAACAGATGCTGATGCAGCCCGCGCCCCCCGGAGGCCTGGGGCTGCAGATGCACCAACTTCAGAATCAGCTGGCCGCCCCACAAGGAAGACTCCCCTCCGCCGCCAGCAACGAAGACTCTGCCGTCATCAACATCAACAGCACAGACGAGGAGGAGGAAGACATGGAAGACGACGAAGAACTCGAAGACGAGGACGAGGAGGAGGAAGGCAGCGATTTTCCCGAAGGGGAGTTTTACGAGGGCGAGGAGTTTGACGAGTTTGACGAAGAAGGGGAAGAGGAAGAGGAGGAGGATGAAGAGGAGGATGAGGATGAGGAAGATGGCGACGTGGATGGGGAGATGCCTCCGTTAGAGGGGGCGGAGGACAACGCCGACGTCGGTGGCATTGAGGAGGAGAAGGTGATGAGGGTGGAACCTGCGCCGCCGGCTGCGGACGGAGAAGCCGTCGGAGGCATCCAGGAGGTCCGGCTCAGTAGGGGAGAGGAGCGCGGCAAGGTGCAAGAAGTGGAATGTATCGGCGTCCTAGAGGGCGCCAGAGAGGACGAGGAGGAGGATAGCGAAAGAATGGATGACCCGACCATGCCTCAGATCCTGTGCGTGACCGGAGGAGCGCTGGAGGAGAGGGAAGAGCCGTCGTCGCAGGAGGAGGAGGACGGCCTCCGACAGGATCCGCCTGACGTCGAGCTTCAACCGGAACAGCAGGTACATGCGTCATTTGCTCCCTAACGGAACCTGCCGCAAAACTTTAATCAAAACATGTTCGCGCCGCCCGCAGGACGCGGCGTCAACGCCTGCGCTGGAACTGAGCGTGGCGGACGACCAGCCGCCCGTCCTCCAAAACGAGCTCCTGGTTCCCTCTCCCGAAGCCGGCGCCCCGCCGCCTTCTGAACCCGCTACCTTGTCGGGCCCCGAAGAACGGCCCGAGGAGGAGGACTGCGACAAAGACGCGGTGACGGAAGGAGGCGGGGACGATGAAGAAGGAGACCAGGCCAAAGGAGTGAAGCGCAAAAGAGATGACGAAAACCCAGAGGAAGAGGCAGGACCAAGCACAGACAAGGAAAAGGTCAACTTTGCACCATTTGTCTTTTCTTAGTTAGAATTGAAACACTGAACCACGGCTGTACTTTCTCCTCCAGATGCAAGACGACGCCATCGCCTCCATGTTGGCTGATTTCGTCCCCTGCCCACCTAACGATGACGAGGTTGCGGGGTCGGGGTCATGCAAAAGTGTTGACGAAAGTTAAACAAAATAAAATAAAACGACTTCCCGTCCTTACTCAATGAGTGACGGATGGCACATTTTTCTTTTTTTCTTAGGTCAATCATCGCAAATGAATTTTCTGTATCGGAGCGGTTTGTTCTCGAGAAATTTTTTCATGTGTCCTTACGGTTATTGTGGTTTTGTGCATTGATATCAAGCAGTAAAAACATTGAAAAGATGCTTCTGTCTTTACTTCTATGAGTGATAGACGAACTGTTTAGCTTCAAAACTGTCTCAAGATGGCGCCATTGTACGCTGTTGCTTCTCTGTTCACTTCCGGGTTAAGTGCAGTGGGCGCGTCCTGAGCAATGTCCACCAAGCTTGGGTTTTATAATTGCTCGTATTGGTTCAATGTTTACAAAACGGCGACGACAGGTAAGACGAAACTTGTTACCTGTGCTTTCTTGAAGAGTTACAAAAGTACTTGTTTGAAAACGAAGAGCTAACTGAGCAAATAATACTGACGGCTTTGAGTTTGACATGTGGACACGGTTGTGTGTCAGTGACTTTGCCACATTTTGACAAGGAAAAGAACTTGAACTTTACTCTGCTTTGATGACACGGTGAAGTTTAATCGACTTTAACCCGAGTTCAACGAAAAGGACCATTTAGACACTAACGGGAAAATTTGTGTTCAAGTTTGCTAGCATAATAGCTAACATAACTTTGGAACCTTGATGAGAAATACTTTTATAAACGAACAGAACCGTCCTCCCTCTTTTTTTTAATTAATATATTTTAATTAAAAAACAACACATGATTAAAAAGTTTATCCAGGACCATAAGATAATAATTACCTTTAAATTTCCTCTACTTAAAGCCACACTAGGTAAATTTTCATAACATCTGTGATGGTATGTCAACTGACAAATTAGTGACACCTCTTTATATATGGCGGAAAACACTCAGGTGACTTGAAGTTCTGCTCTGAGACCCCCAATTTGGCCAACTTTCAAAATTGTCCGATATGCATGTGTGATACATCATTGGAAAGCTTAAAATCTCAATTTTCTGGGGAAAGAAACATTTTGAACAGGAGGGCATCTTGGAAAAAAAAAGTTTTTTAAACAGCAAAACCCTATCTGGAGGTGAGAGCACGCAACAGCAGAATTACAGACGCCATGACTTTAACAAGATACTATCGCGTACTTACCTAGCATAAATCATTGAGTGTCAAGACACAGCTGTGAATGGCCATAGCTGGATATATTTGGGATTTTATGGGTGAAACATGGTAATTTAACAAGGCTTGCGATGCAGAAATAGCAGACATCGAGGAGTGGCCGAGATCTTCTTTTTCATATATTTACCCTTTAAAACATTTTTTCCCAATTTTTCTTTGTTTGGATCGATTATTTATCATCTGACATCAGAGAAAATGCAACAGTAACAAAAAAAATACAATTAAGTGATAGTTATGAGGTTGATATCCGTGACTTTTTTACAGACGCCATTTTTTTCATTGTGACTTAATTTGTTTAAAAGTTTAAAAAATTATTCACTCACATATTTTAAAGTTTTGTTTTTTTTTAAACGAGATATGAGACATCAATTAATGATTCTAAGTTAAAAACGACAGACATTTTGAATAATAAATATGATTAATTTGTTTTATGGCTGGGTTGAAACAAAAGTGATTGCGCGACGTCTGTAAACGGGGGTTTTCAGGGTAAAACGGACTAATTTAAAATAGTTCGGGGGCTTAATGCGCCATGAATCTGCTATGGCAGCATATAGAAATATTGTTCTATCAAACACAACGGTTCTTTTGGCTTAAAATACAGCAGTTTATTTTAAAGAGGAGTGCAAGAGCAGAAACTGCTTTTTCAGTCTTGTCTGTGTTTTCGCCATATATCTTGAGGTGTCTGTATCGAATGTGACAAACGTGGTGACTGCTTTACGGCATACGTCACTTACCCCTGTCCCCAGTCGATATAAAGACTGAAGTCGATGCTAACGCTTTCGCGTGAATTCTGCAAAGATGGGAAGAGCAACAGAGACAAAAGGTTTTGTTTGAGGAGGAAAATGAACGGGACTCTACCAGGATATGGCGGAAAACACAAGGCTGAAAAAGCAGTTTCTGCTCTTGCAGCCCTCTTTAAAATAAACTTCTGAATTTTAAGCCTAAAGATATGTTGTGTATGAAAGAACAATATGTCTATATGTTACCATAGCAGATTCATGGCGCATTAAGCCCCCGAATAGGGCTGCAGCTATCAATTATTTTAGTAGTCGATTAATCGATGAACTCGTTAGTTTGAATAATCGAGAAATCTGATAAGGAACATGACAAATCAAAATACCTGAGCTGACCCTCAAACCGTATAAAAAAATGAATAAATGATCTATATAAACAAAAGAACAATTGGCTAACTTACAGAGCAAAACTCCGCCAGCTTAAATGCTATAAAATGCTAACTTTTTTTTTTTTACAATGCTCTTAACAAATGGTTCAGAGGCATATTCCCACAAAAAACATCTAAATGTATCTATAAACTAATTCACGAATGCAAAAAAAAACATGAGCTCAAACAAAAACTTAGCTTACGTTGGTCTTAACAGGGAGCAGTTGGATTCAGCCATGTGAAATGAGACAACCAGAGGGCAGTGTATCCACCTTAATCAATAAAATGAAATGCAAACACTTTCAAAATAAATCATTACAACGCCACTTTAATTAAACGAATATTCGAAGCAACAAAATTTAATTTGAATATTTTTTTCTAATCGAATACTCGAGTTAATCGATTAATCGTTGCAGCACTACCCCCGAACTGTTTTTAATTTGTCTGTTTACCCTGGAGACCCCCGTTTACAGTTCATTCGCTGCCACCCTCCCAGTTCAAATGGATTGGACGTCTACTAGTGATAAACTAATTCCAATTCACACTAGAAGCTTGTTTTTCTGTTAATTAGTTGTTTGTAGAATATCATAGAATGATTTCCTGACCAATGTATCGATAATCGTTGTATCGCCATATCGTCAGATCATCGTTATCGTGACCTTTGTATCGCAAATCGTATCTCATAGTGAAGAGGTTCCCACTCCTACTACACTACGTCCCCGAAGGAGGAACCAGACTTTTTATTATTTTGTATATACAAGAGGTGCCGGATCTGCCCAAATAGGTCCCGGAACACAGGGAGGCCAAAATCAAGAGGTGCCAGATCTTGTTCCGGCAAGATCCGGCACAAATGAACCCCTGCTAACCGTCATTTGCTATTGTTTCGCCACAACTGGATTCATTACCTTATTACTTTTCATGCTTCACACAGCCGCTGGAAACACAAATGTTGGTTAAACCATCTGCAGACGACCATCATAATTTTCAACACAATGTGCATATGCGCTGGTCCTCATAGGAAACGCAGTCTTCCTTAAGGCAAAACACTACCGCTTTTGTGCACCGACGTTGCTAAAATTGACCAAAACTGAAAAGTTACCAAGTGTTGCTGTAAATTACAGCTTCATTTATACAGTGGGGCAAATAAGTATTTAGTCAACCACAAATTGTGCAAGTTCTCCCCCTTGAAAATATTAGAGAGGCATGTAATTGTCAACATGGTTAAACCTCAACCATGAGAGACAGAATGTGGAAAAAAAAACATAAAATCACATTGTTTGATTTTTAAAGAATTTATTTGCAACTCATGGTGGATAATAAGGATTTGGTCAATACCAAAAGTTCATCTCAATACTCTGTTATGTACCCTTTGTTGGCAATAACGGAGGCCAAACATTTTCTGTAACTCTTCACAAGCTTTTCACACTCTGTTGCTGGTATTTTGGCCCATTCCTCCATGCAGATCTCCTCTAGAGCAGTGATGTTTTGGGGCTGTCGCTGGGCAACATGGACTTTCAACTCCCTCCAAAGATTTTCTATGGGGTTGAGATCTGGAGACTGGCTAGGTCACTCCAGGACCTTGAAATGCTTCTTACGAAGACACTCCTTTGTTGCCCTGGCTGTGTGTTTGGGATCATTGTCATGCTGAAAGACCCAGCCACATGTCATCTTCAATCCCCTTGCTGATGGAAGGAGATTTTCACTCAAAATCTCTCGATACATGGCCGCATTCATCCTTTACACAGATCAGTCGTCCTGGTCCCTTTGCAGAAAAACAGCCCCAAAGCATGATGTTTCCACCCCCATGCTTCACAGTGGCTATGGTGTTCTTCGAATGCAATTCAGTATTCTTTCTTCTCCAAATACGAGAACCTGTGTTTCTATCAAAAAGTTCTATTTTGGTTTCATCTGACCATAACACATTCTCCCAGTCCTCTTTTTGATCATCCAAATGCTCTCTAGCGAACCGCAGACAGGCCTGGACGTGTACTTTCTTCAGCAGGGGGACACGTCTGGCAGTGCAGGATTTGAGTCCCTGGCGGCGCATAGTGTTACTGATAGTAGCCTTTGTTACTGTGGTCCCAGCTCTCTGTAGGTCATTCACTAGGTCCCCCCGTGTGGTTCTGGGATTTTTGCTCATCGTTCTTGTTATCATTTTGACGTCACGGGGTGAGATCTTGCATCTAGCCCCAGATCGAGGGAGATTATCAGTGGTCTTGTATGTCTTCCATTTTCTAATAATTGCTCCTACAGTTGGTTTCTTTACACCAAGCGTTTTACCTATTGCAGTTTCAGTCTTCCCAGCCTGGTGTAGGTCTACAAGTTTGCCTCTGTTGTCCTTTGAGAGCTCTTTGATCTTGGCCATAGTTGAGTTTAGAGTGTGACTGACTGAAATTGTGGACAGGGTTCTTTTATACCGATAATGAGTTAAAACAGGTGCCATTAATACAGGTAATGAGTGGAGCCTCGTTGGACCTCGTTAGAACAAGTTAGACCTCTTTGACAGCCAGAAATCTTGCTTGTAAGTACAGTGCCCTCCATAATTATTGGATTTATAATAATTATGTGTTTTTTAGCTTCTAATAATTGTTTTTTTTCTAAATAATATGGGACCTTAATGGAAAAAAAGAGAAAAAGCCAACCTTCAATACAATAGCATTTATTCAGTGGGGAAAAAATCCCACATAAAGAAATAATTATTTGACATCAAATAATGTGTGTCACAATTATTAGCACCCCTGGTGTTAATACTTTGTACAACCCCCTTTTGCCAACAAAACAGCACCTAATCTTCTCCTATAATGTTTCACAAGATGGGAAAAGACAGAAAGAGGGATCTTCAGCCATTCCTCTTTGCAGAATCTCTCTGAATCATCCAGAGACCTGGGTCCTCTCTTCTGTAGTCTCCTCTTCAGCTCACCCCACAGGTTTGAGACTGAGATGGCCATGGGAGGAGCTTGATTTTGTGTCTGGTGAACCATTTCTGTGTAGATTTGGCCATATGTTTAGGGTCATTGTCTTGCTGAAAGACCCAGTGATGACCCATCTTCAGCTTTCGGGCAGAGGGCAACAGATTTTGATTTAAAATGTCCTGGTATTTCAAAGCATTCATGATGCCATGCACCCTAACAAGGTTCCCAGGGCCTTTGGAAGCCAAACAGCCCCACAGCATCACTGACCCACCCCCATACTTCACAGTGGGTATGAGGTGCTGTCTACACGCCAACAAGCTGTTTGGGAGGCGTGCACGGAGAAAACCTTTCCTCACTCACAATCATAAACGCAAACGTCTGGATTTCGCCAAGTGGTATTGGGGCTTCAACTGGGACCGTGTGCTTTGGTCAGATGAGACCAAGATTGAGCTTTTTGGCAACAAACACTCTAAGTGGGTCTGGCGTGCCACGAAAGATGCGCATGCTGAAAAAATTTGATGTCAAATAATTATTTCTTTATGTGGGATTTTTTCCCCACTGAATAAATGCACTTGTATTGAAGGTTGGATTTTTCTCTTTTTTTTCCATTAATGTCCCATATTATTTAGAAGAAAGAAAAAAATATTAGAAGCTAAAAAACACATAATTATTATAAATCCAATAATTATGGAGGGCACTGTAAGTGACCAAATACTGTCTCTCATGGTTGAGGTTTACCCATGTTGACATTTGCAGGCCCCTGTAATCTTTTCAAGTAGGAGAACTTGCACAATTGGTGGTCGACTAAATACTTATTAGCCCCACTGTACTAGGGACACAAATGGCACCCTATCAATAAAATAACCTAAGTCTCAAATACTCACTATAGCTCATCAAAATACTATCAAACATACTGAATGAATGCTAATGAATACTACTAAAAATGTTATAAAAATGACTAGATCTCTTCCAGAAATACCGACTAATGTAATTGACCAAACAAAGACTTTAAAAATGAGCTATATTTCCATTGACCCACACTGGTGAACAACCATATAAAAGCAAATATTTGTTCAGGAAATTAGAAGACAATGAAGCATGAAGTGGCTGACCTCCCCAACGGGCCGTTGGACATCTACAGACAAAAAGCTTGCTTCCCATGGAAGGACATGCTTCTGTTCTTGGATGGGGAAGAAGTGACAGCGTTAAAGGTAAGGTTCTTCTCTCGTGGCCTTTGCTCCTCTGAGGTCGGCTTTTTTGCCGCAGCAACGCATCTTCGCGGCGTTGGAGAGCGACCCTCTTTTCTCCAGGACGCCGGGTGAAGACCTACCTATGGAGAAGATGCGGGAGCTCACCTTTCTCAGGTTCATTTGTCCGATTTTCGAGGGGCTATATAAACTCAAACATTTTGTCCGTAAACCCACAGGGTAAAACAGCTGTTCCGTTACGACTTCCTGACCGACGAGGAGGCCATGATGGACCCGTGGAAGACGGTGGTCCTCAATGACTGCTTGGGAATGTATGACTGGTCTTTAGCGGCCAAGTTTTTCCTCAACAAAGGCGTGAGTGTGTCATGATAGCGCCTAGAATCCCCTCATACATTATCGTTGCTAGACGAGTACATTTCAAAATGTGTTTAGATGTTTGGGGCGACAGTCGCTAGCAGTGGCTCGGCGCGACACAGCAAGTATGTGGACTCTACTAACGACATGACAGTAAGCTTGACGTCAAATCATACGAACGCCATCCGGCCGGGATCATATCTCCATTTCTTCCCCTCGAGACGTTCGGATGCTTCGCGCTGACCGAGCTGAGTCACGGTAGCAACACCCGAGCCATGAGGACCACCGCCACCTACGTGCCCTCCTCGCAGGTTTGCACCGTCACTGTCACATCCCGGTTTCATCCGATCATTCGCGATGATTTCCTTGCAGGAGTTTGTCATCAACTCTCCAGATTTTGAGGCAGCCAAGTTTTGGGTGGGCAACCTGGGAAAAACCGCCACCCATGCGCTAGTGTTAGCACAGCTCTACACGCCAGACGGGGCCTGCCATGGCCTGCACTCTTTTGTGGTCCCGGTATGTCAGTTGTTGCCCAGTAGTGCTTAAGACCCAATGTAAGTGAGTGTCCCACGCAGGTGAGAGATCCCAAGACGTTGCTGGCTCTGCCTGGCGTGTTGGTCGGAGATATGGGCAAGAAGCTGGGCCAGAACGGACTGGATAATGGGTATGTCCCTACACTGCTGGTCCTTTAAAGTGCGTACGACAGGATAAAAAAAGTCTTAAATTTGTGATGCACGATAAGCAGTGGCGGTCGTGGCTACTTTCGCGCCCTGGGCGAACCACCCCATCAGCGCCCCCCCCCCCCCCCCCCCACTCACCCCCACCGACATCCAAACTACCCAACCCCCCCCCCCCCCCCCCCCGACATCAAACACAACAATGTGTTACGTTTTTTGCGTTATTTTATTAAAATAGTCTATCCCCCGCCCAAAGGCGTAGCAAGGGTCCCCGGGGGCCCTAGGCAACAGGCAACATGGGGCCCTTTGAGCATGTGCAAGTAAGAGGGACAGTTGGACTTGTAGCAATAGCATATTTAATATAAGTCTAATAAAGCCTCGCTCTCATAGAGCGCTTTTTTGGACACTCAAAGTGCCCCCCCCAATTGCATTATTCATTCACTTCACACTATCCTTAATTATTTACACACATTTGCCTTAATAAACAAAATGTACTTCAGATTATTATTATTATTATTGTGCTTAGTACACATACCTTTACACATACCGTATTCTACTGACTAGCTGGTAAGTTATATTGCGTTTACTTAATAAGGATAACATTCTGGCACAGAAGTGAATCATGTAACGTCTTATCAGTCTGGCTGATCAGTGTGTATGGTGATTCTAAACACTGATTTAATGTTCTAGGTAACATCTTTATGTATGAAGAAACGCTAGCATGCTGCAATGCTGTTAGCAAACGCTAACAAGCTAGTTACAACAAGTTAAGGCAGTTAATTGGTTTACTACTACTAGTCTGCAGTGCTTCGACTACATTAGGACATAAAACTACAGTAACATAGTACACTCACCGCTGTCTTGCTTCCTTTTCTCCTCTTCTGCTTTTTTTCCTTTCTTTTTTCATTTCCAGACGGATAACTTTTCATTTTGCCAATTAAAAAAGCGCCCGATCGGCGCCCACTCACTCTGAGTCACGGGACACACATACATATTTGTGCAGTAAAATGAACACGAAGGTGGGGGCGGGGGGTTCGAGTGTGCGCTGCGTGCGGTCATCTTGGCCATAAAAGTGGCGAAAACTAAGCACTTTACACTCATATGGATGTACAACATCATTTTAAGATGCTAAACTAACACCTTCCCTCTTAAAGCAAATGTGCAATGCGAATATAAAGTAAAGAACGCTCTCCTCGACGCAGCGAGAACGAGTGGGATCAACCACTCTGCTCAAAATGCGCACCTTACGCTTACGCCTATTCTCGTTCTCAGAATATGCAGCGCTTTTGACGTAGGACAATAACAGGACTGGTTGCTATGGGAACGTACGCAGCGGCATACCGCATACCCAAGTAACCTTGCTAAAAGGAGTATTAAAATTGCTAATAAAATCGTTTAGGATTATTTTAGATGCATATATGTTATATTTTTCTTATAGAGTACTGAACGAGGAATATGATTGACCCATTAATGGACTTTCTTGGAAAAAATCACCATTTCTTTAAGTAGTCACATCATGAATAATGAGGTGGCCTGTGAAAAGCTATACAGCATATGGTGCCCCGCCACCCTCCTTACTTACCCTATGAGAATGAGTGCGACTCGTCTGGCTCATTCACTTAACATTTGCGAACAACTGATCCCCTCCCGTTTCCAACTGCCTTTTCCTCTGACACACACAACTCTCTGCAGCAGTTGATAATGATAGTAAGGGGCGCCCTAGCGCCCACTCTACCAAGCTGACGTGGAAATGAGCGGTAGTAGTCTAGAAAACTAGCGGATTTTTTTTTTTTTTTTTTTTTTTTTTTGTTCTCGAGGGCGCTTGTGCGCCCCCAAATAGATTGCGCCCTGGGCGGTCGCCCACATTGCCCATGGCAAAAACCGCCTGTGACGATAAGACATTTTTCAACCGATAATGTCAAGCCCATAATTCTAGGAAAAGATTGATGTAAAATTTTAAAGTATACACAAGAGAAAATATTACTGTGCAAAAATAGAATTTATTGCTTTTTTTCAACATCAAATGGGAACAACTAGTAAATTCCAACATCTAAATAAAGACAGGTTGTCTGACAGTGTGCAATGGCAATGTTATTTTGGCAACAATAACTTACAGAGTAAATACCTAAGTTGCACAAAAATGCCTTTAAAAGTAAGCCATTCCTAACGTATAACATTACTACACTGCAAAAACACACATCCTTAAAACTAGTTAAATTCCCTTTTTTTTAGTGTAAATCTATTGGAAATAAGTGAAATTATCTGCCAGTGCTTCAAGTATATTTCACTCAGATTTCTTGAAGAAAAATAGCTGCCATAATTTCCCGAATATAACGCGCACTTTTTTGCCCCCAAAATCAACTTGTAAAATCATGGTGCGCATTATACATGGGTAGCCTACAGGGATGGAGACAGAAATATCTATATTATATATATATATATATATATATAAAGACTTTTTTTTTATTGAGACGGCCATGTTGTGTTGAAGAAAACGTATGCGGCGATCCGTTGCTGACCATTACGGTACGTGACGTCACCATTTTGTTTCGGTAATACTTCACTCTGATTGGTTGAATGATTTCGTCTGTGTTAAATTCTGCTTTTTTCACTCTTCATAAAGCACAGAATTTAGTTTCTTGAACTCATTTGAGTCACCGTTTATTGCAACTCGGCAACTCGGACCATAACAAACGTAACACAACACAGACTATCTGTGTCCGTCAACTATATCTGTCCCTTGGGAACTCAAACTCAAATAACAATAGTTCCTCTTGTTACAGTAGCGATGCGCTTGTTCCGATTTCCGACTTCGAGCCTCACTTTTATTTTATCGTATCAATCCATGGAAGAAACATTTATTCATAATGATGAAACAAGCAAGTTATACAGCAGCCTTTAAAAGAAAAGTCACATCTGTTTTGTTTTCTCCTAGATTCTTGTAAGTTGGAGAAGTTGTCAAATCATATTATTACCGTGCACATTTTCAGTTTACGGTAATGTTTTGAACTACCAATGTGCTATGCTTGCGCAGTTATTTCACCAGTCAGTAAAATGACATTTCTGTATCTGTACAAGAGCTCTGTTTTCTTGTTTTCTTCTATTTATTGGTACTAAAATTAGGGTGCGCGTTATACACGGGTAAGATAATTTCCCCTAGATTTTACAAGTAAATTTGGGGTGCGCGTTATACACGGGTGCACCTTATATTCGGAAAATTACGGTGGTTTAAAATAAGCTTAACAGCCTTATTTTAAAGTGCGTACGACAGGAGAAAAAAAGTCTTAAATAGGATTATTATGTGAATTACAATCATATTTTGAGACGATTCGACTATGTACAACAATTTAGCAAAGCGCAGATGACGAGAAATGAGTCTTTTAATCTGCTGGTTAGCCACGCCTACCATTACAGGGCTCTAGCGTCCCCAACAGGTGGATGACATCAGCGGAGTCACGATTTCATCTGATTTAGTATGCAGCCCATTGAGGGGGGATTATTCACAACGAGGAAAACGCGGCGACGAGAGCAGCGAAATGTCATTGTTTCAGTCTCTCTTCGCCAATATTTTTACAGGATATTCTTTTTATCCAAGTATTTTTTCCCAATAGCTAAATAAATGGCTTGAGAAGGACCAGTCAGCCCATTGAGGGGGAATTATTCAGAACGAGGAAAACGCGACAAAAAGAGCAGCAAAATGTCATTATTTCAGTCTCTTTACTTCAATATTTTTTTACAGGATATTCTTTTTATCCAAGTATTTTTCCCCAACTGCTAATTAAATGGCATGGTCATGACATATAACAGTCTTGTGCTAAATGGAATTTGAAATGATAAAAATGCATTTATTCAGGACGACATGGCAAAATTACTCCATAATGGTCAAAACTGTCGACTTCACCTTTACTGTCGCACCTCCCGAACGATATTTTATGACACCTAAATCGGGCTTATGTTATTTCCCTTCCCTGGCTTCGGAGAATGTAAACAAACCAAGAGGCGTGATAGCTAGCCGATGTGCTAACCCGAACCGAGTGATGTTTCAAAGTCTTCGAAGCGGAAATCACACATAGCTAGCCCGGATCATTTCACATGACGACTGGGTTGTCGATTGTCTTCGCCGATTGGCAACCTGCCCGGCGGCGAGCAAGTTAGAGCTCGTTGTTCCCCTGCTGCGGGCAGATGGCTCGTTTGCGGGGAAGCAGCTGGACAATGACCGCTGGACAAACCAGCCGACGTCAGAGGAGCGCACAGAGCTGCCCCATGATCAACACGAATATGGCCTAAAATAATGCTTGACTACACGGCGAAGACGTAAACAGTGAGAGAGTCATACGAGAGTGGCTGCAATTGTTGTGCACCTAACATGGCAGGATGTGTCTGAGGAGAACATTTCTACATGTCTGTCCATGATCAAACGTAAGTACAGTAAATAGTCCTTTATTTAAAGAAAGTTTGTAGTGTTTACTATGTAATCGCTGTATTCGTGGCCATTTTTAACACAAAGTTGCCATTTCTGATGGGGTTGAAAATTTGAACACGGGGCACACGAAGGGAGCAATAAGCTGAGTACAGCGTTCTCTCTGCGGGGCAGGTGTGCGACAAGATGCCGGTCGTCGGCTGAAGTCAAATGTTGCTAGCATTTATTAGTGCAAATGAATGAAATGTAAACAGATTCAGAACACTGACTTTGCCTTTCCAACATTATTCATAACAATTCTTAAACTCAGTTTTTTTCTCAATTTTTTCGTTTGCAAATTATGTTAACTAACGATTTTTCATGTTTGAAGTGTCACTTTTTAACCGCAAGTTTGCGTTGTGGAGAAGACTGCCAATGTTTTATAGCAGGCTAAAGTAGGTTGTTTTTTTCCCCCCATTACCGTATTTTTCGGACTACAAGTCGCTCCTGAGTATAAGTCGATCCAGCCATAAAATGCCCAACGAAGAGAAAAAAAACATATACAAGTCGCACCGGAGTATAAGTCGAATTTTGGGTGGAAATTTACTTGATAAAATCCAACACATAGAACCGACATGTCATCTTGAAAGGCAATTTAATGTAAAAATACAATAGAGAACAACATGCTAAATAAGTGAACAGTGTAAAGTGCATGAACAACGAAATGTGAATATACTGTCCTACGCTACGGCTCAGTCCTGGCTATACAGCGAACTCCCAAAAGACAATGCTGGACGTCTGTATAATTTGCTGAATCAATTTGGTCCTCGATAGAAAACAGGTTCGCATCAACGTAAATAAATGATAATTAGGTACTATTAGTAATAAGTAACAGGTTAGCATGCGTTCGCTATCATTAGCACATCGTTCAAACAACCACACAACTGGCTCTAAGTGTCAGATCGCGGGTGGAAAACACACAACAACAACAGAAAAGATGATACACGCAGGCGTTTCCTCTGTAGAGATGATTTAAAAGCATAAACAATGAAAGTAGGTTCGCAGCCGTCTATTCTCTGTCGCTAACTCGCCCACTCACTCACTCAGCTACGTAGCTGCCTGTCTTCTTCTGGCGTGTGAGCACTCTTCTTCACGTAAACAAGTGCGAGTGCGCCGTCACTTGGGCGTGAAAGCGCCACAAACTAAATGCATCCATTTCAAGATAAAGTCAATAATACAATTGAACATACACTGCCAAAGGCAGAACGCGAACGTGGCCATAGCTATAAAGAGTTATTCAGATAACTATAGCATAAGACATGCTAACAACTTTACAAAACCATCAGTGTCACTGCAAAACACCAAAATAACATGTGAAATTATATCATAATGTGTTTATAATTCCACACATAAGTCGCTCCTGAGTCTAAGTCGCACCCCCAGCCAAAATATGAAAAAAAAACGCGACTTATAGTCCGAAAAATACGGTACTCTCAATGTAGCAATGCTAACGTTTACAGTGTTTAATATACACGTGTTTCCTTATTTTGTATGTCTGAACTGTAATTCTATGGCGTGTTGATGACCAATAAACATCTGTAAAATGAACTGGAGTCTCATATGTCATCTACACGCACGCACAAATGTATGCAGGCATGCATTTGGTGATAAAACGCAGCAGTGAAAATGATCGCCCTCATTTTTATTTACCTTGTGACAAATGGACTCATTGCATATCGCGACAGGCTTAGCAACTTCAATAAAACATGTCGTTAGTTAGATGGAATTTTGACCCCCCCCCTTAAAAAATGTTCTCCTCTGATCTACACAATTCACATAGGTCACCCTTTTTAACTTCAAAACAGCAAATTTTGCCAAAAGGTGAGTGATTTTCATGCCTGAATGACTGCAAGTCACTTTGTTGTCATTTTTCCTTGTAAAGTGAAGACACAGTTTCGGGCGTTTGAACATGCGTGTTGTCATTGCTATGTTTACGGCTGCAATGCTCGTGCTAAACCATTGTAACCTTTCAAATTCACCCTCTTTCCTGGTTGAAGTGTAGCCAAACTTTGGAGCGAGTGGTTCTTGGCGCCATGCTAGTTTGATGCGTATGGACAACAAGACGCGTCACGTCACTTGTTGACGCAATACACATCTTTAGGAATCGTTAAGGGTTTTTCATTGTGATGTTGAAGCCTTGAAACACTAGGAACGGGTTCAGATTTGGAATCGGATTTCGATGCCCATCCCTAATGGTCCCACAGTTTTCGCAGACTTGTCTTGGCCGATATCGGGGTGAACAGAAACTTTCTGAAACCCAAAAAGGCTCACGCGTCTCTCCCTGGTGCAGCTACAAAAGCCTGCAGCCGTTTGGTTGGCGTGATGCAAAAAATAAAAGAATTAACCAGCAAAATCAGCTGAATCCGCAGTCCATCTGCATGCTATATAAAGCAATGCTGTTTTGTGAGATGCGGACCCGGATGACGTCACATTCGCATTCGTCCTAAATCCGAGACTGAAGCCGGAAGTCACTTTTTTTTTTTTTTTTTTTTTTTTTTTAAAACCTGTCCTGTTCAGCTGTTTGACACAGAGAATGGAAGTCTAAGTGCCCGGTTGGTCTGAACAGTTTTAATGTTTAACATTGGGAGTATGACATACTCCTATTGTGATCATTCAACATACCTCGTTTATTATGAGAAAGCAGCGAACAGGAAGGGGTTATGGTGGGACAAAAGAAAAGAAACACAAGAGAAGAAAGACAAGAAACACAAACAACAACAAGAAATACATTGAACGTGTACATTAAGTACTAATACTGTATGTTGGTGCTATCGTCAGCTTGATGTATTTCCGGTTGACACCATGTGGGGGGCCTGTTGACCGGGGAGAAAGGGGACGGGGGTGGGGGAGTCTATAAACTAAGTGATTGAAAGGGGTAGAGTGTACACAAATTAGCTCTGTTATCTAGAACCCAGTAATCGTGTGAATCCCTTGTGAGTGTAAGCTCGTTGGCGATCGACCCTAAGCCGCCCCATCACCTATTCCTGCACTGGGACCCCCCACCCGAGCGCGCTATATCACATCCAAAAATTGAATATATAAAACGATGGCTTCCACGCACATTCAAGTGGTCCATTTCATTCAGGAGCATAAAACACCGCATGAAATATGAAAAAAAAACATGCTTTTTGGTGTCATACGCACTTTAAACCTCGATGTCAAATTTTGAATTCACAGTTAAAACTGCTAAGACTCCTTGGTACCAATCCCTGTGAAAAATCACCTTTGGCACTGAATGAGAGAGTAAAAATAGGCCTTAATGTTCCATTAAAAGAACTCGTACAGTGCACAGGTCAATGAACAAGGTACTCCGTGTCAATGAATGACTCTGGTGCAGGTTTGCTTTGTTCCACAATGTGAGGATCCCGCGGGAGAACCTCCTGAACAAGACTGGTGACGTGACCTCCGACGGCACCTACGTCACACCTTACCAGGTAAATTCAGTCTTTTTCTTGAAAGTGACTTTGATACAAAGAGTTGGCACTTGTGAAGGACCCAAACAAGCGATTTGGGGCGTCGCTGGGGGCGCTGTCCGCCGGCCGGGTTTCCATTGCCCGGATGGCTCTTGTCAACCTCAAGCTGGCCTTGATCGTGGCAATCCGCTTCTCCGCTACCAGGAGACAGTTCGGACCGAAGGACTGCGAAGAACTTCCCGTACTCGAGTACCAGTTGCAGGTCAGCGGTGATAGCCGTTTTCGAGCCGATGGTCCCGAACTCCGGACAAAGACAAATGCTTTTATGTTTTCTGCGTCGGTAGCAATGGCGTCTGATCCCATATGTGGCGGCAGCGTACGCTCTGGAGTGTTTTTCAAAATCACTCTTCAGCAACTACGTGGAGTTCCGTATTGGGCAGATGATGAAGGACCAAGTAGATAGACAGGTATCTTGCTCATTTGCTTGTTCCGAAATGTCCGCACGTTTAGCTGGAAACCCCTGTTTTGAAGGCCGAGCTAGGACGGGAGCTCCACGCGCTAGCCTGCTCGGGCAAGCCCTCGGCCGCGTGGACGGCTCAGCGGGGAATCCAGGAGTGCCGGGAAGCATGCGGCGGTCACGGTTACCTGGCCAGTGAGTGTTCGGAGCCTCGCTTCCAAACGCGGACGTGTCGCTGACACTTCCTGGTCCTCCGCAGTGAACCGCTTGGGAAACCTGCGTGATGACAACGACCCCAACTGCACCTACGAGGGGGACAACAACGTCTTACTTCAGCAAACCGCCAACTACCTCCTGACATGGATGGACGTGAAGCGACGCGGTCAGTCCTCAGTCTCTCCTTGCCGCTTCTTCGAGGGTCTTCCGCCTTTTGCCTGCTCAGTTTGCGCTCACGTTTGAGTCAGGCGGCGTACGCGTCCAATCTCCACTTCACACGGTGGACTTCCTGGATGATTTCCATAAGATCCGAGAGAGTCGCTTCACGGCGCGCACCCTTGAGGACTGCGCCGACTCCGCGGGTATTTATTCCCTTGGTCTTGCCGTAAAGTTTAGAAAAACTCCGACTTCTTAGCTTTATGGCTTCCCCAACAGTGGCGCTGGCGGCCTACAAATGGCTGGTGTGCTTCCTTCTGGAGGAGAGTCACAAACGACTAGAGCAGCACCGGACTTCGGGCCAAGATGACTTCCAAGCCCGCAACAATAGCCAGGCAGGGTGACGACCTTCTGAACGATTTTACATTCAACTATTCATCTTATAGTGGGGCAAATAAGTATTTAGTCAACCACTAATTGTGCAAGTTTTCCCACTTAAAAATATTACAGAGGCCTGTAATTGTCAACATGGGTAAACCTCAACCATGAGAGACAGAAGGTTGTTTGATTTTTAAAGAATTTATTTGCAAATCATGGTGGAAAATAAGTATTTGGTCAATACCAAAAGTTCATCTCAATACTTTGTTATGTACCCTTTGTTGGCAATAACGGAGGCCAAACGTTTTCTGTTACTCTTCACAAGCTTTTCACACACTGTTGCTGGCATTTTGGCGTATTCCTCCATGCAGATCTCCTCTAGATCTCCTCATTGATGTTTTGGGGCTGACTTTCAACTCCCTCCACAGATTTTCTATGGGATTGAGATCTGGAGACTGGCTAGGCCACTCCAGGACCGTGAAATGCTTCTTACGAAGCCACTCCTTTGTTGCCCTGGCTGTGTGTTTGGGGTCATTGTCATGCTGAAAGACCCAGCCACATCTCATCTTCAATGCCTTTGCTGATGGAAGGAGATTTTCACTCAAAATCTCTCGATACATGGCCCCATTCATTCTTTCCTTTACGCAGATTAGTCGTCCTGGTCCATTTGCAGAAAAACAGCCCCGAAGCATGATGCTTCCACCCCCATGCTTCACAGTGGGTATGGTGTTCTTCGGATGCAATTCAGTATTCTTTCTCCTCCAAACACGAGAACCTGTTTCTACCAAAAAGTTCTATTTTGGTTTCATCTGACCATAACACAGGATTTGAGTCCCTGGCGGCGCATTGTGTTACTGATCGTAGCCTTTGTTAGTGTGGTCCCAGCTCTCTGTAGGTCATTCACTAGGTCTCCCCGTGTGGTTCTGGGATTTTTTCTCACCGTTCTTGTTATCATTTTGACGCCACGGGGTGAGATCTTGCACGGAGCCCCAGATCGAGGGAGATTATCAGTGGTCTTGTATGTCTTCCATTTACTAATAATTGTGCCCACAGTTGATTTTAGTTGGTTTCAGTCTTCCCAGCCTGGTGCTGGTCTACAATTTTGTCTCTCGTGTCTTTCGACAGCTCTTTGGTCTTGGCCATAGTGGAGTTTGGAGTGTGACTGACAGAGCTTGTGGACAGGTGTCTTTTATACCAATAATGAGTTGAAACAGGTGCCATTAATAAAGGTAACGAGTGGATCCTCGTTAGAAGAAGTTAGACCTCTTTGACAGTCAGAAATCTTGCTTGTTTGTAGTTGACCAAATACTTTTTTTCCACTCAAATTTGGAAATAAATTCTTTAAAAATTAAACAATGTGATTTTCTGTTGTTTTTTCTCCACATTCTGTCTCATGGTTGAGGTTTACACATGTTGGCAATAACAGGCATCTCTAATCTTTACAAGAAGGAGAACTTGCACAATTGGTGGTTGACTAAATACTTATATGCCCCACTGTATATCCGTGCAGGTGTATTACTGCCGCGACCTGGCCTTGGCCTACATCGAACACTGCTGCCTTCAGAGGTTCCACGAGCAGACTCGGCACGAAGACACCCCGATCCGGCTCCGAGGGGTCCTCGGGAAGCTGTGTGCGCTTTACGGACTGTGGAGCCTCAGTGGCCACATGGCCACACTGTACCAAGGTACCCAAAATTGAACATTTGGACAAGAGAATCGAGGACAGTTTGTCCGGTTGTGTGCAGGTGGGTTCTTGAGCGGAAAGGAGCCGGCCCACTTGATCCAGACGGCTATTCTCACTCTCTGCACTCAGGTCTTGCTCGCTTGACAATACGAGTATCAAAATGACTGCTGTGACACTCCAATAAAGCCTAGTTGTTTGCAGTTGAAGGACGACGCCGTGGCGCTGGTGGACGCGATGGCACCGCCGGACTTCATCCTCAACTCCCCCATCGGCAACGCTGACGGACAACTGTACAAGAACCTGTGGTCTACGGTGATGCAGGGACGCCAAGCGCTGGAGCGGCCTTCCTGGTGGAAAGAATTCTGCTCCGACAAGCCCGCCGTCGGATCTCTGCGACCCAAACTCTAGACAAGTGCACGCTCTCCGTTTTTCGAACTTCTTTAACGTGCCTACTCAGCCCAAAAAAACATTTTCCAAGGTTAAAAATGGTCTTATCATTGTGAATCTCATGACTTTGAGTGAATTGGATAAATACTCTCCCCATGTAGTTATGGTATCACTTACTAATTAGTGGTTGCGCAATAAAAGAACATTTTAACATGTTAATAAATTGTGTTTTCGACATAATTAAAAAGTGTGTACAGGATAGAGAATGCGCATTAGGGTGTGTCAAGAAAAAAAAAGGTAAAATGAGAGGGGTCCCTATGTTTTCAAGTTGTCTAATGATATGCTTAATCATCATCAAAAGGAAAAAAATGCATTCTGCAGATATTGAAGTATATCTTTTCATGGGACAAAACTGACAAAATGGCACTTTGACGCAATGAAAAGTAGTCTGTATGCAGCTTAGAGTTCATTTATTTTCCTCTTATAATAACTCAAAATATAGCCATTAATATCTAAACCCCCTGGCAACAAAAGTGAGTACGCCCCTTAGAAACTACGTACATCCCTAAATGTTCAAATTGAGTACTGCTTGTCATTTTCCCTCCAAAATGTCATGTGACTGGTTACAGAAGTGCTGTCAGTATTGCTGCAGAGATTGAAAAGGTGGTGGGTCAGCCTGTCAGTGCTCAGACTATACACCGCACTCTACATCAAATTGGTGTGCATGGCTGTCACCCCAAGAGGAAGCCTCTTCTGAAGACAGTACACAAGACCGTCTAAGGTGCTTGTCACATAATTTTGACCCATTATAAAAATATATTTTTGTTCATTTCATTGATTTTGTTTGCTATGATGCTTTACAACATACAGTGGGGCAAATAGTATTTAGTCAACCACTAATTGTGCAAGTTCTCCCACTTGAAAATATTAGAGAGGCCTGTAATTGTCAACATGGGTAAACCTCAACCATGAGACAGAATGTGGAAAAAAAACAGAAAATCACATTGTTTGATTTTTAAAGAATTTATTTGCAAATCATGGTGGAAAATAAGTATTTGGTCAATACCAAAAGTTCATCTCACCACTTTATGTACCCTTTGTTGGCAATAACGGAGGCCAAACGTTTTCTGTAACACAAGCTTTTCATACACTGTTGCTGGTATTTTGGCCAATTCCTCCATGCAGATCTCCTCTAGAGCAGTGATGTTTTGGGGCTGTCGTTGGGCAACACTGACTTTCAACTTCCTCCACAGATTTTTTACCTGGTTGAGATCTGGAGACTGGCTAGGCCACTCCAGGACCTTGAAATGCTTCTTACAAAGCCACTCCTTTGTTGCCCTGGTTGCGTGTTTGGGAACATTGTCACGCTGAAAGACCCAACCACGTCTCCTCTTCAATGCCCTCGCTGATGGAAGGAGATTTTCACTCAAAATCTCTCAATACATGGCCCCATTCATTCTTTCCTTTTCACAGATCAGTAGTCCTGGTCCCTTTGCAGAAAAACAGCCCCAAAGCATGATGTTTCCACCCCCATGCTTCACAGTGGGTATGGTGTTCTTCGGATGCAATTCAGTATTCTTTCTCCTCCAAACACCTGTGTTTCTACCAAAAAGTTCTGATAGTAGTCTTTGTTACTGTGGTCCCAGCTCTCTGTAGGTCATTCATTAGGTCCCCCCGTGTGGTTCTGGGATTTTTGCTCACCGTTCTTGCCATCATTTTGACGCCACGGGGTGAGATCTTGCATGGAGCCCCAGATCGAGGAGGATAATCAGTGGGTTTGTATGTCTTCCATTTTGTAATAATTGCTCCCACAGTTGATTTCTTTATACCAAGCGTTTTTCCTATTGCACATTCAGTCTTCCCAGCCTGGTGTAGGTCTACAATTTTGTCTCTGGTGTCCTTCGACAGCTCTTTGGTCTTGGCCATAGTGGAGTTTGGAGTGTGACTGACTGAGGTTGTGGACAGGTGTCTTTTATACTGATAATGACTTAAAACAGGTGCCATTAATCAGTGTTGTTAATCTTACTGAAAAAAAGTTATTATAGTTACAAATTACTTCTCCCAAAAAGTAATTGCGTAACTCAATTACCCGAATGTAAGAGTAGTTACTTGGCAAAGTAATTGGTGATAATTACTTTTTTTTTCCCTCAAAAAAAAAAAAAAAAAAAAAGAACATTGGCCACACTATGTGAAGTTTTTTGAGAAGGTTTTTTGTACAACTGCCCCGAGCCCAATTCTTTACCCTAATTTACCCTTTACACTGAATCAACTGTTAAAAGTTGTTAAAATTGCCTCCATTATTGCATTAGTTCCCTTCTCTCTACTTTCAACTTATGAAAGTTTTAAAACCGTTTCATCATTTAAAGATAGATTCAAGTCAAGATTTTGCCGATTTAGAAGTATTTTAGATAAAAAGTTACTTAGGTTCGCTAGGAAGGTTCTCTACAACAGAGCCGTCCTAAAAAGTCTACTGCTTTAAGATGGCGGCTGTTTACTAACGCATCTAGTGCCGTGTCTGTCATTTTGCATCTAGTTATATCTATATAGAGTATATGTGATATCTACCATGTCTACCATATCTACCATAACATGCGGGCGTAGTTTGTAAGCTATCGGCTACAACATGTATTATTGGAGCTACCTAGCATCGCGTTTGCTCGGCGTCACAACTTTCTTGCCTCTGTAGGTTCACTATCCTATTCCCCTCACTTTCCACTCGCGGGGGCCTGCGATTGTCAGTGACGTTCCTTATTCTCGCTATATGATTATAGAACTTTATAACATTTGTCAATAATACGTTCTGTGTGGAGCATCATCCATTGCTTTTCCTTTTTAAATGGCCACTTTAAAGCGAACGCAAGAAGTAACAATGGGAACATTTTTAAACAGGCATTTCACGGGAGAGCATTTCGACTCTTCGGCCAATCATATAGCGAGAGCGAGTGGATAGTGAGGGGATGAGGATAGTGAACCTACACCTCCTCCCCACTCCTGCTCTGCTCTGTCGTCTCGGTGAGTCCGTCTCCCTCAGACTTCGACCAATATAGTAACGCACGCCTTTCTGTCCTCAGTAACGGTAACGGCGTTGCCAAGATGAGAAAAGTAATTAATTAGATTACCCACTACTGAAAAAAAAGAACGCCGTTAGTAACAACACTGCCATTAATACAGGTAACGAGTGGAGCCTCGTTAGAAGTTAGACCTCTGACAGCCAGAAATCTTGTGTGTCGGTGACCAAATACTTATTTTCCCCACTAATTTGGAAATAATTTCTGTAAAAATCAAACAATGTGATTTTCCGTCACCCCCCCCCCCCCCCCCCACACACACACACATTCTGTCTCTCATGGTTGAGGTTTACCCATGTTGACAATTACAGGCCTCTCGAATCTTTTCAAGTAGCATACCTGTTAAGTATCACGATTTGATCGGGAGACTCCCGATTTTGACCCCAATGCTCACGCCTCACGATTAGAAAGCCAAATCTCCCGATTTTCCCAAAATGTCTTTTTTTTTTACGTTTTTGTTTGTCACCGTTTTGTAACGATACCATTCGGCCCGATTCAGAAAGTGACCAACAACGAATAGCCTGGCCGTCTCCGACTTCCCTGCCCTCCCTCCCCTTCAGAGCTGGAAAAGCCCAACCAAACATCTGACAGGGAGGGAAGAGGCGAAGCACCACCGACTTCCCAAGATGCTGGCACTAATAAACCGGCTTTTAGACTGGTTCAAGTCTTTATTTTGGAAGGAAGAGATGGAGCTGACCCTGGTCGGCCTCCAGTATTCGGGAAAAACGACGTTCGTCAACGTAATTGCCGTAAGTCTTACCTGCCAGCGATAGCTAACTAGCCTAATGCTAATAGCATTAGAGCTAATGATGGGAGAACGATGACGAGGAAGAAGTCGCTGCTTTACTCTGTGTTTTCGTGGATCAAACATCATGGAATATTAAACCACTGCGGTCCTACCCCCACAATATATGAATTTAAGTGAGAAAGCGTATCGTTACTTACTTGAAGTTTAATCATTTAGATTCGCTATTATGCTAAAGCTAAAGTGTATACTATACACTTTATTACATTATATCATTATTACTGTGCTGAAACAAAGAATATAAAGTTTCAATTCTAGGTTACAATTCAATTAAAAAACTGCCATGACAAAGATACTTTTAAAAACAAATATGATGAATTTTCTAAATGATGTAATTAATGTTTTTAATCTTGCTGATTTAGTCTGACGAAACCCTAATTGGAGTGATGGTTGATGAGATGAAGAGGCTGCTGAGGAAGCTGATGTCCAAATTTGTGCAAATGGATGTGATCAGGAAAGCTGAGGATATCCTAGATGTTGATTACAGGAACAAGGAGAACTGGCATGACACAGGCAACATAGCAGTATCACATGATGCCAGACAATACATTGAGCAAGTTGAAGACCATCTCTGATGCCACCAAAAAGAGGTTCTTTGACAGTGTAGTTATTTTTTACACAAGTGTTGTGACCAAAATGAACTTGAAAAAAAATGGTTGCATTTTGTCTTAGCGATTGTCGCGCGCGCGCGCGCGTCATCAGGGTTGGCAAACATTAATCTTCCTATTTGCAATTTCTACAACTTAACAGGTATGACGTAGGAGAACTTGCACAATTTAATTGGTGGTTGACTAAATACTTTTTTGCCCCACTGTACCTACTTGAGGTGGGAGACACAATGTATAGACCCTACCCACGTGACGTCACAACTCCGCTCTCCTGAATGGTACCGCCCAATTGTCCGTCAAAACATAGTGTTAACCTGTTACGGCTACGTACATTCCTCCTATTTACGGCGTGTTTTTCTGCTCCTTAACATTAATAATCAAAATGGTGAAGGCGTGTGTGGCTGTTGGTTGCACTAACAGAGAAAATGGAAGGAGAGACTTGAAGTTTTACCGTATTCCGAGGGATCCAAAGAGGAGAGCGAAATGGACGGCTGCAATTCGACGTGAAAACTGGGCACCAAAAAAAATCACCACAGACTATGTAGTAGTCATTTTTATATCCGGTAAGATGCATTTAAGATATACTTAGAGGGTTTTGGGCTGACAAATAACCACAATTAAGATCATTGCTAGGCTAATCGCCGACAACATACACGTATGTATGTAGTGAGAGTGCTATCGCTATACCATATAAACATTAAAAGCCTTAACTCCATTGACAAACGACATGAAATACATTAGACTTGACAGTGGATGTTAGCAATAACAAAAGATTTTGAATTGAAAATTTCGTAACTCACCTTTCCAAGCACAAGATAGATTCCTGCCGAATTTTCGTGGACGAGGACCTGTTTCACCCAACCAGCAACGAAGTATTTATAAGCCTCCAAGCTCTTGAAGTTTTTCAAATTTTCGTGAGAATAGGCTGATTTTGTGTGGACAAGATAATTGTAAATATCAGCGTAGCAGATGTCAGGCAGACAGGGCGAAGACAGTGGGTCGAAAAACATCGATTTGGGCATCAAATATGGATCTGGCGACTGTATAGAACGAAGCTTTTCCACATAACGCCTTTTATGCAACACATCCAGTGAGTTTACGGCATCAGAAAGCACCGGGTCTTCCATGAAATGCATTTTAAATTCCTCGATCAATTGAAACCAATGCTAATACAGAGACAAAATGACGGACAAATGGGCGGAACCATACAGCGAGCGCGTGGTTTTGTGTCGACGGTGGGTAGGGTCTATAGCTGCCCCACATCTGTGCCAACCTAAAGGAAAAAAGACAAAAAGAGATCATTAATAAACCAATGGCAGAAAGCAAACTTCATAAACAGAACCCAAGTCAAAAACATGACAGGCTTCACCAAACCAACACTACCGAATTGAGAGCTGCCACTGCCTCCCCTGAACAAACCAAACAATTCAACTTGTATAGCAGAAGGAAGAAGACATGATTGGATGATAAACTGATGATGAAGTGGTTCCAGCTGTGGAGGCCCTCCCGGATCACACAGGTGGAACTTAATGCAAAGGAAGAATACAGGTGAAAACTTAAATAAACCAGTACAAAGTAAAAGGGAAACACCTGAACAAAAGCATAAATTACTGCCCATCCATCAGTCACACCCTTCCTTCTTAATGCGAGGGCAGTGCCACTGGAAGTGGGGTGCTGTAGCACCCTCTAGTGTTATGAAGAAGAAAAAAAATTGTATATATTTTTTTGGGGTGGGGTGGATAAAAACTTAAGAGCATATTGAAACTAGGGCTTTTAAATGATTACAATTTTCAATCAAGTTAATCACAGCTTCAAAATTAATTAATCATAATTAATTGCAATTCAAACCATCTCTAAAATATGCCATATTTTTCTGTAATTTTTGGGGGGAATGGAAAGATAAGACACAAGACGGATATACAGTGCCTTGCAAAAGTATTCGGCCCCCTTGAAACTTGCAGCGTTTCGCCACATTTCAGGCTTCAAACAAAGATATGAAATTTAATTTTTTTGTCAAGAATCAACAACAAGAGGGACACAATCGTGAAGTGGAACAACATTTATTGGATAATTTAAAGTTTTTTAACAAATAAAAAACTGAAAAGTGGGGCGTGCAATATTATTCGGCCCCTTTACTTTCAGTGCAGCAAACTCACTCCAGAAGTTCAGTGAGGATCTCTGAATGATCCAATGTTGTCCTAAATGACCGATGATGATAAATAGAATCCACCTGTGTGTAATCAAGTCTCCGTATAAATGCACCTGCTCTGTGATAGTCTCAGGGTTCTGTTTAAAGTGCAGAGAGCATTATGAAAACCAAGGAACACACCAGGCAGGTCCGAGATACTGTTGTGGAGAAGTTTAAAGCCGGATTTGGATACAAAAAGATTTCCCAAGCTTTAAACATCTCAAGGAGCACTGTGCAAGCCATCATATTGAAATGGAAGGAGCATCAGACCACTGCAAATCTACCAAGACCCGGCCGTCCTTCCAAACTTTCTTCTCAAACAAGGAGAAAACTGATCAGAGATGCAGCCAAGAGGCCCATGATCACTCTGGATGAACTGCAGAGATCTACAGCTGAGGTGGGAGAGTCTGTCCATAGGACAACAATCAGTCGTACACTGCACAAATCTGGCCTTTATGGAAGAGTGGCAAGAAGAAAGCCATTTCTCAAAGATATCCATAAAAAGTCTCGTTTAAAGTTTGCCACAAGCCACCTGGGAGACACACCAAACATGTGGAAGAAGGTGCTCTGGTCAGATGAAACCAAAATGAACTTTTTGGCCACAATCGAAAACGATATGTTTGGCGTAAAAGCAACACAGCTCATCACCCTGAACACACCATCCCCACTGTCAAACATGGTGGTGGCAGCATCATGGTTTGGGCCTGCTTTTCTTCAGCAGGGACAGGGAAGATGGTTAAAATTGATGGGAAGATGGATGCAGCCAAATACAGGAACATTCTGGAAGAAAACCTGTTGGTATCTGCACAAGACCTGAGACTGGGACGGAGATTTATCTTCCAACAGGACAATGATCCAAAACATAAAGCCAAATCTACAATGGAATGGTTCAAAAATAAACGTATCCAGGTGTTAGAATGGCCAAGTCAAAGTCAAGACCTGAATCCAATCGAGAATCTGTGGAAAGAGCTGAAGACTGCTGTTCACAAACACTCTCCATCCAACCTCACTGAGCTCGAGCTATTTTGCAAGGAAGAATGGGAAAGAATGTCAGTCTCTCGATGTGCAAAACTGATAGAAACATACCCCAAGCGACTCGCAGCTGTAATTGGAGCAAAAGGTGGCGCTACAAAGTATTAACGCAAGGGGGCCGAATAATATTGCACGCCCCACTTTTCAGTTTTTTATTTGTTAAAAAAGTTTAAATTATCCAATCAATTTTGTTCCACTTCACGATTGTGTCCCACTTGTTGTTGATTCTTGACAAAAAATTAAAATTTTATATCTTTATGTTTGAAGCCTGAAATGTGGCGAAAGGTTGCAAGGTTCAAGGGGGCCAAATACTTTCGCAAGGCACTGTACATTCCACATACTTTACATAAGTACTGTATTTGATTATTATAACAATAAATCCATAAGGTGGCATTAACATTACTAACATTCTTTCTGATAGACTTATATTGTAGGGGGGGGGTGTCGTTTGGACGTCCACTTTGATCCAGATCCTCTGCCAAAGCTTCCAGTTTTTTGATACGATCATCTCTCTCGTTCATCATCTTCAGTTGCTCATTTTCAGCCCAAAGCAGTTGGATTTCCTTCAAGATGTCTTGATTCTGCTTCATGAGGTTTTTCATGAGGTCCCGGTTTTGGACCAAGAATTCAGCCATAATTTGCTCTAATTTTTGCTCTAATTTTTGCATAAAAGATTTTAAATCTTCCTTGTCTTCAGACTTGTCACCTTTTCTCATTGTATTAGGCATATTTGGACGTAATTGCCAGATGACAAAAAATGGCATGTCATAAGCATTCATTAACGCTCATTGCAGTGTCATGTCATAATTATAATGGTCTTATGACAGGTTTATGGCACAGATGTCAAATAAAGTGTTACTGAATACCATAGTGGAACAGCAACTGAAGAAATAATTAGCAGAGAACATTAATTTTGATTGTTATTTTCATCTGTAGCACTGCACTGCATGCTAGGAGGCATGTTGGATGACAATAGTGTTGACAGCAGGTGGCAGCAGAGGTTCACGGTCTCCAACAAGGGCTTATAGTCCAGTGTGTCTTATCAATGAACAAATGACATTTTCGGATCAAATTTGATGGGTGGCGGCAGATGCGCGTTATAGTCCGAAAATTACGGTAATAAATGTCAGCTGTAAGAAGACCTATGGTGTGATCGGTGTTACCAAAGGGAACAAATATCTATTTTAACATGGTGTATAATACATGTTTTTAGATAGTTATTTTGAGATTTAGAGGGTACTTACATGGTTAATTCCAAAGATGTTATTTGCTGTAACTATTTAATAAACCATAATCCATCTGAATTCCAAATTTAATGAGATCCTGGTGTATACACAGAAAACATAACTGATTGTGAACTTTTTTTGCATTATATAAAAAATATCACACATACTTTAAGTCTTCATTTTTTTTGTACAAAAGAAATATTTGAGTCATTGGTGTCATCTTAGAGATGAGTGGACGCACTTGAATCCTTTTCACACATGCTGTAGTGTTTCTGTGGAAGGAAGCCAGTGATATTCTAGGTGAGACTCGCATAAAGAAATACGTCATGTAAAAAGATGCTTTTACAGCAGTGCACCTTCAAATTGTTGTAGTGCTTCCTGCTTCTGCAGTGCACCTCTTTGGCCGTACTCTCTTTCAAGTAAAAGACGGAACAGAGATCGCAGAAAAAACCCGATTCTAGGCAGACGAACTCTGTACCTGCACAAAAATAAAAAGGATACAAATTTGAGGGAAAAATAAACACGGAATAAAGAAATCGTATGTGCTTTTTCTACCAAGGGGGTGGTCAGGATTATAGGGCGGAAGTACAAAAGCAGTGGGGCAAAACGGAGACTCTGAACGTGGTCGTTTAACTGCCGGTGAAACAAGCTCTTCCATCCGTTGGTCTACAGGAAGACATTATTAGTCACTCTGATAGCTAATAGAAACAAGCCCTGTTTTGCAATTTTCTTAGTTACCCAGTTTTTGTTGTGAAGATTCCTCGTTTTCGTCATCCTTCAGACGAGCATTATGTGAGGCTTCTTCTTCTGCCTTTTTCTGGTCTTCGCTGGTCGAGATCCCCACTGCATCGCAGCGTGTTGCAGTTTATTTTGATTCATATCACATTATCACTACATGACACTAACCATGATACGGTTGGTGCTCCGTCTCGATGCCGCATCTCAAGAGGTCTTCTTCAAAGTGTCCCATCTGGTCCAGCGTCACTGAGGATGTGGACATAAAAAACAAACGTGTTGGATGCTCTTTGAGCCAAAAGTCCGCTGAATATAAAAGCTTACAAAGTTATGAACTGTTTCGGTGACAAAAGGCAGTCCTCGCTGGAAACTAATCAGACTTACTGCCAGATATGCAACCCTGACACCAGTCGTACAAGGACCGAACAGCTGATATCAGGGGGTCCGGTACCCCGTATTTACCCAGCACCTCTCACAGAACATCTTCAACAAGTCCACATAAGACATGTAGACTGGTTGCGAAAACTCCCATGCCACCTCGAGTACACCTCTGCTTTTCCTTTCGGCACAGGACTCACCGAGGCGCACGGTCGAACACCTTCTCCAGATCCACAAAGCACATGTAGACTTGTTGGGCGAACTCCGATGCACCCTTAAGGACCCTGCTGATGGTGTAGAGCAGGTCCACTGTTCCACGGCCGGGACAAAAACCACACTGCTCCTCCTGAATCCGAGATTCGACTTCCCGATGGACCCTCCTCTCCAGCACCCCTGAATAGACTTTACCGGGGAGGCTGAGAAGTGTGATCCCTCTATAATTGGAACACACCCTCCGGTCCTCCTTCTTAAAAAGGGGGACCACCACCCCGGTCTGCCAATCCAGAGGCACTGTCCCTGATGTCCATGCGATGTTGTAGAGGCATGTCAACCACGACAGCCCCACAACATCAAGAGCCTTTATAAAATCCGGGCAGATCTCTTCGACCCCCGGGGCCTTGCCACCTAGGAGCTTTCCAACCACCTCAGTAACTTCAACCCCAAAGATCGGAGAGTCCGCTTTGGAGTCTCCAGACTCTGCTCCCTCAAAGCAAAGGGTTTCGGTGAAATGAGAACGTCTTCAAAGTATTTTTCCCACCCTCTCACGACGTCCCGAGTCGAGGTCAGCAGTACCCCATCTTCATTATACACAGTGTTAATGGTGACCTGCTTTTCTCTCCTCAGACGCCGGATGGTGGACCAGAATTTCCTCGGAGCCATCCGGAAGTCGTTTTCCAGGGCCTCGCCAAATTCCTCCCATATCCGAGTTTTTGCCTCTGCGACCGCCGAAGCTGCAGTCCGCTTGGCCAGCCGGTACACCTGTCAGCTGCCTCCGGAGTCCCACAGTCCAAAAAGGCCCGGTAGGCTTCCTTCTTCAGCTTGACGGAATTCTTTATGGCTGGTGTCCACCAGCGGGTTTGGGGATTGCCGCAACGACAAGCACCAACTACCTTACGGCTACAGCTCCGATCGCCTGAACAATGGAGGTGTGGAACATGGCCCACTCGGACTCAATGTCCCCCACCTCCCCTGGTACAAGGGAGAAGTTCTGCCGGAGGTGGGCGTTGAAGCTCTTTCTGACAAGGAATTCTGCCAGACCTTCCCAGCAGACCCTCACAATACCTGTGGGGCTGCCAGGTCTGGCCAGCATCTTCCCCCGCCATCAGAGCCAACATACCACCAAGTGATGATCAGTTGACAGCTCCGACCCTCTCTTCACCCGAGTATCCAAAACATGCGGCCGCAGGTCCGATGACACGATTACAAAGTCAACCATCTAACTGTGGCCAGGGGTGTCCTGGTGCCAATCGCACATATGGACACCCCTACAGTGGGGAGAACAAGTATTTGATACACTGCCGATTTTGCTGGTTTTCCCACTTGCAAGCCATGTAGAGGTCTGTAATTTGTATGATAAGTTCTCTTCAACTGTGAGGGACGGAATCTAATATAAAAATCTAGAAAATCACATTGTATGATTTTTTAAAAATAATTAATTTGTATTTAACTGCATGAAATAAGTATTTGATACATTACCAACTAGTAAATATTTCGGCTCTTAGTTCTTTTTTAAGAACCCCTCCTGTTCTCCACTCATTACCGGAAGTAACTGCACCTGTTTGAACTTGTTACCTGTATAAAAGACACGTGTTCACATGCTCAAACAAACAAACAAACTCCAACCTCTCCACAATGGCCAAGACCAAAGAGCCGTGTAAGGACATCAGGGATAAAATAATAGACCTGTACAAGGCTGGGATGGGCGACAGGAAAATAAGCAAGCAGCTTGGTGAGAAGGTAACAACTGTTGGAGCGATTATTAGAAAATGGAAGAAGTTCAAGTTGACGGTCAATCTGCCTCGTTCTGGGGCTCCATGCAAGATCTCACCTCGTGGGGCATCACTGATCATGAGGAAGGTGAGGGATCAGCCCAGAACTACATGGCAGGACCTGGTCAATGACCTGAAGAAAACCATCGGAAACACATTACGCCGTCATGGATTAAAATCCTACAGCGCACGCAAGGTCCCGCTGCTGAAGCCAGTGTATGTCCAGACATGTCTGAAGTTTGCCACTGACCATCTGGATGATCCAGAGGAGCAACGGGAGAAGGTCATGTGGTCGGATGAAACCAAAATTAAACTTTTTGGTCTAAACTCGGCTCGTCGTGTTTGGAGGAAAAAGAAGGATGAGTACAACCCCAAGAACACCATCCCAACCGTGAAACATGGAGGAGGAAACATCATTTTTTGGGGCTGCTTCTCTGCCAAGGGTACAGGACGACTGCACCGTATTGAGGGGAGGATGGATGGGGCTATGTATCGCCAGATTTTGGCTGACAACCTCCTTCCCTCAGTGAGAGACCTGAAGATGGGTCGTGGCTGGGTCTTCCAGCATGACAACGACCCAAAGCACACAGCCAAGGCAACTAAAGAGTGGCTCCATAAGAAGCATCTTAAGGTCCTGGAGTGGCCTAGCCAGTCACCAGATCTGAACCCGATAGGAAATCTATGGAGGGAGCTGAAAGTCCGTGTTGCCCGGCAGCAGCCCCGAAACCTGAAGGCTCTGGAGAAGATCTGCATGGAGGAGTGGGCCAAAATCCCTGCTGCAGTGTGTGCAAACCTTGTCAAGGACTACAGGAAACGTTTGGTATCTGTAATAGCAAACAAAGGTTTCTGTACCAAATATTAAGTTTGATTTTTGTGCTGTATCAAATACTTATTTCATGCAATTAAATGCAAATTTATTATTTAAAAATCATACACCGTGTTTTTCTGTTTTTTTGTATTAGATTCCGTCCCTCACAGTTGAAGAGAACTTACAGGTCTCAGTGTCATTGCCTTCGTGAGCATCGAAGTCCCCCAGGAGAATAAGGGAGTACCCAAAGCGGACGCTCTCCAGCACACCCTCCAAGGACTCCAAAAAGGGTGGGCACTCTGAACTGCTGTTCGGTGCATAAGCACAAACAACAGTCAGAACCCGTCCCCCCACCCGAAGGGGAGGGAGGCTAACCTCTCGTCTACCGGGTAAACCCCAACGTACAGGCGCCAAGCCGGGTGGCAATAAGTATGCCCACACCTGCTCAGCGCCTCTGACTGTGGCCAACTACAGAGTGGAAGAAAAGTCCGACCACTCTTGAGAGGATTGGTACCCGAACCCAAGCTGTGTGTGGAGGAGAGTCCGACTAAATCTAGTCAGAACAGCCAGGGATTTTGGGCCCCATGAAAAGATATCACTTTGGGCCCCACCACCAGTGCCGGGACACACATACACACACATTTACAGTATCAACTACGTAATTTCCTGCATTCTGGTGAATCTTCACACACTAATTTGTGCATTTTCTGGATTGATTTAAAATGAAAATATAATTTATGTAAACATACAGCGTATAGAGCAATAATGAACAGACTGATATCATCTATAAGAAATGTACTGAAGGTCATCTTTTACAATCTAAATATGTTTATTATAAATATTCTCAAAGCAAATACCATAACGAATGACTTAGAATAAATGTTTTGTTTTAACTTAACTAGTAACTTAACAGTACACATTACAGTATTCAGCTGTTTTAGTATGAAGAGATTGCTAAGGATTTGCCTGCTGTACTGATTAAATGTAAGCTAAAAGTGGAGCAAATACTAGCTAGCAAACAATTACTGTATTTCATTATGGAGTAGGCTTAGAAGAGAGGTCCCTTGTTAACAAACTAAATTCAAATGAAAACAAAAAAATTCAATAAATTCTTGACAAACTGGATTCAAGCCAATTTTAAAATGGAAAATTTCCACACCAACTTTCAACATCTGTAGGATATCCAAAAATGCCGTCATGATTGTGAATTAATGTTTTCGAATAGGGGAATGTTGCTCATTGAGGCCAGGAAAATCCCGTATTTCTTACGGAGAGAGCTGGGAGCTCGTTTCGGAGCTAAGATAACAGGTTAATTTTCAGCACTACACTAACACAAGACACCAACCTTCCTTTGTGAAGTACTTTGTCACGTCCTGTTGGCCTTTTCGACCCATCTCCTGTTTTGCTTTCTTCTCTTTCCTCTTTTGAAACCCCGATTTTTGTTTCGAAAACATTTCTGCTCCGCGCACTCCGAGTCATTGACTGGTATATTTATGCTCACCGCTGCTCCCGGTCTGATCGAAGGAAGGACGGACCAAACCATTTAATGAAAATACAGGGGTTGGGGGGGGGGGCTGGCAATATATATACTTTCTGGGTGTTTAGTTTTTGCCAAGAATAAAACAAGAAAAAGAAACCCTTCGTTTTATTCCTATTAAATTATAATGATTAATATTTTAATTTGCAAACAATTACCTAATGTTCTAATTTTCATTGTGGGCCCCCATCAAAGCATGGGCCCTTAGAATCAGTATCACTTTTCCCCCCTATATGGCGCCCCTGCTCACACACCAGCTCTGGCTCCTTCCCTGACAGGCCACCAGACGCTTGCCTTCGAACCCCACCTCCAGACCTGGCTCCAGAGGGGGAGCCCTGGCAACCCGCGTCCAGGCAAGGGAAACCTGAATCCATTTATTTTACTCATCATAAGGGGTCATTTTGAGCCATGCTTTGTCTGGCCCCTCACCTAGGACCTGTTTGCCATGGGTGACGCTGCCAGGGACTTAAAGCCCCAGACAATATAGCTCTCAGGATCTTTGGGACATGACTCATGGAGGGTAAATGGGGGCAATGAGTTTGAAACACTACTTACAGCTGTGTAGCATAAATACAGGGGCGCCGTATAGGGGGGAAAAGTGGTACTGATTCTAAGGGCCCATGGCCTGAGGGGGCCCACAAAGAAAATTAGAGCATTAGGTAATCGTTTGCAAATTTAAATATTAATCATTATAATTTTAAAAGGTATAAAACGAAGGGTTTCTTTTTCTTGTTTTGTTTTTGGCAAAAAGTAAACATCCAGAGAGCATATGTATTGCCAGCAACCCCCCCCCCCCCCGCGTATTTTCATTAATTGGTTTCGTCCGCCCTTCCTTTGATTAGACCCCGCGCAGGCTGAGCAGCGGTGCACATTTACACCAGTCAGTAGCCACGTTTACATGCTGACTTTTATTCATACCGATTCAAATCATTCCGAATGGAAATTTCACATCAGCTGTTTACATGTCACTTCATCTATTCCGATCCAGCGTTTACATGTGTCTACCTTTATTCCGAAAAGACGTTTGACAACTGCCGTCTGACATGCGCAGATTAATCAAAACAAAGCGTCACGTTGCAAAACATGGAGATCGATCGTCAGATCAGCTGCTGTTTTAACTTTTCGAGTGGAAACAAAACTTCAGAATGACACGCCGTTCATTTAAAAAGTTGTGTGGGTGCGCTGTGCGTGTGCTTGGAAGCCATGTTGCATGTGACGTTACTTACGTCACCAAGTGACGTCACCACGTCAGTACGGAACATGTGCAGAAAGAACGCAAGCAGACACCATTCCGCTTCCGTGTTTACATGATATAATTTTACTTCTAATCGGTTTGGGAAAAGGAATATTCCACCCCTGTGAATCGGAATGAAATTCCATTCGGTTTGGGCCTGTTCATTCCGAATGAGGTGTTTATATGGAACACATTTATTCGGTTTGAACAAATATTCCGATTGTAATTGGAATATTTGGCTCCATGTAAACGTGGCAAATGACTCTTGAGTACTGTGCGTGCGGTAGGCTACATCAAAAATGTTTTCAAAACAGAAATCAGGCTATCAAAAGAGGAAAGAAAGTAAAGCAAAGCAGGAGAGGGGTAGAAAAGGCTAACAGGATGTGAAAAAGTACTTCACAAGGGAAGGTTGGTGTAAATTGTGTCAGTGTAGTGCTGAAAATTAACCTGTTATTTTAGCTCACGCGACGTCTATTAGAAAGCTCAGAAGCAGGTCCCAGCTCACTCCGTAAGAAATACGGGATATTCCCGACCTCAGTGAGCGACATTGACCAATTCAAGAACATGAATTCCAAATAATGACGGCATTTTTTGGTATCATATAGATGTTGAAAGTTGGTGTGGATTTTTTTTTTAATCTGGTTGAATCCAGTTTGTCAAGAATTTATTGAATTTAGTTTGTTAACAAGGAAGGGACCTGGCTTCGGAGCTGTAGCCTATAGTGGAGATTGTAAGTTTTCAAATGGGGCTAAGCCTACTCCATAATGAAATACTGTAATTGTTTGCTAGCTAGTGTTTGCTCCACTTTTAGCTTACATTTAATTAGTACAGCAGGTTAACCCTTTCGCAAGCTCTCCACACCAAAACAGTTGTCTCTGCCCTCGCCTGTTGTAATAGGCACAAGCACAACTCCTCTTGCTGCGTCTGGCTCAGCAGCCCTGTCTCCTGACACCCTTTATGAGCCAGCCTCATCTTTACTCCCAACTGAAGGAGGTGAGGAATCACCTTGAACACTGCCACACCACACATAAAATATCAGTGGCTAAGAGACAAATAGTAATAAGTAATAATAATTATTATTATTATTAATTAATGATACATAATTAATAATTAAATTAAGATACTAGAATAATATAGAAGATATTGTTATATTTGTCATTTTATGTACACTACAGAGCCATGACCATCTTCAGTTTTGCTAATAAAAATATATTTAGATTGTAAAAGATGGGCTTCAGTACATTTCTTAAAGATGATATCAGTCTATTCATTATTGCTCTATACGCTGTATGTTTACATAAATATATTTTCATCTTAAATTAATGCAGAAAATGCACAAATTAGTGTGTAAAGATTCACCAGAATGCAGGAAATTACGTAGTTGATACTCTAAATGTGTGTGTGTGTCCCGGCACTGGTGGTGGGGCCCAAAGTGATATCTTTTCATGGGGCCCAAAATCCCTGGCAGCGCCCCTGCATACATACCTGTATATTCTATGAAACTTACCATGATCTGTTAAGCTTTTCTTATCGATGCCCCATGTCAAGATGTCCTCTTCAATATGTCCCACCTGGTCTAGTGTCAGAGCGCTTGTCACAGGCGATGTGTCGTCTTTCCTGACGTGTGGTAGGGTTTGAGGGGAGTGTTGTTGCGTCTTGGCGTCTGTTTGGGAAGGCTCTCTGATGTCAAACTCTAATTTGTTTCCACATCTTGTTGCTTTGTCTCCCATTTCAGTTTGTGGTTCCCCAGTCTTTCCTGACCCAGAAGCTTCTGTGGCACTTGTCTCATCTGGAGTTTGATCTTCCGCCAAAGAATCAACAACTTGGTTTTTCCCTTCCTCCTCAACCTCTTGCCTTACGGGAGACATCTTGTTGATGACATCTTCCTTTTTTAGACTGCTCTGCATCTTCCCAGTAGATGTCTTGTCCTTCAAAGAGTCCAGGTCCTCAAATGCTGCTGCTGCTTCTTCATCATCAGCTGTGTCCTTTATTTCTCTTTTAATCTTTTTCACATCTTTCTTAGCGCTTCCCTTTCTTCCTTTTCTTTTTGGCGCTGAAACCTTAATTTGGTTCAGGACCTCTGTGGTGGGTTCCTCTATGACAACAACCTCCATCTTAGCGATTGGCGCTTGTTTCTTAGCAGTTTCAGGTGATATTGTCAAAACAGTTTCTTCTTCACTACCTGTGTCTTTCTTAGGTGGCCTTCCTCTTTTTCTGGTAGCCCTCGTGGTGATGCATGCATCGTCTTCCATAGAGTCCTGGACAAATATTTTGGCAGTGTGCTCTTGTGTCCTTACCCGGGTACTCCGCCTCCTACCAGACATAGGAGTGTTATTAGAATCGTTAGCTTGTACACAATCGACCACAAGGCACGTCTCATGCTCAGGAGTTTTGGCAGTGGTTCGCTCCTGCTTCTTTGGAGATTCTTTACACTCCTGACTCTTAGATACTTCTGAGACCTTCTGCTCATTGCCAGTGGAAGCTGGCTGATCCTCCACAGAATCAATCTCTTGGTATGTTTCTGCTTCTTCGTCTTTATGTTGCGAGAAAGTCGTGTCTTCTTCGGCCTCTTTGAATTGACTGTCAAGGTCGGCCGAAGGTTTATCCTCAACCACGTCCTCGATTGCTGAGTGGGATTCTGAAATCATTTTAGTCATCTCCTTTATTCTTTGGCTCTCATTTTGCTCTTCAAGTGTTGGTACGTCAACTGTTGCAATCTGCTCTTTGTCGGCATTTTCAACTTGACTAATGTTTCCCTGCTTATAAACTTCTTGAAGCTCAGTGGGGCTATCTTTCGATACATCAAGTTTCTCGTCTGAAGGAGGTCTGTGGTCATCACCCAGCACTATCACCAAATTCTCTTCTTCGCAAGTAGTGGTAGTCTGCTGTGTTGGAGATCCCTGGAATATATCCTTTGATTTTTTAGCTTGAATTTGCGCTCTGGTGCACTCTCTAACAGGTGAAGACACATTCCCTGAAGAGAGGCTCATTCTTGATGAGCTTCTGGTGGTCCTTGAGGAAGCTGGAGATGATGATTTAGAGTTATTAGACTCGTTTGAGGCTCTTGTTTTGTTCTGTATAGAATCAGGTGGAGGTCTCTTGGAATGAGAGGGGGCTTCACCACTGCTGTCCTCTTGGTCACCAAATTCATTGATTGTGGCAAAGTCACCAATGTCAAAGGGTTGCTGGTCACAAAGATCAACATTGTTGTTTTCCACCTGAATGGAGACAACAGAACTCAACATTTTCCAAACCTAAACACATAAATCTGAAGGGCAAATGAGATGACGGGGGTCCACGTCACTTTTTGTGCGTAGCTTAAGAAAATCATACACCGTAATTTTCCGACTACAAGCTGCTACTTTTTTCCTCTCATTTTGAATCCTGTGGCTTTGACCATTTGCATTTGACCATTTGCACGTGATGTCACGCTCTTCATTGACACGCCCCCGACACCAGAACGGACAGCAAAAACACTGCATGTAGCGTACGGCGAAGACAGCAATTGTTCGTATAAGTCACCAAGTTGTTAATGTCCGCGCCCAAAATTGGGTTATTTCGTGCTGCGCAGTCGGTTGCCTGACCCGACAAGGTGGTAAAACGAAAGTGTGATTTTACAAGATACCTGTAAATGACAACAGGAGACGGCGGTGGATTGCAGCCATCAATCGCATAGACTGACGTATTCACGCATATGCAGCGAACACTTTTTTACAAGGTAAGACAATAGACATGTATTTCATGGAAGTAACACTTGTACTCTGTAAACTATTATAAATTGGTATTTGAACTTTAAAAAAGTCAGCTGACCTATTTTCTTTTAACGTAATTTTATATCAGATACACATGTTGATGTCTCTGTAAAAATTTGAAAAAGAAAAAAAATCAACATACAGTTAATTACACATATTTATTCAAAAGGAAAGAATAGTCAGGATCCACTGTCACCAGATCACGTGTCATCGGTGTTTGCCCACACAAAGTCCCCTGCTAAAAGGCATGCCCTGGGTACGCTCCAGGATTATGGCAGAAGGCAAGAAATGAAAAAAAAGAAAGCTTCAGCAGGCATTCACAATTAAAAAATGTTTAAAAGAAAAAACGTAAAAACAGTGTGTTTGTAAGTAGGGTTGTTCCGATCATGTTTTTTTGCTCCCGATCCGATCCCGATCGTTTTAGTTTGAGTATCTGCCGATCCCGATATTTCCCGATCCGATTGCTTCTTATTGCTCCCGATTCAATTCCAATCATTTCCGATAATTTTTCCCGATCATATACATTTTGGCAATGCATTAAGAAAAAAATGAATAAAACTCAGACGAATATATACATTCAACATACAGTACATAAGTACTGTATTTTTTTTTATTATGACAATAAATCCTCAAGATGGCATTTACATTATTGACATTCTTTCTGTGAGACGGATCCACAGATAGAAAGACTTGTGACTTTGTATATTGTGACTAAATATTGCCATCTAGTGTATTTGTTGAGCTTTCAGTAAGTGATACTGTAGTCATGCCCAAATGCATGATTGGAAGTGGAACCATGACTGTGCGTAGTACTACCAATTGATATATCTTCTCTGCGTTGGCAAATATCATTAGGTGTTAAGATAAAGATCAATTGCTACCTTGCTTCCCCACATTGCTTCCCATGATATTTCTAACCGTAGGGAGAGGGATTGTAAGGTTTTAGCATGATATTTCTAACCGTAGGGAGAGGGATTGTAAGGTTTTAGCCAATTAAAAAAAGGCTCCAAAGGCTGCAGAAATTCACGCTACTCATTTTACGCTGCCTTTTATCTCTCTATACAGTGGTACCTCTACATACGAAGTTAATCCGTTCCAGGACCTTGTTTGTAAGTCGAAATGGTCGTATGTCGAGCAGGATTTTCCCATAGGAATACATTATAATTCCATTAATTCGTTCCACAGCCCAAAAACCTTCACTAAATCCTTAAAAAATACTGCTGGTACTATTACAAATGGAAATTACACATAGCAAAACAAATAAATTATAAATGAAAATCGGAATAATAATAATAATAATTCCTGTACAGTATTAATTTAACGAATCGGGTTCTAATGTGGCGGATGTTTTTTGCTGACCCTGAACGCACCGCGGGGCTGACGTGCCAGAGACAGACCGGTGAGCTTGAGTTTCACTTTCACTTTGAATGTTTTCTTGAGAACAATTGCGGCAGACAGAAGGTGTTTTTGTTTTGAATAAGTTGTGAAATAAATGTTAAAAACGTGGCGAAGTTGGCGATTTCTCTGGAGATGTTACCACTATAAGAATTGTCAGCTTAACTTATAAAGACTGGCGAACGATGGTCGGAGGAGGACCGTGGAGATGTATTGTTGAGCCGTTTCACGGATGCCCACCCTACGCTCATATTTTTCTGTCATTTGCATCTTCATTTAGAAGGTAAGCATCAACTTTTTCCTTGTTTCACCATCTGTACCAACCTTTTCTGAAACCAGTGTTGATTTGTCACACAAGAAAATCCGCCGTGCATTCGTCTGCGGTGCTGCCATTGTCGTCGTATTTCGAGCATGTCGTCGGATGTAGAAACAAATGGCGAGTCAAATTTTACGTCGGATGTCGAAAAGTTCGTGTGTCGAAGCGATCGTATGTAGAGGTGCCACTGTATAGGTAAAACGGCGCCATTACAGATTGAGCGCGACAATGTGTGAGTGGGTCGTGCAGCGCATGCATTAATTGCGTTAAATATTTTAACGTGATACATTTTTTAATAAATTAATTACGGCCGTTATTAGCATAAATTTGATAACCCTACCTTAAGCCTAAACTAAAGACTCTGGAAGAGTGAAACATATTAGAAAACGATTTAATTTAAAAAAAAAATAAAAATTTTAAAAAGGCATGGCCGATATTTTTTGCCGATTCCGATACTTTAAAATGACGTGATCGGACCCCATTGATCGGCATCCCGACATCTCTAATTGTAAGTACGGTGAACTAGTACAGCGGGGCAAATAAGTATTTAGTCAACCACTAATTGTGCAAGTTCTCCCACTTGAAAATATTGGAAGGAGGTCTGTAATTGTCATCATGGGTAAACCTCAAGCATGAGAGACAGAATGTGGGAAAAAAACTCAGAAAATCACATAGTTTGATTTTTAAAGAATTCATTTGCAAATCATGTTGGAAAATAAGTATTTCGTCAAGACCAAAAGCTCATCTCAGTACTTTGTTATGTACCCTTTGTTGGCAATAACGGGGGCCAAATGTTTTCTGTAACTCTTCACAAGTTTTTCACACACTGTTGCTGGTATTTTTGCCCATTCCTCCATGCAGATCTCCTCTACAGCAGTGATGTTTTGGGGCTGTCGTTGGGCAACACGGACTTTCAACTACCTCCACAGATTTTCTATCGGGTTGAGATCTGGAGACTGGCTAGGCCACTCCAGGACCTTGAAATGCTTCTTACGATGCCACTCCTTTGTTGCCCTGGCTGTGTGTTTGGGATCATTATCATGCTGAAAGACCCAGCCACGTCTCATCTTCAATGCCCTTGCTGATGGAAGGAGATTTTCACTCAAAATCTCTCGATACATGGCCCCATTCATTCTTTCCTTTACACAGATCCGTCGTCCTGGTCCCTTTACAGAAAATCAGCCCCAAAGCATGATGTTTCAACCCCCATGGTTCACAGTGGGTATGGTGTTCTTCGGATCCAATTCAGTATTCTTTCCCCTCCAAACACGAGAACCTGTGTTTCTACCAAAAAGTTCTATTTTGGTTTCATCTGACCATAACACATTCTCCCAGTCCTCTTCTGGATCATCCAAATGCTCTCTAGCGAACCGCAGACGAGCCCGGATGTGTACTGGCTTCAGCATGGGGACACGTCTGGCAGTGCAGGATTTGAGCGCATTGTGTTACTGACAGTAGCCTTAATTACTGTGGTCCCAGCTCTCTGTAGCTCATTCACTAGGTCCCCCCGTGGGTTCTGGGATTTTTGCTCAATGTTCTTGTTATCATTTTGACGCCACGGGGTGAGATCTTGCATGGAGCCCCAGATCGAAGGAGATTATCAGTGGTCTTGTATGTCTTCCATTTTCTAATAATTGCTTCCACAGTTGATTTCTTTGCACCAAGCGTTTTACCTATTGCAGATTCAGTCTTCCCAGCCTGGTGCAGGTCTACAATTTTGTCTTTGGTGTCCTTCGACAGCTCTTTGGTCTTGGCCATAGTGGACTTTGGAGTGTGACTGACTGAGGTTATGAACAGGTGTCTTTTATATCGATAATGAGTTAAAACAGGTGCCATTAATAAAGGTAAGGAGTGGAGCCTCGTTAGAAGAAGTTAGACCTCTTTGACAGCCAGAAATCTTGCTTGTTTGTAGGTGACCAAATACTTATTTTCCACTGTAATTTGGAAATAAATTCGTTAAAAATCAAACAATGTGATTTTCTGTTTTTTCCCCCGACATTCTGTCTCTCATGGTTGAAGTTTACCCATGTTGACAATTATAGGCCTCTCTAATCTTTTCAAGTAGGAGAACTTGCACAATTGGTGGTTGACTAAATAGTTATTTGCCCCATTGTAAATACGGTGACCGAGAGGTGTCAGATGAAATGCAAAGTCCAAACACTTTTCAAATAGAAAAAAGTACGAACCCCAATTGCAAACGCTTTGCAAAAGAAAAAAGCACGAACGCAAACTGCCACAACACAATCCCCAATTCCTATAGTGGACTGCAAATTGGCAAAAATACGAACCCCAATTGCCACAACACGACAGCAAAAGGCTCGCAGCACAACAGCAAAATCATGCAGCACGACGGCAAGAGGATGACCGAGAAGTTAAAAAAAAAACGACACTTCATATATTCATTTATGTGCTTTGTGACTATCTCTACGGACCTATGGAACAGGTAACCCCCCCCCCCCCCCCCATCAGACGCAAACATACACTCACCGTCCACTTTATTAGGTACACCATGCTAGTAATGGGTTGGACCCCCTTTTGCCTTCAGAACTGCCTCAATTCTTCATGGTATAGATTCAACAAGGTGCTGGAAGCATTCCTGAGAGAGTTTGGTCCATATTGACATGATGGCATCACACAGTTGGTGCAGATTTGTCGGCTGAACATCCATGATGCGAATCTCCCTTTCCACCACCTCCCAAAGATGCTCTATTGCAGTGGTGTCCAAACTATTCCACATAGGGCCGCAGTGGGTGCTGGATTTCGTTCCTACAAAACAAGACGACGTCTTTTCACCAATCTGGTGTCTCACAAGTGTAATCAGTTGATTCCAGTCAGGTGCTGCTTGATTTAGTACAAACTTCATTGGTTAAACTGTCTGTGCTCGATTGGTAGGAACAAAAACCAGGACCCACAGCGGCCCTTGAGGACAGGTTTGGACACCCATGCTCTATTGGATTGAGATCTGGTGACTGTGGAGGCCATTTGAGTACAGTGAACTCATTGTCATATTCAAGAAACCAGTCTGAGATGATTCCAGCTTTATGACATGGCGCATTATCCTGCTGAAAGTAGCCATCAGAAGTTGGACATGGTCAGCATCAATACTCAGGTAGGCTGTGGCGTTCCAACGATGCTCAATTGGTACCAAGGGGCCCAAAGAGTGCCAAGAAAATATTCCCCACACCATTACACCACCACCAGCCTGAACCGTTGATACATGGCAGGATGGATCCATGCTTTCATGTTGTTGACGCCAAATTCTGACCCTACCTTCCGAATGTCGCAGCAGAAATCGAGACTCATCAGACCAGGCGACGTTTTTCCAATCTTCTATTGTCCAATTTCGATGAGCTTGTGCAAATTGTAGCCTCAGTTTCCTGTTATTAGCTGAAAGGAGTGGCACCCGGCGTGGTCTTCTGCTGCTGTAGCCCATCTGCCTCAAAGTTCGACGTACTGTACGTTCAGAGATGCTCTTCTGCCTACCTTGGTTGTAACGGGTGGTTATTTGGGTCACTGTTGCCTTTCTATCAGCACGAACCAGTCTGGCCATTCTCCTCTGACCTCTGGCATCAACAAGGCATTTCCGCCCACAGAACTGCCCCTCACTGGATATTTTTTCTTTTTCGGACCATTCTCTGTAAACCTCAGAGATGATTGTGCGTGAAAATCCCAGGAGATTAGCAGTTTCTGAAATACTCAGACCAGCCCTTCTGGCACCAACAACCATGCCACGTTCAAAGTCACTCAAATCACCTTTCTTCCCCATACTGATACTCGGTTTGAACTGCAGGAGATTGTCATAAACCATGTCTACATGCCTAAATGCACGGAATTGCCGCCATGTGATTGGCTGATTAGAAATTAAGTGTTGAAGAGCAGTTGGACAGGTGTACCTAATAAATTGCCCGGTGAGTGTATTTGACAGCGGCGTCATAAGACTGCAATAAGACAGTCATAATTATGACATGACATTATCATGGGCGTTAATAAATGTTTATAACAGATGTCGTTAAGTGTCATCCGGCAAATTATGTCACTAACTCCATTTATGTCCAGCTCGGATCTTTTATATCCATTTAAAAGGGAGATCATTTGCCGGAGGACACCAAGTGACATCTGTCACTAGCATTCATTAATGCCCATGTCGGTGTCATGTCATAATTGCGATGGTCTTATGACAGTCTTATGGCGCCACTGTCAAATAAAGTCTTACCAAATTCCATAACCAGCAATTAATAAAACTAGAACAGTAACTGAAGAAATAATTAGCACAGAATATGAATTTTGATTTGTTATTTACATCTGTAGTGCTGCCATGCATGCTAGGAGGCATGTTAGACGACTACAGTGTTGACAGCAGAGGTTGGATGTCTCCCCCGAGAGAACAGCGATGGCCAAATTAAGCTTCTTGAAGCAATGAAGCTTTGCAGCCAATTGGTTCAAATCTTCATGGTGGTTAATTTGGTTTTATGACAGTCCTATGATGCCGCTGTCAAATAAAGTGTTACCGGTTGATATCTTTTGGTGTAAATATCCCATAATACAGTGAGGACAGCTGCAGCTTATAGTCCAGTGCAGCTTATCGATGAACAAATGCCGTTTTCGTGTCAAATTTGGTGGGTGGTGCCTTATAAACCTTACTCACCGACGTCACAGAATGACGTGTCGCTGTATCCGGCCGCCATATTGTCCGTCTCTGTTTAGCCCTATTCTCAATGGTTTCAATTAGTCGTTCAGTTTATACAGCAATTCATGGAAGCCCCGGTGCTTTCAGACGCTGTAAACTCATTGGATGCATTGCATAAAAAGCGTTATGTGGAAAAGCTTCAGTCTATCCATTCGCCAGATCCATATATGATGCCGAAATCGATATTTTTCGACCCGCTGTCTTCGCCCTCTCTGCCTGACATCTGCTACCCTGATATCTACAACTATCTTTTCCACAGAAACTCGGCCTTTTCTCACGAAACTTTGAAAAACATTAAGAGCAGCACTCTAAGCAACATGACCCTGTGTGATTTCTAAAATGGCGACAATCAAAAAAAAAAAAAAAAAAAGTTGACTGCGATGGCCGACGCTTCAAGGATAGGTGGATATTGGACTATTTCTTCAACAAAACACGCAACAACTGTGTCTGCCTCATTTGCAAAGAGACAGTCGCTGTTTTCAAAAAGTTCGATGTGACGCGATAATAACAAGACACGCTGACATGTACGACATTACAGGGAAGATACGCAGCGAGAAATTATAGCAACTAGAAGCTAGTTTAATTTCACAGCAGCAGTATTTCGCAAGAGCCCGAGTGTCGAAAGAGAACGCCACAAAGGCGAGATTGTTGAAATTATGAATTAATGAAAAAAAAAAAAAAAGTAAATGTGACACACAGAAGGGCTTGCTAAAATTTGTTTAAATATATTGTTCTATGTAAATCAGCCAAGGTAGCCCCCCGCATTTTTACCACACCAAATCTGGCCCCTTTGCAAGGAGTTTGGACGCACCTGTTTAACTGATGATCCGTAGACGAGGCCAGCTTCTTTCACTTGGTACCAGCTAAATATTATTCAAAATGTAATGATGGTGGAAGGAATAAGCATCTTGAATTTGAAACTGTATGTTGTCGGCGATTAGCCTCGCAATGATCTTAATTGTGGTTGTCAGTAAAGTTGCACCGATACCGATACCAGTATCGGCAGGGGGCGCCGATGCAGCCCAAATTGGTGGTATCGGTTTCGACGAGTACCAACATTTAGGGCGCCGATACCATCTACTGGCATCACTTGAACGCAAATGTACTGTCCTCCTCACTTGAGCTAACTTCCCAAATCCCGATGCATGACATCTGTATGTCTTTGTCTCGACATTACCAAACGAAATTAACTCCTTCGTAGAGCTAGGCGGTAAACCGAAAATTTACCGTTACCGAAATTCTTCACGATGACCGACGTAATTTTGACCATGTCGGTAAATTCGGTAATTTAATAAAAGAAGAAAATATAGTCTTTTCATCCCGCTTTGACTCTGTGTTGTTCGGCTATGTTCATTCCCCTTTAAGAAAGCAGACAGTGTGCTTACGTTTGGAGTCACATGGTTTTCAGGAAGCCAATCAAACAGAAGCCCGGTAGGCTAACGCTAGCTGCTAACGCTAGCGGCTAACGCTACAAGTAAATGGGATGAAGTCGGGCTTAAGTTAGCTTCGCCAAACTTTCACCAGACATTAAGTAAACTCTTGACGGGTTCCAGATAGGGATGGAAAAACCGAGGCTTTCTGAAACAATGAACCTCTTTTATGACAATTGCCCTAAATTGAATCACTGTTTGACACACAGCAAGAGCCCCATCTACTGGATAAACAGTGCACGTTTCTTTTTAAAAGTAAAGTTGACAAATTGCCTCAGCATTTCATACTGTATCTTCAATAGAATTGAGTGGATATCGTCTATTTCAACCAGGAGATCGTGTCGTCATTAAGTGTGATTTACACAATTAAAGTTGACCTCTTTAAGCCTGTGTAATTGCTTTTGTCTGTGAAGATGTGTTCAAAGCAGTATTTGTAATACACGACAGTGCTAGTCTTGTAAGTGGCTCGTCCTAGATGACGGGGAGTAACTATGTATTGTTTATTTTTTGTAAAAATTACAGTACAGTAAGCACAGTGCTTGGGAACAGGAATATTATTTATTGAATACTGTAAGGATTTCCAAAATCATAAGATGTAAATAATTGAGCCGAATAAAAGAAAGGTTTGTGAAACATTTTTTAATTAAGTATAATTTCTGGGGGGCGGGTGGATATGTCGTATTTGTATCTATTCTAAATATCGAAACGTATGCCACTATCTAGTGTATAACAATGCGGAATGAATTTCAATGAAATTCAAGTGATGATATTTTTCAAGTCATACAAGCTGTTATAAATGTTCACACAAGAATTCTTATTGTTTTCCAAGATTTTTTTAAATACTTAATGTTTAGACTGCATGTGCAATTGTTAAATTGAAAGCTGGTAAATAAATTTAACGAGAAACTGTTAATTTGTATTCCATGCATTGATTCAAATTTTCAAATTATATAACAGTTTGCTTGGGCGAATTTATCGTCATTTATCGTTATCGAGGTAAATCTGCTCAATTTATCGTGATACGTACTTAAAGTGCCTGTGACACGAAAAAGCATGTTTATTTCATAATACACGCGGTATTTTATGCTCCTGAATGATATGGACCGCTTGGATGTATATGGAAGCGATCGCTTGATTTATTTAGTTTTTTTAATCCTGCGCCAGGAAAATGAGTGACTTCCGGCTTCGGTCTTGCATTGAGGAGGAGCGCGCTGTGACGTGTACGGTAGAAGACGTCCTCTTCACGCTACAGTGTACTGTTGTGTATGAGGATGAAGGATTCAGCTGATTTTGCGGATTAATACGTTTATTTTTCGCATCATGCCAGCCAAACGGCTGCAGAAAAATCATTCTGTATGAGGGAGAGGCGTATGCGCCTTTTTGGAGTTTCAAAAGGTTCCCATTCACCGTGGATATTTACTGTGGGACCATTGGACTCACGAGAAAGTGAGTAAACATCTTGTTTTGTATTATATCAAATATGAATACAGCGATTACTAAGTAAACACTACAAACTTCCTTTAAATAAAGGACTACTTACGTTTGATCATTGATAGGCATGTAAAAAGCTCTCCTAATGCTCATTAGCAGCAGCATGTTAGCTGCACAACAATACCAGCCACCCTCCTCCCGGGAACGAACTGTAAATTGCTCTCCGCCGGGCGTTTTGCCGATCCGCGAAGACAATCGACAACCGGGTCGTCATGTCAAATAATCCAGGCTAGTTATGTGTGATTTTCCGCTTCGAAAAACTTTGAAACATCACTCGGTTCGGGTTAGCATGTCGGCTAGCTGTCACGCCTGCTGGTAGGGCTGGGCGATATGGCCTTAAACATGTATCACGATAAATTGAGCAGATTTATCTCGATAACAATAAATGACGATAAATTCGCCCAAGCGGACTGTTATATAATTTGAAAATCTGAATCAATGCATGAAATACAGATTAACTATTTCTTGTTGATTTATTTACCAGCATTCAATTTGATATACTGTATTTAACAATTGTACATGCAGTCTAAACATTAAATTTATAAAAATTAGGGCTGTCAAAATTATCGCGTTAACTGGCGTTAATTAATTTTTTAAATTAATCACGTTAAAATATTTGACACAATTAACGCACTTGCCCAGCTCAGACATATTTAAATGTCACTAGAGTGAAAGGCCACCTGTTAATTGTGTTTTGCGGAGTTTTGCTGCCCTCTGCTGGCGTTTGGGTGCGACTGATTTTATAGTGTAAGTAATTATTGCCATCAACAATGGCGGGCTACTAGTTTATTTTTTGATTGAAAATTTAACAAATTTTATTAAAACGAAAATATTAAGAGGGGTTTTAATATAAAATTTCTATAACTGATTTAGAACTGATTTATTGTTATAATAAACAAATACAGTCCTTATGTACCGCATGTTGAAAATATATATCCATCTTGCGTCTTATCTTTCCATTCCAACAATAATTTAGAGAAAAATATGGCATATTATATAGATGGTTTGAATTGCGATTAATTACGATTAATTAATTTTTAAGCTGTAATTAACTCGATTAAAAATTTTAATCGTTTGACAGCCCTAATAAAAATGTATTGTAAGCAATAAGAATTCAAGTATGAACATTTATAACAGCGTGTATGACTTGAACAATGTACATTGTCAAAATCAATATGCCTGTGCAAACATGTAATTGTAACACAAATGACTTGCAGCTTGAACAGTACACTTCAAAAAGACAACTTATTGTTAATGGCTGCTGTGATATAATTATTAAATACAAGTGTTTACTTTATGGTTTAAGGGTCCCCCCCAGTGCATTTTTTCATAAATGCACGCACAATAAAAATAGCTGGGGCCATTTCTCGGTCATTTTAAGTTTTGCCGTTGGATTGTACTTTATGCAGAATTCTTTACCATCACAAAAGCTATCAGAGGAATCACACACACACAGACAGATACAAAATAACGCCACATAGTAATTGCTAGATGCAGTCCGTGCCCAATCCACTCATTAAATTCAGCCGTTTCGACCAGGTTAGAGCCTCTATCCGACTCCATAACGTTCATTTGTAGCGTTAGCCGCTAGCTAGCGTTAGCCTGGCTACCAGTAGAAAGCACTGAAAGCACCATCTCCGGAAATCGTGAGAACAAAGGAGGACAGCGGGTGAAAGCCCGTCTGGATGCCACCAAGAGTCTACTAAATGTCGGTTGAAAGTTTGGTGAACCTCCCTTAAGCCACACTCCATCACGTTTTGCTTGTAGCGTTAGCTGCTAGCGTTAGCTTACCGGGCTTTTGTTTGATTGGCTTCCTGATGATCACGTGACTCCCTACGTAAGCACATTCACTGCTTTCTTAAAGGGGAATGAACATAGACGAACAACACAGAATCAAAGCGGGATGAAAAGACTATTTTCTTGTTTTATTAATTTACCGAATTTACCGACATGGTCAAAATTACGTCGGTCATCGTTAAGAATTTCGGTGACGGTAAATTTTCGGTTTACCGCCCTGCTCTACCTGCTGGTTTGTTTACGTTCTCCGAAGCCGGGGAAGGGAAATGACATACAGTATGTCCGATTCAGGTGTCATAAAATATCGTTCGGGAGGTGCGACAGTAAAGGTGAAGTCGACAGTTTTGACCATTATGGAGTAATTTTGCCATGTCGTCCTGAATAAATGCATTTTTATTATTTCATATTCCATTCAGCACAAGACTTATTTGTCATGACCATGCCATTTATTTAGCAATTGGGGAAAATACTTGGATAAAAAGAATATCCTGTAAAAATATTGAAGTAAAGAGACAGAAAGGATTACATTTTGCCGCTCTCTTCGTCGCGTTTTCCTCGTTGTGAATAGTTCCCCCTCGACGGGCTGACTGGTCCTTCTCAAGCCATTTATATAGCTAATGGGGGGAAAATACTTGGATAAAAAGAATATCCTGTAAAAATATTGGAGTAGAGAGACTGAAACAATGACATTTTGCAGCTCTCTTCGTGGCGTTTTCTTCGTTCTGAATAATTCCTCCTCAATGGGCTGAATAGTTAAACCGATGAGCCCAGTCTACCGCTGACGTCATCCACCTGTTGGGGACGCTAAAGCCCTATAATGGTAGGCGTGGCTAACCGGCAGATTAAAAGACTAATTTCTCGTCATCTGCGCTTTGCTAAATTGTTGTATATAGTCGAATCGTCTCAAAATATGATTCTAATTCACATAATAATGCCATTTAAGACTTTTTTTCTCGTGTCATATGCTCTTTAAGGCCATATCGCCCAGCCCTACTCCTTCGTCTTCGATTTTAAGGATGTGAACTACAACTCATATCCGCGATGTTACGCTGCTCATCTAACATGGCATTCACAAACGATTAGCATGCGTAAGCTAATGCCTGCTATTATAGCGCTGATGGGATCAGAAAGCTTAAAACCGTGGGAGACTAAGCAAACTCATGGTTTCATGATGAACAATGAGTGGCAAATTAAGAGCGCCGTACTTCAAACTCGTCCTGTTTATGAAAGTCGATTGTCATATGTGTTGTGCAGTAATGAGCAGAAGTGACTTCTGTGGCCAGAAAACACTCAGGCGGCGCAGCCGCAGCGCGCACACTAGATATCATCAAATAGCAACGTAGATGTGCTACATTACATCCCATGCCATTAGCTGCGTGAGCCCAGAGCGACGCGTAGTCCATATACTACATTGATGAATTAGAAACCGCCATGACTGAATGGAAATTAAGCAGGCCAAATCAATCCATACCAGTGACTATAGATAATGCTGCAAATACTGTTAATTCAGTACATGTTACAGATGGACTCTGACCACAAATAGAATGTTTTGCTTGTATGGTAAATATAGCTGCTAAGAGAGCTGCAGCAATCAACAGTGTGCCACACTTTACAAACAGTAAAGATTGTTCTCAGCACTTATATACAAAATTTCTTCAGATCAGTAAGAAGTAAGCACATAAATATTATGCACTAAAATGCTTGTTTATATGATGTTATTTTTGCTTGTCAGCAAATAATACCAATAATAATAATAATAATAACAGTTGTATTTTCTGTTTCAGAGCATTTAATGTATTGAATTGTATCTAAAATCGTACCAAACCATGACTTAACTATCGTTGCATCCCTTATACGTACATATATACATTTATATGTATATTTATACAGTACTGTGCAAAGGTTTTAGGCAGGACACCTGGCTAAAACTTTTGCACAGTACTGTATATATATTTTTTTAATTATTAAATTCATTAGGATCATGGAAGCTTCCACTTGGGGTAAATATATACATACAGTATATCCTGTATATACATAATATAATAAAAATATACAGTACTATATATATATATATATATATATATATATTTGCTAACAGAGTGGTATCGGAATGGTATCCAGGCATGAAAATGGGTCAGGGGTTAAAAAGGTGAGAAGGGCGTAGAGGAAATATGTTCCAGTACACTGTATTGTACACCCCAACAAAATATTGAGCTCTGTCGACCCACACTGTGTTTCAGCAGGGCCATGCAGAGACCGGTGGAGGGGTGGGTGCTCGTAGATCAAAAGGGGCACATGAACAAGTATTTAATACACCTTAAAACAACATAACTTCAATTTTAACCAGCTTTAGATAATAATTGGCTGCGACTGTGACATACTTTAATTGGGAGGGGGCAACAGTGAATAGCCATCAACACTTTCTGGCTGTGACTCAGTCAGTCTGCCTCTTTTCTTCCTTCAACCTCTGCATCAAAACTTCCTTCCTCAACTTGTTCATCTGAGAACAAACCACATCAGATGGTCACTGAGCCACCAACAGCACAGTTTTCTTAAAACTATTATTTCATTATTATCCATACTTAACAACTCTAGCACCTAATGATTAATAAAGCAATGACATAAAAATCTTATAGAAAAATAACATTGTAATTGTGTTTATAATTGGATTTAATACCCGACTATCCTTGCAAACATGTTCTTACCAGGTCTGCTATTCACCCAGCTGATGAGGTATCCACTGCCTTTAGCAGCCTCATCTAACTCCTTTTTTTATCCCTCAATCTCCCTTCCCTACGACGCATGTCTATGTAATGAAATATAAATATTTAAAAAAACAAACAGACTCCCCGGTGGCTTTTAGTTTTAAAGCTTTCTTAATTTCTTTCTCACTCAATAACGATGGAGTTAGAGTTGCGTTTTTATTATTCAATCAAAAAACAAAGTTACTTCTATCAAAAACAAAGTTGCTTCAATCAAAATACAGTATATACTTTTAATCCCAAAAAGTAGCTTCAATTAAAAAAAATGTTTTTGATTGCAATAATAAATTTCAGACAAAAAAAGCATTTGAAAATTATTTTTCTTGATTGAAACAAATTTTTCCATTTAAGTAATGTTTTGCGTTTGGGCCACATTTTGGCTAGGACATTTGTGCCTTTATTATTCAATCAAATAAGTTGCTTCACACAAAAAAATATATATAAAAAGAAAAACTTTGCACATGTGCCAATCACCGTTTACCAAAGCCTGAGAGGGTTTGAGTAGACTCACTATGAAGCTTTTAATAAAGCCAAGCATTTTCTAACTACTTTATTCTTGTTTAAAAATAATTCGGTGGGGCAGTAACATGTTTAAAACTTATCATAATTCTTACATTTTGAAGTGCTTGAAAACCATTTATAAATGATACTTTGGTGAAAAAAGTGAAAAAACATGTCTTATATATATATGTATCTTTTTTCCAATGTAAAATCTGAATAAATGCATTGAACACGCACAAAAAAAAAAAGGGGGGGGGGGGGGGTTGGGGCGCTACTTCGCGGTTTTCACTTATTGCGGCGGGTTCTGGTCCCCATTACCCGCGAAAAACGAGGGATCCCTGTATTTCTGAAAAGCTTTAAGAAGCAGGACTCATTCCCACCACTCGTCGGGCCGCTGTTGTGCCGACACCGGCCGTCAGCTCAAATCCAAGCCGAAAATAACGCGTCTCCGGCGGACGACGGGAGCGATGTAAGGCGCCCCCTCCATCCGAGAGAATGCCGCTTAATTTGACTCAACAGTGTGTTTCTTCGTTTATATTACCGCTAAATACACAAGCTTGACGCCAATTTAACGGGAGCTATTTTTTTTCATGGGAGATTTGGCTAGCTCTGGCAGTGTTCAACGCAAGCTGCAACGAATGGCATTAACTTTTTTAGATCGCAAAACGTGAAAACGATTGAAACCATTACTCACCAAATTCAATCTGCTGGCAAATACAGGCAAGTGTGTATGCTGCGCTCTGGTCTGCCCCGATGTGGATAAGGCCTGCTTTTTAGCTTTGCAATGCAACCGAAGGCTCTCCGAGCACTCCATGTACACGCGTAAGGAGTGCGCGCGTTTGGAATCATGGAACGCAGCTTGGGCCGATGATTGGTTCTCGTCAGCGAAGCATCTAGAAGGATTTGCTGACTGTGTTCTTAAGTGCTCAGTTTACGTACTAAGTTAATCACATGATGATAATAATAATAATTAAATACAACCTCCCGACCCCCCCCCCCCCCCAAAAAGAATTTCTCCTCGGATCTACGCAATTCACGTAGGTCGCCCTTTTTGACTTCAAAACGGCGAATTTCGCCGAAAGGTGAGAGATTTTCATGCCTGGGTATCGGTATCGGCCGATACTGCACAGCCAGGTATCTGTATCGGTATCGGGCCCAAAAAATGGTATCGGTGCAACACTAGTTGTCAGCCCAAAACCCTCTAAATATATATTAAATGCATCTTACCAGATATAAAATGACTACTACATAATCCGCAGTAATCGTTTGGAGCCCAGTTTTCTCATCGAATTGCAGCAGTCCATCTTGCTCTCCTCTCGGGTCTCTCGGAATACGATAGAACTTCAAGTCTCTCCGTCTATCTTCTCTTTTATTGCAACCAACCGCCACACACGCCTTCACCATTTTGATTATTAATGTTAACGAGCAGAAAAACACGCCATAATAGGAGGAATTTACGTAGCGGTAATGCGTCAAAACGACCAGTAGACGGACAATATGGCGCGGAGGCGTGGTTGTGACGTCATGTGAGTAGGGTCTGTATAGTCAAGGTGCTCCTCATAGTGTGAAAATAACGGTGCATCAGTTTTATGTTTTGTGCCAAAATGTGAGGTTCAGTAGATTCTAAAGCAAAGACTTACCAATGCGTCAAAACGTTTCAGTAGTGTTGTATTCAAAGTTGGATCCTGAAGACGCCAGTTCAGGCTTTGAATGCTAAAATCAAACAAACTGGTTGCAATTCTCATGACTTGATGGAAATATGTTCACTTATTTCTTACCTCTCAAACCTTTGAATGTCCTTCCTGGAATAAGAATGAAATGGGTTGGTGAATATTATGTAATATAATGTTGAATACACAAACACTTGCATTAAAAGAAAATGGAAACCAACCATTCGAGCTGCTGGTATTTCGGAATCTTCATTGAAAAATATTTAGATTCCTCCAGGACGCGCGCAACTCCCGCTGAGTTGGCCATCTCGATGCATATCTACAGCGAGATCATCATTAAAACAGAGTGGCAATAACAATCGTTGGTCTGGGTACACAATCACAGGTATTTCTGTTCTTGTACCCGGTTGGCCAATGGGAGGAAGTTGATGACCTCGGCACGTCTGGAGATCAAAGGCAGAAGTAGTCTTATGTTTTCATTTCGGGACCTGGTGATCTCTACACAAAGTAGGCGCTCGGCCAGGGACTCCATCTCACTAATGCGCTGAAAGACATAAAAGCAAAGCAGAATCCCTGAAGTTGTACCCAAATGCTACCTCTCATAGCATACAGTAGAGTACCTGACAAAAGTCTTGTCGCTTGCATACACATGGACCTGAAGTGTCCCTCTAATACAGGGGTCCGGCCCCCTGAACAATTTATTATTTTTTATTTCTTTTACTTGTGTTATTTATTTCCTGGCTTTTTCTGTGAAGAACCCAAAGAGGGTTATTTGGTTATTATCTATTTAATTAATAGTGTTAATATTATATTATATTATATTTAGGGCTGTTAAACGATGAAATTTTTTTAATCGCGTTAATTACAGCTTAAAAAGTAATTAATCGTAATTAATCGCAATTCAAACCATCTATAAGATATGCCATATTTTTCGGTAAATTATTGTTGGAATGGAAAGATAAGACAAGATGGATATAAACATTCAACATACGGTACATAAGTACTGTATTTGTTTATTATAACAATAAATCAACAAGATAGCATTAAAATTATTAACATTCTGTTAAAGCAATCCATGAATAGAAATTTCTTCTTTCTTAAAAGCTAAATGTTCGTACAAATTATAGAAATTTTATATTAAAACCCCTCTTAATATTTTCATTTTAATAAAATTTGTTAAATTTTCAATCAAAAAATAAACTAGTAGTAGCCCGCCATTGTTGATGTCAATAATTACACAATGCTCATGGGTGCTGAAGCCCATAAAATCAGTCGCACCCAAGTGTCAGCAGAGGGCAACAAAACTCCAAACACACAAGGAACAAGTGGACATTGTACTGAGCTGTCATTTTAATTAAAGATGTCCCGATCGATCGTCCAATCACGTCATTTTCAAAGTATCGCAATCGGCAAAAAAATATCGGACATGCCTTTTGTAAATATATATATTTCTTAATTAAATCGTTTTCCCATTGTATTAACGTTACAGACAAAATGTCTTACACTCATCCAGAGTCTTTAGTTTTGGCTCAAAGTAAGGTTATCAAATTTATCGCGTTAACGGCGGTAAGTCATTTTTTAAAATTAATCACGTTAAAGTATTTAACGCAATCAACGCATGCGCAGAACGATGCACTCACGCAATGTCGCGTTCAATCTATAATGGCGCCGTTTTACCTATATGCAGTATAAAGCTGAAAGGCAGCGTAAAATGAGGAGAATGAATTTTGGCGGCCTTTAGAGCCTTTTTTTAATTGGCTAAAGTCTTACAATCCCTCTCTCAACAATTAGAAATATCGTGGGAAGCAATGTGGGGAAGAAAGGTAGTAGTTGATCTTTTTCATAACACCCTATGTTATTCCCCAACGCAGAAAACATATATCAATTGGTGTCGCTTTGCACAGTCATGGTTGCACTTCCCTTGCCTGGCTCTGCCAGACTATTCTCCCTGTATTTTTCAAACACTGAGAGAAATAGTCTGGGAACCATCCCATTAACGGCCTTTCGAGCAGGTACAAAATCAATCGACAAATCAGATTCGTTTATTTGCGTGACGTGTTCTTCACGAGCAACGTCACTCTTGCGCGCCGAAAGTCGTCTCTACAACAACACGGATGGCGAACGGGATAACCGAGAATATGTTCCAATCCGCGGTAAATTCTGTTTTAAATTACCAAAAACACATCGACACGAGTCATTGACAACAGTCTGTCTCGCGCTAGCCATGTTGAATAAACTCCGCTATCTTCGTATGTTTACTTCCGCGCGCAAGTCCCTCGTCATTTTGCTAACGTCACGTCTGCCCGTTGCTGATTGGTCCACTCCGCTGTCTGTTTGCTGTGGCTTGATCCGCCCTGGAAATTGTATCTGCGGGAATGGTGGCCAGACTCAATAGCTGGAACAGCGGTGAGTCTGGTGTACCAGGCAAGCACTTCCCATCATGCATTTGGGCAGAAGTTAAATGGCTGCAGTATCATTTACTGAAAGCTCAACAAATACACTAGATGGCAACATTTAGTCACAATATACAAAGTCACATTTATCCTTTAAGAATTACAAGTCTTTCTATCCGTGGACCCCTCTCACAGAAAGAATGTTAATAATGTAAATGCCATCTTGAGGATTTATTGTCATAATAAACAAATACAGTACTTATGTACTGTATGTTGAATGTATATATTCGTCCGAGTTTTATTCATTTTTTTCTTAATGCCTTGCCAAAATGTATATAATCGGGAAAAATTATCGGGAATGATTGGAATTGAATCGGGAGAAAAAAAAAAAAAAAAAAAAAAAAAAAAAAAAAAAATCGGATCGGGAAATATCGGGATCGGCAGATTCTCAAACTAAAACGATCGGGATCGGATCGGGAGCAAAAAAACATGATCGGAACAACCTTAATTTTAATCTGTTTGAGCGGAGCAGGTGCGTTAATTGCATCAAATATTTTAACGTGATTAATTTAAAAAATTAATTACCGCCCATTAACGCAATAATTTTGACAGCCCAAATTATATATTATATTATTTTATACTATTTTTATTTTATTTACTTTTGTTCCGTGAAGAATCCAGAAAGGATTATTTGATTTTGTCAAATAACGCACACAATCCCAGATTAGAGCTTCACCTGTTACCAATAATGGATCAATTAACTTTCAGGTGTGTACAAAAAGAACCCCAGTGCACTAGACTGCCACATCAACTGCAACCTGACCTCTGACAAGATGCCTAAGATTCTTCCTGAGACCAAGGTGTTAATTATCAAGAGCTTGAAGACCAGATCCACTACAGATGTGGCAGACACCTTCAATGTGTCTCAGCGTCAGGTACAGAGGATAAAAAAAAAAAAAAAAAAGATATGAACAGACTGGAGACGTTTTTGACAAGCCCAGGTCAGGCAGACCCCGAAAGAAAACTGCTTGGGAGGAACAGTTGTTGGCTGGAAAATCCAAAACCAGCCTGTTTTCCACTGCAGCAGAGCTCCACGAGACCTGGTCACTTGAAGTCCTTGTGTCAACAAGAACAGTCTGCCGAATTCTGTCTAGAAACTGCCTCCGTGGTCGAATCAGTGCCCAGAAACCAGCATTAAACAAAAGGCAATTAAAAAACCGTTTGGCATTGGCTGAGGCCCACAGCCTGTCAAAACGATGGACGCTGGAAAATTGGCAAAAGGTGGATTTTTCAGATGAATCTTCCATTGAATTAAACCACAGTCACCGCAAATATTGCAGGAGACCTACTGGAGCCCGCATGGATGCGAAATTTCCTCAGAAAACAGTGAAGTTTGGTGGTATCAAAATCATGGTCTGGGGTTACATCCAGTATGGGGGTGTGCAAGAGATCTGCAGGGTGGAAGGCAATATAAATAGTCTGAAATATCAACAAATTTAGCTGCCTCTTACATTCCTAAGCATAAAAAGGGACAAATTGTGCAGCAGGACGGTGCTGCATCGCATACTTTTATCTCTACATCAAAGTTCCTTAAGGCAAAGAAGATCAAGATCTTCCAGGACTGGCTAGCCCAGTCACCAGACATGAACATCATTGAGCATGTCTAGGGTAGGATGAAAGAGGAAGCATGGAAGACGAAACCCAAGAATTTTGATGAACTATGATAGGCATGCAAGACTGCTTTCTTTGATGTTCCTGATGACTTCATCAATAAATTGTATGCATCCTTGCCGAAGCTAATGGAAGTCATACAACATATTAAATTTGGATCTCACAGTACCACTACTTAATTTGCTTATGTTCTGTAACACATTTTTGTATTTGAAGCACATTTTTTGTTCAGTTGTCACACTACTTTCTATATGCAACAAAACTTATGTCTTGCCAAAATTTTACCTTTATGTCTTCATGAAATGATAAATCTTTTTTCAGTGAAACAAATATATTTTTGTAGCCCAGTCACCAGACATGAACAGGATTAAAGAGGAAGCATGGAAGACCCTGACTTATCGTTTAAAGCACACATTAAACAAACCTGTAGAACGGCTTTCTTTCACCTGCGCAACATCGCCAAAATTAGAAATATTTTATCTAAAAGCGATGCAGAAAAATTAATTCACGCGTTCGTTACATCGAGATTGGATTACTGTAACTCCCTACTAGCAGCTTGTCCTAAAAGTTCTCTAAAAGGTCTTCAGCTAGTCCAAAACGCAGCAGCAAGACTTTTAACAGGAACCAATAGAAGAGAGCACATCACCCCTGTGCTCCAGGCACTTCACTGACTTCCAGTCGAGTTTAGAATTAAATTTAAAATACTCCTTCTTACATTTAAGACCATTAATGGGTTGGGGCCATCTTATCTCACCGATGCTCTGGTTCCTTACCGCCCCAACAGAACACTCCGATCTCAGAATGCAGGTTTACTGGTAGTTCCCAGGGTTTATAAAAGTACTGTCGGAGCTAGAGCCTTTAGCCACCAAGCCCCTGTTTTATGGAATCAGCTTCCAGCTAGTATTAAAGAAGCCGAGACAGTCTGCACATTTAAGATTGGATTAAAAACGTTCCTATTCGACAAAGCTTATGGTGAGGCTAGTTGAAGTCGGAGTAGACTCACAGTTTAGTCTAAGCTGCACTAGAAGCTATAATGCTGGGGGAAGTACAGCCGCTGAGTTCTATCTCCTTTTCTTACTCTACCTACCACTTGTCTTACTTTATTTCTATTTTCCAATGTTAATATCTAGTTGTCTAGTCTCTTCATCACTAGTCACCCGGTGTCCCCTTTCCCCCCTCCCCTCTGGGGAGGGGCAATTTTTCAGCTGCAGCCTCCTGACTGTCCGGATCCCTGGGTGGATAGAGGTCCTCGCTGCTTCCCCCGTCTCATCTGGCTAGATGGACACCTTCTTGCTCCTTTACTCCACTGCATTTTTACGGACTGTAACTTCGCTTGCTAACTCCCACTAGCAGTTCTGGGGTTCCTGTCTATCCGTCCTGGGAGTGGATCTCTCCTGACTGTGGTATACTCCCCGAGGTTTCTCATTTTTCTCCCAATTGACTATGGAGTTTTTGGAGTTTTTCCTTGCCGGCATGGAGGGTCTTAAGGATAGGGGATACCCAGGACTTGAATTGTATCTATTCATTTTTGTTGCTTCATTTCTGTAAAGCCCTTTGATACATTGTTGTTGTGATTTAGGGCTATACAAATAAAATTGAATTGAAGACGAAACCCAAGAATGTTGATGAACTCTGGGAGGCGTGCAAGACTGCCTTCTTTGATGTTCCTGATTACTTCATCAATAAATTGTATGAATCCTTGCTGAGGCCCATGGAAGTCATACAAAATATTAAATTTGGATCCGACAGCACCACAACTTAATTCGCTTAAGTTATGTAACAAATTTTTGGATTTGAAGAATATTTTTTGTTGAATTTTCACACTACTTTCTGTCGGCGACAAAACTTTTGTCTTGCCAAAATTTGACATTTATGTCTTCAATAAATGATAAATCTTTTTTCAGTGAAACAAATATATTTTTGTACATTTAACATCATTTGGGAGGGTCTTAACTTTCATATGAGCCATTTCTGAAACCGATTGAATCATTAGAAGTCAGGTTAATAGCAATTGTTTCTACAAAATGGATAAGCGACAAGACTTTTGTCTGGGACTGTACAGTACATCATATAAACTCACAGAGTTGCTTAGCTGCATCATCGACTTGTACATGTTCTCCTGCGAACAGAGGACAAATCAAATGGTTATTGACACCATCAATAGGTAAACTTACTCAATAGCATACCTCACTGTTTGGAGCACACATGGGCTGCAGGACAAAGTGTAGCGCGAGCCTGTTGCGCCTCACCTTAAATTCACAACCCAAGTGACGGCGGACGAAGCGGCAGGATGCATCCCAATCACTAAAATACACAAAGGCCTGTAGAGAAAGGCCAGGAGAGAAAGATGTGCGATGGGTACTCGTTGCTCAAACACTGTGCAACTACGCAAGCGTGAAGTTTCCTCACCCTCCTCTGGAGCGGCAGCACAATCACATTGTAGTACAGAGATCGAAGGTCTTTCTGAGAAAAATACGGCCACGCAAGATTGGCTACATCTTCGTGTTTGAATGAATCTTCGGGCAAATTGGTCAACATGATTGTTGGGGACACACCAAGCCGCCTGGCCTCATTGATGTCACCTTCTTTTTTGACGGTCAGGAACTCTGCAAAAGACCAGGCGGGCATTACTTAGTCCTGACATTACACTGGTGTCTGGAAAAGCAGGATCATGGCTCTCACCGGGGATTATAAACCACGGGGAAAAAGTGAAGAAAAGATAGGGACTTGTCCTCATTGTCAGGTAAAATGGGGACAAGGTCAATTCAGGGATGCCAAATGGACACGTCTCAACGGTTGCCCCGGCAAATGCCAAATCAGGCATGGCTTCAGGAGGAAACGTTTGTGCTGAAGAGAAGAGTATGTGTGCCCACCTTTAATCGTCATTTTACATTGTGATGGTGGCCGTCTGTCCTGAGGAACTTACGTATGTCTGAAACACCTCGAGGGATGTTCAGCCGGTATATGCTATAGGCAGGACATTGATCGTGAAGGGTGTACCAAATTCCTATGCGATCCGCAGATATTTCAGACTCAAATTCTACAAAGACCTGCAAGAAACAAGCTCAACGTCAATGACTTTTCAAAGTAGCGTTCCCAAACAACAATTTACCTTGTTGTGGAGCGGCAGAAAATTGTTGACAACGCCAATCTTCCGCAAAGCTTTACGGAGACTCGCCGTCTCACTTAGTGTGATGCCTTTGATTAAGATGGTTCTGGGGCATCTCTCTTCCACAGGCTAAGGGTCCGGTCAAAGTTCAAAAAGTCAAACACACGTTCATTACTAGAGGTGTGCATCGGCACTGCCCTCACGATTCGATTACGATTTGGAGGGCCACGATTCGATTCGGTTCGATTCGGCAATGCATCACGATGCATTAAAGCCTGGGATGCATAAAATTCTAAAGCAAAGCATATTTTTCATGAATCATGAGGCAACACAAGCTGTCAGACATTAAACAACTTTTTATTGGCTCTTGTGTCACTCCTGGTTGAAGTCAAATGAAAATACTTTTAGATATATATATTTAAAAAAACCGATCACAGCATTTAATTGGTGCTTTGAATGAGACCAGGGCTTTCTCTTTTTTTTCTTTACACACAGTAGCAGCCTTTCACACAGTGCAACATTTGAACTCCTGTGCAAAATCAGTAATAACAGTCACGGTATTTTAGTCACAACGGCCCATCAATAAAAATATTTAAGTAAATATTAAAGAAAACGACAAAGAAAATATTGTAGTACAGCAGCATCTTTATCGCAATATCAATCCAGGGATCAGTTCAGTTGCAAACAAAACATCAACTAAATTGCAATGTAGAACAAAAGTAAAATGTAGGCCTAGCCCACTATATATGTGCAATAGAGGTTAGATCGGGCCTAAAAAATCCAACCCAACACGGCCCACTGGTATTGAAGCCTGACCTGGCCCGGGCCGAGCCCGATCAATTAGATTTGCAGGCCCAGCCCGAAAAACCGGAATTTAAAAAAAAAAAAATTATTGGAGTGACGCGAAAAAAAACACGCAGCAACAGCAATTTATTTTCATTTCTTCGAGTTGGCAGAAAAAACGCAAGTTTTCTTAATGTTTAAATAGTCTACATATTTTTATGATCATTATGAAAGCATTTACACAACGAAATAACACTAGGAAAGTTTTATATAAAAAAAAAAAAAAAAAACGGTTTTGCAGACACACAGAGAAGATTCAAAAGGATCATATTTGCGTTGACTTTGTGTGCATAAATAAAAGTGTCCTTCGTAACGAATTCTCAGTTGGCAGAAAACAAACGCAAGTTTTCTTAATGTTTAAATGGTCTACATATTTTTATGATCATTATACAAGCATTTACACGACGAAATAACGCTGGGAAAGTTTAATATTAAAAAAAATTAACGGTTTTGCAGACACACAGAGGAGAAGATTCAAAAGGATCACATTTCTGTTGCCTTTGTGTGCATAAATAAAAGTGTCTTTCGTAATGAATCGCAAGCGCCACAGTGGGAGGAGGAGAAGAAAAAGCGGGCGGCGCCACGGCGTTCATATGCGTGCACAAGCAAATGCACAATACAGAGAGCCTGCTCTCGGTTTTATCCCTTTTTTAATTTTTTTTATATATATATAATTTATTAGTCGGCACGGTGGACCGACCCGAACGTGAATGCTTAACATTTTGGGCCCGACCCGGGCACAAGATCTAACCTCTAAGAGATAGGACATAACATAACAATGGCTGAAGCGGAGAAAGAGGGAGCGAGAAAGATTATTGATGCACCTAAGACATTGAAAGCAGACATCTGGAGACATTTTGGCTTCTACCAGGTTGGTGGGAAACTTGACCAGAGTTACGCAGTGTGTAAAAAATGAAACATGAGAATAATAATACAAATGGGCAAACCAAATCCATTGAATCACCGGAATTGCGCAGGGAAGATTTTTGAACGTACTTATATATTTTAAAATGCGCTGAATCGATTCGGCCTGTTGCCCGCATCGAATCGAATTGTCCATGCCCCGCATCGGGATGCATCGCCGGATCGATTATTGTTGACACCACTATTCATTACATAAATTACTGATTTACTTACTAAATGCATCTGCCTCATCACCCAATGATAGAAGCCTCTCTGGAATATAAACATCAGATTAACATCTGAATTCAATTTAAATCGCTCATACTGAGTAATTTTGTTCCGACTGTTTACCGGCCACATGGGAACTTCTGCACTCAGGACACACGCTTCCAACTTCTGGTCTTTGAGAGTTGGCTTATTGGTTTTCCAGGCATCCATGGCAGCAACCACTCCCTTCTCTGTCGTCAGCTCAACAAATGCCTGAGACAACAGTTTTCAAATTAGACGTGATAAGTTCTCAAAAGGCATCTGCCATATCTGGACTGAGGTCCCTACCATCCTTGATTGAGGAAGAACATAGATCTTATCAGCGAACAAATCAAAGCCAAACGGCTTAACTAACTGGATAATGTCTTCGATGCAGTAGCTGTCGTGCTCAACGGGCAGGTTGAAGATTAACAACTGCCTCCGCTTTCCCTTTAACTGCAAAGACAAAATAATGACTGCTTAGTTGTCAACTTACCAAAATGTTTGGTGGCATCTTACGATGTTTTTTTTTAGGTCGGTGAGTCCAAGTACCGCTGCAACAGAACAGAATTGAAATTTTAATATCCATGAGCAGCATTAGTTGACAACATGTTGAGACTTACCGATCTTGTGTGGAAGCAGAAATTTGCACATCATCTCTCCTTTGGTGAGTGTCAACTCAGAATCATGAACAGACTGACAACTTTCAGATTTCGGACAGTCCTCTTCAGCCACCATTTCTACCTTCTGTGACTCTGACACAAGCCCCTTAGTGGGTTGTTCGGAGTAAACTGATGGAGCGCCGGTAGGCACAGGGCCCACCGTTGGTTCACCCGCAGCCGGTGGGACGGGCTCAAGGCTCCTGCCCTTATTGCCCTCCCCGAGATCCCAGGTAATCACAGTTGGATCCTGAAGGCGCCGGTTCAGGCTTTCAATACTGAAGTCAAACAAAACGGCTGTTATTCTGTCATGACTTGATGGCAATATGTTTTTGGAAATACTTACCTCTCAAACCTTTGAATTGCCTTCCTGGAACAAGAACAAAATGAATTGGTGAATATTATGTAATACAGTCCCTGACAAAAGTCTTGTCGCTTATCCATTTTATAGAAACAATTGCTAATACCCTGACTTTTAATTATTCAATTGGTTTCAGAAATGGCTCATATGAAAGCTAAGACCCTCCCAAATGATGTTGAATGTACAAAAATACAGTGCCTTGCAAAAGTATTCGGCCCCCTTGAACCTTGCAACCTTTCGCCACATTTCAGGCTTCAAACATAAAGATATAAAATTTTAATTTTTTGTCAAGAATCAACAACAAGTGGGACACAATCGTGAAGTGGAACAAAATTTATTGGATAATTTAAACTTTTTTAACAAATAAAAAACTGAAAAGTGGGGCGTGCAATATTATTCGGCCCCCTTGCGTTAATACTTTGTAGCGCCACCTTTTGCTCCAATTACAGCTGCAAGTCGCTTGGGGTATGTTTCTATCGGTTTTGCACATCGAGAGACTGACATTCTTACCCATTCTTCCTTGCAAAACAGCTCGAGCTCAGTGAGGTTGGATGGAGAGTGTTTGTGAACAGCAGTCTTCAGCTCTTTCCACAGATTCTCGATTGGATTCAGGTCTGGACTTTGACTTGGCCATTCTAACACCTGGATACGTTTATTTTTTAACCATTCCATTGTAGATTTGGCTTTATGTTTCTGATCATTGTCCTGTTGGAAGATAAATCTCCGTCCCAAGTCTCAGGTCTTGTGCAGATACCAACAGGTTTTCTTCCAGAATGTTCCTGTATTTGGCTGCATCCATCTTCCCGTCAATTTTAACCATCTTCCCTGTCCCTGCTGAAGAAAAGCAGGCCAAAACCATGATGCTGCCACCACCATGTTTGACAGTGGGGATGGTGTGTTCAGGGTGATGAGCTGTGTTGCTTTTACGCCAAACATATCGTTTTGCATTGTGGCCAAAAAGTGCAATTTTGGTTTCATCTGACCAGAGCACCTTCTTCCACATGTTTGGTGTGTCTCCCAGGTGGCTTGTGGCAAACTTTAAACGAGACTTTTTATGGATATCTTTGAGAAAGGGCTTTCTTCTTGCCACTCTTCCATAGAGGCCAGATTTGTGCATTGTACGACTGATTGTTGTCCTATGGACAGACTCTCCCACCTCAGCTGTAGATCTCTGCAGTTCATCCAGAGTGATCATGGGCCTCTTGGCTGCATCTCTGATCAGTTTTCTCCTTGTTTGAGAAGAAAGTTCGGAAGGACGGCCGGGTCTTGGTAGATTTGCAGTGTTCTGATGCTCCTTCCATTTCAATATGATAGCTTGCACAGTGCTCCTTGAGATGTTTAAAGCTTGGGAAATCTTTTTGTATCCAAATCCGGCTTTAAACTTCTCCACAACAGTATCTCGGACCTGCCTGGTGTGTTCCTTGGTTTTCATAATGCTCTCTGCACTTTAAACAGAACCCTGAGACTATCACAGAGCAGGTGCATTTATACGGAGACTTGATTACACACAGGTGGATTCCATTTATCATCATCGGTCATTTAGGACAACATTGGATCAGTCAGAGATCCTCACTGAACTTCTGGCGTGAGTTTGCTGCACTGAAAGTAAAGGGGCCGAATAATATTGCACGCCCATCTTTTCAGTTTTTTATTTGTTAAAAAAGTTTAAATTATCCAATAAATGTTGTTCCACTTCACGATTGTGTCCCACTTGTTGTTGATTCTTGACAAAAAAATTAAATTTCATATCTTTATGTTTGAAGCCTGAAATGTGGCGAAGGGTTGCAAGATTCAAGGGGGCCGAATACTTTTGCAAGGCACTGTATATTTGTTTCACTGAAAAAAGATTTATCATTTAATGAAGACATAAAGGTCAAATTTTGGCAAGACAAAAGTTTTTTCGCCTACAGAAAGTAGTGTTAAAATTGAACAAAAAATGTACTTCAAATACAAAAATATATTTATATTTCAAAGAAAAACATTTTCACAATGGCCAGGTTGGGTCCCTTTTTTCAGGACACCATAACCTCCATGTCCAAACTGTTGTTTTCTTCACTGACCATTTATAATCAACATTTTGGACCCAAAAAGACAAAAAAAAATATCCCAAAACCTTTTTTCAAAATTTGTCATGTTGATGTCCTATTGACAACTAAAGATGCTCGACCAACTGTTTTGAAGCTTGATAATATTTATTCCACTTGTTAGCATAAACATTCTATAGAAAAAGACTGAATAGTTTTATGATTGACAATTCAACACAAACAGAAGGTATGGTCATAAGCGTTTTTTGCCTTTACACATACTATGGTCAAAACAGGTTATATACAGTGCAAAATTCTGACAATTAAAAAAATATATATATGCATACATCATCTAACACAATAAGGGTTCAGAGGACTCTTTGTGAGGTTAGGTATTGTACCCATCACCTTATCAAATGTATATGCATGCAATCAAGCTTCTCGAACACACACATCTAAATAGAAATTGAGGTTGATAATAAAGAAAAAAAACAAATATAACCTTGAAAAAAAGTATTTAAAAAAAATAATGACAAGTAGTTCAGTTCATTTTTTTCAGGCAAGCGACCCAAAAAAGCTTTTTTTTTTTTTTTGCGACTCAATAAAGTTTCCTCTTGAACAGGACACGGAGCAACGTCGTACACGTCGCAGCCGTTTGCGCACTGTCACTTTTACTCGCCGAGACTCACCCGAGGAAAACAACGAAAAAAAGTCATCCTCTTCCTTGAGTTAATGAAATAATGCATTAGCTTGCGCTAAATTTAGTTTTCGATACATTCCGCACGTTTCACTCACTCAATCCAACCGGCCGGTGCTCACTTCGCATGCCTCCCTTTGCTTAGGTGGCGCTTCGCTCGGCAATTTATTAAGATTTTCCCATTAGGTTCTTCATTCTTGACCTCACAACGGCTCTTGGGATATGAAGTCCTTCGTGCTGTTTTCGGTTTTGAAAAAGGACAAGAAATTATGGAAATATGGCGATAAACACATGGTCCATGCAGCGTTTTAATGCTTATTTATGAGTCCAATAAAACTATAAAAATCAAATGACATTATCTCCTGTTTTACTTGGTCGATTGACTTCAAATAAAAACTGGTGTGGACATCAACTTCCGCACTTTCAAATGAGAGCAACCAGCGGCACGTGGGTGACGTAATTACAGCGTGACGAGGCTTAAAAGATGATATGCGTGAACACGTCGCCGCCAACACGTTCGCTGTTAAAGGGTTAAGTAGTAGTGCTGTGAGATCCAGATTTAATATTTTGTATGACTTTCATGGGCTTCGGCAAGGATTCATACAATTTATTGGTGAAGTAATCAGGAACATCAAAGAAGGCAGTCTTGCATGCCTCCCTGAGTTCATCAACATTCTTGGGTTTCGTCTTCCATGCTTCCTCTTTCATCCTGTTCATGTCTGGTGACTGGGCTATCCAGTCCTGGAGGATCTTGATCTTCTTTGCCTTGAGGAACTTTGAGGTAGAGATTGAAGTATGCGATGGAGCACCATCCTGCTGCAGAATTTGGCCCTTTTTATGGTTAGGAATGTAATAGGCAGCTAAGATTTGTTGATATTTCAGACTATTTATGTTGCCTTCCACCCTGTAGATCTCTCGCACACCGCCATTCTGGATGTAACCCCAGACCATGATTTTGCCACCACCAAACTTCAGTTTTCTGAGTGGATCCCTGATCCATGCGGGCTCCAGTAGGTCTCCTGCAATATTTGCGGCGACTGTGGTGTAATTCAATGGAAGATTCATCTGAAAAATCCACCTTTTGCACTTTTCCAGCGTCCATCCTTTTGACAGGCTGTGGGCCTTGGCAAATGCCACACGTTTTTTTTTTTAATTGTCTGCACCCTGAGAGATCTGCAGGGTGGAAGGCAACATAAATAGTCTGAAATCTCAACAAATTTAGCTGCCTCTTATATTCCTAAGCATAAAAAGGGACAAATTCTGCAGCAGGATGGTGCTTCATCGCATACTTCAATCTCTACATCAACGTTCCTCAAGGCAAGGAAGATCAAGATCCTCCAGGACTGGCCGGCCCAGTCACCAGACACGAACATCATTGAGCATGTCTGGGGTAGGATGAAAAAGGAAGCATGGAAGACGAAACCCAAGAACTCTGGGAGGCATGCAAAACTGCTTTCTTTGATGTTCCTCATGACTTCATCAATAAATTGTATGAGTCCGGGCAAAAGCCCATGGAAGTCATACAAAATATTAAATTTGGATCTCACAGCACCATTACTTAATTTGCTTATGTTATGTAACATATTTTTGTATTTGAAGTACATTTTATTTGTTCAATTTTCACACTGCTTTCTGTAGGCGACAAAACTTTTGTCTTGCCAAAATTTGACCTTTATGTCTTCCTGAAATGATAAATCTTTTTTCAGTGAAACAAATATATTTTTGTACATTCAACATCATTTGGGAGGGTCTTCGCTGTCATATGAGCCATTTCTGAAACCAATTGAATATTTAAAAGTCAGGTTATTAGGAATTTTTTCTCCAAAATGGATAAGCGACAAGACTTTTGACAGGGACTGTATAATGTTGAATACACACACAAATACTTGTATTAAAAAAAATGAAAACCAACCATTCGCTGCTCGATTTCTTAAAATTGACTGAAAAACGTTTGGATTCCTCCAGCACGCACACAACTCCCACCGAGTCTGCCATCTCTATGCATATCTACAGTGGCGAGATCATCATTAAGACAGAGCGGAGATAATCATCGTTGGTCTAGATTTGCAATCAGGGATATTGCCGTTTTGGTACCCGGTTGGCCAATGGGAGGAAGTTGACAATCTTTGCATGCATGGATATCCAATGTAGAACACATTTAATGCTGGCTTTGCGGGACATGGTGAACTCGACGCAAAGTAGGCGCTCGGCCAGGGACTCCACCTCACCAATACGCTGACAGGCACAAAAGCAAAGCAGAATCACACAAAACACACATTTTACCTCTCATAGAATACACCATATAAACTCACAGCGTTGCTGAGCCGCATCATCGACTTGTACATGTTTTCCTGCGAACAGAGGACAAATCACATGGTCTTGACGCCGTCAATAGGTACAGTGGTATGAAAAAGTATCTGAACCTTTTGGAATTTCTCACATTTCTGCATAAAATCACCGTCAAATGCGATCTGAGCTTTGTCAAAATCACACAAATGAAAAAAACAGTGTCTGCTTGAACTAAAACCACCCAAACATTGATAGGTTTTCACATTTTAATTAGGATAGCATGCAAACAATGACAGAAGGGGGAAAAATACAGAAGCCTAAAGAGACTTAAAGAGCAATTGAAAACAAACAATTTAAGTCAGGCGTGTACCCAATCACTGATGAGTGGTTTAAAGCTGCCCCGCCCACTATAAAACACACACCTGGCAAGAAATGTCTTGATGGACAAGCATTGTCTGTTGTGCATCATGGCTCGGTCAAAAGAGGTGTCTGAAGACCTGCGATCAGAGGCGTCGCGTCCCATTAGGCAAACCATGCAATTGCCTAGGGCCCCCAGCCAGCAGGAGCCCCCAGAGGGCCAACAGATTTAGCACACGCAGCTTTACTGCACTGTCCCAGCGACAAATATAGCGAGTGTTTCAATACCATGGAATCATTTGGCAGATTATCTAACGATTCTGTTATCAATCCCAATCAGCACTAATCATGTCACGTAGATTATACATGTTTAAGAAAGTCCAACCAGCTATTAATACCAGATGATTGTCTAAAGACTCACCAAGTACTCTCTGGAAAGTCCTTGCGGAACTGTTTTATGTTGATTTTCACAGGCCACCTCATTATTCATGTGACTACTTAAAGAAATGAGGATTTTTCCCAAAAAGTCTATTAACGGGTCTACCTCGTCGAATAGTGTATAAGAAAAATATAACCTATATGCATCTACAAAAAATAGTAAACAATTTTATTAGCAAATTTAATACTCATTTCGGTCGGTAGTCCACCAATCAGTGGTTTTTACGGAATAATTTGAATTTGGTGGGTCGTAGGGCCAATCTGACTACTGATTTCATACAAAGGTATATACCTCCGCATCCGATGGTAGCATTTGGTGTTGCTACTCTTTCTTCTATTGCTCAAAGTCCAACTGTCCCCCTTACTTGCAAACGCTCGAAGGACCCCATGTTGCTTGTTGCCTGGGGCCCCTGGGGACCCTTGCTACGCCTCTGTATATACCTCTGCATCCGATGGCGGTATGTTTGGGTTGGTACTCTTTCTTCTATTGCTCCAAGTCCAACTCACCCTCTTACTTGCACACACTTGAAGGGCCCCATGTTGCCTGGGGCCCCTGGGGACCCTTGCTACGCCTCTGCCTGCAATCAAGGATTGTTGATTTGTATAAAGCTAGGAAAGGATACAAAACCAGCTCTGAAAGTCTGGATGTTCATCAATCGACAGTCAGAGAAGTTGTCTACAAATGGAGAAAATTCGGCGGTCCACCAAAGATGACGCCAAGAGTTTAGCGCAGAACACTCAGAGAGATAAAAAAGAACCCTAGAGTGTCTACTAAAGACTTACAGAAATCACCGGAACAGTCCAATATCTGATAATGTTGCACACATCAACTATAAGTAAAAGAATGGTCAAGAATGGTGTTCATGGGAGGACTCCGCGGAGGAAGCCACTGCTGTCTAAAAAAACATTTTTGCTCGTTTAATGTTCGCAAAAAGGCACTTGGACACTCCATAGAAGTTTGGGCTAAATATTTTGTGTACTGATGAAACCAAAGTTGAATTGTTTGGGAGTAACACACAACGTCACCAACATCAACACCTCATCCCCACCGTGGTGGAGGGAGCATCAGGATTTGGGGCTGTTTTGCTACCTCAGGGCCTGGACAACTTGCAATCATCAATGGAAGAATGAATTTGAAAGTTTACCAGGATGTTTTGCAGGAAAACCTTAGGCCGTCTGTCAGACATTTGTAGCTAAAAAGAGAATGATAGGTATAGATAGATTTTTATTAACAGACTCAAGGTCCAACAACACAACACAGGAATAGATTAAAGAAAATAAGAATAAAGAAATAGTAAAACAATAACAAAGCACTGGGTCTCCTAGCGACCCACATTCAAAAGGCACCAGTGCCTCCAAAACCGTGAAAAGTAGCGTGTACAGCTGGACAAAATGTTGGTCAGGCCCAACACAATCAGTCAGTGATCATATGGCCGAAATATTTCACCTGACTGCAGTACTTTAACACTTGACCTGCTAACTTAAAGTCAGGGAAGACCAATTATTAGAATTATTAGATAATATTAGATAATATTATTAGAATGGATGCTGCAACAAGAAAATGATCCAAAACACCGAAGTAAATCAACTTCAGAATGGTTTCAGAAGAACACGCTCAGGAGTGGCCATGTCAAAGTCCAGACTTGAATCCCATTGAGATGCTGTGGCATGATCAAAGACAGCGATTTATGCCAGGCATCCAGGAGTATGACTGAACTACAGCAGTTTGCAGAGAAGACTGCGCCAAGGTGAGTCCTGATCGATGTGCCAGACTGATCGGCAGCTCCAGGAAGCGTCTGGTTGAAGTTATTGCTGCCAAAGGGGGTGCACAAATGATTAAATCTGATGGTTCACTTACTTATTTCCCCGCTCCTGTCATTCTTTGCATACTATTTTCATTGAAATATGAAAACCTATAAATGTTTGGGTGTTTTAGTTAAAGCAAACACTGATTTTTCATCTGTTTGATTTTGACAAAGATCAGACCACATTTGATGGTGATTTCATGCAGAAATGTGAGAAATTCCAAAACGTTTAGATACTTTTTCACCACTGTAACATGGCTCGGGAGCATACCTCGCTGTTTTGAGCACACATGGGCTGCAGAACAAAGTGCGGCACAACCCTGTAGCCCTTCAACCTAAAGTTAGGATTGCCCAAAAGACAGCGGACGAAGCGGCAGCACGCATCCCAATCACTAAAATGCACAAAGGCCTGTAGAGAGAAGCCAGAGGAGAAGAAAGGCTGTCAAAAAAACTGAGCAACTCTGTAAGGCTGCAGTGTCCTCACCCTTCTCTGGAGCGGCAGCACAATTACATTGTAGTACAGAGACCGAAGGTCCCTCTGAGAAAAATATGGCCACGCAAGCTTGGCTACATCTTCGTGTTTGAATGAATCTTCTGGCAAATTTGTCAACATGACTGTCGGCGAAGCACCACGCCGCATGGCCTCTTTGATGTCGTCTTCATTCTTGACGGTCAGGAACTCTGCAAAAGACCAAGCGGGAATTACTTTGTCCTGACATTACACTTGTATCTGGAAAAGAAGGATCATGGCTCTCACCGGGGATGATGAACCACGGGGAAATAGTGAAGAAAAGATAGGGACTTGTCCTCATTGTCAGGTAAAATGGGGACAAGGTCAATTCAGGGACGCCAAATGGACATGTCTCAACGGTTGCCCCGGCAAATGCCAAATCAGGCATGGCTTCGGGAGGAAACGTTTGTGCTGAAGAGAGAAGTACGTGTGCCCACCTTTAGTCTTCATTTTACATTGTGATGGTGGCCGTATGTCCTGAGAAACTTACATGCGTCACATATCCGAGGGTTGTCCAACCTGTATATTCTATAGGACGGACATTGATCGTGAAGGACGTACCAAACTCCGATGCGATCAGCATAAATGTCAGAATCAAATTTTACAATGACCTGTAACAAACAAGTTCAGCATCAATGACTTCTGAAGGTAGCGATCCTACAAAACAAGTTACCTTGTTGTGAAGCGACAGAAAATTTTTGACACCGTCCATCTTTCGCAAAGCTTCACGGAGAATGGCCGTCTCGCTCAATGTGATGCCAATGATGATGATGGTTTTTGAGCATTTCTCCTCCACTGGCTGAGGGTCAGGTCAAAGTGCAAAAGGTCAAACTCACGGTTATCATGTTTAATGACTGGTTTACTTACAAAATTCGCCCAATTCATCACCCATTGGTAGAAGCCTCTCTGGAATATAAACATCAGATTAACATCTCAATGAACTTAAGTCGCCCATACTGAATGATTTTGTTAATGGCTGTGGTGTCAACAATAATCGATGAGGCGATGCATCACGACGCGGGCCATTGACGATTCGATTCGGGCAACAAGCCGAATCGATTCAGCGAATTTTAAAATATACAAGTACGTTCAAAAATCTTCCCTGCGCAGTTCCGGTGATGCAACGGATTTGGTTTCCCCATTTGTATTATTATTCTCATGTTTCATTTTTTACACACGCATAACTCTGGTCAAGTTTCCCACCAACCTGGTAGAAGCCAAAATGTCTCAGATGTCTGCTTTCAATGTCTTAGGTGCATCAATAATCTTCATCGCTCCCTTCTCCGCTTCAGCCATTGTTATTTTATGTCCGATCTCTTAGAGGTTAGATCTTGTGCCCGGGTCGGGCCCAAAATGTTAAGCATTCACGTTCGGGTCGGTCCGCCGTGACGACTAATAAATTATATATATATATAAAAAAATTTAAAAAAGGGATAAAACCGAGAGCAGGCTCTCTGTATTGTGCATTTGCTTGTGCACGCATATGAACGCCGTGGCGCCGCCCGCCGCCCGCTTTTTCTTCTCCTCCTCCCACTGTGGCGCTTGCGATTCATTACGAAAGACACTTTTATTTATGCACACAAAGGCAACAGAAATGTGATCCTTTTGAATCTTCTCCTCTGTGTGTCTGCAAAACCGTTAATTTTTTTTATATTAAACTTTCCCAGCGTTATTTCGTTGTGTAAATGCTTGTATAATGATCATAAAAATATGTAGACCATTTAAACATTAAGAAAACTTGCGTTTGTTTTCTGCCAACTGACGAAGGACACTTCTATGTATGCACACAAAGGCAACAGAAATGTGATCCTTTTGAATCTTCTCCTCTGTGTGTCTGCAAAACCGTTAATTTTTTTTATATTAAACTTTCCCAGCGTTATTTCGTTGTGTAAATGCTTTTATTATGATCATAAAAATATGTAGACTATTTAAACATGAAGAAAACTTGCGTTTGTTTTCTGCCAACTGAGAATTCGTTACGAAGGACACTTTTATTTATGCACACAAAGGCAACACAAACGTGATCCTTTTGAATCTTCTCCTCTGTGTGTCTGCAAAACCGATTTTATATTTAACTTTCCCAGCGTTATTTCGTTGTGTAAATGCTTTTATAATGATCATTAAAATACGTAGACCATTTAAACATTAAGAAAACTTGCGTGTTTTTCTGCCAACTAAGAATTCGTTACGAAGGACACTTTTATTTATGCACACAAAGGCAACACAAATGTGATCCTTTTGAATCTTCTCCTCTGTGTGTCTGCAAAATCGTTTTTTAAACAGGCATGCAAACTGGTTAGGGGTGAAAAAGGTGACAAAGTAACATGGACACACGGCATGCGCAGAAAAGTGCATTTCATAGTGCAACCAGAGACATCTCGAATTAAAAACAGTACATAATAATTTAACATATACAAGTCAATCTCTCATCCTGAAATCAGAACATATAAGACGCATTAAGTATCACATTATACAAAATCTAAATTATAAAATATACAGTATGTCCCATTTGCATTAAGCAGAGAACAGCTGTACAGCATAAAATATAAATGTACAGGTACAGTATAAATTCCATTCACTTAACTATTATGTGTAAGATAGATAGATAGATACAGTGGGGAGAACAAGTATTTGATACACTGCCAATGGGTTTTCCACTGCCAATGGGTTTTCCCATTGGCAGTGTATCAAATACTTGTTCTCCCCACTGTAGAATAAAAAAAAAAAAAATACAAGTCTTCAAAAGCATTAACTGTAGTGATCATAACTTTATTTACATTCAACCAAAGCAATTAGTCCCATGGTCCTTAACTTCGATTGATAGGGCATCATACTGGATAAACAGACGTACACCTATAGGCTGTTTTATGAACGAGGGTGTGTACGAAGAACGCGGGAATGGGGGTACTTTCAAATGCAACCTGTAGCGGAGCTCTCCGGTTTGATAAACTCTCGATGGCTAAACGAATGAAACGACCTCCACAACAAGGCAAAACTCTTCCCTTTATGTAATTATCGGAAAGTATAGAGGGGCCTTAAATAACTCGTTGTAAAAAATAACTGGTGACCATTCAGAACTTTACTGACAAAGCCCTGAACATGACTTGTATGGAAGGCACTAGTTCATCACTCTAGTTACCTCATTGCTCATGATTTTTGTTTTTTATCATTGACAAGCGCTTTACAAAGGGGCCTTAAATAACTCGTCACAACGCCAACTGGCGACAATTCAGATCCCAACTGACGTTCGCTAACTTTACTTACAAAGCCCTGTGTGAAAGGCGCTAGTTAGCCCCTCCGCAGTTAGCGCTACCTCGAGTAACCGCGTTCTACGAGGCGGTGAAATATCGAGGACTATCTGAAGTCAGTTATCAAGAAATTAAGCGAATACTTGTGTTATAGACACCATTACAAGCGCAGGAATTGATCGAACAACACGATTGAATGATTTATGAAGACTATTATAGGCCGTCACTCTCAAACTTTTAGCTTTAAGAAGTTAACCATTTTTGACATTAATCCCTTACCTTGCCGCAATTTCCAACGGGTCCGGGCGAGAAGCTGGGATGGGGAGGGGTTCCGCCTCCTCATTGCTGATTGGTGCTAACTGTGCTCACTATTGTCAGTCATTTGTTGTCACGAGAAGAGAGTGGCGGTGATAGGTCTAGGTCATCGGACTAGAGTGTAGTTTTGAGCATGGACTACAGTTTTGAAGTTAAGTTTCACTCGCTCGTTGACAGACGCCCCTGACCCCCCCCCCCCCGCCCCATTTTTTTTCTCCTCGGATCTACGTGATTCAGAAGAATGACCCATTTTGATTTCAAAACGGCGACATTTCGCCGAAAGGTGGCAAGTTTGCATGCCTGTTTAAATATTAAACTTTCCCAGCGTTATTTCGTTGTGTAAATGCTTTTATAATGATCATAAACACATGTAGACTATTTAACTCATTTGCTCCCGGAAACATATAAATACGTTCTATTTTTAAATGCTTAACTGTCCCAGAAACGTATTTATACGTCTTTTGCGTTTTTTTTTAATAAGAAGCACATATACCTTCCACTGTATCTGAGAAACAAAGAACAACACTCCAAACCCCTTTTAAAGCAATAAAACTGGCCACTGGAGGGCAGTACCCGATTCAACAGCAGTGAACGGCCGGGCAGCATGGTCGGAGCGCTGCCGGCACGATGCCAGGCGGCGCTCCGACCGAATAAAACAACGAGAGGACGCCTGGAAGGCCAGGCGTTGCAAAACTGCGCAAAAACGAGTGAGACCCTCAGTAAAGCGGCTCGCCAAGCAGACCCCGCAGAAACGCAAAAATAATCCATCTTTGTGAGAAGTTTACACGGCTGATGTGGCGACAACGGCGTTATCTCGGCGACAAACCGTCATCTCTCAGTAGTCATGTGTGAATAAATTGGTACTTTGCTATCAAACGCTCTATTTGGCTGGTTGTTCATGTTATTTTGTAAAAGGAAAACATTATTGAGATGTTTGGGATGTCACTGAAGCAAAAAATAGCCGTGTTAAAGTCAAACTTATGTTTGAAATGTATGCGTTTACAAAAAGCTCATTTTCTCCGTTTTTTCATCAGTAATTGGAAAATTGCTCAAACTAAGATATTTTCTAATGCTGATTTCTAAAGAATGGAAAAAGATATGAACTTAATTTTTTTTTCTGCTGAAAGAAGAGAGTCTAATCTTTCTTTTGGTGGGTTCTATGTTTATATAGCAATGAAACAGAATTTTCTGTGGGCCTTGAAAAATCAGTCAAAATCTGGAAAAAACGGCTGGGAGCGAATGACATTAAGAAAACTTGCATTTTCTTCTGCCAACTGAGAATTCGTTACGAAGGACTTTTATTTATGCACACAAAGGCAACAGAAATGTGATCCTTTTGAATCTTCTCCTCTGTGTGTCTGCAAAACCGTTTTTAAAAAAAAAAAATTATATTAAACTTTCCCAGCGTTATATCGTCGTGTAAATGCTTTTATAATGATCATAAAAATATGTAGACCATTTCAACATGAAGAAAACTTGCGTTTTTTTTCTGCCAACTGAGAATTCGTTACGAAGGACACTTTTATTTATGCACACAAAGGCAACAGAAATGTGATCCTTTTGAATCTTCTGTGTGTCTGCAAAACAGTTTTATATTTAACTTTCCCAGCCATATTTTGTTGTGTAAATGTTTTTATAATGATCATAAAAATATGTAGACTATTTAAACATTAAGAACACTTAAGTTTTTTTCTGCCAACTCGAAGAAATGAAAATAAATTGCTGCTGCTGCGCTTTTTTTTCTGCGTCACTCCAACAAAAAATATCGGTGGTTTTCAGGCTGGGCCTGCAAATCTAGTTAATGGATCGGGCTCGGGCCGGGTCGGGCTGGATTTTTTAGGCCCGATCTAACCTCTATTGCACATATATAGTGGGCTAGGCCTACATTTTACTTTTGTTCTACATTGCTATTTTGTTGATGTTTTGTTTGCAACTGAACTGATCCCTGGATTGATAATGCGATAAAGATTCTGCTGCACTACAATATTTTCTTTGTCGTTTTCTTTAATATTTGCTTGAATATTTTTATTGATGGGTCGTTGTGACTAAAATACAGTGACTGTTATTACTGATTTTGCACAGGAGTTCAGATATTGCACTGTGTGAAAGGCTGCTACTGTGTGTAAAAAAAGAGAAAGCTCTGGTCTCATTCAAAGCACTAATTAAATGCTGTGATCTGTTTATTTGTTTTTTTTAACATATATATATATATGAAAGTATTTTTATTTGACTTCAACCAGGAGTGACACATAAGAGCCAATAAAAAGCTGTTTAATGTCTTACCGCTTGTGTTGCCTCATGATTCACAAAAAATATGCTTTGCTTTAGAATTTTACTGCATCCCAGGCTTTAATGCATCGCGATGCATTGCCGAATCGAACTGAATCGAATCGTTGCCCTCCGAATCGTAATCGAATCGAATCTTGAGGGCAGTGCCGATGCACACCTCTACTGTTTACCATTTTCATGGGGACTTTGTCTCTCAGAACACACACTACCAACTCCGTGTCTTTCAGAGTTGGTTTTTTGGTTTTCCAGGCATCCATTGCAGCAACCACTCCATTCTCATGTGTCAGCTCGACAAATGCCTTAAGACAAAGGTTTCAAATTAGAAATAAAAACTTTGCAAAAACATTTCAAAAGACTGGATCTGAGGTCCCTACCATCCTTGATTGAGGAAGAACATACATCTTGTCAGCCAAGGAATCGAAGCCAAACGGCTTGACTAACTGGATAATGTCTTCGACACAGTAGCTGTCCTGCTCAACAGGCAGGTTGGAGAATACCAACTGCCTCCGCATTTTCTTTAACTGCAAAGACAAAATAATGACTGCTTGGTTGTCAACTTAGTAAAAGTCAAAATGTCTAGCGACATCTTACTATACGGAAGTTGGTGAGGGAACCGACTACCGCTGCAGCAGAGCAGAACAGAACAGAACAGAGAGTTTAGTGTCTGTGCGCTCCATACAGTGGTATGAAAAAGTATTTGAACCTTTTGGAATTTCTCACATTTCTGCATAAATTCACCATCAAATGTGATCTTTGTCAAAATCACACAGATGAAAAAACTGTCTGCTTGAACAAAAAACACCCAAACATTTATAGGTTTTCATATTTTAATGAGGGTTGGATTGCAAACAATGACAGAAGGGGGGAAAATAAGTAAGTGAACCATCACATTCAATATTTTGTGGCCCCCCTTTGGGCAGCATTAAGTTCAACCAGACGCTTCCTGTAGCTGCAGATCAGTCTGGCACATCGATCAGGACTAATGTTGGCCCCTTCCTCTCGACAAAACTGCCGTAGTTCAGTCAGATTCCTGGAATGTCTGGCATGAATCGCTGTCTTTAGGTCATGCCACAGCATCTCAATGTGGTTCAAGTCTGGACTTTGACTTGGTCACTCCAGAACATGGAATTTGTTCTCCTGATTTACTTCTGTGTTATGGTTCATTGTCTTGTTGCAGCATCCATCCTCTTTTTAGCTTCAACTGTCTGACAGACGGCCTAAGGTTTTCCTGCAAAACATCCTGGTAAACTTTCAAATTCATTCCAACATTAATGATTGCAAGTTGTCCAGGCCCTGAGGCAGCAAAACAGCCTCAAATCATGATGCTCCCTCCAGCATGCTTCACGGTGGGGATGAGGTGTTAATGTTGGTGTGCTGTTCCATTTTTCCTCCACACATGACGTTGTGTGTTACTCCCAAACAATTCAACTTTGGTTTCATCAGTCCACAAAATATTATGCCCAAATTTGCCCATATTTTCTGTGGAGTGTCAAAGTGCCTTTTTGCGAACATTAAACGAGCAACAATGTTTTTTTTAGACAGCAGTGGCTTCCTCCGTGGAGTTCTCTCACGAGCACCATTCTTGTCCATAATTTTACATATAGTTAATGTCTGCAACATTATCAGACATTGGACTGTTCCAGTGATTTCTGTAAGTCTTCAGCAGACACGCTAGGGTTCTTTTTTTACCTCTATGAGCGTTCTGCGCTGAACTCTTGGCATCATCTTTGGTGGACACGGTCACTTGGGAGAGAAGGAAGAGTGCCAAACTATTTGTAGACTGTCAATTCCTAAATCACTATTCGCTGCTCAGCCTTCACCGTGTACAGACGCACTCTGAGCTCCTGAAGCACTCTCTTATCTTAACCGATAAGCGCTCAGGGCCAGCAAGCTCGACTCCCAGTATGGCGCCAAAAAATTTGAAACCTGGAGACTTGGATGAAATAAAATCCTCCATACAGAAACCAGAATCAAGAAATCGTCAGAGAGCTCCAGTTAATTTGCGCTGAAAACGAGAAACTCAAGCAGGCGGTCGAGGAGAGAGATGTTCGCGTCAAGAGGCTAGAAATTTTGGCTGACGATCTCGACCAGTGCTGACGCGCAAATGAGCTCATCATTTCTGGATTACAACTGACGCCTAGCCCAGGGGACACAGTGGCGCAACTGGCAATTGCTAAGCTGAAAGAGTATGGAATAAACATGGAACCGCTGGACATCCGTCGCTGCCTTCTGCTCCCATCTGAGGGGGAGAGGACCGGCGACGGTGCTCATGAAGCTGGCAGACCACAAGACCAAGACTGCCCTGCTTAACCAGCGCCGCCACCTGAAAGGGTCGAAGATTGGGAAAATAGCCAACACCTGGGTCTCGGATTGCAGGATCCTTGTCAAGACGCAAGATATGAAGATAAAAGCTATCACGAGTCTTGACCAGCTGACTTTAATAGCTGGATAACTGTAAATACTACACAGCGGACCAGTATAACAACTCGTGGATGTGGACGGTACGCTGAAACTTATCAACGGTAGGAGTCTCTACAAGAATCTCGAACACACTAAGGATTATCTACTAATGATAACAAAGGCTCTGACTTTAATTTGCACGGACATGACATGACACGAATGAATCGGGCATCTAAGGGGGGAGGGGGTGTTGCAATTATGATTGACAATCTCCTGGAATGTATCACAATTGAGCTCCTAATCCCCAATTGTAAAAACATAATTATCTGCTGTGTCTACCTAGCTCCTGATTCAAATGTCTAGTATATGGAAAAGATACTGTATAAAATGAATAATAAACATATTTTCGTTGTGGAGACATTAATCTTGGGATAAAATACGTACAGCATGTTGTTTGATTTTATACATTCATGTCTGATGAAACTGTTAAAGTGACCTTTGTGTGCGCCAATTGTTGCCGCTACTCACACCAGCTGTGATAACACATAATCACTTCTGCCACACACATAGCCACAACAAAATGTTCCACAGCAAACAGATGCAAAAATGTCAGGGACATGACTAAGCCATAACCTTGTACGCCCTGAAATTAATTGAGCTGCTTGACTGGACGCTAAGTTACTAAACTCAGATTGTTGATTGTGTTATTGTACAGTTTTGATGTATGTTCCATGCCTGAATGTGCGTCTTAAGTTGTATGGGGGACGGGAAACTGATAAGCATATGCTTCATCCCGTTTGCCTTTGTCTTCTTCTTCGGTTCCTTCGGCCAAATCATATCACATTTTGTAATTGTCTATGATTGTCAGTAGCCACGTTTACATGCTGACTTTTATTCATACCGATTCAAATCATTCCGAATGGAAATTTCACATCAGCTGTTTACATGTCACTTCATCTATTCCGATCCAGCGTTTACATGTGTCTGCCTTTATTCGGAAAGGACGTTTGACAACTGCCGTCTGACATGCGCAGATTAATCAAAACAAAGCGTCACGTTGCAAAACATGGAGATCGATCGTCAGATCAGCTGATGTTTTAACTTTTCGAGTGGAAACAAAACTTCAGAATGATACGCCGTTCATTTAAAAAGTTCTGTGGGTGCGCTGTGCGTGTGCTTGGAAGCCATGTTGCAAGTGACGTTACTTACGTCACCAAGTGACGTCACCACGTCAGTACGGAGCATGTGCAGAAAGAACGCAACCAGACACCATTCCGCTTCCCTGTTTACATGATATAATTTTACTTCTAATCGGTTTGGGAAAAGGAATATTCCACCCCTGTGAATCGGAATGAAATTCCATTCGGTTTGGGCCTGTTCATTCCGAATGAGGTGTTTATATGGAACACGTTTATTCGGTTTGAACATCTAAACCGATTGTAATTGGAATATTTGGCTCCATGTAAAAGTGGCAAATCTTTGATCGCAGGTTTTCAGACAGCTCTTCTGACCGAGCCATGATGCACATCAGACAATGCTTCTCATCAAGACAATTCTTACCAGGTGTGTGTTTTATAGTGGGAAGGGCCGTTTTAAACCACTCGTCAGTGATTGGGCACATACCTGACTTAAATTGTTTGGTAAAAAATGGTTTCAATTGCTCTTTAGGTCTCCTTAGGCAGAGGGTTCACTTACTTATTTCCCCCCTTCTGTCATTATTTGCATGCTATCCTCATTAAAATTTGAAAATTTGGGTGTTTTTAAATAAAGCAGACACTGTTTTTTCCATGTGTGTGATTTTGATAAAGATCAGATTTTATGCCGAAATGTGAGAAATTCCAAAAGGTTCAGATACTTTTTCATACCATGGTATGTTGACAACATTTTGGGACTTGCCAATTTGATGTGGAAGCAGAAATTCACATGTCCTCTCTCCGAGGGTGAGCATCAAATCAGAGTTGTATGGAGATGGAGATTCATCCTCCTCCATCGTTGCATCGGCGCAACAGTTTTCCAACAGATCATTTGTCACGGCTCCATCAAAGGCCGCAACAACAGCCTTCGGAGGAACGTCGGAGCTTTTTGGGAGTACTCCGTCCTTCGCCAACCTTGCCCTAGAATTTTGTGAAGGTGCAGTTTTCGTCTTTACGGATGTGTCAGTGACGCATGTGGGAGGATTCTCTGCTTTAGAGGTACACGAGGGCATCGAATTCGTCTGAAGCGTCGCATCAGAACCACTGGTGGGTACCAGATCTACACGCTTGAACTCGGCCTTCTTTTTTTTCAGCTTGCTTGGGATAGTCTCCGCTTTAGTCTGAGTAGCAGGTGCACCAGAGGCACTTTTTGATGTTTGCATCTTAGAGACTTTGGTCAGCGAAAGGGGATTCCTAAAAAAACTAAGATAGCGATATTATGAAGGTTTTCAAATTATAAACACTCACAAGAGCAGTAATGTGTTACTTACCTCTGAGGATTGTGCTTTTGTACACTGGGGACATCCTCCTACAGCAGAATAGAAACCCATTTAAATATTTCTACAGAGAAAACCACACAAATATGCAATCAAAATGCCCACTTTTTCTTCCTGAACAGAGACAAGGAAACCTTTAATTTTGATGTGTCTTTCCTTCCGCAGTTTGTCTGCGTCTTCCTTTCCCTCAAAACACACAATTGCCTGGGCAAAAACACAAAAAGACACAGATGGTGACCACGTTGGTGCTTCCCAAGTCAATGTAACACTGAACATGTTCTTCATGCTTCTTGTAGAAAGAGCATTTTCACGTGTTGTCACTGCACTTCCGCCAAAAGGGCACCGGCCATCTTGGACCTCACGCCACGCTTCTCGTTTGTACGCACGACGTAGCTTTGCAAAGCTAAGTTTTTAGGCGGCAATCACCGCTCAAAGTAGATACACTGCGACAAAATACGTATCCGTGAAGTACTGCGTTGTATTTGGCTGCAGTTGCCGTATTTTTCGGACAACAAGTCGCAGTTTTTTTCCTAGTTTGGCAGAACGTGCGTCTTATACTCTGGAGCGACTTAAGTGTGATTATTTACGGTCGGGTCGGGCCGACTTCTCTCTCGCTAACTTTTTTTTAAAATAAATATATAGTGGGGCAAATAAGCATTTTAGTCAACCACCAATTGTGCAAGTTCTCCTACTTGAAAAGATTAGAGAGGCCTGTAGTTTTCAACATGGGTAAACCTCAACCATGAGACAGAATGTGGAAAAAAAAACAGAAAATCATATTGTTTGATTTTTAAAGATTTCCAAATTAGAGTGGAAAATAAGTATTTGGTCACCTACAAACAAGCAAGATTTCTGGCTGTCAAAGAGTTCTAACTTCTTATAACAAGGTCTAACGCGGCTCCACTCGTTAGCTGTATTAATGGCACCTGTTGTAACTCATTATCGGTATAAAAAGGGGGCGGCCGTGGCGCAGTTGGTAGCTTTGCATGGCAAAAGCCCCATTGGTGTGTGAATGTGTGCGTGAATGGGTAAATGTGTGCTAATGTAAAGCGCTTTGGGCATGGTAACCATGCAGATAAATGCGCTATATAAGTACTGTCCATTTACCGTTTTACCATAAAAGACACCTGTCCACAACCTCAGTCAGCCACACTCCAAACTCCACTATGGCCAAGACCAAAGAGCTGTCGAAGGACACCAAAGACAAAATTGTAGACCTACACCAGGCTGTCAAGACAATCTGCAATAGCTAAAATGCTTGGTGTAGAGAAATCAACTGTGGGAGCAATTATTAGAAAATGGAAGACATACAAGACCACTGATAATCTCCCTCGAGCTGGGGCTCCATGCAAGATCTCACCCTGTGGCGTCAAAATGATAACAAGAACGTTGAGCAAAAATCCCAAAACCACACGGGGGGACCTAGTGAATGACCTACAGAGAGCTGGGACCACAGTAACAAAGGCTACTATCAGTAACACAATGCGCCGCCAGGGACTCAAATCCTGCACTGCCAGACGTGTCCCCCTGCTGAAGAAAGTACACGTCCAGGCCCCTCTGCGGTTCGCTAGAAAGCATTTGGATGATCCAGAAGAGGACTGTGAGAATGTGTTATGGTCAGATAAAACCAAAATAGAAATTTTTGGTAGAAACACAGGTTCTCTTGTTTGGAGGAGAAAGAATACTCGATTGCATCCAAAGAACACCATACCCACTGTGAAGCATGGGGGTGGAAACATCATGCTTTGGGGCTGTTTTTCTGCAAAGGGACCAGGATGACTGTTCTGTGTAAAGGAAAGAATGAATGGGGCCATGTATTGAGAGATTTTGAGTGAAAATCTCCTTCCATCAGCAAGGGCATTGAAGATGAGACGTGGCTGGGTCTTTCAGCATGACAATGAAACCAAACACACAGCCAGGGCAACAAAGGAGTGGCTTCGTAAGAAGCATTTCAAGGTCCTGGAGTGGCCTAGCCAGTCTCCAGATCTCAACCCCATAGAAAATCTGTGGAGGGAGTTGAAAGTCCGTGTTGCCCAACAACAGCCCCAAAACATCACTGCTCTAGAGGAGATCTGCATGGAGGAATGGGCCAAAATACCAGCAACAGTGTGTGAAAACTGAAGAGTTACATAAAATGTTTGGCCTCCGTTATTGCCAGCAAAGGGTACATAACAAAGTATTGAGATGAACATTTGGTATCGACCAAATACTTATTTTCCACCATGATTTGCAAATAAATTCTTTAAAAATCAAACAATGTGATTTTCAGTTTTTCTTTTCCACATTCTGTCTCTCATGGTTGAGGTTTACCCATGTTGACAATTACAGGCCTCTCTAATATTTTCAAGTGGGAGAACTTGCACAATTAGTGGATGACTAAATACTTGCCCCACTGTAATGTCCTTAAATGACGATTTTGGCAACAAATATGGATCCGTTCACCCCAATTTGTTTCATTTTGTGAATATACCTCTCACGAGTTATGCTAGTAATTGTTGTAGCTTGTTGGAAATGATGGCAATTTCAATTTTTTCTTCCCTTCGACGTAAAATAAATTACAAAAAAAAAACCGGCGTTTGAGATCCAAAATGGTAGGCGGAAATACGCCAGGATTCCCGTGACGGTGAAAAACCTCTAGAGATTGCTTCCAGTGTGTGGTGAAGAAACACAAAGAAAGCTACCTGCGATTTCTGGTGAAACAGGACAACGGATTCGATTTTTCCGTACACCTCAACAGCAGTCAAAATGTCTTCGTAAGTGATAGAACTGAGGATTCCTTTCAGGGTCACTATGGTTGGGCCTGAGGTTTTGACTGACTGCAAAGGCAGAGAAGACTAGGGTATGACTTTGAAGGAAATCAGAAAGATCGCCAAGCCTTGCACCAAACCTCGGTCTTTGCAGAGGACAATTTCTGCTGGTCAGACGTTGTTTTGCCCACCACAGGCTTTTCATTGGCTGCAGAGGCGGCTGTGGATGGTTCAGCAGGTCTTGCTTCGGAAGAAGTTGGATTTATCTTGGCTAGTTCTACGGACACAGCGGGGGCTAGAGTTTTGGCCACAGCCTCCGAGTCAGTTTGCTTCGACACAGACTGGACAAATGGACAGAAGACAAAATGGTGAAATTAATTCATATGCTTTTTGACATCTCGCAAGCACGATTCCAGCAGTCTGGCTAAAAGGTCAGATTCCTGCAATACATCCTAATATAATAGATTGTGGCGCACCAGCAAACCAAAATAAAAGCTGCCATGCCTTGCTACTGTTTTTTAAGGCCATTTCAAACTAGCGGCAACGTATTCATTTTGTATTGTAATGTCCGTAACTAATCGCGGCCCCCTTAAGATGACGATCGGACTGGGGAGCAGTGACGTAGACGGAAGCAAGCAGGAAGAATGGGAGAACAGGTGAAATAGCGAGAGATAGCGGTCAGACGTCGCGGCAACCAGTTGTTATTTTGTTTTTTTTTACTTTGACGAGCGGTCAGATGACTTTTGTTAACGCTGCCTTTATTTGGTTAACAAGACTCAGGCACAATACAACACACACGCGGGTATGCAAGCTCAAACAACGGCCTAATAGTATTACCCAGAGCCGTATTACCGTGTATCGGATTAGCTGCAGTAAAGCAAGTGCCGTTATTGCCGCAAATGTAAACAAAGCGCTGCATAATGGATACATGTCAGACAGCGGCTAGTTCCGGTGGCCCGTCAGCGGCGGTGACGTCGTCAGCCCGTCCGGCGTCAATCAGAGTACGCCACGTTGGGAGGGGAGTCACCCAGTTGGCGGACGCGGCGATCAGATGACTGACAGTCTCAAAAATGAAAACAATTAAACGGCCAGGGCCATCGCACCACTCAGAAGTGCAGTGAGCAGCGTGGGTAACGGTTAAATGTTAACATGGAAGATGGTTGGCTCTCTGGGTGGGGAATTCAATTAAAAAAAGAATATAGATGGAACAACTCTTCACTTCAGTGTTGCAACTGTTCAATTTTGCACATCAGATATTTATCTTAAAGGAAAAGTCTTAGCCAAAGTTATTTTTATTTTGTTTTTCAAAATATCTATATTTCAGAATATTGTATTTTCTATTTTTGAGCAGAATTCTAGCTTTGTATAGTCTAATGATCCTATTGTTGAAAGCACAAAAGTGTGTAATAAACAACTAGCACATTTATATTTTGCATTTTGTTTTCTTACTGTACCGAAAATGAACCGAACCGTGACCTCAAAACCGAGGTATGTACCGAACCGAGATTTCTGTGTACCGTTACACCCCTACCAGCCAGAGCTAGTTTTCCAGGTCTACTCAAGATGTTTTTTATGGAAAATCCCCAGGTTGGGCTGTAATAAGTTTCACTTCTGTTTCACAGTAAGCATCCTTAGGTAACGCCCTTTCAATAGTATAAAGGAACTTGGCTCACTTTGCCTCACTGTACTCCTGAGTGTTCAAAGCACCTGGCTGGAGCACATGGATATATATCCTGTTCTCTATTAAGTCTTCAAAGCAGGCAATCCTTGGCTGTGTTGATTAATTTCTCATTTGAGCTATTGATTGCCACTTGTCTTGCGGTTCAAAATTGAACTTCTCTGACAGAGGGAAGACCAAGTTTGAATGAATTTGTGCCGAGAGGCGGGGCTCAAAATAGCACCGTCACGCTAACGTCAACAACGCATCCAATAGCAGAGGGGCAGGCGTACTTATAGCTGTGCTATTAGGCTTTTTCGGTAGACAGATATACGCAATCGCGGCTGACCAAACCTTGATAAATGCACTTTTTTTCAAGTTTCGCAAGCTCTGGGACACTCGAAAAATGACTCTCATACCTCTCCTTGCTAAATTAATAGTACCTTGATGTGCATTTGTGTGAAAATGTAGTTCACGAACGACAAAAAAAACTATTCACCTTCTCACCGAAACTAGTAAAACTCTTTACACGGCTATTAGAATTTTCCCCTATTCCTTGAAATGGGTCCGTTAACAGGACTATTATTTTTGTGGTAATTTAGTATGTATTAGGGCCAAATAAAAGGAAAAAGAACGACTACGAGATGTAAGTCGTACGATTGCTACGAGAAAAAAAATGTTGTATTATTACGTAGGATAACGTAGCTGTAATCAGCGACGCATTTTACGTACTTGTACTGTAGCTGAGAGCTACGACATTAGCCTAACTAATGATATATTTCAAATATATCTTTGTTATGATTCTTCTTGGGGGAAAAACATCCTATTTGTCATGACATGACACAATTACGACTGTGGCACAACATGGTGAGGCTGTCCGACTCCGATGCAGGCCACCACCACAGCTTCAAGAAATCCTAGGGGAAACCCTGCAGCTCAACAAAACGCTGGTACAACTCCCAAAAAGTACAACACATTACAATAGTGCAGTGATGTGTATGTACAAAATGTGACAAAGAGAGAATTAAGCAGCCATAGGGAGAAGAAACAACAAAGCAGATGTCCACTCACCTTCAAATGGACACACTCTTTGTGACACAAAGAACACGAGTGTGGAAAGACCTTTGCCGTGGCTGCAGAGTAGTCCCGCATCAGGACAGCTGTGGAAAAACCCGGAAGGACCGTCTCCTGTGCCGGTTTCAGGTCCTGTGCAACGCCGGAACTTAGACCTGGGCTGCACAACGGATCTGGACTCACGCTCAAGATGCTAGGAATGGGGAATGTTTTCGGTACGGGGTGAAACTGCTGACTCTCCATCGGAACAAATTGCAGGTTCGCTGGCAAGTGCTGCTTGTTGGCCGAGATCGACACCTGGGGCGTCTTCTTGCTCGGCGGCTGCTGCGTCTTCTTGACCTCCAGTAGTTTCTGTTTGTACACCTCCTTTTGTGGCTGCTCTTCCTTGATATTCTGCCATTGTGAAGGCATCTGCGGAGTTTTGGACTTATTGTCACTAGCTGGAGCTATATTTGAAATCAGGTCACAGCTGCTGCTCATATCATCTCCTCCAAGCACCACGAGATGAGGTCTGCTGGGATGGACGCTACGTCGAATTGGTTTCGGGGCTTGTGGTTGTGGCTTTAATAATGATTTAAGCAGAGGCTGTACTTGTTTAGAATCACTGGATTTCGGGGTATGAGATTTGATGTTTCGAAGATCTGGTTCCTTTTTCGGTAAAGAGAAATATGGGGAAACGGACTTTACAATAGCTGCCGCTGGTTTGACTGGATTGTGACTTTTGGGAGAGGCGGATGTCAGGATAGAGCTGAATAAAGAGCTGGAACTCGTCTGTTGATTCAAGGAAGAATTTGCACTTCTTCCCACCTGCTGCACCAGGTCTTGACTGCAACTTCTGTCCAAGTCGTCTACTGTCAGCAAATTGTCACCTTCAACTCTTTTTGCTATGCCCTGAACATCCTCCTCCATCCTGCTAGCATATTTGTTAACTTGTCTATAGTCGATGACTTTACTTGACTGGCGAAGAGGAGATGGTGTGTCCTTTTGTGCCAGGCCAGGACTTCTCCAACTGTCCCCACTAGCATGGGCTCGGTCGGGGGGTGGTTCACGCAAAGGTTTGGAGCAATTGGGATTAGAGACCCTTCTGTTCTTCTTAATGCGAATTTCTTGCAAGATGAAGGGCAAAGTCTCAGGGGTGACCTGGTCTTCTGGGTAGGAAAAAAGATGTTCTAAGTCTTCGTGTCCAAGTCCAAATTTCAAAAGGATGTCGGCGGCTAACTCGGCCGTGTATATGGGTTGAGAGGGCTCAGATGATTGGTCCGTGTCAGGCTTGCCGTCAGGTAGGCGTGGAATGGAGGAGACGTTGTGATCCTCCTCACTAGCAAGCAAAGAACGTCCTCCTGATATTGATGGTTGAGAATAGTGAGAAGAAGTGGCGGCGGTGGAGGAGGTTCGGCCGTAGTCAAACAAGCGACTGACGGAGCTATCGCCTTCGTCAGAGTGTCTGTTGATCTTTTGGGAGGATCTTGCTGTCACACCCGAGGAGAGGAAGTCCTGCCCGCAATCGTTTTCCTTTGAAGAATAAATGTCTTGACTGGTGTTGGCTCTTTCCCGGTAACTGTGAACCAACGTGGAAATCTCATCGCTGTCAGAAACTTGCGAAAGACCCCCATAGGAGCTGAGGCCAAGTCTTTCACCAGAGAACGACGGATGGGGGTCTCTCTCAGTCTGCCTTCTTAGGGTCGAAAATGGGTCATATTGGTTGTGGGCCATGGTTGCCCGTAGGCCAATCAGAAACCGGTTTTCAGCAAACCATGCACTGTTTAGTGGGGACTGAAGCAGGAGGACTGGTGCAATATTTCGATGTCAATTCAACACTGGAAAAAAGTTAAAAAACAAAACGATGTCACTTAAATGAACTCGAACGGTGCTCCATGGACAGTAACACTTTCCTGGTGGGAACGTCTAGTCCACTGAGCTTCGTTTTGCAGGTCAAGTCGCACGGTCTTGGACACTGTGTCTTGCAAAAAAAAAAAAAAAAAGAAGGAAAAAAAAAAGATGACATATACATTTGGTGATGTGCGATATAACAATATACATCGACAAAATGATATAAAATGACATACTGTCATGAGGATCTTATATCGCCAACATCATGATATGTTGGGCAGAAAGTAAATGTATGAGCTTACAGTCTTTGTGCATGGAATGGTACGAGTTTAGCACATCAGCTATGCCTAAAATGACCCCTACATGTTGAAAGAATGAAATATTGGTCAATCACAGGGTTATCCCTACACACAAAAGATTTTGGCACACCGCCACATCAAAATAGAAGCCGCCACGCCTTGCAAATGAGAGTTTTTTTTAAAGATTTAAAGATATATTCTTACAGTGCCTTGCAAAAGTATTCGGCCCCCTTGAACCTTGCAACCTTTCGCCACATTTCAGGCTTCAAACATAAAGATATAAAATTTTAATTTTTTTGTCAAGAATCAACAACAAGTGGGACACAATCGTGACGTGGGACAAAATTTATTGGATAATTTAAACTTTTTTAACAAATAAAAAACCGAAAAGTAGGGCGTGCAATATTATTCGACCCTCTTGCGTTAATACTTTGTAGCGCCACCTTTTGCTCCAATTACAGGTGCAAGTCGCTTGGGGTATGTTTCTATCAGTTTTGCACATCGAGAGACTGACATTCTTGCCCATTCTTCCTTGCAAAACAGCTCGAGCTCAGTGAGGTTGGATGGAGAGTGTTTGTGAACAGCAGTCTTCAGCTCTTTCCACAGATTCTCGTTTGGATTCACGTCTGGACTTTGACTTGGCCATTCTAACACCTGGATACGTTTATTTTTTAACCATTCCATTGTAGATTTGGCTTTATGTTTTGGATCATTGTCCTCTTGGAAGATAAATCTCCGTCCCAGTCTCAGGTCTTGTGCAGATACCAACAGGTTTTCTTCCAGAATGTTCCTGTATTTGGCTGCATCCATCTTCCCGTCAATTTTAACCATCTTCCCTGTCCCTGCTGAAGAAAAGCAGGCCCAAACCATGATGCTGCCACCACCATGTTTGACAGTGGGGATCGTGTGTTCAGGGTGATGAGCTGTGTTGCTTTTACGCCAAACATATCGTTTTGCATTGTGGCCAAAAAGTGCAATTTTGGTTTCATCTGACCAGAGCACCTTCTTCCACATGTTTGGTGTGTCTCCCAGGTGGCTTGTGGCAAACCTTAAACGAGACTTTTTATGGATATCTTTGAGAAATGGCTTTCTTCTAGCCACTCTTCCATAAAGGCCAGATTTGTGCAGTGTACGACTGATTGTTGTCCTATGGACACACTCTCCCACCTCAGCTGTAGATCTCTGCAGTTCATCCAGAGTGATCATGGGCCTCTTGGCTGCATCTCTGATCAGTTTTCTCCTTGTTTGAGAAGAAAGTTTGGAAGGACGGCCAGGTCTTGGTAGATTTGCAGTGGTCTGATGCTCCTTCCATTTTAATATAATGGCTTGCACAGTGCGCTTGAGATGTTTAAAGCTTGGGAAATCTTTTTGTATCCAAATCCGGCTTTAAACTTCTCCACAACAGTATCTCGGACCTGCCTGGTGTGTTCCTTGGTTTTCATAATGCTCTCTGCACTTTAAACAGAATCCTGAGACTATCACAGAGCAGGTGCATTTATACGGAGACTTGATTACACACAGGTGGATTCTATTTATCGGTCATTTAGGACAACATTGGATCATTCAAAGATCCTCACTGAACTTCTGGAGTGCGTTTGCTGCACTGAAAGTAAAGGGGCCGAATAATATTGCACGCCCCACTTTTCAGTTTTTTATTTGTTAAAAAAGTTTAAATTATCCAATAAATGTTGTTCCACTTCACGATTGTGTCCCACTTGTTGTTGACTCTTGACAAAAAAATTAAATTTCATATCTTTATGTTTGAAGCCTGAAATGTGCCGAAAGGTTGCAAGATTCAAGGGGGCCGAATACTTTTGCAAGGCACTGTATTTATAATTTATATAATTTAACAATACGTCTACAGGGATGTATATAGCTCATTATGCACTATTTGCCAGATGTCGTCTGTTTTTTTGTATAAAGCTACATTCACACCGGCCGCGTCATTTGCTTGTGGCGCGTCGGGTTTCCATTGAAAGTCAATGTAAACGCGCCACAAGGCGCGTCAAGCTGCCTTGCGTCACGCGTCGGGGCGTCGCGATGACGCCAAATCGACTGACGCGCGTCAAATTTAACGCGCCGCAAGGAGATGGTTTGGTTGAACTTTTGCGCGCCAGAGTTCGGCGTCGAGGGGGAAGCAGCCAATCGAATACGTTTTCTCATTCACGTGACTTTAGATACCCCGGAGCCGGAAACATGCCGCCACATCTGGTGAGCAAAAGTCAAAACATTTCGAACTACTCAGAAAATGGAAGGCGCTTTGATAATTGCTGTGAGTGACCATAAAGTCCTTTACAACACGACATTGCCAACATAGAAAGACCGGAACAAGAAGGACGCTGCCTGGAGGGAAATAAGCGATGTGCTCAATGTTTCTGGTAAGTACTGAACGCCGCAGCTAACGCAAACAAAGGTAGCAAACGCTAAATTACGGGCTACAGTACTTAAAGCCAACAACTTACTACAACTCGGACAAAACGGGAAAACTGCTATGCTTATTTGTTTATAATTATTTAGCGCAGCAGCGGCTGGTTCGGCGCTGGTCTTTTTTTTTTTTAAATTTATTCGGCACAACGCCGGCCGACGTGGAAATGCACGATATTAATGGCGTTCCTTGATAAATTTGTAGCATCGAGAAAGACCTCTACCAATTTCGGTTCGTTTGTATGTGCATAAAGTTTCGATTGCATGTGCATTTAAGGTTTCTGTGCGATATGGAAGAAATTAATAAGGAACAAAAAACTCCTCATATCTGCTCATAGGAATGCCATGACCCCTATATGACACTGACAAATGCAGCATTGTTACTATGTTTTGGTTTTTATTTTGTTTTTTTAATTGACCTATATCTATTTAAATTTTTTATTTTATTTTTTTTAACATGAGCCAAGACGAACATCAGAGTTTGATGGGGGATTCCACTCCTTGCATAGAGCCTATCCGTCCTTCGACTACACCCTCAATGGACTGGCCTCCTGGAACACCTGCCTTGGGAAGCACGCTGACAGACTGCACACCAGCCATGGTTCACATCGCAGAAAAGCCAGCCGTTCTGTGCTACTCCCCTTCCACAGTTAGCTGAGGACCCCTCCTCTCTCACCCCGGCAGTCACACCACAAAGGTCGCGTGGTATGTATTAGGGGTGGGCGATATGGCCTTAAACATGTATCACGATAAATGGAGCAGATTTATCTCGATAACGATAAATGACGATAAAGTCGTCCAAGCGGACTGTTATATAATTTGAAAATCTGAATCAATGCATGAAATACAGATTAACAGTTTCTTGTTGATTTAGTTACCAGCATTCAATTTGATATATTTAACAAATGTACATGCAGTCTAGACATTAGGTTTATACAAATGAATTGTAAACAATAAGAATTCAAGTATGAGCATTTATAACAGAGTGTATGGCTTGAACAATGTACATTGTCAAAATCGATATGCCTGTGCAAACATGTCATTGTAACACAAATGACTTGCAGCTCGAACAGTACACTTCAAAAAGACAATTTATTGTTAATGGCTGCTGTGACATAATTATTCAATACAAGTGTTTACTTTATGGTTTCAGGGCCCCCCCCCCAGTGCATTTTTTAATAAATGCACACATACATGAACCCCCAAACAGACAGACAGACAGACACACATTAAAGCTATATTGATCTTCTGCAAATGAAACACTTAAGATTTTATGATAGCAATAATGACACAGAATTAAACACATACAGAAAAATAGCTGGGGCCATTTGTGCTTTATGCTGAATGCTTTACCATCACAAAAGCTATCAGAGAAATCACACACAGTCAGATACAAAATAACGCGACATAGTAATTGCTAGATGCAGTCCATGCCCAATCCACTCATTAAATTCAGCCGTTTCGACAGGGTTAGAGCCGCTATCCGACTCCATCACGTTCATTTGTAGCGTTAGCCGCTAGCGTCCGCTAGCGTTAGCGGCTAGCGTTAGCCTGTGGCCTGGCTACCGGTAGAAAGCACTGAAAGCACCATCTCCGGAAATTGTGAGAACAAGGGAGGACAGCTGGTGAAAGCCCGTCTGGATGCCACCAAGAGTCTATTAAATGTCGGGTGAAAGTTTGGCGAACCTCCCTTAAGCCACACTCCATCACGTTTTGCTTGTAGCATTAGCTGCTAGCGTTAGCTTACCGGGCTTCTGTTTGATTGGCTTCCTGATGATCACGTGACTCCCTACGTAAGTACATTCACTGCTTTCTTAAAGGGGAATGAGCATAGACGAACAACACAGAGTCAAAGCGGGATGAAAAGACTATTTTCTTGTTTTATTAATTTACCGAATTTACCGACATGGTCAGAATTACGTCGGTCATCGTGAAGAATTTCGGTGACGGTAAATTTTCGGTTTACCGCCCAGCTCTAGTATGTATAAAGTTTATTAATCGACGTAACCGATGTTTGTGTTGGACTTTTTTTTAATACAGGTAAAAAGCGAAAGGCGGGAGACTCCGTGGGAGTCCGTGGGAGAATGAGATTATCCAAGCCATCAAATTCCACGGAAACGATGCACCAACCCACAAAATAAACCACTGTCTTCTGGCAATTCAAGAGCTTATCGACACACTTCCAAAGATGAAGCAGCAGGAGCTTCGATTAAAGTTGCATCAGCCTGCGTTTGAGTTTGTGAAGGCACACGGGAGCTGTGTGAATTTTTTCTTCTACAACTATTGTACTGTGTGTATTTTGCAGTGGGGAATTATAGTTTTAATTTGTACCGAATTGATCTCTTGCAGTCTGGTCTATTATGTATGGTGTATCAAAGGAGTCAAATTACAATCAGACTTAAATGATTTGCAGTGTAGTTGAAAAAAGGGCTTACATAGGTTTTTGCATTCTTCTATGTATATAGGTTTGTTAAAAAAAAAAAACTTTTCTTTTCAAAATTGTATTCATTCCTACTTCATTTGTTACCTAGTTAGGTACTGTACAGCTACACTCATAGTTAGTTACAACTTGGGTTTTCATTTATTATACCATAAATTCTATTTCCGTTTATATGAGCATTAAAACATCAGGCATCAACTAAAAAATAGTAGTTATTTTCTTTTAAATTTTTTACTGTGTGATTTTTTTTTTCTTTATCCTACAACTATTTTACTGTGTGTATTTTGCAGTGGGGCATTATAGTTTAATTAGTACCAAATTGATCTCTTGCAGTCTGCTCTATTATGTATGGTGTATCAAAGGAGTCTAATTACAATCAGACTAATATGATTTGCAGTGGAGTTGAAAAAATGGCTTACATCGGTTTTTGCATTCCTCTATGTACATAGGCTTGTTAAAATTATTTTCAAAATTGTATTCATTTCTACTTCATTTGTTTCATAGTTAGTTACAATTTGGGTTTTCATTTATTATACCATAAATTCTATTTCCAATTATATGCGCATTAAAACATCAGGCATCAACTAAAAAATGAATAAAGGAGTAGTATGAAATGTGAACTTAGAAAATCCAACCCCCCTGCACCAACAAACTAGCTGACAACTGTCATAAGTACATAAATACTTGATTACAAATATTATTTATCCACACAAACATTTTTAATGTAACTAACCTCTTCGTTTTCAAACAGGTGGTTAGAAGCAAGGAACGTAATGAATTGTATAGAGTTTGTAATGATTGTGTGTTAAAAATAGGATAGGCCTTAGCAAGAATTGAAATACTTGGTGATAGATTGGCTTGGACATAGCTAATGTAGGGGTTCCAGCAGATCTTGTCATCGATTAATACTAAATAAACTAAATAAGAAATTTACAAACACTTTAACATCACATTATTAACTTGTATGTTGAAATCAATATCATACAACTTAGGGGTGGGCGATATGGCCTTAAATACGTATCACGATAAATGGAGCAGATTTACCTCGATAACGATAAATGACGATAAAGTCGCCCAAGCGGACTGTTGTATAATTTGAAAATCGGAATCAATGCATGAAATACAGATTAAAAGTTTCTTGTTGATTTAGTTACCAGCATTCAATTTGATATATTTAACAATTGTACATGCAGTCTAGACATTAGGTTTATAAAAATGTATTGTAAACAATAAGAATTCAAGTATGAGCATTTATAACAGCGTGTATGGCTTGAACAATGTACATTGTCAAAATCAATATGCCTGTGCAAACATGTCATTGTAACACAAATGACTTGCAGCTTGAACAGTACACTTCAAAAAGACAATTTATTGTTAATGGCTGCTGTGACATAACTATTCAATACAAGTGTTTACTTTATGGTTTCAGCCCCCCCCCCCCAAGCTCATTTTTTAATAAATGCAGGCATACATGAACCTCCAAACAGACAGACAGACACACATTAAAGCTATATTGATCTTCTGCAAATGAAACACTTAAGATTTTATGATAGCAATAATGACACAGAATTAAGCACATACAGAAAAATAGCTGGGGCCATTTCTCGGTCATATTACAAGTTTCACCGATGGATTGTGCTTAATGCTGAATGCTTTACCATCACAAAAGCTATCAGAGAAATCACACACAGTCAGATACAAAATAACGCGACATAGTAATTGCTAGATGCAGTCCGTGCACAATCCACTGATTAAGTTCAGCCGTTTTGACAAGGTTAGAGCCGCTATCCGACTCCATCACGTTCATTTGTAGCGTTAGCCGCTAGCGGCCGCTAGCGTTAGGCGCTAGCGTTAGCCTGTGGCCTGGCTACCAGTAGAAAGCAATGAAAGCACCATCTCCGGAAATCGTGAGAACAAGGGAGTACAGCAGGTGAAAGCCCGTCTGGATGCCACCAAGAGTCTATTAAATGTCGGGTGAAAGTTTGGCGAACCTCCCTTAAGCCACACTCCATCACGTTTTGCTTGTAGCATTAGCTGCTAGCGTTAGCTTGCCGGGCTTCTGTTTGATTGGCTTCCTGATGAACACGTGACTCCCTACGTGAGTACATTCACTGCTTTCTTAAAGGGGAATGAACATAGGCGAACAACACAGAGTCAAAGCGGGATGAAAAGACTATTTTCTTGTTTTATTAATTTACCGAATTTACCGACATGGTCAAAATTACGTCGGTCATCGTGAAGAATTTCGGTGACGGTAAATTTTCGGTTTACCGCCCAGCTATAATACAACTGCCAAACACCATGTTTTGTCTTTTCCAGGCTCTAATTACTGCACACACAGAACAAGAGTTGCCAGTACAAGTCAATTCTAATTTTAAAATATTATAAAAATGAAAAGTTAATAAAAATTTTCATTACAGACAATGCAGGCATGGCAAATGTCCATGCGGGGTATTTATTAACACTTTGTAAACAATTTACAGTCTTGCTACTGTAATGCAACTTCATTTGTGAAATATACGGTGAATGCTTCCCGCACTGCAATGGCCTCTCGTGTTGCGTTGTTGGCAGAAAGTCTGCTAACATCAGGGAGAGGATGGCTATCAACATTAGCTTTGGCATTTGGTGTTTCAGCTGTTCCTGGTGAAGATTTCCTAATGATCATCGACATCTTCTCTATGCCATTTTCAACGATGCGTCTATGGTTTCACCGGATACAAAACAAGGGCTGAACCGGAAGTAGTTCAGTCTCGCGGTCTGACTTCTCGAGCTCGGTGTGAATGCTTTTGGCGACGGCAATGCACGCGTCACGCGTTGTCACGCGTTATTTCGCGGCCGGTGTGAATGCAGCTTTACTCACACTTAATATAATCAATCAGGGAATAGTATCTTTTCTCATATTCTGTATGACTGCTTTTATTACTCTAACACACCCAATATACAGTAAAACACATAGCATTTATACTATAGTTTAAGAAAAACAAGCAGAATATATTTGATATTATGACCAGTTGGACTTCAAATGATTGTAATTTGCAGCGCCAAGACAACGGGCAGATAAGGGCAGAACAGATACAGGACGCATTCTGACAACGGAAGTCCAACGCGCGCGTCATGCAGCTGACTGAGCAAGATTGACGCTGACAAGCAGGGACATCTTGTCTTTCCACAAGGAACATTTGATACGGAGGAACCCGCGACCGAGAAGTGAATACTCAGCACTCACGTGGCACTGAGGATGGCAAAATCCTTAACTCTCGTTGCCCTGACACAGAGTAGGGCGGTAAACCGAAAATTTATCGTTGCCGAAATTCTTCATGATGACCGACGTAATTTTGACCATGTCAGTAAATTTGGTAATTTAATAAAACAAGAAAATATAGTCTTTTCATCCCGCTTTGACTCTGTGTTGTTCGGCTATGTTCATTCCCTTTTAAGAGAGCAGACAGTGTGCTTACGTATGGAGTCACGTGGTTTTCAGGAAGCCAAACAAACAGAAGCCCGGTAGGCTAACGCTAGCGGCTAACGCTACAAGTAAACAGGATGGAGTCGGGCTTAAAGAGCATATGACACCAGAAAAAAAGTCTTAAATGGCATTATTATGTGAATTAGAATCATATTTTGAGACGATTCGACTATATACAACAATTTAGCAAAGCGCAGATGACGAGAAATTAGTCTTTTAATCTGCCGGTTAGCCACGCCTCCAATTATAGGGCTTTAGCGTCCCCAACAGGTGGATGACGTCAGCGGTAGACTAGGCTCATCGGTTTTACTATTCAGCCCATTGAGGGGGAATTGTTCAGAACGAGGAAAACGCGACGAAGAGAGCCGCAAAATGTCATTGTTTCAGTCTCTCTACTCCCAATATTTTTACAGGATTTTCTTTTTATCCAAGTATTTTTCCCCAATAGCTATATAAATGGCTTGAGAAGGACCAGTCAGCCCGTCGAGGGGGAACTATTCACAATGAGGAAAACGCGACGAAGAGAGCGGCAAAATGTCATTGTTTCTGTCTCTTTACTTCAATATTTTTACAGGATATTCTTTTTACCCAAGTACTTTCCCCAATTGCTAAATAAATGGCATGGTCAAGACAAATAACAATCTTGTGCTAAATGGAATATGAAATAATAAAAATGCATTTATTCAAGACGACATGGCAAAATTACTCCATAATGGTCAAAACAGTCGACTTCACCTTTACTGTCACACCTCCCGAACGATATTTTATGACACCTAAATCGGACTTATGTCATTTCCCTTCCCCGGCTTCGGAGAATGTAAACAGACCAGAAGGAGTGACAGCTAGCCGACATGCTAACCCGAACCGAGGGATGTTTCAAAGTCTTCGAAGTGGAAAATCACACATAACTAGCCTGGATTATTTGACATGACCACCCGGTTTCTTTGTGGATCGGCAAACCGCCCGGCGGAGAGCAATTTACAGTTCGTTCCCTGGAGGAGGGTGGCTGGAATTGTTGTGCAGCTAACGTGCTAACAGCTAACTGCTAATGAGCAAGAGGATAGCTTTTTACATGCCTATCAATGATCAAACGTAAGTAGTCCTTTATTTAAAGGAATTTTATAGTGTTTACTTTGTAATCACTGTATTCGTATTTGACATAATACAAAACAAGATGTTTACTCACTTCCTTGTAAGTCCAATGGTCCCACAGTAAATATCCACGGTGAATGGGAACCTTTTGAAACTCCAAAAAGGCGCATACGCCTCTCCCGCATACAGAATGATTTTTCTGCAGCCGTTTGGCTGGCGTGATGCAAAAAATAAAAGTATTAATCCGCAAAATCAGCTGAATCCTTCGTCCTCATACACAACAGTACACTGTATAGTGAAGAGAACGTCTTCTACCGTACACGTCACAGCGCCCTCCTCCTCAATGCAAGACCGAAGCCAGAAGTCACTCATTTTCATGGCGCGGGATTCAAAAAACTAAATAAATATAGCGATCACTTCCACACACATCCAAGCGGTCCATATCATTCAGGGGCATAAAATACCGCGTGTATTATGAAATAAACATGCTTTTTCGTGTCACAGGCACTTTAAGTTAGCTTCGCCAAACTTTCACCCGACATTAAGTAAACTCTTGGCGGGTTCCAGACGGGCTTTCACCCGCTGTCCTCCCTGGTTCTCAGGATTTCAGGAGAGTATGCTTTCAGTGCTTTCTTCTGGTAGCCAAGCCACAGGCTAACGCTAGCAGCTACCAGCGGCTACAAATGAATGTGATGGAGTCCGATAGCGGCTCTAACCTTGTCGAAACGGCTGAAATTAATGAGTGGACTGGGCACGGACTTCATGTAGCAATCATTATGTCGCGTTATTTGGTATCTCTGTGGGATTTCTCTGAAAGCTTTCATGATGGTAAAGCATTCAGCATAAAGTATAATCCAACAGTGAGGCCTATATATATAATATGACAGTTTAATGGCCACAGCTATTTTTCTGTATGTGTTTGCTTTATTCTGCCATCATAAAATCTTAAATGTTTCATTGGCATCAAAGCAATACAGCTTTAATCTGGTTGTGTCTGTGTGGTGGGTGCATGTATTAAAAAGTGTTCTGGGGAAAAGAAAAAAACCTGAAATCTTGACATAAACACTTGTGTTGCATAATTATGTTACAGCAGCCATTACAAATAAGTTGTCTGAAGTTTACTGTTAAAGCTGCAAGTCATTTATGTTAGAATGACATGTTTGCACAGTCGTCATATGGATTTTTATAACGTTGTACATTTTTCAAGTCATACAAGCTGTTATAAATGTTCACACTAGAATTCTTATTGTTTACAAGATTTTTTTAAATACTTAATGTTTAGACTGCATGTGCAATTGTTAAATTGAAAGCTGGTAAATAAATTAAACGAGAAACGGTTAATTTGTATTTCATGCATTGATTCAAATTTTCAAATTATATAACTGTCCACTTGGGCGAATTTATCGTCATTTATCGTTATCAAGGTAAATCTGCTCAATTTACCGTGATACGTACTTAAGGCCATATCGCCCAGCCCTACCCTGACAACAGTAAAGCCTGAATTCTCCTGTCCAACCCACAACAGACAATAATCCTAAACAACGCCCAAACACACCCTTCTTCCGCACCACAGCCCGCCTCAACAGAGACTTTAATAGACTAAATGTTTTAACTAATCGATATTGTGAGCCTGGATCCAGTTTTCCTCCTCGCCTGGGTCCCTCTGTGCTGTATGATTGCTGCTGACTTGGAATAAATTGTTAACTTGAGTTTCAAAGCCTCTTTCCAGCTTTTAAAATGGATTCAGTAAAAGGTGGGTCGTTGGAACTGCGCTAGCTCGGTTCCGGCAATTCAGCTGGCATAATTCTGGCAATCTGGCTAAAAGGTCAGATTCCTTCATTACGTAGGGGTAATGTAGCTGTAATCCGTGGCTGAGAGCTAGAATGAAGCTTTAGTATAAATCCTTCAATTGAATATATTTCGATGTAGAAGAGGCAAAGTACTAAAGTGCCTGTGACATGAAAAAGCATGTTTATTTCATAACACATTCTCCCAGTCCTCTTCTGGATCATCCAAATGCTCTCCAGCGAACCGCAGACGGGCCTGGACGGGTCTGGCAGTGCAGGATTTGAGTCCCTGGCGGCGCATTGTGTTACTGATAGTAGCCTTTGTTAATGTGGTCTCAGCTCTCTGTAGGTCATTCACTAGGTCCCCTCGTGTGGTTCTGGGATTTTTGCTCACCATTCTTGTTATCATTTTGACGCCACGGAGTGAGATCTTGCATGGAGCCCCAGATCGAGGGAGATTATCAGTGGTCTTGTATGTCTTCCATTTTCTAATAATTGCTCCCACAGTTGATTTCTTTACACCAATCGTTTTACCGATTGCAGATTCAGTCTTCCCAGCCTGGTGCAGGTCTACAATTTTGTATCTGATGTCCTTCAACCCCTCTTAATGTTTCTATTTTAATAAAATTTGTAAAATTTTTAATCAAAAATTAAACTAATAGCTTGCCATTGTTGACGTCACCGAGCGGTAGTGATGTGCCCTACTGTGCCGAGGCGTGTGCCGAGTAAACCGGAAAAAAATCTGCAAAGCGCGCATCGAGGCATGTGTTGATTACGCTTGTGGCCACGCCCGAAGCCTCGGAAGGCACGTTGCCACGTCCGAAGCCTCACGAGACGGGCTTCCTACGTCATCGCCAACACATAGTTTCGCCGGTGATTCGAAATGAAGTGGCGCACCGAGACGACAGGTGACACTGACACACCCAGCTCGCATCTTCAAACCTAAATTCAATCGGATTCGTTTTGCAATGGACGCACTGTCCAACATCGAAAAAGAAGAGAGCATCCCCTGTCTGGGATCATTTTGAGCAGTTCTCTCCTAAAAAGGTACAAATTAATAACCAGTGTGAATATATAATTGTAAATTATTGTGACAACACAGTGTATCCCTCGTTTTAATGTCTTTCTTCTACTTGCTGATTTTTCAAAAGGTGACGTGCAAACTTTGTTCTAAAGAACTTGGGTACCAAGAGAACACTTCATCTATGTTGAGGCATTGTACCCCGGCCTCATCCGTCCCTTGCGAATGACTATTTTCAAAAGCAGGAGAAATTCTATCTTTAAAAAAAAAAAAAAAAAAAAGAAACCGTTTCAAGCCAAAAACTTTAATTATTCCTAAGAAATTAGGAAAGTTTTCCTCAATAAAAATGAATGAAAGGTGTGCCTTGTTTCTTGTTTATGTGTCAATGTCTAATATAAGGCAATCATTCTTTCAAATAGAGCCTAGATCTTGAGCTCAGGTCGGGCCCAAAATGTCACTCATTTACGTTCGGGTCGGGTCGGGCCGGACTTCTTCTCTCGCTAACTTTTTTTTTTTTTTTTTAGAATAAATGTATATTTGTGTATGGATGTTAAACTAAGGAATACTTGTTATAAAATAAATAAATTGGATAAAACAGAGAAAGGGCGCTGTGGTAATCCAAAACATGAGCCGCATGCAGAGCCAGTGCATTGTTTGCGCACATGAAGGCTCAGCATGGGGCTCTCCGCGAGTCTGCAACTCTGCATCCTGATATTTCCTTTTCGAATTTCGATATGGATATGATATTAGTCAAACATCTTTATTATCATGTGTTTCGAGGGCCGTACCTCTTCCTGCAAAGCAGGACTTCGTGGTGTTCTTTAAAATGTTCTTATTTTGTTTCAGTGCTCCTTAAGGCAGGTTGTTCTTTTGGCTGTTCTGATGCGAGTCATTAAAATAAACAATGTTATTTAAAAGTATTTTAGTTTATTTTTGTATATGCTGCTGTTCCTCTCCTTGTCAGAGAGGTGCGTCCATGAGAGCACAATATCCCACACAGAAATATATTTAACAAACCTATCCAGCGTAATTTCGTTGTGTACATGCGTTTATTATTATCATAAAAATATGTAGACTATTTAAACATTAATAAAAATTGCATTCTTTTCTGCCAACTTGAAGAAATTAAAATAAATGTCTGTTGCTGCATTTTACCAAGGAAATGACGCATGAACTATCCACCTGATAGAACAGACACACAAATATGAAAGATATAAATGTTTATTGAATATGCATTTTACAGTCTTGTTCAACTGGGAGAATTTGTTATAAAAGACAGGCTTTAATTTGTTATCATTATGCACATACGTGTTGTCACAAATGTGATCACACAAAATGCAGCCATTTTCCAAGCAGTGCTCTGTCCAGGTCTGAGTGATGCATTGCATCCCTGCATTTCCTTCTTCTGGGTCCTCACAAATAAAAAATAAAATTTCGGCTTTTTTTTCGGGCTCGGGTATACAAATTTAAAAAATACAATTTCGGGTTTATTCGGGCTCGGACCTGACAGTTAAGTTAATTACTCGGGCCAGGCCAGGCTGGATTTCTTAGGCCCAATCTAGGCTCTATTTTCAAGTAACACACGCACATTCATTCACATAACAACTCCCTGCCCTTTTGACCCCATCAAATCCATGGTATCATTTTAATCACTCTCTCTGTCATGACATTTATTTTCCACATGAAGGCGCAATAGAACAAATGAAGCCTCATGATGCTTCGGCCCAGGAGCGAACCAGTTTGATGGAAAGCCTCATTGCTTCATGATGCTTCAGTTTGCCATCACTACCGAGAGGTGACGTCTCATTGGGCTACCTGCCGTTCTCTTCTCTGTCTCTGGTGTCCTTCGACAGCTCTTTGGTCTCGGCCATAGTTGAGTTTGGAGTGTGCCTGACTGAGGTTTTGGACAGGTGTCTTTTATACCGATAATGAGTTAAAACAGGTGCCATTAATACAGGTAACGAGTGGAGCCTCGTTAAAAAAGTTAAAGAAGTTAGACTTCTTTGACAGCCAGAAATCTTGCTTGTTTGTAGGTGACCAAATACTTATTTTCCACTCTAATTTGGAAATAAATTCTTTAAAAATCAAACAATGGGATTTTCTGCCCACCCCCCACATTCTCTCTCTAATGGTTGAGGTTTACCCATGTTGACAATTACAGGCCTCTCTAATCTTCTCAAGTAGGAGAACTTGCACAATTGGTGGTTGACTAAATACTTATTTGCCCCACTGTAGGTGTTTATTCTGTAATTATTGCCAAAAGTTCACCGTTCAGACAATCGATCATTTTTATAGATGATGAAATTTACTACTGGTTCACATTTGATGTAAAAATAAGAGCAAACAATTCTGGGTTTTTTTTGCACAGTAATATTTGCTCTTGAGTATAATTTAAAATTTTATATACAGTGCCTTGCAAAAGTATTCGGCCCCCTTGAATCTTGCAACCTTTCGCCACATTTCAGGCTTCAAACATAAAGATATGAAATTTAATTTTTTTGTCAAGAATCAACAACAAGAGGGACACAATCGTGAAGTGGAACAACATTTATTGGATAATTTAAACTTTTTTAACAAATGAAAAACTGAAAAGTGGGGCGTGCAATATTATTCAGCCCCTTTACTTTCAGTGCAGCAAGCTCACTCCAGAAGTTCAGTGAGGATCTCTGAATGATCCAATGTTGTCCTAAATGACCGACGATGATAAATAGAATCCACCTGTGTGTAATCAAGTCTCCGTATAAATGCACCTGCTCTGTGATAGTCTCAGGGTTCTGTTTAAAGTGCAGAGAGCATTATGAAAACCAAGGAACGCACCAGGCAGGTCCGAGATACTGTTGTGGAGAAGTTTAAAGCCGGATTTGGATACAAAAAGATTTCCCAAGCTTTAAACATCTCAAGGAGCACTGTGCAAGCCATCATATTGAAATGGAAGGAGCATCAGACCACTGCAAATCTACCAAGACCCGGCCGTCCTTCCAAACTTTCTTCTCAAACAAGGAGAAAACTGATCAGAGATGCAGCCAAGAGGCCCATGATCACTCTGGATGAACTGCAGAGATCTACAGCTGAGGTGGGAGAGTCTGTCCATAGGACAACAATCAGTCGTACACTGCACAAATCTGGCCTTTATGGAAGAGTGGCAAGAAGAAAGCCATTTCTCAAAGATATCCATAAAAAAAGTCTCGTTTAAAGTTTGCTACAAGCCACCTGGGAGACACACCAAACATGTGGAAGAAGGTGCTCTGGTCAGATGAAACCAAAATTGAACTTTTTGGCCACAATGCAAAACGATATGTTTGGCGTAAAAGCAACACAGCTCATCACCCTGAACACACCATCCCCACTGTCAAAAATGGTGGTGGCAGCATCATGGTTTGGGCCTGCTTTTCTTCAGCAGGGACAGGGAAGATGGTTAAAATTGACGGGAAGATGGATGCAGCCAAATACAGGAACATTCTGGAAGAAAACCTGTTGGTATCTGCACAAGACCTGAGACTGGGACGGAGATTTATCTTCCAACAGGACAATGATCCAAAACATAAAGCCAAATCTACAATGGAATGGTTCAAAAATAAACGTATCCAGGTGTTAGAATGGCCAAGTCAAAGTCCAGACCTGAATCCAATCGAGAATCTGTGGAAAGAGCTGAAGACTGCTGTTCACAAACACTCTCCATCCAACCTCACTGAGCTCGAGCTGTTTTGCAAGGTAGAATGGGCAAGAATGTCAGTCTCTCGATGTGCAAAACTGATAGAAACATACCCCAAGCGACTTGCAGCTGTAATATGAGCAAAAGGTGGCGCTACAAAGTATTAACGCAAGGGGGCCGAATAATATTGCATGCCCCACTTTTCAGTTTTTTATTTGTTAAAGAAGTTTAAATTATCCAATAAATTTTGTTCCATTTCACGATTGTGTCCCACTTGTTGTTGATTCTTGACAAAAAATTAAAATGTTATATCTTTATGTTTGAAGCCTGAAATGTGGCGAAAGGTTGCAAGGTTCAAGGGGGCCGAATACTTTTGCAAGGTACTGTAAATCTTTTAATTATCGGCTTGACATTATCGGTTATTGGCTGGAACGAGGAGGAAGTTATCGGTTAAAAAATGTATTAACGTGTATCATTACTTAGTTTAAGCCAATATAGATTTATTTTGTATTAATCATTTACCCTATCAATTATTTAAGTTCATATTGGTGACATATGTAGCCCTAACCTCTGTTCGGTCTTATTAATGTCCCGTCCCCAGAAAAAAGTGCATATGCAGGTTATTCTGTTAAATCATCCCAATTGACCAATATTTACCAACCCTACACCATTGCCTGTATATAACCTGTTTTGACCATAGTATGTAGAAAGAACAAAAACGCCTATGACCATACCTGCTGTTATCCAGTCTCGTCTTTTTCTGCTGGATGTTTATCTTAACAAGTTGCATAAATATCATCACGCTTCAAAACGTTTCGTCAAGCATGTTTGGTTGTCAATGGGAAATCAATATTACAAATTTTGTGTAATATATTTTGTGATTTTTTTTGGTCTTGTTTGTTGATTATAATTGGTCAGTGAAGCAAACAACAGTTGGGACATTAAGGTTATGCTGTCCTGAAAAAAGGGGCCCAATCTAGACAAAACAGGGTCAGGTATTAAAGGGTTAACAGGGACAGAAAACAGTATAACAGCACCTAATATGGCGCATGCACGCATGTAAGATTCCGACGATAAAAGTCCCTACCCGAAATAACATACAAGTGATGAAAATATAACGATAAAATAAGCAACGAAACGTTTTCGTGTTTACCTTTGCTGAACAGAAGAAACCACACGCTTTTTATCCTTCGTTAGCTAGTTGCGAGCTTGTTGTCGTAGCGGAAGTTTGGTTTCGTCTTCATCTTCTTCTTCTTCGTGTTTTTTTCTGTTTTGTTGCAGTTTACCCATTGAATCATGGGGTATTACCGCCATCCACTGGGTTGACAGTTTGGCAAGAGAGCTGGCATAAAAATTAAAATAAACATTGAAATCAATAAATGAAAATTCAAATGCATAAATATAAATTGAAAACAATAAAAAGTGAAAACAATAAATAAAAAAATGAAATAAATATATATAAATTGAAATAAATAAATAATCAAATAAATAAATGTTGAACGAAATATTACAATTAAAAAAAATAAATATTGAGATTTTTTTTGTTTAGTTGTGTATTTATTTATTTAAATTTTTATACTCCTGGTCCTCCATAAACAAGCGTGCAAGAATGAAATACATAAAAAGTAAAATAAATAAATGTTGAAATGAATAATGAAATAAATACAAATTTAAATAAGAAATATAAACGGAAATAAATAAGTAAAAATTGAAATATAAATTGATATAAATAAAAAGTGAAAAAAGAAGTAAAAATTGAAATAAATAAATATAAATTGAAATAAATAAATAAATATTTAAATAAATAAATAAATAAATAAATGATAAAATAAGGTGGGAAGGCGCTATACAAGCATTCTATTGACACTTTTATTTATTTAGTTAAGTGTGTATTTATTTAATTTTTTTCACTCCTGCACCTCCATACTTTAGTGCCATATACAGATGAAATTTCTGCTATTCTGATATATATTCACACACACACAGGAAAATTAATTTTATTTTATTTATTTATATAGCACAATTCAACACAAGGCAATTCAAGAAGTGGGAAAAAAATGGTACCGTGTTCTACTACAAAATAAAATTAAAACAAATTCAATAATAAAATTAATTCATGAAAAGAAGAAAAGCATTTTGTCTAACAAAAATATAAAATTATAATTTTATATATATTAAAGATACACGATCATATCGGTCGCCGATAATTATCGGCCGATAATGGCAATTATGACGTCACACAGATAATCCAGATAATAAAAAATTCAACCGATAATGCATTCCGATAATTATATACTTGATTTAGCCTCCAAATGTGCACAACCGAAGAATTCAGCACGCCGCCTCCTCAACCCCTCCCCTCTCTGAAGCCCCTGAGGGAGGAGGGGTTGAGGAGGCGGAGTTACACGACAAGAAATAGTTGAATTTTATGGCGGCTGTTACTAAAAAAACGACGCTCTCGCCATTTGCGAGACATGAAACAGAAGTTCCACGAGGCCGAAAGAAAGCGTCCTCATTCAAAACCACTAACCCAGCATCCATTTAAAACTGCATCACAAATATTTTTGGAACGAATACCAGGCTGCTGCTGCTAGCGGGAATGCTAAAGCTATTGTAAACACTAAGTTAAACTAGGGGCTTGTGACGATACACAGTCGGGTTGTTTGGGAAAGCAGCCCAAGGCGGGTGGTAAACTCGCATCTAAGGCTAAACACCGGCACGACTGGAGACCGATAGTCGGCAAGTAGCCGTCTTCCGACGGAGCCCGCCGCTCTGGGCGGTCCGGCAGGCCGCCGCCGCCTCGCTGTCGGCGGGGCGGGCAGAGCCCGGTTCCCCGGCTTCAGGACCTCCGGCGAACACCCCGGTTTCTCGAGCATTCCCTCACGGCGTGTGAGCAGAGCCAGGCCCCAAATACGCCGCGGCAAACCGGCCGGTGCGGGCGGATTATCCGGTACGAACGTAGCCGCCGCCGAGACGAGACACGATTTTTTTTTTTTTTTTACCGAAATGACCCGAGAGCCAAAGCCCTGGATAAAAAAATAATGCAGTTTATACGACCACCATTCTTCATGAAAAACATGCCAATCACATTTTCACCACTACATTTGGAAAAGTGATGTCCAGTAAGCAAGCTTATCATGACGGCACATTGGTTAGATGATAATTTAAACATGGAGAAAACGAAGTCAGCCCGTCAATAATGCATTCAGTATGTAAAATGAGCGGTCAGATGACTTTGTAATGCTGCCTTTTTTTTCGGCTTAACAAAACTCAGGCACAAAACAACACGCCCGGAGATGCGAGCTCCAACTGCATCCAAGTAGTACTGCCGTTTATCAGTTTAGCTGCTGTAAAGCGAATGTCGCGACTCGTGAGTGCCGCAAATGTAAACAAAGCGCTGCAGAATGGGTACATGACATCTCGCTCTTTTGAGTTAATCATTTTCACAGTGTGCAACAAAGCATATAACATTAGCAATCACTTTTCAAATTAATTTAACTTATTTGTCTGCTCAATTAGTCACAGTAGAAAATCTAAACTTATTGGCACTTATTAACACTTATTAATTTAAATATGCACATTCCTGTTGTAATGAAATAACAATAATATTCTGTAGCCACAAATATTCAAAATCTTTTCTTCTTCCAAGTTTTTTTTAGGATTAAGTATAATAATGTATTGCTTAAAATAAGGCTGTTAAGATTATTTTCAGCTAGCTATTTTTCTTCCAAGAAATCTGAGAGAAATACACTTGAAGCGCTGGCAGATAATTTAACTTATTTCCAATAGATTTACACTTAAAACTGACTAGTTTTAAGGAAGTGTGTTTTGCAGTGTATTAATGTTATGTTAGGAATGGCTTACTTTTAAAGGCATTTTTGTGCAACTTAGGTATTTACTCTGAAAGTAATTGTTGCCAGAAGTTTACCATTACACAATGTCAGACAATGCCATTATTTAGATGTTGGAATTGACGACTTGTTCATATTTTATGTTGAAAAAAAAAAAGAGCAATAAATTATATTTTTGCACAGTAATATTTTCTTTTTTTTTAAATTTTACATAAATCTTTTAATAGAATTATCGGCTTGACATTATCGGTTATCGGTAGGAATGAGGAGGAAATTATCGGTTATCAGTATCGGTTGAAAAAGGTATTATCGTGCATCACTAATATATATATACATATATATATATATATATATATATATATATATACAGTGCCTTGCAAAAGTATTCGGCCCCCTTGAATCTTGCAACCTTTCGCCACATTTCAGGCTTCAAACATAAAGATATGAAATTAAATTTTTTTGTCAAGAATCAACAACAAGTGGGACACAATCGTGAAGTGGAACAACATTTATTGGATAATTTAAACTTTTTTAACAAATAAAAAACTGAAAAGTGGGGCGTGCAATATTATTCGCCCCCTTTACTTTCAGTGCAGCAAACTCACTCCAGAAGTTCAGTGAGGATCTCTGAATGATCCAATGTTGTCCTAAATGACCGATGATGATAAATAGAATCCACCTGTGTGTAATCAAGTCTCCGTATAAATGCACCTGCTCTGTGATAGTCTCAGGGTTCTGTTTAAAGTGCAGAGAGCATTATGAAAACCAAGGAACACACCAGGCAGGTCCGAGATACTGTTGTGGAGAAGTTTAAAGCCGGATTTGGATACAAAAAGATTTTCCAAGCTTTAAACATCTCAAGGAGCACTGTGCAAGCCATCATATTGAAATGGAAGGAGCATCAGACCACTGCAAATCTACCAAGACCCGGCCGTCCTTCCAAACTTTCTTCTCAAACAAGGAGAAAACTGATCAGAGATGCAGCCAAGAGGCCCATGATCACTCTGGATGAACTGCAGAGATCTACAGCTGAGGTGGGAGAGTCTGTCCATAGGACAACAATCAGTCGTACACTGCACAAATCTGGCCTTTATGGAAGAGTGGCAAGAAGAAAGCCATATCTCAAAGATATCCATAAAAAGTCTCGTTTAAAGTTTGCCACAAGCCACCTGGGAGACACACTAAACATGTGGAAGAAGGTGCTCTGGTCAGATGAAACCAAAATTGAACTTTTTGGCCACAATGCAAAAGGATATGTTTGGCGTAAAAGCAACACAGCTCATCACCCTGAACACACCATCCCCACTGTCAAACATGGTGGTGGCAGCATCATGGTTTGGGCCTGCTTTTCTTCAGCAGGGACAGGGAAGATTGTTAAAATTGACGCGAAGATGGATGCAGCCAAATACAGGAACATTCTGGAAGAAAACCTGTTGGTATCTGCACAAGACCTGAGACTGGGACGGAGATTTATCTTCCAACAGGACAATGATGCAAAACATAAAGCCAAATCTACAATGGAATGGTTAAAAAATAGACGTATCCAGGTGTTAGAATGGCCAAGTCAAGGTCCAGACCTGAATCCAATCGAGAATCTGTGGAAAGAGCTGAAGACTGCTGTTCACAAACACTCTCCATCCAACCTCACTGAGCTCGAGCTGTTTTGCAAGGAAGAATGGGCAAGAATGTCAGTCTCTCGATGTGCAAAACTGATAGAAACATACCCCAAGCGACTTGCAGCTGTAATTGGAGCAAAAGGTGGCGCTACAAAGTATTAACGCAAGGGGGCCGAATAATATTGCACACCCCACTTTTCAGTTTTTTATTTGTTAAAAAACTTTAAATTATCCAATAAATTTTGTTCCACTTCACGATTGTGTTCCACTTGTTGATTTTTGACAAAAAATTAAAATTTTATATCTTTATGTTTGAAGCCTGAAATTCGGCGAAAGGTTGCAAGGTTCAAGGGGGCCGAATACTTTTGCAAGGCACTGTATATATATAATATTATTTTAAACCTTCATTTGTTATGTCAGACACCTTATGAATATATATGTTTGTTTGTTTTGTAAAATGGAAAAATATGAAATCATTTTTCTTATCAGATACAAGAGCGCGTGCTGCGTTGTGAAGTTGTTCAGCACGTAACATCACCGGAAGCAGAAGTTACTGTTTTTCCGCTTCATAAATAAAACTTGTGAAGTGAAGGCAGAAGTGAAATGTACATTTAGAATTTTCCATTGCAGCTGCTTTTCTGTCGATTATGGTCAGGTGAAATTTGACACATTTTTGTGAACTTTGAATTTATTATCAACCCTTTTGGGAGTAGTGGTAGTACTGTCCCGAGACTACATTTCCCATGATGGAATGCATTACCTGCGCAGCTCATAGATTCGCTGTGAGAGTGAAATCAGCTACATCAACTCGCTAATCGACAACTGTCAGCGGATCTAGCAACAAAAAACTAGAAGGCTACTGAATGTTCAAGGCAAAACAAACAACCGAATTCAACCTCTTTGCTGTGTGTTGAAATGCAAGAGAATGAACACACTGAGGGGGGGGGGGTCTCTTACAATGCCTGGCCATGCTCCTTATGAGGCAGCAAATGTTCCTCTGGGGGATCTCCTCCTAAATCTGTACCAGGGCATCAGTGAGCCCCTAGACAGTCTGAGGAACAACCTGACAGCCTGGAGGAGATACCAGGAGAGCTGGACAAGGCCGTTGAAGGTCCTTCAACCCTCAGCAGGATCTATATCAGCTCCTTTTTTTCAAGGAGGAACGGGATGAGCACTGATAGAGCCCTACAAAATGACCTTAAGCAGGCCACTGGTGTGAAAGTTTTTGATCAAACAATCAGAAAGGGGCTCCATGAGGGCCCTGTGCTCACTGCCCAGTACCGTAGACTTCAATTAGCATTTCTTATAGACCACCAGAATTTGCAGCTACACCAATGGCACTGTGCTTGTCACCGATGAGAGCAGTTTTAGCCTAAGCACATGTGAAATACGTGAAATGGTCCAGAGATGGTGTGGAAAACGTTGTGCTGCCTGCAACATCATTCAGCATGACCGTTTTGGTGGTGGGTCAGTGATGGTCAAGGGAGGAATATCCCTGGAAGGACACACAGACCTCTACAGGTTAGATAATGGCACCCTGACTGCTACTAGGTATCGGAATGAAATCCTTGGACCCATTGTCATAAGCTAGCACCTGGGTCCCTCCTAGTCCACGACAATGCCCAACCTCATATGGCTAGAGTTTGCAGGCCATTCCTGGAGAAAGAAGGAATCGATAACATTGATTGGCCCCTACGTTCATCTGACCTAAACCCAACAGAACCCCTCTGGGACATTATGTTTAGGTCCATCTGGAGGTTGCTCCCCAGACTGTCGTATAGCTCAGTGATGCCCTGGTCCAGATCTGGGACGAGATCCTCTAGGATACCCTTTGCCGTCTCATTAGGAGCATGCCCAGGCGTTGTAGGGTGGCCACACACACACTACTGAGCCTCATTTTGACTTGTTTAAAAGACATTAAAGTGAAAAAAAAAAACACACTAAAGTGTAATCAGCCTGTAATGTTTTTCTAGCAAGACAGCAAAACTCAACATCCAGACCTCTGTGAAAGAAATTTTATTCATGCTTATAAAACACATAACTGGTGTGATACTATATTCATTTGTTAGACTGCATTCATCCAGGTTCGTGTGCTGTATTTCTTTGAACATGATACAAAGAGTTCCTGTCGACTCATTAGATTTTTACTTCCTTTTCATGCCAGCTATAGCTAAGATCCCAAGGTCATAGCTCATAATGTTTTTCTGTAGAAAAAAAACACCAGAGTTGATACTTAAGTTTCACTTTCGTTTTCGTAGGTATCGTTTCACAGTAAGCATCCTTAGGTAACGCCCTTTCAAAAGTATAAGTGTCCGGCCTCTGTTGTGCTTCTTTGTACTCTTGAGTGTTCACGGCTCCTTTCCGGATCACGCCATTATATCCTTGACATATCAAGTTTTACATAAAGTCTTCGAAGCAGGCAATGCTTGGTTGGTCTGATTCATTTCTCATATAGACCTATCGAGTTGACACTTGTCTTGGAGTTCAAAGTTGAATTTCCCTGACAACCTCCATGGGTTGACACATTTGATATTAATTTATATTTTTTGTGTGACGTTGTTGTCAGCACATTCAACTATGGAAACAACAAAGTTTTAAACAAAAATATCTTTCATTCAGATCTACAACATGTTACTTTAGTGTTTCCTTTGTTTTTTTTTTGAGTAGTGTATTAACAGCGAGCTCCGTTCCTACTCTTGCGACGTAACCCGAATTTCCGCGTGAGTCGGAATTAACCCTTTAAGCAACCCTAGATAGCCCCAAAATAACTATGCAAAAACATGTACAGTGGAGCAAATAAGTATTTAGTCAACCACCAAATGTGCAAGTTCTCCTACTTGAAAAGATTAGAGGCCTGTAATTGTCAACATGGGTAAACCTCAACCATGAGAGACACAGTGTAGAAAAAAAACCCAACAGAAAATCACATTGTTTGATTTTCAAAGAATTTATTTCCAAATTAGAGCGAAAAATAAGTATTTGGTCACCTCCAAACAAACAAGATTTCCAGCTGTCAAAGAGGTCTAACTTCTTTTAACGAGGTCTAACGAGGCTCCACTCGTTACCTGTATTAATGGCACCCGTTTTAACTCATTATCAGTATAAAAGACACCTGTCCACAACCTCAGTCAGTCACACTTCAAACTCCTCTATGGCTGAGACCAAAGAGCTGTCGAAGGACACCAGAGACAGAGAAGAGAACGGCAGGTAGCCCAATGAGACGTCACCGCTCGGCGACGTCAACAATGGCGAGCTATTAGTTTATTTTTTGATTGAAAATTTTACAAATTTTATTAAACTGGAAACATTAAGAGGGGTTTTAATTTAAAATACTATAAATTGTACTCAAATTTATCTTTTAAGAACTACAAGTCTTTCTATCTGTGGATCCCTTTTAACAGAAAGAATGTTAATAATGTTAATGCCATCTTGTGGATTTATTACTATAATAAACAAATACAGTACTTAATTTCAGTATGTTGAATGTTTATGTCCACCTTGTGTCTAATCTTTCCATTCCAACAACAATTTACAGAAAAATATGGCATATTTTAGAGATGTTTTGAATAGCGATTAATTACCATTAATTAAATTTTAAGCTGTGATTAACACGATTAAAAATTTTAATCGTTTGACAGCCCAAATAATTTCATACCCTAAAATTCCATCATTAATTTCAAACAGGGTCCCCCCAGAATTGATAAATCTAAATTCAAGACTTTTAAGACCTTTTTTAATGCCATTTCAACTGAAAATTAATACTTTTCTTGCACCCATTTTTTAGATCATACTGAATCATATCAAATAAACAAAGCACTGAACATCAAATTTAACCTCAATTACTAAGTGTGTTTGATAAAAGAATGCACATACAGTGCTGCTCAAAAGTTTGTGAACCCCCTCAACATTTTGGAATTTTCTATTATTTCAACCTGATTTCCTAATCAATCAATTCAGTATTTTTTTTTTGTTTTTTTAACAGTTGTGTTGTCGAGACTAAATTAAAAAGAGTTTTCATCAACTGATGTAGGTGCAAAATTGAACTGTTTGGTCACAACCAAAACCGCCATGTCTGGCGAAAAGTCAACACTGCATACCACCAAAAGAACCTTCTCCCAACAGTGAAGCATGGAGGTGGGAATGTCAAGATCTGGGCTTGCTTTTCATCCTCAGGACCTGGACAACTCCACATAGTCCAGGGAATCATGAATTCTGAGGAATATTGTCAAATCCTAGAACATAACCTGACGCCATCTGTTTTGAAGTTAAAGCTTGGCAGAAGGTGGATCATGCAACATGATAATGATCCAAAGCATTCCAGCAATACAACCAAGGAATGGCTGAAAAAGAAGAAGATTCGTGTTCTGGACTGGCCCAGTCAAAGTCCTGACCTAAATCCCATTGAAATGCTGTGGCGGGACCTGAAGCGAGCAGTTCATGCCAGACGCCCATCAAACCTCTCTCAACTGACTGCGTTCTGCAAGGAAGAATGGGCAAAAATCCCCCAAAGTAGATGTGAGAGGCTGATTAGTCACTACAGAAACCGTTTGGTTGAGGTAATCTCTGCAAAAGGAGGCGCAATATCCTATTAACTGAAGGGGTTCACATACTTTTGCACACATGATATCTGAGTTTTTCTTAAATCAACCACTTTTGTTAAATAAAGAATGACAATATAACTATTTCTTTTGTTTCAGTCCATTATTTGGAATGTCAGTATTGTGGATTTGGGTATAACTTAACATTTAATAAGGTTATTTTAGTTTTTTTTACAAAAAATCTGACCATCGCTGTGGGGTTCACAAACTTTCGAGCAGCACTGTATATTGAAGATACAATTAAAACACATTTAAAGTAACATTATAAAGTCTGTCAGAATTTTTTTTGACACACACACACACACACACACAATAATTATGGACAAAAAGGAGGAGGACAGGACTCAGACCAGCCATCTTCTATAACAGGCTAGCCGCTAGTGCACCTGCCAAGACCCCAGTGAACATGGCTAACTCTTGAGTTAAAACGGCAAAATTCACATTCATTCGAAAGGCAAACCAAAATGTTTAAGCAGGTCCACTGCCTTTGCATGACCCATAAACTGCAACCTAAAGTATCTGGATGTAACTTGAGCCCCTATCACATACTCCAAAACAACGGGAATATCGCGGGTCTTAACCGTGCAGCAGTTGTGTGTGAATACAATTTCCCGTGTCGACTGACATGGGAAGCAGTGTGCGTGAAAGCAGGCGTTAAATTCCTGGGTCACAGCAGATGGCTGATGACTTAAATATCATAGCGGCGGCCGATGTAACTTCCTCCCTCTTCGCAGTAAGAGAAAAAGCGGTAAACAAACATCACAATTATAAACATAGCAAGCTGGAAACAGCTAAATTAAACTGAAAACATGACCAAAATTAAGATGTCAATTATTACGTTGGGCCGGGCCAGGGTTCTTTCTCGCTAACTTTTTGAAATAATTATATATTAACGATGTATGAATGATAAACTAAGGAATACTTGTTAAAAAATAAATAATTTGGATAAAAAAAAGAAGGCGCGGTATGGTCATTGCAGAGCCATGCAGAGCGCGCCTATACGCCCTTTTTAATCTTCCCCTCTGCGAGTCCGCAAAACCGCATCTGTTTATTTGTATTAAACAAACTTTTCCAGCGTTATTTCGTTGTGTAAAAAAATTTATAATGATCATAAAAATATGTAGTCGATTTAAACATTAAGAAAATGTGCGTTTTTTTTTCTGACAACTGAGAATTCGTTACAAAAGACAGGCTTTTATGCAGACATCGTCACAAATGTTATCACACAAAACGCGGGTCGGGCTTTAATACCCGTGGACCAGTTCGGGTCGGGCTGGATTTTTTAGGCCCGATTTTACCTCTATCTTAAAGTCTTGATGAGCTTAAATTGGCTGCAGTTATGAAGTCGGGAATAGTCCCTCCGGAAAAAAACACGATTTGACCAACATCATGTTTAACAAACTTTTCCAGCGTTATTTCATTGTGTAAATGAATTTATAATGATCATAAAAATATGTAGACTATTTAAACATTAAGAAAATGTGTGGGTTTTTTTCTGCCAACTGAAAATTCGTTACAAAAGGCAGTTACGACATCGGGAACGCTCCCTCTGGAACAAAACGCAATGTGACCAACATTGTGATAGCCGATGCCCACCAAAAATGACGTAATATCCAAAACAGATCACCAATGGACTCATTTGAAGTATATGAATGGTGGTCTGTTTTGGTGTTCAGAATCCACAACATTTCTGGTTGCAGGGTTTTCGTTCCACCGACAAACGGACGCATTCCCGATGCAGAGGTGGGTGGATTCTCCGTTTTGCCGGTTGTGGTGGTTTGGCACGCACGAGTTGCATTTCGATTTGTAGCGCAGTGCATCGTAAAAATTCTATGCGTCAACTTCATTATGGATAAAAAAAATAAAATAAAAAAATAAAAACTTCGGCAAGGATATAATTTAGGTTGCACTGAGATGTTCTTGAAAATTAAGACCACGGTGAAAAAATTCCAGACTTACAAAAGCTAATTTAATACTTTTAATACCTTTAATAATGGAAACTAAATTCAATGTTTTTTTAATACTTTTAATAACCCGCGGGTACCATGTTCAAAACAAAATCAAAACGGCGAAAAAGAGGCTGTTATTTGTTTTCCATTTATTGATTTGAAAACGAGAAATAAAATAACAAGTCGTTATCCGTTTTCAGATTTTGGATTCTAAAATAGATATGGAATGAACGAATGATACCCGGACACTATAATGACCTCATAATACAATTGTCCTGCATCCACAAAGCGATGACGCAAACTTGGATTCATCCTTCATCGGTCTCTGCTTTTCGCACCAACACACTTGTGCTTAGTTGCCGCAAACCGCCAAGGGAATCTTTGACCGCAAACTGAGCAGGAGAAAGGTTTCTCCCCAGTGTGTGTTCTTGCGTGACGATCTAACTGTCGCCCTTCCAAGAATTTCCGACCGCAAATTGAGCAGGAGTAAGGTTTCTCGCCGCCGTGCGTTCCCATGTGACGCTTCAAGGTTACCTTTTCGGCGAAACTCTGACCGCAAATTGTGCAGGAGAACGGTTTCTCACCAGTGTGTATCCTTATGTGACTTTTTAAGTGGCTATTCCGAGCAAATTTTTTACCACAAAATGAGCAGGAGTACGGTTTCTCACCAGTGTGCGTTCTTGTGTGATATTTTAAGGGTCCCTTTTCAAAAAATCTTTGACCGCAAATCGAGCAGGAGAAAGGCCTTTCGCGTTTCTCACCAGTGTGTATCCTGGCGTGACGATTTAAGTTTCCCTTTTGAGAGAATCTTTGATCGCAAATCGAGCAGGAGAAAGGCATTTCACGTTTCTCACCAGCGTGTATACTTGCGTGTTGATTTAAATGTCCCTTACGAGAGAATCTCTGACCACAAACTGAACAGCAGAAACGTTTCTGACCAGTGTGTCCACGTTGGTCATTGTCATCTTCTGTTAAGATGCTGCTCGGAGACTCCTCCGCTCCGCTCAGCTTCATTGGACCTTCATTTTCACTCTTCAAGGGGACATTGGTCAAGCTGGTGACGTCCTCCTGTTCCTCTTTGATATATTGCAGCTCTTCCTGCTGCTTCCTAACGGGACAGAGTTGCAACGGATCCTCTACGTGAGGGTGCCAAACCGGGGTGAATTTCTCCTGGTCTTCCTTTTTAATACATAAGAACTCTTCCTCTTCCTTTTTGATGTGATAGGACTGCTGCCACTTCGGACAATAAGCCTCCCTGATGTCTGCAAGACACAAGAGGACAAAAACTTACGGTTTGGTGTGAAGTTAATCTTTCATGCAAGATTTATTTTTTTAAGCACTTAGACGGGACTCTTTTAACTCACTGGCTGCATCGTCCAATCTATTTCGACTGGAATGGGCGTCTGTCCCAATCAAAATGGATTGGACGTTTAGTTCCGTCAATGGCACCGAAATATGAGCATTCACTGCAAGTTCTCCCACTTTAAATGAATTGGACTTCTCTCGTTGTCAATGGCATGCAGTGAGTTTAATACTATGAAAAAGAAAATCTACTTTAGAGTGCTACTTGGGCTGTAACTGGAGTGTATTTGCTTTTTATTCATTTCAATGTAATTAATTTTGCTTTTATTGTATCAATTGTAGGGGATAGTTAGTTTTCTCGCACACACCGTATAATTGTTTGCATTAGTCTAACACATTCATTATAGTAAAGCATTTAACCATAGTTTAGGCAGACTTCCCTCCATGCCCTTTGACACAGTAAAGTGGAGCAGCTTATCAGCCCTCGCCTGATAAGCGAAGGAAATGACGTCAGCATCTCTTTGGTGGGGTCAGGACACCCCCGCCATACCAAGGCAACAAGTTGATAGCTCGGCGCCTTAGACGTCAAGACATGCCTCAGTTCCCGTGGGAACTAAAACCCAGCTACAAAGATGACACATGAACTTGACCGCCCAAACTTGCAACAGAAGGATTATCCCAAGACAACACCCAGGCAAGGCTCCCGCCTGGCCCGCTCCACCACAGCTTTCAAAAGACATGAGACAAGACAAGACAAAAGACATGAACATTTAGCTAATAACTGTCGCTTCTCGGGGACATGTATCGGGTTTTTTTGCGGACCCTGGAGCCAGCATTGCTTCTCCATTGTCTGTTTTTGCCTTGCTTTTTGATCACTGTCGACTAATAAATAAATCAACTTGTTCCCGGTGAGCTTTATTTAAACCGTTCAAAATGGAGTCAGTGCAAAGGGTTAATGCTGGAGTGAACATGTGGAGTTTGGCTTTCCGGCCGAATTGCTGGGGCGGCGCCAGCGGGACGCCTACTGGTTCGGCTGTCGCTGTTCCGGCGGCTAGGCTGGGAGGCCGAATTCCTTCACAATTAATATTTAATTATGATTACTAGGGCTGTCAAACGATTAACATTTTTAATCGAGTTAATCACAGCTTAAAAATTAATTAATCGTAATTAATCACAATTCAAACCATGTCTAAAATATGCCATATTTTTCTGTAAATTATTGTTGGAATGGAAAGATAAGAAGGATATATACATTCCACATACTGTACATAAGTACTGTATTTGTTTATTATAACAATAAATCCACAAGATGGCCTTATTATTAGCATTCTTTCTGTGAAAGGGATCCACGGATAGAAAGACTTGTAATTCTTAAAAGATAAATGTCAGTACAAGTTATAGTAATTTTATATTAAAAGTAGGGCTGTCAAACGATTAAAATTTTTAATCGAGTTAATTACAGCTTAAAAATTAATTAATCGTAATTAATCGCAATTAATCGCAATTCAAACCATCGATAAAATATGCCATATTTTTTTTGTAAATTATATATATATTCTGTAAAATAAATTGTTGGAATGGAAAGATAAGACACAAGATGGATATATACATTCACTCTCCTGTCATTTAAATCTGTCTATGCTGTCCTCAATCCGAAGCATCTACTTTTTCCAAAGCTAGTGAACGACGCCTTACTAATCAGACTTCCTTTTTCATCTGATTTATTAATGAAATGGCCTCAAAGCATTGTCCTCTTTAGACCGTAGTAGAACTAAAAAAAAAAAAAGTACACAAGCATCGCATTAGCAACAACGTTAGCTTAGCACGCTATACAGGTTCACTAAACATAAACAAAAAGCGTCTCATACAAAAAATATAACATTTCGCTTACTAACATAATATGTACATTCTTTACAACAACCATACTTACAGGCAAATCTTGTCCAAGGATCATATAAGCACAACATTACCACGTAGGCGTCAGCCCGAGACGTCGTGCAGCCATATTGAACTGGCAAGAAAGCAATAAACCATGTCGCAAAGCGACCACAAGAGTTCACTGTTAGACAGCACAAAAAACCTTGCTGTAAAACTTACCAAAAGGCAGAATACTGTCTGAGCGGGACATGTGCGTTAATTGCGTCAAATATTTTAACGTGATTAATTTAAGAAATTAATTACCGCGCGTTAACGCGATAATTTTGACAGCCCTAATTAAAACCCCTCTGTATGTTTTCGTTTTCATAAAATTTGTAAAATTTCCAATCTAAAAATTAACCAATAGCTCACCAGTGTTGACTTCACAACGTAAGAGACCTCTGTTAGTTTGTATATTGTGACTAAATATTGCCATCTAATGTATTTGTTGAGCTAAACGAAATGTTTAAATAGAGTATTTTTTTGCATAGCTATTTTGATTGGGAAGGTTAGTTCTCTTTGCATTGAGCGCTTTTCTTTTTGTGAATTTTTTTGGGATATGATTATTATTTTTGTTGTGCTTTCAGTAAATGATACTGTAACGACTTAACTGTTCTGCCCAAATGCATGATGGGAATTTGGGCAACCATGACTGTCAGTGGTGGCTGCAAATGGTATATCTTCTCTGCGGTGTGAACAATATAAGGTGTTAAGAAAAAGATTTTCTCCAATCGTTCTTCCCCACATCGTTCGCCACAATAGATACAATTGTTGTGGAAGAGATGCCAATGCTTATGCCAATAAATAGCGCGGCCCCAATGAATGCCTGTGTCCACTCCACTCTCTTGTCTCTGCCTCTTAGCTCTCAATATACATAAAACGGCGCCATTGTAGTCTGTTTGCGGCAAAGCATGAGTGGGTTGTCAAATGCGTTAAATACTTTAACGTGATTAATTTAAAAAATTAATTACCGCCTGTTAACGCAATAAATTTGACAGCCCTTATTATTGCCCTAATTTTCGGAGTATAAGCCGCTACTTTTCCTTCATTTTGAATCCTGCAGCTTCTAGTCCAGTGTGGCTTATTTGTTGATTTATTTGTGTTTATAGGTTACACTTTATTTGACAGTGGTGTCATAAGAATGTCATAAGAGCGTCATAAGTATGACATGACACTCTCACACTGAATGCTTATGACATAACATAACCCATTAAGTGTCATCCGGCAAATTATATTACTAACTCCATTTATGTTCAGATTGGATCTTTTACATCCATTCAAAAGTGAGATAATTTGCCGGATAACACAAAATGACACGGATATAAGCATTCATTAATGCTCATGACAGTGTCATGTCACAATTATGACTGTCTAATGACAGTCTTATGGCACCACTGTCAAATAAAGTGTTATCAAATACCATAACTAGCAATTAATGAAACAACTGGAACAGTAACGGAAGAAATAATTAGCACAGAACTTGAATTTTGATTGTTATTTACATCTGTAGTGCTGCAATGCATGCTAGGAGGCATGTTGGACAACAGCAGTGTTGACAGGAGGTGGCAGCAGAGGTTAATTGTCTCCCCCAAGGGAGCAGTGATGACCAAATGAAGCTTCTTGAAGCAATGAAGCTTTGCTGCCATTTGGTTCAAAGCTTCATGGTGGTTCATTTGGTCTTAAATGGTAAAATGGTAAATGGTCAGTACTTATATAGCGCATTTATCTGCATGGTTACCATGCCCAAAGCGCTTTACATTAGCACACATTTACCCATTCACGCACACATTCACACACCAATGGGGCTGCTGCCAGTGTTACCGATTAATATCTTTTGGTCTAAATATCCCATAATACAGTGAGGACAGCTGTGAATTATAGTCCAGTGCGGCTTATCCATGGACAAATGCCGTTTTCGTGCCAAATTTGGTGGGTAGTGGCTTTTAGTCATGCAAAGACAAGTTTATATTGAGTTGTAAGGCTGTTCAATGAATCCGTTTTGAACGGAAGCCGACTTTTCTGGTTAAAAGATATTAAAAACGCTCAAGTTTTTCCGGAAAGATTTTTAAACCCGTACTATTTTGGTGTATGTAAACCGACGTAGTTTCGTCTGAATTTCCGCTTCCTCCCACAAGAGTGCGCTGTTAAACAACAGGAACAACGACACGGTACCAGTGATTCTGCTACTTTTCCCCAGCCAACTTTGTACATAAATTGCATAACGCCGCGAGTAAGTGTATAATCTCATGATGTACATACAGTTGTGGTCAAAAGTTTACATACACTTGTGAAGAACATAATGTCATGGCTCTCTTGAGTTTCCAGTTATTTCTACAACTCTGATTTTTCTCTGATAGAGTGATTGGAACAGATACTTCTTTGTCACAAAACACATACATGAAGTTTGGTTCTTTTATGACTTTATTATGTGTTAGCAGAAAAAGTGATCAAATCTGCTGGGTCAAAAATATACATACATGGATCTGAAAAAGCGAATCATTGACTTGAACAAGTCAGGAAAGTCACTTGGAGCCATTTCAAAGCAGCTGCAGGTCCCGAGAGCAACAGTGCAAACAATTGTTTGTAAGTATAAAGTGCATGGCACTGTTTTGTCACTGCCACGATCAGGAAGAAAACGCAAGCTATCGCCTGCTGCTGAGAGAAAATTGGTCAGGAGGGTGAAGATTCAACCGAGAATCACCAAAAAGCAGATCTGCCAAGAATTAGAAGCTGCTGGAACACAGGTGTCAGTGTCCACAGTCAAGCGTGTTTTGCATCTCCATGGACTGAGAGGCTGCCGTACAAGAAGGAAGCCCTTGCTCCAAAAGCGGCACCTTAAGGCTCGACTGAAGTTTGCTGCTGATCACATGGACAAAGATAAGACCTTCTGGAGGAAAGTTCTGTGGTCAGACGAAACAAAAATCCAGCTGTTTGGCCACAATGCCCAGCAATATGTTTGGAGGAGAAAAGGTGAGGCCTTTAACCCCAAGTACACCATGCCTACCGTCAAGCACGGTGGTGGTAGTATTATGCTGTTGGGTTGTTTTGCTGCCAATGGAACTGGTACTTTACAGAGAGTAAATGGGATAATGAAGAAGGAGGATTACCTTCAAATTCTTCAAGATAACCTAACGTCATCAGCCCGAAGATTGGGTCTTGGGCGCAGTTGGGTGTTCCAACAGGACAATGACCCCAAACACACATCAAAAGTGGTAATGGAATGGCTAAATCAGGCAAGGATTAAGGTTTTCGAATGGCCTTCCCAAAGTCCTGACTTGAACTTGTGGACAATGCTGAAGAAACAAGTCCATGTCAGAAAGCCATCAAATTTAACTGAACTGCACCAATTCTGTCAAGAGGAGTGTTCAAAGATTCAACCAGAAGCTTGCCAGAAGCTTGTGGATGGCTACCAAAAGCGCCTAATTGAAGTGAAAATGGCCAAGGGACATGTTACCAAATATTAGCGTTGCTGTATGTATATTTTTGACCCAGCAGATTTGATCACTTTTTTCTGTTCATCCATAATAAAGTCATAAAAGAACCAAACTTCATGAATGTTTTTTGTGAGAAAGAAGTTTCTGTTCCAATCACTCTATCAGAGAAAAATCAGTGTTGTAGAAATAACTGGAAACTCAAGAGAGCCATGACATTATGGTCTTCACAAGTGTATGTAAACTTTTGACCACAACTGCATATAAGGATGGGAATTGATAAGATTTTTACGATTCCGATTCCATTATCGATATTGCTTAACAATTTGATTCTTTATCGATTCCCTTATCGATTCTAATTTGGACTAATGGACTGTATGAGGTTCTGGGTTCAATATGTTTCATGGTTCATTCGCCTCGGGGTGTCGGTTAGAACACAAGGAGTGGAGAGTGGAGTTGGTCTTTGGCACTTTTAATCCAACTTGGTAATAGGCACAACTAGGAATGGGAATCAAAATCCGATTCCAATTCCGAACCGGGTCCTAGTGTTTCGAGGCCTCGACATCACAATGAAAAAGCCTTAACGATCCCTTTAACGATTCCTAAAGACGCGTACTGCGTCATCACGTGAAGTGAAGCGTCTTGTTGTCCAGACGCATCCTGGACGCATCAAACTAGCATGGCGCCAAGAACCACTCGCTCCAAAGTTTGGCTATGCTTCACCAGGAAAGAGGGTGAAAATGAAAGGTTACGATGGTTTAGCACGAGCATTGCAGCCTTAAACATAACAATGACAACACGTAGGTTCAAACGCTCGAAAGTGTGTCTTCACTTCACGAGGAAAAATAACAACAAAGCGGCTTGCAGTCATTCAGGCATGAAAATCACTCACCTTTCGGCTAAATTCACCATTTTGAAGCCAAAGAGGGTGACATACTTGAATTGTGTAGATCCTAGGAGAACATTTTTAAGAGGGGGGGTCGTAATTCCATCTAACTAACTAACAACAAGTTTTATTAAAGTTGCTTAGCCTGTCGCAATATGAAATGAGTCCATTTGTCGCAAGATAAATAAAAGTGAGGGCGATAATTTTCACGGCTGCGTTTTATCAACCCGTGCGTGCATGCATACATTTGTGTGTGCGTGTAGATGACTATTAGACTCTCGTTCATTTCACAGATGTTTATTAGTCATCAAAACGCCGTAGAATTACAATTCAGACAAACAAAATAAGGAAACACGTGTATAAACACTGTAAGCGTTAGCATTGCTACATTGACACAAATGGGAAAAAATAAACTACTTCAGCCTGCTATTAAACATTGGCAGTCTCTTCGAAAACGCAAACTTGCGGTTAAGAGGTGACACTTAAAACATGAAAAATCGCTGGTTAACATGATTTGCAAATGAAAAAAATTTTAGGAAAAAAAAAAAGCTACGAGTGACAGTGACACCACAAGCAATGACGAAAAGTGTTTTTTTGAAGAGTGTGAAGCTGTTAGAGGTTTAGCGAACGTACTTCAGGTGTACACGTCAAATTAAAGGCACGCCACGTTCATATAAATAACGATTTCAAGAGTTAATACTTCAGAATTAATACTATAATATGTAAATTAGGGCTGTCAAACGATTAAAATTTTTAATCGAGTTAATTACAGCTTAAAAATTAATTAATCGTAATTAATCGCAATTAATCGCAATTCAAACCATCTATAAAATATGCCATATTTTTCTGTAAATTATATATATATTCTGTAAAATAAATTGTTGGCATGGAAAGATAAGACACAAGATGGATATATACATTAGACATACATAAGGACTGTAGTGGGCATTTCACGCTACTGTCATTTAAATCTGTCTATGCTGTCCTCACTCCAAAGCGTCTACTTTTTCCAAAGCTAGACAGCTAGTGAACGACGCCTTAATAATTAGACTTCTTCCTTTTTCATCTGATTTATTAATAAAATGGCCTCAAACCATTGTCCTCTTTAGACCGTCGTAAAACTACAAAATAAAAGTACACAAGCATTGCATTAGCAACAATGTTAGCTTAGCACGCTATACAGGTTCACTAAACATAACCAAAAAGCGTCTCATACAAAAAATATAACATTTCGCTTACTAACATAATATGCACATTCTTTACAACAACATACTTACGGACAAATCTTGTCCAAGGATCATCTAAGCACAACATTATCAACCCGAGAAGTCGTGCAGCCATAATAAAGAAAGAAAAGAAGAAAATAATAAACCATGTCGCAAAGCGACCACAAGAGTTCGCTGTTGGACAGCGCAAAAAGCCTTGCTGTAAAACTTACCAAAAGGTAGAATACTTTCTGAGCGGGACATGTGCGTTAATTGCGTCAAATATTATAACGTGATTAATTTAAAAACTTAATTACTGCGCGTTAACGCGATAATTTTGACAGCCCTAATGTAAATACTATAATACTAGGGCTGTCCCAAACGACTAATTACCTCCCGATTAGTCAGCCGACTATTTTTACGATTAGTCGACTGATCAAATTTTTTTTTTTTTTTTACTACTATTTTAATAATGACATTTTTGTTCAAGCTTATTAATTCACAAAAAACATTTTGGAACACCTACATTCTTTATTAACGTATAAATAAATAACATAAATACCAATAATAAATCACAAACAATAAGGTCAAATGCTGCTGGCATTAACTAGTGCAAAAAAAATGTAAACGGAAACACTGTGACTTCACCTCTTTAACAGGAGTCAAAACAATTCTTACTCTTTTTGTGGTATGTCATTGTCTATATATTTCTAAATGTTAAAATGAATTGCAATGTCCCGGACAACCATTTTCAGAATACTTTGTGTAAGTTCAGATGCTTTTTCTGGTGTGCATGCCGCATTTTTGGGGGATGGGAAAAACTGTTCAACTTTTGTTTTAACCTGAAAATAGATAAAGTAGAGGGCACACTGAAATATTACCACAATTATTTTGAATGAAAGGCACACATACCCACAGTAACAAAAATTAAATGTATAGTATTAATTTTATAGTATACTACTTTATGTAAAACTTTATAATACAAAGTAACTAACATTGGTGCAATCATGGATTACAGTAAGCAGGCTAGTGCTGTTTCCATATATATTTTTATTATATTATGTATATACAGGATATATGTATATAATTTCCCCAAGTGGGAGCTTTCATGATGCTAATAAATTTAATAACAATTTAAAAAATATTATATCTATATAATTATTTTATTGAATAAAAAGGCACGTTGATACGACGCACATAAAGGCAACTTGCTTCAAGTGTTCGTTCATAGCCGACGTGCTACCGTGGTATGCGAGCTCAGCTTAGCAAAGAGTACACAAAGTGGCACCCTCCATATTTTCCTTGAAATAATTCCAGGCTCTGGCTATTTTGGTCCCATTTTTTGGCTTCATGCCGCTTTCACGTGTTACCAACTCTGCACTTTTTGGAAATTGGCGGTGTTTTCAATTCCTCACTGGCGATTCACTTGGCTCGTTGTCGTCGGTTCGTCTGAGTTCGTCCGATTTCCTCCTCAGGAAGGCGGAAAAAACACCGGGAGGCGTCGGATGGCTCTTTATGGATACTTTTACTGACCAAAACAAAAACGTGGGGGATTAAGCCACTCAACTCGGCGCTACTTGCGCACTTTTCCAACTCACCGATCTCGCTCCCTCTCTCTCGCTCGCTCGCCCACTTTCTTCCTCTTTGCTCAATCTGACAACGCCGGTCAGATTGAAATAACAGCGGCCTCCTTGGGGGTGCCAGTAACAACCGCTTGTATCGCGAGCGCCCGCCATTTTAAACTTTATCCGCATGTACATTTTTTTAACCCGTCATTACCCATCGATGGTATGTATTGCCCGTCGACGCATTTACGTCATCGATTACGTCGACTAGTCGGGAAAGCTCTATATAATACAGATTCTAAACTAATAATAGCTTGAAAATGACATCCTTTTTGAAAAATATGATTGCCGATGAATATTATAATTATTATGATACTATTATATATGGTAGTATACTATAATAATAATAATGCTAGATTTTTTTTAAGAATTGTTTTGAATAATATTGGAAAGGCTAAGTCAGTGTTCTGAATCTGTTTACATTCCATTCTTTTGCACTAGTTAATGCTTTGAGCATTTGACCTCATTGTTTATGTGTGATTAATTATTGTTATTTACATGTTTATTTGTACTTCAATAAAGAAGTAAAATGTAAAATGTTTACGTGAATTAATAAGCGTCAACAAAAATTTCATTGCTAAATTAGCAACAACAACAAAAATATATTATTTTTATTTATTAGTCGACTAATAGTAAAAATAGTCGGCTGACTAATCGGGACAAAATTAGTCGTTTGAGACAGCCCTACCGGATCATATTTCCTCCACACCCTTGACACCTTTTTAACCCCTGACCAGTGTTGTCAGTAACGCATTAGTTAGTAATGCGTTACTGTAATCTGATTACTTTTTCAGTAACGAGTAATCTAACCCGTTCATTTTTCTACACCAGTAATCTGATTAAAGTTAGTTTCCTTAGTGTCTCTGTGTTACTATTTTTTCATTGCCTCATAAGGTATGTAGAATGAAGAATATTGTAGTCATGTACGAATAGCATTTTGAATAGAAAATAAAAGGTTCCCGGTACGTGTTTCCATGACAACCTGATTGGACTGATGGACATTCGCGCCGAGTATTGAGACGTTGCGAGGGAATGTTGATCTGTGGATATCCATGAATGAAGGTGAGTATTTTTCCTTCATTCTGGAGGGTATCAGCAAAAGGTTGGACCCCCTACATGCGCGGCCGTTTCGTAGCTTTGCCGTAGCAACGACGGGCAGTCATCGCTCCAAGTTGGCAATCTTTGTTTACATCATATGGATGTTGCACATTCATGCCGTGAGGTGATGTGTTCGTTTAGCATCTGTGGGATGTGTTGTAAGTCCGACTGAGTGTAAAGTGCTTAGTTGTTGCCACATTTTGTGGCCAAATTGACCGTGTGTGTGTTGAGAGGAGTACTTCCGGTTTGTAAATGTGCACGGCTTAACGCGCATCCGCGCCCGCCACCACCTTTTTGTGGTTTTTGCACTGTACAATCCACTTGTGTGTTGTTAATCATTGTGCCGTCAGTTTGCATTGTTTTACATTGGCACTGATATCCTGTTAACTATAACCTGAAATTCAGAAGTTTTGACATTAAGGGTTTAATTGGTCGGTGGAGTAGATTTCAACAAATTCCAAGCAGTTTGTGAGATATTTGTTAGTTTCAGGGCTCTGGAGTGGCTAAGCTCGCGCGAAATTCTGATATTCCCCTTTAAATCCAATCATCGGAAAGTCAATTACATGTGATGACATTTTTCTGTTGTCATTTATATGTTGAGGCAGCAAAGGGAGAAAAATGGGTAAAAAGTAACTGATAGATTACTTTTAAAGTAAGTTAGTTACTTTGATAATGAAGTAATCAGTAAAGTAACTAGATTACTTTTTTGAGGCGTAATCAGTAATTAAATGACCTTTTCAAGTAATCTGTGACAACACTGCCCCTGACCCATTTTCATGCCTGGTCATTGCAAGGTGGAGATACAGTAACTGCGTCGTGAGGGAATACGATCAATATGCCAAAATATACCAATATTTTTTATTTTTATTAGAAAAATTTTTCAGCAAAATGTTACACATTCTTGTGTATTTGCCACATATTGCCACAGCTAACATTGAGGCTTTTGACCTCGTTGTGAGTCAGTTTGTAAGGTTGTGACTTCTGATTAAACAAAGTCGATGCCAATCAAAACTTTTGTTCTTCTTCCCCCCCCCAAATTAGAATCGATAAGAGAATCGAATCGTTAAGCAATTTCGATAATGGAATCGGAATCGTAAAAATCCTATCAATTCTTATCCCTAGGCACAACTATATACAGGCATAGGCACTTGAAAGGAGAATCACTCAATGAGCAGATGAGAGCATGCGTGGAAAGATGTACATGTATTTATATGTGCGTTATATGCAAGCAATAATGGATTTTGAGCACATCTCCAGCTCTTTTACAATTTCTCGACTTCTGTGCTCGTCGGATTTTTTTCTCTGCGTTTTAAATTCAGCCCACGCTACTAACGTGTCACGAATCCAAAATCGGAAAACGGACAACGACTTGTTAATTGATTTCTCATGTTTAAATCAAAATCGGAAAACGGATGACTTATTTCATTTCTCGTTTAAAAAAAAAAAATCTATTATTTGTTCATTCCATATCTGATCACGTTTTCCATGTGGTGACCCGGAAGTTGTTAACACACTGATACGAATTCGCTTTTCGAAAATAGTGTTTTCCCCTCTTTAAAAAGAACGTCCGCCATCCTTGACAAAAACGTTAAGTTACAATAACTGTAAAACGTTAGCTATCGTGCTGCTCGATTGACCCATCAATGGAATTGCCTGGTAGAGACTGACAGACCAGGTCACTACACATAAAAAATCATTAATACCAAAAATGAATTGAACAAAATACCATGATAATTCCATACCCTCAGATTCTTTTGTTAATTTCTTAAACAAAATCGAAACGGCAAACACAGGCCGTTATTTGTTTTCCATTTTTTGATTTGAAAACGAGAAATAAAATAACAAGTCGTAATCCGTTTTCAGATTTTGGATTCTAAAATAGATATAGATCGAACGAATGATACCCAGATACTCTAATGACCCCATAACACAATTGTCCTGCATCCACAAAGCGATGACGCAAACTTGGATCACAGGCAAAGCCTTTATCGGTCATGGCTTTTCGCACCAACACACTTGTGCTTAGTTGCTGCATCCCGCCCAGGGAATCTTTGACCGCAAACTGAGCAGGAGAAAGGTTTCTCCCCAGTGTGTGTTCTTCCGTGGCGATGTAACTGTTGCCTTTCCAAGAATTTCCGCCCGCAAATTGAGCAGGAGAAAGGTTTCTCGCCGGTGTGCGTTCTCATGTGACGCTGCAAGGATACCCTTTTGATGAAACTCTGACAACAAATTGTGCAGGAGAACGGTTTCTCACCAGTGTGTATCATTATGTGACATTTTAAGTGGCTATTCCGAGCAAATTTTTGACCACAAGCTGAGCAGGAATACGGTTTCTCACCAGTGTGCGCTCTTGTGTGATATTTTAAGGTTGCCTTTTCAAAAAATCTTTGACCGCAAATCGAGCAGGAGAAAGGCTTTTCACGTTTCTCACCAGTGTGTACACTAACGTGACGTTTTAAGTTTCCCTTTTGAGAGAATCTTCGTTCGCAAATCGAGCAGGAGAAAGGCTTTTCACGTTTCTCACCAGTGTGTATACTTGTGTGATGATTGAAATATCCTTTACAAGAAAATGTCTTACCACAATGTGAACAGCAGAAAGGTTTCTGAATACTGTGTATACTTTTGTGACGATTTAAATTTCCTTTTTGAGTGAATCTCTTACCACAATCTGAACAGCAGAAAGGTTTCTCACCAGTGTGTCTTAATATATGTATTTTCAATTCATACCTATAACGATAGGTCTTACCACACTGAGTGCATTTCCAGTGTGGGTCACCGTGAATGGTCCTCTGACCATCAGACACTTCATCATCATCATAGTCAGAAGAGTGTGACATTGCATGGGCGCTGTCATCACCTGCTGGAGTTTCTCCACGTTGGTCTTTGTCATCTTCTGTTAAGATGCTGATGCTGCTCGGAGGCTCCGCTCCGCTCAGCTTAATTGGACCTTCATTTTCACTCTTCAAGGGAACATTGGTCAAGCTGTTGACGTCCTCCTGTTCCTCTTTGATATAAAGCAGCTTTTCCTCCTGCTTCCTAATGGGACAGAGTTGTGGCGGATCCTCTATGTGAGGGTGCCAAACCGGGGTGAACTTCTCCTGGTCTTCTTTTTTAATACATAAGAACTCTTCCTCCTCCTTTTTGATGTGATAGGACGGCTGCCACTTAGCCTCCCTGATGTCTGCAAGAAACAAGAGGACAAACGCTTAAGACTTGGTGTGAAGTCAATCTTTCATGCAAGATTTTTTTTAACCCTTTAACACCTAAGCCTATTTTGGCCGAATTTGCATGCATTTGATGTTGCCTTTATATTTCAAAGAAAAAATTGTTTACAATGGCCAAGTTGGGTCCGTTTTTTCAGGACACCTTGAACTTCATGTCTAAACTGTTGTTTTCTTCAATGACCAATTATAATCCACATTTTGGACCCAAAAAGACAAAACATTGCCGAAATATTTTTTCAAAATTTGTAATGTTGATGTGCCATTGACAATCGAACATGCTCGACCAAACGTTTTGAAGCTTGATAATATTTATTCAACTTGTTAGGATACACATTCAATAGAAAAAAATAAGATTGGATAGTTTTATGTTTGACAATTCAACACAAACAGCAGGTATGGTCATAGGCGTTTTTGGCCTTTACACATACTATGGTCAAAACAGGTTATATTCTGTGCAAAATAGTGAGAGAAAATTATATATGGCAGAAAACACAGACAAGACTGAAAAAGCAGTTTCTGCTCTTGCACTCCTCTTTAAAAGAAACTGCTGTATTTTAGGCCAAAACCACTGTTGTGTTTGATAGAACAATATTTCTATATGTTGCCATAGCAGATTCATGGAAAACTAAGCCACCGAACTATTTTTAAATTGTCCGTTTTACATTGAAAACCTCCGTTTACAGACGTCGCGCAACCGCTTTTGTTTCAACCTAGCACTAAAAAGAAGGTAAGTAATTATATTTTTTATTCAAAATGTCTGTCATTTTTAGCTTAGAATCATTAATTTATGTCTAATATTTAGTTTAAAAAGAAAATGACCAAAAAAAAATATTCACTCACATATTTTAAACTTTTAAACAAATTACATCACAATGAAAAATTTGGCGTCTGTAAAAAAGTCACGGATATTACTTATAACTATTGCTTAATTGCATTTTTTTTTGTTACTGTCGCATTTTCCCCGATATGTTAGATGATAAATAATCGATCCAAACAAAAAAAATTGAAAAATAACGTTTAAAAGGCTATTTATATGAAAAAGAACATCTCAACCACTCCTTGTTGTCTGCGATTTCTGCATCACGGCCCTTGATATATCACCATGTTTAACCCATAAAATAAATAAAAAAATCCGGCTGTGGCCATTCACAGGTGTGTCTTGACACTCGGTGATTCATGCTACATCGAGTTTTTGGATCAAAACATGGTACGTACGCGATAATATCTCGTTAAAATCGTGGCGTCTTTAATTCTGCTCTCGCGTGTTCTCGCCTCCAGTTAGGGTTTTGCTATTCAATTTTGTATGTATTTTTTTAAATGCCCTCCTGTCCAAAATTTTTGTTCCACCAGAAAATTGAGATTTTAAGCTTTCCAATGATGTATCACACATGCATATTGGACAATTTTGAAATTTGGCCAAATTGGGGGTCTCAGAGCGGAACTTCCAGTCACCTGAGTGTTTTCCGCCATATATCATCTAACACAAAAAAGGGTTTGGAGGATATCTCTTTGTGAAGTTAGGTGTTGTACCCATCACCTTATCAAAAGTATATACCTACATGCAATCAAGCTTCTCGAACACACATCTACATAAAAATTGAAAAGATTATAGTCAAGAAAAAATATAACTTTGGAAAAAAGTATTTTAAGAAATATCGACAAGTAGTTCAGTTCAATTCAAAATTTTCAGGCATGCGACACAATAAAGTTTTTTTTTTTGTTTTTTTTGCGCACTCAATAAAGCTTCTTGAACAGGTCACAAAGCTGCGTCACACAGCCTACTCTTTCGCCGTTTGCGGCTTTGCGCGCTGCTGTCACTTCTGCTCGCCTAGACGCCGTCTCATCCCAAGAAAACACCGACAAATGCAGCTCATCTTCTTCCTTGAGTTAATGAAATAATGCATTAGCTTGCGCTAAATGTAGTTTTAGATTCATTCTGCACGTTTCAAAGTCGCTCGCTCAAACCAACCGGCCGTTGCTTGCTTCGCATGCCTCCCTTTCAATAGTTGGCGCCTCGCTCGGAAATGTATTAAAAATGATCACATTCGGTTCGTCTTTTTTGACATCACAACGGCTCTTGGGATATGTAGTCTTTTGTGCTGCTTTCGGTTTTGAAAAAGGACAAGAAATGATGGAAATATGGAGATGGATACATGGTACATGTAGCATTTTAGTGCATATTTATGAGTGCAATAAAACTATAAAACTCAAATGACATTATCTCCCGTCTGACTTCAAATAAAAACTGGTGTGGACATCAACTTCCGCACTTTCAAACGAGACCAACCAGCCGCACGTGGGTGACGTAATTACAGCGTGACGAAGCTTCAAAGACGATATGTGTAAATGTGTCGCTGCCGACACGTTCGGTGTTAAAGGGTTAAGCACTTAGACGCCACTTTTTTAACTCATTGGCCGCATCGTCCAATCTATTTCGACTGGAAGGGGTGCCTGTCCCAATCAAAATGGAATAGACGTTTAGTGCCGTCAATGGCACCGAAATATGAGCATTCACTGCCAGTTCTCCCACTTTAAATTAATTGGACTTCTCTCGTTGTCAATGGCATGCAGTAAGTTTAATACTATGAAAAAAAAAACTACTTTAGGGTGCTACTTGGGCTGTGACTGGAGTGTATTTGTTTTTATTCATTTTAATGTCATTAATTTTGCTTTTATTAATATTGCATAAATTGTAGGGGATACAGTGGGCATTTAGTCAACCACTAATTGTGCAAGTTCTCCTACTTGAAAAGATTAGAAAGGCCTGTAATTGTCAACATGGATAAACCTCAACCAAAAAAACAGAAAATCACATTGTTTGATTTTTAAAGAATTTATTCGCAAATCATGGTGAAAAATAAGTATTTGGTCAATACCAGAAGTTCATCTCAATATTTTGTTATGTACCCTTTGTTGGCAATAACGGAAGCCAAACGTTTTCTGTTACTCTTCACAAGCTTTTCACACACTGTTGCTGGTATTTTGGCCCATTCCTCCATGCGGATCTCCTCTAGAGCAGTGATGTTTTGGGGCTGTCGTTGGGCAACACGGACTTTCAACTCCCTCCACAGATTTACTATTGCGTTGAGATCTGGAGACTGGCTAGGCCACTCCAGGACCTTCTTACGAAGCCACTCCTTTGTTGCCCTGGCAGTGTGTTTGGGATCATTGTCATGCTGAAAGACCCAGCCACGTCTCATCTTCAATGCCCTTGCTGATGGAAGGAGATTTTCACTCAAAATCTCTCGATACATGGCCCCATTGATTATTTCCTTGACACAGATCAGTCATCCTGGTCCCTATGCAGAAAAACAGCTCCAAAGCATGATGTTTCCACCCCCATGCTTCACAGTGGATATGGTGTTCTTCGGATGCAATTCAGTATTCTTTCTCCTCCAAGCACGAGAACCTGTGTTTCTACCAAAAAGTTCTATTTTGCTTTCATCTGACCATAACACATTCTCCCAGTCCTCTTCTGGATCATCCAAATGCTCTCTAGCGAACCGCAGACGGGCCTGGACGTGTCCTTTCTTCAGCAGGGGCAGCGCAGGATTTGAGTCCCTGGTGGCGCATTGTGTTACTGATAGTAGCCTTTGTTACTGTGGTCCCAGCTCTCTGAAGGTCATTCACTAGGTCCCCCCGTGTGGTTCTGGGATTTTTGCTCACCGTTCTTGCTATCTTGTTATCTTGCTGATTTTCTGGGGTTTTTTCCACATTCTGTCTCTCATAGTTGAGGTTTACCCATGTTGACCATTACAGGCCTCTCTAATCTCTTGCAAGTAGGAGAACTTGCAAGTAGGAGAACTTGCACAATTGGTGGTTGACTAAATACTTACTGTATTTGCCCCACTTTACATGCGGTTTGTTCTGCTTAAGCACACAGTATTGTTGTTTACTTCTAATAAAGGAGGGTACATTGAAGTACATTAGATTTTAGTACATTTATTTATTTTTACCGTATTATCGAAATGGTACCGGCATCAACTACTAAATTTCTGGTACTGTGACATCCTACAACTAACATGCAGATGTGTGAATATAAATATTTCCTGTCACCTATGACTTGATGGTTATTACAAAAAAATGTATATGGCGGAAAACATTCAGGTGAGTTGAAGTTCTGCTCTGAGACCCCCAATTTGGCCAACCTTCAAAATTGTCCGATATGCATGTGTGATACGTAACTGGAAAGCTTAAAAATCTTAATTTTTTGGGGGAAGAAATTTTTTAAACAGGAGGGCATTTTTATTTTAAAAATAAATAAATAAAAAATTAAAACAGTGAAACCCTATCTGGAGGTGAGAGTATGAAAGAGCAGAATTAAAGTGCCTGTGACACAAAAACGCATGTTTATTTCATAATCCACGCGGTATTTTATGCTCCTGAATGAAATGGACCACTTGGATGACTGAAGAAGCGATCGATATATTTATTTAGTTTTTTTAATCCCGCGCTACGGAAATGACAGACTTCAGGCTTCGGTCTTGCATTTAGGAAGAGGGCGCTGTGACGTGTACTGGGGAAGGAGTCCTCTTCACTATATAGCCGTACTGTTGTAAAAGAAGGACTCAGGATTCATCTGATTTTGCGGATTAATACGTTTATTTTTCGCATCACGCCAGCCAAACGGCTGCAGAAAAATCTTGCTGTACGAGGGAGAGGCATGTGCGCCTTTTTGGGGTTTCAAAAGGTTCCCATTCACCGGTGGATATTGGCCAAAAAAAGCCCTACTACTGTGGGGCCATGGGACTTACGAGGAAGTGAGTAAACATTGTGTTTTGTATTATGTCAAATACTGGGATCATTTTAATATGTAGGTGGCTTGCATTTTGTGGCTGACATGCTCCTTGTCCCCTCGGCCGACGACCGGCAGCTTGTCGCACATCCCTCCGCCGGGAGAGCACAATACTCGGCTTATTGCCCTCTTTATGTGCCCGGTGTTCTGTCAAATTTTCCAACCAATCAGAAATTGCAACTTTGTGTTAAAAGTAGCCGCGAATACAGCGATTGCAAAGTAAATACTACAAACTTTCTTTAAATAAAGGACTACTTACGTTTGATCATGGATGGGCATGTAAAAAGCTCTTCTCATACACATTAGCTGCACATGTTAGCTGCACAACAACTGCAGCCGCTCTCGTATGACTCTCGCTGTTTACGTCTTCACCGTGTAGTAAAGCACTATTTTGCCATATTCGTGTTGACCATTTGGCAGCTACACGCTCCCCTGATGTCGGCCGGTTTGTTCGGCGGTCATTGCTTCCTCGGCGAGCTCTCCTGTCCGTAGTAGCAGGGGAACGAGCTGTAAATTGCTCTCCGCCGGGCGGGTTGGCGATCGGCGAAGACAATCGACAACCCAGTCATCATGTGAAATGATCCAGTCTAGTTATGTGTGATTTTCCGCTTTGAAGACTTTGAAACATCACTCGTTTCGGGTTAGCATGTGGGCTAGCTGTCACGCCTCTTGGTTTGTTTACATTCTCCGAAGCCGGGGAAGGGAAATGACTTAAGCCCGATTTAGTTGGCATGAAATATCGTTCGGGAGGTGCGACAGTAAAGGTGAAGTCGACAGTTTTGACCATTATGGAGTAATTTTGCCATGGATTGAATGTATTTTTATTCTTTCATATTCCATTTAGCACAAGACTTATTTGTCATGACCAGTGTTGTTAATCTTACTGAAAAAAAGTAATTAATTATAGTTACAAATTACTTCTCCCAAAAAGTAATTGCGTTAGTAACTCAATTACCTGAATGTAAGAGTAATTAGTTACTTGGCAAAGTAATTGGTCATAATTACTTTTTTTTTTTTCCCCTCAAAAAAAAAAAAAAAAAAAAACATTGGCCACACTATGTGAAGTTTTTTGAGAAGGTTTTTGGTACAATTGGCCCGAGCCCAATTCTTTACCCTAATTTACCCTTTACCCTGAATCAACTGTTGAAAGTTGTTAAAATTGCTCCCGTTATTGCATTTGTTCCCTTCTCTCTACTTTCGACATATGAAAGTTTTAAAACTGTTTCATCATTTAAAGATAGATTCAAGTCAAGATTTTGCCGATTTAGAAGTATTTTAGATAAAAAGTTACTTAGGTTCGCTAGGAAGGTTCTCTACAACAGAGCCGTCCTAAAAAGTCTACTGTTTTAAGATGGCGGCTGTCTACTAACGCATTTAGTGCCATGCAGTGTTTTTAATTTTACTTTAAAAAAGTAATTAATTACAGTTACAAATTACTTCTCCCAAAAAGTAATTGCTTTAGTAACTCAGTTACCTGAATGTAAGAGTAATTAGTTACTTGGCAAAGTAACTAGTGATATTTTTTTTTTCTCAAAAAAAAACAAACAAAAAAACAAAACAGGTCACACAATGTGAAGCTTAAAGGGTTTGAGGGACAATTGGCCCAAGCCCAATTCTTTACCCTCCACTTAACTAGACACAAGGGTATTGCGGGATTGCTAGTAACCTTTGCTATGTGTGGAAGTCATTTAAAGTTGTGAATCAATCGTTAAAGTTGTTAAAATTTCTCCCGTTATTGCATTAGTTCCCTTCTGTCTACTTTAAACATGTGTAAGTTTTAAAACTGTTTCATCATTTAAAGATAGATTTAAGTTAAGATTTTGCCGATTTAGGAGCATTTTAGATTTAAAAAAAATTACTTAGGTTCGCTAGGAAGGATCTCTACATCAGGGCCTTCCTGAGAGGTCTACTGCTTTAAGATGGCGGCTGTTTACAAACGCATGTAGTCCTTAAAACATGTTGGCAATGCAGCAGTGTCTGTCATCTGCATCTAGTTCTATAATATGATATCTACCGTGTCATGTGGGCGTAGTTTGTCGGCTATGGCTGCAGTCAGGTATTATTGGAGCCATCTAGCATCGCGGTTGCAACGGCGTCTTCCCCACTCCTGCTCTGCTCTCGACCCCGTGAGTCCGTTTCTCTCAGACTTTTTTTTATTTAACCAACTTAGTAACGCATAGTAACGCACGCCTTTCCCGCCTCAGTAACGGTAACGGCGTTGCCAAGATGAGAAAAGTAATTAATTAGATTACTCATTACTGAAAAAAATAACGCCGTTATATTGTAACGCCGTTATTAACAACACTGGTCATGACCATGCCATTTATTTAGCTATTGGGGAAAAACACTTGGATAAAAAGAATATCCACAAAAAATATTGGAGAGACTGAAACAATGACATTTTGCGACTCTCTTTGTCGCATTTTCCTCGTTCTGAATAATTCACCCTCAATGGGCTGCATACTAAATCAGATGAAATCGTTACTCCGCTGACATCATCCGCCTGTTGGGGACGCTAGAGCCCTATAATGGTAGGCGTGGCTAACCGGCAGATTAAAAGACTAATTTTTCGTCATCTGCGCTTTGTTAAATTGTTGTATATAGTCGAATCGTCTCAAAATTTGATTCTAATTCACATAATAATGCTATTTAAGACTTTTTTTCTCCTCTCGTATGCACTTTAAAGACGCCTTGACTTTAACGACATATTATCGCGTACTTACCTTGTTTCGATCCAAAAACTCCATGTAACATGTATCACTGAGTGTCAAGACACAGCTGTGAATGGCCACAGCTGGATTTTTAGGGGGATTTTATGGGTGAAACATGGTAATATAACAAGGGTCGCGATGCAGAAATCGCAGACATCAAGGAGTGGTCGAGATTTTCTTTTTCATGTATTTACCCTTTTAAATGTTTTTTTTTTTTTTTTTTAATTTTCTTTGTTTGGATCGATTATCATCTAACATATCGGAGAAAATGCGACTAACAAAAAAAAAAAAATGCAATTAAGCGATAGTTATGAGGTAAATATCTGACTTTTTTACAGACGCCATTTTTTACATTGTGACGTCATTTGTTTAAAGGTTTAAAATATGTGAGTGTATAATTTATTAAAGTCTTTTTTTTTTAACGAATTATTATACATCAATTAATGATTCATAGCTAAAAATGATAGACATTTTTAATAATAAATATAATTAATTACCTTCGTTGTATGGCTGGGTTGAAACAAAAGCGGTTGTGCAACGTCTGCATAGGGGGTTTTCAGGATAAAACGGACAAATTAAAAATAGTTTGGGGGCTTAATGCGCCATGAATCTGCTATGGCAGCATAGTGGTACCTTGACATACGATCGCTTCAGCACACGATCTTTTCGACATCCGACGCAAAATTTGACGCGCCATTTGTTTCAACATCCGACGACATGCTCGAAATACGACGACACAACAGCAACGCAAACGAATTCACGGCGGATTTTCTTGTGTGAGAAATCAACACAGGTTTCCAAAAAGTTGGTACAGTTGGTGAAACAAGGAAAAAAGTGATACTTACCTTTGAAATGAAGATGCAAATTATAGAAAAATATGAGCGTGGGGTGCGCATCCGTGAGCTGGCTCAACAATACAGCTCCACGGTCCTCTACCGACCACCGTTCGCCAGTCTTTATAAGTTAAGGTGACAATTATTATTGTGGTAACATCGCCAAAGAAATCGCCAGCTTCGTCACGTTTTTATAATTTATTTAAGAACTTATTCAACACAAAACGCCCATTGCCCTCTGCAGTTGACTGTGCTCTCAAGAAAACGAAAGTATTATCTCTACCGCACTGACCTATCTCACTGTGACGTCAGCCCCGCGGTGCATTCAGGTACAGCAAAAAGTGTCCGCCACATTAGAATCCAATTTGTTACATTATTAACGGAATCATTTTTATTATTATTATTATTAATATTATTATTATCATTATTATATTATTCTGATTTTTATTAATAACTTATTTATTTTGCTATGTTTAATTGCCATTTATAATAATTGTACCAGCAGTATTTATTATGGATTTAGTGTAGGTTTTTGGGTGTGGAACGAATTAATGGAATTTTAATGTATTCCTATGGGAAAATCCTGCTCGACATACGACCATTTCGACTTACAAACAAGGTCTTGGAACGAATTAACTTCGTATGTAGAGGTACCACTGTATTGCTCTATCAAACACAAGAGTTGTTTTGGCTTTAAAATACAGCAGTTTCTTTTAGAGGAGTGCAAGAGCAGAAACTGCTTTTTCAGTCTTGTCTGTCTTTTCCGCCATATCTCTTTGTTTTTCACATGAAACCTAATACTGTATGTTAGAAAGTAACACAATTCCCTTTTTATTAAGAAACCGAAGTTCAGTGCCATTTTTTTCTCTAAGGCCTTTTTTTTAAACTCAGCTACGGTAAGGTCAACTTTGCTCGTCAACATCTGTCTAAATGTGGTGTGTTTAGTAAACTACGGTACGGAAAACCTTTCGACTCACCAAAGCGTTCTAGTAACCTGTAGAAATTTTGAAATTAAACCTTTTGAAATTATCTGTATGACATTTTAGATCAAAAAGAGCATCAGTAAATTTCACTATCTGCTCACCCACACCGGACGACAGATTGGTCTGGTTGCGAAGGGCATCGCATGCACTTTTGGTGATGGCTCTGGCTGGCGTTGAAGTAGCGAGGTTTTGAACAGGTGCGTTCGTGTCTCTCTCCGTGGCCGGTTGAAGAGTGCAAATGTCACGTTCCCCGCTCATTCTTTCCTTGTCCGCTCCTCAGACATTAAATAAGGCTCTCAGCAAAAAACACAGCCAGTGCACGCAGTGGATCTGTGACGGTATCTGTGAATGTTGAGGAGCAGACACATTAGTTTGTCTCTGAAGGCAGCATTTTGATAACTCAAGGTTTCCCCTACAATCAAAACATTGTGGCACACCGCCACACCAAAATAAAAGCCTGGCAAAAGAAATGTTTTTTATTTATTTTTATTTTTTTAAGTCTGTTTCAAACTAGCCAGCGAAGGGTTCGGCGGCAACCTATTCATTGTGTATTGCAATGTCCGTAATTATGCACGGCCCCCTTAAGAGACGAGCTGTCACGTAGAAGAAAGCGAGAAGGAGAACGACGAGCTAGCGAGAGATAGCGGTCGAATGTCGCGGCAGCCCGCTATTATTTTGTTATTGTTTTTCTTTATTATTGTTGCCACAATAAAGTGGTTAAGGCAATTCCGACTCCTCTCCTTCTTCACCCCATCCGGGGCATTACAGTATTTTGGATTTGAGTTTTAGGCGAAAGTGAGCAGTGGACGGCTGTCTTGGAAAGAACGGACGGATATATGCAATCACGGCAGACGAAACTTTGATAAATGCGCTTTTTTTCAAGTTTCATGAACATGGGGCACTCAAAAAATGGCATTCACCTTCTCACCGAAACTAATAAAACACTCTACACGGCAATTATAATTTTCTCCTACTCATTAAAACAGGTCCATTACGGGCATAGGTTTGGGGTCATTATTGGTATGGACGATATAACAGCATAACCTGCATGTACACTTTTTGCTGGGGACGGGACATTAATAAAACCAAACAGATTGGGTGAACGGGGGTCAGGGCTTGCTAGGTTAAATGATCGACGCAAAAATAAATCTGTATTGACTTGTAGTTGTACTAACTTTCACACTGCAAATTTATAACATCTTAATCTGGTAATTTTTTTTAAGAATCTAGTTGAATAATTTTCTCCATCTTGTTTTGAGTGTTCAAAACTAGTTAACAAATTAATGGGTCAGAGTACTCAATTTACTTTAGCTAAAAATCTGTTCTTATTAAGGCCATACATCCATTTTTTGGTAATTTTTCATCAAAATCAATGGAAAAAATGCTTTCAAATAATGTTTTGAACAATATCAACTCTTGAATTAAGAACATTTCTGACAAAAAAAAAAAAAAAAAGATTAAATATACTCACTTTTTGCTGAACTGAAAATATTATTATTTCAAGAAATCTGAGTAAAATTTATTTGAAGCCCTGGCAGATAATTTCACTTATTTCTGGTAGATTTACACTGAAAACAAGGGGATTTATCTAGTCATCAAACATCCGTTTGAGGAAAAAATTGTGTCAGTCTGAACTAAGCCTGAACGATATATCGTTTGTGCGCGATAGTCCCATCGCAAGGACGTGCGATAGTTTTTATTTTTTTCAATCCACATACGCCCTGCTTTCTGCTCTGCGCATAGCCTCACACGCTCTTTGAACCTCACAGTCACCGCAGCACTTGCTTATTAAAGTTAACGATGCTGGTATCTGTGATCTTGCCAAAGAAGCGGACATCACAGCGCAGCAGCTGTCAATCATCGTTTAACTTGTTAAACAGTTTCTGCAAGGAAGCCGCTTTGAAATGAATGTGTGTGTGTGTATGTGTGTGTGTGTGTGTGGGTTGGGTGTGTGTGTAGAGACGTTTGAGACATATAAATAAATGCCAGAAGTGATCATGAGGAGTTTGTAATATCTACATGTCCACCAAGAGTCGCAGCTAAGGTAGATAAACAGAAGTATTTAATAAAGCCAAGCATTTTTCTACTACAGTACTTTATTCTTGTTCAAAAATGATTTGGTTGGACAGTTATGTTTAAAACTGATCATAATTATTACATTTGAAGTGCTTAAAACCATTTATTAATATATATATATATATGTATATATATATGTATATATATATATATATATATACATATATTAGGGCTGTCAAAATGATCGCGTTATCGCGCGGTAATTAATTTTTTAAATTAATCACGTTAAAATATTTGACGCAATTAACGCACATGTCCCGCTCAGAAAGTATTCTGCCTTTTGGTAAGTTTTACAGCAAGGCTTTTTATGCTGTCCAACAGCGAACTCTTGTGGTCGCTTTGCGACATGGTTTATTGTTTTCTTACCGGTTCATTATGGCTGCACGACGTCTCAGGCTGATAATGTTGTGCTTATATGATCCTTGGACAAGATTAGTCCGTAAGTATGGTTGTTGTAAAGAATGTACATATTATGTTAGTAAGCAAAATGTTATATTTTTTGTATGAGACGCTTTTTGTTTATGTTTAGTCAACCTGTATAGCGTGCTAAGCTAACGTTGTTGCTAATGCAATGCTTGTGTACTTTTATTTTGTAGTTTTACGACGGTCTAAAGAGGACAATGGTTTGAGGCCATTTTATTAATAAATCAGATGAAAAAGGAAGAAGAATTATTAAGGCGTCGTTCACTAGTTGTCTAGCTTTGGAAAAAGTAGACGCTTCGGAGTGAGGACAGCATAGACAGATTTAAATGACAGTAGAGTGAAATGCCCACAACAGTCCTTATGTACCGTATGTTGAATGTATATATCCATCTTGTGTCTTATCTTTCCATTCCAACAATTTATTTTACATTATATATAATTTACAGAAAAATATGGCATATTTTATAGACGGTTTGAAGTGTGATTAACTGCGATTAATTATGATTAATTAATTTTTAAGCTGTAATTAACTCGATTAAAAATTTTAATCGTTTGACAGCCCTAATATATATATATATATATATATATATAAATATATATATATATATTAATCATACTTTGGGGAAAAAGTGAGAAAAAAACATGCCTTATATGTATATCTTTCCAATGCTAAATCTGAATAAATACATTGAGCACACACACAAAAAAATTGGGGGGGGGGCGGAGTGCACAACTTCGCGGTTTTTCACTTATCGCACGGGTTCTGGTCCCCATTAACCGCGAAAAACGAGGGATCACTGTACACTGGTCATTGTGAGTCATCCAAAGTCTTTCCAAACAGCTATTCAAGTAATCTAGTGAAAATTTCTTTTAAATTAAAAAAAAAAAAAAAATTATATCGTAATATAATATCCCAAACCCCAAAAAAATCGCAGCAAGTTCTGAACATAATGAAAGTAAGTCACTTAATAATGGTAGGGTCAATTCTTACGAAATATGTGAAGCCAATCTAAATGACCTCTATAACTGAACTCATTATATAATGCAAATAGGTTTACTTAAAAGTTGGTGTGGACAATTTGAGCATCCTGGAAAATTGCTCGTGTTATGTCCCTAACGTCTCTTTGCAAACTACGCCATTGGTCCATTAACAGAAGGACTATTATTGTTGTGGTAATGTAGTACGTATTAGGGCCAAATAAAAGGTAAAAGAAGGACTACTAGATGTAAATTGTTCTATTGCTACGAGGGGAAAAAAGTCGGATTATTACGTAGGGTAAAGTAGCTGTAATCAGCCACGCATTTTACGTACATGTACCGTAGAGCTACGACATTAGCCTGGCTAATTGAATATTTCAAATAGATATTTAATATGGTTCTTCTTAGGAAAAAATGTTACAAAATGCTATGAAATTGCTATGACGCAATTTTGCGTGGCATGACATGGTGAAGCTATCCGACTCAGATTAAAGCCCACCACCACAGTTTTAAAAAATCCTAGGGGAAACCCTGTAACTGACGCAACAGTATTAAAAAAAAAAAAAAAAAAAAAACAGTTCAATCCACTACCAAAATAACATACTGGCAGAATACATAAAATTCAGGTCATACAAAAATACTAGGCAAAATTAAGTGCACAATAACATCCCCTTATTCTGTGCAAGTCTCTCTCCGCATGTAACCCCCCCCCCCTAGAAAACCATACTACTAGATTAAATATTACACATTTCCTGACTGGAATGTTCAATAGATCATCAGCTATTAGCTCTAATACAAAGAATGACAATAAAATAGAGCGAACTACTGGTGGTCGCCATTATTCAACTCGGCAAAACAATAATACTACTCAGTTCAATTTCACATCGAGTACGTTCAAAACGTGACTTAACATATCCATGTAAGTTCCCAACAGCGTTTCAACATCTTAGCAAACGGTTAACAAATGTTATTAAGTACCTGTAGATGTTATTAAAAGGACAGTCATACGGGTAACGACAACTGTTACCACACTGTTCTTTTGCGCATGCGTGACTAGAGATTGCCGTCGTTCCTTCCTTCCGACATTTACTGCAGCGCCATCTACTGACTGGGCGATATAATGTATTCTGACGACGTGAAATCAAATTTTTTTTGTTCTTTTATTTTATTTTTTTTTATTAACAACAACACGACAGAATAAACAACAATACAAACACAAAATAAACACAAATCCGCCATGAGGTATAAACAAATCAAATATTGCATATCACAGAAAAAAAAAAGAATAATACTATAAGCAACTATTTACAAAAAAGTCGTTGTTTTTCACAAATATCAATTTTTTCCGCTTTTCTATTCTTTGATTTTTTAAACAGATTTATGAAGCATACAGTTTCATTGTGGAAGTGAGAAAAAGAACCTCCGTGAAGTTGGCCCCCCATCAGACGCAAATGTATATAAAAATTATGTCAATCGTTTGTGCTATGATTGTGCTTGTTTGTGCTGCAAAAAGTTTCGTTTGTGCCATCATCGTTTTGCAGTTATTAAACATTGTTTTTTAGGTCATCCAGAGCTCACCCAGCCCCCCATCTGCGGAGGAATGGAACCCCGGTGGTGTCATTTGATTCTGCCTCGTTAGTGCTGGATTGTGCTGTAAAAAGTTTTGTTTGAACTGCTACTGTTTTCGAGATATTCATAATAATGTATAGTGATGACGTCACGCGCAGCCCCCCATCTGTAACGGAATGGAACGGCGATGATGCCATTCGATAATGCTTCGTTAGTGCTTGTTTGTGCTGTAAAAAGTTTTTTTTGAACTGCTACGGTTTTCGAGATATTCATAATAATGTATAGTGATGACGTCACGCGCAGCCCCCCGTCTGCGGCGGAATGGAACAGCGATGATGCCATTTCTTTCTTCGTCGTTAGTGCTGGTTTGTGCTGTAAATTTTTTTGTTTGAACTGCCAGAGTTTTAACTTGCAGTGATGCTGGTGCTTTGGAAGAGGGCGACCATTATTCCTTTCCAAAGTGGTAAGTAACATCCAAGTCTTCATTATGTGGGCAATAATCTCAGGGAAGAAATGGATCCCCATCAGCCATGGCAAGTGACCTGCTCTCCTCACATATTTCTGTCACCCTCTGTCTGGATCTGCTTATGTGCGTCCACTGGTTCTTGCCCCACAACCTCTTTGACTTGGAAGCTGACAAGTTCTTCAGCTATTTGAGCTTTCAGGTACATCTTGCACCTTTGTGATGGGAGAAGGGCTACAGTAAGGTGCACTGTACTTCATAAATTGCAATGACAAAATGAGATTTTTCATTTTTCTCCTGTTTTGCCTTGCGCAGGGTGGCCAAATTTGGTAGATGGCTCAGCTCAGTGTTTCCAAAGTCCATCGGTTTCTCTGCCTGCGATGCCATACATGCGGTTCCTAATGTTTTGCAATAAGTTTTTCTTTTCAAATACATAAATTGCTTGCAAAAGGCCAACTGAGAAACATTGAGCAAGGTAAATCTGTTTTCTAAAACACAGCATTGATTTGTCACCTAACAATCACAGCTCAGCACAGCGTAAATTTAGATGATTATGGCAATGAAAATAGTAAACACACATAGCCTACCTTTGCAAGAATGATGGAGTTGCCGTTTGATACGGTCATAATGTGCAGATCCTGCACCCATCCGCAGCAAAACTGTTTGTAGCTTTGTAGTGATTTGTAATTTCGGAATCGCTGATGAGTGTAGTAACTTACACTAAATACAGCAGAATGTCCATTTCGTGTAACGGTGGAAGCCTGTCGACATCTTTTTGACTCCATTTGTCTTTGGCTTGCTCGTAAGGGTCAACATTGTTCACATCATTAAGTTTGATTACATATCTGTCCTTCGCCTTAGTAACGAGTTTGTCTCTGTATCGAACTGGCAAGTTAAAGTTTAATGTCCCGTGAGCCAGACCTGCTTCCAATATGGCTGCGTTGTTGTCAAATGTGACGTAAACTAGGGCTGTCCCAAACGACTAATTTTCTCCCGATTAGTCAGCCGACTATTTTTACGATTAGTCGACTAATCTAATAATTAATTATTTATTTATTATTATTTATTTTTTAAAACTAATTTAGCAATGAAATTTTTGTTGACGCTTATCAATTAAAAAAAAACATATTGGAACACTAAAATCATTTATTAAAGTACAAATAAACACGTAAATAACAATAATAAATCACAAATAAACAATGAGTTCAAATGCTGATAGAATTAACTAGTGTAGCATCCCGATTGAAAAGATGGTCTCTTAAACTGATGGTTTACAACTTTTATTCCATCCTTGATGTAAACACACCGTAAGAGCTACGGTGCACATAAATAAAGCAACACAATTAGAAATTAACAAAAACTTTTCACCTTTTTCCTTTTAAACCTTATTTATATATCAATGAATTGCCTATATGAATTGCCTTTACCTTATTACCTTATCATTGACAATCTCTCCCTTGAGTGAAATCACTGTATATACTGTATATATTTATGACCTTTTAACCTTATATAATTTTCTATACCATAAAATAAACCATAACATGAAATAAACCTTTCAATTAGCATTAAGAACAATACTAATAGCACTTATAGGCCCATTGTCAATGAAACATTATTATTTAGTAAGGCGACAGCACCCTCTGGTGTACAAAAAATGAAAAAAACAAAAAACAAAACAAACTTTACAAACTGCGTGAAGGCGCTTGAGGTGTTAATTCACGGCCGACGTGCAGCCAAGCTTGGCACTGAAGAGACAGGACAGAAGAGTGTACTCTCCTTTGTTTCTTTGAAATAAGTCAATGTTTTGGACACTCTGGTGCACTTTTTTTGGCTTTGTGCCGCTTTCCCCGCTTGCAAACAGAGCATCCGACATTCTAACTTTCCACGCATATATTTTTTTAACCCTTCATTAACCGTCGACGGCATTTTGTGCTCGTCGACGGATTTACGTCATCGATGACGTCGACTAGTCGGGACAGCTCTAATATATATATATATATATATATAAATATATATATATATATATATATATATATATATATATATATATATATACCTAAAAATGCCATTACGCTTGATAACACACATCACTTAAAAGTTAGGATTTTTTCCCACGTGTTTCAATTGAATTTCTATTTGTGTCAAGCCATTTTTAAGTTCTAGTTAAGTTTTACGCTACTCTAAACTGTAAGTCCTGATAGGATTTTGAGTTTTTGCAGTGTTCAAAATAAATGTATGATACAGGCTGTATTGGAGCACATTAGGGACCAGTGCTATTTGATGTTTTATCCAGCAATGACTACTAAGCTAAAATTGATAGTTAGCATTATTGAGTTTTTATTTTACATCCTTATCACTCCACAAAGCTATGTTAAGTTAAAGCCTGTATGTAAGTCACGTTAGCCACGCATCGAAAGTGGTCATAATTAATAGAAACCTAGCCCTCCGCAGGGCTAACGTTACGTGAGCTAGTGACTCAGACAGTAACGTTAATCTTATTTATTAGCGCTTAGCGCTCTACTGCTTTAAGATGGCCGCTGTTTATTAACGCTGCCCAGACGTGGCCGATCTGTCAAATTGCATCTAGTTCAACATACATGTGATCTCTATGAGACTCATCAGATGCTACCTGCTACCAACTTAACATCATGCGGGCTAGTTTTTAGCAACGTCGGCATAGTTTGGAGCGACTGTCGGCTGCGGAAATGTTTTTTATATTTTTTTATTGCTTCTTCCTCTACACACGTGACGTCAGCGCGTTGTCCCGCATTAAAAGTAGTCCGAGCGAAACGTGATGCTTAGAGCTGTCAAAATAAACGATTACTCGAGGTGAATAAAATTACTCGGATCAGTTTTTAAACTCGAGTTACTCGAGTATTCGTTTCAGCTCTAGTACCAATTGAGCATCGTTGGAACGCCATAGCCTACCTGAATATTGTTGCTGACCATGTCCATCCCTTTATGACCACAATGTACCCAACTTCTGATGGCTACTTTCAGCAGGATAATGCACCATGTCATGAAGCTGGAATCATCTCAGACTGGTTGCTTGAACATGACGATGAGTTCACTGTACTAAAATGGCCTCCACAGTCACCAGATCTCAATCCAATAGAGCATATTTGGGATGTGGTGGAACGGGAGATTCGCATCATGGATGTGCAGCTGACAAATCTGCACCAACTGTGTGATGCCGTCATGTCAATATGGACCAAACTCTCTGAGGAATGCTTCCAGCACCTTGTTAAATCTACGCCACAAAGAATTGAGGCAGTTCTGAAGGCAAAAGGGGGTCCAACCCGTTACTAGCATGATGTACCTAATAAAGTGGCCGGTGAGTGTATATACACTATATACTGTTAGTGAATGAGGCTAGCGGCCGCCTGGCGTAACAGGAGCTTTTCTGGCTAAAAATCTTTTGAATAAATCCTTAAATCCCTGAATTCTTCATAGATATGGACGTAGAACAGTCTCGATTCTTGGTTAAAAGCAAAGAAACCGTGCAGTTAGCATTTATTTTATGTATATTGACGAAGTACTTTGGTGGCGGAAATTCTTGTGAATAAATGCTTAAATTCCCAAATTCTTCATGGATATGGACATAAAACAGTCTTGATTCTTGTTTAAAAGCAAAGAATCTGTGCAGTTAGCGTTTATTTTACATTGCTGACAAAGTACCATGCTACTGTGTTAGCGAATTAGACCAGCGGCTGCCTGGCGTAACAGGAGCTTTTCTGGCTAAAATTCTTGTGAATAAATGCTTAAATCCCCAAATTCTTCATAGATATGGACGTAAAACAGTCTTGATTCTTGGTTAAAAGTAAACTATGAGGTTAGTCAGTTAGGAAAATTAGCCTCCTCCATGTGTAATAGTGTTGTATCGGTCGTGAACGATTCGTTCTTTTTTAACTCTGCTCTGGGTGATGATGTCGGCAGAGTAACGATTTCAGCTGATTTAGAATTCAGCCCAATGGAGGAGGAAGATTCTGAACTAGGATAATGCAACTGAGAGCAGCAAAATGTCATCATTGTTTTTATCTCTATACTCCAATATTTTTTACAGGATAATCTTTGACTCTAAAAATGTTTCCCCGATTGCTAAATAAATTGTATGGTAATGACAAATAAGTCTTGTGCTAAATGGAATATGAAGGATTAAAAATGCATTCATTCAGTACGACAGGGCTAAATTACTGCATAATGGTCAAAACTATCGACTTCTTAAACCTCCCGAATGATATTTTACGCCACCGGAGTTAGTCGGCTCTTGTCATTTCCCTGCGGGGACTCAGAGACAAGGAAAGAATGTAAACAAAAGAGTGTGAGAGCTATGCTATATGCTAACTCGAACTGAGCGGCTCTTCCAAGTCTCTTCCTCGCATTTGGAAAAACGAAAAATCCCACAACTCTACCCCTACTCATGTCGCACATGGCGACCAGGTTGATAGGCTTCACCGATCTTCGAAGCAGCAAAATTTGATTTAAAGCTTTTTTGTAATTGAATTTCTCGAGTTAATCGATTAATCGTTGCAGCACTATGATTTTAATTCCACTAATCTATTTTGGATTTCATTTTCAGTGTCATATAAAGTGTATCAGAAAAGTGAGTACACCCCTCGCATTTCTGCAGATATTTAAGTATATCTTTTCATGGGACAACACTGACAAAATGACACTTTGACACAATGAGAAGTAGTCTGTGTGCATCTTATATAATAGATTTAATTTATTTTCCCCTCAAAATACAGCCATTAATATCTAAACCCCTGGCAACAAAAGTGAGTACACCGTTGTCAGGGAAATTCAACTTTGAACTCCGAGACAAGTGTCAACTTGATAGCTCGATGAGAAATGAATCACACTCAACCGATGATAGTCTTTGCAGGTTTTATGTAGAACACAAGAGCTCTTGGGTACAGACACGGAATAACACACAAAGTGCCTCTCCGCATGTGGACAAAAGAGAGATACAGGGCATCCCTCTATTTATGGGTTGACAACATAGAAACGAAATCGAAACCGAGTAAGAACATCTCAAGTTACAGAAAAACATCTCTCATAGGGGAAAACCACCTTTAGCTATAACCTTGAATCAGCAACTGTGGCCAGGAAGAAGTTTGATAAGCCATAGTTGCCACATTGTATTCATTCAGGGCATATTGGAAACAACAGGAACATGACAGTCCATATTTGGGCATATTGACTCCGTCTACAATCGTCAAGGCTATGAGAAGGCCCACTCAAAAATATTACAACAGATTGTTCTAACAATGATACTCTATGCTATAATGTTCTCATGCAAGCATAACAAAAGCATTCAACGTATAATATATAATGGTTGTGTTTTAAGCATTAATAAATTCTCTCACAAGCGTTTAGAAACTACATCCCTAAATGTCCAAATTGAGTACTGCTTGTCATTTTCCCTCCAAAATGTCATGTGACTCAATAGCGTTACTAGGTCCAGGTGTTCATGGGAGCAGGGGTGTTCAAATTTGTAGTGCAGCTCTCACACTCTCTCACACTGGTCAATGAAAGTTCCAACATGGCACTCCATGGCAAAGAACTCTCTGAGGATCTTAAAAGACATATTGTTGCGTTAAAAGATGGCCGAGGCTACAAGAAGATTGCCAAAAGCCTGAAACTCAGCTACAGCAAAGTGGCTAAGATTTGAAAAGAGCATGGTCCACTCAGAACAGACCACGGGTTGGTCATCCAAAGAAGCGGAGCATACGTGCTGAGCGTCACATCCAAATGCTTTCTTTAAAAGATCGTTGCAGAAGTGCTGTCAGCATTGCTGCAGAGATCGAAGATGTGGGGGCTCAGCCTGTTAGTGCTCCGATAATACGTCGCACTCTACATCAAATTGGTGTACATGGCTGTCACCCCAGAAGGAAGCCTCTTCTGAACACTACACAAGAATGCCAGCAAACAGTTTGCTGAAGACATATCAACAAAGCACATGGATTACTGGAACCATGTCGTATGGTCTGATGAGACGAAGATTAATTTGTTTGGATCTGATGGTCTCAAGCATGTGTGGCGGCGACCAGGTGAGGAGTACAAAGATAAGTGTGTCATGCCTACAGTCAAGCACGGTGGTGGGAATGTCATGGTCTGGGGCTGCATGAATGCTGCAGGTGTTGGAGAGTTACATTCCATTGAGTGAAACATGAACTCCAACATGTACTGTGAAATACTGCAGCAGAGCATGATCCCCTCCCTCCAGAAACGCAGGGCAGTGCTCCAGCATGACAGTGACCCCAGAAACACATCCAAGATGACCACTGCTTTACTGAAGAGGCTGAGGGTAAAGGTGATGGACTGGCCAAGCATGTCTCCAGACTTGAACCCAATAGAACATCTTTGGGTGATCCTCAAGCGGAAGTTGGAGGTGCGCAAAATCTCAAATAATCGGCAGCTCCGCAACGTCGTCATGGAGGTGTGGAAGAGCATTCTAGTGGCAACCTGTGAAGCGCTGGTCAACTCCATGCCCAGGAGAGTAAAGGCAGTTCTGGATAATAGTGGTGGCCACACAAAATATTGACAGTTCACATGTTGTATGTTAATATTAACAACTTTCACTAAGGCGTGTACTCACTTTTGCTGCCAGGAGTTTAGATATTAATGGCTGTATTTTGAATTATTTTGAGGGGAAAATGTATAAACTCTATTATATAAGATGTCAAAGTGTCAGTGTTGTCCCAGTAAAGATATACTTAAATATCTGCAGAAATGCGAGGGGTGTACTCACTTTTGTCATACACTGTAGTCTTTAAAGTTATTTTGGATGACGATATAACACACAAATGAAATGATCGCCTCCTCAGTCAGGCGGTACAATTAACAGTAATGAGGTCACTTTAGGCATAGTTGATGTGCTGAACTCTGACCAGTCCATGCACAAAGGCTGCAAGTTTGTATATTTACTCTCTGCCCAACATATCACGATGTTGGCGATATTAGATCCTCATCATGATATTATATATCTTTTTGGTGATATACATCACTACATGTATGTGTCATCTGTTTTCTTTGTAAGAGACCGTGTCCACGACCGTGCAAACTTGACCTGCAAAAAGAAGCCGAGTGGACTAGACGCTCCCACCAGGATAGTGCTCCTGTCCAGCGAACACCATTCCAGTTCATTTAAGTGAGATCATTTTGTTTTTTAACTTTATCCAGCGTTGTGTTGACATCGAAATATTGAACTTGTTCTGCTGCTTAGTCCCCACTAAACAGTGCGTGGTTTGCTGGGAGCCTGTTCGTGATTGGCCTACGGGCAACCATGTCCCACAACCAAAGCGACCCGTTTTCGACCCAAAGAAAGCAGACGGAGAGAGACCCCCGTGGCTCGTTCTCGGGCGAAACACTTGGCCCTAGCTCTTCTGCGGGTCTTTCACAGGCTTCTGACAGACATGCGATTTCCATGCTGGTGCACAGTTACCGGCAAAGAGTCAACACCAGTCAAGACATTTATGCTCCAAAGCAAAACGATCGTGGGCAAGACTTCCTCTCCTTGGATGCGGCAGAAAGATATTTCCAAAACATCAACAGACACTCTGACGTAGGCGATGGCTCCGCGAGTCGCTTGTCTGACTCTGGCCGAACCTCCTCTGCCACCTCTTCTAACTATTATCAACCATCAATATCAGCAGAACGTTCTTCTTCGCTTGCTGTGCCTAGTGAGAAGGATCGCAACCTCGGCTCCATTCCATGCCGACTTGGTGACATGGACCGATCATCTGAGCCCCTTCAACCCAATTATACGGCCGAGACAGCCACTGACATCCTTCTGAAATTTGGACTTGAACACAAAGACTTAGAACATCTTTTCTCCTACCCTGAAGACCAGCTCAACCCTGAGAACTTGCCCTTCATCTTGCAGCAAATTCGCATTAAGAAGGACAAAAAGGCATCTGAGGCCAATTGCTCCAAACCCCTGCGTGAACCGGCCCCCGACCGAGACCATGCTGGTGGGGACAAGTTGAGAGATCCTGGACTGGCTCAAAAGGACTCACCATCTCCTCTTCACCAGTCAAGTAACAAATACGCTGGCAAGATAGAGGAGAATGTTCAGGGCAGAGCAAAAAGAGCTGAGGATGACAGTTTACTGACAATTGACGATTTAGACAGTAGTTGCAGTCAAGACCTGGCGCAGCAGGTGGGAAAAAGCAAACATTCTTACTTGGATCAACAGACTAGTCGCTGCTCTTTCTTCAGCTCTATCCTGACATCTGCTTCACCCAAAAGTTCCGATCCAGTCAAATCAGCCCAGTCAACCAAATCTCATGCCCTGAAATCCAGTGATTTTGAACAAGCACAGCCTGTGCTTAAATCCATATTAAAGCCACAACCACAAGTTCCGCGACCAATTGCACGTCGCGTTTCTCCCAGCAAACCTGATCTCATGGTGCTTGGTGGAGATGATACCAGCAGCAGCTGTGACCCGTTTAAGAATGTAGCTCCTGCTTGTGACAACAAGTCAAAAAAGCAGCAGATGCCTTCACAATGTCAGAATATCGAGAAAGAGCCGTCACAAAAGGAGGTGTACACACAGAAACCACCGAAGGTCAAGAAGACTCAGCACCCGCCGAGCAAATCGCAGCAGCCGAGCCAGAAGCACCCCCTGGTGCCTATCCCAGCAAAACTGCAAAACCCGGCCAAAAAGGAGCACGTGCTTGCGAAACCGACGTTTGTGAAGATGGAGAAGCAGCAGGTTCATCACATCCCTAGCATCATGAGCTCGCAGCCATATCTGTTTTGCATCCCGGGTCCAAGTTCCAATGTTGCACATGACCTGAAACCGGTACAGGAGAAGGTCTTTTCGGATTTGCCCACGGCAGTCAATATGCGGGACTATGCTGCAACCACACCGAAAGTCTTTCCACACTTGTGTTCTCTTTGTAACAAAGAGTGTGTCCATTTAAAGGTGAGTGGACGCCTGCTCTTTTGTTCTGTTCTGCCTATGGCTGCTTAATTCTCTCTTTGTCACATTTTGTATATACACATTGCTACGCTGTTGTAATCTGTAGTACTTTTTGGGAGTCGGACCAGCATTTTGTTGAGCCATCACCTGTTAACATTCGAACAGCAGGAAGACCAGTAGCATTGAAGAATCCTTTTACACCTTTGTTTTTTTTTTGCTACTTTGATATTCAGCTTTAGAGACAAACATTTGACTCGTAGAGAATGACCAGTCAAAAAAAAGTTGGCACGGAAAACAAAAGGTCATAGACTCTAATATGATGACAAATAATATTAATACGAATCAAGGTAAGATAATATTATACACATCTAATACACTTCTTCAATGTCGCAATATTTATTTCCATCGAGTGTTGCATTGATGGTAGAGTCAAACCACCTCGCAAACCCTTCTCCAGGACATAGCAAAGATTCTCAATGGGGTTAAGGTCTGTACTCTGTGGTGGCCAAACCATGAGTGAAAATGAAGTCTCATGCTACCTGAACCAGTCTTTTTTTGTCTGTTAAACGATGCCTTTTCGCGCTGTGCCCAGGCTGGGTCCCATGGATACAGCCCCAGCCACCAGACACTGGCCTTCGAGGCTCACCTCCAGAGAGGGGTCCCGGTAACCCGCGTCCGGGCAAGGGAAACCTAAGTCTGTTCATTTTTTTCATCATAAGGGTTCTTTTGTGCCATGGTTTGTCTGGCTCCTCACCTAGGACCTGTTTGCCATGGGTGATCCTGCCAGGAGCATGAAGCCCCAGACAACATAACTCCTAGGATCATTGGGACACGCAAAACCCCTCCACCACGATAAGGAGGGGAACCGCAGATTCAGGAGAAGCAGTTTGGTTTTCTGTCGGCCGTGGAACAGTGGACCAGCTCTGCACTCTCAGCAGGGTCCTCGAGAGTTCATGGGAGTTTGCCCAACCGGTCTACATGTGTTTTGTGGATTTGTGGAAAGGCATTTGACCGTGTCCCTCAGGGAGTCCTGTGGGGGGTGTTTCAGTAGTACGGAGTACCGAGACCCCTGGTAAGTGCTCTTCGGTATGGTACGACCGGTGCCAGAGTTTGCTGGCAGTTAGTCAGACTCGTTCCCAGTGAGGTTTGGACTCTGCCAAGGTTGCCCTTTGTCACCGATTCTGTTCATAACTTTCAGAGACAGAATTTGTAGGCGTAGCCGAAGCGTTGAGGGGTTCCAGTTTGGTTACCTCAGCATTGCATCTCTGCTTTTTGCTGTTGGCGTCAGCAAGCCGTGACTTCCAACTCTCACTGGAGCGGTTCGCAGTCGAGTGTGAAGCGGTTGAGATGAATATCAGCACCTCCAAATATGAGACCGTGGTCCTCAGTTGAAAAAGGGTGTCGTGCCCTCTCCGGGTTGGGGATGAGATCCTGCCTCAAGTGGAGGAGTGCAAGTATCTTAGGGTCTTGTATACGAGTGAAGGTAGGGGGATCGACAGGCGGATCGACGTAGCGTCTGCAGAGATTCATACTCTGAACCAGTCTGTAGTGGTGAAGAAAGAGCTGAGCCAAAAGGCAAAGGTTGTAATTTACCAGACGATCTACGTTCCTACCCTCACCTATGGTCACGAGCTTGTGACCTGAAGGAATTTGGCCTCCCAGCCAAGCCGCCGGAACCGCGACAGCCGAACCGGTAGGCGTCCCGCTGGCGCAGCCCCAGTAATTCGTCCAGAAAGGCCAAACTCTGCGCGTTCACTTCAGCGTTAACCCTTTGTACGGACTCCATTTTGAATGGTTTAAAGAAGGCTCACCGAAAATAGGTTGACAATTTATTCGTCGACGGTGATCAAAAAGCAAGGCAAAACAGACAACGGAGAGGCAATGCTCGATCCAAGGTCCGCAAAACAACGGATCCATCGGAATGTTCCCGAGAAACGACAGTTTTTAGCTAAATGTTCTGTCTTTTGAAAGCTGCGGTGGAGTGGGCTGAGCGGAAGGCGTGCCTGGGTGTTGTCTTGGGATCATCCTTCTGTGGCAGGTTTGGGCTGTCAAGTTCGTGTGTCATCTTTCGTGGCTGGGTTGTGGTTGCCACAGCAACTGAGGCATGTCTTGATGTCTAAGGCGCCGAGCTATCAACTTGTTGCCTTGGTAGGGCGGGGGTGTCCTGACCCCACCGAAGAGATGCTGACGTCCTTCGCTTATCGGGCGAGGGCTGATAAGACGGTCAACTTTACTGTGTCAAATGGCATGGAGTAACGTCTCCTTAAATGCTTTACTATGATGAATGTCTTCGACTAATGTAAACAGTTATACGGTGTCTGCGAGAAAGGTAACTATCCCCTTCAGACTGAAAGAACGAGATCCCGGATACAATGACTTTCCTCTGCAGGGTGTCTGGGCTCGCCCTTAGAGATAGGGCGAGAAGCTCAGTCATCCGGGAGGGACTTGGTGTCGAGCTGCTACTCCTCCGAGTTGATACAAGCCAGTTGAGGTGGCTCGGGCATCTGTGTCGGATGCCTCCCGGACGCCTCCGTGGAAAGGTGTTCCGGGCATCTCTCACTGGCGGGAGGCTGCAGGGACAAGCCAGGACATGCTGCAGAGACTATGGCTCTCAGCTGGCCTGGGAACGCCTTGGAATCCCGGCGGAGAAGCAGTTTGAAGTGGCTGTGGAGAGGGAAGTCTGGGCTTCCCTGGTAAAAGGTGCTGCCTCCCCACCCGACTCCGGATTTAGCGGTAGATAATGGATGGATGGAGTAAAGTTGTGTATTGAATAGGTATCAAACAAACATCAAGAAAAACATATTTTATCATCACATTTTTACTCATTCAGTGTGAAACCTGGGCTTCTGTATTGGAGTAGGTCTCACTGAATTCCAATTGTTCAGTTCTTTAGATTCTAGCGTAAATCCCAATGAAAGATAGATTTTGCGTATTGCTTTAAACCTGAGAGACTCCGAGAAGAAATGGTCTTTGCTTCCTTTTGACCGCTATTTAATAAATTTTGTTCAGTTCAACATTCGCATCTTTCAGTTTCACTAGCTGGCCGCTACCGCAAGCCCCAATGCCACTTTTACCTCTTCTGCATTACAAACCAAAGTAATTAGCTACCGATTGACACCTACTGATAAGGAAGAGTATTGCATGATTACCAACCATTGGACAGCACAGACACCAGATATTGCATAGTTGCAGATTCATTTTTCAAAATATTTTGACATAAATTAGGTGAAATGGGTGACTTGTTGAGCTACAGAGAGAAAACCAATACTTGTGCGTTTTTGTTTATGAAACCATGGGGATATAAAAAGCCCAGTAATTGCTTGTATTACTGTAGTGTTGGTACGTTTGAAGAAATGCTTTGTGCAGACTGGCCTTTTATTTTTTGATATGTTATGCCTGCCAGGACTGGCTTACTCACCAGAACACCAACTTTCACCTTGAGAACTGCAAAGTCCTCCGACAGCAGTAAGTATTGTTTTTTTTTGTGTGTGTTTGTGTGTGTGTGTGTGTGTGTGGGGGGGGGGGGGTTGTCCTCAAATTAAAGAAACAAAACTTGTTTTGTTTTTACAAAGTCTAGCATTGTACTTTGGTAAATCCTACATCGATTATACTATTTAGATATCCGCAATGGAATGGGAAGGTGGTGGATTCTTCTAAGGATAAACCAAACAATGAGACGCCCCCATCAAAGGTCCAAAATAAGAAATCTCATCATGGATCTCGCTCATCTTCCGGCTCCGTCACGCCACGACGCCGTCGCAGCCGCAGCCCAGAAACTCAAAGAGAGAAGAGGCCACGGAGAAGGACCCGATCTCGCTCTCCTAAGAGCTCCAGATACCGAAGCAGGTACTGTCCAGTTTTCACTCTTCACCCCAATCCTTATTGTTTCTTGCTTGAATTTGGGCCTGGACGATGTGTCGTTTGAACATAACCGTCACGATGTGCCATGTGCGAAAATCCCATCGCAGGAAGTACAATTTTTTTTTTTGGATCATGCAAACTTTTGTTTTGCTTCTTAAAAGCAGCAAGTGTCCAGAGATACGGGCTCCTGTATTCCTTATATATACAGTAATCTTTATCATTCACAGATGAAGTCCCTTAGCCTGGAGTAAACGGTAAAAAAGGGTAGTCCCCGGGTTACGAACGAGTGCCGTTCCTACACTGGCGATGTCACCCGAATTTTCGTGTGAACTGGAATTAACCATTTATGTGCTCATAAAACTCAAAATAACTACAAAAAGTCGACAAGTCAAAACAAATTATTGTATTGTAGCATCTACAAGGATGACGCCCACTTGGTGATGATAATGCATAGTGAACAGGAAAACAGTCCCATTATTTTCAAATAATTGTACCCTCCTGAACACCACGAACTGAATGTAAAAAGTTTCCACAGCGTTTAACATAACGCTCGCCACTCTAAATGCTAATGCTGGCAGGAACGCGAATGCTAAGCTAACGCTCCGAGCCACCTGGCATCGTGTTTGCAACGGCATCACAACCCTCCTTCTCTTCGCTCTGCTCTCTCCATGTCTTCAGCGTCTTTTAACCAGAATGTAGTAACACATATTAACACACACCTTTACATCTGCAGGAACGGTAACAGCGTTGCAAAGATGGGAAAAGTAATTAATTGGATTAGTCACTACTGACAAAAATAATCCCGTTAGTAACGCCGTTATACTCTGACACAGGTATGAACAACACTGCGGACGAGACTCCGGCGTCGTAAAGTCGAAATCACTTATGTCGGGAACGTCGTAACTAAGCCTGTCGCAATATGCACAGGGTACCTGCGGGTTATTAAAAGTATTTAAAAAGCATTGAATTTAGTTTTCCATTTTTAAAAGTATTAAATTAGCTGTCGTAAGTCTGGAATTTTTCCACTGTGGTTTTAATTTTGAAGAACATATCAGTGCAACCTAAATTATATCCGTGACAAAAGTTTTTTTTTTTTTTTAATCCATAACGAAGATGACGCGTAGAATTTTTACGATGCACTGCACTACAAATCATAATGCACCTCGTGCGTGCGCGCCGTTAGCATCATTAGCATCAACATCACAACAGCAGTCAATCGCACAGTACTGTGTGCTAACGTAAGGAACTGCTCAGATGCCTTAGTTGTTATGTTCGACGAAAGCCTCAACAAGACAAGTCCAAACAGTTGGACCAGCATGTGAGGTATTGGATCGGCGACCAAGTCGCATCCAGATACTTTTGGGTCGCAGTTTATGGGTCATGCGAAGGCAGTGGACCTGCTTAACATTTCAAAGTAAGTTGCCAGTTTCTCCAATTAAAATGTGTTAGATGCAATAATGTATTTCTGCACAGTTTGCCTTTCGAATGAATGTGAATTTCGTAGTTTTAATTCAAGTTACCCATGTTCAAAGGGGTATTGGCAGGTGCACTAGCCTTAGGATGGATAAACCGGAGTCGTAGATTCACCATCACTCTCAGATACACAACACGGTTGACACTGTCTATTATTGGAACGAGTGTGGGGTAACGTTAATCTGAATAACATGGCATGGTGATAGGCAAATTATAATGTAGGTGATAGTAAAACACCTCCTGGTATATTTAAATGTTTTTCTTGATTGAATAAGAGTATGGATTTTCTCTATCTGATGAAGAGAAATAGCTAACAAAGGATTAACATGTGTTTTGTATACTTCTTGTAATGTGATTAGAAAAAAACAATTACCAAGGGAAATGGTCATGTGTAGCTTTTTTATTTTGTGGTAATTAATGGTAAACTACTGCCATTTAGTGGCTGTTTTTTAAACTTTCACTGCCAATTGCAAGATTTTCCCAAGCACTTTACAGTTAAGGTGACCAACTTGACAATCACAATGTAATTTCTGAAGTTGCTTTACAAAAATAGTGTAAAATCCATTATATCCTGGGGGAAAAAAATCTGAAAGACCTTATATTTAAATGTGTTTTAATTGTATCTTCAGTAAATGTGCATTCTTTTGTCAAACACACTTAGTAATTGAGGTTAAATTTGATGTTCAGTGCTTTATTTTTTTTTAATATGATTCAATATTATCTAAATAATGGGTGCGAGAAAAGTATTAATCTTCAGTTGAAATGGCATTAAAAAAGGTCTTAAAAGTCTTGAATTTAGATTTATCAATCCTGGGGGGACCCTGTATGCAATAATTCCATTTATCGCACGATAAATAAAAATGAAGGCGGTAATTTTTCCGCTGCGATTTATCGCCTCGCGTGCAAGTGCGTGCGCACGTGGGGCAGACGTGCTGTTAAAAGTTCGAATTCCTTGTTACCAACTACACAAAATGCATATCCATTCCAGGTCCGGCAAAAAATAGCGCCGGAGCCAATCCGTTCCCAATATATCCTATTGTTCAATGTATACCGGCCGCGTCAGTGCTCCGGATTGACTGCGGACCATTTCCGGCGTGCCGGAGCCCGCCGAATGGTTTAGGCGATTTTCTATTTTTGCTGGAAACGCATCCGTCAAAATGTGCGGATCCAAGCCTGGAGTCAAAAGCCCAGTGTCTTATTAACGGTTTAAACACCAGCGAACATGGATGAAGAATGTCTCATCATGGAGGTGGAAAGTCACAAAGTGATTTATGATGCAGCAGATCATTATTATAAGGACAGCATTAAAAAGGAAGCTGTAAGGTGTCCCATTTAGTGTGTTTTTCTGGCAATGATATCAAACACACGACGTGCTGACAACTTTTATTTTTATTAACACACGGCGCTAACATCACTGTTGCTTGCGCTTCAGGATATTTACAACTCAGTCCGCCAAAACATTGTTACCAACTTGGCTGCTACGAACAACCTTGCTTTGACAACGGACAGCTGAATGGACATGATGAACAATGAGTTGCAAATTAAGAGCACTGTACTTCAAATCCGTCCTGTTTATGACAGTCGATTGTCATACGCTGGTGTTGTGCAGTAATGAGCAAACGTGACTTCTGTGGCGTTTGCTAACTTTGTTAATGCGCGCACACGTTAGATATCATGAAATAGCAAACTAGATGTGCTACATCCCATGCCATTGTCAACGTGAGCCTAGAGTGATTATGGGACACGTAGTCCATATACTACATTGATGAATTATAAACCGCCATCACTGAATGGAAGTTAAGCAGGCCAAATCAATCCATACCAGTGACTATAGATAATGCTGCAAATATTGTTAATTCAGTACGTGACACAGACAGATTCGGACCACAAATAGGATGTTTTGCACATATAGTAAACCTAGCTGCTAAGAGAGCTGTAGCAATCAACAGTGTGCCCCGGCTCACTTTACAAACAGTAAAGATTGTTCTCAGCACTTTTATATAAAATTTCTTCAGATCAGTAAGAAGTAACCACATAAATATTATGCACTAAAATGCATGTTTATATGATGGCAATTTAATTTTTGCTCGTTAGCCAAAAAAAAAAAAAAAAAAAAAAAACGAAACAAAAAATACAGTTGTTATTATTTTTTTTTTCAGAGCCTTAAATGTATTGAATCGAATCGAAAGTCGTATCCCCCGTATCGAAAATCGTACCGAACCGTGACTTAACTGTATCGTTGCATCCCTATGGAACCCCTTAGCAGAAGCTATGAGGGGCAGTTTACATTTGCCTAAATGCTTAAGTTATTAAGTGCAATTTTATTTTTTTTCTTGAAAAACACATTTTATTTATTCTGTGTTTCTGAGCCGTATTAGGATTGTTTTTAGTGTGATTTCTTAAAAAAAAATTTTTTTAATTTAAGAGTAAACATTTATCACGTTTCAATAAGTGTACTTAATCTATTAATATATACTGTATTCTCACTGTGTTATTGTAAATTGGTTTAAAAAAAATGGGGGGTGCAATAATATTGCATATTGCAATAATTTATAAGATAAATTATCGCACACTAAAATTTTTTATCTAGTCATAGCTAGGCATGTGCCGGTATGAGATTTTCACGGTACGATAACCGTGAGCAAAAATACCGCGGTTTCACGGTATCAGGGTATTGCAATTATAGCTCCAAAATTTTGAGATGTATGGGTTAAAAAATTTTTTTTTAAAATCCAGTGAACAGGATTTTTTCAAAACATATTTGCAAATTGGAACATGAATATAATGTGAAAATAAATAAATTAACAAAAAATAACAAATATTATATAAAATTAAAATAAATAGAACCTAGACTATACCCACAGCCACAGCTCAAGTTGCTCAATATTAGAGTAAGAACAAAATATTTGCTATAAAAAGTAAAAACACTTCTAAATAAAATTAAAAATATATACTGTATACTTTTTTTTGAGGGGGGAAGCTCAAGTGAAGTTTCGCCATTTTCAGCCACTGTGTCAACTCTAGTCTACATGATGCCATGCCTTTGTGTTAAAAAGAACAAAGAATTCATAAGTTAATAAGTTAGTTAAAAATGTATAAGTTAGTTTTATAAATTAGTTAAAATGTAAATATTGTTGAGGAAAAGTTTCATCTAAAAAAAAAAAAAAAAAAGTGAGGAGTGAGACCTCCTCTCTCAATTAGCGATCTTTGACGCGATTCTTTTTCTTTCCCCCCTGCATTCAAGCTTTTCTCTCACTCAGCGGCTGTGAGACATTAAAGAAGCTGCTCTCCCAGCTTAGCCTAGGCTAACATTCGTCTTTGTAAGTTTTAGTTAGTTTGTATATTGAATTTGAAAGGAAAATGTGTGTTTTGTTTTTGGCGAACTTTTTAATGGAGCTACTGCTATCCTGTTGAACCTAATCACACGTTGAAAAATACAATTGTACAGCGTTTTAAATGTATTTATTTGTATATTTCACCACGATTTGAGAGCTCAATAAATTGAAGAAAAGTACACCTTGTGTTTGGAGGATTTGTTTTTGGGTTTGCTGGCTGTTTAGTGACGCTCACGGCAACAAACGGGAAGGGGTGAGCGGTGCCGCACCAAGCCACTTCGGCTGCATTTTGGCACATGAAAAATAGCGAATACCGTACTAAGGCGCGACGTTTTCACACCACGGTAAACCGTGAAACCGGTAACCGGCACATGTCTAGTCATAGCCCTGGCACTACCTGTATATGAACACTATGTGGTCATTGTGAGTCAACCAGACTTCCCAACCAGAGCTATTCAAGTCATCTGGTGAAGATTCTTCTAGTTTCAATATCACAATGTATATCACAATATATTGCAAACACCCAAAAATTTGCAGTGTCAATTTTTTTCCCAGTATCTTTGAGCCCTACTTTGAAATAACCAATATGTTAATTTTCCAGCTCTCGTTCCTCAAGATCCACGTCTCGTTCCTCGAGATCCACGTCTCGTTCGTACTCCTCGAATGCATCCAAGTATCGTCGTTCGCGCTCAAGAAGCTATGAGAGGCGCCCCTCGTGGCGAAGCCCGGCAGGACACTTGTCTTCAAGAAGAATCCATGAAAACCGGTCCTCCACGCAGAATAGGTCCTCGTCACCGAGCCGGCACGAAAACAGGTCCTTCACACAGAAGAGGTCCCCGTCACTGAGCTGCCACGAAAATCGCTGGTCACCCAAGAGAAGCCGCGAGAGATGGTCACCGAATGCATCCAAGTATCGTCGTTCGCGCTCAAGAAGCTATGAGAGGCAAAGCCCGGCGGGACACTTGTCTTCAAGAAGACTCCATGAAAACCAGTCCTCAACACCGAGGAGGTCCTCGTCACCGAGCTGGCACGATAACCGGTCCTTCACACAGAGGAGTTCCTCGTCACCGAGCCGGCACGAAAACCGGTCCTTCACACAGAGGAAGTCTTGGTCACCGAGCCGGCACGAAAACCGGTCCTTCACACAGAAGAGGTCCTCGTCACCGAGCCGGCACGAAAACCGGTCCTTTACACAGAGGAGGTCCTCGTCACCGAGCCGGCACGAAAACTGGTCCTTCACACAGAGGAGGTCCTCGTCACCGAGCTGCCATGAAAACTGGTCCTTCACGCAGACGAGGTCCTTGTCACCGACCTCCCACGAAAACTGGTCCTTCATACAGAGGAGGTCCCCGTCACCGAGCTGCCACGAAAATTGCTGGTCACCCAAGAGAAGTCGCGAGAGATGGTCACCTGCAAAGAGGAGTTACGACGCGGTCGCTACGCCGCAGAGCAGCCAAGAGTTGTCAACCAAAGAAGATAGATTTGTAAAAAAACTTATGAAAACATCAGGTGAGTCGAGACGGGTCAGGCGGGAAGTAACGAAGTATATGAATTGAATTCACCACTTTGTGTTCGATCCAGTTGTCCAGTCTATGCCAAAGCAGATTGATTTGGAGGCTATGGTCAAAACTCTGGCCCCCGCCTTGCTGGCAGAACTAGCCAAGATGAATTCAACTTCCACAGCCGCCTCCTCCTCCTCCTCTACAGCCAACAAAAAGCCAGTGGTTGGCAAAACGTCTGACCAGTACAAATTGGTCTGTGGAAAAACCAAGGTTTGGTGCAAGGGTTGGCAAAAATTTAGGTCGTTTTTCGGATTTCCCTCAAAGTCATATCGTACTCTTCTCTGCCTTTGCAGTCAGTCAAAACCTCAGGCCCAACCATTGTGACACTGAAAGGAGTCCTCAGTTCTATCACTTACGAAGACATAGTGACTGCTGTTGAGGTGTACGGAAAAATCAAATCCATAGTCCTGTTTCCCCAAAAATCACAGGTATAAGACTTTGTTGTAGGTCTTCACCACACACTGGAAACCATCTATCTACAAGAAGCATGAATACCATGCTCAGTGCTACGCTGACTTGGGCAGCGTCAACAGTGTCACTGTCTGTGTGTGTGTCAACATGGTCACTGTCCATGTGTGTGTTTTTGCCCAGGCGACTGTGTGTTTTGAGAGAAAGGAAGACGCAGACAAAATGCGGAAGGATTGCAACATCAAAATTAAAGGATTCCTTGTCTCTGTTCGGGAACAAAAAGTGGGCATTTTGATCGCATATTTGTGTGGTTTTCTCTATAGAGAAATGTAAATGGGTTTGTATTCTTCTGTAGGAGTGTGTCCCCAGTGTACACAAGCACAATCCGCGGAGGTAAGTAATACATTACTGCTCTTGTGACTGTTTATAATTTGGAAACCGTCATAATATCGCTATCTCTGTTTTCTTAGGAATCCCTCTTCACTGGCCAAAGTCTCGAAGACACAAACATCAAAAAGTACCTCTGTTGCACCTGCTGCTCCGACTAAAGCGAAGACCGTCCCAAGCAAGCCGAAAACCAAGACTGTCCAAAAGGTCCCTAAGAAGGCCAAGTTAAACCCCACCTGCGAGTATATTTGTGCAGATCTGAGACCCACCAGTGGTTCTGAAGCAGTACTTGCGACGGATTCTATGCCCAAGTGTACCTCTGAAGAAGCACTGTTGCAGGAGGCTGCAACCCATCACAGTGGGGCAGACGTAGAGTTGAAAGAGGATGACGGGAAAGTGTTGGCGAAGGAGGTGGTACCCCCTCAAAGCTCCAAAGTACCTCTGAAGGCTGTTGTGCGGCCCTTACTCCACGCTGATGAGGCTGCGACAGTGGATTTGGTGAAAAACCACGACTCTGATGTAGCGTTGAAGGAGGATGCAACAAGCTACCGGATAAATGCTTGTCCATATCTGCGTAATTCTGATGTGACACTCACCATTGGGGAGAGGATGTGTGAATTCTTGCATCCAGACCAAATTGGCAAGTCTCAACATGTTGTCAACATATGCTAATCATGGATATTAAAATCTCAATTCTGATCTGTTGCAGCGGTATTCAAACGCCCCACCTCTAATAGAAGAATTGTAAGCTCTCACCAGACATTTTGACTTGACTTTTGGTAAGTTGAGAAACAAGCAGTCGTGGTTTTGTCTTTGCAGATTGGGTTAACGAAGAGGCAGCTGTTAATCTCCAACCTGCCCGTTGATCAGCACCGCTACTGTGCGAAAGACATTATCCAGTTAGTCAAGCCGTTTGACTTTGAATTCTCAGATGATTGGATCTACGTTCTTCCTCAGTCAAGGATGGTATGGACCTCAGATCGAAATATGAAATGTCTTTTGAAATGCCTTTTAAGAAGTTGTCATCTCTAATTTTAAAACTGATGTCTCAGGCATTTGTTGAGCTAAAGGCAGCGAGAGATGTGGTTTTTGCCATGGATACCTGGAAAACCTGTAAGCCAACTCTCAAAGGCCAGAAGTTGCAAGTGCATGTCCTGAGTGAAAAAGTCCCCATGGGGCCGGTAAACAGTCATAACAAAATAACTCAGCTAGGGCTATTTAAATTGAATTCAGATGTTAATTTGATGTTTATATTCCAGAGAGGCTTCTATCATTGGGTGATGAAGCAGATGCATTTCGTAAGTAAATCGGTAATTCATGTAATGAACGTGTGTTTGACTTTTTTAACTTTGACCGGACCCTTAGCCTGTGGAGGAGGGATGCCCCAGAACCATCTTAATCAAAGGCATCACACTAAGAGAGACGGCGAGTCTCCGTAAAGCTTTGCGGAAGATTGGCGTTGTCAACAAAAACTGCCACTCCACAACAAGGTAAATTGTTCTTTAGAAACGCTCCTTTCAAAAGTCATTGAAGTTGAACGTTTGTTGCAGGTATTTGTAGAATTTGAGTCTGAAATGTCTGCTGATCGCATAGGAGTTTGGTACACCCTTCACGATCAATGTCCTGCCTATAGCATATACAGGCTGGACACTCCTCGATGTGTTTCAGTCACACGTACGTTTCTCAGGACGGACGGCCACCACCAGAATAGAAATGACAAATAAAGATGGGTACTTTTTCTTCTCTTTACAGCACAAATGTTTCCTAATGAAGCCATGCCTGATTTGGCATTTGCTGGGGCATCTGTTAAGACCTGTCCATTTGGCATTCCTGAACATACCACGTCCCCATTTTACCTGACAATGGGGAAAAAACCCTATCTGTTCTTAACCATTTCCCCATGGTTCGTAATTCCCGGTGAGAGCCGTGATCCCGCTGTTCCAGATGCCCTTGTAATGTTAGGAATAAGCAGTGCCAGCCTGGTCTTCTTTTTGCAGAGTTCCTGACGGTCAATAAAGAGGGTGACATCATCAAGGCCAGGTGGCTTGGTGCGTCGCCAACAGTCATGTTGACCAATTTGCCCGAAGATTCATTCAAACACGAAGATGTAGCCAAGTTTGCATGGCCATTTATTTCTCAAAAGGACCTTCTGTCTCTGTACTACAATGTAATTGTGCTGCCGCTCCAGAGGAGGGTGAGAACACTGCAGAGTTGCACAGTGTTTGGACAGCTAGTACCCATTGCACCTTTCTGTCCTGACCTTTCCCTGCAGACCTTTGTTTATTTTAGTGATTGGGATGCATGCTGCCGCTTCGTCCGATGCCACTTGTGTGATCCTACCTGTATGGTGAATGACCGCCGGCTCGCGCTGCACTTTGTCCTGCAGCCCATGCATGTTCAAAACACCGAGGTAAGTTACCTATACAGTGTATCACAAAAGTGAGTACACCCCTCGCATTTCTGCAGATTTTTAAGTATATCTTTTCATGGGACAATACTGACTAAATGACACTTTGACACAATGAAAGGTAGTGTGTGTGCAGCTGAAACCCCTGGCAACAAAAGTGAGTACACCCCTTGGTGAAAGTTGTCAATATTAACATAGGTGCAACGTGTCAACTATCAATATTTTGTGTGGCCACCACTATTATCCAGAACTGCCTTTACTCTCCTGGGCATGGAGTTGACCAGAGCTTCACAGGTTGCCACTGGAATGCTCTTCCACTCCTCCATGACGATTTGTTGCGGAGCTGCCGATTATTTGAGACTTAACGCACCTCCACCTTCCGCTTGAGGATCCCCCCAAGATGTTCTATAGGGTTCAAGTCTGGAGACATGCTTGGCCAGTCCATCACCTTTACCCTCAGCCTCTTCAGTAAAGCAGTGGTCATCTTGGAGGTGTGTTTGGGGTCATTGTCAAGCTGGAACACTGCCCTCTGACCCAGTTTCTGGAGGGAGGGGATCAAGCTCTGCTGCAGTATTTGACAGTACATGTTGGCGTTCATGTTTCCCTCAATGGAATGTAACTCTCCAACACCTGCAGCACTGATGCAGCCCCAGACCATGACATTCCCACCACCATGCTTGACTGTAGGCATGACACACTTATCTTTGTACTCCTCACCTGGTCACCGCCACACACACTTGAGACCATCGGAACCAAACAAATGAATCTTCGTCTCATCAGACCATAGGACATGGCTCCAGTAATCCATGTGCTTTGTTGACATGTCTACAGCAAACTGTTTGCGGGCTTTCTTGTGTACCGTCTTCAGAAGAGGCTTCCTCCTGGGGTGACAGCCATGCACACCAATTTGATGTAGAGTGCGGCGTATGGTCTGAGCACTACTTCCTTACTTCCATTCTTGTTAGTGTAAAATGTGTCCTTGTTCACCTTACTTCCTTTCTTGTTAGTGTAAAATGTAAAGTGTGTCCATATCTGTGATTTGTAGCAATATTTTTCTCACTTTTCCTACACCGTTCTCACGCAGCTTTTTTATTTTTTTCAAGCCACTTGGAGCTTCCTCTCTTCTTCTCTAGACGACTTGTGCGCACTTTACCTACACCGCCACTCTCGAGCGCCCCTAGTGGACTGTCAAGGAATTGCTCAACAAACATTGAGCAGTTTACAGCATCCAATGACCAACATGTCAAATAAAAGTATCGATACTTGGCGGGAGCATATCGATAATCGATCGGGTTGCAAAATATCGCGATATATCGCTGTATCGAGATAATGTCACACTCTTAGTGACCAGTATGAGAGAGTGTGAGAGCTGCACTACAAATTTGAACACACCTGCTCCCCATGCACACCTGGACCTAGTAACACTAACGAGTCACATGACATTTTGGTGGGAAAATGACAAGCAGTACTCAATTTGGACATTTGGGGATGTTGTTTCTAAGGGGTGTATTCACTTTTGTTGGCAGGGGTTTCGATATTATTGCCTATATTTTGATTTATTTTGAGCAGAAGATAAATGAACTCTATTACCGTATTGGCCCGAATATAAGACGGTGTTTTTGCATTGAAATAAGACTGAAAAAGTGGGGGTTGTCTTATATTCGCGGTCTAGACATTATACCCATTCACGACGCTAGATGGCGCCAGATATCATTGAAGCGATGTTCTGTAATGACAGATCTCAGCTACTCTCAAGTTTAACCTTATTCAGATTTGTTTCAAGACTACAGTTAAAGTTAGACTTCACTTTGATGGTTAATGCAGTTTTTTTGCAATTTTGTTGTTTTAACACAATAGATTGGTTTATTTACATTTTAAAAACCAGAAGCCATTCATTTACGAATGTGATTGCACTTAGTCATATTTAAATGTTCAGATAATAAGATTTGAATGAGGCAAAATAACATGCTTTTTCTCTCAAATATATTGTTATAATCATTTGTTTCACATGTACTGTAATTATTTTCTGATAAAAATTAATTGGGTGTTCAAAAAGTCTTTTTTCAAACTTGAGTCTTGAAAAAGAGTGGGTCGTCTTATAATCAGGGCCGTCTTATATTTGGCCCAATGCAGTATACAGTATATGCTGCACACAGACTACTTTTCATTGTGTCAAAGTGTCATTTTGTCAGTGATGTCCCATGAAAAGATATACTTAAATATCTGCAGAAATGTTAGGAGTGTACTCACTTTTGTGATACACTGTATATGGAGTCTATGACCATTTTATTTGTCCTCTGTTCACAGGAGAACATGTACAGGTCGCTGATGCAGCTAAGCAACTCTGTAAGTATTTAGGATGTATGCTATCAGAGGTAGCTTGTGGTACAATTTAAGGGATTCTGCTTTGCGTTTGTGGATTACAGCGAATTGGTGAGGTAGAGTCCCTGGCCGAGCGCCTACTATGTGTAGAGATCAGTTTTTACCTAAAAGACAACATCACACATCTTCTACATTGGATATCCAGCCATGGCGACATCGTCAACTTCCTCCCCTTGGCAAACCGGGTAGAAGAACGGAAATTTCTCCAATTGCAAATCCATACTTGCGAGGGTTGTCATCACTCTGTTTTAATGATCATCTCGTCACTGTAGATATGCATCGAGATGGCCGACTCCGTGGGACATGCGCGCGTGCTGGAGGAATCCAAACATTTTCGCACCAATTTCCCGGTTGCCCAACCACGGTTGGTTTCCATCTCTTTTAATGCGATCATTTGTATACAGTGCTACCTCTACTTACAAAATTAGTAATTGGTTCTGGAAGTAGTCTCCTAACCTGAAAATTCCGTTAAGTCATTCACTCCCAGCCATTTTCACCAGAGCAAGGCCTTTCGCTCCCGGCCGTTTTTCTGGATTTTGACTGATTTTGCAAGGCCCACAGAAAATTCTGTTCTATTGCTATATAAACATGGAACCCACCAAAAGAAAGATTAGACTCTCTTCTTTCAGCAGAAAAAAAAGTTCATATCTTTTTCCATTCTTTAGAAATCAGCATTAGAAAATAGCTTAGTTTGAGCAATTTTCCAATTTCTGATGAAAAAACGGAGAAAGTGAGCTTTTTTAAACGCATACATTTCAAACATAACTTAGATTTTAACAAAGCTATTTTTTGCTTTAGTTACATCCTAAACATCTGAATAATGTTTTCATTTTACAAAATACCATGAATAACCAGACAAATGGAGCTCTTGATAGCAAAGTAACAATTTATTCACACATGAATAAATTGGGGTTGGAGTGTTGTTCTTTGTTTCTCAGATAGAGCGGAAGCTATATATGCTTCTTATTAAAAAAACAAACAAAAAAAAAACGCAAAAGACGTATAAATACGTTTTTGGGACAGTGAAGCACTTAAAAATAGAACCTATTTATACGTGTCTGGGAGCAAATGAGTTAATAAGATCAAACCGTAGACTCCATAATGGTATTGACGGGACGCGGGGCCGATAAATAGGAGGCTTATCTCGTCAAGGCTGACCGAGTGGAAACACAGACGAAGAGCTTTTTACGTTGAAAATTCTTGTAAATAAATGCGTAATTCCCTCAATTCTTTACAGATATGGACGTAAAACAGTCTCGATTCTTGGTTAAAAGCAACAACAACAAAAAAAAGGGCAGTTAGCATTTATTTTATGTAAATATGTACTGCTTGTCTTTAAGTCGCTTTGGCGCCGCCTTACCACAACAAAAAGCTTTTTACGATGAAATTCTTGTGAATAAATGCTTAAATACCTGAATTCTTAATAGATATGGACAAAAAACAGTCTCTATTCTTGGTTAAAAAAAAAAGGGGCAGTTAGCATTTAAGTAAATATGTGCTGCTTGTCTTTAAGTCCCTGTGGCGCCGCCTTACCACAACAAAAAGCTTTTTACGTTGAAATTCTTGTGAATATATGCTTTAAATACCTTAATCTTTATAGACCCTACCCACGTGACGTCACAACTCCTTCCTCCTGACTGGTGCCGCCCAATTGTCCGTCAACACATCATGTTTACCTGTTACGGCTACGTACATTCCTCCTATTTACGACGTGTTTTTCTGCTCGTTAACATTAATAATCAAAATGGTGAAGGCGTGTGTGGCGGTCGGTTGCAATAACAGAGAAGATAGACGGAGAAGACGGAGAGACTTGAAGTTCTACCGGATTCCGAGAGACCCGGAGAGAAGAGAGCGAGATGGGCTGCTGCAATTCGACGAGAAAACTGGGCTCCAAACGATTACCACAGATTATGTAGTAGTCATTTTATATCTGGTAAGATGCATTTAATATATATTTAGAGGGTTTTGGGCTGACAACCACAATTAAGATCATTGCTAGGCTAATCGCTGACAACATACACGTACAGTGCTGCTCGAAAGTTTGTGAACCCCACAGCGATGGTCAGATTTTTTGTTAAAAAAACTAAAATAACCTTATTAAATGTTAAGTTATACCCAAATCCACAATACTGACATTCCAAATAATGGACTGAAACAAAAGAAATAGTTATATTGTCATTCTTTATTTAACAAAAGTGGTTGATTTAAGAAAAACTCAGATATCATGTGTGCAAAAGTATGTGAACCCCTTCAGTTAATAGGATATTGCGCCTCCTTTTGCAGAGATTACCTCAACCAAACGGTTTCTGTAGTGACTAATCAGCCTCTCACATCTACTTTGGGGGATTTTTGCCCATTCTTCCTTGCAGAACGCAGTCAGTTGAGAGAGGTTTGATGGGCGTCTGGCATGAACTGCTCGCTTCAGGTCCCGCCACAGCATTTCAATGGGATTTAGGTCAGGACTTTGACTGGGCCAGTCCAGAACACGAATCTTCTTCTTTTTCAGCCATTCCTTGGTTGTATTGCTGGAATGCTTTGGATCATTATCATGTTGCATGATCCACCTTCTGCCAAGCTTTAACTTCAAAACAGATGGCGTCAGGTTATGTTCTAGGATTTGACAATATTCCTCAGAATTCATGATTCCCTGGACTATGTGGAGTTGTCCAGGTCCTGAGGATGAAAAGCAAGCCCAGATCTTGACATTCCCACCTCCATGCTTCACTGTTGGGAGAAGGTTCTTTTGGTGGTATGCAGTGTTGACTTTTCGCCAGACATGGCGGTTTTGGTTGTGACCAAACAGTTCAATTTTGCACCTACATCAGTTGATGAAAACTCTTTTTAATTTAGTCTCGACAACACAACTGTTAAAAAAAAAAAAAAAAAAAACTACTGAATTGATTGATTAGGAAATCAGGTTGAAATAATAGAAAATTCCAAAATGTTGAAGGGGTTCACAAACTTTTGAGCAGCACTGTATGTATGTAGTGAGAGTGCTATCGCTAAACCATATAAACATTAAAAGCCCTAACTCCATTGACAAACGACATGAAATACATTAGACTTGACAGTGGATGTTAGCAATAACAAAAGATTTTGAATTGAAAATTGCGTAACTCACCTTTCCAAGCACAAGATAGATTCCTGCCGAATTTTCGTGGATGAGGACCTGTTTCACCCAACCAGCAACAAAGTATTTATAAGCCTCCAAGCTCTTAAAGTTTTTCAAACTTTCGTGAGAATAGGCTGATTTTGTGTGGACAAGATAGTTGTACATATCAGGGTAGCTAGCAGATGTCAGGCAAATAGGGCGGAGACAGCGGGTCGAAAAAAATCGATTTAGGCATCAAATATGGATCTGGCGAATGGATAAACTGAAGCTTTTCCACATAACGCCTTTTATGCAACGCATCAAGTGAGTTTACGGCATCCGAAAGCACCGGGTCTTCCATTAAATGCATTATAAATTGCTCGATCAATTGAGACCATTGATAATACAGACACAAAATGACGGACAAGGGGGCGGAACCATACAGCGAGCACGTGATTTTGTGACGTCAGTGGGTAGGGTCTATAGATATGGATGTAAAACGATTCTTGGTTAACTCATTTGCTCCCAGAAACGTATAAATACGTTCTATTTTTAAATGCTGTCCCAAAAACGTATTTATACGTCTTTTGCGTTTTTAAAAATTTTTTTATAAGAAGCATATATACAGTGCCTTGCAAAAGTATTCGGCCCCCTTGAATCTTGCAACCTTTCGCCACATTTCAGGCTTCAAACATAAAGATATGAAATTTAATTTTTTTGTCAAGAATCAACAACAAGTGGGACACAATCGTGAAGTGGAACAACATTTATTGGATAATTTAAACTTTTTTAACAAATAAAAAACTGAAAAGTGGGGCGTGCAATATTATTCGGCCCCTTTACTTTCAGTGCAGCAAACTCACTCCAGAAGTTCAGTGAGGATCTCTGAATGATCCAATGTTGTCCTAAATGACCGATGATGATAAATAGAATCTACCTGTGTGTAATCAAGTCTCCGTATAAATGCACCTGCTCTGTGATAGTCTCAGGGTTCTGTTTAAAGTGCAGAGAGCATTATGAAAACCAAGGAACACACCAGGCAGGTCCGAGATACTGTTGTGGAGAAGTTTAAAGCCGGATTTGGATACAAAAAGATTTCCCAAGCTTTAAACATCTCAAGGAGCACTGTGCAAGCCATCATATTGAAATGGAAGGAGCATCAGACCACTGCAAATCTACCAAGACCCGGCCGTCCTTCCAAACTTTCTTCTCAAACAAGGAGAAAACTGATTAGAGATGCAGCCAAGAGGCCCATGATCACTCTGGATGAACTGCAGAGATCTACAGCTGAGGTGGGAGAGTGTCCATAGGACAACAATCAGTCGTACACTGCACAAATCTGGCCTTTATGGAAGAGTGGCAAGAAGAAAGCCATTTCTCAAAGATATCCATAAAAAGTCTCGTTTAAAGTTTGCCACAAGCCACCTGGGAGACACACCAAACATGTGGAAGAAGGTGCTCTGGTCAGATGAAACCAAAATTGAACTTTTTGGCCACAATGCAAAACGATATGTTTGGCGTAAAAGCAACACAGCTCATCACCCTGAACACATCATCCACACTGTCAAACATGGTGGTGGCAGCATCATGGTTTGGGCCTGCTTTTCTTCAGCAGGGACAGGGAAGATGGTTAAAATTGACGGGAAGATGGATGTAGCCAAATACAGGAACATTCTGGAAGAAAACCTGTTGGTATCTGCACAAGACCTGAGACTGGGACGGAGATTTATCTTTCAACAGGACAATGATCCAAAACATAAAGCCAAATCTACAATGGAATGGTTCAAAAATAAACGTATCCAGGTGTTAGAATGGCCAAGTCAAAGTCCAGACCTGAATCCAATCGAGAATCTGTGGAAAGAGTTGAAGACTGCTGTTCATAAACACTCTCCATCCAACCTCACTGAGCTCGAGCTGTTTTGCAAGGAAGAATGGGCTAGAATGTCAGTCTCGATGTGCAAAACTGATAGAAACATACCCCAAGCGACTTGCAGCTGTAATTGGAGCATAAGGTGGCGCTACAAAGTATTAACGCAAGGGGGCCGAATAATATTGCACGCCCCACTTTTCAGTTTTTTATTTGTTAAAAAAGTTTAAATTATCCAATAAATTTTGTTCCACTTCACGATTGTGTCCCACTTGTTGTTGATTCTTGACAAAAAATTAAAATTTTATATCTTTATGTTTGAAGCCTGAAATGTGGCGAAAGGTTGCAAGGTTCAAGGGGGCCGAATTCTTTTGCATGGCACTGTAGCTTCCGCTGTATCTGAGAAACGAACAACACTCCAAACCCATTTTAAAGCAATGAAACTGGCCACTGGAGGGCAGTAGCGCATTTTGTAAGACCAGGCAACCTGATTCAACAGCAGTGATCGGTCGGGCAGCATGGTCGGAGCGCCGGCTGGCATCATGCCGCCAGCGCGCCATCCGAACAAAACAACGAGAAGACGCCTGGGAGGCCAGGCGCTGGACGACCGCGCAAAACGAGTGAGACCCTCAGTGCAGCGGCTCGCCAAGCAGACCCCGCAGAAACGCAAAAATAATCCGTTTCCATGAATCAACATGTTTTACATGTTCATTGGCCCTCCTCCTCTAAGCCGCGGCCGTCTGTAACATTTCTGTAGTCGAAGTATTCCCATACCAGCGATTTCGTTTTCTCCGATGGGGGAAAAAAGTTCGGGAGTTTCACCTCCTCCAGTCATCGTGCAGCACAACTGATTCACTGACACTGATTAAAAACCGGTGGGGTAGGGTTGAGCCTTGCAGCTGCAAGTGAGGAATTTCTCCCTGCATTTTTGGGACATAAAAAATTGCTAATACTTCAGGACAGTATGACGGAAAATTTTTGCTGTTTTGAAACCTTGACGTTTTCATACCACAGTATACCTTGAAAACGGTAATCGGCACATGCCTAATTGACTGATACAAATTTTCATGTGCATTGGTTCAGGTAATACAACGTCCGATTTAAACCTTTATTTTCAAGAAATTACTTCAGAAAAATTTTGAAAATTGAAAAAATACAACAACAAAAAACGTGGAGGTTTCCAAAAATGGGTCCACTTCTGGGGGACACTGGAGCACCCCTAGACTCAAACTAAAGTATTGTATTATAAAAATAATCATGAACATGAAGAATTCAAATTCAGCTGCAGCAGATGGAATTTCTAACAAAATTCTGAAAAGCATTTCCAACATTATTACTGCACCTCTATCTATATCTATTCTGCCTACCCTTGGAAAGGGTAGTTTACAACAAACTAAATAATTACCTAGACAAGCTACCGTAGACATCATTGTTCCATTGCAGTATGGATTCAGAAAAAAAAATAGTACATACTGTATATGGCAGTGGAAAAAATCCACGATACATTTGACAAAGGGGACTACAGCGTCGGCATTTTTTTTGACCTATCCAAAGCATTTGACAAGACCGATATACTAATTTAAAAAACTACAACATCATGGGATTAGAGGCCTAGCGCTAGAGTGGTTCCGTAGCTATCTATCTGGAAGACATCTGTATGTCAACATTAATAATTCAGAATCAACATACAAACTCATCAATCATGGAGTCCCCCAGGGCTCCATCTTAGGGCCGCTCCTCTTCAACCTGTACATTAATGACTTTGTTAATTCCTCATCCGTTTTTCATAAAGTACTATTTGCTGATTGTCTTGGGGTCTACAAAATCTGAATCTGGGGAGACATTGCAACCAGCCAATTCATTTTTGATGCTTTTTGGCGCTTGGTCTGATTCAAAATCAGGAAAATTTAAGGACCATCAGTATCTGGCTGCATTGGTTTACATTTACGTACAAAGGAGAAAAATTAACTTTTACTAGACTTTCACAAGGATTTTGTGATTCCCCCACTATCTTTGCTCAGGCTATCAGTCGATGCTTGGCTGACTTCCAACCATCTGGAGGCAGCCCAAGTCCTGTCATATGTTGACGATTTATTGGTTGCCTCCCAAACGGAGCAGCAGTGCAAAGCAGATACTCTTCAGCTATTGAAACATTGTATTCATTCAGGGCATTTTGGAAACAACAGGAACATGACAGTCTATATTTGGGCATATTGACTCCGTCTACAATCGTCAAGTCTATGAGAAGGCCCACTCAAAAATATTACAACAGATTGTTCTAACAATAATACTCTATGCTATAATGTTCTCATGCAAGCATAACAAAAGCATTCAACGTATAATATATAATGGTTGTGTTTTAAGCACGAATAAATTCTCTCACACTGATGATACAAATTTATTCTTTTCCCATAAACATCCCTCTGCTCTTGAGCAAATCATAAATAGTAAACTAAAGAAAATAGACACATGGTTCAAATGTAATAAACTCTACAAAATTCCTGGGGATCTATATTGATGAGTACCTTAATTTTAAAAAACATCGATGAGCTCACAAATAAACTGTCGAGATATGCTGCTCTGTTTTTTAAACTGCGATATTACATCCCACTATCTGCACTTCTCACCCTGTATAAATCTTTATTTGAACCACATTTAGAATATTGTAATATCATAAGGTGCAACACATTTCCAACCTATCTAAAAAAGCTTGAAACACTACAGAAAAAAGTCATACGTGCCATAACATGGTCTGGGTTAATGCTCCAACTAAATTAATATTTCACCATCACCACCTTCTGAAGCTAAAAGAACACAACCACTTTCAAAATGCTTGCATAACGTATCAGGTCATCCATAAACTAAACCATAAATTAAGAGACCTCATCCCAATCTATACTCCTCAGCACACATATACTACCAGAAGAAAAAAATCACATCACAGGAAAAAACAGAAGGCTAAAGTCTACAAGCTTTGGCATTGTGTGCAGAGGACCACAGATCTGGAATGAACTGGACAAAACACTTAATATGTCACACTCCATCTCCATTTTTAAGAAAAAATGGAAAACTCACCTCCTTGCAATGTATGCTTAATATTAGGGTTGTTCCGATCATGTTTTTTTGCTCCCGATCCGATCCAGATAGTTTTAGTTTGAGTATCTGCCGATCCCGATATTTCCCGATCCGATTGCTTTTTTTTGCTCCCGATTCAGTTCCAATCATTCCCGATAATTTTTCCCGAACATATACATTTTGGCAATGCATTAAGAAAAAAATGAATAAAACTCAGACAAATATATACATTCAACATACAGTACATAAGTACTGTATTTGTTTATTATGACAATAAATCCTCAAGATGGCATTTACATTATTAACATTCTTTCTGTGAGAGGGATCCACGGATAGAAAGACTTGTAATTCTTAAAGGATAAATGTGACTGTATATTGTGACTAAATATTGCCATGTAGTGTATTTGTTGAGCTTTCAGTAAATCATACTGTAGCCATTTAACTGTTCTGCCCAAATGCATGATGGGAAGTGCAACCATGACTGTGCGTAGTGGCACCAATTGATGTATCTTCTCTGCGTTGGGAAATAACATAGGGTATTTGGGAAAAGTTTAACCACTACCGTTCTTCCCCACATTGCTTCCCACGATATTTCTAATTATTGAGAGAGGGATTTTAAGGCTTTAGCCAATTAACAAGAGGCCCCAAAGGCTGCCAAAATTCTCTCTACTCATTTTACGGTGCCTGTTAGCTCTATATATAGGTAAAACGGCGCCATTATAGATTGAACGCGACAATGCGTGAGTGCAAATATTTTGTGATTAATTTAAAAAAAAATAATTACCGCCGTTTACGCGATAAATTTGATAGCCCTACTTTAAGCAAAAACTAAAGACTGGATGAATATAAGACATTTTGTCTGTAACGTTAAATACAATTAGAAAACGATTTAATAAAAAAATTAATTTAATTTTTTTAAAAAAGGCATGTCCGATATTTGTTTGCCAATTCCGATACTTTGAAAATGACGTGATCAGACCCGATCACATCTTTACTTAATATGCTGTCCTTGAATAACATTTCTAAGGTATCGCGTCAAATCCGATGTAATCAGAATTTTGAAATTTCCATAGTTAATTGTATGTATGTGTATGGATGTGTGTATGTGTGTGCTGTTTGACTGGGCCCCTAATAAAAGCTTTAAATAGCTTATTCGGAGTGTCCCTTTCATGCATCTTGTCAGATGAACTGCTTGTACATGTGACCATGTTCTTGTGTGTACCATGATATGATGTGTGAATAAACTGAACTGAACTGAATTTCACAACTTGTTTTTTTTCATGTCAGTTCATGTTCATGTCAGTGCCTCTCTTAAGTGGACCCATTCTTGGATAGGGGAGACTAGGGTAACATGAGACACACTCTGTATCTAAGGCTAGGTTCATACCGCAGGTCTTAATGCACAATTCCGATTTTTTTGTCGTATCTGTTTTTTTTGGCATTCCCGTTCACTGGTGAGATGTGCTGTGCCAGTCTCTCACTCTCCTTACCAGAGTTTAGGATGTGTGTCAAACTATGCTACGCTCCATCTTGCTTGTTTGGAAACAAGGTAACATTTGTTTTATTATCTTGGCAAGAGAGAATATGCTGTGCTACGATAGACTTCAAAGGTCTGTGCTGAGTAATCATCATCATATTTTTAACTAGTTATATTTTCAATACTATTCAGGGTTTCTTCTAGAATTTTTTTTAAACATCATGTTGTGCTGCGGCGAATTTGTTCGATTTCATGACATAAGATTTTTTTTTCACAAAATTTATTTTTCCAAGAACCAGAACAAAGACTTTCAGAAAAAAAAGTGAGTTCATATCTTTTTCCATTCTTTAGAAATCAGCATTAGAAAATAGCCTAGTTACCAATCTGATGAAAAAAGAGAAATTGAAATTATTTGTAAAAGCATACATTTCAAACATAAAACTTTGACTTTAACGCAGCTATTTTTCGCTTTTGTGATACCCCAAACATCTGAATGTTTTCATTCTACAAAACAGTATAAGCAACAAGACAAATAGCTTTTGATGCCAAAGCAACAATTCATTTACACATGACTATTGAACTGTTGAACTATTTGCGCACATAACAAGGGGAAGGCTCTCGGCTGCTCCCGGTTGAATGAGGTGGCTCCCAGTAATCTGATGAGTCCGGATCAAGATCGGTCTCACTTTTTTCATCATCTTCATCATTGGTTTCAACCTCGGGCTAAGGAGTAACGCAAAGTGAGCTCCGCGGAACGCGTGTGGAACCTGACGCTGTTGTGGACGTCACCGTCTGTCTCATCAAGATAGATTTTTTTTTAATCCTTCTTTGACGATGGTTTCGTTTTCTTTTCAAAACACTCCTCCAGTGTCGTTTGCCTTTTTTTCCCCGATCGTTCTCCACATTTTTCACAAATTCTCACGCGTCTTCACAAGATCCCTCCAACTTCCGTTTCCTGATTATATTCACTTCCTTTCTTGGCCCGAGATGATTTCTTACCAAATGCCGACTGACCTCCAGTGGCCAGTTTTATTGCTTTAAAATGGGTTTTAATCTTTCTGCATTGTATCTTAGATACATAGGAACCTATAGATGCCTCTTGTAAAACAAAAACCCTGCAAAAGACGTATAAATAAGTTTTTGGGACACTGAAGCAATTAAAAATAGAACGTATTTATACGTTTTTGGGAGCAAATGAGTTAAGAAGTGGCAATATTTTCCCGTTGAGGCGTGTCGTAGCCTAAAATTTTAAACCTAATCTTTTTGTGCTTGTTCCAGGAAAGCAATTTGATGGTTTGAGAGAGGTTTGTAAGTAGAGGTACCACTGCATTTAGTCAAAAGACAATGTAATATTCACCGAATTATTTTCACTGTAGTTCCAGGGAAGCAAGTTCTTGGAAGGTGTTGTTTAATAGGTAAGGATTTACGATAACTTTGTACCATCAAATCATGACAGAATAACGGCCGTTTCGTTTGGTTTCAGCATTCATAGCCTGAACTTGCACCTTCAGGATCAAAGTGTGTTTACATTGGATCACAATGGGAAGCGTGAGTACAGGAGCATGAATGTCAGCTCAACCGCTGCACGCACTGCAGCTCCATCAATTGACTCTGAACAACCCAAAATGAAGCACGTGTCAGAATCACAGGACTGTAAGAAAACAGAATGTTGTCCATCTCTGCGTGATTCTGATGTGACGCTCACCGTATGGAAAAGCACGTGGAAATTTCTGCGTCCACACAGGATTGGCAAGTCTCAACATGTTGTCAACATATGCTACTCATGGATATTAAAATCTCAATTCTGATCTGTTGCAGTGGAATTCAGACGCACCGACCTCCATAAAAAAATAGTAAGCTCATACAAGACATTTTCACTTTCAGTAAATTGACAACCAAGCAGTCATCATTATTTTGTCCTTGCAGTTGAAGGGAGAGAAGGGGCAGCAGCTGTTAATCTCCAAACTTCCCGGTGATCAGCGCAGCTACTGCGTGCAAGACATTATCCAGTTACTCAAGTCGTTTAGCGTTGATTCCTCAGTTGATATGATCTACGTTCTTCCTAAATCAAGGATGGTATGGACCACAGATCCAGACATGAAAAGTGTCTTTTGAAAAGCCTCTGAGAAGTGTTGAAAACCTTTGTCTCAGGCACTTGTTGAGGTGATGAAACAGAAGGAAGTGTTTACTGCCTTTAAGGCCTGGAAACCCGAAATGCTCACTATCAAAGAACAGGGTTTGGAAGTGCGTGTCCTGAATCAAAAAGTCCCCATGTTGTGGGTAAACAGTCATAACAAAATAACTCAGCTAGGGCTATATAAATTGAATTCAGATGTTAATTTGATGTTTATATTTCAGAAAGCCTTCTATCATTGGGTGATGAAGCAGATGCATTTCGTAAGTAAATCAGTAATTAATGTAATGACCCTGTGTTTGACGTTTTGAACTTTGACCTGATCCTCAGCCCGTGGAGAAGAAAAGCTCCAGAACCATCTTAATCGAAGGCATCACACTGAGAGAGACGGCCAGTCTCCGTGAAGCTTTGCGAAAGATTGGCGGTGTCAAACATTTTCTGCCGCTCCACGACAAGGTAAATTGTTGTGTAGGAACGCTACTTTTAGAAGTAAATGAAAAGGTCATTGATGTTCGACCTTGAAGGTCTTTGTTGAATTTGACTCTGACGAATCTGCTGATCGCCTTGGAGTTTGGTACAACCGTCACCATCAATGTCCTGCCTACAGAATATACAGGCTGTACAAGCCTGAAGGTGTTTCAATTGCACGTAAGTTTCTCAGGACAGACGGCCATCATTAGGATGTAAAATGATGGGTACACTTTTTTCTCTCTACAGCACCAATGTTTCCGAATAAGGCCATGCCTGACTTGGCATTTGCCGGGGCAACTGGTGAGACCTGTACATTTGGCATTCCTGAACTCACCACGTCCCCATTTTGCCTGGCAAATAGGGAAAAACCCTATCTGTTCTTCACCATTTCCCCATGGTTCATAATTCCCGGTGAGAGCCGTGACCCCGCTGTTCCAGATGCCAGTGTAATGTCAGAGTAAGTAATGCCAGCCTGGTCTTCTTTTTGCAGAGTTCCTGACCGTCGAAAAAGAATGCGACATCAACAAGGCCAAGCAGCTGGGTGCGTTGCCATCAGTCATGTTGACCGATTTGCCTGAAGAGCGCTTCAAACACGAAGATGTAGCCAAACTTGCGTGGCCATATTTTTCTCAGAAGGACCTTCGGTCTCTGTACTACAATGTGATTGTGCTGCCGCTCCAGAGGAGGGTGAGGACACTGCAGCCTTGCAGAGTTGAACAGATTTTGGACAGCCAGTGCTCATAGCACCTCTTTCTTCCCTTACAGGCTTTTGTGCATTTTAGTGATTGGGCTGCGTGCTGCCGCTTCGTCCAATGCCACTTGGGTGTTCGTACATTTAGGGTGAATGGCCGCCAGCTTGGGCTGCACTTTGTCCTGCAGCCCATGCATGCTCAAAACACCGAGGTATGCACGAGAGTAAACTTGCCTATATATGGTGTCAATGACCATTTGATTTGTCCTCTGTTTGCAGGAGAACATGTACAGGTCGTTGATGCAGCTAAGCAACTCTGTGAGTTTTTAGGATGCATGCTACCAGAGGTAGCATGTGGGTACGACTAAGGATTCTGCTTTGCTTTTGTGTCTGTCAGCGCATTGGTGAGGTGGAGTCCCTGGCCCAGCGTCTACTTTGTGTAGAGATTACCTTGTTCCTCCAAAACAACATTATACTTCTTCTACATTTCATCTCCAGAGATGCTAAGGTTGTCAACGTCCTCCCATTGGCCAACCGGGTACAAAAACGGAAATATACCTTATTGCAAATCTAGACCAATGATGGGTATTGTTTTAATGATGATCTCACCTCTATAGATATGCATTGAGATGGTAGACTCGGTGGGAGTTGCGCATGTGCTGGAGGAATACAAACATTTTTTAGTCAGTCCAAGATTCAGAAGAAACTGGTTGGTTTCCATTTCTTTTAATGCAAGTGTTTGTGTGTCTATTTAACATTATTCAGTACATAATATTCACAAACTCATTTTTGTGCTTGTTCTAGGAAAACAATTAAAAGATTTGAAAGGTAAGGATTTCCAATAATATATTACCATCAATTCATGACAGAATAACTGCAGGTTTGTTTGATTTTAGCATTGAAAGCCTGAACCAGCGCCTTCAGGATTCAACTGATATCACCCTGGATCTCGGGGAGGACGGTAAAGACAGAAGCAGCAAGGCCAACCCACCTGCTGCAGTTGAACCGACAGTGGACTCTGGGCCTACTGCCGCTCCCTCTGTTAACTCAGAACAACCCACAGCGAGGCTCATGTCAGAGCGTGTAGAAATGGCAACTGAAGAGGAATGTCAGAAAACAGAATGTTCAATTGATGGGGAGCCCACTGCCATTCCTGAGTTTCAGGACGATAAAGAGAATGTTTCAGCAAAGGTGGAAGATGGCCCACTGTCAGCTTCACTCTGTGTTGACAATGAGACCCTACTGCCTACAGTTGGCAGTAACGATGAGACAGCTGTACAGAGAGAAGAGGCTCTCACTGTTCAAGACACGTTGGTCCTCGGTAAAGATGAAACCCATGTGAAACGTGAGGACGCAATGGTAAGTCTTTGCTTTAGAATCTACTGAACTTCACATTTTTGCACAAAACATAATATTGATGTGTATGATTTGCTTATGCGGCCAACACAAAGTGATGTGGGCCCCTGTAGTCTCTTCTGACTTTCAGATTTCTGTGTTGATGATTGGAAAATGTTGAATTCTGTTGTCTCCATTCAGGTGGAAAACAATAATGTCACTCTTTGTGATCAGCAACCCTTTGACATTGATGACATTGTCACAATCAGTGAAGTTAGTGACCAAGAAGACAGCAGCGGTGAAGCCCCCTCTCATTCCGAGAGACCTTCTTTCTCTCCTGATTCTAAACAGAACAAAACAAGAGCCTCAAAAGAGTCTAAGAACTCTAAATCATGCTCTTCAGCTTCCTCAAGGACCACCAGAAGCTCATCAAGAAGGACCCTCTCATCAGGGACTGTGTCTTCACCCGTTAGAGATTTCACCAGAGCCCAAAGTAAAGCCAAAAAATCAAAGGATTCATCCCAGGGATCAATAACACAGCAGACTCCCACTACTTGCGAAGAAAAGAATTTGCCGATCATGCTTGGTGATGACCAGAAACCTCTTTCAGAGGAGAAACATGATGTATCGAAAGATGGCCCCTTTGAGCTTCAAGAAGTATCTAAGCAGGGACACATTAGTACTGTTGACAATGCTGAAAAAGAGCCGATTGCACCAGTTGACGCACCAAACCTTGAAGAGCAGAACAAGAGCCAAAGAGGAAAGGAAATGACTGACATGAAGGAAGATGTAGACAAAGAGCAGATTGCAGAATCCCACTCTGCAATCGAGGATGTGGTTGAGGATCAACCCTCAGCTGACCATGACAGTCAATTCAGAGAGGCCAAAGAAGACACGGCTTTCTCGGAACATAAAGACAAAGAGGAAGAAGCAGAAGCATACCAGGAGATTGATTCTGTGAAGGATCATCCAGCTTCCACAGACAAAGAGCAGACTGTCTCAGAACCATCTAAGATTCAAGAGTGTAAAGAGTCTCCAAAGAAGCAGGTGCGCATCACTGCCAAAACTCCTGAGCCTGAGAAGTACCTCATGGTTGATCCTGTACAAGCTAATGATTCTGGTAACACTCTTGTGTTTGGTAGAAGACGGAGCACCCGGGAAAAGACACAAGAGCAAACTGCCAAAACATTTGTCCCAGACTCTCTGGAAGAGGATGCTTGCATCACCACGAGGACTACCAGAAAAAGAGGAAGGCCGCTTAAGAAAGGCACAGCTCGTGAAGAAGAAACAACTGTTTTAAGAACGACATCTGCTTCGAGCACATCACCTGAAACTGCAAAGAAGAAAGCACCAATCAAGGTGATTGTCGCAGAGGAACCCACCAATGAGATCCTGGACCGCATTAAAGATCCAGCACCAAAAAGAAAAGGAAGAAAGGGAAAACCTATGAAAAATGTGAAAAGGATGAAAATAGAAAAAAGGACATAGCTGATGATGAAGAAGCAGCAACAGCAACATTTGAGGTATTGGACATCTACTAGGAAGACCCAGAGTTGTTCCAAAAATGGAAAATGTTACCGACAGGATGTCTCCCGTAAGAGATGGGGGAACCACAAACTGAATTGGGAGGAAAAGCAACAAGATGGGAAAACAAACTAGAGGTTGACATCAAAGAGCCTTCCCAAACGCAGACAAAGACACAACAACACACCAAGAAAGACGACACGTCGCCTGATTTGCCTAACTAAAGTCCGCTAGCTTAAATGCTACGAATGCTAACGTTTTTACAATTCTCATAGCAAATCGCTCACATATAACGCCACAAACTGCAAACTAATTACAAATGCATACACAAACACGTATTAGCGGAAACAACTTACAGCCTTATGTGAGCGCAGCTGTCCTTGTTTAGCCATGTCAGACGAGTCTGCTGACTCTGCTCATTAGTCAATACAAGTGGAGAGTCCAGCCAGACCCAACACTACCACCAGAAGGCAGTGTATCCTCCATCATTAAACAAAATACAATACCTTTGGACTTTTTGCGTAGTTATTTTGAGATTTATTGGTACATAAACTGTTACTGTAATTTTCGGACTATAAGGCAATACTTTTTTCCTTCATTTTGAATCCTGCGGCCTATAGTCCAGTGTGGCTTATTTGTTGATTTATTGGGGTTAATAAGTAACTCTTGCCCACCGTGTCATAAGACCGTCATAAGACCGTCATAATTATGACATGACACAATCATGGGCATTACTGAATGCTTATGACAGATGTCATTAAGTGTCTTCCGGCAAATTATGTCACTAACTCCATTTATGCCCAGCTTTGATCTTTTACATCCTTTCAAAAGTGAGATCATTTGCCTGATAACACTAAATGACATCTGTTATAAGCATTTATTAATACTCATGAGAGTGTCATGTCATAATTATGATTGCCTTATGGCGCCACTGTTAAATAAAGTGTTACCTAATACCATAACTAGCAATTAATGAAACAACTGTAACAGTAACTGAAGACATAATTTGCACAGAACATGAATTTTGATTGTTATTTACATCTGTAGCGCTGCAACGCATACTAGGAGGCATGTTGGACAACAACAGTGTTGACAGCAGGTGGCAGCAGAGGGTGAAATTCAAAGTCGTTCCCTAATAAAATCCCGATTATTTTTTTATACAAGTATAACAAAACTTTAAATGGCTATAAAATTCTCAAATTTTACGCTAGATGCACAAAAATCATTAAGTGCAGAGATAATCACCTATATTTTCAGGATCAATAGCAATATTTAACATATAGAAGTATTTGCTCAAAATAGCAGTTTAACTCATTCACTCCCAGCCATTTTCACCGGAGCAACCCCCTTCGCTCCCGGCCGTTTTACTGGATTTTGACTGATTTTGCGAGGCCCACAGAAAATTCTGTCCTATTGCTATTTAAACATGGAACCCACCAAAAAAAAGACTCTCTTCTCTCAGCAGGAAAAAAAGTTTGCTCCTATCTTTTTCCATTCTTTAGAAATCAGCATTAGAAAATAGCTTAGTTCGAGCAATTTTCCAATTTCTGATGAAAAAAGCGAGAAATTGAGCTTTTTGTAAAAGCATACATTTCAACTTTGACTTTAACACAGCTATTTTTTGCTTTTGTGACATCCCAAACATCTGAATAATGTTTTCCTTCTACAAAATAAGATAAACAACAAGACAAATAGAGCTTTTGATAGCAAAGTAACAATTTAATTACACATAACTAAACTATTGAACTGAGAAATGACGCTGCTGTGGCCACGGCTGTCTAGGCAGATCTTTTGTAGTGACCACTACCTCTTAAGAGAATTCACTTAGGGAACTTGTGTGGGGCATGTTGTGTTCCTGGGGGGGAAAAAATTTAGCCGTGCGTGTTTCTGGCTGAGTCACAAGACAGTAGAATCACAAGAGACACGAGCGGCCGGACACGGCAAAGCGTACTCAATGAGCAACACAGACTCCACAACATCATCCGCTACACTTTGACGATTGTGTCGTTTTCTTACCAAAACACTCCTGCAGTGTTGTTTGCCTTGTGTTTAACATCGTTCTCCACATTTTTTCTCACGCTTCTTACTTCTTCCAACTTCAGTTTCCTATTTCTCTTCACTTCCTTTCATGGTCCAATATGAGTTCTTACCAAATGCGCTACTGGCCTCCAGTGGCTTAAAATGGATTTTAACCATTGTGCTTTGGAGCGAAGTTGCATCACAACCTAGAGATGTCTCTAGAAAAAAACGTAAAAGACGTATAAATATGTTTTTGGGACACTGAAACAATTAAAAATAGAACGTATTTATACGTTTTGGGGAGCAAATGAGTTTATTTTTTTAGTTTTCAACAGCTAACAGAACACTCAATTTTCACATCGTAAAGTTAATACTTGAGGAAAGCATGCAGAATCATATTAATTTTACTCAACAAAAGCAAAATTTGCATTTTCCTATGTACAATCACAACTTATTTAGGTTAAATTCTGCCATTGTGTAGAGATAAAACATCTAACATGGCGGCTGTAACAAAACATAGAACTTTCTATGTAAAACAGTCTAGATTCTTTGTTAAAGGAAAAAAAACGGGCAGTTATCGTTGATTTTATGAAAATATTTCAAGCCAAAGTTACGGTATTGTTTAATTCAACATGGCGGCCGTCACGAAACAAAGAGCTGAAGTTGAAAATTCTTGCAAATAAATGCTTAAATCGCAGAATTTCTGTAGATATAAACGTAAACTGTATAGACTCTTAGTTAAAAGCAAAAAATTGTGCAGTTATCATTCATTTTTACGTAAATATTTCAAGCTAAAGTTAGGCTAATTTTTTCCATTCACTTAATTGTATTCACAATGTTTCAAAGTGCATGCATAGTGCGAAAAATATAATAATTACCTTAAATCCTCGACCAAATCACCCTTGAGACGCTCCTATGGGCCGCCGCTGAAAATTACTGCATTTTCTCACATTTAGCGCCACACAGTGTTTAAAATGTGGTGTGAAAAGTTTAGTCACTTTTTTTTTTTTTGCACATTTACAACATTATTTAGCAACTTAAATATTTATTTTTAAATAGTAAGTATTGGACCTGAATGATTAAATCCAGAACTAAATATTTAATTTAAATCTTAAATGTAAATCTTAAATTTATATCCCAAATATATATCTTAAATGTAAAATTTATATCCTAAATGTAAATCTTAAATCAATTTACAAACATCATTCTGAAGGCTGAGCTCAAGCTGTGCAGTCGCATACAAGCCAGCTCTGTGAAGGACACGCTCCTATCTTCGCTGATAAGCTGGAACACAGCTCGACTATGGGCACCAGAAAGGCTCAGGCACCGAAACATGACGATTTTGAAGAACTTAGAGCCTCCATCCAGAAAATGGACGGAGGCCTCCAGAAAATGGAGGCCGCCCTGACCGCCTTGACCAATCTTGTTGAGAAGGAGGTTATGAAAGAGATACAGCTGCTGAGGGCTGAAACCCGCCAAACCCGCGATGAATTCCTGAAGCTCAAGCAAGAGAGTGAGGAAAAGGATGCACGCATAAAAAGGCTGGAATACTTGGCTGATGAACCCGACCAAGGAAGACGCGCAAATGATCTCATCGTTTCTGGACTACAACTGGTGCCCCGATCATATGCTGAGGCGGCTAGTCCATCTGTGGCTCAACAAGCAATTGAAAAGCTGAAAGAAGCAGGATTAACCGTGGAAGAGGAACACATCACCCACTGCTTTTTGCTCCCGGCTGGGGGCAAGGGCCCTGCGGCGGTGGTCGTGAAGCTGACTGACCACAAGAGCAAGGCTGCACTGCTTGCGCAGCGTCGCCGCCTGAAGGGTACGAAGATCTTTCTGAATGATAACCTGACTCGCCGGAATGCTCAGGTAGCAAAAAAGGCGCGTCAGCTTAAAAAAGAGGGGAAAATAACCAACACCTGGGTCTCTGACTGCAAGATTCTCATCAAGACTCAAGACATGAAGATAAGAGTGGTGAGAAGCTTGGAGGAGCTGACTCCATTCGAATAAGTAATGATGACGTCCACTAACCTTCTGGATGTCCAGATGGATGAAACTTATGATGACCCTAGTGACAGTCTAGATCCGGACCTGAACTGCTACAATAACATGCCGAACAGCTGTAAGTACTACACCACAGAACAATACAACAACGCTTTGGATAATGACGGCAAGCTAAAACTAATCCATTTCAACGCCAGGAGTCTTTACAAAAATATGGAAAGCATTGATGAGTATCTACAAAGCTTCAAGAATAAGTTTGATGTTATCGCCGTCTCCGAAACATGGCTTAATGATAACAAAGGACTTGACCTCAACTTGCATGGATACAACGTAGCCCAAATAAATCGGACAGCTAAGGGAGGTGGGGGTGTTGCAATTTTTATCAGAAATGTGTTCAACTTTGATGTCCTGCAAGACAGGTCAACCGCTATCGAAGATTTGATGGAATGTGTAACAATTGAGCTAAGTATACCTAACTGTAAAAGCATTACCATCTGTTGTGTCTATCGTGCACCTGACTCAAATGTACAACTTTTTACTCAGCACATGGAAGGCATACTGTCTAAAATGAACAATAAGCATGTGATTTGCTGTGGGGACATGAATCTGGACATCCTGAAACCCCAAAAAAATCCTCACATAGATAACTTTGTTGCATCCATGTATTCTCAAGGCCTACGGCCCCTGATTACGCAACCAACCCGTATAACGGCACACTGCGCGACTCTCATTGATAATATTTTCACAAACATTTTAGAGCAGACTCAAAGTGGCCTGCTAATCTGTGATATTACAGACCATCTGCCTATCTTTACTGAATTCCCTTTAAGCTATTCCTGCGCAAATAAAACCAAGATTGTATACAGAAGACTGAGAAGTGAATCAAATATTGAAAACATGAAAAAAGAACTTTTGAACCACAAATGGGATGATGTGTACAATGCAACAGATGTGAATACTGCTTATCAGTACCTTCTGAATACAATCCAACACCTCTATGATAAGTGCTGCCCGGTCAAGCAGTTTCCTGTGAGAATAGCAATAAACAAGCCTTGGTTAACGAAGTCTCTTATCAATTCCTGCCACAAAAGGACCAGGCTGTACAGGGAGTTCATCTCAAACAGGACAACTGAAAATGAAAACAAATTCAAAAAGTACCGAAACAAACTCAACTCCATTTTGCGTTCCTGTAAAAAACAATACTAACTGGAAGACAACAAAAACTATACCTCCAAACTATGGAAAATTCTAAATGATATGATAAGAAGAAACAGGGAGTCAGGCAGCTCTTATCCTGAGTTCTTCTACGGGGAAAACAGTCAAATGAGAAACAAAACTGAGATTGCAAACAAATTCAACGAATTCTTTGCAACTGTGGGCTCCAACCTGGCAAAAAAAATCCCCCCGGTAGATGCACATATGAACCCTGACCCCATTTTAAATTCAATGTTTCTTGAACCAATTCTCCCAACTGAGGTAAAGAGTCTAATTATGCAATGCGAAAACAAAAACTCTACTGACTTTCATGAAATTGATATGAAAATCATCAAAAGCATCCATAATGAAATTCTGCTACCAATAACCCATATCTTCAACCTATCTTTTGAATCAGGAATCTTCCCTGATGAAATGAAAATTGCTAAAGTTATACCAATATTCAAAGGCGGGAACCCACATGAGCTCAACAACTACAGACCTATTTCCATCTTCCCCCAACTTTCTAAAATACTTGAAAAGCTTTTTAACAACCGACTTGACAAATTCATAACAAAGCATCATTTATTATACGACAGTCAATATGGATTTAGAAAAAACCATTCCACTGTGCAGGCCCTAGCTGAGTCAATGGAACTGATTACGGGTGCTCTCGACCAAAAAAAATACTCTGTGGGAATCTTCCTAGACTTGAAAAAAGCCTTCGATACAGTCAACCACGACATCCTACTGGACAAACTACAGAGACTTGGTTTGAGAGGTAACGTTCTAAATTGGATAAGAAGCTATCTGGAGAGGCGCTGGCAATATGTATCATATGAAGGGTGCAGATCAACAACTCGTCCAATTACATGTGGAGTGCCCCAAGGCTCCGTCCTGGGGCCGAAACTTTTCATCCTATACATAAATGACCTGCATCTAGCTTCTAATCTAAAAATGGTGCTTTTTGCGGATGACACAAACATCTTCTGTTCCGGAAAAGACCCCCAGAGTCTATTTAAACAAATAAATGTGGAATTAGCTAGATTGCAAAAATGGTTCGATGCAAACAAATTAACTCTTAACCTCGAGAAAACTAAATACATAGTATTTGGAAGAAAAAATTTGGATCCGAACCTAAAGATACTAATAAATAATGTAGAGATACAAAGGGTACAACAGCACAAAGTGCTAGGCATAATTATTGATCAACGCCTAAACTGGAAGCCTCATATAGATAGACTGAGAAACAAAATTGCTCGGAGCATCTCAATTCTCTATAGAGCACAAAACATGCTAGACACGAGGGCTCTCCAAACCCTATACTGCGCACTCGTCCTTCCACATTTCAGTTACTGCTTGGAGATCTGGGGACGAACTTATGAAACGCACCTCAACCCACTCTTTGTTCTCCAAAAGAAAGCCATTAGAATTATTCATGGAGCTTCCTACAGAGCACACACCAACGAGCTTTTTATCAAGTCCAAAACGCTGAAATTTCATGACTTGGTCGACTACAAAATAGCTCAAATGATGTATAAGGCCAACACAAACAGTCTTCCAGCAAATTTGCAAGCTTTATTCTGCATTAAAGAATCCTCCTACAATCTGAGAGTATCCCGAACTTTTTCCTACCAGTCCATTAGGACTAAAATGAAAACTTTTTCCGTTGTAAACACTGGGGCTCGACTATGGAATACATGTGATGCAGCACTAACGAATATAAACTCATTAAACTTCTTCAAAATAATGTATAAGAAAAGCAAAATAAGCCAGTACATTGCCCAGACATAACAATAACAGCACACACGATACAGATAAGAATGTCCTCACACCAAACCAGGCTTAAGGCCAGGGACAACTAGTGATGATATAACAATTCTGGGACGCGCCCCGCATCTAAATCACATTACGGACTCTGCTTCTGCAACGTACAAGCTGAGCTTCCTCCGGAGGAAATTATGGAACTGGTTAACTGGGCCCTGAGTTCAATGGATGGAATATTCTCTACAATGCGACCCTCCTCTGGACAAAGACCTTGCCCGGTCACCACCTTCACGTCAGGATATGTGGAGGACGCTTGGGGTAAATGGAGACCGCTATGCCTAACGTCCCTCCTGATAGAAGACGCTGAAGATGTATACATCTTTGGCACACTGCTGGCGCTTGCCTTCCTGATGCTACTGGCTGCTCTCTGGGTTCGTCGCTTCTCGATCAGGATGAAAAACCAACTCCACGACGCAGCTGAGATTGTTCGACGCAACGGCGACCAGTTGGCCCTGTTAATGAAGGAACAGGCGATGCTAAGCGACGCTGCCACACGACTGGCCGCAAAGATTGACGTGGAGCTGCGTGATCAAGAGAGATTCGCTCGTGCCAACCGGGCCAGAGATGACGATGACTAAACTCCTAATGGGATGCTGACTACAAATCAAAGTGGATGCAACACAGGCGAGCCTCCAAAACACCCCTAGCTGTCACCACTCACCAATCAAGGACATGGACTGATCGAAGTTACATAAATTTAATTGTGAAATCGCCATGCAAATTAATGACTTTTTGAACAGTAGGCGCTAGACTGTCATTGGACTGATCATGAGCTGTTGCTTGTGCGACCTTGGTGGAAGGGGGACGGGTCCCGATAAGCTTTGGCTTTTTTCCGTTCCCTTTGTCATGTCTCTTTTCATCTTCTTGGATAAACAAATATTCTTTTATTTTTTTTTTCTTTTTCTTTTCTTCTTCCTTTATCACATGATTTAATGCTGCTGCTGATGATGATGATGTTGATGATGATGATGACAAATGACAATGACAATAAATTCAATAAATAAATATATCTCTAAATACTAAATTTAAATGTTAAATCTGGAAATGGTTGAAACTAAATATTTAACTTAATATGCAAATTCACATGACTGGAAACCGGAAGTAACAAGAATAAAACCTTAACGGTAGCAGTCGGCTCTTGGACATTAATCATTGTTATTAAATGCAATATCTATGTAAAATACACATTTAAAAATGAGAAACTATTTAAAGAGTAATTTGTGTTTTTCGTGTCACTTTTGCTTACATGAGCCTAGTAAAGTTACTATGAATAGCCACAAGGGGTCTCTGTTGGACTGGACAAACAGTAAGCTAACAGTCTGAGCTGCTCCAGCTTTTATTTTGTTACTTCTGGTCTCCAGTCATGTGAATTTGCATATTGAGCAAATATTTAGTTTCAACCGTTTCCAGATTTAACATTTAAATTTGGTATTTAGATATATATATTTGGGATTTTAATTTAACATTTAAATTTAACATTTACATTTAAGATATATATATTTAACATTTGGATTCAAGATATAAATTTAAGATTTGGATTTAAGATATAAGTTTAACATTTACATTTAAGATATTAAATATTTAGTTTTGGATTTAAACATTAAGGTCCAATACTTATTATTTAAAAATAAATATTTAAGTTGCTAAATAATGCTGTAAATGTGCAAAAAAAAGTGACCCTAAAACTTTTACACCACATTTGAAACACTGTGTAGCGCTAAATGTGAGAAAATGTCATAATTTCCAGCATGAGCTGCTTTACAAACGGCGCCCCATACGCTCCTGCCTCCTTGTATGCAGTAAAACCTTCGTCCTATTTCCACCTAAATCCGGCGTTAGAACACAGCGTGTGTTTGAGTTTATCACAGTGATTAGTGAAAGCCACCTCAACGCTCTGGGGGTCTGTGGGAGTTGTCAACTGATGTTGCAGTCTATTATTCTGAATAAAGACCTACACGTGGTGCAGACACCAGTGAGGACCTTAGAAGCCTTGCGTAATGTTCCTCAGCCTCTGCAGGAGGATGCTTCGTCAGCTGGACAGCTTACGTAAGGTTCCATGACCAGAGCTGACGAAGAAATGAAAGACGCGGAGGCCTCGTGGGGCTGCCAAGCCTCCATCCGAAAGAGATGGCGAGGGAGGAGGAAGATGAGTCTTCTGAACTGCACATGGAAGGTATACCAAGAAAGATAAATGGCGAATAAAGAATACAGAATATAAAGAGTTGCACATTATTGCGGTAGTTGCGGAGTTTTGTGTGTCCCAATAATCCTAGAAACTATGTTGTCTGGGGCTATGTTCCCCTGCCAGGATCGCCCATGGAAAACAGGTCCTAGGTGAGGGACCAGACCAAGCATCACTTAAATGACCCTTTATGAAAGGGGTGTCAAACCAATTCCACAAAGGGCCAAGAGGGTCCTGGATTTCGTTCCAACCAATGAAGAGGTCATGTTTTCACATTGTCCTTTTAATTCTACAAACTTTTTCTCCTCTATTTGTTGTTCCAAAAAACATGTACATTTGAACCAATCAGAGCTAACTATCCATGCTGATCAAATGTCAGACAATTGAACAGATAGTAGAGTCCAGTTTTTTTATTTTTTGCTGCCTGCATGTGCAGAGCGACACGGCTTGACAGATATAGAGAGAGGCTGGGAAGAACTACGTAAAATGAAAAAATGAATAGTAAATATCAGTGGAAACGGATTACACTCCACAAGCACTTTGTTGGGCTTGTTTGAAACACTTGCGTATGCAAATCTGAGATTAGTAGATTGTTTTTATTGGAAAAGCATGTGATGCAGCGTGGCAGTTTTTTTTTTTTTTTTTTTTTAAACATGGGGGTTTGACAGTTGGCCAGGGGTTAAATAGAGCCGGAACTTGTTCCGGCTCTTCTTGATTTTGGCGTCCCTGTGTTCCAGGACTTATTTTGGCCGGGCCGGCACCTCTCGTGTTTAGAAAATAATAATATAAAAACGTTTTTTAAAAATGTATTGCAATAGCCCCGAATGGGGGGAAAGAAGGACAGGAGTCGTTGATGGCTTTCTCCACTTTATTGTGGCAACAATAAGAAAACAATAAAATAACAGCGGACTTCCGCCACATTCGACCGCAAAGTTTTGCTTCTCGCCCGTCTCCCCCTCGCTTCAGATTACCTCACAGCTCTCCAGTCCTAGCGACTCAAAGGGCCTTCGCGTAGTGTTACCTCCCTTGTGTGACATGTGGAAATCACAACTGCTCAGGATCACTTTTTAACTTGTGGCTTTTATTTCCGAGCACACAAACACGTCTGGCTGCCTCGAACGTCACCCCACACACACACTCATTACAGCACGCGTTTCCTTTTCTCTCTGCCAGCACACGCACACACAGAGCCTGTTGGTTCGAAGGTAGCACTTGCAACAATAGTTACCGACATTGCAGTATAAAAAATAAAAATATGCATAAATTCATTTGCAGAAAAAAAAAATGGCATGTTTTTAATAATTTAATGTCATTTGAAAGAGTCAGAGATTTGTTGATGCACTGAAAAACTTATCCACCAAACCTCAACTGCATCCAAGAAGCAAGACATGACCCTGAGACCGGCATTGTAACACTCACCATCAATTTAACCCACAGTTCGGTCAAGCAATGCAGGTACTCGCACATGAACTAAGATTCATGCACATAGACAAGAGGCAACCAAGCACAGTTTTGATTTATGCAGACACACATACAGTGGGGCAAATAAGTATTTAGTCAACCACGGATCGTGCAAGTTCTCCTACTTGAAAAGAGAATGTGGAAAAAAAAAAAAAACAGAAAATCACATTGTTTATTTGCAAATCATGGTGGAAAATAAGTATTTGGTCAATACCAAAAGTTCATCTCAATACTTTGTTATGTACCCTTTGTTGGCAATAACGGAGGCCAAATGTTTTGTGTAACTCTTCACTTTTCGCTTGGTGTAAAGAAATCAACTGTGGGAGCGATTATTAGAAAATGGAAGACATACAATACCACTGATAACCTCCCTCGATCTGGGGCTCCATGCAAGATCTCACCCCGTAGCGTCAAAATGATAACAAGAACGGTAAGCAAAAATCCCAGAACCACACGGGGGGGACCTAGCAAATGACCTACAGAGAGCTGGGACCACAGTAACAAAGGCTACTATCAGTAACACAATGCGCCGCCAGGGACTCAAATCCTGCACTGCCAGTTGTGTCCCCCTGCTGAAGCCAGTACACGTCCAGGCCCGTCTGCGGTTCGCTAGAGAGCATTGGATGATCCAGAAGAGGACTGGGAGAATGTGTTATGGTCAGATGAAACCAAAATAGAACTTTTTTGGTAGAAACACAGGTTCTCGTGTTTGGAAGAGAAAGAATACTCAATGGCATCCAAAGAACACAATACCCACCGTGAAGCATGGGGGCGGAAACATCATGCTTTGGGGCTGTTTTTCTGCAAAGGGACCAGGACGACTGATCTGGTTAAAGGAAAGAATGAATGGGGCCATGTACCGAGAGATTTTGAGTGAAAATCTCCCTCCATCAGCAAGGGCATTGAAGATGAGACCTGGCTGGGTCTTTCAGCATGACAATGATCCCAAATACACAGCAAGGGCAACAAAGGAGTGGCTTCGTAAGAAGCATTTCAAGGTCCTGGAGTGGCCTAGCCAGTCTCCAGATCTCAACCCCATAGAAAATCTGTGGAGGGAGTTGAAAGTCCGTGTTGCCGAACGACAGCCCCAAAACATAACTGCTCTAGAGATCTTGTTATTTTATCACCCATTTCGTGTGGATCAACACCTTCAATTTGTAAAGAAAAACCTTCAATTTTCCACACCCTCCATACTAATAGCAAATATAAAGTCAGAAAGATTGTCATGGTACAGACACTCAGTAGCAGCGGGCTTTTCATTCAATGTGTACTTCTGCTTTGTAATATTACAGATGAAATGCTGAGTAAACATAGCGTTTATTTTTCTTGCCACATCTCTTTTGTCAGCATTAATTTGTTGCAGCCTTTTTGCACTATGTTTTAATGTCCCCCCCCCCCCAGAAGCAGTTGGTCTGCTGACCTGAGACAAACAAGCAGGGCAATGATTTTTAAAATTACTTTTATTATTCATTATTTAAAGTGGGTACTGAGGACACGTCGTTTTGATATTTAAATTTCTTTGGAAAATTTAGAATTAAATTTGTTAAAATGAAGTTTAAGTGCAGGCACAACCATTGGATTAAGCTCCGAGTTGGAGTCATCTGCTCATTCCAATGTGGAGATATTTGAAGGAGGACTGGCTGACTCCAAAATAAAGTGCGTTAGAGTAAGCCTGCCAAGATTTGATGAAGGCATGTACAAAAGATTGATGAGAATGCTACATAGTCTGTAATTATTCAATAATATAAAGCAGGGGTCCCCAAACTACAGCCTGCCTCCACATTTGGTCCAGCCCCCTGAACAATTTTTTTTTTTTCCCAATAGTGTTATTTCCTGGCTTTTTCCATGAAGAACCCAGAGAGGGTTATTTGATTGTTATCTATTTAATTAATAGTGTTATTATTTATTATTATATATTATATTTAGGGCTGACAAACGATTAGAATTTTTAATTGAGTTAACCACAGCTTAAAAATTAATTGTAATTAATCGCAATTCAAACCATCTATAAAATATGCCGTATTTTTCTGTATTGTTGGAATGGAATGATAAGACAAGACGGATATATACATTCAACAGTGTACATAAGTACTATATTTATTTATTAAAACAATAAATCAACAAGATGGCATTAACATTATTAACATTCTGTTAAAGCAATCCATGGATAGAAAGACTTGTAGTTCTTAAAAGATAAATGTTAGTACAAGTTATAGAAATGTTATATTAAAACCCCTCTTAATGTTTTTGTTTTAATAAAATTTGTAAAATTTTCCAACAAAAAATAAACTAGTAGCTCGCCATTGTTGATGTCAATAATTACACAATGCTCATGGTGCTGAAACCCATAAAATCAGTCGCACCCAAGCACCAGCAGAGGGCGACAAAACACCCAAAACCACAAGTAACAAATGGACATGACACTGTGCTGTCATTTTAATCTGTTTGAGCGGGGCATGTGCGTTAAATGCGTCAACATATTTTAAGGTGATTTAAAAAATTAATTACCGGCCGTTAACGCGATAATTTTGACAGCCCTTATTAATTATTATTTTTATTGTATGTACTTTTGTTCCATGAAGAATCTAGAAAGGGTTATTTGATTGTGGCTTTCTGAAAAACAATTTTTACATTTAGGCACTCCAGCAATCGTCACACTTTTTCTGTTACAAACTGACCCGGCCCCTCATCAGAGAAGGGAAAAGTTATGTGGCCCTCACAGGAAAAGGTTTGGGGACCCCTGATATAAAGCAACAGTAACAGACTAGCATACGTTACTTAAATCAAGCTTGATATGTATGTTTTTAATGAGGGTAAACAATTTTTTTTTTTTTTTAAACGGGGATTATTAATGTTGGTTATTTGTGTTCTCTTTTTGGAAATCAAAATATGATCACCCTGGAAGACATACAGCTAGTATGTGTAATTTGTTTTGATGCTTCTGCGCATGCGGGTCACTTTGCTGACTGCGAATTAGTGCGCATGCGTGATACTTGAACTGGACAAAGGCACTCTGAACGGGCACGCCAAAAAACATGACAAAAAAAAAATCGAATTTGTGCATTAAGACCTGTGGTATGAACCTAGCCTACTCGATGATGGCGTAAAATTCATTCGCTTAGTGCGAACAAAAGATGTCAATTTACGTGCCCTGCTATCCTTCAGCCACTTTTAAAACTTTTCTTTAGACTGAGAACAATACATCGCCGAGGCATCTTACCGAGAAGCAATGCAACAATACTGTGTGTATGGCGGACTTCCCTCGCAGTTCTCGGTGTGACGTCAATTCCGAAGATTTTCGAAGAAAAGCATTTTCGTTGTCAAGGGCGTTGCTATGGGTTAAACAAAGAATCTGGAAGGGTTGCGTAAAAAAAAAAAAAAAATAACGAAAATATGCTTATAATTGTTTAGCCACGTATATTATTCAAAAACATGGTTGGCCAACCTTACTTCACATTTGGCCTTGAAGCCAATAAAAGGCGTGGTCCAATGAACGGCCTCGCATTTCTCTGCCTTTTCGCTTTCAATGTGCTAAAACAGCGTCATTGTAAACTGTTTGAGGCAACGCATGAACGGGTCATTCTGTGCATGCGTTAATTGCGTCAAATATTTTAACGTGATTAATTAAAAAAATTAATAACCACCCATTAAACCGATAAATTTGACAGCCCTACTTAGCAGGAAAAAGGTTTTTCACTGTTATGGGTTCTTGTATTTTCAAATATCGCTTTTCAGCGAATCTTCGACCACAAAGTGAGCAGGAAAAAAAAATTCGCCAGTATGGTTTCTTATGTGGATTTTCAGGTATTTCTTTAGAGCGAATCTTTGACCACAAACTGAGCAAGAAAAAAGTTCTTTGCTGGCGTGGGTTCTAGAGTGTTTTTTTAAGTAGCTCTTGTGACTGAATTTTTTACCACAAACTGAGCAGGAAAAAGGTTTTTCTCCAGTATGAATGCTTGTGTGTCTTTTCAAGTGTTGCTTTTGAACGAATCTTTTACCACAAACTGAACAGGAAAAAGGTTTCTCTCCGGTGTGTGTTCTTGTGTGTGTTATTAAGGTGCGATTGCAACTGAATCTTCGACCACAAACTGAGCAGGAAAATGGTTTCTCGCCAGTGTGGGTTCTTGTGTGTATTGTCAAGTATCGCTTTGCAGCGAATCTTTGACCACAAACTGAGCAGGAAAAAGGTTTTTCACTAGTGTGGCTTCGAGAGTGTTTTGATAAGTAGCCTTTGTGACTGAATTTTTTACCACAAACTAAGCAGGAAAAAGGTTTTTCGTCAGTGTGGCTACTTGTGTGTCTTTCCAAGTGTTGCTTTTGAACAAATCTTTTACCACAAACTAAGCAGGAAAAAGGTTTTTCACCGGTATGGGTTCTTTTGTGTATTTTTAAGGAGCTATTGCAACTGAATGTTTGACCACAAACTAAGCAGGAAAAAGGTTTTTCACCAGTATGGGTTCTTTGGTGTATTTTTAAGGAACTCTTGCAACTGAATCCTTGACCACAAACTGAGCAGGAAAATGGTTTTACACCAACATGGGTTTTTGTGTGTCGTTTTAAGGATTCCTTCCTTGCGAATGTATGACCACAAGCTGAGCAGGAAAAAGGTTTTTCATCAGTGTGGGTGATTGTGTGTAATTTTAAGACGCTCTTGTGAGCGAAACTTTGACCACAAACTGAGCACACAAAAGGTTTTTCACCAGTGTGGCTCCTCATATGCGTACGACAAGTATACTTATTGGCAAAGGTTTTCCCACACTGAGAGCATTTGCAGCGTTTGTCCTCACGGTGAGATTTCTTATGACCACCATCATTGTAAGTTGAGTGTGACGTGGCGCCATTTCTGTCGAATGGTGCGGTGAAAATGTCAGTCTGCAATCCTTCTGTTGAGCTGCTGCTGCCGCTCGGAGGCTCCGCCTCACTTGGACCATCATCACTCTTCAAGGGCTCAGCAGGCGACCTAGTGATACTCTTCTCATCTTTGACGTATGGCAGCTCTACCACCTCCATTTTGATTGGAAGTTGCTCTTCTCTCTCCTTCTGTTGACAGAGCTCTGGCTCCTCCTCTTTGATTTGGGGGAGCTCAACATCCTCCTCAAGAACGCTAGGAGATTCTGGCTCCTGCCACTCAGCAACAAGATATTTTTTGAAACCTGCAAGACACAAGAAAACTATTGAAATGTTTTATGGCTCTGAAATCAAATCACACTGCCATGTGGTCCTCCTTATCGCCATTAAAACTGTTGTCTTAAAATAGATAATAAGGAAAACTAGGCCTGCAAGCAGGACTGAACGGGCACTCGCACGCGCCGCAACTCAAATGTCACGCAGGTCAGGGTGGTGGCAGATCGTCTCCCTCTCATCATCTCCTGGGAACCTAACTTTCTCGCAACTTGCCTCTTCTTTTGGGGATTACAAATACATTCACACACCTAGGTGAAAAAGCCCCTATTGAAGACAGTCCTACAAAAAAGGAGGCGCTACTGAACTGTGCAGCCACGCCCATATTCAAAACTGAAATGAATCTTCTAATCGGGCCAATTCGAGAAAGTGTGCCCAATTTCGTAGATCTATAAGCTGCCTAAGTCCCTGAAAAATTCTACTCCCTTTTGATGGCGCGCAAAGGGTAGAGACAGAGACGTGTGGACGTGGGCCTTAAATAGTAGTCTTAGAAAAGGTCTTGAAACTACAGTCACCAACCTGGAAAGAACTGGACATGTATAAGTAAAATGAGTGACTTTCTGTGGCCACTAGTTGGCGCTACAGAGTTGATGCAAATGACCCCTGCGGGACCCTTCAGGGTGGGACTCTCACCAAGCACAGGAACTTTGGCGCAGATATGTTGTATGTCTGCCAAGTTATGACTTCAGAATTTGTGGCGAGACGAAATGGTGACGGTCATTTTCACTTTCCATTTTGAACCCCTTCGCCTCAACGAAACCTCAATATTTTTCATCAGGCACCTAAAGACATGTCTTAAGGCTTCCCTGAAAGAGGTTTGAGGTCAATAGATTTTTTTCTCTTGGAGTAGGAGCCTGTCTCGTAAAAGGACATTTCCTGTTCCCACTAGGGGCGCTCGGCCTAATGGGTAATATTTCAATGCAGTCGTGTTCAGGCTGAGATACCTCGCATACAAGCTAAATATGAAAAAGATTGAACGTTGTATGAGGGAGTTATTAGTCATTTTTTGAATTTGGTGTTTTGCCAAAAAATGGCCGACTTTGGCACTCCGCCCAGGTCAGGCCGGTGAATGAAAACTCACCATTTTGATACCTTATGTCCCTATGTCTCCTGAACAGTCTCAGCAATTTTGAAGACGATCCAACTAACTCCCTCGGCGACAAGGTCTAAAGTGTGCACCCTGTAAGTTGATAAAAATTTCACATTCGATCCAAAATACACAATTTCCTGTTGGGTTTGGAATATGGATGCAAGAGACTTTTTGGAGCAATTTTGCACAAAGTATCAACTCCCCAAATTTCATTGCTCTACGTTAAAAAAAAAAAAAAAAAAGGAAAGGCCTTTTTGAAAAATTCAAGGGTGCGCCATTGAGCCATTTTGTTACATTTTTTCGTAACATCGCAAGATAATCCAAATTTAAGCAAATCCGTGCATGTATGTGCAAATTTTGGCGAGTTTTCGGGCTTGTAAAGGCTTCAAATTCTGCTGCCGCTAGTTGGCGCTACAGAGTTGATGCAAATGACCACTGCAGGACTTTTCAGGGTAAAACTCTCACCAAGCACGGGAAGTTTAGCGCAGATATGTTGTATATCTGCCGAGTTATGACTGTTCAGAATTTGTGGCGAGACGAAATGGCTACAGTCATTTTCACTTTCCTGTTTGGACCCCTCCGCCTCAACGAAACCACAATATTTTTCATCAGGCACCTGAACACATGTCTTAAGGCTTCCCTGAAAGAGGTTTGAGGTCAATAGATTTTTTTCCCTTGGAGGAGGAGCCTGTCTCGTAAAAAAGGGCATTTCCCGTTCCCACTAGGGGGCGCCCGGCCTAATGGGTAATTTTTCAATGCAGTTGTGTTCAGGCTGGGATACCTCACATACAAGGCACTCCGCCCAGGTCAGGCCCGTGAATGAAAACTCACCGTTTTGAGAACTTAAAATCTCATAGGTCGCATGAACATTCTCACCAATTTTGAGGAAGATCCAACTAACACTCTATGCCAGGGGTCCTCAAATACAAATCTTGAAGGTCCACAATTATTTTTTTTCATACAAGCATGGGTCCATTTGTTAATGTCGGTCAAGTACAAGGCAGGTCGAAGGTGGTAAAGGTGGTTCTCTTTGAAGCAAACAAAAATACAATGGACATTCTGATTAAATAAGAATAACATTTTTTTTACTTAAAATAATAGTTAAAAAAATAAATTAAAAAAAACCATGCAAGAACAATATTTACACATGTACACTAAATAATTGACTAGATCTGTCATTAAGGTTCAAACAATAACTATTGACTGTACATTTTGTAAATGTAAAACACTGCTGGACAAAAAAGAAAACATGTGCAAGTAGTACAGTGCATGTTCACTTGTCCAGAACATAAATGACAAGCTCTGTCATCAAGGTGCAAACATAACAATTATTGACAGTAAGAGAAATGGCATTTGGGGGTCACAAAGCTGTTAACCCAAATCATCAGCCAGTACTTCATTGCGTCTTGTGGTTGATAAGTCTGAGAGTGATATTTGATTTTTGTTGTCATTTCCTCCTTTTCTTTCCCTTTGAACATTGCTGTCATCACTTCGTACACTCTTTTATATATTTCTCCATCAGAGAACGGCTTCTTATGTTTGTCAATCCATTCTTCATTGAAACGGCAATTTTCGTTGTCCACTTTGAGCATGCCATTTTGTTAGATTCAGTCTTCTACTGGTGGCACGTGTGGTGTTAGTGAACGTTGCGATCTTGATCGTTGCCCGCGTGCAGCGAGCGTCCCGGGGTAACACGGGGAAATGAAAAATAAATCACATTTGCTCACAGTATGACTCACGCTCTTGAATGAAAAATAAAGTACATGACAGCATGTACTAACAGATTGTAAAGTACCGTGTGCGACTCGTGTTTGAGGTTGCTGACACTGCTGTGGTCCGTCCACGCTAGCTAGTAGCATGCAGGCGCTCTAAGCCAATCAGCGCATCCACGCATGCTCTCTCAGCCAATCAGCGCATCGTCATAGCGATGACAACAGAAGTGAAAACATTTAAGATATTTGACTAAAAATCAAACAGAATTCAGCGATTGAATAGTAGCGCATATTGATAGATTGGCGATTCATACAAATGATGTATGTTGAAAAAAAGTTTTTTTTCTTTCGTTTTTTTCGTACACCTGTGGGTCCGCAGAGAGGTGTGCCGTGGTCCGGTCGTGGACTGCGGTCCGCTAATTGAGGAAGCCAGCTCTATGCACCAAGGTCTCAAATGTGCACCCTATTAATTGATAAAAAATTCAGATTCACGCCAAAACAGCTAATTTCCTGTTGGGTTTGGAATATGGGTGCATGAAATTTTTTGGAGCAGTTTTGCACAATGTATCGACTCCCCAAATTTCATCGCTTTACGTTGAAAAAACAAATAGAGAGGCCTCTTTTAAAAATTCAAGGGGGCGCCACATTCTGTTACACTTTCCACCTGCTGGGGACGCTAGAGCCCTATAATGGTAGGCGTGGCTAACTGGCGATTAAAAGACTAATTTCTCGCCATCTGCGCGTTGCCAAATTGTTGTATATAGTCGAATTGTCTCTCTAAAAATACGATTCTAATACACATAAGAATTAGAGGTGCACGATAATTATCGGTCCGATAATAGGAATTATGACGTCATCCCAAGAACTCCAATAACATTACAGTGCCTTGCAAAAGTATTCGGCCCCCTTGAATCTTGCAACCTTTCGCCACATTTCAGGCTTCAAACATAAAGATATGAAATTTAATTTTTTTGTCAAGAATCAACAACAAGTGGGACACAATCGTGAAGTGGAACAACATTTATTGGATAATTTAAAATTTTTTAACAAATAAAAAACTGAAAAGTGGGACGTGCAATATTATTTGGCCCCTTTACTTTCAGTGCAGCAAACTCACTCCAGAAGTTCAGTGAGGATCTCTGAATGATCCAATGTTGTCCTAAATGACCGATGATGATAAATAGAATCCACCTGTGTGTAATCAAGTCTCCGTATAAATGCACCTACTCTGTGATAGTCTCAGGGTTTTGTTTAAAGTGCAGAGAGCATTATGAAAACCAAGGAACACACCAGGCAGGTCCGAGATACTGTTGTGGAGAAGTTTAAAGCCAGATTTGGATACAAAAAGATTTCCCAAGCTTTAAACATCTCAAGGAGCACTGTGCAAGCCATCATACTGAAATGGAAGGAGCATCAGACCACTGCAAATCTACCAAGACCCGGCCGTCCTTCCAAACTTTCTTCTCAAACAAGGAGAAAACTGATCAGAGATGCAGCCAAGAGGCTCATGATCACTCTGGATGAACTGCAGAGATCTACAGCTGAGGTGGGAGAGTCTGTCCATTGGACAACAATCAGTCGTACACTGCACAAATCTGGCCTTTATGGAAGAGTGGCAAGAAGAAAGCCATTCCTCAAAGATATCCATAAAAAGTCTCGTTTAAAGTTTGCCACAAGCCACCTGGGAGATAGAGCCTAGTTCGGGCCTAAAAAATCCAGCCCGACCCGACACGGCCCGCTGGTATTGAGGCCCGACCCGACCCGAGCTCGATCACTTAACTAGATTTGCAGGCCCGAGCCCGAAAAACCCGATTTTTTTTTTTTTTTTTTTTTTGAGTGACGCGGAAAAAACGCAAGTTTTCTTAATGTTTAAATAATGTACATATTTTTTTGAGAATTATCAAAGCATTCACACAACGAAATAACGCTGGGAAAGTTTGTTAAACATATTTCTGAGTGTGTGGGAAATTGTTCTCACATGGACGCGCCTCTCTGACAAGGAAATGAAAATGAGGGGGGCGCCTCGGCCGTGGGCAAACGGTAGAGCGGGAGAATAAGAATAAAAAAGCGGCCGGCGCCACGGCGTTCGTGCACACGCACAAGCAAAAGCGCAATACAGACAGCCTGCTCTCCATTTTTTTTTTGTTTTTTTTGAGTGACGCGGAAAAAACGCAGCAGCAGCTATTTATTTTCATTTCTTCGAGTTGGCAGAAAAAAACGCAAGTTTTCTTAATGTTTAAATAATCTACATATTTTTTTTGAGAATTATCAAAGCATTCACACAACGAAATAACGCTGGGAAAGTTTGTTAAACATATTTCTGAGTGTGTGGAATATTGTTCTCACATGGACGCGCCTCTCTGACAAGGAAATGAAAATGAGGGGGGCGCCTCGGCCGTGGGCAAACGGTAGAGCGGGAGGACAAGAATAAAAAGCGGCCGGCGCCACGGCGTTCGTGCACACGCACAAGCAGAAGCGCAATACAGAGAGCCTGCTCTCCAATTTTTTTTTTATTTTTATTTTTTTAAATAATTTATTAGTCTGGCATGGCGGCCCGACCCGAACTGACCCGAACGTGAATGCTTAAAATGTGGGCCCGACCCGACCCGACGGTCGGGTTCGGGTTCGGGCACAAAATCTAACCTCTACTGGGAGACACATCAAACATGTGGAAGAAGGTGCTCTGGTCAGATGAAACCAAAATTGAACTTTTTGGCCACAATGCAAAACGATATGTTTGGCGTAAAAGCAACACAGCTCATCATCCTGAACACACCATCCCCACTGTCAAACATGGTGGTGGCAGCATCATGGTTTGGGCCTGCTTTTCTTCAGCAGGGACAGGGAAGATGGTTAAAATTGACGGGAAGATGGATGCAGCCAAATACAGGAACATTCTGGAAGAAAACTTGTTGGTATCTGCACAAGACCTGAAACTGGGACGGAGATTTATCTTCCAACAGGACAATGATCCAAAACATAAAGCCAAATCTACAATGGAATGGTTCAAAAATAAACGTATCCAGGTGTTAGAATGGCCAAGTCAAAGTCCAGACCTAAATCCAATCGAGAATCTGTGGAAAGAGCTGAAGACTGCTGTTCACAAACACTCTCCATCCAACCTCACTGAGCTCGAGCTGTTTTGCAAGGAAGAATGGGCAAGAATGTCAGTCTCTCGATGTGCAAAACTGATAGAAACATACCCCAAGCGACTTGGGGTATGTTTGGGGTATGTTGTTATCACTTTTCAGTTTTTTATTTGTTAAAAAAGTTTAAATTATCCAATAAATGTTGTTCCACTTCACGATTGTGTCCCACTTGTTGATTCTTGACAAAAAAATTAAATTTCATATCTTTATGTTTGAAGCCTGAAATGTGGCGAAAGGTTGCAAGATTCAAGGGGGCCGAATACTTTTGCAAGGCACTGTATATATTATCGGGCCTATTAATAATATTTTTGGCACGGCGTCGGATTGGGATGTGAGCGTTCGTTTCCACTCCTGTTTTGCCAGTATGCAAAGTTTTGTTAGTGTTCTACAGGCTGTATTTTTCCTTCATTGAGTTATAAACCTTACTATGGCAATTAACAAATTTTGCATTTTACAGTGTTATGTTTACAAGTTCTTGAGAGGCCTTTTGGTTATTGATAGGCTTGCTGTTCTATAATTGCTACGTTAAGAAAGTCGTTTCATGGACCAAGACGACAAAAGTCTCCTCTCCTGTTGCACCAAATGTTTTATCTGCTAACAAAGTACAATACATGTTGAGTTTATGTTTGTTTTAGATCAGTTCTCATTGTTCAGGGGAACACATCGTCAATGATATTGATTGATTGATTGTGATTGACTCAAATTATATTTATTTGAAAAAATTAATTTGGCCACTTTTTTGTAGTCAAAACTGTTCTTGTCTTTGTTTTGTTCATTATAATAATGTTCATGTCATCATGAAAATTCTGGTTTGGTCAGAGGCAAATCTATGCTGAATCAACCAATAGATTTTTGACCTACAGGTGTTTAAAAACTCAGGTAAATATACATTGAAAAATGATTGACATATCATCGGTTATCGTATCGGTCTTGGGGAGCAAGAAGTTATCGATATTGGTATCAAAAAATGGATATCGTGCATCCCTAATAAGAATGCTATTGAAGACATTTTTTCTCCTGTCGTACGCACTTTAAACCTAAAGGATCTATCTAAAAGATGTATGTTTGTTCTTATTTGTTCATGGACATAATTCAAACAATCTGTGCAGCCTGTGTTAACGTGATGTGTAGATTAGAGAGTAGAAGTAACCGGGGATCACTGTATATCATGCATTCTGACGATGGAAGGCTCCAGTTATACTCCACCTTGGTGAACATTTTTCTTATCTTAATTCTAATTAGAGCTGAAACAAATACTCGAGTAACTCGAGTTTGAAAACCGATCCGAGTAATTTTATTCACCTCGAGTAATCGTTTATTTTGACAGCTCTAAGCATCACATTTTGCTCGGACTACTTTTAATGCGGGACAACGTGCCGGTGCGTAGAGGAAGAAGCAAAAAAAACTTATATCAGCCGACAGCTGCTACAAACGACGCCGACGTTGCTAAATACTAGCCCGCACGATGCTACGTTGATAGCAGGTAGCGTCTGATGAGTCTCATAGAGATGACATGTATGTTGAACTAGATGCGAAATGACAGACTCAGCCGCGTCTGGGCAGCGTTAAGTAAACAGCCGCCATCTTAAAGCAGTTTAGTAATCTGTACCCACAGTTTACTAAACTGTACCCACAGTTTACTAAACTGTACCCACACTTTGCTAAACTGTACCCAGACTTTGCTAATCTGTACCCACAGTTTACTAATCTGTACCCACAGTTTACTAATCTGTACCCACTGTTTAGCAATGACCCGGAAACTGTAGTCACCAATGTTTGGCGGGGACTCAGAGTCCAAACGCCGAGGGACCGACCGAGCAACCATCTGCACCATTTGCCCTCGGCGAACAAAGGGGTTTTAAAAGGTAACTATTGCACATTTTCTTTGGTAGGCGTCTTTCAGGTGTCATCAATCAATATGGCATGTTGTGTTTGCACATTTTCTGTGCTGCTGTCGTGTCTGTGCGTGCTTAATTCAAGTAGTGTTCATTTGTCAGTTAGCTATTTTTAGTAGCCGCATTAGCGGCTACTAACACACAACATGCCATATTGATTGATGACACCTGAAAATGTAGACGGCTACAGACGGGTACAGATTAGTAAACTGTGGGTACAGATTAGTAATCTGTGGGTACAGATTAGCTATGATTTTTTTATTTTTTCTACCCTGGCACCCAGGGGGCTCCGTAGTTTTTTGAGTGAAAGCAGTGAATTAGTCTTTTTTTTTTATTCTAGTTCATCTGAGATGCAATTGTTGGCTGTTTTCAACAATACACATCGAAAATAAAGACATTGATTGACTGAAAATGGTTCAAGATTAGATGAAATATCTTGTTTTCTCATGTATATTTATAATTGCTCTTCACCTAAAAATATATTTGTTTTATCCGATTACTCAATTAATCGATAGAATTTTCAGTCGATTACTCGATTACTTAAATATTCGATGGCTGCAGTCCTAATTCTAATCATAATTTTATAAATTGTGATTTATTTACATGTTTCGCACCTGCACCAATTGGTATAAATAAAACAAGAAATTGAATCATGTTGTCCAAAAGTTTTATAGCGATCAATATCTACAATGGAAAAGAGTGACATACTGTTTGTGTTGATATGTACATGTACAGTATATTCATCATGTAGTTACTTGAAACCAAGCAGAGCCTTTACATGGAAGAAAATCTTTAAATTTTCCAACAATTGTCAAGTCGATCCCGTGGTGCAAACCATGTGTCGGTTAATGAGTCCATTTCACGTCTACTAAGTAAGCAAAGCCACCATATGAAAAAGGAATGCAAGAAGCTATATTAGACTGAATGACATTTCCATACTTATGAGAAGGTACCATCTGCCCCATCTGAAAAAAAAAAAAAAAAAAAAAAAAAAAAAACCCTTGGTATGACCTTGAAGGTGTATGAACTCTTCCTCTTCCTCCTCCTCCTTGATCTCCACCTTGATGCATGTAGACTCCTGGTGCTCAGGAAGATGAGCTTGGCTGACATCTGCAAGACAGAGACCACAAACACATGGGACAAGTTTTATTTCTCGTTTGTAAACTGCAAAGTCAAAACGCCTTTAAAGAGAAAAAAAAAAACAAATGCAAACTGCCACAACACGAATGCCAATTCGCATGGAAATTGGCCAAAGCATGATTGCAAATAGCCCGCTACACGATTGCAAAAGGGTTTCTAAAAATGAAACCAACTAAAAACGAGGGAAATTTACTTCACGCACATCGGCCGCTATTTTCGACAGCAAAATACACCGACCCCAGTTGAACAGCATCTCTGCCTCATGTGCGTTGCCAATGCGATAGCTAGATACAGACAGACAGACTCTTTGCCACTAAAATTACTGCGAACCAGCTTTAGTCGCCGGTAAGGATAGGAATTGATAAGATTTTTACGATTCCATTATCGATATTGCTTAACAAACGATTCTTTATTGATTCTCTTATCGATTCTAATTTGTGTAATTTCTGGGTTTAATATTTTTTGTTTCATTCGCCTCGGGGTGTCTGTTAAAACACAAGGAGCGGAGAGTAGAGTTGGTCTTTGGCACTTTTACAACTATGTACAAGCAATGGCACTTGATTTGAGAATCACTCAATGAGCAGGTGGGAGCAAGCGTTGAGATGTTGATGTATTTGTATGTGCATGAAAGACTGGAATGTGTGTATGTGTGGTTGTGAAAGTAAAGAAAATTAGTGCTGATGCAATAAACAATGCAAATTGACTGTAAAGCAGTAAATAACACGCATACATGACTCGCAGTGTAATGAAGACAAAGGGGGGCAGGGCACGAGTGCGTGCGCACAACCCGGAAGCACGCTGCGTGCACGTGCAGTCATCTTGGCCATAAAAGTGGCGAAAACTAAGCTCTGTACACTCATATGGATGTAAAACATCATCTTAAGATGCTAAACTAACACATTCCCTCTTAACACAAATGTGCAACGCGAATGTAATGTGAACAACACTCCCCTCGACGCAGCGAGGACAAGCGGAGCAAACAGCAGACAGTAAAAATGGCTGATAACGGCTCTAATTATCATAAGAACCTAATGGCATGAAGAAGAAATACATTCGTTCGTGGACGCACAAAAATTAATATTTCCTCTAAAAGGTGGCCGTTCTCTGCTCGAAATGCGCACTTTACGCCCATTCTCGTTCCCAGAATACGCAGCGCGCATGACGTAGGACAATAACAGGAAATGGACTGGGTGCTATGGGAACGAACACATACCCATGAAATCTTTCTAACAGGAGTATATAAATTGCTCATAAAATCGTTTAGGATTATTTCACATGCATGTATGTTATATGTTTCTCATAGAGTATTCGACGAGAATATGATAGACCCATTAATAGACTTTTTTGGAAAAATCACCATTTCTTTAAGTAGTTTCATGAATATTGACTTGGCCTGTGAATACCACTACATTGTCACACGATGGCGACACCTCATGGTACACTTGGTGGGTGATTACACTGTGAGCATTCATGTTGTGATTAGGGCTGCAGCTATCGAATATTTTAGTAATCGAGTAATCGACTGGAAATTCTATCGATTAATCGAGTAATCGGATAAAACAAATATATTTTTAGGTGAAGAGCAATTAAAAATATACATGAGAAAACAAGACATTTCATCTAATCTTGAACCATTTTCAGTCCATCAATGTCTTAATTTTCGATGTAGATTGTTGAAAACATCCAACAATTGCATCTCAGATTAACTTGAATAAAAAAAAGACTAGTTTACTGTTTTCACTCAAAAAACCTTTAGATCATATTAAAATATATATATATATATATATATATATATATATATATATATATAGGTGGCACGGTGGCTGAGTGGTTAGCACGTCTGCCTCACAGTTCTGAGATCAAGGGTTCAATCCCGGGCTTCGGCCTTCCTGTGTGGAGTTTGCATGTTCTCCCCGTGCCTGCGTGGGTTTCCTCCAGGAACTCTGGTTTCCTTCCACAGCCCAAAAACATGCATGGTAGGCTGATTGAACACTCTAAATTGTCCGTAGGTATGAGTGTGTGCGTGAATGGTTGTATGTCTCCTTGTGCCCTGCGATTGGCTGGCAACCAGTTCAGGGTGTCCCCTGCCTACTGCCCGTAGTTAGCTGGGATAGGCTCCGGCACCTCCGCGACCCTCCTGAGGAATAAGCGGCACGGAAGATGAATGAATGAATATATATTTATATATATATATATATACTGTATATATATATATATATACACCTAAAAATGCCGTTACGCTTGATAACACACATCACTTAAAAGTTAGGATTTTTTCCCACGTGTTTCAATTGAATTTCTATTTGTGTCAAGCCATTTTTAAGTTCTAGTTAAGTTTTAAGTTAGTCTAAACTGTAAGTCCTGATAGGATTTTGAGTTTTTGCAGTGTTCAAAATAAATGTATGATACAGGCTGTATTGGAGCACATTAGGGACCAGTGCTACTTGGTGTTTTATCCAGCAATGACTACTGAGCTAAAATTGATAGTTAGCATTATTGAGTTTTTATTTTACACCCTCATCACTCCACAATGCTATGTTACGTTAAAGCCTGTATGTAAGAAACGTTAGCCACGCATCGACAGTGGTCATAAGTAATGTTAATCTTTATTTATTAGTGCTTAGCGCTCTTTATTAGCGCTTAGCGCTCTACTGCTTTAAGATGGCGGCTGTTTACTAACGCTGCCCAGACGCGGCCAAGTCTGTCATTTAGCATCTAGTTCAACATACATGTGATCTCTATGAGACTTGTCAGATGCTACCTACCAACGTAGCATCGTGCGGGCTAGTATTTAGCAACGTCGGCATCGTTTGTAGCGGCTGTCGGTTGCAGTAAGTTTGTTTTGCTTCTTCCTCTACGCACGTGACATTAGTGCGTTGTCCCGCATTAAAAGTAGTCCAAGCAAAACGTGATGCTTAGAGCAGTCAAAATAAACGATTACTCGAGGTGAATAAAATTACTCGGATCAGTTTTTAACTCGAGTTACTCGAGTTGCTCAAGTATTCGTTTCAGCTCTAGTTGTGATACTTGCTTACTTATCGGTGTGTATCATGTGTAAAGTCCGTGACGCTGATTGTACTGTTTGGAATCTACACGAGAATCGTTAGATAATCTACCAAATGATTCCATGGAATTGATACACGCGGAACCGGTTCTGTAAAAGAATCGGTTCTCATTCCCATCCCTAGTCGCCAGTGACCGTCGCCGTTTCGCGCAATGCGCAAAGGTGTATCACAACAATTTTTTTTTTTTTTTAAATAATTAAAGATTTGTCTGTGAGCCAGATGCAGCCGTCAAAAGAGCCAGATCTGGCTCGCAAGCCACAGGTTATTGGCCCCTGACATATGGCAAGACAATCTAAACGACCTACAGTATATACAATAACTGAAGTCATTATATAATGCAAATAAGGTTGCTTAAAATTTGGTGGGGACAATTTCAGCATCCTGAAAAGTTTCTAGTGTTATGTCCCTACCGTCCCTATGCAAACCTACGCCCTTGATTTATTGTGTATATTAATAACATTTAGGTTATGTTGAAATTGAAATGTAATTTTAATTTAAATTTGGTAATAAAATGCATACATTTATTATGGAAGTTTTCAAAATGTTTCTTTATTTTGTTTTTGTTTTTTTTTTAAAACAAACTGCTTGAATCGAACAGTGCAACACTTGAACCAAAACACATGAAAAATAAAAGTCCATACAAATGTATTTTGTATTGATCGTATATCAATTATTTTGGTTCACATTGGTGAGAAATGTAGCCCTGACCCACCCTCCCCGATCTGTTCGGTGTTATTAATGTCCCCTCCCCAGCAAAAATGGTTCATGCACGTTATGCTGTTATATCGTCACTACCAATGTTGAGACCAAACCTTCGCTCTTGAACGTGAAGGCAGATGGTTGACCTGATATGAGTGCAAAAGGCAGTTTAGGCAGTTTTTCTGTCATTGTTTGCATACTATCCTCATTAAAATACGACAACCTATAAATGTTTGGGTGGTTTTATTTAAAGCAGGTTTTTCATCTGTGTGATTTTGACAAAGGTCAGTCACATTCGATGATAATTTATGCAGAAATGTGAGAAATTCCAAAAGGTTCAGATACTTTTTCACACCACTGCAGCTATAAGCCACTTCCTTATTAAAACGTGTTAAAACCCATTATTTGACATAGTGTAAAACACTTTGCTTACTGACTTCCATGTCCTTCCAATGTCATTTGTTGGATGAAACTATTTTTCGCGGCAAACAGCATCTTTTGGAACCCAAAAAGACTCGCACTCTCCTTGGTGTAACAACAAAAGCCTGCAGCACATCGGACTGGCATAACGCAAAAAATAAAGTGAAAAGTCCGCGAAATCCGGCTTCTTCCGCAATCTGTCCCACATTTTCATGGCTCGGGATTCAAAAAGTTGAATAATTGCATCCGCATACAGCCAAATGGTCCATTTGATTATGGAGCATAAAATACAGCGTGTAATATGAAATAAACATGCTTGCTCATGTCATATACACTTTCATTTGAATTAAGCAGATTGGTCAACTCCTGTGCCGATAGGTGTATTTAAAACTTCAAAAAAAGTTGGGCAAATAAGTATTAAGTCAACCACTAATTGTGCAAGTTCTCCCACTTGAAAATATTAGAGAGGCCTGTAATTGTCAACATGGGTAAACCTCAACCATGAGAGACAGAATGTGGAAAAAAAAAACAAAATCACATTGTTTGATTTTTAAAGAATTTATTTGCAAATCACGGTGGAAAATAAGTATTTGGTCAATACCAAAAGTTCATCTCAATACTTTGTTATGTACCCTTTGTTGGCAATAACGTTTTCTGTACTCTTCACAAGCTTTTCACACACTGTTGCTGGTATTTTGGCCCATTCTTCCATGCAGATCTCCTCTAGAGCAGTGATGTTTTGGGGCTGTCGTTGGGCAACACAGACTTTCAACTCCCTCCACAGATTTTCCATGGGGTTGAGATCTGAAGACTGGCTAGGCCACTCCAGGACCTTGAAATGCTTCTTACGAAGCCACTCCTTTGTTGCCCTGGCTGTGTGTTTGGGATCATTGTCATGCTGAAAGACCCAGCTACGTTTCATCTTCAATGCCCTTGCTGCTGGAAGGAGATTTTCACTCAAAATCTCTCGATACATGGCCCCATTCATTCTTTCCTTTGTCGTCTTGGTCCCTTTGCAGAAAAACAGCCCCAAAGCAAGATGTTTTCACCTCCATGCTTCACAGTGGGTATGATGTTCTTCGTGATATATAGGGTGTTCCAAAAAAAGTTGCATACGTTTCCCAGCTGCTGGAAACCAAATTGTCTATGTGTTTCTTTGTAAAATAAACCCATTGACCGACTAAACTGTGAAGGAAGAAAAAATATTTATTACATGCTGCTGGGAGTGTATAAAATTTAAACATGTCCAATTTCCAGCTGCAAAAGGATGCATACAACTTCCTTGGACACCCCGCATACATCAATTTATGTATACATTTTTATTATTTTTGTGGCATTCCTTCGCAGGTGAGAGAGAATCCTTATTCTATGTTCATCATTCTTGCGACCGTTTCCCACTGTTGTTCGTATTTGTCCATTTTATTTGTCTGTTTGGCAGATATTTTCTCTAATTTTATATATTCAATGATTAGATTTAGCCATTGGTTAATGCTAATGTTTTGTTTGTTTTTCCAATTCAACAATATTGTTTTTTTTGGCTATCGTTAAACTTGCTAATAGTGGACGGGTTTGATGGTTAGAGATATTCACTGTATTCAGATCGCCAAGCAGACAAAGAGTTGGAGACAATGGAATCCTGCAGTTCAATAGGAAGGAGAGTTTCTTCGTTACCTGTGACCAAAACTCGCACTGATTTACATTGCCAAAGAGCATGAAAGTATGTGTCTGAAGAATCTTCGTTGCAGCTTGTGTATTTATCTGACTGGGAACACCCCATTTTGTACATTTTAGATTGAGTAATATGCCATCTGTGCAGTATTTTGAACTGTATAAGCTGAAGGTTCTTATTCTTTGTCATTATAAATGTATTTTTACAGATGTAGGACCAATAGTTATTATCTAATGTTATCGAAAGTTCGTTATTCCATTTTTCGATTGGTAAGCAAGTAGAGTTGTTACATGAGAGGGCTTTATATACAGTGGTACCTCTACATACGATCGCTTCGACACACGAACTTTTCGACATCCGACGTAAAATTTGACTCGCCATTTGTTTCTACATCCGACGACATGCTCGAAATACGACGACAATGGCAGCACCGCACACGAATGCACGGCGGATTTTCTTGTGTGACAAATCAACACAGGTTTCAGAAAAGGTTGGTACAGGTGGTGAAACAAGGAAAAAGTTGATGTTTACCTTCGAAATGAAGATGCAAATGACAGAAAAATATGAGCGTGGGGTGGGCATCCGTGAAATGGCTCAACAATACATCTCCACGGTCCTCCTCCGACCATCGTTCGCCAGTCTTTATAAATTAAGCTGACAATTCTTATTGTCTCCAAAGAAATCGCCAGCTTCGCCACGTTTTCATCATTTCTTTTACAACTTATTCAACACAAAACGCCTGCTGTCTGCCGCAATTGATGGTGTTCTCAAGAGAACATTCAAAGTGAAAGTGAAACTCAAGCTCACCGGTCTGTCTCTGGCACGTGAGCCCCGCGGTGCGTTCAGGTACACAAAAAAACGTCCGCCTTATTAGAACCCGATTTGTTACACTATTACAGGAATTATTATTATTCTTTTTATTACATTATTCCAATTTTGATTTATAATTTATTTGTTTTGCTACGTGTAATTGCCATTTGTAATAGCACCAGCAGTATTTTTTAAGGATTTAGTGCAGCTTTTTGGGCTGTGGAACGAATTAATGGAATTATAATGTATTCCTCTGGGAAAATCCTGCTCAACATACGACCATTTCGACTTACAAACAAGGTCCTGGAACGGATTAACTTCGTATGTAGAGGTACCACTGTACTTTTGAAAGTATTTTTTTTTTTGTTGAGCATGTATATTTATTATTTTATTTACGAAAGGTGGTGGGTCTAACGTACCCGTTAGTGATGGAAATTTGCTTCTGATGGCTGCCCTGATTTTATTGTATTGAAGGAAATTGACCCCTTTGATCTGGAAATCTTGTAATATTTTTTCATATGACATGAATGTATTATCTTTAAACAAATGCTGTAACTGGTTTATTCCCGTATCATCCCATGCGCTGAAATAAATAGGAATTTTATTAACTCCAAAGTCTGGGTTGTGCCAGATTGGTGAAAATTTACACGGGGCTTGTTGTGATTGCGTAATTTCCATACCTCTCCACCAGGCTTTCAAGGTACATGCTATCATTGGCTTTTTGAAGCAGCTATGGTGCTTAATACTAGAACTAATAAAGGGGAGCTTTGCAAATTGTATTTGGTTGCAGTCTGTTTGCTCTAATTCTAGCCATGAGTGTTGTTCACTGTTAAGATATAACCACCTAATAAGATATTGTATTTGATTTGCTATATAATAGTGTTGGAAATTAGGGGCCTCTAGGGGTTTATTTCATTGCAATTTGGCAAGGCTAATTCTGCTTTTCTTGTTCTTAAAGTAGAATTTTGTGACGGCTGAGTCTAGGTCTTGAAACCATTTTTGAGTGGGTTTAAAGGGGATCATTGAGAACATGTCTTCCATTTTCTAATAATTGCTCCCACAGTTGATTTCTTTACACCAAGCGTTTTACCTATTGAAGATTCAGTCTTCCCAGCCTGGTGCAGGTCTACAATTTTGTCTCTGGTGTCCTTCGACGGCTCTTTGGTCTTGGCCATATTGGAGTTTGGAGTGTGGCTGACTGAGCTTGTGGACAGGTGTCTTTTATGCCGATAATGAGTTAAAACAGGTGCCATTAATACAGGTAACGAGTGGAGCCTCGTTAGACCTCTTTGACAGCCAGAAATCTTGCTTGTTTGTAGGTGACCAAATACTTATTTTCCACTCTAATTTGTAAATAAATTCTTTAAAAATCAAACATTGTGATTTTCTGATTATTTTTCTTCCACATTCTGTCTCTCATGGTTGAGGTTTACCCATGTTGACAATTACAGGCCTCTCGAATCTTTTCAAGTAGGAGGACTTGCACAATTGGTGGTTGACTTAATAGTTACAATGCCTTGCAAAAGTATTCGGCCCCCTTGAACCTTGCAACCTTTCGCCACATTTCAGGCTTCAAACATAAAGATATAAAATTTTAATTTTTTGTCAAGAATCAACAACAAGTGGGACACAATCGTGAAGTGGAACAACATTTATTGGATAATTTCAACTTTTTTAACAAATAAAAAACTGAAAAGTGGGGCGTGCAATATTATTCGGCCCCCTTGCGTTAATACTTTGTAGCGCCACCTTTTGCTCCAATTACAGCTGCAAGTCGCTTGGGGTATGTTTCTATCAGTTTTGCACATCGAGAGACTGACATTCTTGCCCATTCTTCCTTGCAAAACAGCTCGAGCTCAGTGAGGTTGGATGGAGAGTGTTTGTGAACAGCAGTCTTCAGCTCTTTCCACAGATTCTTGACTGGATTCAGGTCTGGACTTTGACTTGGCCATTCTAACACCTGGATACGTTTATTTTTGAACCATTCCATTGTAGATTTGGCTTTATGTTTTGGATCATTGTCCTGTTGGAAGATAAATCTCCGTCCCAATTTCAGGTCTTGTGCCGATACCAACAAGTTTTCTTCCAGAATGTTCCTGTATTTGGCTGCATCCATCTTCCCGTCAATTTTCACCATCTTCCCTGTCCCTGCTGAAGAAAAGCAGGCCCAAACCATGATGCTGCCACCACGTTTGACAGTGGGGATGGTGTGTTCAGGATAATGAGCTGTGTTGCTTTTACGCCAAACATATCGTTTTGCATTGTGGCCAAAAAGTTCAATTTTGGTTTCATCTGACCAGAGCACCTTCTTCCACATGTTTGGTGTGTCTCCCAGGTGGCTTGTGGCAAACTTTAAACGAGACTTTTTATGGATATCTTTGAGAAATGGCTTTCTTCTTGCCACTCTTCCATAAAGGCCAGATTTGTGCAGTGTACGACTGATTGTTGTCCTATGGACAGACTCTCCCACCTCAGCTGTAGATCTCTGCAGTTCATCCAGAGTGATCATGGGCCTCTTGGCTGCATCTCTGATCAGTTTTCTCCTTGTTTGAGAAGAAAGTTTGGAAGGACGGCCGGGTCTTGGTAGATTTGCAGTGGTCTGATGCTCCTTCCATTTCAATATGATGGCTTGCACAGTGCTCCTTGAGATGTTTAAAGCTTGGGAAATCTTTTTGTATCCAAATCTGGCTTTAAACTTCTCCACAAAAGTATCTCGGACCTGCCTGGTGTGTTCCTTGGTTTTCATAATGCTCTCTGCACTTTAAACAGAACCCCGAGACTATCACAGAGCAGGTGCATTTATACGGAGACTTGATTACACACAGGTGGATTCTATTTATCATCATCGGTCATTTAGGACAACATTGGATCATTCAGAGATCCTCACTGAACTTCTGGAGTGAGTTTGCTGCACTGAAAGTAAAGGGGCCGAATAATATTGCACGCCCCACTTTTCAGTTTTTTATTTGTTAAAAAAGTTTAAATTATCCAATAAATGTTGTTCCACTTCACGATTGTGTCCCACTTGTTGTTGATTCTTGACAAAAAAATTAAATTTCATAACTCTATGTTTGAAGCCTGAAATGTGGCGAAAGGTTGCAAGCTTCAAGGGAATACTTTTGCAAGGCACTGTATTTGGCCCACTTTATGAAAATTCAACACTTTTTAAGGTATTATTTCCAAATTCATAAATTCAATGCTTTTAAGACTTTGTAAGACCCCAGGGGAACCCTGATCATTTTATGTACATTAATTATATTAATAATATTTTTTTGTTTCAGACTTTTCTTTCGTATTCTAATGATAACATATGCATTTATAGGGCTACATATACACTTATTTAGATACATATAAAAAGAAGGGGGGGGGGGGTTTACAAAAAACATTTAAACCTCTAACATTAAAAATAAATTCTCGTCACCGTGATCCGTCTGTCATGTACAGTAAGTATACCTATCATTCAACGTCAACCAACCTTGTAGTGTGTGTAGAACCTTTGCGTGCATTATTTTGCACACAGTCGAGTCTTGGTGACGCGGGGGCTCCTGTTTTACCTCCTGGAACTTTACTGCAGCCGGTGTCGTTCTCCCGTACATTTTCTGAACGCTTGACGACGTGCAGCTTGCAGCTTTGTTAGCGGTTGGCCAGCTAGGCTAGGCTAACGTAGATAGCAAAAGAGTGCCGACACTTAAAGACTGATGTGTGAGTCCGTAATGTGGCTAATACCGGACACGTCGTCGAGGCTTCGGTTTAGTTAAGTTGCTGAAATCGAGGTAAAACAAGACGCGCACAAATAAAATGTTCCACCTTGGCCAGTCTTTATGTTTTGCATTTCCGACCAGGATTGCATGATGGGAAAGACACTGACAGTCTCCAGCCCAATCACACTGTATAACCCTCCTAGTTCAATTAAAAAAAAAAAAAAAAAAAACAGCCAAAATTACATCTTCCCTTTCAAAATAACAATGTTTCTCTTACGCAATTCAATTTATATTTTGACGTGATAAAAAAAATCAACAGTGGGCTTGTAGTGCGATCATTTCTCCTATAAGGATCATGGGAGGTGTAGTTCTTCACAGGAATTATTCGGTGGGTTGAGCAGGGAAGTAGAACGATTCAATTCAGTTCAATACACTTTATTCCATAAGCGGAGTTTCATAATCATCATTAAGTGTCATTGAATGTAATTGACTTTCCTATGCACTGTATATATAAAAGTTGTAAAGCAAGTAAACAAACAACAAAATGAATGAAATGAACAAAAAAAGATGTTATTATTATAATGGGTCAAAATTATTTTTTTGAACAGATCATGTGACTAGCACCTTCATTTGCTTTGCATATTATTTTTTTTAAAAAAAATAGGAGAGGGCAATTTTATTTTTCAAATGATTTTTTTCTTTTATTGAAAATATTTTTTTTTTTTTATTGAAGCAACTTTTTGGGGGATTGAATGATTTAGACACAAATGTCCTACCCGTAAAATGGCCCAAACACAAAAAGGATTGCTAGAATCAAAGAAAACTTTTTTAATGAAAAATTGTTCAAAAAAGTGTTCAAATGCAAATTTTTGAGCCTCAAATATTTTTTCACATTCAAAAACTTTTTTTTTATGATTGAAATTTTATTGAAGTGATTTTTCTTTTGATTTTTTTTTTTTTTTTTTTGGATGAAGCATCCTAATTTTTTGATTGAATAATAAAGACACAAATGTCCTAGCCAAAATGTGGCCAAAACACAAAAAAATATTACTTCAATCAAAAAAGTTGCATCAATCAAAAAAAAAAAAAAAAAAAAGGAGTTAAATAAATCAAATAAAAATAGCTTTCAAATGCATTTTTTTGGGTTTCAAATTTATTTTTGCATTCACTTTTTTTTTTTAAATGACTTTTTTTTTATTGAAAATATATATTTTGATTGAGGCAACTTTTTGTTTTGATTGAAACATTTTTTTTGGGATCGAATAATGAAAACACAAATCTACCGCCATATGGCTCCGCCCAGAGGATACAATTTGTGAATTAGGTAACTACATTGGCACGACACCGGCGTGCGTACCATATTCAATGGATGATGATCTTAGTGAAAAGTACAGCTGTCCTGCCAGCAGCGTGATTTAAAATTCCCCTCAAGAATAATGGGAGACAAAAAAAAAAAAAATAACGCTCAATTTCAACTTAGTATTATAAATATTCTTGTAAGTTAATTTTATTGCTGACACTGTGTTTCGGGGTCATCAACATGTTGTGACCCCCCTGCCCCAAAAGTCAAACTCCGCCTATACTTTATTCATCCCTTGGGAGGGTTGACTTAGGGAAACGAGTTTACCAGCGCCCATATCTTCTAATACCACAGTACCAAAGATAAAGGTATAGAGTGCAGGGGCATCACTAGGTTTTAATAACAGGAGGGGCTTAGCCCCAATGAGTTACACAGGATGTAAGTGAACGTAGCGTACAAGCTCAAAACTTCACAAACAGCTAACACTGATAATATAGTATATGGCAGGAAACAAAGACAAGGCTGAAAAAGCAGTTTCTACTCTTGCACCCCTCTTTAAAATAAACTGCTGTACTTTAAGCATAAGCAGATTTTGCAGGGGGGCCGAGGGGGCCGAACCCCCCCTGGTGGCCGAAAAGTATCATTGTATGTACAGTAATTGACTTTCCTATACAGTGGTACCTCTACATACAAAGTTAATTCATTCCAGGACTTTGTTCGTAAGTCGAAATGGTCTTACGTCGAGCATTATTTTCCCATAGGAATACATAATAATTCCATTCATTTGGTCCACAGCCCAAAAACCTACACTAAATCCTTAAAAAATACTGCTGGTACTATTACAAATGGCAAATAAACATAGCAAAACTAATAAGTTATGAATAAAAATCGGAATAAGATAATAATAATAATAATTAATAATGATTCCTGTAAATAATATAATGAATTGGATTCTAATGTTGCGGACACTTTTTGCTGTACCTGAACGCACCGCGGGGCTGACGTCACAGTGAGATAGGTCGGTGTGGTAGAGAAAATACTGCAGAGGGCAATGGGCGTTTTGTGTTGGAAAGTTCTTAAATAAATGATAAAAACATGACAAAGCTGACGATTTCCTTGGCGATTGTTACCCAGTGGTGGACTTGGCAATTTTGGGGCCTAAGGCGAACATATCCAGGGGCCCTCTTCATGGGTCAGGGGTTAAAAAGGTGAGAAGGGTGTGGAGGAAATATGTTCCGGTACACTAGGTCTGTCCTAAACGACAAATTTTCTCCTGAGTAGTCAGCCTACTAGTTTTACGATTAGTCGACTAATTTAATCATTTTTCTTTCTTTTTTTTTTTTTTTACAAATTTAGCAATGAAATTTTTGTTGACGCTTATTAATTCACAAAACCATTTTGGAACACTTAAATTCTTTATTACAAATAATAAGTACAAATAATCATGTAAATAACAATAATTAATCACAAATAAACAATGAGGTTAAATGCTGTTAGCATTTACTAGTGCAAAAGAATGGAAAGTAAATAGATTCATAACACTGACTTTGCCTTTCCAACATTATTGAAAGCAATTCTTAAAAAAAATTCTAGCATTATTATTATAATATACTACTACCTATAATAGTAGTATAATAATAATAATATTATTATTATTTATTGCCAATCATATTTGTCACGAAGAGTGTCATTTGAAAGCTATTCTTAGTGTAGAATCTGTATTCTGTAGTATTTACTCAACATATTATGATATTAATTCTGAAGTATGTGGGATTAAAGCAGAAATGTGAAGTAATTTCATAACATGCCAAATAGGGTCACAATTAAAGTAATTAAACATTGTCCAACAAATAAAGCATGAAAAAATAATGTATATGTTGTATATTTGACAAAATAATCACGTTTCCGAAGTTAGAGCCTGAAAGGGGACGAACCTGGAAGTGATACGTCACACCGGGAACAGCTATGGCAGCTCCATACATACGGCCGCCATACAAAGCCCTTCAAACAATGATTCAAACAGCAATATAAGCGATAGATCGAGCGCAAGGGAGGAGAACCAAGTTTTTGAAGAGTTGGAGGAAGAAGAGGAAGTTGGAATTTTATGTTGGACCTAACATGTATTAGCTAGACGCTAATCAGGATGCAAACAATGTGCCTAGACTACCTGACATGGAATGGATACAATACCCATCGAGATTACAAGATTGGTAAAATATAGGCTGTTATTATTTTCATGATTTGAAGATGCAGGCATTTGCACATAATTTTATGTTTTTGTCTATCTGATGACATTGTTAAAAAAAATAATAATCAGATTTCATGTTCATTTTGGCAGATCCGGCAGCTCTCGTGCATATAAAATAATAATATAAAAATGTTGGGGGGAAAGAAGGAGATGAGTCGTTGATGGCTTTCTCCACTTTATTGTGGCAACAATAAGAAAACAAAATAATAGCAGACTGCCGCCACATTCGACCTCGAAGTTTTGCTTCTCGCTGATCCCCTCCTCGCCTCCTACTACTCCAGCTTCTCTTAAATTGATCGTGCATAGTGTCTTGTTATGAGCTTTTTGTTTACAAATGTATTGAACACACGACGTGCTGACAAATTTGTTTCTTTATTAACACATGGAGCTAACACAGCTCGGGGCTCTTGGCAGGAAGTGGCGTCTAATGGCGTGAGGAAATGTAGCTTTTTCACACATACGAACAGATTACAAAGCACCACTTCAGTGTTGTTCCGAGACTACATTTCCCATGATTCACTGCGTGACCAGGTTCAAACCTGTCATGCTATGTGGTCTACAAATAGCCATTTGTCGCAATGTAGTACCCATGAGTTCCCGAACGCGAGAAAAAGAGCTGGACAAGCTGGACTAAGCAGACAATGAGTAAAGTTCGTCCGTGCTAAGAGGGCTAATTTTGCAGACCCAGCCTCCGGCACGGTTTTGTGTGGTGCGCATTTTACACCTGAAAGCTATTCGAACTATGGACAAATGAAATCAGGTTTTGCTAAGAAATTGCTGATGAAAGCAGCCACCTAAATGTCCTGAAATATCAAGAAAGAGGACGACTGGCTCTGATGAGACCACCCCAGGCTAACCAAAGGAGCGGAGCAGCCAAGCTCGAAATATCCAAAGTGAGTGCTCTTTTATGATAAAAAACATATCACGCATTGGACATAGGACTGGACACATGTATAAATTATCGCTCGTAAAATATATAGAACAAATCCTCGAATCCCATTCATATTTGTGTCTGTTGGCAGAGCGAAAACGTATGAAAGCACAATAAATGATAATTATTCTATACATTATTACATTATTAAAATTACATTATTTTGCGGTCACGGTGTATCAGCTTCACAAAAAGAAATGCAAAACAAACCATTCGGTGTTTCCCACACGATGTTGCCGGTGTTTCATCAGTGTGATTGCTCCTCTCAATGATCCTTTCATTAGGCTGGATTGGCTTTCATTTGGGCTCAAATTGATAACCCAAAACACCAAAGAAAGGTTCATAACTCTCCTCGTCACCATTAGAAGAATGTTCGTTACGTCGGATTCGTTGCTGCAACTAGAAACAAAATTGTCCGCTATCATCGCCGCCATTCAGTATTAAGCACTGAGCCGGTTGTTTCCTTGTCGTGACGTCACGCACACAATATGCTAGATTTCCGGGATCTCGTGGGCGGGTCCTTTTAGCTTGACAATCGATCCAAATTTCTATCATTTTCTTGGTGTTGCGATGTGTGTAATTACATAAAGTGGCACGATATGAATCCAAAAGGAATGCGTTTATGGAAAAATGATGGAATATTTGCATTTCCCCAGGTGTTTTCATACCCTTTAAAGGACGTAACAAGACTATTAAAAATGCTAATCGTAGTAGAATATCATTACGATTGACTTTATAAGCCTGCCAAAATATGCTAATTATGGTGACAAGTCTAATTTAAAGGATGTTATAAACCTGTTGAAATACAGTACCTACGCTACTGCAACATTATTTACAGGACATTATAAGCCTTATACAGGCATGAAAATGGGTCAGGGGTTAAAAAGGTGAGAAGGGTGTGGAGGAAATATGTTCCAGTACACTGTACACCCCAACAAAATATTGAGCTCTGTCGACCCACACTGTGTTTCAGCAGGGCCGAGCAGAGACCGGTGGAGGGGCGGGTGCTCGTAGATCAAAAGGGGCACATGAACAAGTATTTAATACACCTTAAAACAACATAACTTCAATTTTAACCAGCTTTAGATAATGATTGGCTGCGACTGTGACATACTTTAATTGGGAGGGGGCAACAGTGAATAGAAATCAAAACTGTCATCCACACTTTCTGGCTGTGACTCAGTCAGTCTAGCTCTTTTCTTCCTTCAACCTCTGCATCAAAACTTCCTTCCTCAACTTGTTCATCTGAGAACAAACCACATCAGATGGTCACTGAGCCACCAACAGCACAGTTTTCTCAAAATTATTATTTCATTATTATCCAAACTTAACAACTCTAGCACCTAATGATTAATAAAGCAATGACATAAAATCTTATAGAAAAATAACATTGTAATGTGTTTATAATTGTATTTAATACCCGACAATCCTTGCAAACCTGTTCTTACCAGGTCTGCTATTCACCTAGCTGATGAGGTATCCGCTGCCTTTAGCAGCCTCATCCAACTCCTGTTTTTATCCCTTAATCTCCTTTCCCTACGAGGCACGTCTATGTAATGAAATATAAATATTAAAAAAAAAAAAAAAAAAGAAAACAGACTCCCCGGTGGCTTTTAGTTTTAAAGCTTTCTTAATTTCTTTCTCTCTCAATAACGATGGAGGTAGATTTGTGTTTTTATTATTCAATCAAAAAACAAAGTTACTTCTATCAAAAACAAAGTTGCTTCAATCAAAATACAGTTATACAGTACTTTTAATCCCAAAAGTACCATTACTGAAACCATTACTCACCAAATTCAATCTGCTGGCAAATACAGGCAAGTGTGTATGCTGCGCTCTGGTCTGTAGTGTTGTATCGGTCGCGAACGATTCGTTCTTTTTGAACGAATTGTTTGGGTGAACGAGACCGAACTAATCACCATCTGCACTGATTCGTTCTATGAAGTTGGTGGCGCTTGTTCGCTGCGTGGGAGGGCGTTGAGCGAGCGGCAGCGTCTTCTGACATCGCACACGACCAATCAGACGCCAGCCTCATCGCGGGCAGGGGAGGGAGCGGAAACAGAATCATGGCGTATGTCACTCATTTCCACGTGTGGCCAATAAGCAGCCAGCGTGCAGGCAGGGGGGAAAGACTAAGTTTTGTCACTTCCCGTTCAGTGATTCGGTCCTCCGGTTCCTGACCTAGCTTGCTGCTAACTTGACTTTCCAGTAATGACTATGCGGTGAACGAGTCATAAAATGAAAGGAAACGACTTTGTCACATATTTGTTAACGTGGAGCCTATCAAATGCTGCTCAAAAAGACAAAAACACCACACAAATCTAGCGAGCATGGTTTAGTGTTCTACTTTTCTCAACAGACTCGGGACTGTGCCTATGACGATATACTATCAAATTTACAGTAATTTAAAACACGCGTAGCTACGAGGCAAGCAAAACCTGAGCTGCGGTCGCGTGACGGCAGTGAAGCGGGCAGAGAACTGTCACTATATGGGCGCTTCATGGCAGCGATATGTACCTCATATGTGCACAGAAAAAAAAATATATTTAGTATGATCACCATAATACTGATTTGCAATGAAACTGTATATACATGTCAATTTTTTCCAAGTTTTTTTTTTTTTTTTCTCGTGTCAGAGGGTGTCGGTTGGTTTGACAAATTATGTCAATCCGTCCATCATGTGCTACTCAAGCGCCCCAAAAACAAAGCGCGCGGACACGGGAGATGTCGCAATATGTCTACATTTTTCTTAACAGACTAATGAGAGTAGAAAGGCGAAATCATAAAGCAAACAATTATTTCTCGTCAGCATTTGACGATCTGAGATGCGGGGACGACAGGGGAGCTGACCGGATTATTTTATTTATTAATACCAGTGCAAAAATTCAAAACGATCATCTTAATAATAAAAAACAAAAATACAACAGAGCGAGAGGTTAATATGATGTGTTGGCCGTTCCATAATTAGAAATTACACTTTCGATTTATTTTTATTTTCGTGACAGCAGGCATGCCGCGTTGGCTGGTAGCAGCAGCATTGTATATGTGAGCAAGATCATGCTAAAGAAAGTCCGTGCGCCCCCGACCCCAAACCCCGACTTCCCCCTCAAAAGGAAAATGTTTAACCGTGTCCTAATTCGAAATGCAAGCACGAGCCATGACTTTGAGCCCATAGAACTAGGACAGACGACGCGGAAGTTCTCCCTCGCTTTTGCAGCAGCGGGAGGGAGACGAGGCTGTCTCTGAGAGCAGAATGATATCGCCTGTCACTCATTTCTGAAACTACGACGAGTGGTCAATGTGCAAGAGAGGGAGGGACCAAGCAATGTCACTTCCCGTTCAGTTATACTGCGAAGCGGTCTTTGGTGATTCGTTCGGCAACGTCACTTCCCGTTCACTAACCGAACGATTCATTTGGGTGGGGAGGGAGATGAGGGGGGCGAACGATTCGTTGAACGATTCGTTTGAACGAATCGTTTTACTGAACGAACCGGAATGGATTCGTTTACTCAAGTGAACGACAGATCCCGTCACTACTGGTCTGCCCGGTGTGGATAAGGCCTGCTTTTTTGTTTTCGCAGCTTTGCAATTCAACCAAAGGCTCGCCGAGCACTCCTTGTTTCACGTAAGGAGTGCGCGCGTTTGGAATAATGGCCCGCAGCTTGAGCCGATGATTGGTTCTCGTCAGCGAAGCATCTAGAAGGATTTGCTGACTGTCCGTGTCACTTTTTTACAGAATCGATCAGTTTACGTACTAAATTAATCTCATGATGATAATAATCATAATAATTTAATAAAACCTCCCGCCCCGACCCCCCCCCCCCCAAAAAGAATTTCTCCTCGGATCTACGCAATTCACGTAGGTCGCCCTTTTTTACTTCAAAACGGCGAATTTCGCCGAAAGGTGAGAGATTTTCATGCCTGCTTATAAACTGTTCCAACACTATCCATAATCTTTAATATACTGTAAGTGCTTCGACAGTCAGTGGCAGTACCCAGGGCCTTAGAAAGAGGGTTACGACACTCCCATAGAGATCCATTAAACGATTTTACTTCCGGGTACTTCCAGGTTACAGAGCCTCGTGTAGTTCCAAACATGGCTTCGACGAGAGCGGACCGCATTCATACGAATGGTTGGCTGTAAAGTATATTCGGAGGTAAGATTGGTGAAAAAAACGATCCCTTTTGAATTTTCAACAGTCTGTATTCTATCAGAGGCGCTTTATGATGTATATGTTGAGCTTTATTTGTAGATGCGTAGCGTAATTATACATATATTTTATCTTGGTTGACGAGCGATGTTCTTCTACTTTTTAAGCTGAGTCTGCTAACTAGGAATGTATCGTCAGGGGTAAATTCATTGTCCCTAACTCTTTTAAGTTGCTAACTCTTTCAGAGGCCCTTTGAGACGTACACACTCATCTGTATTTGTGAGTACTGGTCGACGACTGGCTTATTAGCTCCATTTTGTAAACTCTGAAGTAAGGTATCCCCCTCATGAAAGAGTACCAAGTCAATGCAGGACAACCTGTATTCTTTACACCAAAATGTTTGACATTATATTTTAGAGATGTGTATAGATTGAAAAGTGATGTCAACAAATAATACACATTTATAATAAAAATAAAAAAAACTAATGTATATTATTATTTTAGGTTACTTTTTCATGATACACATCATGCTGCTGTCGGTCTACGTTCCTACCCTAACCTATAGTCACGACCCAGGACACGCTGGAGAGACTGTGTCTCGGCTGGCCTGGGAACGCCTTGGGACCTTGCCGGAGGAGCTGGATGAAATGGCTGGGGAGAGGGAAGTCTGGGCTTCCCTGTTAAAGCTGCTGCCCCCGCGACTGGACCCCAGAGCAAGTGTAAGATGATAGATGGATTGACATCATGCTGCTGGTGGTGCCTGCTGATGGTGACTTCTGGCTGTGCACACTAAGCCCATTTTTTAAATGGCAACAAACAAACAAAAAAGCATTTTTTTCATGTTTTGACGACTGACCATTGCCATCCATTTTTTTCTGCTGCTCTTGGTCCTTGGGGAAACCATGCTGTACACAAACCATCACAGGCCACTGATCAATAAAATGTTATGTGTAAACTATGAACCATAACACCAATTTTTCAATAAATATTGTGATTTTCTTTATCAAAGGTAATAAGTTGTTATTGTTATACATTCCACCATGTTGAGGAAAATCATAAAATGTTTTTCCTGTCTTGTAATCATTTTGTGTTGCTTGGGTCCAAAATGAAAAATGCCTCTAAAGAGGTACAGGTTTGGTTTTGCTAAAATTAGAACCACTGTTAAATGTCATTTGTTTGTGTTTCAGGTCAAACTAAGTCTATAAAATGGAAAATGTACACACACATATATGTAAGCATTAGAAAGTGCAACAGGAAAGAAAAGTGGAAAATAGAATTTAAAAGCCGTGACCACAAACCCAAATTTTTGGGGAAACAAATGTTTTTGTTACGGCTGTCAAAATTATCGCGTTAACGCACGGTAATTAATTTTTTAAATTAATCACGTTAAAATATTTGATGCAATTAACGCACATGTCCCGCTCAGAAAGTATTCTGCCTTTTGGTAAGTTTTACAGCAAGGCTTTTTATGCTGTCCAACAGCGTACTCTTGTGGTCGCTTTGCGACATGGTTTATTGTTTTCTTACCAGTTCATTATGGCTGCACGACGTCTCGGGCTGATAATGTTGTACTTATATGATCCTTGGACAAGATTTGTCCGTAAGTATGGTTGTTGTAAAGAATGTACATATTATGTTAGTAAGTGAAATGTTATATTTTTTGTATGAGACGCTTTTTGTTTATGTTTAGTGAACCTGTATAGCGTGCTAAGCTAACGTTGTTGCTAATGCAATGCTTGTGTACTTTTATTTTGTAGTTTTACGACGGTCTAAAGAGGACAATGGTTTGAGGGCATTTTATTAATAAATCAGATGAAAAAGGAAGAAGAATTATTAAGGCGTCGTTCACTAGCTGTCTAGCTTTGGAAAAAGTAGACGCTTCAGAGTGAGAACAGCATAGACAGATTTAAATGACAGTAGAGTGAAATGCCCACTACAGTCCTTATGTACCGTATGTTGAATGTATATATCCATCATGTGTCTTATCTTTCCATTCCAACAATTTATTTTACAGAATATATATATAATTTACAGAAAAATATGGCATATTTTATAGACGGTTTGAATTGCGATTAATTACGATTAATTAATTTTTAAGCTGTAATTAACTCGATTAAAAATTTTAATCGTTTGACAGCTCTAGTTTTTACATGTCTATACGAGAAAACAAACTTTAAACTACCACTTAGAACTAGGAAACAAAATATGTTATACATGGGGTCATCTTTAATATATTACCACAGGTAGGTGAATCAAGGAAATCTAGACATTTTCTGAAAAAACAGTATTTTAGTTGTGAAAAATGAAAAACCTCAGTCATCAGCGCAGCGGATTCCGTGTGTTTCAGCTTGAGTCCCGACAGGATGTGAGTGGAGCATGCGCAGTAGCGGAGCTACTACCTGAGCTAGTCACATTTGTCTGCGCATGCGCGCCGCCATCCTGCGCTATACACACACACACGGTTAGTTTGCGGAAAATGAAACGTGTTCAGCAACACGCTGCTTTTCGTGCGTAGTTAACCCACAAAGTAAGTTCGTGACGCAGGAGGTTCAGAACTACTTGACTGGAACTGTCCATCTTCAAGTGGTATTTGTGCGCGTTGAAGCTTCGGAGCCTAGTTAGCTTAGCTTAGCTTCCGAACACAGAGCAACGGGGTTGACGCTTGAACATCAAGTTGGAGCCTGTTAAAGTGTGCAGAATGCACGCAAGAAGGACGCCAACTGCAAAGTTCGAGTCGGAACTTTGTGGCGCAAAAGATCAGCGACAACATCAACTCTCGACTGCTTGCAAAATGGAATTAAAAGTTGTTCTTCGCAGACTACCAGGTTGGTTCACCGATTCGGGAAATACAGTACTATTTTTTTTGTCCCCACGGTAATGAATTTGAAATGAAAGATTAGTATTCGATGCAAAACATTTGTTTAAATAAATTGGACATCTATCGTTTTGAATCATAAAGATAATCCTTGATTGATCCTCCGGAGGGGAAATTTGGGGATGGCGGTGTTGTACCGATATCTGCGATTCGTCAGAATCTGTGACGAAGGAAGGCGATGTTGCAGACAGCAATGACGATGAGGAAACGATGAAGGCCACTTACGCTAACGGCGTAAACTGCCATTTGCTAAGTAAACGAGGCTATACGCTCGCTACTAGTTGACGAGGCTTATTTTCCCTTTCACGGAATAAACGTCATGATATTTCATCATGACGTTGTCATGAACAAAATGTCTGCTTAAAAAAAAAACACATATATATTATGAAATTTTGACGTTTCGAAAATTTCTGCTTCAGTAGATTGGTTAATTTTGATATTGTGAAATATTAAACTGCAATAAGTTGCTATTATTCTTATTTTTCCTGACGAGGTTATTGTGTAAATATCCCATTCAATGAATTACATTTATTGTATGACTTTTGACATTGTGAAAAGGTGTGCTCTAATAAATGGCATTATTGTATATTTGAGATTATGAAAAAAAATCAGAAAATCAGCAAAGAGCCTTAGCGGTGACTTGATTGATTTTAGACACAATAGAAGGGGATCGCAATTTCTGACAGCCACGTCTGCACCTACCACAAAATGTGACATTAAAAATATAGTTTCTGGAGGTCGTTTTAAGGAAATATGTATTCAGATGACATTAAACGAGTGTCAGATAAGTAAGGATTTGTCTTTGATGGGCTGGGCAAGACCATAAGGAAAATACAGCCAGATCCATCACTGACTACGGCATATGCATTTATATCATTGTTTTTAGACATTTAAAATGGTGAGCGTATGTGTAAGGAAGAGTCATAAGTTAAAAGAATAAAAGTAATTTTTAAGTCGGACAATACCATAATTAGGGATGTCCCGATCCAGGTTTTTGCACTTCCGATCCGATACCGATATTGTTTTGCACTTCCGATCCGATACCGATACTGGCCAATACCGACCTATCTGAGCATGTGTTAAAGTTTAAAGTTATTTAGCCTCCTTACTTAGTTGTCAGACTCATGTTGAAAAAGGTTTTAGTACCCTTGATAGCAACTAGCCAGCTGAATTAGGTTAGTTTGAATAACAAGAAACTGACCTGTTTATTCAGTGACAAACACAAAACATAAATAACAAACAGAAATGGCATTGTCAGTCAGTAAAACGTGCAAATAATATTGTAAACTGTCTTAAAAAAGCAAAACACACCAACAACCTCAGTGGAAAATCCCACAAATCCCCCAAGCTATTAGATGCTTTTAATGTTTCGTGCATTAGTTACAAAAATTGTATAAAAAGTTAACATTTTAAAACAGTAAATAAAATACTCAAGTCCCCATGTATCAGCAGCTTTAAACTACATTCAATTCATTTAATTTTGCGGATCTACCGTTAAAGTTGTTAAAATTGCTCCCGTTATTCCATAATTTCCCTTCTGTCTACTTTTGACATGTGAAAGTTTTAAAACTGTTTTGAAGATAGATTCAAGTCAAGATTTTGCCGATTAAAGAGTATTTTAGATAAAAAGTTAATTAGGTTCGCTTGGAAGGTTCACAACAGCCTACTAGGGAAGTCTTCTGCTTTAAGATGGCGGCTGTTTACTAACGCATCTGGTTTTTAATACTTCCGTGTTGCTAACGCAGTCGTGTCTGTCGTGTAGCATCTGGTTCTGTATACATATGATATCTATTATCTCCAGTAAAACGACGTTGACGTAGTTTGTTACGGCTGTCAGCAGAAGTCAGGTATTCTTGTGTTTTATCAAGCGGCATGAGTTGAGCTAAAGCCGTGAGTTGAGCATTGGCATTACCCGGGTCTAAGACAAGTTATGTATACTTTTGGGACACAATGCGGTCAGTTTCTCACCGCATTGCGTCCCGAAGACTGCACTGTGTATTTGTTCCGCTTTACTTGACATATTTAAATCATAGGAATTTGGATGTTTGTGAATCATTCTCAAATCTTCAGCGGCCGAATCGCGTGTTGGATGGTGCATCTTTACTCACGTGAGATAATGGCTCGTCATCCAGAATGAATTCTACGGCAATGACTCTTGTTATTCCCTGGGCTTTGGGACTGTCGAGTGCCAGTTTGTCATGCATAGCAAAAGTTTCTGCCGGTGTTAGTTGCGTAGGACCTTTCTTTTTGTCTTCGGTTTTCTTAACATACTCCTCATAATGTTTGTGGTGGTATTTCGCTGAATGCTTGATTAAGTTGGTTGCATTAAAACTTCTTACAGCTTTACCACTACGCTTGACTTTATTGTGGCATATGTAACTCTCTGCCTCTTCGTCTTTGTCGTCCTTTAAGGTGAAATGATCCCACACAGCTGACATTTTTACCGATAAAGTCTCTCGGTAAATTGGGAGAAGGTAATGTAAATGTAGTGTGTTGAAGGTGTGCCGTAAAATGCGGACCGGATTTTAGGGAAACCGAAGCAAAAACTGGAATGGATTATGTAAATCGGTGCGCTGGAAAACCCGGACCGGACTTTAAAAAAAAAAAAAAACTGGATCGGAAGTCTGGATCGGAATTTTTCCCGTGTTCCGATCCGATACCGATACGCATTTTTTTGCCCATATCGGCGTCCGATCCGATCCAAATATCAGATCGGGACATCTCTAACCATAATATCACAAATACAATACAGTACCTAATTTAGAAAAGCGCACATTTTCACGTCCAAAGCCATACATTTTATGTAATTTATTAAATGGGATATTTACACAATAACCTCATCATGATAGAGAATAATAGCAATTTATTACAGCGGACTATGTCAAAACTTCACATGAAAAATGCATTTTTTTTTTTAAAGCATTTTCTTAATAACGATGTCATGATCCAATGTCATGACGTTAATAATGTGAACGGGAAAATAAGCCATTAATCACATGGAAGACGAAACCCAACAATGTTGATGAACTCTGGGAGGCATGCAAGACTTGACTTCATCAATAGATTGTATGAATCCTTGCCGAAGCCCATGAAAGTCATACAAAATATTAAATTTGGATCTCACAGCACCACTACTTAATTCGCTTATATTTTATAACGTATTTTTGTATTTGAAGTACATTTTTGTTCAATTTTCACAGTACTTTCTGTAGGCGAAAACACTTTTGTCTTGCCAAAATTTGGTCTATATGTCTTAATTAAATGATAAATCTTTTTTCAATGAAACAAATATATTTTTGTACATTCAACATCATTCGGGAGGGTCTTAGCTTTCATATGAGCCATTTCTGAAACCAATTGAATAATGAAAAGTCAGGTTATTAGCAATTGTTTCTACAAAATGGATAAGCGACAAGACTTTTGTCAGGGACTGTACAGTGTACCCTCTTTTGTTTCGTCTTTGGTCACTCTGGTGCACTTTTTTGGCTTTGTGCCGCTTTCCCCGCTTGAATCCCGAGCGTCGGCCATTCTCAACCTTACAAGAATATATTTTTTTAACCCTTTATTAACCGTCGACGGGATGGAGTGCTAGTCAGCACATTTACATCATCGATGACGTCGACTACGCCAACTAGTCGCTGTAATGTCAAACCTATTGAATTAATTTGAAACGGATTGGATGACAAAAAACATAAATAAACAAAAGAAAATTGGCAAGTAGAAATTTTCTCCAGCAGAAAACAACTTTGGAGACACAAGTTTGATAATTAACAAATAAGATTTGGACCGCGTGTTTGTGGTCTTGCAGATCTATATGTCAGCCAAGCCCATCATCCTGAGCACCCAGAGTCTACATACATCAAGGAGGAAGAAGAGTCCGGACCAATCCAAGGTAGAGCCGGGCGGTATACCGAAAATTTACCGTTTGCCACAAGTTTGATAATTAAGAAATAAGATTTGGACCGTGTGTTTGTGGTCTTGCAGATCTATATGTCAGCCAAGCCCATCGTCCTGAGCACCCAGAGTCTACATACATCAAGGAGGAGGAAGAGTCCGGACCAATCCAAGGTAGAGCCGGGCGGTATACCGAAAATTTACCGTTTGCAACAAGTTTGATAATTAAGAAATAAGATTTGGACCGTGTGTTTGTGGTCTTACAGATCTATATGTCAGCCAAGCCCATCGTCCTGAGCACCCAGAGTCTACATACATCAAGGAGGAAGAAGAGTCCGGACCAATCCAAGGTAGGGCCGGGCGGTATACCGAAAATTTACCGTTACTGAAATTTTTCATGATGACCGACGTAATTTTGACCATGTCGGTAAATTCGGTAATATAATAAAACAAGAAAATATAGTCTTTTCATCCCGCTTTGACTCCGTGTTGTTCGGTTATGTTTATTCCCCTTTAAGAAAGCAGTCAGTGTTAGAGCTGGGAATCTTTGGGCACCTAACGATTCGATTACGATTACGATTCAGAGGCTCCGATTCGATTATAAAACGATTATTGATGCACCCCACTCCTTTTATTTTTTTAATTTTATTTATTTATTAATTTTTTTATTTGTTTTGTACATTAGTTTCAAAATTGTTCAAAAATCCTCTGAGGCTAAACCAAACTACTATTTCAGTATCAAGTTAACATATAGCAGTAAACAAATATACAAAAATAACATTAAATAAAAAACTCCAGTCCCTATTCTATATCAGCAGCTTTAAACTACTTTCAATTAATTTAATGTTGTGAATCAACCGTTAAAGTTGTTAAAATTGCTCCTGCTATTCCATAATTTCTCTTTTGTCTACTTTCAACATGTGAAAGTTTTAAAACTATTTTAAAGATAGATTCAAGTCAATATTTTACCGATTTAGGAGTATTTTAGATAAAAAGTTAATTAGGTTCGCTTGGAAGGTTCGCAACAACAGCCTTGCAGGGACGTGTACTGCTTTAAGATGGCGGCCGTTACTAACGCCAGCATCTAGTTTTTTGTAGATGTGCTGGTAACGATACCGAAGCTATAATGCATCTAGTCCTATATAAATGATATCTACCGTAACATAATGTGGCTTGTAGCAGCTTTTCGGCAGCAGTCAGGTAAGTTGTTTTTTTTTTTTTAATCTTTTGGCATGAGTTGAGCTAGAGCCGTGAGTTGAGCATTGGCGTTACCCGAGGGGCCGGGTAATGAGAAGCATGATGTTTAGCTACTCTCGCGCCGTCCCTAATTGCGTACCGAAGACCGCGCGGCGCGCTGAGTGTGTCCTACTTCTGCTTTACTTGGCATATTTCAATAATCGGAATTTGGATGTTTGTGAATCGTTCTTGAATCTTCCACGGCCGAATCGCGAATAATCTAAGAATCGGAAATTTTGCACACCTCTAGTCAGTGTGCTTACGTATGAAGTCAAGTGATTATCAGGAAATCAAACAAACAGAAGCCCGGTAAGCTAACGCTCGCGGCTAACGCTACAAGGAAACGTGATGGAGTCGGGCTTAAGGGAGCTTCACCAAACTTTCACCTGACATTAAGTAGACTCTTGGCAGCCTACAGATGGGCTTTCACCCGCTGTCCTCCCTGGTTCTCCAGATTTCAGGAGAGGGTGCTTTCAATGCTTTCTACTGGTAGCCAGGCCGCAGGCTAACGCTACAGATGAATGTGATGGAGTCTGATAGCGACTCTAATTTTGTCGAAACTGCTGAACTTAATAAAGGGATTGGGCACGGACTGCATCGATGAATCAGTATGTTGCATTATTTTGTATCTGCATGTGTGTTTGTGATTTCTCTGATGGCTTTTATGATGGTAAAGCATTCAACATAAAGTATAATCTAACAGTGAAGCCTATAATATGACTGTTTAATGTCCACAGCTATTTTTCTGTATGTGCTTGCTTTATTCTGTGTCATTACTGCCATCATAAAATCTTAAATGTTTCATTGGAGTAAGAGCAATATAGCTTTAATATGGTTGTGTCTGTGTGGGGGGTGCATGTATTAAAAAAATGATCTGGAAAAAAAAGTCTGAAACCTTGAAGTAAACACTTGTGTTGAGTAATTATGTCACAGCAGCCATTAAAAATAAGTTGTCTGTTTGAAGTGTACTGTTCAGGCTGTAAGTCAATTGTGTTACAATGACATGTTTGCACAGTCGTCGTATTGATTTTTATAATGTACATTGTTCAAGTCATACAAGCGGTTATAAATGTTCATACTTGAATTCCTATTGTTTACAAGAAATGTTTTTATACTTAATGTTTAGACTGCGTGTACAATTGTTATATTGAAAGCCGGTAAATAAATCAACGAGAAACGGTTCATTTGTATTTCATACATTGATTCAGATTTTCAAATTTCAAACAGTCTGCTTGGGCGAATTTATCGTCATTTATCGTTATCGAGGAAAATCTGCTCAATTTACCGTGATACGTACTTAAGGCCATATCGCCCAGCTCTAATCCAAGGTCATTCTAAGCATTGTTCTTCCAGATGAGGCAGAAATCAAATTCGGTACCTTCATAAGTGCGGATATCATTTGCGATCTCTACAAGCTGATCCTCCTGTTGTCTGATTATTCTTTTTTTTTAACAATGTCATCAGGTAGACAAAAACATAAAATTATGTGCAAATGCCTGCATCTTCAAATCATGAAAATAATAACAGCCTATATTTTACCAATCTTGTAATCTCGATGGGTGTTGTATCCATTCCATGTCAGGTAGTCTAGGCACATTGTTTGCATCCTGATTAGCGTCTGGCTAATACATGTTAGGTCCAACATAAAATTCCAACCTCCTCTTCTTCCTCCAACTCTTAAAAAACTTGGATCTCCTCCCTTGCGCTCGATCTATCGCTTATATCGCTGTTTGAATCATTGTTTGAAGGGCTTTGTATGCTGGCCGTATGTATGGAGCTGCCATCGCTGTTCCCGGTGTGACGTATCACTTCCGGGTTCGTCCCCTTTCAGGCTTGAACATCGGAAACGCGATTATTTTGTCAAATATACAACATATGAATTATTTTTTTAATGCTTTATTTGTTGGACAACGTTTAATTACTTTAATTGTGACCCTATTTGGCATGTTATAAAATTACTTCACATTTCTGCTTTAAGGTCGCTGTCATTTGCGATCTCTACAAGCTGATCCCCCTGTTGCACAGACATGCTCGAATCACTCGGTTTATTCACAAACGGGTCACGAATCCACTCCTTCGCAGTTCCTGGGTCTTCGAGGTTGTAGGCTCATCTTCTGGCTCATCAAGTGTCCTTTTTCGCCGTAAAAAATCTCTCCAAAGACGTCTGTTTTCCAGTCAGTTTCGCTAGTGTGAGGAACCAGACCCGGCTGCAGAAAAAAATTACGGGGGGGCATTACATTTTTTTGGGGGGGGGGGCACACTTCTTCAATGTAAATTTAGCCGTAACAGTGGCGTTTTTACCCGTTATATTTTCTGATGATAGTGTCAGTCAGTGAAACTGTTGTAGGTGGCAGCGCTATCCCTTCATGTTGACTTTCGGCCGCGTCTTTGTCGTGGCTTGAGTTCGTCTTTAGTTTCTTGAAAAAAAAAACACGGATGTCCATTCCAATTTGAATTAGCAACAGAGGAGCCGCTCAATCGCCATTTCTGTAACCGGAGCAATCCCTATCCAATCGCAGTACACAATGGCCGGTGTTGTGCCGAAAAATAGCCGCCCCTCGTGAAATGTCCCCCCTGACGGGAACGCTTATTTATAACGCTTTATTGAGGTGAAAACATCAAATGTTTTCATGGACTCGTTACAGTAATGGATTTACGACTGTAAAATCACTTTTAAATAAATAAATGAGACAAAATACTAGTACTTTATTTTACCAACAAATCGTGGACTGGGCCACATAATCATCTTTGAACAGAAATGTATTAGTCTACAGGTTTTCACGACCATATCTCAATGACAATCACACAGTTATGACATTTAGTTCAAGCAGAGTAAAATAATACATATATTCACTGCATAAGAAAATCGTTTCCATGTCCATCGATTGATAAGAAAAAGCTGTACGAGTGACGTGTGGGCGCTCAACAATAAAATAAATAAACAAATAAATCAAATAAACGCTCAATAAAGCGTTATGAATAAGCGTTCCTGTCGGGGGGGGACATTTCACGCGGGGCGGCTATTTTTCGGCACAACACCGGCTACTCAGCCCGCCCCCCTTATCTGTGATTGGCTAGAAATTGCCTACATTCGCTGCTCTGAATGTGACGACAGATCAAGATAGGATGACTAGAGCAGTATTTTTCAACCTTTTCTGAGTCACAGGACGTTTTTACGTTGGAAAAAATCTCGCGGCACACCACACCAAAATGTTCCAAAATTACTTTATGTATAGTATATTTAATTATAAAATAATTTCTCAGTATTTATACTTACTCAGTGTGAAACGTTTAGCAATTAGGCTTGAAAAACTATCAGACAGGGGACTTGAGCAATGCATTTAAGCACATCAGTGCTGGTTGTCTCGCTGACAATGGCTTTGCAGACAGGTAGTATTAACGTCTCTGCCACAGTTTGGGACTTTTGGGATTCAGCAACAAAGTAACTGGCTTTCAGGGCGTTCATATTTACCTTTGTAGTTTTCCTCAAAAAAGTTGCCCATGTTTTCACGAAGGCGTACAAAATAATCCATCGACTTGTTCTGAAACGACGGGGGTTCATTTGGAGATGAGTTTAAGCTTGTATGGCGCCATGGCGCTAGATAGCCACTCGTGTTGCGTTCAAGAACTGCTCGGATTTCTAGGTATCTCCCACCTAGCTGTCCTCGATAATGTGTTGGAATAAAACAAAGAGGGAGGATTAACGGTCGTCACATATGGATAAAATGGAAAGGACACTTTTGTATATATCGACAATTGACGAGTCAAATAATGAACAGTAGAAGTGCTGCGGTCCACATTGTTACGGAGAGCAAGGTGGCTGACGGCTAGAAATCCGAGCAGTTCTTGAACGCAACACGACTGATCTGCACACAACCGAGAACTTTTTCCACATTCCTTCCTTCCTACTGCAACTTTGCCCGACGATGTTAAAAAAAGCGACATTGGATAATTTCTCGCGGCGGCGGCACAATCGATTGAAAAACACTGGAATATAGGGTTCGTTCTCCCTGTGTGTGTGTGTGTTTTTGTGGAAGATTAAAAAAAAAAAAAAAATTACACAGTACAGTTTAATCGAGCTAGGGCGGGCACAGCCGTCCCTCAGGGCGGGCACGGCCCCCTAATGCCCGCCCATGCCGCCGGGTCTGTGAGGAACAAATGTGCTGCGCCCGCGGCCTAGTCATATGTTATTATGGAGTACAAGCGTACATAGATATACAGTATTATATATACAAAAAAAGATGTACTGCTTGCAGTCCAATCAGTGGATTTCTATGACGACGTTCTAATCTATACTGTAGTATTATATCTCGAGTAGACAGGGATATTGATGTGTTAAGCAGGGGCACAGGCCAGAATGCGGTCATTAATAAAATATTATTTCTGTGCGGCCCGGTAGCAAATGCGCCACGGACCGGCGGATGGGGACCCCTGATCTAAAAAATATACTCATATACAAGTAAAGTTTTTAGTGAAAATAATACTCAAGTCATGATTAAAATTTTAAGTGCTATTTTTTTTTTCTAAACAATGAATAAAATAAAAATAATAATAATAATAATGATTAGCCCTGCAAGCACGACTCAACGGGCCCTCGGGGAATGTATCGATTTCTCCAATTTCTTTTCGTTGCTATTTTTAGGGATGCTAAATACATTTGGCTTGCTCTTTGCTGTAATGTCAAAAAAGCAAGAAAATAATACATTATATGTGTATGCTAAATGTCTGTTAAATATGTTTATGATGCTTTTCAAATAAATATTTCCGGTGTATTTTCTGTTACCACTTGTAAACATATCTATTTGGATTTAAGTTTTTTTTAATCCAATTGGATCATTCAATGCTTAGTTACCGATTCCTCCAATTTCTTTTCGTTTTTTTTTTTTTTTTAAATATGGTAAGACCTTCAAATTGGCCATTTCATTTGCCATGAAAAAGTAATAACAACCACCTAGTAATAATAATAATAATTAAATTGGCCATTTTCATTTGCTATGAGGAAGCCCGAACCCTAAGCCCTAACTCTAAACACCAAAAAGCGCCCAACTTTGGTACCCCGCACAGGTCAGGCCCGTGAATGAAAACTCACCATTTTGATATGTGCAAATTTTGTTGAGTTTTTAAGCATGTTCAGAACTTCAAATTGACCATTTTCATTTGCCCTGAAGAAGCCCTAACCCTAAACCCTAATCCCCAAATAAGCCCGAATTTGATACTCCGCCCAGGTCAGCCCGTGAATGAAAACTCACAATATTGATAACTTAACATCTCATATGTCTCATGAAGAGTCTCACCAATTTTGAGGAGGATCCAACTAACTGCCTCGGCGCAATGGTCTCAAGGCGCAATAGTCTCAAACGTGCACCCTGGTTTTGGACAAAAATGGAATGTTTTTCAACATTCAATCTAAAATACCCGATTTCCTGTTGGGTTTGGAAAATGGGTGCAAGAGACTTTTTGAAGCATTCTTGCACAAGGTATCGACTCCCCAAATTTCATCGCTCTAGGTTGAAAAAACCTGAATGGACAGGCCTTTTTTAAAAATTTCAGGGGGCGCCACTGAGCCATTTTTTGACATTTTTTCACAACGTTGCCAAATTATCGAAATTTTCGCAAATCCGCGAGTTTGTGCAAATGTTGGTGAGTTTTTGAGCATGTTAAGACCTCTGAATTGGCCATTTTCATTTGACATGAAAAGGAATAATGATAAGACTTTGCAGAACAATAGGGCCTTCGCACCGGTTGGTGCTCGGACCCTAATAAAATAAATAAAATTGCTACTGCTTGCGCCTGAAGGATGAGGTCATGTCACGTGCACGATGACTAACAGCCAATCGGTGCATCGTTGTCATGGGAATGACAGCCCAGAATGCATCTGGTATGCACGCGTATATACACTCTCAGCCAGTCTAACCTCACGGCCTAGTAGCTGGATAGACGGTCCATAGAAGTTATCTTTTGTCTTCTTGTGGCTTGCAGGTTTCCACAAATATCTTGGTCCTGACGCTCAACAGCTAAAGAGAGAAGTACAACTTTCAATCAAAAAGGAGGTAGAGCTGCCATACCTTAAAGAGGAGGACGATATCACCATGTCAAGTGGTGAGCCCTTGAATGGCGAGGATGGTCCAAGTGAGGTCAGCAGAGGGACGGAGCCTCCAAGTGGCAGCAGCAGCTCAACAGAAGGACACATTTTCATTGCACCATCAGATGGAAAAGGCGCCACGTCACACTCACCTTACAAAGATGGTTGTCAGAAGAAATCTCACCGTGACGGCAAACTCTGCAAATGCTCTCAGTGTGGGAAAACCTCATTTTGTGGTCAAGGATTCACTCAAATTCACCACTTAAAACTATACACAAGAACCCACACTGGTGAAAAACCTTTTTCCTGCTCAGTTTGTGGTAAAAAATTCAATTGCAAGAGCAACCTAAATACACACAAAATAATACACACTGGTGAAAAACCTTTTTCCTGCTTAGTTTGTGGTCAAAAATTCAGCCGAAAGGGCAATTTAAACACACATAAAAGAACCCACACTGGTGAAAAACCGTTTTCCTGCTCAGATTGTGGTCAAGGATTCAGTCAGAAGAGTGCCTTACAATTACATGCAAGAACCCACAATGGTGAAAAACCTTTTTCCTGCTCAGCTTGTGGTAAAAAATTCAGTTGCCAGAGCAACCTAAACATACACAAAATAACCCACACTGGTGAAAAACCTTTTTCCTGCTTAGTTTGTGGTAAAACTTTCAATTGCAAGAGCAACCTAAACACACACAAAAAAACCCACACTGGTGAAAAATCCCTTTCCTGCTCGGTTTGTGGTAAAAAATTCAGTTGGAAGAGCAACCTAAACACACACAAAATAACCCACACTGGTGAAAAACCATTTTCCTGCTCAGATTGTGGTCAAGGATTCAGTCAGAAGAGTGCCTTAAAAGTACACGCAAGAACCCACACTGGTGAAAAACCCTTTTCCTGCTCAGTTTGTGGTGAAGGATTCAGTCATAAGTGTAGCTTAAAAGTACACTCAAGAACCCACACTGGTGAAAAACCTTTTTCCTGCTCAGTTTGTGGTGAACGATTCAGTCATAAGTGCAGCTTAAAAGTACACTCAAGAACCCACACTGGTGAAAAACCTTTTTCCTGCTCAGTTTGTGGTGAACGATTCAGTCATAAGTGTAGCTTAAAAGTACACTCAAGAACCCACACTGGTGAAAAACCTTTTTCCTGCTCAGTTTGTGGTCAAAAATTCACTCGCAAGGATCAGATTAAGAGACATGTGTGTATTGGGGTGAGAAGCAGTGGCCAATGACTGCCTTCATCAGATTGTGCACGCAGGTCAATTGTAGAGTTTCCTCAAATCTTGTTGAGGATTGGCAGTATTGGTGCCTCACATGTGCTTTGTCCAGTCCTTGTATGATGTCGATCCATACTATTTCCAAAAGTATTGGCTCACCTGATTTAACTCTCAAGTTGAGTGGCATTATTATACAATACTCTCCCTCTCTCAAACTACACTTTTTACAGCTAATATTTGAAACACTAGACCCCAAATTACAAAAATTCTAAATCATTCATCAATAATATAATTACATAAATATGGAAAATTAAGATTAGCTTGCAAATATTAGTTTTTTTGGGGAGGGGTGATTATATATAATTTAAAAAGTTACTACTATTGATTGACAGTGACATATTACGACAGAGTATTGGGGCCAAGTAAAGGGAGGCGGAAAAAATGACTACGAGATTAAAGTTGTACTCTTACTACAAGGAAAACAAAAAGTCTTATTATTTCGTAGGGGTAATGTAGCTGACTAAGGGGCTACGCACTTTGTGTACATGTACCTTAGCTGGGAGCTCCAACAAAGCATCAGTAAAATCCTTGCATTGATTATAATTTGATGTAAATGAGCTAAAAGATAACAGATTTCCTTATTTTGGAAACTGATTCTAAAACACGGCATCACGAGATGCTTTCATTATTGTTGACTTTAGTGGAGGTAGCAAAGCGCTATGGAAAGTACGTGGCTGCTTATTCAGCTACATTACCCCTCTTTTCTTTATTTGGCCTAATACTCTGTCGTATAAATCAGACAATGTTAATTAAAATTGTGCTTTTAATCATTCCGGCCCCCGTTGATGAAAATCTCTCGACTCTGCTTCAAATTTTAAAGTGCTTGTACTTCACTGTGCTTGTTAATTTTATTCAGGATAAACAACTTGTTTTTATTCAGTCTGAGCTTCCTCTTCCCTTTGTTCAGAACAAGCCTAATTATAATATTATAACTCAAAACTAAGGTTGTAACTAAAACCGATGCTTTGTTACCAAGTTGATTCTTAGATTCAAAAAATGTGACGTGGCTGCCTTTTCTGCAATACGCAGTATCGCCGTTACCGACGCGGCAGATCTGGCCGCGACCTTTGTGTGGCATACGAGGCTGCACAAGTTGCCCGACAAGAGGTCAATTACACCGCTAAAATAGGGGTTGTAAACAATGTTCCCTCTAATTTTTTTATGTGTCTGAGCAAACACACCTGCTCTCTGAGCACACTGCGGCCCACGTTGAGCAATATCAGATGTGTACCGTGTTTTTGGACTATAAGTCGCACCAGCCAAAAAATGCACAATTAAAAGGTAAAAACATATATGTCGCACCGGCGTGCGCAATTAAAAGGTAAAAAAATATATGTCGCACTGGCGTATAAGTCGCATTTTTGGGGGAAATTAATTTGGTAGAATCCACCACCAAGAACAGACATGTCATTTTGAAAGGCAATTTAGAATAAAAATACAATAGAGAACAACAGTCTGAATAAGTGTACGGTATGCTAACATTACATGACTCATAAACAACGAACTGAGAACATACCTGGTATGTTAATGTAACATAGATATTTAGAGTTATTCAGATAACTATAGCATAAAGAACATGCTAACTAGAAACAATGATATAATAATGTGTGAATAAGTTCACATACAGTATATGTCGCTCCAGAGTATAAGACGCACCCTCTGTCAAACTATGGAAAAAAAAAAACTGCGATTTATAGTCTGTAAAATATGGTACATGGCGGCCACACACCAGTATCACGCCTTTTCACGCCTATTAACATTTCTACTGCCCATAAACTATCTAGTATTAAGAGCATTTAATGATTAATATCCATAATTAAAATATCTTTATAAATGTCACTAGAATACACACCAATCTGACTTAAATTGTACCTATTTTTTCACATCTTAATATATAGGACTAGCAGTTGGTGTACTGATATGTCAGTGCTCTTATCTACTATCGGTGTATGCCAGGGTGCATTTTTAACACTGCACATTATCTCGTTCTCCACTATCTCATTTATTGAGTTAACAAATTCAAAGGCATAGTTTTTACTTCGCCAGCTTTCTGGTATACTTACATACTTTGCCATGTGATTGCGGATTTGTTGAACTGACACCACTGACGCATTCATTTCAATGGCAAGTAAAATATCGTCAATAAGAACTTCAACTTCCTCTGGGTCAGATTTTGTTTTGTGGGACAGCTCGTTTCTCTTCTGTCGGTCTTTTTGCATTCTCCCGCAATAATGTACCAATCGCCTGTCCCATGTTGAGTCTTCGTAATTTTCAACAGCTTGCAAATGACTTTTCTGCTGAATATGACACTTGAGGTAGTCCAACTTCCATTCAGTCCGCATTTTTCCCTCTGAAAACTCACTTGGTACTTTGGCTTCGTGGCAAATATCACACAGTTTCACCGCTTGTTCGTCTATTTGCACATGATCCGACAGCCACTCCATCTTATATGAACCGCATTTCTTTTTTACTTTGGCTTGGTGAGTGGATGTGTCGCTGCCCGTTCGTTTCGCCATGATAAGGGGTTGGCATTTGCGTCTCTCAACTCCGCTGCACTCACTTACTGTTGATAGCTTGCTAACCTACACCGCGCGTGTAGGCTGGACAATACACAAGCAATGTCAATGCTATGATTGGCTGCGTAGCGGAAGTGAACCTTATCGTATCATTTGCTGGACACCTGTCACTCACCGAGTTACAACGCAATTAATACGTTTCTGTTGATTTTTTTTTTTGTGCGCAGCATAGAATTTCTTGTGCGCAGAGTAGGTGCCAGCAGTGCGCGATTGTGCACGCGCGCAGCTTAGAGGGAACATTGGTTGTAAATGAGCGCTTATATGGCAACCCACACTGTGCTAAAGAACGAGAAAAACAGTCAATGTATGCAACATGGCAGTTACATGTGCATTTACGTCTTTTTTATTTTATTTTATTTTTTAAACTTTTTTTAGTTTAATACCTTTAATACCTAAGCCTGTTTTTTTTTTTTTTTTCCGAATCTTCATACCTTTGATGATTCCTTTATATTCACAATTGCCAGATTGGGTCCCTCCTTTAGGACACCATAACCTTCATGTTCAAACTTGTTTTCTTCAACCAATTATAATCAACATTTTGGACCCAAAAAGACAAAAAAATCAAAACATTTTTGTCAAAATTTGTAATATTGATGTCCCACTAGGCCTGTCGTGATAACAAATTTTAGTAGGCAATATGTTGTCTCATAAATTATTGCGATATGCGATATTATTGCCTGTTTTTTTTTTCCACCTATTCAAACACGAATAAAGTGAGAATACATCCTAATAAATCACATATTGAAATGCAATAAATTGGTATTCTTAAATAAAACACAAACTATATTAAAATGTACAAATACATACTAAAAAAACAACAAAAAAACAATGCATAATGAGTCATTTTAAAGCTTGTTAGGTGCAGAATACCCACTGTCATTTTTGTTGTCTGCCAATTAGAGCCCATTAAAAGTGTTAATTTGATCCAAAATGACTGTCATCTTGTCCTGCAAAGTGCATGCAACAAATTTGCCAAATTATTATCATTTATTACATCGTATTATCATTGCCAGTCAGATTTTTCATAATGAATGTCATTTTAAATGTATTCTTAGTGTAGAATCTGAAGTATATGCGATTGCCTCCAGTAATCTGAACATGACATGCTTTTATTTTGAAATGTTCACCGGAAATACGTTTGCTCAGCCACTAACTGTAACCTTTACACTCAGTAAAAAGAAACAAAACAAAATGCACTTCTCTTTCGTCATGCACGTTGTATCAGTAATAGATTTTTTTTTTCTTTTGTTCACATCGCTTGCAAATTCTTTAATCCAGCGAGTTTTCATGTTTGATGTGTCACCTTATAACTGCAATTTTGCGTTGTGGAGAAGACTGTCAATATTTTATAGCAGACTAAAGTGGTTAATACATTATCTTTTTTCCATCAGCCTCAATTTAGCAATGCTAAAGTTTTACCATGTTTAAAGTAGAAGTGTTTCCTTATTTTGTATGTCCGAACTTTAATTCCACGGCGTGTTGATGGCCAATAAACATCTGTGAAAGCTACTGGAGTCTCATACGTAATCAACGCGCACGTGTGCCGAGTGCACGCACGTGGCGATAAATCGCAGCCGGGAAAATTACCGCACTCATTTTTATTTATCGTGCGATAATTTTACTTATTGCATATTGCGACAAGCTTATGTCCCACTGACAACCAAACATGCTCGACGAAACGTTTTTAAGCGGAATATTTATTCAACTTGTTTGGATAAACATTCAATCATTCTTTATTTTGCCAGATTTTGTCCAACTTTTACATAGAAATCATTGAAGCTGCTGAAGATGTCATCCATATTACCTTCTTCACATCATTTTCCACACAGCACTGAGGATAGCTCTGTTGCGTGGCACCGTTTTTAATAATTCCATTCAATATGTGCCATATTCCTTTAATATTGTTTTTGTTATACAATATTTTACTATAGTATTCTTTCCTACATACCCTTATGATATTGGTCAGTTCATTTTTATATACAGTGGTACCTCTACATACGAAGTTAATCCGTTCCAGGACCTTGTTTGTAAGTCGAAATGGTCGTATGTCGAGCAGGATTTTCCCATAGGAATACTTTATAATTCCATTAATTCGTTCCACAGCCCAAAAACCTTCACTAAATCCTTAAAAAATACTGCTGGTACTATTACAAATAGCAATTACACATAGCAAAACAAATAAATTATAAACCAAAATCGGAATAATAATAATAATAATAATAATTCCTGTATTAATGTAACGAATCGGGTTCTAATGTGGCGGACGTTTTTTGCTGACCCTGAACGCACCGCGGGGCTCACGTGCCAGAGACAGACCGGTGAGCTTGAGTTTCACTTTCACTTTGAATGTTTTCTTGAGAACGCCGTCAATTGCGGCAGACAGAAGGTGTTTTTGTTTTGAATAAGTTGTGAAATAAATGATAAAAACGTGGCGAAGTTGGCGATTTCTCTGGAGATGTTACCACAATAAGAATTGTCAGCTTAACTTATAAAGACTGGCGAACGATGGTCGGAGGAGGACCGTGGAGATGTATTGTTGAGCCATTTCACGGATGCCCACCCTACGCTCATATTTTTCTGTCATTTGCATCTTCATTTAGAAGGTAAGCGTCAACTTTTTCCTTGTTTCACCACCTGTACCAACCTTTTCTGAAACCAGTGTTGATTTGTTACACAAGAAAATCCGCCGTGCATTCGTCTGCGGTGCTGCCATTGTCGTCGTATTTCGAGCATGTCGTCGGATGTAGAAACAAACGGCGAGTCAAATTTTACGTCGGATGTCGAAAAATTCGTGTGTCGAAGCGATCGTATGTAGAGGTACCACTGTATTTTTTTCTGCCTCTAGTCTGTTTTATGAATTCTCTATACAGTGTATTTTTCTCCTTTTAAAAGCGTTTTGTAATCCCTTCGTGAACCGTGCTCGATCTTTGTGCTTTGGTTTTCTGCTGTACCGTTGTATTGGACAGTTTTTATCATATAATGATATGAATATATATTTTTTAAATTCATATACATAGTTGTTAGGTCTAAACTTACTTGTAGCTAGCAAAATAATAAAGACCTAGAGGAGGACGAAGACAAGGATCAGACAGGAGACGGAGATACGTTTTTACGCTGACGGCCGTCAGGAGGAAGGTTGATGCGGAGCGGGTGGCTCACAACAAGCCTCTCTGCCCTCCCCCTGAGGAGCGCAGCCTTTTATTGCACACACGTGAGTTTCGTTTAGCTGCTAAGGTATTCTTTACTGAGAACAGAAACCAGAATGAAACATTATGGTAACGTTTACTGAAAACAGAAACCTTACTCTTTTCATTGTGTAAACACGAAAGCACAGGCGAATAAACTGTTACATGAGAAAACAATCATAACACCTAGTTTTAAACACACATAATTGCTTTAATTATTGTAAATACTGTTATTGTGAATACTGTTAATACTGTTATTGTGCAAAAGCATTAAAGCACATCTCACAATAGTCGTCGTCAATTCCATTACGTACATTTTCCCAATTTTGTGCCAGTAAATCCTTTTTAAATGAGTTCAGTTTCCTCTCTCCTTACTCACCTGTACGACAGTCTGCTCTGGCAAATTTCTTAGCTGGATTCCGTTATAAACTGTAAAAACTAGAAGGTGATCACGCATATCGTTAATTAACAGTCATCTTACTGTATTACTTTCAATGTCCTTGGTGAATATATTATCTATTAAAGTAGCACTGTGGGTTGTGACTTGACTCGGTCTGGTGATTTTTGGATACAAACTCATACTGTACATGGTACTAATAAATTCATCAACTGATTGGTGCTTGTTCAGATTGAGCAAATCAATATTGAAATCCCCACAAATGAACACAACCTTTTAAATGGCTTTGGAAAACATCTCTCCTATCAATGTTTCAATACTAGAGCCTGGTGCTGTATATACAGCGGATTATGACATTAAACTTTCGGTTTAAACAAATTCATAACCGTCCAGTTCAAAATGCATTCCTTTATCTGCTTTGTGCCATGTTTCGGATATGGCAATTATTTTGAATGGTTTTATAAATTGATTCAGATATTCTCTCATATTACTGAAGTTAGCATACATACTTCTGCTGTATTACTGATAATTTATTGTTCATTACTCCGTGTAATAGGAGCAGTTGATGTTGGTATTAAAAAAGAAATTAGTCTGGATCTACATCATACTCGAGATCCAGTGATTTAAGTTCGGTATGTTGAAATGATCTGAGCTCTAGATTCCCATGATCAGCAATCTTTTGGAATATATTCCTGTTGTCTCTAGATAGTGTGTCATGATGGTGCGTGTCTTCATACCTCACAGTCCATGTTGCTCATTCATACCTGACCAATACCTCCATGCTCCTGACAACCAATGTTTTGGCTTCTTCTGGTGTCCCATTTAGTTCGATGAATATTTTACAGTTTGATGTCCGTGTGTGCTGAATTTTCCCTTGTTTTTTCATTAGTCGTGCTTTTCTAGCGATATCAGCGTTTTCCCTTGTCAGATGCCTCGTTCCCATGAATACGTTGGTTCCCTTCAGCTACCTTCCTTGTTTTAACTGTGCGGTTTTATGCTTTCTGTTGACAAACCTAATGAAAACACCTCGTTTGTCATTGACATCTCTCCGGGGTAGAGGCGGCAGGCCTTGATGTTATTCCGATCCACCTCAGTCCCTTTGGACTGGAGAAATACAGCCACCTGTTGCTCAACAGAGCTGACATCATGCTCGCTGGGTTCCCCAACGTTATCGGTCACAGCCCGGGCGTATGACCACGGTTTGATCCAGAGCCCAGTTACGATCAAATCATTGATATTTCTGTGCTGCTCCATTTCCGCTACTCAGCACTCTAACTGGGCCAGAGGGCGGTCCTTCTCGGCATTCTAGATTCGTAGAGCCTTCACCTCCTCCACCAGGTTCAGGATGAATTTCTGCTGCAACTTAATCACAGAAATCTCCTCTGAAAGGACGCCAAGAGATGTCTTGATATCGCTGCCCTCTTCGGCAGTCAATGCCTTCTTTTGGCCCATTTTGCTAGGTGACGCTGATTAGCTTCCATGTAGCCGCTGGCCGGCTAACTTTCAGTTCCAAGAAATCCCCCCCCTAAAAAAAAAACAGACAAAGCGGGTGAAAACGTGACATCTATCTCCTTCAATTCCTTTCAGGGTTTTCAAAAGTCACTAGGAATTTTCGATTCCAATTGTAAAGGTCTGCTTTCACAAAATTGTCAAACGACCGTCAAACGACGGCCATCTATCGGAGTGCCATCTCAGATGCTGATTAAATATTCGGAACGTGACGGTCTAGAACACCACAACAATAATGTTCATTTTGTTAGCGGACCCTCGTCCTCAGGAACTTTTCTCTTTCCAAAATACTGTACATCAAAATACTCATCTAAAATTACAGCTAGACACGCCATTAAGAACTTAAACCCAAACCCTCTTAGACCCTGATTCATTACATTATTACAGAAATTATTAGTATTATATGATTATTCAGATTTATATATATATATATATATATATATTTTTTTTTTATTATTAAATTTATTAGGATCATGAAAGCTTCCACTTGTGGAAAATATATACATACAGTATATCCTGTATATACATAATATATTAAAAATAAACTACTGTACAAAAGTTTTAGGCAGGTGTCCTGCCTAAAACTTTTGCACAGTACTGTATATATATATATGTATATATATATATACATATATATGTATATATATATATATATACATATATATTAGTGCTGTCAAACGATTAAAAAATTTAATCTAGTTAATCATACAGTGGGGAGAACAAGTATTTGATACACAGTCAATGGGAAAACCCATTGGCAGTGTATCAAATACTTGTTCTCCCCACTGTATGTCAATTGTGTGATTAATCATGATTAATCACCTTTCCTTGGGATGAATAAAGTTGCTCTTCAGGAAAAACAAATCTAGGAAAATACTATAATTGACTTAAAATTTGTTTTAAGATGAAATGTATGATGTATGAATGAATTAATACTTAACCAAATAGAGTTTTAAAATTTTATTTAACAACTCAGCTCGTATAAAATAAAATAAATACAGAAAAGAGCTTAACAGATTAAAGTGCCTCAGACTAACAATGTGGCTCAAGTACCGTTTGGCATATTGCCCAAAATTAACTGCCAACTCAAAGAGCAGACAAGCACAATACAGTAACAATAGCTAGTGTTTCAAAAAATGTGTAAACAACTTGTCTGTTAAATTAAACATTTCACACAAATAAATCCAGCATTTGCATTTTTACACTAAATGGCCTGAAAGCTGTGTGAGATTTAAAAAAAAAAAAAAATTATAATTTGTCAATTTTCACACACTTAACTGAAAAACATTACACTAAAATGTGTGTAAAGGTGTTTAGAAACACTGCTTAAAGTGCCTGTGACACGAAAAAGCATGTTTATTTCATAATACACGTGGTATTTTATGCCCCTGAATGATATGGACCGCTTGGATGTGTGTGGAAGCGATCGCTATATTTATTTAGTTTTTTGAATCCCGCGCCATGAAAATGAGTGACTTCCGGCTTCGGTCTTGCATTGAGGAGGAGGGCGCTGTGACGTGTACGGTAGAAGACGTCCTCTTCACTATACAGTTTACTGTTGTGTATGAGGACGAAGGATTCAGCTGATTTTGCGGATTAATACGTTTATTTTTCGCATCACGCCAGCCAAACGGCTGCAGAAAAATCATTCTGTGTGCGGGAGAGGCGTATGCGCCTTTTTGGAGTTTCAAAAGGTTCCCATTCACCGTGGATATTTACTGTGGGACCATTGGACTTACGAGGAAGTGAGTAAACATCTTGTTTTGTATTATGTCAAATACGAATACAGTGTTTACAAAGTAAACACTACAAAATTCCTTTAAACAAAGGACTACTTACGTTTGATCATTGATAGGGATGTAAAAAGCTCTCCTCATGCTCATTAGCAGTTAGCTGTTAGCACGTTAGCTGCACAACAACTCCAGCCACCCTCCTCCCGGGAACGAACTGTAAATTGCTCTCCGCCGGGCGGTTTGCCGATCCGCGAAGACAATCGACAACCGGGTCGTCATGTCAAATAATCCAGGCTAGTTACGTGTGATTTTCCACTTTGAAGACTTTGAAACATCCATCGGTTCGGGTTAGCATGTCGGCTAGCTGTCACTCCTTCTGGTTTGTTTACATTCTCCGAAGCCGGGGAAGGGAAATGACATATGTCCGATTTAGGTGTCATAAAATATTGTTCGGGAGGTGCGACAGTAAAGGTAAAGTCGATAGTTTTGACCATTATGGAGTAATTTTGCCATGTCGTCTTGAATAAATTGATTTTTATTATTTCATATTCCATTTAGCACAAGATTGTTATTTGTCATGACCATGCCATTTATTTAGCAATTGGGGAAAATACTTGGATAAAAAGAATATCCTGTAAAAATATGGAAGAGACAGAAACAATGACATTTTGCGGCTCTCTTCGTCACGTTTTCCTCGTTCTGAACAATTCCCCCTCAATGGGCTGAATAGTAAAACCGATGAGCCCAGTCTACCGCTGACGTCATCCACCTGCTGGGGACGCTAAAGCTCTATAATGGTAGGCGTGGCTAACCGGCAGATTAAAAGACTAATTTCTCGTCATCTGCGCTTTGCTAAATTGTTGTATATAGTCGAATTGTCCCAAAATATGATTCTAATTCACATAATAATGCCATTTAAGACTTTTTTTCTGGTGTCATATGCTCTTTAAGTTAGCCAGTCATACCCTTTTTTTTTTCTCTCCTGTCAGTGCAACAAACGTAACTCTGGCTAGTTGCTCCACCTTCGTTGCCTTTTCATTTTCAAAAAGTTCATGAATTTTTGTGGCAATAGTTGCCCGTGAAGGTGTTCTGTATGTCGGGTCGCCCGATGCTATCTGGATAAGATTTTCAAGGCCCTTGTCTTCGACTAAGTTAATGGGTCTACAGTCTCTGGCTACCCATCTAGCGATAGCAGTAATCAACCTACTTGTTGTCCTTTTGTTGACACGTCCGAGTCCGCACTCTGCCAGTGTAGCTAGATAACTGCGGCTTGTGTTTGCGGTGTTCGCGTCATTGCTAACACTAGCGAAGATATGCTCTGCCCGAAGGTGGTACTTTAGGCTAGTTGTGCTTCGATGGAAGGACAGTTCATCGCAGCAGTATGTGCGCGCAACTTTTGTTTTATCCAGATTTCCATTCGGCAGCTTTTTAAAACGGAATTTGCCATGGAGTTTTCCTGGGTCATCATCCTCACTCATCGTGGCTGGCTGCATTTTGTCCTGCATTGCCGCACGGAGAATGTAAACATCACCGTCTGGGACTACGGGAGGCAGTTGTGGCCAAATTTAGTGTGAGCGGTAAATTGCGTTTTTTTTTTTTTAAATGTGTTAATTTTTCCAGATTAATCATGGTCGTTAACGCGTTACTGTTGACAGGCATAATATATATATATATATATATATATATATATATATATATATATATATATATATATATATATATATACATATATATACATATATATTTTTTTTGTTGTTGCAATGTGTAATAATTAGGGCTGTCAAACGATTAAAATTTTTAATCGAATTAATTACAGCTTAAAAATTAATTAATCGTAATTAATCGCAATTAATCGCAATTAATCGCAATTCAAACCATCTATAAAATATGCCATATTTTTCTGTAAATTATATATATATTCTGTAAAATAAATTGTTGGAATGGAAAGATAAGACACAAGATGGATATATACATTCAACATACGGTACATAACGACTGTAGTGGGCATTTCACTCTACTGTCATTTAAATCTGTCTATGCTGTCCTCACTCCGAAGCGTCTACTTTTTCCAAAGCTAGACAGCTAGTGAACGACGCCTTAATAATCAGACTTCTTCCTTTTTCTTCTGATTTATTAATAAATTAGCCTCAAACCATTGTCCTCTTTAGACCGTCGTAAAACTACAAAAAAAAAAAGTACACAAGCATTGCATTAGCAACAACGTTAGCTTAGCACGCTATACAGGTTCACTAAACATAAACAAAAAGCGTCTCATACAAAAAAATATAACATTTCGCTTGCTAACATAATATGTACATTCTTTACAACAACCATACTTACGGACAAATCTTGTCCAAGGATCATATAAGCACAATATTACAACGTAGGCATCAGCCCGAGACGTCGTGCAGCCATATTGAACTGGCAAGAAAACAATAAACCATGTCGCAAAGCGACCACAAGAGTTCGCTGTTACACAGCACAAAAAGCCTTGCTGTAAAACTTACCAAAAGGCAGAATACTGTCTGAGCGGGACATGTGCGTTAATTGCGTCAAATATTTTAACGTGATTAATTTAAAAAAATTAATTACCGCGCGTTAACGTGATAATTTTGACAGCCCTAGTAATAATGTAATAATATTAGTAATAATACCAATGTATTAATGGAAATATAATGTATTCTTATGCGAAAGTCTTGCTCGACATACGACCATTTCGACTTACAAACAAGGTCCTGTAACGAATTAACCTCGTATGTAGAGGTATCACTGTACTCACTATTTTTGTTTTTCTTCAGTCTTTTACCTTTTCATTGCCTCAAAATACTTTTCGCTTGTTTCCCTTTAATACTTTTAAGCATTTTTTTCTTGTAAGCAGTGTTGATCTATTGACTACATTGGTCACGTAGCGTATTTAAACCACCTTCATTGATATTACTTTATCTATTTTCTTTAGGCATGTTTTAGTTTGTTCTTTTATGCATCTAAACAAAACAAACTAAAAGCGCACATAAGGACTTCAGGTGTCAAATTCGCCTCTTGTAGCACGTTTCGCTGTTGTAGAACATTTTGGCAGAAAACTGGCCGGTGAGTAAGCGTATGCCCATTCCAGGCTCCTTTTGTGAAACGTGTCAGGTGCTGCTTGGTAAGTTTTGGTTTCTTATCATGGCTAGTTATACCATGTTGCTTTTTCCTTTAAATATCTCTGTTGACTGATCATCACACACTAAACTAACTTGTATTGTTAACATAGCGTTCGCATTAGCAATGTTGAAATTCGCCCCTCCCGGCCAAGGCGCACAGGGACAGCGACGGCTGAACAAAGTGCCGCTCTGCCGATGCTGCCCCCGCGCGCGCCGACCGGGAAGGCCGAACCTCGCGCGTTCTCTTCTCATTTTTAACCCTTTGTACTGACTCCATGTTTCAAAAATTTGAAGAACACTCACCGAAAACAGGTTGACAATTTATTCATCGACAGTGGTCAAAAACAAGGCAAAAACAGACGACGGAGGGACAATTCTGGATCCAAAACAAGGCTACATGTTTCCGAGCACCAAAAATCTGTGTTATCTCAGTGTCCAGTCTTTTTAGTCTTTGGTGAAGCGGGCCGTGTCGAAGGTGTGTCCGAAGGTGTGTCTGGGCGTTGCTTTTGGGTCTTCCCCACTGTGGCCGGTTTTGGGCGGCTTAGTTTTGTGCGCGGACGGGATGGCCGCTATCAACTTTGTTGTCTGGGCTGGCTTGTACTTGTTTTAGGACAAAGCGCTTTGTCCTTGGAGTTTGCTGGGAGAGCTGATTGCAAGAGTTGGTGCATCAATCTTGTTCGTGACGCACGCGTTGGGCTTCTGTGATAAGACGGCATTGTGTATCTCTTCTATTTCTTCTCATTAAACTATGGTGTGCTATTTATTTTATATTAGTAGTGCAGTCCTACTGTAAATATGAAAATGATACTATATCCTGATAAATTATATTACGTGTGTTAGAGTAATGCAAACAGTTAGACAGTGCCTACGAGAACCTGTACCATTCTTTCTCATCTCCCCCTCATTAGCCCGTATAAGGTGATTCACTTTACTGTGTCAAAGGGCATGTAGTGGAGTCTGCTTAAACAATAGTTAGATGAATGTGTTAGACTAATGCAAACATTTATATGGTGTGTGCGATGACGGTATCTTTTCCCTTCAGCATTTAGCGCGGTGACTCGGTGAGTGTCTTCTTAAACTCTTGGAAAATATTTAACATACAGTTGGTGGCATCCAGGTGAGCTAAATTAATTGCAAATAATGTGCTGTTTTCTCTTGAGTGTGTATTATCATCATGAAAATGGAGATGTCCTTGGAGACTACAATTATGTGCTCGTCTTTCAATGTTTATTCAAAATTGTTGAAAACCTTTATTCCATTCATGGACTAAAATTTTTGAAGTTTATAAACCAAAACATTTTGGAGAATTGTCAACTAAAACTAGATGACAATGAACACATTTTGAAATGACTAAAATATGACTAAGATTAATACAGTAAGAATTTTCGTCTAAATGACTAAGACGAAAATTAAAATGGGTGACCAAAACGACACTGGTTGGGAGCAACATTTTTGTTTCTGTGATTGTTTCTCATACCTGTCGTAACTATTTTTTGAAGAATACCTTTTACAACCGCGCGATGCACTGAATCAGCGAAACGTGTAGTTGCGAGGGATCACTCTACTCGTCTTCTTCAAGTTTTGCACAAAGGAAAGACTGGCCGATAACGCGGTGGTGGTCCATTAAATATTTCAATGGTTTTCTTGTGTCTTGCAGCTTTCAGCAAAAATCTTGGTGCTGAGTGGCTGGAGCCAGAATCTTGCATTAACAAGAGGTAAAAGAATTCCGTCCATTTTCCTATTTCGACCTGTTTTACAGTCACGGTGTACCCATAGGCGGAGTTTGACTTTTGGAGCGGGGGGCACAACATGTTGATGATCCCGAAACACAGTGTCAGCAATAAAATTAACTTACAAGGATTTTTATAATAATAAGCTGACAATGAGTGTTTTTTGTTTCGCATCATTCTTGAGGGGGATTGTAAATTAGGCTGCTTAGGCAATACTTTTCGTCAAGATCGTCATCCATTGAATATGGTACACTCGCCGGTGTCGTGCCAATGTAGTTACCCCATTTAAAAATTGTATCCTATGGTCGGAGCCATATGGAGGTAGATTTGTGTCTTTATTATTCGATCCAAAAAAAAGTTGCTTCAATAAAAAAAAAGTTGCTTCAATCAAAATATATATTTCCAATAAAAAAAAAAAATGTGTTTGAATGCAAAAATAAATTTGAAACTCATAAAAATGCATGTGAAAGCTATTTTTCCTTAAATTTTTTATTTTTTATTTTCTTTTGGATTGAAGCAACTTTTTTGATTGAAGTAATGTTGATTTGTGTTTGGACCACATTTTGGCTGGGAAGTTTTTATCTTTATTATTCAATCAAAATGTAAGTTGCTTCAAAAAAAAAAAATCAGTTTAATAAAAAAAAGATTTAAATCATAGAAAACGTTTTTGAATGTGAAAAAATATTTGAAATTTGCATTTAAACACTTAATTTTTCATCGAAAAAGTTTTCTTTGATTGAAGCCATCCTTTTTGTGTTTGGGCCATATTATGGGTAGGACATTTGTGTCTAAATCATTGAAATCCCAGAAAAAAATTGCTTCAATCAAAGAAAATATTTTCAGTCAAAGAAAAAAAATCATTTGAAAAATAAAATTGCTCTCTCATAATTTATTGTTGTTGAAAATTATATCCAAAACAAATGGCCGTCTAAGGTGCTAGTCAGATGATCTGTTCGAAAACATTTTTTGACCCATTATAAAAATGTTTTTTGTTCATTTCATTCATTTTTGTTGCAGTTTTATTGTTTTACAATTTTTATATATATATATATATATATATATATATATATATATATATATATATATATATATATATATAGGAACTTCAATTTCATGCAATGACACTTTTCGGCCACCGGGGGGGGGGGGCTGGCTGGCCGGCCCCCCCTTAAAATCCGCTTATGGGTGTACCGTCAAATATTTCACCCCTATAATATTTTCTCCAAAAGCTTTTGTGGCGGTGACTTAGGCCTGTTTTACATCCAGTTGGACTCTCAATGTTATCCAAAGGTGCTAAATATACAAGTTAAATCATAAACATACATTTGCAACACGAAAAAGGTTAAGGTTAAGGTCCCCTTTAAGAAAGATTGCATTTCCCATGTGGACTAGTACACCCACATACTGTTGTAAAATGATGAGGATCTCTCAGTCGTTTGCAGATGAATTAAACAACTGTTTCCAGCGACTGTGTGAAGGATGAATAGTTATAAGGTAATGAATCCAGGTGTGGCTAAACAATAGCATATTACGGTTAGCAACCTGTGGCTTAGTGTGGCTAAACCCCCCCATCCCACACGAACTCAAAAGTTACCTAGTGTTGCTTTAAAATGCATAAACACAGAACTACACGCCGATTATGGCCGCCAATAAAACTCAAGATTTCCATTTCATATCATTCATTGGCTATTTGACTGCTATTGACAGATGTCCAGTTCATTTAAACTAGGATGAGTCGAAATGAACGCTCATCTTTCAGTGCAATTGATGGCGCTAGACGTCCAATGCATTTCGACTGGGAGGGGCAAATGAACGAACATTTTTTTAAAAAATGGCGATTTTCACATTAAGAGGTGATCAATTTTGCGTGAAACGGTGCTATGTTTTTCATTATAAAGTAGGTTTCATGTTAAAAAAGTGTTTGCTGTTAAAAGGTGTTCAGCTTCATGTTAAAATCTTATCAGTCTCGGGTTCAAATGTTTAACGTTCAAATTTAAGTTTCAAAATAAAAGGTGGCGAGTTTCATGTCAAAAGGTCGCAAGTTTTCAGGTAAACAAAAAATATATATATACTGTACTATACTATTCGATACTATAAATATAGTTTCAAAATCAAAGGTGGATTTTAACTAAATGGTTTTGATGTCGAGCACCGTCAATGGCAGCCAATGAGTCAAATGAGTGGTATTAAATGGCGGTTTCGTTAAAAAAAACAACAACAACAAAAAAACATATTTCTGATTTTCAAGTCCATTTTGCGATAATGTCTTTACCACTAAACTTGGACACACTTTTACGTTATACCCGCGCATTGACAGACGCGTCTGCGCATTCCTGAGTACAAAGACGGCCGTGATCCACCACTTTGACTTGACAAGATATTTTCCAGGTTGGTCACAGTGAACGCCACGCAGACAACGTCCTCTTCACGGCATGCGACCGTAAATAACGCCTTGATGGACACACTTTTACTTCTGTTTAACCCTTAAGAGGTCTGGTAAATAAGACTGTATGTCAACAACTGCAAACATTACATTTTTTCAGGTTGTTGTTTTTGTGCCGGATACAGAATCTGCAAAGGTAATCGAACTGATTTAGCTTGTTTGTTGTTTCTTTCAGTTCTTTCACCTGTAATCCAGAAGGCCTAACTATATGGGGTTATCTTGCTGACACTATTCTGAGCGAGCAATAATGGAAATTGAGCAAAAATAACCTAGATTTCGAGCACAAAAAAATATATTGAGCGAGCAGTTAAAGGGTATGACAACACCTGGGGAAATGCTAATATTCCATCATTTATCCATCAACGCATGCCTTTTGAATTCATATCATGCCACTTCGTGTAATTACACACATCGCAACACCAAGAAAATGATAGAAATTCGGTCGATTGTCAAGCTAAAAGGACCCGCCCCCGAGATGCCGGAAATCTAGCATATTGTGTGCGTGACGTCACTATAGGGAAACAACCGGCTCAGTGCGTAGTAGTGATGGGCGATACCAGTGATTTTGGATTCGATCCGATACCAAGTAATACCAAGGCCAAATATTGCGATCCCGATCCGATATCGATACCGGAAGTTCATATTTTCTATACAACACATATATATTTGTATACACAACCCTACAGAGTTCTCAGCCATTCTGATGATATCTAATGTACAACTACAGCAAGCACTCAAAAACTATTAAAAGTCTCTTTGTGTCAAATATGCATTGCAATGGAAAAACTGCTGCTTTTAATAACTAGCAAAGCAGTTTCCCTACAAACTCACAAACCAATCCATCAACAACAAAATCTGATTAGTCAGTCTCACTCTTTAAACATGACCCTTAAATTCATATACGCAGAACATTTCCCTGCTACATGTTGTGGTTGATCAAATTTTAATCTACCGAAGTTAAATATTTTTGATCTAATTAAAAAACGAATTAATAGTAGAATGTTACTCCCCTCTAATAGTAGATCATTAAAAACAAATCCAATAAACAATAGTCACTTGCAATTAAAAAAAAAAAAAAAGTTATAATAGTTAATATTAGAAATACAGTAAGGGGTGATGTTCATTCATTCATTTTCCATGCCGCTTTTCCTCACGAGGGTCGCGGAGGTGCTGGAGCCTATCCCAGCCAACTACGGGCAGTAGGCAGGGGACACCCTGAACTGGTTGCCAGCCAATCGCAGGGCACAAGGAGACATACAACCATTCACGCACACACTCATACCTACGGACAATTTAGAGTGTTCAATCAGCCTACCATGCATGTTTTTGGGATGTGGGAGGAAACCGGAGTTCCCGGAGGAAACCCACGCAGGCACGGGGAGAACATGCAAACTCCACACAGGAAGGCCGAAGCCCGGGATTGAACCCTTGATCTCAGAACTGTGAGGCAGATGTGCTAACCACTAAGCCACCGTGCCACCCAAGTAAGGGGTGATGTGTCTATTTAAAATGTTAAGTAATAATTTATATATTTTTTTATACCCAACTTGCTTGCTAGTAGTTCACTTGACTATCCTATGGAATGTGATGTGGGCTGATTAGTCCTCATTGAATCAAAAATTAATAAAATGGAGACTCACATTTAGGTTACAGTAATACTTCACTGTTAAATATGTCACTATGGTCATTTTACCTTTTTTATATAATGCGGTATGAACTTTGCTTTTCACAAACAAGATGTAGCTAAAGTAGTACAAAAAGTGTGTACAAAAATATAGCCAAAAAATAGACAAAGACAATATAATACTGTATATTAATTCCAAATATCGATACTTTTGCTTGGGGATCGATACCTAAAACTCAACGCGCTGGATCGAAATATCGATATTTTGGTATCGATCTTCCCATCATTAGTGCTCAGTACTGAATGGCGGCGATGATGGCGGACAATTTTGTTTCTATTTGCAGTGACGAATCCGACGTAACTAACATTCTTCTAATGGTGACGAGGAGTGTTATGAACCTTTCTTTGGTGTTTTGGGTTGTCAATTTGAGCCCAAACGAAAGCCAATGCAGCCTAATGAAAGGATCATTGAGGGGAGCAATCACACTGATGAAACAATGGCGGCAACAGAATCACCGAATGGTTTGTTTTGCATTTCTTTTTGTGAAGCTGATACACCGTGACCGCAAAATAAAGTAATGGATAGAATAATTATCATTTAATATGCTATCATCGGTTTCGCTCTGCCAACCGACACAAATATGAATGGGATTAGAGGATGTGTTCTATATATTTTACGAGCGATAATTTATACATGTGTCCAGTCCTATATCCAATGCGTGATATGTTTTTTATTATAAAAGAGTACTCACTCTGGCCATTTCCTTCCTTTGCTTTGCCTGGGGTGGTGAGGTGGTCTCATCGGAGCCAGTCATCGTCCTCTTTCACCGGGCACCGCATCTGCTTTCAGCAGCAATTTCTTAGCAAAACCTGATTTCATTTGCCCATAGTTCGTATAGCTTTCAGGTGTAAAATGCGCACTACACAAAACCGTGCCGGAGGCTGGGTCTGCAAAATTAGCCCTCTCATTGTCTGCGTAGTCCAGCTCTTTTTCTCGCGTTCGGGAACTCATGGGTACTACATTGCGACAAATGGCTATTTGTAAACCACATAGCATGACAGGTTTGAACCATTTTAGCGATTTTTTGATAAAACACGAACGCAACTCTCTCGTCGATAAACAACGATGGCACCTGCCTCGACCTTTTGTTTCCTTGTTATTACGTCTCCGCCCCATTCGGCTGTTTCCGGAACACTTTCGGAAATGTTCGTCATTTTCGATCTATTTTCGATAATTGCTCATTAATGTGATTGATTTTTTTGTGAACTTTATCAATATTTGTCATCTTGGCACATAACGGTTCTATTGATGTCTCACACCCCCTTTGCGTTTTCATACCCTTTAAAGATTTTAAGCGAGCAATCGTAGATTTTCAGCACAGAAAATAATATTGAGCAAAAAATAATCTACTCTGTGCCGCTCAATTCCCCCCTTCTGCTCTCGCTCCGTATCTCGACTCCGCTCAATTCCCCCCTCCTGCTCTCGCTCCGTATCTCGACTCCTCTGCTCGTCGGTTTCTTTTCTCTGCGCGCTGAGTTGTAGGGATGGGAGGATCAATACCAAAATATCGATATTTCGATCCAGCGTGTTACATTTTAGGTATCGATCCCTAAGCAAAAGTATCGATATCTGGAATTAATATGTTATATTTTCTCTGTGAATTTTTGGGTATATTTTTGTGCACAGTTTTTGTACTACTTTTCCCTTTCGCATTCTACACGCATGTAAGCAGTGCACACACATAAGCAGTGCACCGGCGTGTGCTCCCGCCCCCATTCACGTCCCTATCCTGTGTCGAACAGCATGCTTTTCCTCCGCCCCTCTCACGCCTAATTTCTTACTTAACCTTTTTATTATTTCTTATTCATTTATTATTATTTCTTGTGAATTTTTTTCATATTTTTATTTTTTCATGAAATGTTTTTCCATATTTTTTTATGTTACAAACAATGAAATGCTTGAATTCTTATGTATTGTTGCTACTTATTTTTATTTTGTTAAAGGTCTGTTTCAATTATTTCAAGATCTGTTTTTATTTATTTATTTATTTATTTTTATTATTATTATTATTTTTAATCTGTTTGAAAATTGTGTTAGTAAAATAAAATTCAAAAACGGAAAGTGACTGGATCATTGGATTTGGTTTTAGTGATCTACCATTTGAGGGCGGTAACATGCTACTAGTAATTTGTTCTTTAATTAGATCAAAAATATTTAATTTAGGTAGACAACAACAGTAAGAAAGTAAAAATAAATTAATAATAATAAACTCTGAATGAAGTGAATAAACTTTTTTTTTTAAACCTTTCAAAGGCCAAACAGTGCAACTCTCATGAAATAATTGTCACATTCTGCTGCTGGTTAGATTGTATTTTGCTGCTGGGCTGGTCGTGGGGCGTTCCTGACGTCGCACCTGAATCCAATGCAGGCTCATCAGCGCAGCATTTAAGCACGGGTGATCTCAAAGATATTTGCCTTGCTGATCGTCATTTGACATCTCGCACTATAGTCTCGCTACATTTGCTTGTTACGCCCCTCATTGGGTTTTTTTCTGTTAGTGTACTGCTCTCCTTTGTAACCTCTACCCTGTGCAGGTATTTGAGTGTTTTTATTTTGGCTTTTTGGCTCGCTGCCTATCAACTTAGCTAACCTTCGAGTTTGTAGTATTGAGCTCCGTCGACCTGCTGTCACGGACTCCTTTTGTTATTTCTTCTATCCCGCGATCGCGTATTATTTTTTGCTTGCAATCATTAAACCCTTGTACGTATCCCCCGCTTGTTGTCTGCTTCGAGTTCCAACCTTGTTTCCACATTTGCGGACGCTAACAATTATAAGTAATAATAATTGACCACAGCATCCCGTCTCTCTATTAGCCTCCTTTTTTTCGAGAGGGGGGAGTCCCTTATTTCTATTTCTGAAAGGTGGCAACCCTACTTTGGAAACAGTTCCCAAATTACTGTGGCATTTCTTTCGGTAAAACACAAAAGTAAAGTAGACTTAGTGAACTGACCAGAGATTGTTGCTCCGGTCCAGCGCCCTTCCTCTGGATAGCAGTCCTGCTCTTGCAGGCTCAAACTCGTTGTGTTCGTCCACATTTCGTCTTCAAATGTTTTATCAGGTTCGGGGTATTCAAATTGGCCGATTTAACTCCACATCTCGAAACTTTCAGGCCGCAAATCTTGCATGCAGCCATTGATTTTAATCGACGGGATTTCTATTTTGAAATACTTCCCGACCGCCGCCATTTCTCCTGGTTTGTTTTTCCTCAATATGAAAAAGGGGACTTGTCATTGGTTAGGAGTGGCTATTGGCCCGCTCTCATTGGTTTGGTGCAGGCCAATAGCGATAGCTGCTTGGTGTTCACTTGTCATCACATAACACAGAGACAGAGTGTAGTGAGCGCCAGGAGGAAAAAAAGGCTGCGGTCAAATGTTATAATATTGGACCGGTAAATGGTATCGGCGCCGTCTTTGTTGGTACTCGCCGATACCCATACCACCATTTCGGGCTGGATCGGCGCCCCCTGCCGATACTAATATCGTATCTGCGCATCTTTAGTACCAATACTTTCTAGCTTTGCAGACCAAATATTTGACTCATAATTAGGGATGGGAATTGATAGGATTTTTACTATTCTGATTCCATTATCGATATTGCTTAACGATTCGATTCTTTATCGATTCTCTTATCGATTCTAATTTGGGAAAAAAGAAGAACAAACGTTTTGATTGGCATCGAGTTAGTTTAATCAGAAGTCACAACCTTACAAACTCTCACAACGGGGTCAAAAGAGGCCCAAAGCCTCAATGTTAACTGTTGCAATATGTGGCAAATATACAAAAATGTGTAACATTTTACTGAAACATTTTTCTAATAGAAATAAAAAATATTGGTATATTTTGGCATATTGGTCGTATTCCCTCCCAACGCAGTTATCTTCACCTTGCAATGACCAGGCATGAAAATGGGTCAGGGGTTAAAAAGGTGACAAGGGTGTGGAGGAAATATGTTCCGATAGGGCTATCCCAAACGACTAATTTTCTCCCGATTAGTCAGCCTGCTATTTTTACAATTAGTGGACTCATAAATAAAAATAATATATATATATTTTTTTTGTTACTAATTTAGCAATGAAATTTTCGTTGACGATTGTTAATTCACGAAAACATTTTGGAACACTTAAGTTCTTTATTGAAGTACAAATAAACATGTAAATAACAATAAACAATCACACATAAACAATGAGGTCAAATGCTCATACCATTAACTAGTGCAAAAGAATGGAATGTAAACAGATTCAGAACACTGACTTAGCATTTCCAATATTATTCAAAGCAATTCTTTAAAAAAAATCTAGCATTATTATTGTAGTATACTACCATATACAGTATAATAGTATTATAATAATTATAATATTCATTGCCAATCATATTTTTCAAAAAGGGTGTCATTTTCAAGCTATGCTTAGTGTAGAATCTGAATTCTGTAGTATTATAGTATTTATATTTTATAGTATTAATTCTGAAGTATGTGGGATTAACTCCAGAAATCGTTATTTTTAGGAACGTGGCGTGCTTTTATTTTGAAATGTACACAGGAAGTACGTTTGCTAAACCACTAACAGCTTGACACTCCGCAAAAAAATCACTTTTCGTCATTGCTTGTCGTGTATCGGGTAATGACAGGGACCATGGAAAGTACGCAAAAAAAGTAATTAATTAAAAAAAAAAAAAAAAAAAAGGAACCGGTGTCGTATACGTCCGGGTCATGCGTCATGACGTAGAGGAAGTGTGTGAGTGGCCGGGGGAGGAGTCGCCGTCCGATATCTTTGGGAATGTCATGTTTTGAAAACAGTCCTTCATCTCCCATTAGCCCCACGACGTAATGTCACTATGTAATTGACTGAAAGGTGGCAGACATTTTCGGACACGCCAAGAATCCGTTCAATCTCGCTTCTGCCTCGAGTCGTTTGGGTGCACTACGAAACTTCGAGGCCTGCTTAGGTTAGCCTAGCCTAGTTAGCGGTGAACAAATAGAACAAACTCCGCGCCTGGGATCAACACGTCGCCGAGCAAACAAACATCAAGTCCCAAAATGTCTGGTGAGTTGACTTTTGACTCCATTGTCTCGCAACTACCATACATTACAAACGCTCATTCCTTTCGAACTGCAGGATTCCATTGTCTCCAAACCTTTGTCTGCTTGGCGATCTTAATGCTGTGAATACATCATCTAATCAAGCCCGTCTGATTCTGGTGACTTTAACGATAGCTAAAAACAATATTGCTAAATTGGAAAAATGAACAAAATATTAACACGAACCAATGGCTACATTTAGGAAATATCTGCAAAGCAGACTAACAAATTGTACATCTACGAAAAACAATGGTCAACGTTTGCTAAAATGCTTAAGCTAGAATCATGATTTTCATGCATGTGAAGTAGGGGGTGTGACAAGATATAGAAATGGTGATAAATTGTAATAACTTATATCCCAAAAGGTTATCGATATGCTCCTGCCAAGAATTGATACAGTGCCTTGCACAAGTATTCGGCTCCCTTGAATGTTGCAACCTTTCGCCACATTTCAGGCTTCAAACATAAAGATATGAAATTGAATTTTTTTGTCAAGAATCAACAACAAGTGGGACAGAATCGTGAAGTGGAACAACATTTACTGGATAATTTAAACTTTTTTAACAAATAAAAAGCTGAAAAGTGGGGCGTGCAATATTATTCGGCCCCTTTACTTTCAGTGCAGCAAACTCACTCCAGAAGTTCATTGAGGATCTCTGAATGATCCAATGTTGTCCTAAATGACCGATGATGATAAATAGAATCCACCTGTGTGTAATCAAGTCTCCATATAAATGCACCTGCTCTGTGATAGTCTCAGGGTTCTGTTTAAAGTGCAGAGAGCATTATGAAAACCAAGGAACACACCAGGCAGGTCCGAGATACTGTTGTGGAGAAGTTTAAAGCCGGATTTGGATAGAAAAAGATTTCCCAAGCTTTAAACATCTCAAGGAGCACTGTGCAAGCCATCATATTGAAATGGAAGGAGCATCAGACCACTGCAAATCTACCAAGACCCGGCCGTCCTTCCAAACTTTCTTCTCAAACAAGGAGAAAACTGATCAGAGATGCAGCCAAGAGGCCCATGATCACTCTGGATGAACTGCAGAGATCTACAGCTGAGGTGGCAGAGTCTGTCCATAGGACAGCAATCAGTCGTACACTGCACAAATCTGGCCTTTATGGAAGAGTGGCAAGAAGAAAGCCATTTCTCAAAGATATCCATAAAAAGTCTCGTTTAAAGTTTGCCACAAGCCACCTGGGAGACACACCAAACATGTGGAAGAAGGTGCTCTGGTCAGATGAAACCAAAATTGAACTTTTTGGCCACAATGCAAAACGATATGTTTGGCGTAAAAGCAATCCCCATCCCCACTGTCAAACATGGTGGTGGCAGCATCATGGTTTGGGCCTGCTTTTCTTCAGCAGGGACAGGGAAGATGGTTAAAATTGACGGGAAGATGGATGCAGCCAAATACAGGAACATTCTGGAAGAAAACCTGTTGGTATCTGCACAAGACCTGAGACTGGGACGGAGATTTATCTTTCAACAGGACAATGATCCAAAACATAAAGCCAAATCTACAATGGAATGGTTCAAAAATAAACGTATCCAGGGGTTAGAATGGCCAAGTCAAAGTCCAGACCTGAATCCAATCGAGAATCTGTGGAAAGAGCTGAAGACTGCTGTTCACAAACACTCTCCATCCAACCTCACTGAGCTCGAACTGTTTTGCAAGGAAGAATGGGCAAGAATGTCAGTCTCTCGATGTGCAAAACTGATAGAAACATAACCCAAGCGACTTGCAGCTGTAATTGGAGCAAAAGGTGGCGCTACAAAGTATTAACGCAAGGGGGCCGAATAATATTGCACGCCCCACTTTTCAGTTTATTTGTTAAAAAAGTTTAAATTATCCAATAAATTTTGTTCCACTTCACGATTGTGTCCCACTTGTTGTTGATTCTTGACAAAAAATTAAAATTTTATATCTTTATGTTTGAAGCCTGAAATGTGGCGAAAGGTTGCAAGGTTCAAGGGGACCAAATACTTTTGCAAGGCACTGTATATCGTTGAAACGTTTAGAGGTTCACTATGCAGATCTTAAAGGGCATATGACCAGTGTTGTTAATCTTACTTTAAAAAAGTAATTAATTAGTCACTTGGCAAAGTAACTGGTGTTACGTTTTCATGTTTTTTTTTTTCATCACCCCCCCACCAAAAAAAAAAAGAAAAGTAATCTTTGCTATATTTGGAAGTCATTTAATGTTGTGAAACAACCGTTAAAGTTGTTAAAATTGCTCCCGTTATTGCATTAGTTCTAGGGCTGCAGCTATCGATTATTTTAGGAGTCGATTAATCGATGAACTATTTGTGAGAGAATTGTATTCATGTTTAAAACACAACCGTTATACAATATATTTTGTATGATTTTGTTATGCTTGCATGAGAACATTATAGACAAGTTTCCTGAGCGAAATACGGGCGCCGCCATCTTGGAAAATGTCTGCCTCGCACTTCCGGTCCGGTTGACGTTAGCAGTGTATTGACGACGATTAAACTACGAAATCAAGCCAGAGCAACCCATGGAATCTCCAAAAATTGATTCAGCACGACCTAGATGACACATAGATGAGATTGGATGGTAGTTCGTATCACTTCGTTGATCATTCGTGGACAAAATTATTAACAACCGGTCAGCCTGTGTTGATGTGAGGAATAGATTGATACTACAGCCATTAGTGACCAAAATGAGGTGAAATTACGAGTTATATTACATTTGCCGAATGCAGAAGGGCTGACACGGATTGTTTTGTTACAAGGAAATGCTACAAGGTTATGTACATATGATATAAACACAAATAGTATGTCATTCTTTATTTATTGCAGGCATTGATCGCAATAAAATATTTGGACATGATTCCATTTCTTGTTTTATTTAAAATGATTGGCGCATGTGCAAAACAGGTCAATGAATCACATTTAGGGATGTCCCGATCCAGGTTTTTGCACTTCCGATCCAATACCGATATTGTTTTGCACTTCCGATCCGATAGCGATACCGGCCGATACCGATACAGACCTATCTGAGCATGTGTTAAAGTTTAAAGTTATTTAGCCTCCTTAGTTGTCAGACTCATGTTGAAAAAGGTTTTAGTACTCTTGATGACAACTAGCCAGCTGAATTAGGTGAGTTTGAAGAACACACAACGGTTGGTAACAAGAAACTGACCTGTTTATTCAGTGACAAACACAAAACATTATAAATAACAAACAGAAATGGCATAGTCAGTCAGTAAAACCTGCAAATAATATTGTAAACTGTCTTAAAAAAGCAAAACACACCAACAATCTCAGTGGAAAATCCCACAAATCCCCCAAGCTATTAGATGCTTTTAATGTTTCGTGCATTAGTTACAAAAATTGTATAAAAAGCCTCTCAGGTTTAAATAAACGACATTTCAGTATCAAGTTAACATTTTAAAACAGTAAATAAAATACTCAAGTCCCCATTCTGTATCAGCAGCTTTAAACTACATTCAATTCATTTAATTTTGAGAATCAACTGTTAAAGTTGTTAAAATTGCTCCCGTTATTCCATAATTTCCCTTCTGTCTGCTTTCGACATGTTAAAGTTTTAAAACTGTTTTGAAGATAGATTCAAGTCAAGATTTTGCCAATTTCGGAGTATTTTAGATAAAAAGTTAATTAGGTTCGCTTGGAAGGTTCTCAACAGTTTACTAGGGAAGTGTCCTGCTTTAAGATGGCGGCTGTTTACTAACGCATCTAACTGTCCATACTTCAATGTTGCTGACGCTGTCTAGTCTGTCATTTTGCATCTAGTTCTATATACATATGATATCTATTATCTCCAGTAAAACGACGTTGACGTAGTTTGTAGCGGCTGTCAGCAGCAGTCAGGTATTCTTGTGTTTTTTCATCCAGCGGCATGAGTTGAGCTAAAGCCGTGAGTTGAGCATTGGCATTACCCGGGTCTATGACAAGCATTATGTTTACCTTCGGGACGCAATGCGGTCAGTTTCCAATTGCGTCCCGAAGACTGCGCTGTGTATTAGTTCCGCTTTACTTGACATATTTCTATAATCGGAATTTGGATGTTTGTGAATCCTTCTCGAATCTGCCACGGCCGAATCGCTCAAGGATGGAATACCGGCTGGGTTATTCAACCAACGTAGTAACGCACACCTTTACGATTCCTATCTTTGTCTGTTAGTAGAGAGCCGGGATTGCCGTGTCAGTGAAATAGTGTCGGGATGTGATGACGTACCTCGGCTCTATTGCTTTCAACATTCTTCAAAATCCCCCATTTTCTCCAAGATTTTCTAGTCGAATCCCAAAAAATTTCCACACGTCTGCCTTTAAATTTTTGGGAGCATGTCTGATCTTACTGAGAAGTTGGTTGGTTAGGTCAGCCATGCTTGTTGCTTTTTTGTGTCTAGGAAGCGTGAGTTGTGGATGTGTACTCTTGGTCCGTTCCCCATAAGGTCCAGGAGAGCGTGCTGTGTTTTTGTTTCGCTTTACTTGGCATGATAAAAACAATCGTAATGTGGATGTTTGTGAATCGTTCTCGAATCTTCCACGGCTGAATTGCGAATAATCTAAAATCGGAAATTTCACACACCTTTATTGATCAGCAAGAGAAAGCAGTTCGATCTGCAAGCAATTAAAAATCAATCTGTAAGAAAATCAAAACTCATTCTTTTATGAATAATCGTTTTTAATTTGCGAACCACTCTTTCTTTTTAGAATCACACATTCCACTTGCAAACTACACATTTCTTTTGAAGTATTGTTTCTATTTGCAAACCACACCTTTTTCTTTTTTGAATGACGCTTTTCATGGGGAAACCACGTTTTTTCTCTTTTATTTTTGGCATGATTCTAACTCCATACACAGTCTGCTTCTAGAGGTGTGCATCGGCACTGCCCTCACGATTGGATTCGATTACGATTCGGAGGGCCGCGATTCGATTCGATTACGATTCGGAGGGCCGCGATTCGATTCGATTCAATTCAGAGGGTCACTACTCGATTCAGTTCGATTCGGCAATGCATCGCGATGCCTTAAAGCCTGGGATGCATTAAAATTCTAAAGCTAAGCATATTTTTCGTGAATCATGAGGCAACACAAGCGGTCAGACATTAAACAACTTTTTATCGGCTCTTGTGTCACTCCTGGTTGAAGTCAAATGAAAATACTTTCAGATATATATATATTTAAAAAAAAAAAAAAAACAGATCACAGCATTTAATTGGTGCTTTGAATGAGACCAGGGCTTTTTTTTTTTTTTTTTACACAAAATATAGCAGCCTTTCATACAGTGCAACATCTGAACTCCTGTGCAAAATCGGTCATAACAGTCACTGTATTTTAGTCACAACGACCCATCAATAAAAATATTCAAGTAAATATTAAAGAAAACGACAAAGAAAATATTGTAGTGCAGCAGCATCTTTCCAATATCAATCCATGGATCAGTACAGTTGCAAACAAAACATCAACTAAATTGCAATGTAGAACAAAAGTAAAATGTAGGTCTAGCCCACTATATATGTGCAATCAACTTAGAAATGCAATCAGTAACTACCACATAACAAAAATAATGAATTAGAATGAAGTGCAGCAGCATTTTAGCCATAACAATCTGTTTCAACATGAGCAAATATCAGTTTTTTTCAATTGAGAGAGCAGAGAGATAGTAGAGGTTAGATCGGGCCTAAAAAATCCAGCCCGACCTGACACAGCCCGCTGGTATTGAAGCCCAACCCGGCTTGGAGTGACGCGGAAAAAAAAACAAAAACGCAGCAGCAATTTATTTTCATTTCTTCGAGTTGGCAGAAAAAACACAAGTTTTCTTAATGTTTAAATAGTCTACATATTTTTATGATCATTATAAAAACATTTACACAACGAAATAACGCTGGGAAAGTTTGATATAAAAAAAAAAACATGCGATTTTGCAGACACACAGAGGAGAAGATTCAAAAGGATCACATTTGTGTTGCCTTTGTGTGCATAAATAAAAATGTCTTTCGTAACGAATTGCAAGTGCCACAGCGGCGAAGAAGAAGAAAAAGCGGGCGGCGCCACTGCTTCATGTGCGTGCACAAGCAAATGCACAATACAGAGATCTTGCTCTTGGTTTTATCCCATTTTTTTAAAGATAATTTATTAGTCCGGCGCAGCGGCCCGACCCGACCCGACCCGAACGTGAATGCTTAACATTTTGGGCCCGACCCGACCCGTTTGGGTTCGGGCACAAGATCTGACCTCTAAGAGATGGGACATAACATAACAATGGCTGAAGCGAAGAAAGAGGGAGCGAGAAAGATTACTGATGCACCTAAGACATTGAAAGCAGACATCTGGAGACATTTTGGCTTCGACGAGGTTGGTGGGAAACTTGACCAGAGTTATGCAGTGTGTAAAAAAAATGAAACATAAGAATAATAAAACAAATGGGGAAACCAAATCCGTTGCAACACCGGAATTGCGCAGGGAAGATTTTTGTACGTACTTATATATTTTAAAATGCGCTGAATCGATTCGGCTTGTTGCCCGCATCGAATCGAATCGTCCATGCCCGCATCGGGATGCATCGCCGCATCGATTATTGTTGACACCACTATCTGCTTCCGTGCTAAGCAAAGTTCAACTTGCAAATCATGCAGGTGATTCTTTGCTTTACTTTGTCTAGAGCAGGTGTGCCCAAGTCCGGTCCTCGAGAGCCCCTATCCGGCTTGTTTTCCTTTTGTCCCTCTTCCAACACACCTGACTCAACTAATCAGGATCATTATCAGGCTCCTGCAGAGCTTGCTGATGCGCTTATCATTTGATTCAGGTGTGTTGAAGGAGGGAGACATGGAAAAAAAGCTGGATAGGGGCTCTCGAGGACCGGACTTGGGCACCCCTGGGCTAGAGTGAAATAGTTTTGATGTTTTGGGAAGATCGCGCGCCAGAGCTGAACTGGACGCCGCCTCCGTTGCTGTGTTGATTTTAGGATGATCGTACACCTGAGCTGCGCTGGACACCGCCGTTGTTTGCAAATAGAGAAATAAGATTTGACCCATGTGTTTGTGGTCTTGGTCTTGTAGAGCTATATGTCAGCCAAGCCCATCATCTTGAGCACCAGGTGTCTGCATGCATCAAAGAGGAAGAAGAGCTCGAGTCACCATACATCAAGGAAGAGGAGAACTTCGTACCCATTAAAGGTCACTCCAAGCTGTGCTTTTTTTCCCCCTCTTCAAATGAGGCAGAAATCAAATATGGTACTTTCTCATAAGTACAGAAATGTTTTTCAGACTACGTCTAAACTAAAACGTATAATTTTTAAAATTCGGACAATTTTTTATACCTTACCTTTTACACCATGCTCCAGCGAGGTACGCCTGCGCAAAAAGGAGCAGCCTCCTGTGTGACGTCATCGTCCGCGCGGGTTACCTTTGAACTGAAAGCTTATAATTTTCCGGCGCTGTTGGATGTCTTCTGCGGACATACTCGAGCATAAAATTTATAAGCTCTTTCAGTTGTAAAAAGAGGAGCGGGAAAGCCGCGTCTTTTACTATTCACTTCCATTGGTTACAATGCCGTAAGGTATAATGGCGATAGAGCGTCCTTGACATCACTTCTTTTGTGTGCGATTATTATACGGATATCCTTGTTAGCTCCAACGATGACTCCACTTTTGGTTTGACTTTTGGCTCCCCCCTTGTGCACAGACATTTGTCAAGTGAACATAAATGCAAAGCCACCATCCTATTCCCACAGTAAAGTAACACTGCACCCTAATGGTGTGGCATTATAATGACTCAGTGCAAGATAACAAACTCATAGTACAATTTAAGCAAACATTGCAGAAAACAACAACATACAGTGGGGCAAATAAGTATTTAGTCAACCACTAATTGTGCAAGTTCTCTTACTTGAAAATATAAGAGAGGCCTGTAATTGTCAACATAAGTAAACCTCAACCGTGAGAGACAGAATGTGGAGAAAAAAAAAACAGAAAATCACAATGTTTGATTTTTAAAGAATTTATTTGTAAATCATGGTGGAAAATAAGTATTTGGTCAATACCAAAAGTTCATCTCAATCCTTTGTTATGTACCCTTTGTTGGCAATAACGGAGGCCAAACGTTTTCTGTAACTCTTCACAAGCTTTTCACACACTGTTGCTGGTATTTTGGCCCATTCCTCCATGCAGAGCTCCTCAAGAGCAGTGATGTTTTGGGGCTGTCGTTGGGCAACACGGACTTTCAACTCCACAGATTTTCGATGGGGTTGCGATCTGGAGACTGGCTAGGCCACTCCAGGACCTTGAAATGCTTCTTACGTAGCCACTCCTTTGTTGCCCTGGCTGTGTGTTTGGGATCATTGTCATGCTGAAAGACCCAGCCACGTCTCATCTTCATTGCCCTTGCTGATGGAAGGAGATTTTCACTCAAAATCTGTCGATACATGGCCCCATTCAATCTTTCTTTTACACAGATCAGTTATATTTTGGTTTCACCTGACCATAACACATTCTCCCAGTCCTCTTCTGGATCATCCAAATGCTCTCTAGCGAACCGCAGACAGGCCTGGACGTTTACTTTCTTCAGTAGGGGGACACATCTGGCAGTGCAGGATTTTGAGTCCCTGGCGGCGCATTGTGTTACTGATAGTAGCCTCTGTTACTGTGGTCCCAGCTCTCTGTAGGTGATTCACTAGGTCCCCCCGTGTGATTCTGGGATTTTTGCTCAACGTTCTTATCATTTTGACGCCACGGGCTAAGGAGCGAGTTGAAAGTCCGTGTTGCCCAACGACAGCCCCAAAAAATCACTGCTGTAGAGGAGATCTGCATGGAGGAATGGGCCAAAATACCAGCAACATTGTGTGAAAAGCTTGTGAAGATTTACAGAAAACGTTTGGCCTCCGTTATTGCCAACAATGGGTACATAACAAAGTATTGAGATGAACGTTTGGTATTGACCAAATACTTATTTTCCACCATGATTTGCAAATACAGTGATACCTCAGCTCACGAACATAATCTGTTCCCAGAAAGTGTGTGTAAGGCGAAAAGTTCGTCTTCCGAACATTTTTTTTCCCATAAGAAACCATTAGAATCAGAATAATCCGTTCCCAGGTCCCCATAAAACATAATTTTCTACTAAATAAGCCTTAAAACTAGACAAAAATGTACCTTATTTTCTTTAATGTCTTCATAGGCTTAACACTAGCCTGTGGTGGGGTCTTTTTCGGTCCCATAATAGCAAAAGTACACTCAATATGGTCCAAAATGTCTATCAAACACAAACCACGTCCGCACTCAACGAAAGGGAGGGGACGAACTGGGACGCCGTGAGCGTGCGTCAGCTTCTCGTGGCGCTGTTCGACCGCGTGGTTTGGTTCGTCCGCCGAAAACTATTTCGTCAGCAGAGACTATATGCTCGCGAATTTAATGTTCTTGAGGCGAAAAGTTCGTGAGCTTAAGCGTTCGTGAGCTGAGGTATCACTGTAAATTCTTTAAAATTCAAACAATGTGATTTTCTGTTTTTTTTTTCTCACATTCTGTCTCATGGTTGAGGTTTACCCATATTGACAATTACAGGCCTCTCTAATCTTTTCAAGTAGGAGAACTTGCACAATTGGTGGTTGACTAAATACTTATTTACCCCACTGTATGCTAATTTTTTGAGATAGGGATTTTTGTTTTTTCTTGTCTTTATTGCCAAAATCATCAATACCAAAAGAATAAAAGGCTTGAGTGTAATGAATCTAAAATATATGAAAGTCTAATGTTTATCAGTACATTACATAAAATAATGAACTTTATCACAATATGCTAATTTTTTGAGAAGGACTAGTGCAGGGGTGCTCAAAGTTTTTTGCTCCAAGATCTACTTTTAAATGAGACAACCTCCCGCGATCTACCTTAAGAGAGGAGGGTGAACTAAAAAAAAGAAAAAAATTTAAATGTACAGTTACAGTAATTATGCTTTGTGAGCAACATATGAGGTTATGTTGCTCACAAAACACAAACACAAATAACTGTGTACATTTACATTACATTTACATTTAAAAATATATAAATAAAAAATGGACGGTAAATCATGTTTTGCTCACATAACATAATTAACTACAACTACAACTATGTACATGCGAGCTACCCACACTAGCGTTGCGATCAACTGGTCGATCGCGATCGACGTAATGCCCACCCCTGGACTAGTGTGTGTGTGTGTGTGTGTGTGTGTGTGTGTGTGTGTATATATATATATGTACATGTATATATATATACATATGTATATGTATATATATACACATATGTATATGTATATATGTATATATGTATGTATATATATATGTATGTATGTATATGTATATATATGTATATGTGTATATATGTATATGTGTATATATGTGTATATATATGTATATGTATATATATATATATGTATATATATATATATATAAAATAATATATGGTGCACTAAAAATATGCAGCAAATTATAAGGCGCAGTAGTAGTCGTCGTTGGCGTTGTGTTGTGCATCCACAATATGGAGCTGAGCTATATGGAATGTCAAGGCATGATTAACCAATATCAGTGTTTCCCACAGGATTTTAGGAGACTGTGGTGGGAGGGTCTCTGACCATAGGATTTTTTGAAACTGTGGTGGTGGGCTGCATCGGAGTCGGACAGCCACACCATGTCATGCCACGGCGATTTTTTTTTTTTTCATTATTTTTTCCCCACAAGAAGAACCATAACAACGATATATTTGAAATATTTCATTAGCTAGGCTAATGTTATAGCTCTCAGCTACGGTACATGTATGTAAAATGCGTTGCTGAGTACAGCTACGTTACCCTATGTAATAATGCGACTTTTTTTCTCGTAGCAATAGTACGAATTACATCTCGTAGTGACTCAGGGTTGGCAAACTGTTGAAAAGAGCCATATTTGACCCCCCCCCCCCCCCCCCCCCCCCAAAAAAAAAAAAAACCTGATACAGTATGTCTGGAGCAGCAAAAAATTAAAAGCCTTGTACAAGCCTTATAATTATCAATACTAGCTATATTAGCCTACTATAAAAATGACTAAGTTGGCTAGAAATACATAATTAGCCTTCATGATTAAATGTTTATTTTCCCTGCAGTGGATCCTATAGCGCACCACGTGACTACTCTGTTGTACGATGACACCACAAGTTTAACTTCATTACAATATTAATGAATTGAAAGAATGTTTGTATCATGTTTGTCCTCCTAGAAATCCTATTAAAACAAAAAATATATTTCCCTCCCCCATCTTTTTCCATTAAAAAAAAAAAAAAAAAAAGCTCCGAAGCAGCACTAAAGAGCCGCATGCGGCCCAAGAGCCGCGGGTTTCAGACCGCCGTCGTAGCCCTCCTTTTTTCTTTTTATTTGACCCTCATAAGTACTACATTACCACAACAATAACAGTCCTTCTGTCAACTGACCCATTTACAGGACAGGGGGAATTCTAATGGCCGTGTAAAGAGTTTTTCTTGATTCGGTGAGAAGGTGAATAGTTTCTTCCCCGTTGTTCGTGAACTAAATTTCCACACAAACGCACATCGAGGTACCATTAACTTAGCAAGGAGAGGTAAGAGAGTCATTTTTCGAGTGTCCCAGAGCTCGCGAAATTGTGAGGGGGGGGGCGCATTTATCCAACTTTCGTCAGCCATAATTGTCTGAAGTTGGCGCGTCGGTGTTGTGCCGAAAAATAGCCACTCCACGCGAAATGTCCCCCCGACGGGAGCGCCCACACGTCACTCGTACAAACAGCCTTTTCTTACCAATCGATGGACACGGAAACGACGTTCTTGTACCGTGAATATGTATCATTTTACTCTGCTTGAACTAATAAATACTTTACTGTGACCAAAGCTCTGAAAATAGAACAAGGCTTTATTTTGGGCCCCGCCTCTCCGCGCAAGTTCAATCAAAGTTTGCTTACCGTCCAAGACGGCCGTCCACCGCTCACTTTCGCCGAAAAGTCCGATCCAAACTATTGTAATGCCCCGGATATGGGGAAGAAGGAGAGAAGTCTGTATTTGCTTACCCACTCGATTGTGGTAACAATAATAAAGAAAAACAATAACAAAATAACAGCGGGCTGCTACGACATGCGACCGCTATCTCTCGCTATCTCGCTCGTTCTCCCATTCTTCCTACTCGTTCCCCTTGCGTCTCTTAAATAAATAAATAAATAAATAAAATACTACTCTAAAATGCTGCTCTCGCTCGCGCGGGTAGTAGAGTGGAGTGGGCTACAGCTGTGTAATCGGCTGACTGACGCATCTGATTAGTATCTTTTTTTTTTTCGGGGGGGGGGGGGGGGGGGGGGGGGCGCAAACGAGACTGTGGCGGGCCCAAACGAGACTGTGGCGGGCCGCCACAGTCTCGTCCATTAGTGGGAAACACTGAATATTCATCCATATACTATTCGATTGTAGCGCATTAGATTATACAACACACATTCAGCTTTTGAGAAAATTGAAGGCTTTTAGGTGCGCTTTATAGTGAGGAAAATACAGTAATCATGAAAGCGCATTATGTGCCAACTTAGTCATTTTGATAGTAGGCTAATATCGATACATACAACATTTGCTGCCTTCATTATAAGGCTAAGACTTTTAATTTTTTGCACCTCCAGACATTTTTTTTTAGTCCAATATGGCTCTTTTTTGGGTTGCTGACCCCTGACATAAACCTTTTGAAAGAGATTATTACTTAATACTTATTACTTTAAAAAAAAAAAAGTATTATTTACTCATGATTGCAGAGTATTTCTATTGTATATTTTACTGAATGTAAATCAATAAATCAACTTAATTATTACTGAGATCAACTTTGTTTTGCCGTAAAGTCATTGCACACCAGAGAAACATTTGATTGTTACCTTTTTTTATTGAAATTTTTCTCATTAAATCTAATAGTGATGCACGATCACCAGCCAATAACCGATAATGTCAAGCCAATAATTCTATTGAAAGATAAATGTAAAATTTTAAAGTCAAAAACTTCATAATACTTGACAGGACACGGGATACGTTGCTGATCCGTAGGGGGCCTATTTTCAAAAACTTCAAATTCAAATATTTTCAAAACCAAAGCTGCTATCGACCTAAAACCAAAACAGGCACCTACTTTAGCCATATACGAGTCTCCATGAGCAGCGGCATCAAAAATTCGAAGTCGTTCCCTTATAAAATCCAACTTATTTTTTTATATGGTAGTATAACAAAACCTGAAATGGCTGTAAACTTCTCAGATTTTACACGAGATGCACAAAAATCACCAAATGCAGAGATAATCACCTTTATTTCCAGGATCAATAGCAATATTAAATATATAATTTTTTGCCCAAAATAGCATCTTAATTTTTTTTTTTTTTTTTTTTTACTGCAAGTTTTCAACAGATAATAAATCACTCAATTTTCACATCAGAAACTTAATACTTGAGGAAAACATCCAGAATCAACTATGAGTAATATATAAATAGCTTTTTAATAAATTGTATATACAATCAAAACTCATTATCGAATAGAATAGAATAGAATACAATCGCCCTTTATTGTGTACAATGAAATTGTGGAGCATGTCCCTTTACTGTGCATTATAAATGAAAATGAAAAGTGACTTACATGTATTAAAATCTAAATAAACAAATATAAAATGCGTATGATATGGTCATATGTTCAGGCAGTGCAAATAATCAAAGTGAATGAGCAGCAGTTTGACAGTTAATGCTTTGAGTAATGCAGGTGAGAAAGTATCGAACATAGACTATTGCATGCAAATGAATATCGGACTATGCCTAGTCAGCTTCCTCGACTTGTACAAGTCTCTGTTCCTCGCCGGTCTGCCACTCTTAGGCTTTGTACGTCCTCGCTATGGAAGTCACCTCATTGGAGAAGTTCGCACCAATACAGTTGAAGAGGGTGAGACGTGCTGATGTGCGGCCAAATGGTGTTGACCAGCCTGTGCTCCTCCTGGCACCTGTACCCCTGCAAGGTCGGGTCTGAGGTCGCCAGGAACATCAAGATCACCTCGTCATCCTTTTTCTCCTCTGCCTTGGCACAGTCCAGGTCAGCCTGCACGTCCACGAGCTTAAGCAAGTGCAGGCGCTGGGTCAACCTATTGCTGACCATGAAGTTCTTTATGCTGGTCCAGTAATTGGTGCCGCACATTTGGCGACGCTTGGCAAATGAGTGCGCCGTTGGGTCAGAGTTGGCCTTCCCCATTCAGACATGGGTAGGCATTTGCCGGTATGATATTTTGGCGGTACGATAACCGTGAGCAAAAATACAGCGGTTTCACGGTATCACGGTATTGCAATCATGGCTCCAAAAATTTTTGAAATGTATGGGTTAAAAAAAATAACTTTTTTCCATTGAACAGGATTTCTTTTTTTCAGACCATAGTTGCAAATTGGAACATGAATATATTGTTAAAATAAATAAATGATCAATAAAAAATATTTTAAATAAAATTAAAATAAATATAACTTATAGACTATAGTCACAGCCACAGCTCAAGTTGCTCAAGATTAGAGCAAGAACAAAATAATTTCTACAAAAAAGTAAAAACACTTCTGAATGAAATTTTTAAAAATTTATACTGCATGACTTTTTTTTTTTTTTTTTGGGTGGAAAACCTTAAGCGAGTTTCGCCATTTTCAGCCACTGTGTCAACTCTAGTCTACATGATGTCCTGCCTTTATGTTAAAAAGAACATAAAGAATTCATAAGTTAGTTAAAAATGTATAAGTTAGTTAAAATGTCAATATTGTTGTGGAAAGGTTTCATCTAAAAAAATAAAAAAACATTGGGAGTGAGACCTCCCCTTGATCCAGCGAACGTGGATTTGTGCTTAGGGCAAGATCATCTTTCGCAATTAGCGATCTTTGACGCTATCACTTTTCCCCCTTCGTTCAAGCGAATCAAGCTTGTTTTCTCACTCTGCGGCTGTAACACTCGACAAAGTTGCTCTCCCAGCTAAGCCTAGGCTAACATTCATCTTTGTAAGCTTTTAGTTAGTTTGTATATTTAATTTGAAAGGAACATTTTTCCATGGTGCTAATCTGTTGAAGCTACTCACATGGAAAAATCTAATTGTACAACATTTTAAATGTATTCATTTTGTATATTACACTTACCACGATTTGAGAGCTCAATAAATTGAAGAACAGTACGCCTTATGTTTGGAGTATTTGTTTTTGGGTTAGCTGGCTGTCAGGCCGATAGTGTCACTTTCACACACAGCAACAAACGGGAGGGGGTTAGCGCTGCTGCGCCAAGCCGCTTCTGGCTGCATTTTTGACACAAGAAAAATAGCAAATACCGTACTACGGTCTGACGGAAAATTTTAGTGGTTTTGAAACAGCAACGTTTTCCCACCACGGTAAACCGTGAAACAGGTAACCGGCACATGCCTAGAGGCGGGCAGGGCATTACACGTGATGTGCAGAGCTGAGGCAGTTGGCGTCGGCAGCCTACCGGTCTTTGTCCCTCTTTTCTTTTTCTTCTCCTTTTTGGCCCAAATCTGGAACATTTTATAAAATAAAAAAAAAATCAAAACTCAACAAGCTTGCTGTCGATTCAATTTAATCAACTACGGTGTTTACGTAACTTGCAAATTTCACCTATTTCCTGGAGGAACTGGATGTTGGCCTCTGACTGCTCATCAAAACAGCCTGCCTGGTCCTCAATACCTCATTCCCCACTAGGAGTGGGAACCTCAGGGCACCTCATGATACAATACAATTCGCGATACAAGGCTCACGATAACGATTATCTCACGATACAGCGATTATCGATATAATGGTCAGAAATTTGATAGATGATATTCTACGATACAACTGTTGAACCGGAAAAAAAAAAAAAAAGATATTTCAAAATGGAGAAAAAATTACTGTTTAAGTCATTTATTGAACAGTGACACCTTTTTGTGCAACATTGCTGTAAAATATACACCTACTGCAAATCGTGTACCTGAACATATAGTGGAAACACACCACAACCACTGATATCTCTTGGAGAGATCATGATGAATGGCACCCTTAATTTCTTTAAAATTATAAATCTTTAAAAAAAAATAATTAACAGAGCTTTAGGTGTCTGTCAGCAGTTGAGCTTTGAGTGGGGCAATGATAAAATTGGTGGGTCTTTTCTTCGTATATGACCTTTGCTGCCTAAAGCATTGGTTTGAGCACTTCCCCAATCTGCTTCAGCATTTGAGATGTCACTCAGTCACAATTTTCCTCACCTTAAAAACAGAATAAAACAAAAAATATTAGCTACTTAATAGCTTTTGAGTTTAAATCCTGATTTTTGTTTTTGTTTTTGTTTTTGTTGTGTTGTTGTTTTGTTATTGAGTAAATTTTAAAAATATGAATGTATTCAAATTAAAAATGCAATAGTTACCTATTTTTAATATGTAGGCTACATTAATTATCATGCACATAACCTTATATATCTTAGAAGCTATTCAAACCATTTTTATAGCTTATTGTATCAAAATGGTAGTAATAACAGTTTGTGTAGTAAACTAGATGGAAAGTGGTACTCAAATGATATCAAATAAATCAGTAAATTCATGTTCGATATTCCTTTTCATCCAGTTTAGGGTCCTGGTTCATTTTATATCATTCAACACCAAATATCATCAAAATAATACATGTAAATTAAAAAGTAAATTACATTGCAAAACTTTCTTACCTCAAGTGATGAAATCAAAGCACACAAACTCCGGGGTCCACTACGTCACCAGCTGCCAGTGAACCTTATTTTTCTTTGACTATTCTTGCATACAGCAAAGTCCTTGTTCACTTTACTTCCTTTCTTGTTGGTGTAAAATCTAAAGTGTGTCCACATGTGTGATTTGTAGCAATATTTTCTCACTTTTTCCTCCACCTTTCTCACGGAGCTTTTTTATTTTTTTCAACCCACTTGGAGCTTCGTCTCTTCTTCTCTAGACGACTTGTGCGTACTTTACCTTCACCGCCACACATGTGCGCCCCTAGTGTGCCGCCAAGGAATTGCTCAACAAACATTGAGCAGTTTACAGCAGGGGTCCCCAAACTTTTTCCTGTGAGGGCCACATAACCCTTCTCTTCTCTGATGAGGGGCCGGGGTCAGTTTGTAACAGAAAAAGTGTGACGATTGCAGGAGTGCCTAAATGTAAAAATGTATTGTTTTTCAGAAAGCCACAATCAAATAACCCTTTCTGGATTCTTCACGGAACCAAAGTAAATAAAATAAAAATGATATAATATAATATAGTATAATATAATATAATATAATATAATATAATTAGGGCTGTCAAACGATTAAAATTTTTAAGCGAGTTAATCACAGCTTAAAAATTAATCGTAATTAATCGCAATTCAAACATCTCTAAAATATGCCTTATTTTTCTGTAAATTATTGTTGGAATGGAAAGATAAGACACAAGACGGATATATACATTCAACATACTGTACATAAGTACTGTATTTGTTTATTATAACAATAAATCAACAAGATGGCATTAACATTAATATTCTGTCAAAGCAATCCCTGGATAGAAAGACTTGTTCTTAAAAGATAGATTTTAGTACAAATTATAGAAATTTTATGTTAAAACCCCTCTTAATGTTTTCGTTTTAATAAAATTGGTAAAATTTTCAATCAAAAAAATTAACTAGTAGCTCACCATTGTTGATGTCAAGAATTACACAATGCTCATGGTGCATAAAATCAGTCGCACCCAAGCGCCAGCAGAGGGAGACAAAAAACACAAGTAACAAGTGGACATGACACTGCTGTCATTTTAATCTGTTTGAGCGGGGCATATGCGTTAATTGCGTCAAATATTTTAACGTGATTAATGAAAAAAATTAATTACCGCCCGTTAACGCGATAACTTTGACAGCCCTTAATATAATATAATATAATATAATATAATATAATATAATCGGGGGTGCACATAATTTTTTTGCCCAGGTTCTCAGAGGAGGACCTGGAGATGTGACTTGGTCCTCATTGAGCTTGAGAGCCGACCCACCTGATGCGATAAATTTATGACAAGCTTTACTTAGAGCCAATTAACTTTGATTAATTATATTAACAGTTAATGCTTGATTAACATCAACTGGCACAACAAAATTGCCATTACTTTGAAGTGAAATGTAAAGAAATAAACAAAAGCACCAATTCAAAATAAAGGGCATTATGCGGCTCCCACATTAACTCCAAGCCTTTTTAAAAGTGGGATGTCCTCCTCATAAGACCTCATTGAACGTGCATGTTTAGCTTTGTAAAATGTGAGCAAAAACACGTTTGTCAGTGCATGTCGCTGTTCATTACCTTTATTCCGCCCTATTCCGCCACATGTCCATAGGGCGAGTGGGGTCCTGTTTGACATCGACAGTTTGCTTAATTGCCACATGCTCTGTTTTTTTCGTGCTTTTCAAAGTTTGGATGGCTGAAATTCTTTGACCCAACATAAAATGCGTTGCTCTAATCGACGACATTGGGATTCTCACGGCACATTTTGTACCGCATTTCCGTGCGAGCATCATTCGCTTCTAGCCATGGTACCTGCTGTAGCCACTTTTCAGCAAAAGTCCTTTTTTTCGGTAGCTCCGGTGACGTCTCTGTCGTCTGTCTGTCTTTTGACGGGGGTGGGGGAACACGGAAGTAATTACTCAGTGTGGCCTGCCTCATCGACATTTTGCGAAGTTATTTTCTCGTGTCCGCCGCAAATAGAGTGGTCAGCCATCGGTACGCAAAAGCGTATGGAAGCCGTTGAGGGCCAGCGCGTTTGTCTACGTCCAGTACGCATGTGCGGACCACTTATGTGCACCCCTGAATATAATATAATATAATATAATATAATATAATATCAGTATCATAATAATACTGTATTAATTAAATAGATAATAACCAAATAACCATTGCTCAGTTCTTCACAGAAAAAAGCCAGGACATAAATAACTCTATTGGAAAAAAAAAAAAAAATTTTTTTTTTTTTTTTTTTTTTTAACAATTTTTTTTTTTTTTTGTTTTTTTTTTTTTTTGTTCAGGGGGCCGGACCAAATGTGGCTGCGGGCCGTATCCGGCCCGCGGGCCGCAGTTTGGGGACCCCTGGTTTACAGCATTCATACTCCATTGTATGGCCAATATGTCAACTAAAAGTATCGCTACTTGGCGGGAGCATATCAATAACCAATCGGGTTGCAAAATATCGCGATATATGGCTGTATCGAGATATTGTCACACTCTTATACCCCACCGTCATCACCTTCTGCTCTTGGCCGCAGCACACATCGGTAGTTATCATTCCAACGCACGTCCTGCCCGCGCACGTTCATCACAGAGATCATCCTCTGGAACATCTTGAGAACGTCAGCCGTGTCCCTGTGTTCCTCCTTGCCCGTGGTCATGGCGAGGAGCCTCAGCCCGGCAACCGTGTTGGGGTGGACGACCGCCATGATGAGCCCGATGCTCTGCTTCTCGATCAAAGAGGGCGCCAGCACCTTCTGGGTCAACTTGTAGTCTGCTTCGACAGACATGTAGTTCTCCCAGCTGGCCAGCGCCTTCAGGCTCGAGAATCGGGCCGTCCTCATCCTCTCAAGCTCCTAAAAACATGTTTGTTTGAGAAAGATAGGTGTTTTGATTCATCTTTTTAATGAAGTGAATAAGGCTGGCCTCTTACTTCAGCCCCAGGACACCTGGGCAGCACTATACACCTGTTATTGTGGAAGCTGCTGTAGATGTTCTTCCAAAGGTGCACGGGGTTAAAGTAGACGAAGATCTGCTTGTTCCCGTCGTCATAGGGGTTGGTGTAGAACCATGGTGTTTCACTGAAAGTTATCAGATTGAAATATTACATAAATAAAACACGTAAAAATTCATTGTTAGTTATATGGATGAAGCAATGTCTAAAATAAAATCTAAAGATACAAAATCCAACATGGCCGCTGTAGCAAAACAAAGAGGTTTTTACATTGAAATTCTTGTGAATAAATGCTTAAATCCCTGAATTCTTTATAGATATGGACGTAAAACAGTCTCGATTCTTGGTTAAAAGCTAAATAAACAGTGCAGGTGGCATTTATTTCGCGTAAATATTGCGAACAATGAGGCTATTGAGTTACAAAATTAGCCGCCTCCATGTGTAAACAAACAAGAAAAATCTCGTGAATAAATGCTTAAATCACTGAATTCTTTATATACAGTGGAGCAAATAAGTATTTAGTCAACCACCAATTGTGCAAGTTCTCCTACTTGAAAAGATTAGAGAGGCCTGTAATTGTCAACATGGGTAAACCTCAACCATGAGAGACAGAATGTGGAAATAAAACACAGAAAATCACATTGTTTGATTTTTAAAGAATTTATTTCCAAATTAGAGTGGAAAATACGTATTTGGTCACCTACAAACAAGCAAGATTTTTGGCTGTCAAAGAGGCCTAACTTCTTCTAACGAGGCTCCACTCGTTACCTGTATTAATGGCACCTGTTTTAACTCATTATCTGTATAAAAGATACCTGTCCATAACCTCAGTCAGTCACACTCCAAACTCCACCATGGTCAAGACCAAAGAGCTGTCGAAGGACATCAGAGACAAAATTGTAGACCTGCACCAGGCTGGTAAGACTGAATCTGCAATAGGTAAAACGCTTGGTGTAAAGAAATCAACTGTGTGAGTAATAATTAGAAAATGGAAGACATACAAGACCACTGATAATCTCCCTTGATCTGGGGCTCCATGCAAGATCTCATCCCGTGGCGTCAAAATGATAACAAGAACGGTGAGCAAAAATCCCAGAACCACACGGGGGGACCTAGTGAATGACCTACAGAGAGCTGGGACCACAGTAAAAAGGGCTACTATCAGTAACACAATGCGCCGCCAGGGACTCAAATCCTGCACTGCCAGACGTGTCCCCCAGCTGAAGAAAGTACACGTCCAGGCCCGTCTGCGGTTCGCTAGAGGGCATTTGGATGATCCAGAAGAGGACTGGGAGAATGTCTTATGATCAGATGAAACCAAAATAGAATTTTTTGGTAGAAACACAGGTTCTCGTGTTTGGAGGAGAAAGAATACTGAACTGCATCCGAAGAACACCATACCCACTGTGAAGCATGGGGGTGGAAACATCATGCTTTGGGGCTGTTTTTCTGCAAAGGGACCAGGACGACTGATCTGTAAAGGAATTAATAGGACCATGTATCGAGAGATTTTGAGTGAAAATCTCCTTCCATCAGCAAGGGCATTGAAGATGAAACGTGGCTGGGTCTTTCAGCATGACAATGATCCCAAACACACAGCCAGGGCAACAAGGTCCTGGAGTGGCCTAGCCAGTCTCCAGATCTCAACCCCATAGAAAATCTGTGGAGGGAGTTGAAAGTCCGTATTGCCCAACAAAAGCCCCAAAACATCACTGCTCTTGAGGAGATCTGCATGGAGGAATGGGCCAAAATACCAGCAACAGTGTGTGAAAAGCTTGTGAAGAGTTACAGAAAATGTTTGGCCTCCGTTATTGCCAACAAAGGGTACATAACAAAGTACTGAGATGAACTTTTGGTATTGACCAAATACTAATATTTTCCACCATGATTTGCAAATAAATTCTTTAAAAATCAAACAATGTGATTTTCTGTTGTTTTTTTCCACATTCTGTCTCTCATGGTTGAGGTTTACCCATGTTGATAATTACAGGCCTCTCTAATATTTTCAAGTGGGAGAACTTGCACAATTAGTGGTTGACTAAATACTTATTTGCCCCACTGTATATGCGCGTAAAACAGTCTTTATACTTGGTTAACAGCAAAAAAAAAAAAAAAAAAAAAAAAACGGGCAGTTTGAATTAAATCTGTTGAAGAATGATGCTAGGCTATTAGCTTTGTTATGATAAGGGGGCTGCCACAATGGCTTTTTCCGTTCAAAATTCTTATGAATAAATACTTAAATCACTTAATTCTTTATAGATATGGACGTAAAACAGTCTCGAATCTTGGTTAAAAGCAAAAACTGGGCAGTTGCCAGTTATTTTACATAAATTTGTCAAAGAATGATGCAAATGCCGTTGCGGCTCCCAATGATTTTTTTGAGTATCTATGTGGGGTTTACTTTACTGTAAAAACATGCCTTCTAACAAGGCGTCAAAATGTCTTGGATCATTTCTGCATCATGAAATGCTTTCTTGTGCTTACCCATGATCCAGGCAACTATTTTGCTGTTCTGTCATGCACGAGGTCAGTTTTGTGCTCGAAGTCACGTTCGACTTTTTCAGATTTTTTAAGTTCATCCGATTTCGGGGTGGGGTGGGGAGAGGCATTCTTTATTAAAATTGTGGTGGCCCTTCTCATGGTGGCATTTTATGTTTCACCATTGGCCACTTTTTGCCATTTTGATGTCATGGAACGGGTGTGAGCAACGCTCTTGCCGCAAATACAGTAAATTGCCACTGCTTGTGCCTGAAGGTTGAGGGCGTGTCAATGCACGATGATTAAAAGTCAATCGGTGCATCGTTGTCATGGGAATGACTGCCCAGAATGCATCTCGTACGCACGCGTACATACATACACACATGCACATACACTCTCTCTCTCACTTTCTCAGCCAGTCTAACCTCACGGCCTACTAGCTGGATAGACGGTTCATGAAATATATCATTTGTCTATTTGTGTCTTGCAGGTTTCAGCAAATATCTTGGTCTTGAGTGGCAGGAGTCTCCTGGCGTTAAAGAGGAAGTGGACCACCCGCATCTGAAACAGGAAGAGCCAGAGCACCCTCAACAGCAAAAGAGAGAAATACAACTTCCAATCAAAAAGGAGGGGGTTGAGCTGCCACACGTTCAAGAGGAGGATGATCTCACCATGTGGACTAGAGAACCCTTGAATAGCGAGGATGGTCCGAGTGAGGCCAGCAGAGGGACAGAGCCTTCAAGCAGCAGCTCAACGGAAGCACGCATTTTCATCGCACCATCAGATAGAAATGGCCCCACGTCACACTCGCCTTACAATGATGATGGTCCTAAGAAATCTCACCAAGATGACAAACTCTGCAAATGCTCTCAGTGTGGGAAAACTTTTACGTCTAAGCAAACTTGTCTTAAGCATTTGAGGATCCACACTGGTGAAAAACCTTTTATCTGCTCGGTTTGTGGTCGAGGATTCAGTCAAAAGCAAGACTTGAAAAGACACACAAGAACCCACACTGGTGAAAAACCTTTTTCCTGCTCAGTTTGTGGCCAAAAATTCTCTCTAAAATGCAACTTGAAAAAACACACAAGAACCCACACTGGTGAAAAACCTTTCGTTTGCTCAGTTTGTGGTAAAGGATTCATTGGAACGCAAAACTTGAAAATACACACGATGACCCACACTGGTGAAAAAACATTTTCCTGCTCAGTTTGTGGTCAAGGATTCACTCAAAAGCAAAGCTTAGAAGTACACACAAGAACCCACACTGGTGAAAAACCTTTTCCCTGCTCAGTTTGTGGTAAAAAATTCTCTGATAAAGGCAACTTGATAAAACACACAAGAACCCACACTGGTGAAAAACCTTTTTCCTGCTCAGTTTGTGATCAAAAATTCACTGGAACACAAAACTTGAAAATACACGTGAGGACCCACACTGGAGAAAAAACAGTTTCCTGCTCAGTTTGTGGTCAAATATTCACTCAATTTCACCACTTAAGAGTACACACAAGAACCCACACTGGTGAAAAACCTTTTTCCTGCTCAATTTGTGGTAAAAAATTCTCTGTTAAAGGCACCTTGAAAAAACACACAAGAATCCACACGGGTGAAAAACCTTTTTCTTGCTAAGATTGTGGTCAAGGATTCACTGGAACGCAACACTTGAAAATACACACGAGGACGCACACTGGAGAAAAAACATTTTCTGCTCAGTTTGTGGTCAAAGATTTACTTTAAAGCAAAGTTTAACAGTACATAGAAGAACCCACACTGCCGAAAAACCTTTTTCCTGCTGAGTTTGAGGTCAAGGATTCGCTTGGAAGTATCAGATTAAGAGACGTGTGTGTCGAACATGTGCTTTGTCCAAACCTTGTATTATGGGGATCCACACTATAGTACTGGCTCACCTGATTTAATGGGTATTATAACACCTGGGGAAATGCTAATATTCCATCATTTACCCGCATGCCTTTTGGAGTCATATCATGCCACTTCGTGTAATTACAAACATCTCAACACCAAGAAAATGATAGAAATTTGGATCGATTGTCAAGCTAAAACGACCGGCGCCCGGGATCCCGGAAATCAAGCATTTTGTGTGTTTGACGTCACAACAAGGAAACAACCGGCTCAGTGCGTAGTACTAAATGGCGGCGATGATGGTGGACAATTTTATTTCTAGTTGCAGCAACGAATCCGACGTAATGAACGTTCTTCTAATGGTGACGAGGAGAGTTATGAACCTTTCTTTGGTGTTTTGGGTTATCAATTTGAGCCCAAACGAAAGCCAATGCGGCCTAATGAAACGATCATTGAGGGGAGCAATCACACTGATGAAACACCGGCAACAGATCGTGTGGGAAACACCGAATGGTTTGTTTTGCATTTCTTTTTGTGAAGCTGATACACCGTGACCGCAAAATAAAGTAATGTATAGAATAATTATTTATTGTGGTATCATAGGTTTTCGCTCTGCCAACAGACACGAATATGAATGGGATTAGAGGATTTGTTCTATATATTTCACAAGTGATAATTTATACATGTGTCCAGTCCTATATCCAATGCGTGATGTTTTTTTATTATAAAAGAGTACTCACTCTGGCCATTTCGAGCTTGGCTGCTCCGCTCCTTTGGTTAGCCTGGATTGGTGGGGTGGTCTCATCAGAGCCAGTCATCGTCCTCTTTCTTGATATCTCGGGACATATAGGTGGCTGCGCGTGTATGGTGGGCATCGCATCTGCTTTCAGCTGCAATTTCTTAGCAAAACCTGATTTCATTTGTCCATAGTTCGAATAGCTTTCAGGTGTAAAACGCGCACCACACAAAACCATGCCAGAGGCTGGGTCTGCAAAATTAGCCCTCTTAGCACGGCCCCGTGCGCTTTGGTCAGATGAGACCAGGATTGAGCTTTTTGGCAACAAACACTCTAAGTGGGTCTGGCGTGCCATGAAAGCACATGCTGAAAAGCACCTCATACCCACTGTGAAGTATGGGGGTGGGTCAGTGATGCTGTGGGGTTGTTTCGCTTCCAAAGGCCCTGGGAACCTTGTTAGGGTGCATGACATCATGAATGCTTTGAAATACCAGGACATTTTGAATCAAAATCTGTTGCTGGGTGAGCTGAAGAGGAGGAGAGTACAGAGGAGAGGACCCAGGTCTCTGGATGATTTAGAGAGATTCTGCAAAGAGGAATGGCTGAAGATCCCTCTTTGTCTTTTCCCATCTTGTGAAACATTATAGGAGAAGATTAGGTGCGGTTTTGTTGGCAAAAGGGGGTTGTACAAAGTATTAACACCAGGGGTGCTAATAATTGTGACACACATTATTTGATGTCAAATAATTATTTCTTTATGTGGGATTTTTTCCCCACTGAATAAATGCACTTGTATTGAAGGTTGGATTTTTCTCTTTTTTTCCATTAAGGTCCCATATTATTTCAATTTAAAAAATGTATTAGAATTTATTAGAAGCTAAAAAACTCATCTTAACCAGGGGTACCAATAATTATGGAGGGCCATATATATATATAAATAATGTGGCGGAAAACACTCATGTGACTTGAAGTTGGCCAACTTTCAAAATTGCCTGAAATGCATGTGTGATAAAACATTGGAGAGCTTAAAATCTCAATTTTCTGGGGGAACAAAAATTTTGAACAAGAAGGCATTTAAAAAATAAAAAAAATCTTAAACAGCAAAACCCTAATTAGAGGCGAGAGCACACGAGAGCAGAATTAAAGACTCCATGATTTTAACGATATATTATCGTGTACTTACCTTGTTTCGATCCCAAAACTCCATGTAGTGTGTATCACGGAGTGTCAAGACACAGCTGTGAATGGCCACAGCCGGATTTTTTTTATTTTATGGGTGAAACATGGTGATATAACAAGGGTCGCGATGCAGAAATCGCAGACAACAAGGATTGGTTGAGATTTTCTTTTCCATATAGTTACCCTTTTAAACATTATTTTTCACATTTTTTTTGTTTGGATCGATTATTTATCTAACGTATAAGGGAAAATGCGACAGTAACAAAAAAAATACAATTAAGCAATAGTTATGAGGTAGATATCCGTGACTTTTTTACAGACGCCAAATTTTTCATTGTGACGTAATTCGTTTAAAAGTTTAAAATATGCGAGTGAATAAATTTAAGTCATTTAGTTTTTTTTTAACTAAAATTCAGACATCAATTAAGGATTCTAAGCTAAAAATGACATTTTGAATAATAAATTCTTTTTAACTAAGCCCCTTTGGCCACATGGTGGAGGCTGAATTTTGTTTGTTGCCAATTCACTTATCTAAATTGTTATTTATTTTCCTGCTTAATGTGTATGCTCATTATTGTGAATGATTAGCATTGTATGCATTATGTAAGCAGTGTATTTCATTTATATTATATTTAATGTTGTTCCTGTTAATTTAGATATGTTTATAATGCAGTATATGTTTGTAGGTTATATATATTATATTACTGACATGTTATATATGGGGCGCCGTTTGTAAAGCAGCACATGCTGAAAATTACGACATTTTCTCACATTTAGGGGCACGGTGTTTAAAATGGTGTGAAATTTTTAGAATTTTTTTTTTTTTTGGCCATTTACAACATTATTTAGCAACTTCAATATTTATTTTTAAATATGAAGTTTTGGACCTCAATGTTTAAATCCAGAACTAAATACTTAATTTAAATCTTCAATTTATATCCTATATTCTAAATGTTAAGTCAGGAAACGGTCGGAACTAAATATTTAGTTTAATATGCAAATTCACATGACTGGAGATCGGAAGTAACAAAATTAAAGCTGGTGGAGCAGCTCAGACCGTGTGTTTACGTTGCTTGAAAATGAATAAAACCTACTCAACGGTGACAGGCTGCTCTTAGACATGAGTCATTGTGATAATAACAATATATAGGTAAAATACATATTTAGGAGAAACTATTTAAATAGTATTTTGTGTGCTCCAGCTTTTATTTTGTTACTTCCGGTCTCCAGTCATGTGAATTTGCATATTAAACTAAATATGTAGTTCCAACCGTTTCCAGATTTAGCATTGAGGATATAGGATATAAATTTAAGATTTAAATTAAATATTTGTTTCTGGATTTAAACATTCAGGTCCAAAACCTCTTATTTAAAAATTAATATTTAGGTTGCTAAATAATGTTGTAATTGTGCAAAAAAGGTAACCCTAAAAATTTTAACACCACGTTTTCAACACTGTGTGGCACTGTGTGAGAGAACGTAATTTTCAGCATGTGCTGCTTTACAAATGGCTCCCCATATGTTATATGGTTATCTTGTATTTACAGAAACCACAAATCAACAAAATGAATCTCATACTACTTTAATCATCATTAAAGGAAACAAATCCTGAACGTCCCCTGTTGAGTCTCTGGTCAGAGTCACAACTCCATAGCGTCGCCGGCTTTATACCACACACCCACAGAGGGATCCCCATCAAATTAACCCTCTTTTTCGGTTATTATTATTATATAATGTATTATTATTTTATTTACTTTTGTTCCGTGAAGAATCCAGAAAGGGTTATTCTATTGTGGCTTTCTGAAAAACAATACATTTTTACATTTAGGCACTCCTGCAATCGTCACTTTTTTTTGTTACAAACTGACCCCGGCCCCTCATCAGAGAAGGGAAAAGTTATGTGACCCCCACAGGAAAAAGTTTGGGGACCCCTGCAATAGAGCATCCTTGGGATGTGGTGGAACGGGAGATTCGCATCATGGATGTGCAGCCGACAAATCTGCACCAACTGTGTGATGCTATCATGTCAATATGGACCAAACTCTGAGGAATGCTTCCAGCACCTTGTTGAATCTATGCCACGAAGAATTGAGGCAATTCTGAAGGCAAAAGGGGGTCCAACCCGTTACTAGCATGGTGTACCTAATAAAGTGGCCAGTGAATGTATACGTACAATATTACCAAAGCAAAAGAAATAAATCTATAGAGATTGAATTAGGCAATCAATTTACATATTGTACATTTGGCTTTTTTTCCCCATCAGACACGAGCGTGAGGACCTTGCAGGTTTGATCAGGTTGATGGTGCTATACTTTCTTATTAGAGTGCTGGTGCTGGCGAGGTCCTCAGGAAATGACGTCATCAGGTAGCGGCCGTCAGCGAGGTGCATCCCTAGTTATGGCAGTAACTCAAAAACTACGCGGTCATTTTTTTTTTTTTAATACTATGAGTTTTGAGACAGCGAATGTTGCATTTAATACAATTTAACCGAATAAAATGCTCAATAACGAAATACAATTTGTATTTACTTTCACGCTTGCTTAAGTCGTGAATGGTGTCATTGCATACTGTGAACAACTGTGTACATTTGTCAAAGGAGGCATCTCAGCTCCGAGCTAATGAGGAAAACATTAACACAAAACAAGTGAGTAGCTTTCCAGTTTCACGTTGGACAAAGAAAAGTACGCAAAAAAAAGAAAAAAAGCAGGCGGTGTCGTATACGTGCGCGTCATGACGTAGAGGATGTGTGGCTTGAGTAGCCATCCGATTGCTTTGGGAAAAGTGGTGCTACTTAAGCTTGAGAACGATAAACCGATACGACCGGATATCCGGTTTTACAGGTGAGAGATACAGCTTTATCGATAGTCAAGTTACCATTCGACAGTAATTACCCATTAAATATTCAATGAACCGATAGTAAAGATAGAATTCGGCTATCGCGAGCACAAGAATCGGCTTCTAATGCCTAGATCAATGCATTGCTTAATATGATAATAATTTAGCTTTTACCTCACATGCTGCGCTTGAGTCATTCACCACACAGCGCACTTTGGATTGTGACCGCCGTCGTGGTTGCCTCAAATTCCCATTCATTTCAGCAGAACCGCTAGTAGTCGCCGTCATTACGCGATCGTCACTGGCGTGTCATAACAACGAGAGAGCTAACAAAACCACTGTAACGCACGCTCCGTAGCGTTTTCTTCACAGCCCAAAACGAAACTAGTAGCGGCAACGAAGCTAGAGGGGATCAACAGCTGAGCGAGCAGGTGCGTAGGGAAACGGAGTACCACAACGAAAAGTTGAAGAACAATAGGGACATTTTGAAAAGACAGATAGACTGTCATTTTTTGAGGGCAAGCAGGAACTTTCATTTCGGGGGCACGATGAAAGCGCTGGATGTTTCTCCACCCGTCTGCGTGGCTGTCGCGCGCCCGGTGGGGCTTGCGTGCTGCTGGATGTGGTAGGGCATGCTCGGGTTGGGGGTTCCGGTGCCGGGATTGGCAATGCGGCGGCGTAGGGTTGGTCGCCAACGGGCTTACACTCATAAGAGATTCACACGATTACTGGGTTCTAGATCACAGAACTGATTTGTGTACACTCTACCCCTTTCAATCACTTAGCTTATAGTCTTATAGACACCCCCACCCCCATTCTCCTCTTTCACTGGCCAATAGGCCCCCACATGGTGTAAACCGGAAATACATCTCGCTGACGATAGCACCAGCATATTAGTAACTAGTTTAGATGTTCAATGTATTTCTTGTTGTTGTTTGTGTATGTGTTTCTTTTCTTTCTTCTCTTGTATTTCTTTTCTTCTGTCCCCCCATAATCCCTTCCTGTTGGCTGCTTTGTCATAATAAAAAGATATTTTGAATGATCACAATGGGAGTATGTCAGACTCTCAATGTGAAACATTAAAACTGTTCAGAATCCGGGCACTTAGACTTCCATTCTCTGTGTCAAACAGCTGAACAGGACAGGTTTAAAAAAAAAAAAAAAAAAAAAGAAAGCGCTGGATCCAAAAACAGAGGAAATAATGTGGAGCTTCTGTCTCTCATTGCTGAGAGCAACACGGATCAACATTACCACCAGTCCACTAACAGTCTTTAGTGCAGTGCTTCTCAATTATTTTCTGTCACGCCCCCCCAAGGAAGACGTAAATGTTTCGCGCCCCCCCAAACTCTCTGCCGCCACTGTAAATAGTATCATTTGTCTATAAAATTACTATTATAAATACGCATCTGCCTAACATTGTGTCCTTTTTTTCTAATAAAGAAAAAAAGTAACATAGATCAACTTATAATAAAGTATAACTTTATTATAAACATTGTTTTGTTTGTAACAGAGAAGACTTGATGTGCATCAATTTGCCTGAATTAAAAAAAAAAAACTCACATCCAAACTAAAAAATACACTCAAGGTACATTTTTGACCATTTGATACAGAAAAATAAAATGTAATAAAATCAGTAAATAATACCAAATTAAAATTGATTAGAAACATTCACTCATGAGGACAATGTGCCAAAAAATTTGACCGAAAAAACAAATCTGAATAAAAGGGGGGGGGAAAGTGTCCTTGGACAGGACAGTTTTTATTTTTGCTGCTCACAGTATTTACCTCCTTTGCAATGATGTGGAGTTATTTTTCAATTAGCATGCTAACAATGCTTACTGATATAACACTGACAAAGCAGGACGATTGTCGGCAATATACGGCACGTTTTCACTGAAAAAATCAAGCGGCTTAACAATGATTGATTTGGCTTCTTGCTGTCTGCTATAATTATTTTTAGACACAGTAAACAGTGGTCTTTCATCATCACCCACTGTATTAAAAGTCAAAGCTAAAAGGCAAACGGTACGAAAAAAGCGCATTCACGGCGCCCGAGGTAGAACCGTAGGTGAGGGCAGTCGTCGTGACGATCCCAAGCCGAAAATGGCACTTCTCGGGCGGCGACGTGAGAACCGGACAAGACAGTGGGTCGCTGCGTGAGTGAGTCCGGTCGGAAAACTGCTTTCGAAAACGGCGGTGGCACACTGCTCTTCATATCTGTTGTCTGTGTGTGCTGAGTGCTCTTCCTTAGTTCAAAAATACTGCGCGCACTCTGAAAATGAGAGCGCCACTGCCACCTACTGAGTGGATGTGCAAGTACACTTTATTCCAGTACGGCAAAAAAAAAAAAAAAAAAAAAAACACATAAAACATGTTCCCCGAGGTCACATGCGCCCCCCCTGGCATTGCTCTGCGCCCCCCCAGGGGGGCGCGCCCCACTATTTGAGAAGTACTGCTTTAGTGGGACGTCGGGCAAAATACAAAATTACCTGATCGCTGCTATTGCTGATCTTCTTGAGAAAAGAAAGGAGGATGGACTTTGTGTACAAATAATCCGGATTTTTGGTGAGTAAAATGTTGCTCTTTTCTTAAATAATATGCAGTTTTATCTGGTTATTTTTTTATGCGTTTTTTGTGTGTCGTGGCTGTACCTGCAGTAGAAGTAGAAGCCATAAAATAGGTATTGAGGGTTGGATTGATTCAGACGGAGCACTACTGAAGGCCTAGGTGTGAAATGCACGGCCCGCCACTGATATATATATATAAATACATAAAAAAGACAGCTAGTGTGAAGCGGTACAGCGATCGTGAGTTTTTAACCCTAAAAATCAACCCACTACAATGGTGGAAAGGGCGGCATATTGTTTCCACGAAACGCAGTGTACTTAAACATGAACATGTGGATCAGTTGATCTTCCTCAAGAAAAATCTGCCCTTCAAAAAAGATATAGACAGTGATGAGGAATAAAAAAATGTGGAAGCACAGGCATAAGTGAATGACTTTGCTGTGTATAAGATTAAAGTAATGATTATAGACCTGTCTAAAATTATTATTTTTATTTATGATAACACTAGCAGGTTTAATTTTTTTTTTCTAGAGCTGCTGCATATAATTAACATTTTTTTTTGCTTGTAAGATGTTTATGTTGAAAGTTTGCACTTAAATTACTTACCTATTGTGTTCAAAACACCAGGAAATACAGTAATTAAATTACTGCACTTTATTGTTGTCTGTCACTGGCATTATATTTTATTATCAATCCCATCCAACAAAATGGCGGTCATATAGTAAGCTTTATTTTTATTTTTTTTTCATAAAAAATAAAAGATAACATTGGTATGAAATTTTGTTGTTTAATTTAATCTTTTTTTTATATGTTTAAAATACTGTACGAACACTCAACAAATGTTTACTATCGTATTGTTTTCACTCTGTATCGAACCGTATCGTTCTTAAACTGTATCGAATCGCCTAGCCTTAAAAATGTATCGTTTTTTAATCGAAACGTAACCTGTGTATCTAGATACATATCGAATCGGCTTCATGCCAGAGATTCCCAACCCTAGTGCTACTTTGAAGACAATCCACTTATCCCCACGACGTATGTAATCGACTAAAAGGTGGCAGGTATTTTCGAACAAGAATCCGTTCACTCTCGCCCCTGCTTCGTGTCGTCTGGGTGCACGTTGAAACTTCGAGGCCTGCTTAGCCTAGCCCACGGCTATGCCGACAGGATGTGTGTGGCGCATGCGCAGTAGCGGAGCTACGCACGGAGCTTGCCACGTCGACATCTATTCTGCATGCACAGGCGCGCCGCACTCTCGTCTCAACACGGAGTTACCGGTGCAACAAGCAGCTTTTTGTGCGGAGTTTACCCACTAAGTTCGCGAGGCAGGAGTTCCAGATCTACTTGACTGGAACAAGATCGAAAGATTTGGTCCGTCCATCTTCAAGTGTTTTTGTGCACGTTGAAGCTTCGCAGCCTAGTTATCTTAGCATAGCTTAGCTTGCGAACAGAACAACGTGGTTCGACGCTTGAACATCAAGTTGGAGCCTCCTAAAGTGTGCAAAATGAGCGCAAGAAGGACGCCAGCCACAAAGTTAGAGGCGGAACTTTTTGGCGCAAAAGATCAGCGACAACATCAACTATCGGCTGCCTGCAAAATGCAAGTTAAAGTTGTTCTTCGCAGACTATCAGGTTAGTTCACCGATTCGGGAAATAATATTCATTTATTGTCCCCGTGGTGTTGAATTTGAATTGAACGAGGAGCATTCACCCAGGCCTCCCTGTTTATTCTTAAAGATCATCCTTTATTGATTCCCGTAGGGAAATTTGGGTACACCGTTAAAAAATAACCTATAGAATATGCTCAATAAAATTAAGATAGCAATATGCACTCAGTTTTATCGTGTAAAATGTAACCAATTTTAATGAGAAAATATAACCTAAATACGTCAACAATAATATATTCCAAGAATTTGGGACAGGTTTACTTAACCCGGGGTTCAGCAACCCGTGGCTCCAGAGACGCATGCGGCTCTTTAGCGCTGCCCTAGTGCCTCCCTGGAGCTTTTTCAAAAATGTTTGAAGATGGGAAAGGGAAAAATATATTTGTTTGTTTAATATCGTTTCTGTCGGAGGAAAGACATGACACAAACATTCTTCTAATTCATTAATATTGTAATGACGTTAAACTTGAGCGGTATCGTACAACAGCGTAGTCGTGTAATGCGTCATTCGCAGTAGGATACACTGCAGGGAAAATAATTACCGTATTTTCCACACTACAAGGGGCATCAGAGTACAAGGCGTATCTTCAATGAATGGCCCATTTTAAAACTTATATAAAATTTGCAGCAAATTATAAAGCGCAGTAGTAGTAGTTGGCGTTGCATTGTGCATCCACAGGATGGAGCTGAGCTAAATGGAAAGTCATGGCTTGATTAACCAATATTCATCCATATACTATTAGATTATAGCGCATTAGATTATACGGCACACATTCGGCTTTTGAGAAAATTGAAGGCTTTTAGGTGCGCCTTACAGTGAGGAAAATACAGTAATCATGAAAGCTCATTATGTATTTGTAGCCAACCTAGTCATTTTGATAGTAGGCCAGGGGTCCTCAAATGCAAATATTGAAGGTCCACAATTGTTTATTTCATACAAGCATGGGTCCATTTATTAATGTCGGTCAAGTACAAGGCAGGTCAAAGGTGGTAAAGGTGGTTTTCTTTTGTCCAAATAAAAATACAATGCACATTTTGATTAAATAAAAAGAAATTGACAAAACATTTTCTTGACTTAAAAATACAAAAAAATTGCAAGTACAATGTTTACACATTTACACTGAATAGTTGACACATGGTACCCGCGGGTTATTAAAAGTATTAAAAAAGCATTGAATTTAGTTTTCCATTATTAAGGGTATTAAAAATATTAAATTAGCTGTTGTAAGTTTGGAATTTTTTCACCGTGGTCTTAATTTTCAAGAACATCCCAGTGCAACCTAAATTATATCCGTGACTAAGTTTTTTTTTTTGTTTTTTAAATCCATAACGAAGATGACGCATAGAATTTTTACGACGCACTGCACTACAAATCAAAATGCGTGCCAAACCACCACAACCGGCAAAACTGAGAATCCATCCATGCACCTCCGCATCGGGAATGCGTCCGTTTGTCGGTGGAACGAAAACCCTGGACACCAAAACAGACCACCATTCATATTAGAGATATCGGATCGGACGCCGATATGGGCAAAAAATGCGCATCGGTATCGGATCGGCCAACACGGAAAAATTCAGATCAAGACTTCCGATCCAGTTTTTTTAAAAAAGTCCGGTCCGGGTTTTCCAGTGCACCGATTTACATAATCCATTGCAGTTTTTGCCTCGGTTTCCTTAAAATCCAGTCCGCATTTTACGACACACCTTCAACACACTACATTTACTACGTGGTTTATTAGAGCCTACATGTATTTAAGGTAGAGGATCACTTTAAGTCTTGAGTTTTTTGTTTTGTTTTGTTTAGCACTTTGGGGGACAATGGAACACTGCTCCAACATCTTTTTCTGTTACTCAGCACAGCAAAACCAACCACTGGGTGGTAACATGTCACAGGTACACATGACCCAATTACTGGTTTCAAGGTATACAGTGGGAAGGGAACAGTATCTTTTCACGTATTTACCGTTTGACAGTTTGTATTACTCTAACACACTTAATATAATCAATCAGGGAATAGCATCTTTTCTCGTATTTACTGTGTGACTGATTATATTACTCTAAAGCACCCAAAATAAAATAAATGCCATTGATATTGAAGGGGAAACGATATCGTCATCGCACACACCGTCTAACTGTTTGCATTAGGCTAACACACGTAATATAATTAATCAGGAAATAGTATCATTTTCATATTTACGGTAGGACTACACTACTAATATAAAATAAATAGCACACCATAGTTTAATGAGAAGAAATAGAGATACACAATGCCGTCTTATCACAAGAGTGACGCACATACTCGGGTAATCTGCTCTCCCAGCAAACTCCAAGGACAAAGCGCTTTGTCCTAAAACAAGTACAACCAGCCTGGACAGCAAAGTTGATAGCGGGCGTCCAAATCCGCGCACGAACCTAAGCCGCCCAAAACCGGCCACAGCGGGGGTGGACCAAAAGCAACGCCCGGAAACGCCTTCGACAAGACCCGCGTCAGCAAAGACTTCAAAAAAGACTGAACACTGAGATAAGACAGATTTCTTCTGCTCGGAAACATGTAGCCTTGTTTTGGATCCAGAATTGTCCCTCCGTCATCTGTTTTTGCCTTGTTTTTTACCATTGTCGACGAATAAATTGTCAACCTGTTTTCGGCGAGTGTTCTTCAAGCTTTTGAAACATGGAGTCAGTGTGCAAAGGGTTAACACAGGAACGCGCGGAGTTTAGCTTCCTCCTTAGCCTGGCTCTGCGGGGGAGTCAGCGACGGAGTATATTTCCGTTCTGTTGCCGGCCTCCCCGTGCAGTTTGGGCTGGGAGGACTAAATTCCTTCAATATCATAGTTTAGAAAAACAAGAGGAATATATTTGATATTATGAACAGTTGGACTTGGAATGATTAGAACTGGCAGCGCCAGCAGAATGGGCAAATAAGGACAGAAAGATAGAGGACTCCTTCTGACCATGGAAGTCCAACGCACGCGTCATGCAGCTGACTGAGGAAGATTGACGCTGACAAGCAGGTGATAGACAAGCCCATGTCTGCACCACCAAATCCTGCAATCAGCTCTTCTGGACCGTCCAGAACAAATGGCGGGACATCTTGTCTTGCCACAAGGAACATCTGATACGAAAGATCCCGAGAAATTTAAAAAAACTACACTCACGTGGCGCTGAGGATGGCCAAATCCTTAACTCTCGTTGCTCTGACAACAGCACTGCCTGAATTCTCCTGTCCAATCCAGAAACAACGCCCAATTGCACCCTTCTTCCAGACCGCAGCCTGCCTCACCAGAGCCTTTAAAAGAGGAATGTTTTACCAGTGTTTCCCATAGGATTTTTTGAAACTGTGGTGGTGGGCTGCATCGGAGTCGGACAGCCTCACCATGTCGTGCCACGGCGAATTTTTTTTTTTCTTCATTATTTTTTCCCCCCCAAGAAGAACCATAACAAAGATATATTTGAAATATTTCATTAGCTAGGCTAATGTTATAGCTCTCAGCTACGGTACATGTATGTAAAATGCGTAGCTGATTACAGCTACGTTACCCTATGTAATAATGCGACTTTTTTTCTCGTAGCAATAGTACGACTTACATCGCGTAGTGACTCAGGGTTGGCAACCCAAACTGTTGAAAGAGCCATATTTGACCCCCCCCCCCAAAAAAAACAAAACAAAACAAAAAAAAAACTGATACAGTATGTCTGGAGCAGCAAAAAATTCAAAGCCTTGTACAAGCCTTATAATTATCAATACTAGCTATATTAGCCTACTATAAAAATGACTAAGTTGGCTAGAAATACATAATTAGCCTTCATGATTAAATGTTTATTTTCCCTGCAGTGGATCCTATAGCGCACCACGTGACTACTCTGTTGTACGATGCCACCACAAGTTTAACTTCATTACAATATTAATGAATTGAAAGAATGTTTATGTCATGTTTGTCCTCCTAGAAATCCTATTAAAACAAAAAATATATTTCCCTCCCCCATCTTTTTCCATTAAAAAAAAAAAAAAAAAAAGCTGCGCTAAAGAGCCGCGTGCGGCCCGAGAGCCGCGGGTTTCAGACCGCCGTCGTAGTCCTCCTTTTTCCTTTTTATTTGACCCTCGTAGGTACTACATTACCACAACAATAACAGTCCTTCTGTCAACTGACCCATTTACAGGACTGGGGGAATTCTAATAGCCGTGTAAAGAGTTTTACTTGATTCGGTGAGAAGGTGAATAGTTTTTTCCACGCTGTTCGTGAACTAAATTTCCACACAAACGCACAGCGAGGTACCATTAACTTAGCAAGGAGAGGTATGAGAGTCATTTTTCGAGTGTCCCAGAGCTCGCGAAATTGGGGGGGGGGGCGCATTTATCAAAGTTTCGTCAGCCGTAATTGTCTGAAGTTGGCGCGCCGGTGTTGTGCCGAAAAATAGCCACTCCACGCGAAATGTCCCCTCTGACGGGAGCGCCCACACGTCACTCGTACAAACAGCCTTCTCTTACCAATCGATGGACACGGAAACGACGTTCTTGTACCGTGAATATGTATCATTTTACTCTGCTTGAACTAATAAATATTTCACTGTGACCAACGCTCTGAAAATAGAGCAAGGCTTTATTTTGGGCCCCGCCTCTCCGCGCAAGTTCAATCAAAGTTTGCTTTACGTCCAAGACGGCCGTCCACCGCTCACTTTCGCCGAAAAGTCCGATCCAAACTATTGTAATGCCCCGGATATGGGGAAGAAGGAGAGAAGTCTGTATTTGCTTACCCACTTGATTGTGGTAACAATAATACAGAAAAACAATAACAAAATAACAGCGTGCTGCTAAGACATGCGACCGCTATCTCTCGCTATCTCGCTCGTTCTCCCATTCTTCCTACTCGTTCCCCTTGCGTCTCTTAAATAAATAAATAAATAAAATACTACTCTAAAATGCTACTCTACTACCCGCGCGCGCTCTCGCGGGTAGTAGAGTGGAATGGGCTACAGCTGTGTAATCGGCTGGCTGACGCATCTGATTATTATCTTTTTTTTATTCGGCAGGGGGGCAAACAAGACTGTGGCGGGCCCAAACGAGACTGTGGCGGGCCGCCACAGTCTCGTCCATTTGTGGGAAACACTGTTTACTAATCGTGGTCATTTTTCTCGGGAATCTTTTGTGATATGGTAACTCTGGATCCAGCCCTCCTGCCTGGGTCTCTGTGTGCTGTATGATTGTTGCAGACTAAATTGTCAACCTGCGTTTTGAAGCCTTTTTCCAGCTTTTAAAATGGAGTCTGTACAAGGTGAACACGCGGAGTTTGGCCTTTTGGCCGGGTTGTTGGATTTCCGCCGGCCCGGATCATTGGAATTGCGCTAGCGAAAAGGTAAAAGGCCAGCTAAAAGGCTGGCTTAAATGTCAGATTCCTTCAATTGGTATGAAAATGTCAAGGTTTCAAAACCACACATTTTTTTTTCGTCATACCATCCCTAAGGTATTAGCAATTTTTTTATGTCCCAAAAATGCATGGAGTAATCCCTTGCTTGCAGCTGCAAGGCTCAACCCTCACCCACTGGTTGTTGCTCAGTGCTACTCGGCTTCTTTTAAAGTGCCTATGACACCAAAAAGCATGTTTATTTCATATTTCACGCGGTATTTTATGCTATTGAATGAAATGGACAGCTTAGATGTGTGTGGAAGCGATCATTTTATTCAATTTTTTTAACCCCGCACCATAAAAATGAAGATCTTCCTGTTTTGAGGCGGAATGCGAATGTGACGTCACCCGGGTCAGCATCTCGCAATACAGCATTGCTTTATAGCATGCAGATGGACTGCGGATTCAGCTGATTTTGCAGATGAATTTCTTATTCGCATCACGCCACCCAAATGTGCTGCAGAAAACTGTTGCTGCACCAGAGGCGTGTGAGCCTTTTTGGGTTTCAAAAGGTCCCCATTTACCACGCTTATTGGCCAAAACAAGCCCTACTACTTTTGGGACCATTGGACTTGAAGTGAGTAAACATTGTATTTTGTATTATGTCAAATACTGGGATCATGACACGCACATTAATACGAAGGTGACTTGCATTTTGTGGCTGATTGTCCACCGAGAATGCTACTCGGCCGACGACCAGCGGCTGTTCACACACACCCCTCGGTCCTTTGCGTGCCCGCGGGAGAGCGCTATAGACCCTACTCACGTGACGTCACAGCCACGCCCCCGCGCCATGAGGTCCGCATACTCGTCATAGAAATGCATTAGCGCTTCGTAAATTCTTCCTATTATTGCACGTTTTACTGCTCGTCAACATTAATACTCAAAATGGTGAAGTCGTGTGTGGCGGTCGGTTGCAAAAACAGAGAAGATAGACGGAGAGACTTGAAGTTTTACCGTATTCCGAGAGACCCGGAGGGGAGAGCGAGATTGACTGCTGCAATTCGACGAGAAAACTGGGCTCCAAACGACTACGACTACTACAAACGTAGTCATTTTATATCTGGTAAGATGCATTTAATATATATTTAGAGGGTTTTGGGCTGACAACCACAATTAAGATCATTGCTAGGCTAATCGCCCACAACATACACGTATGTATGTAGTTAGTGCTATCGCTAAACCATATAAACATTAAAAGCCCTAGCTCCATTGACAAATGACATGAAATACATTAGACTTGACAGTGGATGGTAGCAAGAACAAAAGATTTTGAATTGAAAATTTCGTAACTCACCTTCCGAGCACAAGATTCCTGCCGAATTTTCGTGTACGAGGACGTGTTTCACCCAACCAGCAACGTAGCATTTATAAGCCTCCAAGCTCTTAAAGTTTTTCAAACTTTCGTGAGAATAGGCTGATTTTGTGTGGGTATCAAATGTCAGGCGAAGCCAGCGGGTCGAAAAACATCGATTTAGGCATCAAATACGGATCTGGCGAATGGATAAACTGAAGTTTTTCCACGTAACGCCTTTTATGCAACGGATCCAATGAGTTTACAGCGTCAGATAACACCGGGGCTTCCATGAATTGCTCTATAACTTGCTCGACTAATTGAAAACAATGAGAATAGGTCTGAAAAAGAGGTACAGTATGGCGGCCGGAAACAGCGACACGCCCATTTTGTGACGTAGGTGAGTAGGGTCTATACTCTGCTTATTGCCCTCTTCGTGTGCCCGGTATTCTGTCAAATTTTCCACCCCATCAGAAATTGCAACTTCGTGTTAAGAATGGCGCGAATACAGCGATTACAGAGTAAACACTACAAACTTTCTTTAAATAAAGGACTATTTACTAACGTTTGATCATGGACGAACATGTAGAAAAGTTCTCCTCAGACACATCCTGCCATGTTTGCTGCACAACAACCACACGCCGCTCTCTTACTGTTTACGTCTTCACCGTGTAGTAAAGCATTATTTTACGCCATATTCGTGTTGACCATGTGGGAGCTGCGCGCTCCTCCGATGTCGGCTGGTTTGTCTGGCGGTCATTCTCCAGCTGCTTCCCTGGCAAATCAGCTTTCCTCCTGCCGAGTCTGATGAGCTGTAACTTGCTCGCCGCCGGGTGGTTTGCTGATCGGCGAAGACAATCAACAACCCCGCCGCCGTGTGACATCATCCTGGGTAGTTTTGTGTGATTGTTCGCTTCAAAAGCCGAGAATAAGACTTTGAAAAATCACTCTGTTTGGGTTAGCATGTCTGCTAGCTGTCACGCCTACTAGTTTATTTACGCTCTCTGCAGCAATAGGGAAGTCACAAACATCTTGAATTTGAAACTATGTCGTACTACGTCGTATGATGTCAGCAATTAGCCTAGCAATGATCTTAATTGTGGTTGTCAGGCCAAAACCCTCTAAATATATATTAAATGCATCTTACCGGATATAAAATGACTACTACATAGTCTGTGGTGATTTTTTTGGTGTCCAATTTTCACGTCGAATCGCAGCCGTCCATTTCGCTCTTCTATTTGGATCCCTCGGAATACGGTAAAATTTCAAGTCTCTCCTTCCATCTTCTCTATTAGTGCAACCAACAGCCACACACGCCTTCACCATTTTGACTATTAATGTTAAGGAGCAGAAAAACACGCCGTAAATAGGAGAAATGTACGTAGCCGTAATAGGTTAACACTATGTTTTGACGGACAAGTGGGCGGAACCCTACAGCGACCACGTGGTACGTGGGTAAGCTCTATAAAATCAGTCTCACCCAAGCGCCAGCAGAGGGCGGCAAAACTCCATAAAACACAATTAACAAGTAGTTCACTGTACTGTCATTTAAATCTGTCTGAGCAGGGGGAGTGCGTTAATTGTGTCAAATATTTTAACGTGATTAATTTAAAAAATTAACGCCCGTTAACGCGATACTTTTGACAGCCCTACTTAATAACTTAAGCATTTAGGCAAATGAAAACTTTTCCCGTCGTAGCTTCTGCAATGGTGTTCCATAGGGATGCAACGATAGTTAAGTCACGGTTCGGTACAATTTTTGATACGGGGGACACAATTTTTGATCCGATTCAATACATTTAATGCTCTGTAAAAAAAATAACAATTATATTTTTTGTTTGTTTGTTTTTTGTTTGTTTTTTTGCTAGCGAGCAAAAATTAAATTGCCATCATATAAACATGCATTTTAGTGCATAATATTTATGTGCTTACTTCTTACTGATCTGAAAAAAAATTGTAATAAAGTGCTGGAAACAATCTTTACTGTTTGTAAAGTGAGGCAGGGCACACCGTTGATTGCTACAGGTCTCTTAGCAGCTAGGTTTACTACATGAGCAAGACATCCTATTTGTGGTCCGAATCCATCTGTGTCACGTACTGAATTAACAATATTTGCAACATTATCTATAGTCACTGGTATGGATTGATTTGGCCTTCTTAACTTCCATTCAGTCATGACAGTTTAGAATTCATCGATTTAGTACAGTTCCCATTGGCAGTGTATCAAATACTTGTTCTCCCCACTGTATATGGACTACGTGTCCCATAATCCCTGTGGGCTCACGTAGCCAATGGCATGGAACGTAGCACATCTAGTTTGCCATTTCATGATATCTAGTGTGTGCGCCGCTGAAGTCACGTCTGCTCAATATTACACGACACCAGCATATGACAATCGACTTTCATAAACAGGACGGGTTTGAAGCACAGCGCTCTTAATTTCATTCAGCTGTTCGTTGTCAAAGCGAGGTTGTTCGTAGCAGCCAAGTCGGTAGCAATGTTTTGGCAGACTTCGTTGTAAATATCCGGCGTTGTGACGAAAAATAGCCGCCCCGCATGATATGTCACTCTTGACGGGAGCGCCCACACGTCAACAACACTGGCGCGCCATAGACGGTCCACAGTCACTCCGGAGCACTGACGCGGCCGGTATACGTTGAACAATAGGCTATAATGGGAACGATTGGCTCCGGCGCTAGTTTTTGCCAGACCTGGAACGAAGATGCTTTTAGCGCAGTTGGTAACGAGGAATCCGAACTTTTAGCAGCACGTATCGACGCGCACGCGAGGCGATAAATCGCAGCGGAAAAATTACCGCCTTCATTTTTATTTATCGCGCGATAAATGAAATTATTGCATATTGCGACAGGCTTACACACAAGTCGAACTCGCAATGAACAAAATGCGGAAGAAGCTGGCTTCAGCGTAAGCCCAGGCCAAAACAAGAAACAAAATGAAACTACACTTGAACCCCACCCGCTAAGTAAACCCTGATCGTAAAAAGGAAATAACAAAAAGACTGCAACTACCCTGGCTTCTAACTAAACAAATCGGGTTGAACGAAAACAGCAGTTTACCTCTACTGCTGCGGTGCTCTTATTTACAGTGGTGAACAAAAACGATCCAATAACGATTGAACACAAAATACCTCATCGAAAAAGCGGGAGTGTAACTGTTAGGGAAATATTAGTAAGAAGAAGGGAATTGCATTTATCCTAGTTAGTGGTTTTATTAACTTGTAACCCATGTATTCACTAAGTGCTTTGAGTTGCTACAGGTCACATTCCACAGTAAAGAGGGGGTGGTGAGCCGGCCACTCACGACCTCCCCTGGGGATAAGTTTACGATGTTGCTCCAAACAAATGGTGTTTCTTGAAGTACTCGGCTTAAAGTGAGATAGCATTGTTGTAAACATTTTGACATTATCTCACTTGGAGAAGAAACACATGTGACTTAGGAAGGGCGAGTGAAGAGGAGGGCCACTCACTTTTACCTGATTAGAATATAACCAATAGACCATTGCCATGTTTGAATGTTTATTCTGTTTCATGAATATGTATCCATGTTGCTTTAAAAGGAAAAGTATGTGCTGAAATAAAACGAGTTGGCTTGTGAACGCATCCTGTGTGTGTTTCGCTTCCTGCTTCCATGCGCATGTAAAAGAGGCTCGAGTGACGTCCGTGTGGACGACTGGCCTGATGATTTAATCCCCAATGGGTGGGAGGCGAGACTCCTGGTGTTATTATGGATTTTCCTGACAGTAACAAAGTAGCGATCAAATGCACAGGTGAATGAATGGCGAGCTAACAGCTGGCGAGGAGGTACGCTGCACGTATGCTCTCAGAGTGTTGACTGTAAAATGACGAGCGGTCAGATGACTTTTTTTAGCGCTGCCTTTATTTGGTTAACAAGACTCAGGCACAATACAACACACGCGGGGATGCGAGCTCAAACAACAGCCTAGTAGTATTACCGTGTATCTGCTTAACTGCCGTAAAGCAAGTGTCGTTATTGCCGCAAATGTAAACACAGCGCTGCATAATAGATACATGACAGACAGCGGCTAGTTTTTGAAGTTGGCACCCTACCTCGGGTGGCCCATCAGCGGCGGCGACGTCCTCCGGCGTCAATCAGAGTACGTGACGTTGGGAGGGAAGGCAGCCAGCTGGAGGACGCGACGATCAGCTGACTGACAGTCTCAAAAAAACATAACAAACGGCTAAGGGCCGTCGCACCACTCAGAAGTGCAGTGAGCCACATGGGTAACGGTTAAGTGTAAAACATGGAAGAAAAGCAGTTTGGCCCTCTGGTTGGGGAATTCAAATTAAAAAAAGAATATAGATGGAACAACTCTCAGAAAATGTAAATAAGTTGGTTTGCCTCAGCGACTGGCTGGAGGATGAGTAGAGAAGAGGGCCACATTTATGTGTACACTACACACACTCTGCACACATTCTAAATAATACTGTTTCTGTTACTGTTCTAAGGCTCTGTTGTGTGTTTGTTTTTGCAGAGAAAAAGAAAATGTCTTCAACAGAAAAAATGTTAATGCCTTCTTGTGGATTTATTGTTATAATCAACAAATACAGTACTTATGTACAGTATATTGAATGTATATATCCGTCTTGTGTCTTTCCATTCCAAAAATAATTTGCAGAAAAATATGGCATATTTTATAGATGGTTTGAATTGCGATTAATTACGATTAATTAATTTTTAAGTTGTGATTAACTCAAAAATTGTAATCGTTTGACAGCCCTAATAACCCTTACTTTTGGAGGCTGTGGTCGTAAAGTTAATATGAGAAACTTGAAACTGTTCAGTGTTGCAACTGTTCAATTTTGCACATCAGATTTTTTTAAAAAGAAAAAGTCTGAGCCAATGTTATTTTTATTTTGTTTTTCAAAATACCTACATTTCAGAATATTATATTTTCTATTTTTGAGCAGAATTCTAGCTTTGTATAGGCTATTGTTGAAAGCACTAAAGTGTGTAATCTAGCACATTTATATTTTGCATTTTGTTTTTTTACTGTACTGAAAATGAACCGAACCGTGACCTCAAAACCGAGGTACGTACCGAACCGAGATTTTTGTGTACTGTTACACGCCTAGTAAAAATATTGGAATAGAGAGACTGAAACAAGGACATTTTGCAGCTCTCTTCATTGCATTTTCCTCGTTCTGAATAATTCCCCCTCAATGGGGCTGAATTTTAAATCAGATGAAACAATGACCCTGCTGACGTAATCCTCCTGTTGGGGACGCTAGAGCCCATTAATGGTAGGCGTTGCTAAACGGCAATTTAAAAGACTAATTTCTCGTCATCTGCGCTTTGCCAAATTCTTGTATATCTTCTAATTGTTTCAAAATATGATTCTAATTCACATAATAATGCTATTTAGGACTTTTTTTTTTATCATGTCGTAGGAACTTTAAAAAAAATGAAAATGCATCTTTAGCTATTTTTGGCCGATAGTTTCCGCCGCCGAATTTTCGGTCGCATCTCTATGCGAAAGTTTTTTTTGTGCCTCAATATGAAAGGACGGGTATTTGCACTTGTTTGATGAAAGCTTTTTAAAACCCCGCAATGCACTGAATCCGCGCAACGTGAACCGTGACGTTGCGAGGGATAACTGTACCCGTCATCAAGTTTTGCACAAAGGAAAGACTGGCCGATCACGGCACCATGGTCCAAAAAATATTTCAAGGATTTTCTTGTTTCAGAAATCAGGGTTTCCCCTAGGATTTTTTGAAACTGTGTTGGTGGGGTGCATCGGAGTCGGACAGCCTCACCATGTTGTGCCACGGTGAATTTTTTTTTTCTTGAAAATTCCTGAAAATAGAGCAAGGCTCTATTTTGGCCCGTCTCCCGGCGCAAATTCATTCAAACTTTGCCTTCCATCCACCGCTCACTTTCATAACAGTATTTTGGATCAGACTTTTCGGCGAGAGTGAGCGGTGGACAGCCGTCTTGGACGGAACAGCAAGTTTAAATTAATTTGCGCCGAGAGGTGGGGCCCAAGAGCGCTGCCGCGCTAACGTCAACAACACCTCCAAAGCAGAAGGGCAGGTGTACTTATATCTGTGCTATTCGACTGTTTCGGCGGACGGATACGCAATCATGGCTGATGAAAGCCTGATAAATGCGCTTTTTTTTCCGCAAGCTCTGGGACACTCAAAAAATGACTCTTACCTCTCCTTGCTAAGCTAAATAGTACCTCGATGTTCGTTTATGTGGAAATGTAGTTCACGGACAACAACAAAAAAACGATTCACCTTCTCACCGAAACTAGTAACTCTTTACATGGGTATTAGAATTTCCCCCTACTCCTTGAAATGCGTCCGTTAACAGAAGGCAAGGCAAGGCAAATTTATTTATATAGACCAATTCAACACAAGGCAATTCAAAGTGCTTTACATCATATGAAGATCATAAAAGACACAGAAGGACTATTATTGTTGTGGTAATGTAGTACTATTAATTTCAATTTATCCATACACACATTTGTATTCACAAAGTGTACATCATCTCATATTGCTGAGCTAGGATCATGTGTGAGTCCGGTCTCTTTAAGAAGCTACTCAAAGCTTATAGCCAGGAGCCTGCGTATATTAAGACAATCATAAGAAAAATTATAAGAGCAGAAAGGGTGAATTATCGCATATTATAGTATCCTCATAAAACAACATACAGACAAAAAAATAACAAACACTAAATACACACACACACACAAAGAAAGACTTCCCTAGAAGAGGAGAATTTATAACCTCGATATGTTGGAATTTTTATATTTATTGATCAGAATGCTTTTTAGCACCGTTTTGGAGATGTTGGAGATGGATTTCAACACTTTTAATTTGTCATCAATCTCGTTCCAAATTAGCGCCAAATAAAAGGAAAAACAAAAGGACTACAACATGTAAGGCGTACTATTGCTACGAGAAAAAACACATTATTACGAAGGGTAACGTAGCTGTAATTAGCTCCGCATTTTACGTACATCAACTGTAGCTGAGAGCTACGACATTAGCCTGGCTAATGAAATATTTCAAATAGATCTTTGTTATGGTTCTTCTTGGGTAGAAAAGTGTGTGTGTGGGGGGGGGGTCACATCAAAAAATCTCATCCGTCATGCAGCCCACTGCCACAGCTTCAAAAAATCCCAGGGGAAACCCTGGGTTTATTTTTTATTTTATTATTTATACTTCATTTTGGGACATTCTTGAGTCACTTCCTTTTCAGCAGAGGAGGGTAGAGTAGACAAAACTTTGACTCAAGTAAGAGTAGCGTTACTTCAAAATAATATTACAAAAGTAATCATCCCCAAAAAATGGACTCAAGTACAAGTAAAAAAAAGTTTTTGGTGAAAAGAATACTCAAGTCCTGATTAAAATTGTAACTGCTTACATTTTTGTTTGATTTTTTTTTTTTTTTATCAATAAATAGTATAAATGATTAAAATTGCCGCTGCTTGCGCCTGAAGGATGAGGGCGTGTCAATGCACGATGACTAACAGCTAATCGGTGCATCATTGTCATGGGAATGACAGCCCTGAATGCATCTTGTACGCACGCGCACATATACTCTTTCTCTCTCTCTCTCGCTCACTCAGCCAGTCTAACCTCACGGCCTAGTAGCTGGATAGACGGTCCATACGATATATCATTTGTCTTCTTGTGTCTTGCAGGTTTCAGCAAATATCTTGGTCCTGAGTGGCGGGAGTCTGAGACCCCTGACATTCAAGAGGAAGTTGAGCACCCGCAAATGAAACAGGAAGAGCCAGAACACCCTCAACAGCAAAAGAGAGAAGTACAACTTCCAATCAAAAAGGAGGAGGTAGAGTTGCCATACGCTAAAGAGGAGGACGATATCACCGTGTCCACTGGTGAGACCTTGAATAGCGAGTATGGTCCGAGTGAGCCCAGCAGAGGGACGGAGCCTCCAAGCAGCAGCTCAAAAGATGGACTGGAAGCACACATTTTCATCGCACCATCAGATAGAAATGGTGCCATGTCACACTCACCTTACAAAGATGATGGTCATAAGAAATCTCACTGTGTGGAAACCTTTGCTAATAACTATACTTGTCGTTTGCATATGAAGAGCCACACTGGTGAAAATCGTCTTGTCTGCTCAGATTGTGGTCAAAAATTCAGTTCCAAGAACACTTTAAAAAGTCACACAAGAACTCACACTGGTGAAAAACCTTTTCCCTGCTCAGTTTGTGGTCAAAGATTCGGTCGAAAGGGACACTTAAACACACACACAAGAACCCACACTGGTGAAAAACCTTTTCCCTGCTCAGTTTGTGGTCAACGATTCAGTCTTAAAAGTAGCTTAAAAGTACACACAAGAACCCACACTGGCGAAAAACCTTTTTCCTGCTCAGTATGTGGTCAAGGATTCAGTAATAAGAGTGCCTTAATAGTACACACAAGAACCCACACTGGCGAAAAACCTTTTTCCTGCTCAGTTTGTGGTCAAGGATTTAGTCATATGAGTAGTTTAAAAGTCCACACAAGAACCCACACTGGCGAAAAACCTTTTTCCTGCTCAGTTTGTGGTCAAGGATTCACTCAAATGCAACAATTAAAAGTACACACAAGAACCCACACTGGTGAAAAACCTTTCGTCTGCTCAGTTTGTGGAAAAAGATTCACTCAGAAGGGCGCCTTAAACACACACACAAGAACCCACACTGGCGAAAAACCTTTTTCCTGCTCAGTTTGTGGTCAAGGATTCACTCAAATTCACCACTTAAAAGTACACACAAGAACCCACACTGGTGAAAAACCTTTCGTCTGCTCAGTTTGTGGTCAAGGATTCACTCAAATTCACCACTTAAAAGTACACACAAGAACCCACACTGGTGAAAAACCTTTTTCCTGCTCAGATTGTGGTCAAAAATTTGCCTGCAAGGATCGGATTAAGAGACACGTGTGTATTGGTGTGAGAAGCAGTGGCCAATGACTGTTTTGTTTGTCATACATACCACCTTTATTAGATTGTGCACACAGGTAAATTGTAGTTTGTTGAGTTCCCTCAAATCCTGTTGAGGATGGGCAGTATTGGTGCCTTATATTCAATTCAATTTTATTTGTATAGCCCTGGATCACAACAAAATTGTCTCAAAGGGCTTTGCAGAGGCAATATGATACACAATCAGAAACAGCAAATGAAGCAACATGTGATTTGTCCAAACCTTGTATGACGTGGATCCACACGGTTGCCAAAAATATTGGCTCACCTGATTTAACTCTCAGGTTGAATGGCATTATTTATATAATACTCGCCCTCTTTGAAACTACACTTTTCACAGCTAATATTTGAAACAGTAGACCCCAAATTACAACATTTCTAAATCATTCATCAATAGTATAATTACATGAAGATGCAAAATTATGATTGGCTCACAATTATTAGTTTTTTTGGGGAGGGCGATTATGATTTAAAAAGTTACTATTACTACTCTTGACTGACAGTGACTGTTACGACAGAGTATTGGGGACAAATAGAGGGAGGGGAAAAAATGATGGCATTTTACTCTTACTACAAGGAAAAAGTCGGATTATTACGTAGGAGTAATGTAACTGAATAAGGGGCTACATACTTTATGTACACGTACCTTAGCTGGGAGCTCCGACAAAGTATTCGTACAAATCCTTTGATGGATTAAAATTTCATGTAGATGAGCTAAAAGGTAACGGATTTCCTTATTTTGAAAACTGATTATAAAACACAGCTTCATGGGATGCTTTCATTATTGTTGACTTTAGTGGAGGGGGCAAAGCGCTTCAGAAAGTACGCGGCTACTTATTCAGCTACATTACCCCTACGTAACAGGATGACTTTTTTTCCTCGTAGTAACAGTACGACTATAGTCTCGTATTCCTCTATTCTTTATTTTGGCCTAATACTTGTACAAATTGGACAATGGTTATTAAAATTTTGGTTTTAATCATTCCGGCTTCACTCGATTTAAAATCTCTCGACTCTGCTTCAAATTTTAAAGGGCTTGTACTTAAATTTTATTCATTATAAACAACTTGTTTTTATTCAGTCCTTGCATCCCCTTCCCTTTGTTCAGAACAAGCCTACTTACAATTCTAATATTAACATTCAAAACTGGGTTGTTACTAAAACCTATACTTTGTTACCAAGTCGATTCTAAGATTCAGAAAATTTGACAGGACTGCGTTTTTTGCAATACCGAAGTATCGCCGTTACAGACGCAGCAGATCTGGCCGCTTCTTTTGTGTGGCATACGAGGCGACACAAGTTGCTGGAAAAGCAGTCATTTACACCGCTAAAATGGGGGTTGTAAATAGGGCTGCAGCTATCGAATATTTTAGTAATCGAGTAATCGGATAAAACAAATATATTTTTAGGTGAAGAGCAATTATAAATATACATGAGAAAACAAAAAATTTCATCTAATCTTGAACCATTTTCAGTCAATCAATGTCTTTATTTTCGATGTATATTGTTGAAAACAGCCAACAATTGCATCTCAGATGTAACTAGAATTAAAAAAAAAAAAGACTAATTCACTGCTTTCACTCAAAAAACTTTTAGATCTTATTAAAAAAAATAAAAATAAAATATATATATATATATAAAACCTAAAGATGCCGTTACGCTTGATAACACACATCACTTAAAAGTTAGGATTTTTTCCCACGTGTTTCAATTGAATTTCTCTTTGTGTCAAGCCATTTTTAAGTTCTAGTTAAGTTTTAGGTTAGTCTAAACTGCCGATGATTGTAAACTTTTATAGCAAAGTTTGATTTTTGCCTCAGCTAGCTACCAGTAAGCTAAACCGCGCTAGGCATTATGGGAAACGTAGTTTTGAACTGCTACGTTTGGAAACATGCTGATTGAATAGTTTGTCAGTTTATTTCGGTTTTTGTTTGTGTGCAATCTAGAACATTGAATGAGAACATCAATTGAATGGGAATAACAATTTGTCAAGGACAATTGTCGTGATTGTAATTTATAAAAATGTTTAGGTGGCACATAGCGTACTGTGTGTATGTGTATTGACTGGACCACATTTCTATGGGTCTGCATTTTATATATATATATTATTATTATTATTTTTTTTTAAAGTCATTATTTTTTTTTCAAACTACATTTTTCCATCCAGAGTAAGGGGGCACACTTTAAATATATTAAAGTGATATTGGCATCATTGACTGAACTTCAAATAAAATTCAAGTATCTTGAGGCCGGGCTGAGGGTCCTCTTTTTTAGAAATCAAAATATGGTCACCCTAGCTTAGGGTCCCTTGTAGTCGTTAGCCGCCACGAGCTAGCCGCTAGCACTAATCGCTAATGCTAATCGTTGGCCCCTTTAGCCACATGGTGGAGGCTGAATTTTGTTTGTTGCCTATTCACTTATCTAAATTGTAATTTATTTTCCTGCTTAATGTGTATGCTCATTATTGTGAATGATTAGCTTTGTATGCATTATGTAAGCAGTGTATTTCATTTATATTATATTTAATGTTGTTCCTGTTAATTTAGATATGTTTATAATACAGTATATGTTTGTAGGTTATATATATTACTGACATGTTATATGGTTATCTTGTATTTACAGAAACCACAATACAACAAAATAAATCTCATACTACTTTCATCATCATTAAAGGAAACAAATCCTGAACGTCCCCTGATGAGTCTCTGGTCAGAGTCATAACTCCATAGCGTCGCCGGCTTTATACCACACACCCACAGAGGGATCCCCATCAAATGAACCCTCTTTTTCGGTTATTATTATTATTATTATAATATAATATATCATTATTTTATGTAGTTTTGTTCCGTGAAGAATCCAGAATGGGTTATTCTATTGTGGCTCTCTGAAAAACAATACTTTTTTACATTTAGGCACTCCTGCAATCGTCACTTTTTTTTCTGTTACAAACTGACCCCGGGCTCTCATCAGAGAAGGGAAAAGTTATGTGGCCCCCACAGGAAAAAGTTTGGGGACCCCTGCAATAGAGCATCTTTGGGATGTGGTGGAACGGGAGATTCGCATCATGGATGTGCAGCCGACAAATCTGCACCAGCTGTGTGATGCCATTATGTCAATATGGACCAAACTCTCTGAGGAATGCTTCCAGCACCTTGTTGAATCTATGCCACGAAGAATTGAGGCAGTTCTGAAGGCAAAAGGGGGTCCAACCTGTTACTAACATGGTGTACTTAATAAAGTGGCCAGTGAGTGTATATGTACAATTTTACCAAAGCAAAAGAATTCTATAGGGATTGAATTAGGCAATCAATTTACATATTGTACATTTGGCTTTTTTCCCTCCATCAGACACGCGCGTGAGGACCTTGCAGGTTTGATCAAGTTGATGGCGCTATACTTTCTTATTAGAGTGCTGGTGCTGGCGGGGTCCTCAGGAAATGACGTCATCAGGTAGCGGCCGTCAGCGAGGTGCATCCCGAGTTATGGCAGTAACTCAAAAACTAAGCGGTCATTTAAAAAAAAAAAAAAAAAAAAATTTATACTATGAGTTTTGAGACAGCAAATGTTGCATTTAATACAATTTAACCGAATAAAACGCTCAAGAACGAAATACAATTTGTATTTCACGCTTGCTTAAGTCGCGAATGGTGTCATTGCATACTGTGAACAACTGTGTACATTTGTCAAAGGAGGCATCTCAGCTCCGAGCTAATGAGGAAAACATTAACACAAAACAAGTGAGTATCTTTCCAGTTTCACGTTGGACAAAGTACGCAAAAAAAAAAAAAAGGCGGTGTCGTATACGTGCGCGTCATGACGTAGAGGATGTGAGTGGCTTGAGTAGCCATCCGATTGCTTTGGGAAAAGTGGTGCTACTTAAGCTTGAGAACGATAAACCGATACGACCGGATATCCGGTTTTACAGGTGAGAGTAAAGTTACCATTCGACAGTAATTACCCATTAAATATTCAATGAACTGATAGTAGAGATAGAATTCGGCTATCGCGAGCACAAGAATCGGCTTCTAATGCCTAGATCAATGCATTGCTTAATATGATAATTTAGCTTTTACCTCACATGCTGCGCTTGAGTCATTCACCACACAGCGCACTTAGATTGTGACCGCCGTCGTGGTTGCCTCAAATTCCCATTCATTTCGGCAGAACCGCTAGTAGTCGCCGTCATTACCCGATCGTCACTGGCGTGTCATAACAACGAGAGAGCTAACAAAACCACTGTTACGCACGCTCCGTAGCGTTTTCTTCACAGCCCAAAACGAAACTAGTAGCGGCAACGAAGCAACATGCTAAAACAATGGACAGTTTGCATACCACGCCAGCGACGTGCATCGATTGATTTTTAACGCACCCAGGAAAACAAAAGTCGGACTTCCAAGTGTCGAAGGCAGCCAAATCTGTTCACATGGGACAGAACTAGAGTGAAAATAGGAAAGCAGAAAAAATAATTGATGTTTTGGGAAAAGCTGTGACTTTTTTGTGAATAGTTGCTTATAGTATTATTCATTTTTTCTTCTGATGTGCAATGTTTGGTACGTTCATACCCCCTGGCATATTTGTGTTCTTTTGTTTTTTGGTTTGTATTATTATTTTCTGTCTATTTCTGTGTTTGTATTGCTGTTTGTTCTGTCGTGTTGTTGTTAATTAAAAAAAAAAAAAAAAACACACAGCTAGTGTGAAGCGGTACAGCGATCGTGAGTTTTTAACCCTAAAAATCAACCCACTGCAATGGTGGAAAGGGCGGCATATTGTTTCCACGAAACGCAGTGTACTTAAACATGAACATGTTGATCAGTTGATCTTCCTCAAGAAAAATCTGCCCTTCAAAAAAGATATAGACAGTGATGAGGAATAAAAAAAATGTGGAAGCACAGGCATAAGTGAATGACTTTGCTGTGTATAAGATTAAAGTAATGATTATAGACCTGTCTGTCTAAAATGCCATGTTTTCATTCCCCCAGTTATAGCAGTGGTAAAGCATAATTTATTATTTTTATTTATGATAACACTAGCAGGTTTAATTTTTTTTCTAGAGCTGCTGCATATAATTAACATTTTTTTTGCTTGTAAGATGTTTATGTTGAAAGTTTGCACTTAAATTACTTACCTATTGTGTTCAAAACACCAGGAAATACAGTAATTAAATTACTGCACTTTATTGTTGTCTGTCACTGGCATTATATTTTATTATCAATCCCATCCAACAAAATGGCGGTCATATAGTAAGCTTTATTTTTTTCATAAAAAATAAAACATAACAAAATTTCATACCAATGTTGTTTAGTTTAATATTTTTTTATATGTTTAAAATACTGTACGAACACTCAAGAAATGTTTACTATCGTATCGTTTTCACTCTGTATCGAACTGTATCGTTCTTAAACTGTATCGAATCGCCTGGCCTTAAAAATATATCGTTTTTTAATCGAATCGTAACCTGTGTATCTAGATACATATCGAATCGGCTTCATGCCAGAGATTCCCAACCCTAGTGCTACTTTGAAGACAATCCACTTATCCCCACGACGTAATGTAATCGACTAAAAGGTGGCAGGTATTTTCGAACAAGAATCCGTTCACTCTCGCCTCTGCTTCGTGTCGTCTGGGTGCACGTTGAAACTTCGAGGCCTGCTTAGCCTAGCCCACGGCTATGCCGACAGGATGTGTGTGGCGCATGCGCAGTAGCGGAGCTACGCACGGAGCTTGCCACGTCGACATCTATTCTGCATGCACAGGCGCGCCGCACTCTCGTCTCAACACGGAGTTACCGGTGCAACAAGCAGCTTTTTGTGCGGAGTTTACCCACTAAGTACGCGAGGCAGGAGTTCCAGATCTACTTGACTGGAAAAAGATCGAAAGATTTGGTCCGTCCATCTTCAAGTGTTTTTGTGCACGTTGAAGCTTCGCAGCCTAGTTATCTTAGCATAGCTTAGCTTGCGAACAGAACAACGTGGTTCGACGCTTGAACATCAAGTTGGAGCCTCCTATAGTGTGCAAAATGAGCGCAAGAAGGACGCCAGCCACAAAGTTCGAGGCGGAACTTTTTGGCGCAAAAGATCAGCGTCAACATCAACTATCGGCTGCCTGCAAAATGCAAGTCAAAGTTGTTCTTCGCAGACTATCAGGTTGGTTCACCGATTCGGGAAATAATATTCATTTATTGTCCCCGTGGTGTTGAATTTGAATTGAACGAGGAGCATTCACCCAGGCCTCCCTGTTTAAATGAATTGGGCGTCTATAGTTTTTATTCTTAAAGATCATCCTTTATTGATTTCCGTAGGGAAATTTGGGTACACCGTAAAAAAATAACCTATAGAATATGCTCAATAAAATTAAGATAGCAATATGCACTCAGTTTTATCGTGTAAAATGTAACCAATTTTAATGAGAAAATATAACCTAAATACGTCAACAATAATATATTCCAAGAATTTGGGACAGGTTTACTGAACCCGGGGTTCAGCAACCCGTGGCTCCAGAGACGCATGCGGCTCTTTAGGGCTGCCCTATTATGGAGATAGAATAGTGCCAAAAGAAGTGAGGTTGTAAAATGAAAATTATACCTGTAATATGACCAATTTTAACTAAAAAACACTTGTATTTCCAAATTTTGCGTTGTGTAATAAACATGAAAAAAACACAATGTAAAAAATAAATTCTACAAGTGTTTCTTTTCCAATTACAAGTGATTTTTTTTGTTCTACAGGTTGTTTTTCTTCACTACGGGTTAAAAATTAGCAATTACAAGTGCACAAGTTTTGTCACATTCTTGTCGAGTTTTATGAGCCAAAAAAGATACTCGTAACCTAGTTTTAAAATAAAAACATACTTGTAAAATGACCAATTTTAACTAAAAAACACTTGTATTTCCAAAATTTGGGTTGTGAAATAAACATGAAAAAAACACAATGTTAAAAATAAATTCTACAAGTGTTTTTTTTCCAATTACAAGTGATTTTTTTGTTCTTCGGGTGTTTTTTCTTAGCTACGGGTTAAAAATTACCAATTACAAGTGCACAAGTTTTGTCACATTCTTGTCGAGTTTTATGAGCCAAAAAAGATACTCGTAACCTAGTTTTAAAATCAAAACATACCTGTAAAATGACTAATTTTAACTTGTAAAACAAAAAAAACAACTTGTGTTTCCAAAATTTGCGTTGTGAAATAAACATGAAAAAAACACAATGTAAAAAATAAATTCTACAAGTGTTTTTTTTCCAATTACAAGTGATTTTTTTGTTCTACAGGTGTTTTTTCATCACTACGGGTTAAAAATTACCAATTACAAGTGCACAAGTTTTCTCACATTCTTGTCGAGTTTTATGGGCCAAAAAAGATACTCGTAACCTAGTTTTAAAATAAAAACATACCTGTACATTTGACTAATTTTAACTTGTATAACAAAAAAAACAACTTGTATTTCCAAATTTTGCGTTGTGAAATAAACATGAAAAAAACACAATATAAAAAAAATTCTACAAGTGTTTTTTTTCCATTTACAAGTGATTATTTTTTGTTCTACAGGTGTTTTTTCTTTGCTTACAACCTCGCGAGTTTTGTCTCCCCCTTGTCGCGTTTTCAGAGACAAAAGTCACTTGTAACCAAAGATGAAAAAATCTACTTGTACATCGAAATAATGTGTTGTAAAAAACAAACACAAAAATATCATTCCAAGTCGTGGTCAAAAGAAGACGTTAAGAACACAATCTAGTGAATAGTTTTTCGGGTGTTTTTTCTTTAATGATCTACAAGTGTTTTCTGAGCATGTACAACTAAATTTCGGGGTAAGCGTGTGAGCCAAAATTCTGACCAATCAGAACGGCTATTGTTCAGGAGGAGGGCGGGACACACCATTGCCGACCTGCTGGCTTCTGCTTGCTCTTCCATATGACGGCAGATGATAGAAATGGCGAAACACCTTAGGTAAGGAGTTTACTTTGTTTTCTCTTGGGTGTCATGTACTAAAAGGATTTTTCAAGCAAATGTAATCCCAATTTCAATATCAGTTGATTTTGCATTTAAAGAAGGGCACGAAAATCGATGTCGAGCCAGTTAGCCACGGTTAGCTATGTTGCCTTTGCATGGCCACGGACAGCAACTTGGTAAGGTCCTGGGTGACACGTACGCGATGGATGGGAAGAAGTTGGAAAAACATTTGATAGAAAGTAGCTAACGACGGCGCGTACCGTAACTAGCTGAGCTTTTTCATACACAGGTGTTCTACTGTTCTTCTGCATTCATTAAACATTGCCTGGCAAGTGTATTAGTTTGCTACTCAATAATGCAACTAAAGCAAAATAAATCATTGACAAAGAATAATTTCCTTGGTAAATATTAAACTTTCGTGTATGAACTGTATGACTGTCATGATTATGCACTGAATTTTGTCATGGCTGTCTTTGGCACTTTGCTTGCAACTTAACCATGTCACAAAGCTCATATACAGTATTACCTCGTGTTATTGCTCAAATTAGTGCATTATATTTTAACAGGATCTACAGATTCCGGATTGACTGGGAAAACAAGTGAGCCAAACTCTGGAAGTTTCATACCACATATTGAATGCCAATTCACGACTGCAGAACATGCTGGATTGGCTGCTGCTTTGGACCCACTAACATCAAGTAATCTTGGTGCAGACATTTTTTATGACACTGTAATGCATGTACATTGAATATGTATAATTTCATTAAATGCCCTTTAAATTGGGGGAAACATGACGTACCTTTTGAAAATTTTATTTCACCAACATTTTTCATTAGCAATTCTTGGAACATTTGTACTATGGAGGACCAAAGCTGCAAAAATTAAAAATGAAGGAAAAATAAAAGTGCATATGAAAACGAGAATGATTGAAACATAAGATTCAAAGATGAAATATATGGAAATGCATCAAGGTAAAATTTTTAATTTTGGTGGCTTTGGACCTCCATATTGAACAGGGAACATGTAACAAATTTACTGTTTTACCATTGTCAAACATTTGAAGAAGATAATCACCCTAGCAAAAGCAGTCTGGTACAGGGGTGCCCAAGTCCAGTCCTCGAGAGCCCCTATCCAGCTTGTTTTCCATGTCTCCTTCCAACACACCTGACTCAAATAATCAGGACTGTTATCAGGCTCCTGTAGAGCTTGCAGATGAGCTGATCATTTGATTTTGGTGTGTTAAAGGAGGGAGACATGGGAAAACGAGCTGGATAGGGGCTCTCGAGGACTGGACTTGGGCACCCCTGGTCTAGTACGACAGGTCAAACAAATTTTTAAAAAATAGGACCACAAAATTATCCTCTTAATATTGCAATACATGACTTTATTCTTCTAATGTTATGACTTTTTTTCTTGTACTAATACTACGACTTAAATCTTGTAGTCGCATTTTTTCCCTCTTTTGTTTAGCTTTAATACTCAGTTATACAAAAACAATACGCTATAATTACAAAATAGATAATCTACTGATGCACTGCAATACTTCCAACTCTGTTTAAAGTCCTCAAGTTGAGTAGTGTAGTGACTTGGCAATCGTAGGCAAGGGAGGCGAGTTGAAGATGTGGGATGCTCTGCTTCAACTATCTCCACTTGCATGTCTTCCAATGGAATCTCCCAGCCAACTGAGAATTTCACCAATTGTTCCAATGTGTCTTGAGGATCTGCGAAGGTAATGAACAAATTATATAAATTGAAACTATTTTAAGGTAAGTTTTCAATTGCAAGGTTACAATTAGAGATGTCTCAATCGCATATTTTTGCACCCAAGTGTGAGTTCACCTGATTTTGAATCCCGATCACATACCTAGGCAATATCACAGACTTCACTATGAGATGGTGAAGTCTATGGCAATATATGGGAAAAAAATATTCTTCTTTAAATGAAACTATCCCAACATGATATATACAATGGTTGTTTTGGTAATCATCTGTATAACAAGGTATTGTAATTCAGAATATTTTAATTTGCAATAGCTGATTGCCAAATGTAAAGTAAAACAAAATGGTTGCATATGTAACATAAAGCATTACATTTGTAAGATCAAAGTACTAACTGAGGATTTTCTTGGACGTTTATATTTTTGAATACTTATATACATATTACAATCTCTACCATGTAAAAATCTACCATGCCCTGCGTGTCTTACTTGCTATACTTTCTCAGCACAACGCCATCTATATGAAATATGATTCCACAATGATCTATTATATTACCATTTTAAGCCAAAAAAATAAAACCAAATTAGCCAATTCCGACTTGCCGTATATAAAGAAATGACGCCCCGTTCCAACAGCGTTAATGCCCTGTACTGTTAACTCATGCACAAAAAAAAAATTGTATATATACTATCAAATTAAAACGATAATATCTCTAGTTTTCTGGAATCTATCACACGGGCGACGGTACGCGCCGTCGTTAATTGCCGTTTTTCCTGTCATGTCTTTCGAGTTCTTCCTATGCGTGTAACACCGTATCAACTCAACACTCGAAGTCAACATTGCTAACCGTAGGTAATTGGCTCGCCATCGATGTTCGTGCCTTATTTTAAATGCAAAATCAACTGATATTTAAATAGGGATTACATTAGCTAACAATGCTTAACAATGCTTTAGTTGCATTATTGAGTAGCAAACTAATACACTTGCCAGGCAATGTTTAATGAATGCAGAAGAACAGTAGAACACCTGTGTATGAAAAAGCTCAGCTAGTTACGGTACGCGCCGTCGTTAGCTACTTTCTATCAAATGTTTTTCCAACTTCTTCCCATCCATCGCGTACGTGTCACCCAGGACCTTACCAAGTTGCTGTCCGTGGCCATGCAAAGGCAACATAGCTAACCGTGGCTAACTGGCTCGACATCGATTTTCGTGCCCTTCTTTAAATGCAAAATCAACTGATATTGAAATTGGGATTACATTTGCTTGGAAAATCCTTTTAGTCCATGACACCCAAGAGAAAACAAAGTAAACTGTTTTGAACAATTCTGATACTGCTTATGATCAATCACAGTATCAATGAAAATGAATAGTAGCGAGGCTGATACCCAATCACCAGGCTACAACGAGTTAATTTGTCTGTTATATCCAATCAGACAAGCATTCTTTGAGTAGACACTGCTTATAATCAATTACAGTATCAAATAATATAATAGTCACAACTCATAATCAATTGCTATGACTTATTATTAACCTCAGGATCGCGGATCGTCGGCGACTTACATGGACAGCAAACAATAACACTTCACTGCGTTAAACAAGCGGCACATTTTATTTAACCCACAGTATAAAGTGTACAAGCAAGCAAGCAACAATTGTATTTCAGCTCATAGACTACATGCAATAACATAAATCTCATTACCGTGTGCTGGAAGGACGGAGAGCCGGGCGTCCTCGGTAAAGCGAGCAAGGAAACACCAAAACTGGACGTACGTGCGCGTGAACTCTCAGCAGACTCTGATTGTACTTGTCGCCGTCGCTTCTTTATAGCAAGTACCGCGCCTCGTAACTTCTCCTCCCGTTCGAATGTTTGGATCTCCCTTAGACGTTTCGCACGGCCTACGGCCTTCGAGAATCCTTACTCCCTTTTTGATTTTGCGGTCAGGCTGTACCTTGCAGCTTGATAAGGTTGAGAATAACACATTCCCTTCGCACGGTTTGACGAGAAAACATGTTATGTTCACTATTTTGCGGAGTCAGCTTGATAGGTTGAGAATAACACATTCCCTTCGCACGGTTTGACGAGAAAACATGTTATGTTCACTATTTTGCGGAGTCAGCTTGATAGGTTGAAAACAACACATTCAATATCCCCCTTCAACTCCTTACCTAAGGTGTTTCGCCATTTCTATCATCTGCCGTCATATGGAAGAGCAAGCAGAAGCCAGCAGGTCGGCAATGGTGTGTCCCGCCCTCCTCCTGAACAATAGCCGTTCTGATTGGTCAGAATTTTGGCTCACATGCTTACCCCGAAATTTAGTTGTACATGCTCAGAAAACACTTTTAGATCATTAAAGAAAAAACACCCGAAAAACTATTCACTAGATTGTGTTCGTAACGTCTTCTTTTGACCACGACTTGGAATGATATTTTTGTGTTTGTTTTTTACAACAGATTATTTCGATGTACAAGTAGATTTTTTCATCTTTGGTTACAAGTGACTTTTGTCTCTGAAAACGCGACAAGGGGGAGACAAAACTCGCGAGGTTGTAAGCAAAGAAAAAACACCTGTAGAACAAAAAAAATCACTTGTAAATGGAAAAAAAAAACACTTGTAGAATTTTTTTTATATTGTTTTTTTCATGTTTATTTCACAACGCAAAATTTGGAAATACAAGTTTTTTTTTTTGTTATACAAGTTAAAATTAGTCAAATGTACAGGTATGTTTTTATTTTAAAACTAGGTTACGAGTATCTTTTTTGGCCCATAAAACTCGACAAGAATGTGACAAAACTTGTGCACTTGTAATTGGTAATTTTTAACCCGAAGTGATGAAAAAACACCTGTAGAACAAAAAAATCACTTGTAATTGAAAAAAAAACACTTGTAGAATTTATTTTTTACATTGTGTTTTTTTCATGTTTATTTCACAACGCAAATTTTGGAAATACAAGTGTTTTTTAGTTAAAATTGGTCATTTTACAGGTATAATTTTCATTTTACAACCTCACTTCTTTTGGCATTATTCTATCTCCATACCTAGTGCCTCCCTGGAGCTTTTTCAAAAATGCTTGAAGATGGGAAAGGGAAAAATATATTTGTTTGTTTAATATCGTTTCTGTCGGAGGAAAGACATGACACAAACATTCTTCTAATTCATTAATATTGTAATGAAGTTAAACTTGAGCGGTATCGTACAACAGCGTAGTCGCGTAATGCGTCATTTGCAGTAGGATACACTGCACGGAAAATAATTACCGTATTTTCCACACTACAAGGGTCATCAGAGTACAAGGCGTATCTTCAATGAATGGCCCATTTTAAAACTTATATAAAATTTGCGGCAAATTATAAAGTGCAGTAGTAGTAGTAGTTGGCGTTGCGTTGTACATCCACAAGATGGAGCTGAGCTAAATGGAATGTCATGGCTTGATTAACCAATATTCATCCATATACTATAAGATTATAGCGCATTAGATTATACGGCACACATTCGGCTTTTGAGAAAATTGAAGGCTTTTAGGTGCGCCTTATAGTGAGGAAAGTACGGTAATCATGAAAGCGTATTATGTAATTGTAGCCAACCTAGTCATTTTGATAGTAGGCCAGGGGTCCTCAAATGCAAATATTGAAGGTCCACAATTGTTTATTTCATACAAGCATGGGTCCGTTTATTAATGTCGGTCAAGTACAAGGCAGGTCAAAGGTGGTTTTCTTTTGACCAAATAAAAGTGCACATTTTGATTAAATAAAAAGAAATTGACAAAACATTTTCTTGACTTAAAAATGCCCAAAAAAATGCAAGTACAATGTGTACACATTTACACTGAATAGTTGACACATGGTACCCGCGGGTTAATAAAAGTATTAAAAAAGCGAACTTAGTTTTCCATTATTAAAGCTATTAAAAGTATTAAATTGGCTGTTGTAAGTTTGGAATTTTTTCACCGTGGTCTTAATTTTCAAGAACATCTCAGTGCAACCTAAATTATATTCGTGACGTTTTTTTTTTTGTTTTTGTTTTTGTTTTTTAAATCCATAACAAAGATGACGCATAGAATTTTTACGACGCACTGCACTACAAATCAAAATGCACCTCGTGTGCGCCAAACCACCACAACCGCATCGGGAATTCGTACGTTTGTCGGTGGAACGAAAACCCTGGACACCAAAACAGACCACCATTCATATTAGAAATATCGGATCGGACGCCTGTATGGGCAAAAAATCGGTATCGGATCGGCCAACACGGAAAAATTCAGATCCAGACTTCCGATCCAGTTTTTTTTAAAAGTCCGGTCCGCACCGATTTACATAATCCATTGCAGTTTTTGCCCCGGTTTCCTTAAAATCCGATCCGCATTTTACGACACACCTTCAACACACTACATTTACATTCCCGTCTCCCAATTTACCGAGAGACTTTTTTTTAGTCATTGACAACAGTCAACATGGCTCGCGCTAGCCATGTTGAATAAACGTCTCCATTCTCCGCTCACGCTAATTACTTGTCGCTTTAACAACGTCACGTCTGCTCGTCGCTGATTGGTCCACTCCCCTGTCTGTTTGCTGTGGTTTACTCCGGAATTTGATCCGCCGGACGGTCGCCAGACTCAATCGCTGGAACAGCGGTGAGTCTGGTATACCAGGCAAAGAGGGCAGTGTATCCACCCAAATCAATAAAACTAAATGCAAACACTTTCAAAATAAACCATTACAACACCACTGAGATTAAACGAATACTCGAAGCAGCCAAATTTAATTCGAATCGATTACTCGAGTTAATCGATTAATCGTTGCAGCACTATTATCTATAGTCACTGGTATGGATTGATTTGGCCTTCTTAACTTCCATTCAGTCATGGCGGTTTATAATTAATCGATGTAGTATATGGACTACGTGTCCCATCATCACTCTGGGCTCACGTAGCCAATGGCATGGGACGTAGCACATCTAGTTTGGTATTTCATGATATCTAGTGTGTGCGCGCATTAAAAAAAGTAAGCAAATGCAGCAGAAGTCACGTCTGCTCATTACTGCACAACACCAGCATATGACAATTGACTTTCATTAACAGGACGAGTTTGAAGAAAAGGGCTCTTAATTTGCCACTAGATGTTCATCTTGTCCTTGAAGCTGTCCGTTGTCAAAGCGAGGTTGTTCGTAGCAGCCTAGTCCGTAACAATGTTTTGGCGGACTTCGTTGTAAATATCCGGTGTTGTGCCGAAAAATAGCCGCCCCGCATGATATGTCAACCCTGACAGGAGCGCCCACACGTCAACAACACCGGCACGCCGGAGATGGTCCGCAGGCAATCCGGAGCACTGACGCGGCCGGTATACGTTGAACAATATGATATAATGGGAACGATTGGCTCCGGAGCTATTTTTTGCCGGACCTGGAACGAAGATGCATTTTGCGTAGTTGATAACAAGGAAGCCGAACTTTTAACAGCACGAGGCGATAAATCGCAGCGGAAAAATTACCGCCTTCATTTTTATTTATCGTGTGATAAATAGAATTATTGCATATTGCGACACTTAACGGATCCCTTACTTGACTAAGGATCCAGGAAAAATGTTCCTGCGCCAGTTGTAATGCGTGGTAGGTAGGATGCGTGCGTACAGGGACCAAAAAGGGGAGAAGCTTCCACTTATGCACATTTATTCACAAAAAATAATAATTCCACCTTGACCACTCACGTCACTCCCCTTGTTTAAATTTGACGGGAAATTGCATCCAAAAGCAGCACATTGTGGCATTTTAATTCGCGAGTTTAAGCAGCAATACGCAATTGTTGTATACGCTACCCATTTGGAAAGATCCCATTTGCGAGCCCGCAAAACATGGCGGCAACTATCGGTCAAAATGTGTACCAAATATTATAAAATATTGCCATTGATTTAACAATGTATGTGTTTCCAACAATATATTTTAGTACAAGAGAACAATTGTGGTTTATTAGAGCCTACATGTATTTAAGGTAGAGGACCACTTTAAGTCTTGAGTTTTTTGTTTGTGTGTTTGTTTAGCACTTTCGGGGACAATGGAACACTGCTCCAACATCTTTTTCTCTGTTACTCAGCACAGCAAAACCAACCACTAGGTGGTAACACGTCACAGGTAGACATGTGCCATTTACTGGTTTCAAGGTATACCGTGGGAAGGGAATAGTATCTTTTCACGTATTTACCGTTTGACTGTTTGCATTGTTCTAACACACTTAATATAATCAATCAGGGAATAGTATCTTTTCTCGTATTTGCTGTGTAAATGATTATATTACTCTAAAACACCCAATATAAAATAAATTACATTAATATCAGAGTTTAGAAAAACAAGAGGAATATATCTGATATTATGAACAGTTGGACTTGGAATGATTAGAACTGGCAGCGCCAGTAGAATGGGCAAAAAAGGACAGAAAGATAGAGGACTCCTTCTGACCATGGAAGTCCAACGCACGCGTCATGCAGCTGACTGAGCAAGATTGACGCTGACAAGCAGGTGATAGACAAGCCCATGTCTGCACCACCAAATCCTGCAATCAGCTCTTCTGGACCGTCCAGAACAAATGGCGGGACATCTTGTCTTGCCACAAGGAACATCTGATACGAAAGATCCCGAGAAATTAAAAAAAAACTACACTCACGTGGCGCTGAGGATGGCCAAATCCTTAACTCTCGTTGCTCTGACAACAGTACTGCCCGAATTCTGTCCAATCCAGAAACAACGCCCAAATGCACCCTTCTTCCAGACCGCAGCCTGCCTCACCAGAGCCTTTAAAAGATAAATGTTTTATTAATCGTGGTGATTTTTCTCGGGAATCTTTTGTGATATGGTGACTCTGGATCCAGCCCTCCTGCCTGGGTCTCTGTGTGCTGTATGATTGTTGCCGACTAAATTGTCAACCTGCGTTTTGAAGCCTTTTCCAAGCTTTTAAAATGGAGTCTGTACAAGGAGTTAAGACTAAGATGAACGCGCGGAGTTTGGCCTTTTGGCTGGGTTGTCGGATTTCTGCCGGCCCGGATCGTTGGAAATGCGCTAGCGAAAAGGTTAAAGGCTGGCTAAAAGGTCAGATTCCTTCAATTGGTATGAAAATGTCAAGGTTTCAAAACCGCAATTTTTTTCGCCAAAAACAAAACACACATTTTCCTTTCAAATTCAATATACAAACTAACTAAAACTTACAAAGACGAATGTTAGCCTAGGTTAAACTGGGAGAGCAGCTTCTTTTATGTCTCACAGCCGCTGAGTGAGAGAAAAGCTTGAATGCAGGGGGGAAAGAAAAAGAATCGCGTCAAAGATCGCTAATTGAGAGAGGAGGTGGTCTCACTTTTTTTTTTTTTTTTTTTTTTTTTTTTTTTTTTTTAGATAAAACCTTTCCTCAACAATATTTACATTTTAACTAATTTATAAAACTAACTTATACATTTTTAACTAACTTATTAACTTATGAATTCTTTTTTCTTTTTAACACAAAGGCATGGCATCATGTAGACTAGAGTTGACACAGTGGCTGAAAATGGCGAAACTTCACTTGAGCTTCCCCCCTCAAAAAAAAGTCATATAGTATATATTTTTAATTTTATTTATAAGTGTTTTTACTTTTTATAGCAATTATTTTGTTCTTACTCTAATATTGAGCAACTTGAGCTGTGGCTGTGAGTATAGTCTATAAGTTATATTTAGTTTAATTTTATTTAAAATATTTTTTTATTGATTATTTATTTTAACAATATATTCATGTTCCAATTTGCAAATATGTTTTGAAAAAATCCTGTTCAATGGATTTCCCCCCCCCCCCCCCATACATCTCAAAATTTTGGAGCTATAATTGCAATACCGTGATACCGTGAAACCGCGGTATTTTTGCTCACGGTTATCGTACCGTGAAAATCTCATACCGGCACATGCCTACCCGCACCATAAAAATGAAGATCTTCCTGTTTTGAGGAGGAATGCGAATGTGACGTCACCCGGGTCAGCATCTCACAATACAGCATTGCTTTATAGCAGGGGTCAGCAACCCTGGTCCTCGAGTGCCACTATCCAGCTTGTTTTCCATCTCTCCCTCCTTTGACACACCTGAATCAAATGATCAGCTCATCAGCAAGCTCTGCAGGAGCCTGATAACGATCATGATTATTTGATCCAGGTGTGTTAAAGGAGGGAGGCATGGAAAACAAGCTGGATAGTGGCACTCGAGGACCAGGGTTGCTGACCCCTGCTTTATAGCATGCAGATGGACTGCGGATTCAGCTGATTTTGCAGATTAATTTATTTTTCGCATCACGCAACCCAAATGTGCTGCAGAAAATTGTTGCTGCACCAGAGGCGTGTGAGCCTTTTTTAATTTCAAAAGGTCCCCATTTACCGCGCATATTGGCCAAAACAAGCCCTACTACTTTTGGGATCATTGGACTTGGACTTGAAGTGAGTAAACAATGTATTTTGTATTATGCCAAATACTGGGATCATGGCACACACATTAATACGAAGGTGGCTTGCATTTTGTGGCTGATTGTCCACCGAGAATGCCACTCGGCCGACGACCAGCGGCTTGTCGCACACACCCCTCGGTCCTTCGCGTGCCCGCGGGAGAGTGCGATACTCTGCTTATTGCCCTCTTCGTGTGCCCGGTATTCTGTCAAATTTTCCACCCCATCAGAAATTGCAACTTCGTGTTAAGAATGGCCACGAATACAGCGATTACAGAGTAAACACTACAAACTTTCTTTACATAAAGGACTATTTACTAACGTTTGATCATGGACGAACATGTAGAAAAGTTCTTCTCAGACACATCCTGCCATGTTAGCTGCACAACAACTACATGCCGCTCACTCACTGTTTACGTCTTCACCGTGTAGTAAAGCATTATTTTACGCCATATTCGTGTTGACCATGTGGCAGCTGTGCGCTCCTCCGGCGTCGGCCGGTTTGTCTGGCGGTCATTCTCCAGCTGCTTCCCTGGCAAATCAACTTTCCTCCTGCCCCCGCACGGGAACGAGTCTGATGAGCTGTAACTTGCTTGCCGCCGGGTGGTTTGCTGATCAGCGAAGACAATCGACAACCCCACCCCCGTGTGACATATTCCTGGGTAGTTTTGTGTGATTTTTCGCTTCAAAAGCCGAGAATAAGACTTTGAAAAATCACTCTGTTTGGGTTAGCATGTCTGCTAGCTGTCACGCCTCCTGGTTTATTTACGCTCTCTGCAGCCGGGGCAGGGAAATGACAAAAGCTGGACTTAACTCTGGTGCCATAAAATATAGTTTGGGAGGTGCAAGAAGTGGACATTTTTTACCATTATGGAGTAATTTTGCCATGTGGTACTGAATAAATGCATTTTTAATATTTCATATTCCATTTAGTACCAGGCTATTTTTTTGTCACAACCATACCATTTATATAAAATACGTTGATAAAAAGAATATTCTGTAAAAATTAAGGGTGTAACGGTACATGTATTTGTATTAAACCGTTTCGGTACGTGGTGGTCGGTTCGGAACGGAGGCGTACCGAACGAGTTACTGACGTAATGTAAAATACTGTCAAATTTAGCGAGTTAACGGGGGGTAATTAATTTTTTGAATTAATCACATTAAAATATCTGACGCATTTAACGCAAACGCAAAATGCCCGCTCATGCATACCATAATCCCACTGTTAATCCCACGGACGGCTCCCTAAGGGCGCAACATAAAACGAGCCCCACACACAAGTTGCAAGTGGACACAAATTTATTCACACAAGTAGGCCTGTCGCGTTAACAAATTTTAGTGTGCGATAATTATTCATAAATTATTGCAATATTATTGCGCCCCCCCCCCAGTGTTTTTAAAAACCAATTTACAATAACACAGTGCGAATACAGTATATATTAATAGATCAATTACACCCATTTAAATTTGATAAATATTTACTCTTAAATTCAAAAATACTTTTTCAGAAATCACAACTAAAAACAATAGACCATGCCTCTTAAGTCAAAAACAAGAATATTGATACCGCACAGAAACACAGAATAAATAAAATGTGTTTTTAAAAAAATTGCACTTAATAATAGGGCTGTCAAACGATTAAAATTTTTAATCGAGCTAATTAAAGCTTAAAAATTAATCACAATTAATTGCAATTCAAACCATCTATAAAATATGCCATATTTTTCTCTAAATTATTGTTGGAATGGAAAGATAAGACACAATTATAATGATAATTTTGACAGCCCTACTTAATAACTTAAGCATTTAGGCAAATGAAAGCTTTTCCCGTCATAGTTTCTGCAATGGTGTTCCATAGGGATGCAACGATACAGTTAAGTCACAGTTCGGTACAATTTTTGATACGGGGGACACAATTTTTGATCCGATTCAATACATTTAATGCTCTGTGTAAAAAAAATAACACTTTTTTTGTTTGTTTTTTTGTTTTGCTAATGGACAAAAATGAAATTGCCATCATAAAAACATGCATTTTAGTGCATAGTATTTATGTGCTTGCTTCTTACTGATCTGAAAAAATGTTGTATAAAAGTGCTGAGAACACTCTTTACTGTTTGTAAAGTGAGGCAGGACACACTGTTGATTGCTACAGCTCTCTTAGCAGCTAGGTTTACTACATGAGCAAGACATCCTATTTGTGGTCCCAATCCATCTGTGTCACGTACTGAATTAACAATATTTGCAACATTATCTATAGTCACTGGTATGGATTGATTTGGCCTTCTTAACTTCCATTCAGTCATGACAGTTTAGAATTCATTGATGTAGTACAGTTCCCATTGGCAGTGTATCGAATACTTGTTCTCCCCACTGTATATGGACTACGTGTCCCATAATCACTGTGGGCTCACGTAGCCAATGGCATGGAACGTAGCATATCTAGTTTGCCATTTCATGATATCTAGTGTGTGCGCCGCTGAAGTCACGTCTGCTCATTATTACACGACACCAGCATATGACAATCGACTTTCATAAACAGGACGAGTTTGAAGCACAGCGCTCTTAATTTCATTCAGCTGTTCGTTGTCAAAGCGGGGTTGTTCGTAGCAGCCATTTTGGCAGACTTCGTTGTAAATATCCGGTGTTGTGCCGAAAAATAGCCGCCCCGCGTGATATGTCACTCTTGACGGGAGCGCCCACACGTCAACAACACTGGCGCGCCATAGACGGTCCTCAGTCACTCCGGAGCACTGACGCGGCCGGTATACGTTGAACAATAGCCGGTATACGTTGAACAATAGGCTATAATGGGAACGATTGGCTCCGGCGCTAGTTTTTGCCAGACCTGGAACGAAGATGCATTTAGCGCAGTTGGTAACGAGGAATCCGAACTTTTAGCAGCACGTATCGACGCGCACGCGAGGCGATAAATCGCTGCGGAAAAATTACCGCCTTCATTTTTATTTATCGCGCGATAAATGAAATTATTGCATATTGCGATAGGCTTACACACAAGTCTAACTCGCAATGAACAAAATGCGGAAGAAGCTGGCTTCAGCGTAAGCCCAGGCCAAAACAACAAACAAAATGAAACTACACCTGAACCCCACCCGCTAAGTAAACCCTGATCGTAAAAAGGAAATAACAAAAAGACCGCAACTACCCTGGCTTCTACACTAAACAAATCGGGTTGAACGAAAACAGCAGTTTACCTCTACTGCTGCGGTGCTCTTATTTACAGTGGTGAACAAAAACGATCCAATAACGAATGAACACAAAATACCTCACCGAAAAAGCGGTAGTGTAACAAAATAGCGATCAAATGCACAGGTGAATGAATGGCGAGCTAACAGCTGGCGAGGAGGTACGCTGCACGTATGCTCTCAGAGTGTTGACTGTAAAATGACGAGCGGTCAGATGACTTTTTTTAGCGCTGCCTTTATTTGGTTAACAAGACTCAGGCACAATACAACACACGCGGGGATGCGAGCTCAAACAACGGCCTAGTAGTATTACCGTGTATCTGCTTAACTGCCGTAAAGCAAGTGTCGTTATTGCCGCAAATGTAAACACAGCGCTGCATAATAGATACATGACAAACAGCGGCTAGTTTTTGAAGTTGGCACCCTTCCTCGGGTGGCCCATCAGCGGCTGCGACGTCCTCCGGCGTCAATCAGAGTACGTGACGTTGGGAGGGAAGGCAGCCAGCTGGAGGACGCGACGATCAGCTGACTGACAGTCTCAAAAAAGATAACAAACGGCTAAGGGCCGTCGCACCACTCAGAAGTGCAGTGAGCCACGTGGGTAACGGTTAAGTGTAAAACATGGAAGAAAAGCAGTTTGGCCGTCTGGTTGGGGAATTCAAATTAAAAAAAGAATATAGATGGAACAACTCTCAGAAAATGTAAATAAGTTGGTTTGCCTCAGCGACTGGCTGGAGGATGGGTAGAGAAGAGGGCCACATTTATGTGTACACTACACACACTCTGCACACATTCTAAATAATACTGTTTCTGTTACTGTTCTAAGGCTCTGTTGTGTGTTTGTTTTTGCAGAGAAAAAGAAAATGTCTTCAACAGAACAAATGTTAATGTTAATGCCTTCTTGTGGATTTATTGTTATAATCAACAAATACAGTACTTATGTACAGTATATTGAATGTATATATCCGTCTTGTGTCTTATCTTTCCATTCCAAAAATAATTTACAGAAAAATATGGCATATTTTATAGATGGTTTGAATTGCGAAACGTATTGTGAGGGTCTGCTGGGAACGTCTGGCAGAATCCCCTGTCAGAAAGAGTTTCAACACCCACCTCCGGCAGAACTTCTCCCTTGTCCCGGGGGAGGTGGGGAACATTGAGTCCGAGTGGGCCATGTTCCGCACCTCCATTGTTGAGGCGGCCGATCAGAGCTGTGGCCGTAAGGTGGTTGGTGCCTGTCGTGGCGGCAATCCCCGAACCCGCTGGTGGACACCAGCAGTAAGGGATGCCGTCAAGCTGAAGAAGGAGGCCTATCGGGCCTTTTTGGCCTGTGGGACTCCGGAGGCAGCTGACGGGTACCGGCTGGCTAAGCGGATTGCGGCCTCGGCAGTCGCCGAGGCAAAAACTTGGACATGGTAGGAGTTCGGTGAGGCCATGGAAAACGACTTCCGGACGGCTTCGAGGAAATTCTGGTCCACCATCCGGCGTCTGAGGAGAGGAAAGCAGTGCACCATTAACACTGTGTATAGTGAAGATGGTGTACTGCTGACCTCGACTCCGGACGTCGTGAGTCGGTGGGGAGAATACTTCGAAGCCCTCCTCAATTCCACCGACACGCCTTCCTTTGAGGAAGCAGAGTCTGGGGACTCTGAGGTGGGCTCTTCGATCTCTGGGGTTGAAGTCACTGAGGCTGTTGGCAAGCTCCTCGGTGGCAAGGCCCCGGGGGTGGATGAGATCCGCCCGGAGTTCCTAAAGGCTCTGGATGTTGTAGGGCTGTCATGGCTGACACGCCTCTACAACATCGCGTGGACATCGGGGACAGTGCCTCTGGATTGGCAGACCGGGGTGGTGGTCCCCCTTTTTAAAAAGGGGGACCGGAGGGTGTGTTCCAATTATAGAGGAATCACACTCCTCAGCCTCCCCGGTAAAGTCTATTCAGGGGTGCTGGAGAGGAGGGTCCGTCGGGAAGTCGAATCTCGGATTCAGGAGGAGCAGTGTGGTTTTTGTCCCGGCCGTGGAACAGTGGACCAGCTCTACACCCTCAGCAGGGTCCTCGAGGGTGCATGGGAGTTCGCCCAACCAGTCTACATGTGTTTTGTGGATTTGGAGAAGGCGTTCGACCGTGTGCCTAGGGGAATCCTGTGGAGGGTGCTCCGGGAGTACGGGGTACCGAGCCCCTTGGTAAGGGCTGTTCGGTCCCTGTACGACCGGTGTCAGAGTCTGGTCCGCATTGCCGGCAGTAAGTCGAATTCGTTCCCAGTGAGGGTTGGACTCCGCCAAGGCTGCCCTTTGTCACCGATTTTGTTCATAATTTTTATGGACAGAATTTCTAGGCGCAGCCGAAGCGTTGAGGGGGTCCGGTTTGGTGACCTCAGCATTGAATCTCTGCTTTTTGCAGATGATTTAGTGCTGTTGGCTTCATCAAGCCGTGACCTCCAACTCTCACTGGAGCGGTTCGCAGCTGAGTGTGAAGCGGTTGGGATGAAGATCAGCACCTCCAAATCCGAGACCATGGTCCTCAGTCGGAAAAGGGTGGAGTGCCCTCTCCGGGTCGGGGATGAGATCCTGCCCCAAGTGGAGGAGTTCAAGTATCTTGGGGTCTTGTTCACGAGTGACGGTAGGAGGGAGCGGGAGATCGACAGGCGAATCGGTGCGGCGTCTGCAGTAAAGCGGACTCTGCACCGGTCCGTAGTGGTGAAGAAGGAGCTGAGCCGAAAGGCAAAGCTCTCGATTTACCAGTCGATCTACGTTCCTACCCTCACCTATGGTCACGAGCTTTGGGTCGTGACCGAAAGAACAAGATCACGGATACAAGCGGCCGAAATGAGTTTCCTCCGCAGGGTGTCCGGGCTCTCCCTTAGAGATAGGGTGAGAAGCTCGGTCATCCGGGAGGGACTCGGTGTCGAGCCGCTACTCCTCCGCGTAGAGAGGAGCCAGCTGAGGTGGCTCGGGCATCTGGTTCGGATGCCTCCCGGACGCCTCCCTGGAGAGGTGTTCCGGGCATGTCCCACCGGCGGGAGGCCCCGGGGACGACCCAGGACACGCTGGAGAGACTATGTCTCTCTGCTGGCCTGGGAACGCCTTGGGATCCCGCCGGAGGAGCTGGTTGAAGTGGCTGGGGAGAGGGAAGTCTGGGCTTCCCTGTTAAAGCTGCTGCCCCCGCGACCCGACCCCGGAACAAGCGGAAGATAATGGATGGATGGATGAATTGCGATTAATTACGATTAATTTTTAAGCTGTGATTAACTCAATTAAAAATTTTAATCGTTTGACAGCCCTAATAACCCTTACTTTTCGAGGCTATGGTCGTAAAGTTAATATGAGAAAATTGAAACTGTTCAGTGTTGCAACTGTTCAATTTTGCACATCAGATTTTTTTTTTAAAAGAAAAAGTCTGAGCCAATGTTATTTTTATTTTGTTTTTCAAAATATCTACATTTCAGAATATTATATTTTCTATTTTTGAGCAGAATTCTAGCTTTGTATAGGCTATTGTTGAAAGCACTAAAGTGTGTAATCTAGCACATTTATATTTTGCATTTTGTTTTTTTTACTGTACCGAAAATGAACCGAACCGTGACCTCAAAACCGAGGTACGTACCGAACCGAGATTTTTGTGTACTGTTACACGCCTAGTAAAAATATTGGAATAGAGAGACTTAAACAATGACATTTTGCGGCTCTCTTCATTGCATTTTCCTCGTTCTGAATAATTCCACCTCAATGGGGCTGAATTTTAAATCAGATGAAACAATGACCCTGCTGACGTAATCCTCCTGTTGGGGACGCTAGAGCCCATTAATGGTAGGCGTGGCTAAACGGCAATTTAAAAGACTAATTTCTCGTCATCTGCGCTTTGCCAAATTCTTGTATATCTTCTGATTGTTTCAAAATCTGATTCTAATTCACATAATAATGCTATTTAGGACTATTTTTTTATCATGTCGTAAGAACTTTAATGACGTTATCACAAGAGGCCTAAATTTTTTCACTCTATTCGATGGTAAACTGTCAGTCTTTAAACATTCCGAACAAAAAAAATGAAAATGCATCTTTAGCTATTTTTGGCCGTTAGTTTTCGCCGCCGAATTTTCGGTCGCATCTCTATGCGAAAGTTTTTTTTGTGCCTCAATATGAAAGGACGGGTATTTGCACTTGTTTGATGAAAGCTTTTTAAAACCCCGCAATGCACTGAATCCGTGAACCGTGACGTTGCGAGGGATAACTGTACCCGTCATCAAGTTTTGCACAAAGGAAAGACTGGCCGATCACGGCACCATGGTCCAAAAAATATTTCAAGGATTTTCTTGTTTCAGAAATCAGGGTTTCCCCTAGGATTTTTTGAAACTGTGTTGGTGGGGTGTATTGGAGTCGGACAGCCTCACCATGTTGTGCCACGGCGAAATTTTTTTTTCTTGAAAATTCCTGAAAATAGAGCAAGGCTCTATTTTGGCCCGTCTCCCGGCGCAAATTCATTCAAACTTTGCCTTCCATCCACCGCTCACTTTCATAACAGTATTTTGGATCAGACTTTTCGGCGAGAGTGAGCGGTGGACGGCCGTCTTGGACGGAACAGCAAGTTTAAATGAATTTGCGCCGAGAGGTGGGGCCCAAGAGCGCTGCCGCGCTAACGTCAACAACACCTCCAAAGCAGAAGGGCAGGTGTACTTATATCTGTGCTATTCGACTTTCGGCGGACGGATACGCAATCATGGCTGATGAAAGCCTGATAAATGCGCTTTTTTTCCCGCAAGCTCTGGGACACTCAAAAAATGACTCTTACCTCTCCTTGCTAAGCTAAATAGTACCTCGATGTTCGTTTATGTGGAAATGTAGTTCACGGACAACAACAAAAAAACGATTCACCTTCTCACTGAAACTAGTAACTCTTTACATGGGTATTAGAATTTCCCCCTACTCCTTGAAATGCGTCCGTTAACAGAAGGCAAGGCAAGGCAAATTTATTTATATATACGAATTCAACACAAGGCAGTTCAAAATGCTTTACATCATATGAAGATCATAAAAGACACAGAAGGACTATTATTGTTGTGGTAATGTAGTACTATTAATTTCAATTTATCCATACACACATTTGTATTCACAAAGTGTACATCATCTCATATTGCTGAGCTAGGATCATGTGTGAGTCCGGTCTCTTTAAGAAGCTACTCAAAGCTTATAGCCAGGAGCCTGCGTATATTAACCCTTGAGAGTCGAAGGACGCGCCGGCGCGTCCTCAGCGCACGTCGTCTTTGAAGCGCCCTCACGTTTTAATTATGTCACCCACATGCCGTGGGTTGGTCTCGTTTTAAAGTGCGGAAGTTGCGGTTTACTCTCGTTATTATTTGAAGTCAATCGACCAACTAAAACGTGAGATATTGTCATTTAAGTTTGATCGTTTTATTGTCCTCTCAAAAAAACATTAAAACGCTGCATGGATCATTTGTTTCTGTCTATATTTCGATCATTTCTTGTCCTTTTTCAAAACGGAAGCTCCATGAAAAAAACACAAATCAAACGAACACTTTCGAAGTCACGGTGGAAGCACGAAATGCGTTTTTTTTTTTTTTTTTTAATAAATAAAACTGCCGTGTGAGGTTCCACCGAACGAGAGGGAGGAGTGTTCTGAAGCAGCGAGGTGTCGAGCGACGGCCGTTTGGATCAAGCAGCGACTTTGTGTGACTTTGAGAATGAACGGAGAACTAAATTTAGCGCAAGCAATTGTGCTTTTTGATCAACTTGAGGAAGAGGATGGTCTAAATTCGTCATCATCGTCTTCTTTGAAAGAGTCCTCGAGTGAAGATAGTGACGGATTTGAACACGTGGGTGACGCCATTGACGAGCAGAGGTAAGACAACTCACTTTTTTTTTTTAAATGCTGAAAAAGTTTCTTTTGAAAGTTTCTTTTGATATTGCAAGACAAAGTTAATTTTGATGCAATATAAGTGTGTGTTTGTGTATATAATAATAAAATGTGCATATCAGATCAAAGTCGTATGTGCACTGTGTGTATCCCAGGCAGGAATTTATAATTTGTGTTCTTTCTATATGAAGATTAGGGATGTAGCACATATTCATCAGCTATGGTATTGCTATGGTATTCTTTCTATTGTCATACATATAGATTTCCATTATTATTTATTGCTGTATATATTTTTATTTTATACTTTATTATTTTCATAAATACTGACTTTTTTTTCATGTACATTTATAGTGACAATGAAAAATCTACATTCACTGCCCGAATGGAAAGAGGACGAGGGAGAAGGGGTCATCACGGAAGAGCGATGAGATGTCAGCGGAAGAGAGGCTGGAGAAGTCAGCGCGGCAGAAGCCGATCACCACTGGCTCAGCCTGCACCTGTGCCATGGAGCACAGAACAAGACACAGACACTGCCCCACAGTGCAGCCGGTTCACACCCCGGAGACCACCAGGACCTCAGGTGAATCATGACCATGCATACACCCCAAAAGAACTTTTTGACCTGTTCTTCACCTCATCGACAATGATGAATATGTGCAAACACACAAACCAGTATGGCAGAGTCCGAAAAGAGATTGGGAAAAAGTTTGTGTGGACAGACACTACAGTGGAGGAGCTTGAAAAATTTATTGGACTCCTCTTGTACATGTCTTTGGTTTCACTTCCAACTGTGCAAGATTATTGGAAGGCAAGGAATTCCAGGACGAAACAGCTTTTCGGAGTGGCATGCCTGAAAAAAATTTAACTTGTTTATTGTAAATATTTTTGAAAATACTTTTTTTTCCAATGCTATATTTCCCCCCCCCCCCCCCCCCACAATCAGTCTTCTCAATTTGTGTAGATAAATGCGTGTTCAAGAAGCTTGATTGTGTGTACATAGTTTTCATCAGGTGATGGGCCGCAATACCTAAACTCATAAAGAGATGGCCTCTAAACACTTTTTGTGTTAGATGGTATATATTTTTCACTGTTCTTCACTGTTTGGTCTGCTGTATATAACCTGTTTTGACTAGAGCATGTATAAAAGCAAAAAACGCCTATGGCTATACCTGTTGTTTATGTTGAATTGTCAAATATAACACTATTTATTCTAAATTTTTTTGGTTGAATGTTCATCCTAACATGTTGAATAAATATTATAAAGTTTCAAAACGGTTCGTTACGCATGTTTGGTTGTCAATTGGACATCAATATTAAAAAATTTTCACAAAACGATTTTGGAATTTTTGGTCTTTTTGGGCCCAAAATGATGATTTATAATTGGTCAGTGAAGGAAACAACAGTTGGGACATGAAGTTCAAGGTGTCACAAAAAAAGGGACCAAACCAGGCCATCGTAAACAATTCTTTGAAATATAAAGGCAACTTCAAAGGCATGCAAAATCTGACTAAATAGGCCCAGACCTTAAAGGGTTAAGACAATCATAAGAAAAATTATAAGAGCAGAAAGGGTGAATTATCGCATATTATAGTATCCTCATACAACAACATACAAAAAAATAACAAACACTAAATACACACACACACAAAGAAAGACTTCCCTAGAAGAGGAGAATTTATAACCTCGATATGTTGGAATTTTTATATTTATTGATCAGAATGCTTTTTAGCACCGTTTTAAAGTTGGAGATGGATTTCAACACTTTTAATTTGTCATCAATCTCGTTCCAAATTAGCGCCAAATAAAAGGAAAAACAAAAGGACTACAACATGTAAGGCGTACTATTGCTACGAAAAAAAAACACATTATTACGAAGGGTAACGTAACTGTAATTAGCTCCGCATTTTACGTACATCAACTGTAGCTGAGAGCTACGACATTAGCCTGGCTAATGAAATATTTCAAATAGATCTTTGTTATGGTTCTTCTTGGGTAGAAAAGTGTGTGTGTGTGGGGGGGGTCACATCAAAAAATCTCATCCGTCATGCAGCCCACTGCCACAGCTTCAAAAAATCCCAGGGGAAACCCTGGGTTTATTTTTTATTTTATTATTTATACTTCATTTTGGGACATTCTTGAGTCACTTCCTTTTCAGCAGAGGAGGGTAGAGTAGACAAAAATTTGACTCAAGTAAGAGTAGCGTTACTTCAAAATAATATTACAAAAGTAAAAGTAATCATCCCGAAAAAAAAATGGAGTCTCTAGCAAATGGAGAAGTAAAAAAAAAAGTTTTTGGTGAAAAAAATACTGAACTCCTGATTGAAATTGTAACCGCTTACATTTTTGTTTGATTTTTTTAAATTAATGAATAATAATAATGAAATAAATGAATAAAATTGCCGCTGCTTGCGCCTGAAGGATGAGGGCGTGTCAATGCACGATGACTAACAGCTAATCGGCGCATCATTGTCATGGGAATGACAGCCCAGAATGTATCTTGTACGCACGCGCACATATACTCTTTTCTCTCTCTCTCGCTCACTCAGCCAGTCTAACCTCACGGCCTAGTAGCTGGATAGACGGTCCATACGATATATCATTTGTCTTCTTGTGTCTTGCAGGTTTCAGCAAATATCTTGGTCCTGAGTGGCAGGGGTCTGAGTCTCCTGGCATTCAAGAGGAAGTTGAGCACCCGCAAATGAAACAGGGAGAGCCAGAACACCCTCAACAGCAAAAGAGAGAAGTACAACTGGCAATCAAAAAGGAGGAGGTAGAGTTGCCATACGTTAAAGAGGACGATTTCACCATGTCCGCTGGTGAGACCTTGAATAGCGAGTATGGTCCGAGTGAGCCCAGCAGAGGGACGGAGCCTCCAAGCAGCAGCTCAAAAGATGGATTGAAAGCACACATTTTCATCGCACCATCAGATGGAAATGGTGCCACGTCACACTCACCTTACAAAGATGATGGTCATAAGAAATCTCACTGTGTGGAAACCTTTGCTAATAACTATACTTGTCATTTGCATATGAAGAGCCACACTGGTGAAAATCGTCTAGTCTGCTCATTTTGTGGTCAAAAATTCACTCAGAAGAGCAGCTTAAACAGACACAAAAGAACCCACACTGGTGAAAACCCTTTTTCCTGCTCAGTTTGTGGTCGAGGTTTCGCTGCAAAGCGTAACTTACGAATACACACAAGAACTCACACTGGTGAAAAACCTTTTCCCTGCTCAGTTTGTGGTCAAAGATTCAGTCGAAAGGGACACTTAAACAGACACACAAGAACCCACGCTGGTGAAAAACCTTTTCCCTGCTCAGTTTGTGGTCAAAGATTCAGTCGAAAGGGACACCTAAACAGACACACAAGAACCCACACTGGTGAAAAACCTTTTCCCTGCTCAGTTTGTGGTCAAGGATTCAGTCATATGAGTAGTTTAAAAGTCCACACAAGAACCCACACTGGCGAAAAACCTTTTTCCTGCTCAGTATGTGGTCAAGGATTCAGTAATAAGAGTGCCTTAATAGTACACTCAAGAACCCACACTGGCGAAAAACCTTTTTCCTGCTCAGTTTGTGGTCAAGAATTCATTTATAAGAGTGCCTTAAAAGTACACACAAGAACCCACACTGGTGAAAAACCTTTTTCCTGCTCAGTTTGTGGTCAAGGATTCAGTCATATGTGTAGTTTAAAAGTCCACACAAGAACCCACACTGGCGAAAAACCTTTTTCCTGCTCAGTATGTGGTCAAGGATTCAGCAATAAGAGTGCCTTAATAGTACACTCAAGAACCCACACTGGCGAAAAACCTTTTTCCTGCTCAGTTTGTGGTCAAGGATTCAGTCATATGAGTAGTTTAAAAGTCCACACAAGAACCCACACTGGCGAAAAACCTTTTTCCTGCTCAGTTTGTGGTCAAGGATTCAGTCATATGAGTAGTTTAAAAATCCACACAAGAACCCACACTGGCGAAAACCCTTTTTCCTGCTCAGTATGTGGTCAAGGATTCAGTAATAAGAGTGCCTTAATAGTACACTCAAGAACCCACACTGGCGAAAAACCTTTTTCCTGCTCAGTTTGTGGTCAAGGATTCAGTCATATGAGTAGTTTAAAAGTCCACACAAGAACCCACACTGGCAAAAAACTTTTTTCCTGCTCAGTTTGTGGTCAAGGATTCACTCAAATGCAACACTTAAAAGTACACACAAGAACCCACACAGGTGAAAAACCTTTTTCCTGCTCAGATTGTGGTCAAAAATTTGCTCGCAAGGATCGGATTAAGAGACACGTGTGTATTGGTGTGAGAAGCAGTGGCCAATGACTGTTTTGTTTGTCATACATACTACCTTCATTAGATTGTGCACGCAGGTCAATTGTAGTTTGTTGAGTTTCCTCAAATCCTGTTGAAGATGGGCAGTACCGGTGCCTTACATTCAATTCAATTTTATTTGTGTAGCCCTGGATCACATCAAAATTGTCTCAAAGGGCTTTGCAGAGGCAATATGATACACAATCAGAAACAGCAAATGAAGCAACATGTGATTTGTCCAAACCTTGTATGACGTGGATCCACACGGTTGCCAAAAATATTGGCTTACCTGATTTAACTCTCAAGTTGAGTGGCATTATTTATATAATACTCGCCCTCTTTGAAACTACACTTTTCACAGCTAATATTTGAAATAGTAGACCCCAAATTACAACATTTCTAAATCATTCATCAATAGTATAATTACATAAAGATGCAAAATTATGATTGGCTCACAATTATTTTTTTGGGGCGGGCGATTATGATTTAAAAAGGTACTATTACTACTCTTGACTGACAGTGACTGTTACGACAGAGTATTGGGGACAAATAGAGGGAGGGGAAAAAATGATGGCATTTTACTCTTACTCCAAGGAAAAAGTCGGATTATTACGTAGGAGTAATGTAACTGAATAAGGGGCTACATACTTTAGGTACACGTACCTTAGCTGGGAGCTCCGACAAAGTATTCGTACAAATCCTTCGATTGATTAAAATTTGATGTAGATGAGCTAAAAGGTAACGGATTTCCTTATTTTGAAAACTGATTCTAAAACACAGCTTCACGGGATGCTTTCATTATTGTTAACTTTAGTGGAGGGGGCAAAGTGCTTCAGAAAGTACGCGGCTACTTATTCAGCTACATTACCCCTACGTAACAGGACGACTTTTTTTCCCCGTAGTAACAGTACGACTATGATCTCGTATTCCTCATTCTTTATTTTGGCCTAGTACTTGTACAAATTGGACAATGGTTATTAAAATTTTGGTTTTAATCATTCCGGCTTCACTCGATTTAAAATCTCTCGACTCTGCTTCAAATTTTAAAGGGCTTGTACTTAAATTTTATTCATTATACACAACTTGTTTTTATTCAGTCCTAGCCTCCCCTTCCCTTTGTTCAGAACAAGCCTACTTACAATTCTAATATTAAAATTCAAAACTGGGTTGTTACTAAAACCGATACTTTGTTACCAAGTCGATTCTAAGATTCAGAAAATGTGACAGGACTGCGTTTTTTGCAATACCGAAGTACCGCCGTTACAGACGCAGCAGATCTGGCCGCTTCTTTTGTGTGGCATACGAGGCGACACAAGTTGCTGGAAAAGCAGTCATTTACACCGCTAAAATGGGGGTTGTAAATAGGGCTGCAGCTATCGAATATTTTAGTAATTGAGTAATCGACTGAAAATTCTATCGATTAATCGGATAAAACAAATATATTTTTAGGTGAAGAGCAATTATAAATATACATGAGAAAACAAGACATTTCATCTAATCTTGAACCATTTTCAGTCAATCAATGTCTTTATTTTCGATGTATATTGTTGAAAACAGCCAACAATTGCATCTCAGATGTAACTAGAATAAAAAAAAAGACTAATTCACTGCTTTCACTCAAAAAAACTTTTAGATCTTATTTAAATAAATAAATAAATAAATACAAAATAATTATATATATGTATATATATATATATATATATATATATATATATATATATATATATCTTACCTAAAAATGCCGTTACGCTTGATAACACACATCACTTAAAAGTTAGGATTTTTTCCCACGTGTTTCAATTGAATTTCTCTTTGTGTCAAGCCATTTTTAAGTTCTAGTTAAGTTTTAGGTTAGTCTAAACTGCCGATGATTGTAAACTTTTATAGCAAAGTTTGATTTTTGCCTCAGCTAGCTACCAGTAAGCTAAACCGCGCTAGGCATTATGGGAAACGTAGTTTTGAACTGCTACGTTTGGAAACATGCTGATTGAATAGTTTGTCAGTTTATTTCGGTTTTTGTTTGTGTGCAATCTAGAACATTGAATGAGAACATCAATTGAATGGGAATAACAATTTGTCAAGGACAATTGTCGTGATAGTAATTTATAAAAATGTTGGCACATAGCGTACTGTGTGTATGTGTATTGACTGGACTACATTTCTATGGGTCTGCATCTTTATATATATATATATATATATATATTAGGGCTGTCAAACGATTTAAATTTTTAATCGAGTTAATTACAGCTTAAAAATCAATTAATCGTAATTGATCGCAATTAATCTAAATTCAAACCATCGATAAAATATGCCATATTTTTCTGTAAATTATTGTTGGAATGGAAAGATAAGACAAGATGGATATATACATTCAACATACGGTACATAAGGACTGTATTTGTTTGTTATAACAATAAATCAACAAGATGGCATTAACATTATTAATTTTGCAGGGGTCTCAAACCGATTCCACAAAGGGCCGCAGTGGGTCCTGGTCTTTGTTCCAACAGATCCAAAACAGACAGTTCAACCAATGAGGTTTCTGCTAAAGTAAGCAGCACCTGACTGCAATTAACTGATTACACTTGTTAGACACCAGATTGGTGAAAAGGGATTGTTCTCGTTTGGTTGGAATGAAATCCAGTACCCACTGCGGCCCTTTGAGGACCGGTTTGAGACCTGTGTGTTAAAGTGATCCATGGATAGAAAGACTTGTAGTTCTTAAAAGATGAATATTAGTACAAGTTATAGAAATGTTATATTAAAACGCCTCTTAAATGTTTTCGTTTTAATAAAATTTGTATAATTTTCAATCAAAAAATAAACTAGTAGCCCTATTCTGTCCTCAATGTGTGTGAGTACACAAATTGACAGATAGCGAACATAAGTTCCAAAAAGAAATCAGACGGTGTGGCAAAGTTGCATGGGCTTTACTGAAGTCATCTCTTTTTGACAGGCGCACGTTTCTTGTATTTTTGTAAAACTGAAAATAACAAGGCAATGTGTCAATAACTTGCATAAATCACAAAATAACATAAAATGTACACACACATGTCCATTTGAGCAGTAGCACTAGCCAATTAGCTCACAAGCATATAACAATGTAACTGCATTTCACCATATATGTGAACAAATTCAAATACACATCATTAATAACTATCTAATGCTCATGAATATAAACAAAGGAGGAATATAACTCACAAGCGATGCATGTATTAGACACAAACAGTGTGATGGGGCTATGAGAACTACCACTGAATACTGGATGCGGACGTTAGCTGGTCTGAATAGCACTGTCTATTAGTGTGAGTTCGCGTCGACATATAATCACGTCAGAAAAGCGCGCCGAAACCCAAATAATCTGCTGCACTGAATCGCCAGCAGAGGGCGACATTACGCAGCATAACATATGCAAGTCACACTCAAGCGCCAGCAGAGGGCGGAAAAACTCCATAAAACACAATTAACAAGTTGGCCTTTCACTGTACTGACATTTAAAGAGCATACGACACCAGAAAAAAAGTCTTAAATGGCATTATTATGTGAATTAGAATCATATTTTGAGACGATTCGACTATATACAACAATTTAGCAAAGCGCAGATGACGAGAAATTAGTCTTTTAATCTGCCGGTTAGCCACGCCTACAATTATAGGGCTTTAGCGTCCCCAACAGGTGGATGACGTCAGCGGTAGACTCGGCTCATCGGTTTTACTATTCAGCCCATTGAGGGGGAATTGTTCAGAACGAGGAAAACGAGACGAAGAGAGCTGCAAAATGTCATTGTTTCAGTCTCTCTACTCCCAATATTTTTACAGGATATTCTTTTTATCCAAGTATTTTTCCCCAATAGCTATATAAATGGCTTGCGAAGGACCAGTCAGCCCGTGGAGGGGGAACTATTCACAATGAGGAAAACGCGACGAGGAGAGCGGCAAAATGTCATTGTTTCTGTCTCTTTACTTCAATATTTTTACAGGATATTCTTTTTACCCAAGTACTTTCCCCAATTGCTAAATAAATGGCATGGTCATGACAAATAACTTGTGCTAAATGGAATATAAAATAATAAAAATCCATTTATTCAAGACGACATGGCAAAATTACTCCATAATGGTCAAAACAGTCGACTTTACCTTTACTGTCACACCTCCCGAACGATATTTTATGACACCTAAATCGGACATATGTCATTTCCCTTCCCCGGCTTCGGAGAATGTAAACAGACCAGAAGGAGTGACAGCTAGCCGACATGCTAACCCGAACCGAGGGATGTTTCAAAGTCTTCGAAGTGGAAAATCACACATAACTAGCCTGGATTATTTGACATGACGACCCGGTTGTCGAGTTTCTTTGCGGATCGGCAAACCGCCCGGCGGAGAGCAATTTACAGTTCGTTCCCCGGAGGAGGGTGGCTGCAGTTGTTGTGCAGCTAACGTGCTAACAGCTAACTGCTAATGTGCGTGAGGATAGCTTTTTACATGCCTATCAATGATCAAACGTAAGTAGTCCTTTATTTAAAGGAATTTTATAGTGTTTACTTTGTAATCACTGTATTCGTATTTGACATAATACAAAACAAGATGTTCACTCACTTCCTTGTAAGTCCAATGGTCCCACAGTAAATATCCACGGTGAATGGGAACCTTTTGAAACTCCAAAAAGGCGCATATGCCTCTCCCGCATACAGAATGATTTTTCTGCAGCCGTTTGGCTGGCGTGATGCAAAAAATAAAAGTATTAATCCGCAAAATCAGCTGAATCCTTCGTCCTCATACACAACAGTACACTGTAGCGTGAAGAGGACGTCTTCTACCCTACACGTCACAGCGCCCTCCTCCTCAATGCGAGACCAAAGCCGGAAGTCACTCATTTTCCTGGCGCGGGATTCAAAAAACTAAATAAATATAGCGATCGCTTCCACACACATCCAAGCGGTCCATATCATTCAGGAGCATAAAATACCGCGTGTATTATGAAATAAACATGCTTTTTCGTGTCACAAACACTTTAAATCTGTCTGAGCGGGCCTAGTGCGTTAATTGCGTCAAATATTTTAACGTGATTAATTAAAAAAATTAACGCCCGTTAACGCGATAATTTTGACAGCCCTAATATATATATATATATATATATATATATATATATATATATATATATATATATATATTTTTTTTTTTTTTTAAGTCATTATTTTTTTTCAAACTGCATTTTTCCATCCAGAGTGAGGAGGCACACTTTAAATATACTAAAGTGATATGGGCATCTTTGAGTGAACTTCGAGTAAAATTTAAGTATCTTGAGGCCGGGCTGAGGGTCCTCTTTTTTAGAAATCAAAATATGGTCACCCTAGCTAAGGGTCCCTTGTAGTCGTTAGCCGCCACGAACTAACCGCTAGCCGCTAGCACTAATCGCTAATGCTAATCGTTGGCCCCTTTAGCCACATGGTGGAGGCTGAATTTTGTTTGTTGCCAATTCACTTATCTAAATTGTTATTTATTTTCCTGCTTAATAATGAGCATACACATTGCTCATTATTGTGAATGATTAGCATTGTATGCATTATGTAAGCAGTGTATTTCATTTATATTAATGTTGTTCCTGTTAATTTAGATATGTTTATAATACAGTGTATGTTTGTAGGTTATATATATTATATTACTGACATGTTATATGGTTATCTTGTATTTACAGAAACCACAATACAACAAAATAAATCTCATACTGCTTTCATCATCATTAAAGGAAACAAATCCTGAATGTCCCCTGTTGAGTCTCTGGTCAGAGTCACAACTCCATAGCGGCGCCGGCTTTATAACACACACCCACTGAGGGATCCCCATCAAATTAACCCTCTTTTTCGGTTATTATTATTATCGTTATTTAATATATTATTATTTTATGTAGTTTTGTTCCATGAAGAATCCAGAAAGGGTTACTCTATTGTGGCTTTCTGAAAAACAATACATTTTTACATTTAGGCACTCCTGCAATCGTCACTTTTTTTTTCTGTTACAAACTGACCCCGACCCCTCGTCAGAGAAGGGAAAAGTTATGTGGCCCCCACAGGAAAAAGTTTGGGGACCCCTGCAATAGAGCATCTTTGGGATGTGGTGGAACGGGAGATTCGCATCATGTATGTGCAGCCGACAAATCTGCACCAACTGTGTGATGCCATCATGTCAATATGGACCAAACTCTCTGAGGAATGCTTCCAGCACCTTGTTGAATCTATGCCACGAAGAATTGAGGCAGTTCTGAAGGCAAAAGGGGGTCCAACCTGTTACTAGCATGGTGTACCTAATAAGTGAGTGTATACGTACAATTTTACCAAAGCAAAAGAATTCTATAGAGATCGAATTACGCAATCAATTTACATATAGACCCTACCCACGTGACGTCACAACTCCTTCCTCCTGACTGGTGCCGCCCAATTGTCCGTCAACACATCATGTTTCCCTGTTACGGCTACGTACATTCCTCCTATTTACGACGTGTTTTTCTGCTCGTTAACATTAATAATCAAAATGGTGAAGGCGTGTGTGGCGGTCGGTTGCAATAACAGAGAAGATAGACGGAGAAGACGGAGAGACTTGAAGTTCTACCGGATTCCGAGAGACCCGGAGAGAAGAGAGCGAGATGGGCTGCGCAATTCGACGAGAAAACTGGGCTCCAAACGATTACCACAGATTATGTAGTACTCATTTTATATCTGGTAAGATGCATTTAATATATATTTAGAGGGTTTTGGGCTGACAACCACAATTAAGATCATTGCTAGGCTAATCGCCAACAACATACACGTATGTATGTAGTGAGAGTGCTATCGCTAAACCATATAAACATTAAAAGCCCTAACTCCATTGACAAACGACATGAAATACATTAGACTTGACAGTGGATGTTAGCAATAACAAAAGATTTTGAATTGAAAATTTCGTAACTCACCTTTCCAAGCACAAGATAGATTCCTGCCGAATTTTCGTGGACGAGGACCTGTTTCACCCAACCAGCAACGAAGTATTTATAAGCCTCCAAGCTCTTAAAGTTTTTCAAACTTTCGTGAGAATAGGCTGATTTTGTGTGGACAAGATAGTTGTACAGTTCAGGGTAGCTAGCAGATGTCAGGCAAATACGGCGGAGACAGCGGGTCGAAAAACATCGATTTAGGCATCAAATATGGATCTGGCGAATGGATAAACTGAAGCTTTTCCACATAACGCCTTTTATGCAACGCATCAAGTGAGTTTACGGCATCCGAAAGCACCGGGTCTTCCATGAAATGTATTATAAATTGCTCGATCAATTGAGACCATTGATAATACAGACACAAAATGACGGACAAGTGGGCGGAACCATACAGCGAGCACGTGATTTTGTGACGTCGGTGGGAGAGTTGCGACTCTCTCATGTCGCCGCGGGTGGTCACATGCCTCATGTAGGCGTGTATAGTTACAAACACAAGCAGCGCTGTAATAGTATTCCATGAACCAGATAGCGGTGATTGCTCCATTTATGGTAAAAATAGATAAAATCACGTATTTTAAGTACTTGTTTGATTATGTCATTGCACTATAGTGTTTATAAATGCTAGTTTTACATTTGGAGTGGTAAGGCAACAACTGAAAACTATGTAAACTGTTACACAGAAGGGAAAGTTCCCATGTCTTGGAGGTAGTTTCATGTTTGTGTTAGCAATAGCATTGGAAATCAACTTATACATTGAAATGCAAGATGGATTCCCCCCCCACACCTAGAATACTGTTTTTCCAGAGAATGCCAAGATTTCCTTGATACACTTACCTGTGGTAATATATTACATAACGTATTACCCTTTGATAAAGAAAATATTTAATATTACAGTAATATTTTTTATTAAATAGGTAAAATTGGGTGTCATGATTCAGTGTTCAAACCTAACATTTTAGAGATCGTGATGGTTGGTTGTGCAGCTTTTGGATGCACCAATCGGTCTGAAAAGGGCTACCGAATGTATGGTTTCCCGAAGGACAAAGACCGGCAGAAACGATGGCTGGCAATGGTCAGCCGTAAAAATCTGAAATTGAAGGGGGCCAGCAACAACTATAAACTCTGTCATGTAAGTCACGGTATTATGACTTTTAAATTTTTTTTAAAAATTTTAAGTAGAATGGAAACTGATCTTGCGAACCAAACATCAGGAACACTTTGAGGAGGACCAGTTTACGCCAACGAAAGTAGGGCACACATTAAAATTGAGGCCAGATGCTGTCCCAACCATTTTCATTCATCGTTCGAAGCCAAAGAGGAGGAAACTTCCCTTTAGGAGTGTGCCTCCAACCAAAATTCAAATAGACCATACATATTGCACCAGGTTAAACTTGGGTATGATACAGACCAGCTGTCAACAACATTTCCCATGCCAAGTAATTCAAGGATAAACTACACTCCTAATAAGATAATTACATTTTTCATATTAATACATTCAGCTTCAAATACAAGAGGTCAGGAATTGTCCTGGGATTTACACACAAAATTTCGATCTACTTCATTGTTAGTTACTTCATAATTTAGCTTTATTTATGCATTTAATTTTCACCTATAACTAAACATTTCTGGTGGATACAACAGCAAAGCAGAACCAACTCCATGATATCACCAGACTGTTGACACATGGCAATGCCATAGCAGTTTCTGATTGTGGCAGATGATTTGATTCATGTAACAGTAATGTCCGTTATTTTTTCTTTTCCCTTTAGGAGTGTAGTGTACCCTTACTTTGGAGATGACAATAGGTGCAAATGTAAAAACACTGACTGCATATAAAATTAAGAATGCCTTGTTATTGTTACAGACATTCAGGGAGAAATTGAGGTGGGAAGGTTGGGCGAAAGTGAGCACAATGACAATGACGTATCCAGGCCAGGTGATCCAGGGGTGGATGAGCCGGGTGCCGACCAATCAGGAACCAGCGGTGGCGCCACAACACTAGGCCCAGATGCACCAGGGACCACGCTGTCAGGCAAAATGGCAACTGTGGAAGAATTAATGAAGGAACTTACAAGGGAGAAAATGAGAAGGAGAGCAGAGAGAGCTCTTAAAAAAACAAAAAAAAATTTTTCAAATGAAGAATATGGATGACGCTTCAGAACCCTTAGCAGACTTCCTCGACATCAGAACCTGTAGCTACAGTGCTTCTGATGTTGTGAGTATTGAGCAGCTGACAGAAGTATCACCACCTGAATTCACAAAGACAGAGTCATGTGTCCTTTACCATCTGGCAGGATGCATAGTGAAGAGGGTCATCAGCTTCTCACTCTGCAACCAATGCCAGTGTGCATTGGTTGAAGCACCTATCAATACCAACACAGAGAGTCAGAGTGCCGTCCTGCTGCAGATGAAAGAGTTTAAAACGGGTGCATTATACCGGCCATCGGATTAGGTCTTCACTCTCTTAAAGGATGTCGAGCATCTGTTCCGTTTGGTTACGAATGATTCCATCATGGAATCCTCCAATGTTGTGGAGCAGCTGGAAAGAAAGGCTATGAGTTTGCACAGCAACCTTCCCTCATGCCATGAGCTGAAAAAAAAATTGTGACAACTTACATTAGGCTGCGATTGAGAATTCAATCCATGTGCATCAAAGCTGAAAGGGAGGAAATATCAACGATTTCAATATTAAGAAAACAGGTTGCCATGCATTAACTAAAATCGCGCTAACAAGCACATAAAAGCCGGTTGTCTTCCAATACGCACAGATAAGTGTATGTCACAAAGGGCCTCTGAAAGAGATTTTAAAGAGATAATTACTTAATCAATATATCACAGGCGATACATTCCCAGTTAGTATAGCCATCTTTAAAAATAAGAATCACTCGTCAACCAAGACAAAATATATAATTACGCCATGCACATACAAATAAAGCTCAACATATACATCATAAAGCACCTCTAATAAAATACAGACGGTTGAAAATTCAAAAGAAGTCGGTTTTTAATCAACTTTCCTCCGAATATACGTTCCCAGTTAGCGTAGCCAGCTTTAAAAGTAAGAGAGAATCCCTCGTCAACCAAGACAAAATATATATATAATTACGCCATGCACATACAAATAAAGCTCAACATATACATCATAAAGCACCTCTGGTAAAATACAGACAGTTGAAAATTCAAATGAGGTCGGTTTTTAATCAACTTACCTCCGAATATACTTGACAGCCTGCCGTTCAAATGAATGGTGTCCGCCATGACAAATGCGATGTTTGTAACTATCCAAGGCTCCATAACACGGAAGTACCCGGAAGTAAAATCGTATAATGGATCCCTATGGGAGTGTCGTGACTCAATATATGGCACTGGGTAGGGTCTATTGTACATTTGGTTTTTTTCCCCATCAGGCACGAGCGTGAGGACCTTGCAGGTTTGATCAGGTTGATGGCGCTATACTTTCTTATTAGAGTGCTGGTGCTGGCGGGGTCCTCAGGAAATGACGTCATCAGGTAGCGGCCGTCAGCGAGGTGCATCCCTCGTTATGGCAGTAACTCAAAAACTACGCGGTCAATTATTATGAGAGGAGTCTGGCTGCAGCCCGCCTCTCTCAGTACCCTGCGCCGCTCCTCTCAGTACCCATCCCGCAGACAGGAAATGACGCAATACCGCCGCTCTCAGTCCCCTCAGACCGGAAATGTCGTCAACCCTTGCGACGAAAATAAGTTACGTTATTTCACCTCGCGAAGAAAACACGGTAAGTGGCCGCACTGAAAAAAAGTTTTTAAAAGCGTATGCATGTTTAAAAATGTTAGTTAAACAACACTTGCGGTGAAAATATGAAGTGTTTATTCTGAGTTGAAAAGACCGTACTTATATCTAGTATTCTTAATGTAATTTAAATAATGTATTCCTTTACTAACTGCATGTGACTTTGCTCTACTTATATTGTTTAATACGTACTGATGAATTCAGCAGCGAATTGGCTAATGCTGCTAATGCTTTTTACATTTTTTTTTCACAATGAACAGTCTTCTTTGTGTAGTTTTCATTATATTGCACTCTTATTTTTCATTATGTACATGCCTGCAATTCGCAGCTCGCTGTTTTTGTTGTTGTATGGTGTTGTTGTTTTGCCTTCATTTGTTTTTTCTGGTCCTTTGTCGTTTGAATGTTGTCACATGATCCAAATAGGACAAGGTTGTAATTGTTTTTTCTTGATATTGTTACTCTGCTTAGCTATATATTTTTTCATTATTTTGTTTTTTTTTTACTAGCTCCAAGATCACCACCCCATTGGGAAGAAACTAAATCACGACCCCCAAATGGTATTCTTCCCATGCAGATACAGGGATGTCACACAGATCCAAATGGAAGTAAGTAGCATAAGTAGTAATGTACTTTAGATTTTGGACTGTGCTTAACACTTTTTTTTTGATAGACATCGAACACAGTAAAACCCACGTGGCAGACAGGACCAATGGTGACAATATAAGACCATGCCGAGCTTCATGGACGGTTCAAACTCATCCTGCCCAGGAACGGCTGGTATGTTTTTATGTCTGAGACAAATGTTGTGCTCAGTGGAAATCTGGATAGGCTTATTATTCCTTATATTAGTTAACAATTGGACATAATTGATTATTTACTCTTTGTTTATTTAACCAATCAACATTCTCATTAGCTTATGCAAATCTTGAATATAAAGAGGCCAGAAATGGTGTTGATTGTCTAAAAAAAGAAAGTTTGATTGACACGTGCTGACTTTTGGAACGTTGGCCTGAACAATGAAATGGAATCAACTGTGAATTTTGAGGATTTAGTTTCTCTAAAGAACATAATGTCACTTGTACAATTAAGTAAAATGTAACTTTTTGTGTTTGTTTTTTGCAGATATGAAATGCATATTTATAACTTGTCTAACAAGTAGCTCATTCAAAGGTATAAAAAAGTATTTTTTGGCGTGTGTAGGGTATTTTAACTATGTAGCCTACACCTACAGAATGCTTGTATGGGCTCATGTAGGTGTCTGCGTACGTTTGTATTTATATAACATATGTCCGTGTGTATAGATTATGTTTTTTTCAGGGAAGGACCATATTTGTGGCTGACCCCTATGTTGTTGCAACATGGTGAAAGCCTACAGGATGTGACCCACACATGCATTTGCCTGTAAGGCTGATTAGTAACAACTACAACTTGGAGCATTGGTTCATTTTCAAAGAACAGTCAAATCATAACAAATTAAATGATCCAAATTCCAATTATTTGTGGGAAGAAAAACAGATCCAATCATGAGATCAGGGAACTATTGTTATCTCTAATGAAATTCAGTATCCATTCATATTGGCATGGCGTTTCCATGATGATCCAGAATAGCCTTGTTTGGTTTTGAAGGTATGTTCCAGTCGATCCTTTTATGTTGCCCCTTCAATTAAAGCAGAATTGCACTCCAGATGATTCATCCAATCATTTGAAGCAAATTTCTAAAATGCCACTCTAAAATTGCGAATGTTTTGTTTCAAGGGCGTTGGCCCGGTCTCAACATTGGTAGGGACGAATATAATGCAAGTAAGGTTGCTCAAAAGTTGGTGGGGACAACTTTAGCATCCTGAAAAGTTGGTCGTGTTATGTCCCTACCGTCCCTATGCAAACCTACGCCCTTGTTTTGTTTGCATGAATCATTTAAACCTGACTGGTTGGTGTTCTTATGCATGGAAACACGTTTGTAATTGTTTAACTACTGTATTTAATATGAACCTATATTTTCAATTGCAGAAAACGTTGACAGTCAATCAACAGGGGGACATGGAAAGAGAGGATTGGAAGTGAAATAGAGGTATTTGTAAAAGTGTGTATATTCATTGATTCAAAACTTTAAGGAAGTGACTCGGTTAAATTCTTACGTTAGGGTTTTCCGGGACAGCCATAGGGGAAGGACTGTGGCATCTTCATGTTGATGGTAGGTGAGTTTAACTGTCCAATTTTGTCCTCTGTGATATTTGTATTCATTTATCCATTTGTAGTATGCTCTTTGCACTGTTCTGGATGCTCTCTTTGAGTTTAACCATTGTAAAATGAAGTTCACCGAATCATTCAAATTGGGCTACAAAATATCCTTGTCGTTATTCTTTATTTACACTTGTTTTTAATTTTTGTTAGACTGATATGCCAACTCTGAGGAAGTGGTGGTGTATATTGCTAGCGGACAATTTCAAACTTGGGTGCATGGTAAGTCTTTGAAACTGTTGATATGGCATTCATAGGAAAGTAGGTGCACAGCACCTTAATTCTTTGTTGGAAAATGTGGAATACTTATTTTTGTATTTTTTCAACTTATGTGAGCCACAGGAAAGAGTTTGCCCATTGGACAGATGAGGCAAAAGCATTACTGCAGGGTGAAGTGCCACCAGTCTATCGGTTACAGAAGTGAAATTCGAATATAATTGCTGAGGTCAGCTTTTAAAGACTTTTTAGTGTCCATTACTCTGACGCACTTTTGAACATGCCCCCCTTTATTCACTGATTTATTTTTAGGAAGAGGTGCAACCACAGCTCCTTCAAGTTAGTGGTGGCCCACTCCAAAAAGATATGGCGGGAAAAAATGGTAAGATTGTTTATATACCTAGTTTAATGCAATGCCTAAAAAGAAAAATCAAGTATAAAATTAACAAAGCATCATTTTTATTTTACTTATGTAATATTCAAATAGCTCTTTTCTTTCTCTTTTCCAATGAACAGTTTTGGTAAAAGGATTGTGCAAGACAGCACAAAAGCCTCGGACAGGGATAGGGGGGGAAAAAAAATCAATGCAGTAGGAGTTCCCAAGCATCCTGCAGATGGAAGAGGATGAGCACGAACTACAATGTCTTGGAGCCATTCAAGTTCTGTTTCAACCATCTGGAAGATGGATTTACCTTTTTTGAGGAGATTGTTGACTAAAGAAAATATCTATTCTCTCGATAATAATAAAAAATAATAAAACTAAAAAAATAAAGTTTACCACATCAGAACTGGTTGTATTGAGTTCATTTTTCTACACTTATAAATTAGTTGTTTTTTTTTTCTTTTATCCCAGATGTTAGTTGTAGGTAGTTTTAATTACCTGTGATGAAGGCGGGAGTGCTTGCCGAAAAATGTCAGGTAATCAAAACAACCTACAACTATTGTCTGGGATAAAAGAAAAAAACAACTAACACATGACAACTTTTGTCATTTCTGTTTGAAATAAAGGTGCCTTTCCTGGAGCAGAAAGTTTAATATAGTTTCTGAATTAGTTAATTAGGATCTTCACCCACATGAATGAATTTAAGTAGCAAAATGAAAGACAAAATTGGTTTGGTTGCAACATTGAGAGAATATTACGTTTTTGATACATTAAATTGTAATGAAGCTATATTAATGTGTCCGTTCATAAAAATGTAAGGATGACAGCAATTTTGTAATAATTCTCAATTGGAGTATATTTTACAATTGACAAACTAAAGTACACACTGTGATAGGTCACAGGCGATCTTTCAGTCACTAATTAAACCTTTATTGCAGTAGTGTGTATTTTAATTTTGATGTACTGTAACCGTGTTTTTCATTTAGGTAAAATCAGCAGGCTTTAACAAACTGACCGCGCTTAAAGAGTTAATCTCCCGATTACACCAAATCAATTTAAGGAGCATGTAAATAAATTATTATTTAAATAATAATGAGTGATGCTGAAACCGAAAATAAAAGACGTGCGAAAAGAAAAGTAAACTAGTATTTACGTTCGAATGGACGCAAACTATTACGATAAAACCGGAAGCTCGGAGCTCGAGCGCTGCTTCATGTTGTCATTTCCGGTCTGAGAGCTGCGATATTGCGTCACTTCCTGTCTGCGGGATGGGTACTGAGACGAGCGGCGCAGGGTACTGAGAGAGGCGGGCTGCAGCCAGACTCTCTTGATTATTATTGTTTTTTTTTTTTAAATATGAGTTTTGAGACAGCGAATGTTGCATTTCATACAATTTAACCGAATAAAACGTTCAAGAACGATATACAATTTGTATTTACTTTCACGCTTGCTTAAGTCGTGAATGGTGTGAACAACTGTACATTTGTCAAAGGAGGCATCTCGGCTCCGAGCTAATGAGGAAAACATGAACACAAACTAAGTGAGAAGCGTTCCAGTTTCACGTTGGACAAAGAAAAGTACGCAAAAAAAAAAAAAAAAAAAAAAAAGCAGGCGGTGTCGTATACGTGCGCGTCATGCGTCATGACGTAGAGGATGTGAGTGGCTTGAGTAGCCGTCCGATTGCTTTGGGAAAAGTGGTGCTACTTTGAAGACAATCCACTTATCCCCACGACGTAATGTAATCGATTGAAAGGTGGCAGGTATTTTCGAACAAGAATCCGTTCACTCTCGCCTATGCTTCGTGTCGTTTGGGTGCACGTTGAAACTTCGAGGCCTGCTTAGCCTAGCCCACGGCTATGCGGACAGGATGTGTGTGGCGCATGCGCAGTAGCGGAGCTACGCTCGGAGCTAGCCACGCAAGCCGCACTCTCGTCTCAACACAGAGTTACCGGTGCAACAAACAGCTTTTTGTGCGGAGTTTACCCACTAAGTTCGCGAGGCAGGAGTTCCAGACCTACTCGACTGGAACAAGATCGAAAGATTTGGTCCGTCCATCTTCAAGTGTTTGTGTGCTCGTTGAAGCTTCGCAGCCTAGTTATCTTAGCATAGCTTAGCTTGCGAACAGAACAACGTGGTTCGACGCTTGAACATCAAGTTGGAGCCTCCTATAGTGTGCAAAATGAGCGCAAGAAGGACGCCAACCACAAAGTTCGAGGCGGAACTTTCTGGCGCAAAAGATAAGCGACAACATCAACTGTCGGCTGCCTGCAAAATGCAAGTAAAAGTTGTTCTTCACAGACTCTCAGGTTGGTTCACCGATTCGGGAAATAATATTCATTTATTGTCCACGTGGTGTTGAATTTGAATTGAACGATGAGCATTCACCAAGGCCTCCCTGTTTAAATGAATTGGGCGTCTATAGTTTTTATTCTTAAAGATCATCCTTTATTGATACCCGTAGGGAAATTTGAACCCTGACGTCGCGAGAGATAACTACCCGTCTTCAAGTTTTGCACAAAGGAAAGACCAAAAAATATTTCAAGGATTTTCTTGTTTCAGAAATCAGGGTTTCCCCTAGGATTTTTTAAAACTGTGGTGGTGGGGTGCATCGGAGTCGGACAGCCTCTCCATGTCGTTTCACGGCAAATGTTTTTCTCTTGAAAATTCCTGAAAATAGAGCAATGCTGTATTTTTGCCCTTGCCTCCTGGCGCAAATTCATTCAAACTTTGCCTTCCGTCCACCGCTCACTTTCATTACAGTATTTTGGATCAGACTTTTCGGCGAGAGTAAGCGGTGGACAGCCGTCTTGGACGGAACAGTAAGTTTGAATGAATTTGCGCCGAGAGGTGGGGCCCAAGAGCGCTGCCGCGCAAACGTCAAATGCGCCTCCAAAGCAGATGGGCAGGTGTACTTATATCTGTGCTATTCGACTGTTTCGGCGGACGGATACGCAATCATGGCTGATGAAACCTTGATAAATGTGCTTTTTTTTCCCGCAAGCTCTGGGACACTCAAAAAATGACTCTTACCTCTCCTTGCTAAGCTAAATAGTACCTCGATGTTTGTTTATGTGGAAATGTAGTTCACGGACAACAACAAAAAACGATTCACCTTCTCACCGAAACTAGTAACTCTTTACATGGGTATTAGAATTACCCCTCTACTCCTTGAAATGGGTCAAGGCAAGGCAAATTTATTTATATAGACCAATTCAACACAAGGCAATTCAAAGTGCTTTACATCATATGAAGATCATAAAAGACAAAGAAGGACTATTATTGTTGTGGTAATGTAGTACTATTAATTTCAATTTATTCATACACACATTTGTATTCACAAAGTGTACATCATCTCATAATGCTGAGCTAGGATCATGTGTGAATCCGGTCTCTTTAAGAAGCTACTCAAAGCTTATAGACCCTACCCACCGACGTCATAAAACCACGTGCTCGCTGTATGGTTCCGCTCACTTGTCCGTCATTTTGTCTCTGTATTAGCATTGGTTTCAATTGATCGAGGAATTTAAAATGCATTTCATGGAAGACCCGGTGCTTTCTGATGCCGTAAACTCATTGGATGTGTTGCATAAAAGGCGTTATGTGGAAAAGCTTCGTTCTATACAGTCGCCAGATCCATATTTGATGCCTAAATCGATGATTTTTGACCGGCTGCCTTCACCGTCTCTGCCTGACCCTGATATTTACAACTATCTTGTACACACAAAATCAGCCTATTCTCACGAAAGTTTGAAAAACTTTAAGAGCTTGGAGGCTTATAAATGCTACGTTGCTGGTTGGGTGAAACACGTCCTCGTACACGAAAATTCGGCAGTAATCTTGTCCTCTGAAGGTGAGTTACGAAATTTTCAATTCAAAATCTTTTGTTCTTGCTAGGGCAGGGCGGTAAACCAAAAATTTACCGTCACCGAAATTCTTAACGATGACCGACGAAATTTTGACCATGTCGGTAAATTCGGTAAATTAATAAAACAAGAAAATATAGTCTTTTCATCCCGCTTTGATTCTGTGTTGTTCGTCTATGTTCATTCCCCTTTAAGAAAGCAGTCAATGGGCTTATGTAGGGAGTCACGTGATCATCAAGAAGCCAATCAAACAAAAGCCCGGTAAGCTAACACTAGCAGCTAACGCTACAAGCAAAACGTGATGGAGTGTGGCTTAAGGGAGGTTCACCAAACTTTCAACAGACATTTAGTAGACTCTTGGTGGCATCCAGACGGGCTTTCACCCGCTTTCCTCCCTTGTTCTCACGATTTCCGGAGATGGTGCTTTCAGTGCTTTCTACTGGTAGCCAGGCTAACGCTAGCTAGCGGCTAACGCTACAAATGAACGTGATGGAGTCGGATAGCGGCTCTAACCTTGTCGAAACGGCTGAACGTAATGAGTGGATTGGGCACGGACTGCATCTCGCAATTACTATGTGGCGTTATTTTGTATCTGTGTGTGATTCCTCTGATAGCTTTTGTGATGGTAAATCATTCAGCATAAAGTACAATCCAACGGCGAAACTTATAATGACTGAGAAATGGCCCCAGCTATTTTTCTCTATGTGCTTATTTCTGTGTCATTATTGCTATCATAAAATCTTAAGCGTTTCATTTGAAGAAGATCAATATAGCTTTAAAGAGCATACGACACCAGAAAAAAAGTCTTAAATGGCATTATTATGTGAATTAGAATCATATTTTGAGACGATTCGACCATATACAACAATTTAGCAAAGCGCAGATGACGAGAAATTAGTCTTTTAATCTGCCGGTTAGCCACGCCTACAATTATAGGGCTTTAGCGTCCCCAACAGGTGGATGACGTCAGCGGTAGACTAGGCTCATCGGTTTTACTATTCAGCCCATTGAGGGGGAATTGTTCAGAACGAGGAAAACGAGACGAAAAGAGCTGCAAAATGTCATTGTTTCAGTCTCTCTACTCCCAATATTTTTACAGGATATTCTTTTTATCCAAGTATTTTCCCCAATAGCTATATAAATGGCTTGAGAAGGACCAGTCAGCCCGTCAAGGGGGAACTATTCACAATGAGCAAAACGCGACGAAGAGAGCGGCAAAATGTCATTGTTTCTGTCTCTTTACTTCAATATTTTTACAGGATATTCTTTTTATCCAAGTATTTTTCCCCAATAGCTATATAAATGGCTTGAGAAGGACCAGTCAGCCCGTCGAGGGGGAACTATTCACAATGAGGAAAACGCGACGAAGAGAGCGGCAAAATGTCATTGTTTCTGTCTCTTTACTTCAATATTTTTACAGGATATTCTTTTTACCCAAGTACTTTCCCCAATTGCTAAATAAATGGCATGGTCATGACAAATAACTTGTGCTAAATGGAATATAAAATAATAAAAATCCATTTATTTAAGACGACATGGCAAAATTACTCCATAATGGTCAAAACAGTCGACTTTACCTTTACTGTCACACCTGCCGAACGATATTTTATGACACCTAAATCGGACATATGTCATTTCCCTTCCCCGGCTTCGGAGAATGTAAACAGACCAGAAGGAGTGACAGCTAGCCGACATGCTAACCCGAACCGAGGGATGTTTCAAAGTCTTCGAAGTGGAAAATCACACATAACTAGCCTGGATTATTTGACATGACGACCCGGTTGTCGAGTTTCTTTGTGGATCGGCAAACCGCCCGGCGGAGAGCAATTTACAGTTCGTTCCCTGGAGGAGGGTGGCTGGAATTGTTGTGTAGCTAACGTGCTAACAGCTAACTGCTAATGAGCGTGAGGATAGCTTTTTACATGCCTATCAATGATCAAACGTAAGTAGTCCTTTATTTAAAGGAATTTTATAGTGTTTACTTTGTAATCACTGTATTCGTATTTGACATAATACAAAACAAGATGTTTACTCACTTCCTTGTAAGTCCAATGGTCCCACAGTAAATATCCACGGTGAATGGGAACCTTTTGAAACTCCAAAAAGGCGCATACGCCTCTCCCGCATACAGAATGATTTTTCTGCAGCCGTTTGGCTGGCGTGATGCAAAAAATAAAAGTATTAATCCGCAAAATCAGCTGAATCCTTCGTCCTCATACACAACAGTACACTGTAGCGTGAAGAGGACGTCTTCTACCGTACACGTCACAGCGCCCTCCTCCTCAATGCGAGACCGAAGCCGGAAGTCACTCATTTTCCTGGCGCGGGATTCAAAAAACTAAATAAATATAGCGATCGCTTCCACACACATCCAAGCGGTCCATATCATTCAGGAGCATAAAATACCGCGTGTATTATGAAATAAACATGCTTTTTCGTGTCACAAGCACTTTAATGTGTGTGTCTCTCTCTGTTTGTTTGGGGGTTCATTTGTGCGTGCATTTATTAAAAAATGCACTGGGGGGACCCTGAAACCATAATGTAAACACTTGTATTTAATAATTATGTCACAGCAGCCATTAACAATAAGTTGTCTTTTTGAAGTGTACTGTTCAAGCTGCAAGTCATTTGTGTTACAATGACATGTTTACACAGGCATATTGATTTTGATAGTGTACATACTTGAATTCTTATTGCTTACAATACATTTTTATAAACTTAATGTTTAGACTGCATGTGCAATTGTTAAATACAGTATATGAAATTGAATGCTGGTAAATAAATCAACAAGAAACAGTTAATCTGTATTTCATGCATTGATTCAGATTTTCAAATTATATAACAGTACGCTTGGGTGAATTTATCGTCATTTATCGTTATCGAGATAAATCTGTTCAATTTATCGTGATACATGTTTAAGGCCATATCGCCCAGCCCTAGTTCTTGCTAACATCCACTGTCAAGTCTAATGTATTTCATGTCATTTGTCAATGGAGCTAGGGCTTTTAATTTTTATATGGTTTAGCGATAGCACTCACTACATATATACGTGTATGTTGTCGGCGATTAGCCTAGCAATGATCTTAATTGTGGTTGTCAGCCCAAAACCCTCTAAATATATATTAAATGCATCTTACCAGATATAAAATGACTACTACATAATCTGTGGTAGTCGTTTGGAGCCCAGTTTTCTCGTCGAATTGCCGCAGTCAATCGCGGCCTCCTCTTCGGGTCTCTCGGAATACGGTAAAAATTCAAGTCTCTCCGTCTCTGTTTTTGCAACCGACCGCCACACACGACTTCACCATTTTGAGTATTAATGTTGACGAGCAGTAAAACGTGCAATAATAGGAAGAATTTACGAAGCGCTAATGCATTTCTATGACGAGTATGCGGACATCATGGCGCGGGGGCGTGGCTGTGACGTCACGTGAGTAGGGTCTATACCCTACCCACCGACGTCACAAAACCACGTGCTCGCTGTATGGTTCCGCCCACTTGTCCGTCATTTTGTCTCTGTATTAACATTGGTTTCAATTGATCGAGGAATTTAAAATGCATTTCATGGAAGACCCGGTGCTTTCTGATGCTGTAAACTCACTGGATGTGTTGCATAAAAGGCGTTATGTGGAAAAGCTTCGTTCTATACAGTCGCCAGATCCATATTTGATGCCTAAATCGATGATTTTTGACCGGCTGCCTTCGCCGTCTCTGCCTAACCCTGATATTTACAACTATCTTGTCCACACAAAATCAGCCTATTCTCACGAAAGTTTGAAAAACTTTAAGAGCTTGGAGGCTTATAAATGCTAAGTTGCTGGTTGGGTGAAACAGGTCCTTGTACACGAAAATTCGGCAGGAATCTTGTACTCGGAAGGTGAGTTACGAAATTTTCAATTCAAAATCTTTTGTTCTTGCTAACGTCCACTGTCAAGTCTAATGTATTTCATGTCATTTGTCAATGGAGTTAGGGCTTTTAATGTTTATATGGTTTAGCGATAGCACTCTCACTACATACATACGTGTATGTTGTCGGCGATTAGCCTAGCAATGATCTTAATTGTGGTTGTCAGCCCATAACCCTCTAAATATATATTAAATGCATCTTACCAGATATAAAATGACTACTACATAATCTGTGGTAATCGTTTGGAGCCCAGTTTTCTCGTCGAATTGCAGCAGCCCATCTCGCTCTCCTCTCTCCGTGTCTCTCGGAATCCGGTAGAACTTCAAGTCTCTCCGTCTATCTTCACTGTTATTGCCACCGACCGCCACACACGCCTTCACCATTTTGATTATTAATGTGCATTCGGGTCGGGTCGGGCCCACATTTTAAGCATTCACGTTCGGGTCAAGTCGGGTCGGGCCGCCATGCCGGACTAATAAATTATTTAAAAAAAAAAAAAAAATTTAAATAAAAAAATAAAAATAAATAAATAAATATATAAAAATTTGGAGAGCAGGCTCTCTGTATTGCGCTTTTGCTTGTGCGTGTGTGCACGAACGCCGTGGCGCCGGCCGCTTTTTGTTCTTGTCCTCCCTCTCTGCACCGAGTGTACACAACTCATCCTCTTGGTACTTTTCCAATTTGGAGCAGAAAGAAGCTAAAAACAAACTGAAGACGAGGGAATGGAAGAGGCAAGAATTTCATTTGATCGTGGAAGATGCAACAAAAAACTGTGTCGGCTTCGTCGAATGTAACAAGTGCGGCACATTGCTCTCGTACAACAGCAAAAAGACTGGCACTTCGACGCTGAGCAGGCATCTTAAAAGCTGTGCGGGCAAAAAAGAAACTGCTCAAACATCTTTATTATCCTTTGTTTCGAGGGCCGCGCCTCTTCGAGTAAAGCAGAAAATAATGGAGAAGTGCGGCAATTTTATTTCTGCACGACGACGACCAAAAAATATAACCAGTGTAAGTATAACCCATAATATCCTGCTGTTCAAATCGCCATTTTTAGTCAGAGCCGGTCTAATTATGTCACAGTAATAAAGAGCAAGACAAGAGGCGGGGGCCGCAAGTTGCCGACTGCAGGCAAGGCCAGCCCGCAGTTTAAAGCTTTTATTTCATTTTTATTTTTTATTTTGGTATTGATGTCGTTACAATAAAGAATGTTATTTCAAAGCATTTGTAGTTTTATTTTATTTTTTTTGCTGCTGTTCCCTCTCCTTGTCAGAGAGGCGCGTCCATGTGAGAACAATATCCCACACACTCAGAAATATGTTTAACAAACTTTCCCAGCGTTATTTCGTTGAGTGAATGCTTTGATAATTCTCAAAAAAATATGTAGATTATTTAAACATTAAGAAAACTTGCGTTTTTTTCTGCCAACTTGAAGAAATGAAAATAAATTGCTGCTGCTGCGTTTTTTCCGCGTCACTCAAAAAAAAAAAAAATCGGGTTTTTCGGGCTCGGGCTTGCAAATCTAGTTAAGTGATCGAGCTCGGGCCGGGTCGGGCCTCAATACCAGCGGGCCGTGTCGGGTCGGGCTGGATTTTTTAGGCCCGAACTAGGCTCTAGCTGACAACCACAATTAAGATCATTGCTAGGCTAATCGCCGACAACATACACGTATGTATGTAGTTAGTGCTATCGCTAAACCACATAAACATTAAAAGCCCTAGCTCCATTGACAAATGACATGAAATACATTAGACTTGACAGTGGATGTTAGCAAGAACAAAAGATTTTGAATTGAAAATTTCGTAACTCACCTTCCGAGCGCAAGATTCCTGCCGAATTTTCGTGTACGAGGACCTGTTTCACCCAACCAGCAACGTAGCATTTATAAGCCTCCAAGCTCTTAAAGTTTTTCAAACTTTCGTGAGAATAGGCTGATTTTGTGTGGGTATCAGATGTCAGGCGAAGCCAGCGGGTCGAAAAACATCGATTTAGGCATCAAATACGGATCTGGCGAATGGATAAACTGAAGCTTTTCCACGTAACGCCTTTTATGCAACGGATCCAATGAGTTTACAGCGTCAGATAACACCGGGGCTTCCATGAATTGCTCTATAACTTGCTCGACTAATTGAAAACAATGAGAATAGGTCTGAAAAAGAGGTACAGTATGGCGGCCGGAAACAGCGACACGCCCATTTTGTGACGTAGGTGAGTAGGGTCTATATAAGGGGATAAGTTTGCAGACACTGCATTCTGCCCTAACGTCATCAGACTTTTAACCAATTTAAATGTCTCCAAATGTTACTGCGTTTTCGGCTCATCTTGAAGGCCTACAAACCGCGTTCGTGTGTCGTCTTTTCCTCCTCCTCCTGTGTGTCTGTGGCTGTGCACTTGCAGCTGTGCGACGGACGGTGCTCAGCGTGGCGTGCACTCCGTGGCGTGGCGTGCAGTACGACCAAGCCCCTGGCCTCTCCCCTTTCTCCCACTCTGCGCACGGCACTCCCTCACCTGAGCCACTGCTACACCTCGCTTCAGACACGTGAGAAAGTGGGAGCGAGCGCGAGAGAGAGAGAGGGAGGGAAAATAAAGAGCCGGCTCTCGAGGGAGGGTGCCGGTGTTGTGCCGGCTCCCTTCGTTCACTTCAAAGAGCCGGGTCTTTGTACCGGCTCGTTCGCGACCGACACATCACTAAATGACAGCCCAGAATGCATCTTGTACACACGCGCACATATACTCTCTCTCTCTCTCTCTCTCTCGCTCACTCAGCCAGTCTAACCTCACGGCCTAGGAGCTGGAAGGACGGTCCATAAGATATATCATTTGTCTTGTGTCTTGCAGGTTTCAGCAAATATCTTGGTCCTGAGTGGCAGGGGTCTGAGTCTCCTGACATTCAAGAGGAAGTTGAGCATCCGCAAATGAAACAGGAAAAGCCAGAACGCCCTCAACAGCAAAAGAGAGAAGTACAACTTGCAATCAAAAAGGAGGAGGTAGAGTTGCCAAACGTTAAAGAGGAGGAAGATATCACCATGTCCACTGGTGAGCCCTTGAATAGCGAGTATGGTCTGAGTGAGCCCAGCAGAGGGACGGAGCCTCCAAGCAGCAGCTCAAAAGATGGACTGGAAGCACACATTTTCATCGCACCATCAGATAGAAATGGCGGCACGTCACACTCACCTTACAAAGATGATGGTCATAAGAAATCTCACTGTGTGGAAACCTTTGCTAATAACTATACTTGTCGTTTGCATATGAAGAGCCACACTGGTGAAAATCGTCTTGTCTGCTCAGATTGTGGTCAAAAATTCAGTTCCAAGAACACTTTAAAAAATCACACAAGAACTCACACTGGTGAAAAACCTTTTCCCTGCTCAGTTTGTGGTCAAAGATTCGGTCGAAAGGGCAGCTTAAACAGACACACAAGAACCCACACTGGTGAAAAACCTTTTCCCTGCTCAGTTTGTGGTCAAGGATTCAGTCTTAAGAGTAACTTAAAAGTACACACAAGAACCCACACTGGCGAAAAACCTTTTTCCTGCTCAGTTTGTGGTCGAGGATTCAGTAATAAGAGTGCCTTAAAAGTACACACAAGAACCCACACTGGCAAAAAACCTTTTTCCTGCTCAGTTTGTGGTCAAGGATTCACTCGAAAAGATAACTTAATCGAACACACGAGAACCCACACTGGCGAAAAACCTTTTTCCTGCTCAGATTGTGGTCAAGAATTCATTTATAAGAGTGCCTTAAAAGTACACACAAGAACCCACACTGGTGAAAAACCTTTTTCCTGCTCAGTTTGTGGGAAAAGATTCACTCAAATTACAGACTTAAAAGTACACACAAGAACCCACACTGGTGAAAAACCTTTTTCCTGCTCAGTTTGTAGAAAAAGATTCACTCAGAAGACCACCTTAGATGCACACACAAGGACCCATACAGGTGAAAAACCTTTCGTCTGCTCAGTTTGTGGTCAAGGATTCAGTCTTAAGAGTAGCTTAAAAGTACACACAAGAACCCACACTGGCGAAAAACCTTTTTCCTGCTCAGTTTGTGGTCAAGGATTCTCTCAAATTCAACAATTAAAAGTACACACAAGAGCCCACACTGGTGAAAAACCTTTTGTCTGCTCAGATTGTGGAAAAAGATTCACTCAGAAGGGCGCCTTAAACACACACACAAGAACCCACACAGGTGAAAAACCTTTTTCCTGCTCAGATTGTGGTCAAAAATTTGCTCGCAAGGATCGGCTTAAGAGACACGTGTGTATTGGTGTGAGAAGCAGTGGCCAATGACTGTTTTGTTTGTCATACATACTACCTTCATTAGATTGTGCACGCAGGTCAATTGTAGTTTGTTGAGTTTCCTCAAATCCTGTTGAGGATGGGCAGTATTGGTGCCTTACATGTGATTTGTCCAAACCTTGTATGACGTGGATCCACACGGTTGCCAAAAATACTGGCTCACCTGATTTAACTCTCAAGTTGAGTGGCATTATTTATACAATACTCTCTCGCTTTCAAACTACACTTTTCACAGCTAATATTTGAAACGGTAGACCCCAAATTACAAAATGTCTAAATCATTCATCAATAGTATAATAAAGATGCAAAATTATGATTGGTTCACAATTATTAGTTTTTTTGGGGATGGTGATTATAATTTAAAAAGTCACTATTTCTACTCTTGCCTGACAGTTGCTGTTACAACAGAATATTGCGGACAAATAAAGGGTGGGGGGAAAATGACAAGATTTTACTCTTACTACAAGGAAAAAAAGTATTATTACATAGGAGTAATGTAACTGAATAAGGGGCTGCATACTTTATGTACATGCACCTTAGCTGGGAGCTCAGACAAAGTATTCGTACAAATCCTTCGATGGATTAAAATTTCATGTAGATGAGCTAAAAGGTAACGGATTTCCTTACCTTTTAAGGAAATCCGTTACTCCGTATTTATTCCGTATTGTTTTTGAATGAATGAATGCTTTATTTTGGACATTTGAAAATAAAATTTAAAAAAAGACAAAACCAATGATAATACTTGAGATAACAAAAACAATGTTTAAGACGATATTAAAAATGATATCAGAATGTATTCATTGTGTCCAAAAAGGAGTAGGATGAAGCATTTGCTTATTAAAACCTTCACCCCCTTTTCTATTCCTTAATTATATCAGTCCGCCCTATTTAACGAGTCTTCATATCAACAAAGAAATAAAGTAAATAACCATATACATAAGATGCAAGAGAAAAATAAGGACCAGACAATACAGAAACGTGAAAACCCCCTATTATTAAAACCCTTCTTCTTCCCTATACCCTGTGCATGTGCCACTTCCTAAACTGCTTGGACATTGCTTGACTAATTCCACAGCCTCACTTCACAAACAGAAACACAAAACTTTTTAATGTAGTCCGTACCCTCTGAGGCTGTCAGTGAAGCTCCCCTCTCAAACTGTATTGACCTTCTCTGTTAAAAGACAATTTCTGGAAATTGGCAGGAAATGACCTGTGTATAGCCATATACATGAGCTGAGCTGTTTGAAAATGAACCAAATCCGTGACTTTTAATATTCTGAATTTTAAAAATAACATATTAGTATGATCCCTATAACCAGCATTATGTACTATTCTTATGGCTCATTTTTGCAAAATGGATAGTGATTTTATTCTACATTTATAAGTGCTACCCCAGACCTCTGCACAGTCGTGTAAATATGGCAGGATTAAAGAATGTGGAGCAATTTATTGTCAAGACTGTGTTTAGCTTTATTCAGGACTGATATGCTTCTTGATACTTTGTATATGTTTTATATGAGCTTCCCAGTTAAACTTGTCATCAATAACTACCCCAAGAAACTTGTTCTCATATAGACCCTTTCAGTTTCACCCCATCTATCTGTATTCGTATTTGACTATATTTATTGTATCTGCTAAAATACATGAATTTGTTTTACTTAAATTTAATGATAATTTGTTTGTGTCAAACCATGTCTTTAAACAGTTTTGGACCTAACACTAAACCCTGGGGGACGCCACAAGGAATGTCAAAGCATGATGATGAATAGTCACCCTCTTCACCCACTGTAATGCCACCCTCCTGATCCCATACTTTTCAAGCTTATTGATTAAAATGTCATGATTAATAGTGTCAAATGCTTTCTTAAGATCTAGGAATATTCCAACTGATTGTAATTTGTGATCAATAGCGTTACTGATCTCCTCAACCGATTCAATTAAAACTAGTGATATTGAACTGTTTGCCCTAAATCCATCCTGACTGTCGAAGCAGTAAATTATATTTACTTATGAATTTACCTAATCTGTTGTTGAATCATTTTTCAAGAATTTTGGAAAATTGTGGAAGGAGGCACCACTTCACCTTTCAATGAGGTTTACATTCCACTCCTCAGATAAACTTGCACCTGGATTTTTATTTAAAAAATTTTTTTGCCAGATTTGGTCCAACAAAGAATACAAAGAAATCATTAAAGCTGCTGAAGATGTCGTCCATATTATTATTCTTCACATCATTTTCCCCAAAGTATTGAGGATAGCTCTGTTGCCTAGCACCATTTTTAATAATTCCATTCAATATGTCCCATATTCCTTTAATATTGTTTTGGTTGTTATACAATATTTTACTATAGTATTCTTTCCTACATACCCTTATGATATTGGTCAGTTTATTTTTATATTTTTTTTCTGCCTCTGTAGTTCTTTGTTTTATGAATTCTCTATACAGTGTATTTTTCTTCTTACAAGCATTTTGTAATCCCTTCGTGAACCATGTTCGATCTTTGTACTTTTGTTTTCTGCTGTACCGTTGTATTGGACAGTTATTATCATATAATGATGTGAATATATTCTTAAAAACTTTTCATATACACAGTCAATGTCAATTCCATTACGTACATTTTCGCAATTTTGTGTCAGTAAATCCTTTTAAAATGAGTTCAGAGTTTCTTCTGTCGTTACTCGCCTGTACTTGACATTCTGCTCTGACAAATTTCTTAACTGGGTGCCGTTATAAACTGTAAAAATTGGTAGGTGATCACTAATATATTATTTTTTCATTAGTCGTGCTTTTCCAGCGATTTCACCGCTTTGCTTTGTCAGATTCTCATTCCTGAATACGTTGGTGGTTCCCCTCAGCTTCCTTACTTGTTTTAACAGTGACAAACCTGATGATAACATCGTTTGTCGCTGGCAGGCCTCGATGTTATTCCGATCCACCTCAATCCTTTTGGACTGGAAAAAATCCCGTTGCTCAACAGAGCCGACATCCTGCTCGCTGGGCTCCCCAACGTTAACGGTCACCGCCCGGGCGTATGACCACGGCTTGATCCGGAGCCCAGTTACGATCACATCGTTGATCCTTGTGTGCTGCTCCAATTCTGTCACTTGGCACTCCCAACTGCACCAGACGCCGGTCCTTCTCGGCATTCTGGATTCAGAGAGCCTTCACTCCTTCCACCAGGTTCAGGATGGATTTCTGCTGCAACTTCAATCAGAGAAATCTCCTCTGATAGGAAGTCAAGAGATTTCTTGATATCGCCGCCCTCTTTGGAAGTTAATGCCTTCTTTTGGCCCATTTTGCTAGGTGACGCTAATTAGCTTCCACGTAGCCGCCGGCTAACTTTTAGTTCCAAGCAACAACACCAAATCCGAGCAGAGAGGGCGAAAACGTGACATCTAACTCCTGCAATTCCTTCCAGAGTTTTCAAAAGTCACAAGAAATTTTCGATTCCAATTGCAAAGGTCTGCATTCACAAAACTGTCTAACAACTGTCAAGCGACGGTCAAACGACAAGCGGTTGGCGCCATCTATCCCAGTGCCATCTGATCGACATTAGCCTCGGATGCTGATTAAATATTTCGGAACGTGACGGTCTAGAGCACCACAACAGTATTGTTAATTTTGTTAGCGGAACCTTGTCCTCAGGAACCTTTGTCTTTCCAAAATACGGTACATCAAAATACTCATCTGAAATTACAACGAGTGATGTCAGCACCAAACAAATGCTATGCTAGGACGTAACGATTCCGGTCAAAGACACGCCATCAAGAACTTAAACCCAAACCATCTTAGAACCCGGTTCGTTACATTATTATAGGAATTATTAGTATTTTTATTATTCAGATTTTGATTTATATATTTTTTGTTTTGCTATGTGTAATAATGTAATAACATTGTATTCATGGAAATATAATGTATTCTTATGGGAAAGTCCTGCTCGACATACGACCATTTCGACTTACAAACAAGGTCCTAGAATGAATTAACTTCGTATGTAGCGGTACGACTGTACTTAGTATTTTTGTTTTTCTTGAGTCTTTTATTGCGTTTTCATTGCCTCAAAATGCTTTTTGCTTGTGTTTACCTCTCATACTTTTAAGCATTGTTTTCTTGTAAGCAGTGTTGATCTATTGACCACATTAGTCACGTAGTGTATTTAAACCACCCTCATTGATATTTATGTATTTACTTAAAGTTCATGTGACACGAAAAAGCATGTTTATTTCATAATACACGCGGTATTTTATGCCCCTGAATGATATGGACCGCTTGGATGTGTGTGGAAGCGATCACTATATTTAGTTTTTTTAATCCCGCGCCATGAAAATGAGTGACTTCCGGCTTCGGTCTTGCATTGAGGAGGAGGGCGCTGTGACGTGTACGGTAGAAGACGTCCTCTTCACGCTACAGTGTACTGTTGTGTATGAGGACGAAGGATTCAGCTGATTTTGTGGATTAATACATTTATTTTTCGCATCACGCCAGCCAAACGGCTGCAGAAAAATCATTCTGTATGAGGGAGAGGCGTGTGCGCCTTTTTGGAGTTCCAAAAGGTTCCCATTCACCGTGGGTATTGGCCAAAACAAGCCCTACTACTGTGGGACCATGGGACTTACGAGGAAGTGAGTAAACATCTTGTTTTGTATTATGTCAAATATGAATACAACGATTACAAAGTAAACACTACAAACTTCCTTTAAATAAAGGACTACTTACGTTTGATCATTGATAGGCATGTAAAAAGCTCTCCTCATACTCATTAGCAGCATGTTAGCTGCACAACAACGGCAGCCACCCTCCTCCGGGGAATGAACTGTAAATTGCTTTCTGCCGGGCGGTTTGCCGATCCGCGAAGACAATCGACAACCGGGTCGTCATGTCAAATAATCCAGGCTAGTTATGTGTGATTTTCCGCTTCAAAGACTTTGAAACATCACTCGGTTCGGGTTAGCATGTCGGCTAGCTGTCACGCCTTCTGGTTTGTTTACATTCTCCGAAGCCGGGGAAGGGAAATGACATATGTCCGATTTAGGTGTCATAAAATATCGTTCGGGAGGTGCGACAGTAAAGGTGAAGTCGACAGTTTTGACCATTGTGGAGTAATTGTGCCATGTGGTCCTGAAAAAATGCATTTTTATTATTTCATATTCCATTCACCACAAGACTGTTATTTGTCATGACCATGCCATTTATTTAGCAATTGGGGAAAATACTTGGATAAAAAGAATATCCTGTAAAAATATTGAAGTAAAGAGACAGAAACAATGACATTTTGCCGCTCTCTTTGTCGCGTTTTACTCGTTGTGAATAGTTCCCCCTCGACGGGCTGACTGGTCCTTCTCAAGCCATTTATATAGCTATTGGGGAAAAATACTAGGATAAAAAGAATATCCTGTAAAAATATTGGAGTAGAGAGACTGAAACAATTACATTTTGCGGCTCTCTTCGTCGCGTTTTCCTCGTTCTGAATAATTCCCCCTCAATGGGCTGAATAGTAAAACCGATGAGCCCAGTCTACCGCTGACGTCATCCACCTGTTGGGGACGCTAAAGCCCTATAATGGTAGGCGTGGCTAACCGGAAGATTAAAAGACTAATTTCTCGTCATCTGCGCTTTGCTAAATTGTTGTATATAGTCGAATCGTCTCAAAATATGATTCTAATTCATATAGTAATGCCATTTAAGACTTTTTTTCTCGTGTCGTATGCTCTTTAAAGGGGAACTGAAGACCTTTCCGGATTTTGGTGTAATTTTATGAATATAAACTTGGGACAAGTTCGTCAAAACAACCATGACATTATCAACACGTAATTGTAAGGATAATTTGCGTTTTTTTAGTTTTTTTGCACTCCGTTAATGGTCCCTTCGCAAACCCGGAAGTGTGACGTAGGCAACAGAAGACTACTCACAGCTAACATAGCAGCAACAACGATGTCAGTGATATTTCCACCAAAGGTAACCATTCAGGATCGCTCTTTCGTGACGCTACCGATGGCAAAGGCTCCCAGGAAAGATGAACTACAATTAATCCCTACATGTTTGAACCTGAGGCGTCAGATGACGGCGATTTACTTGACACAGCAGATGGCGTCATGACGCCAATTGACAGCTCGACACTTCACGAATGGGAGAGTGAGTGGTAAATCCAGCATCGTGATTTTTTTATTAGAATGCAATTACATGGTTGTATATTTTTCCATGCTCTACACATAGCTAAAACTGGATATTAGGTAATGGGACAGCTCCTACCGATCTAAATATGATAAAGCTAGCCCAAATGTGGCTAAATGAATGCTCTACACATAGCTAAAACTGGATATTAGGTAATGGGACAGCTCCTACCGATCTAAATATGATCAAGCTAGCCCAAATGTGGCTAAATGAATGCTCTACACATAGCTAAAACTGGATTTTAGGTAATGGGACAGCTCCTACCGATCTAAATATGATAAAGCTAGCCCAAATGTGGCTAAATGAATGATATGTTATTGATATTTCAAAATAAATGACAAAACCATTTTATTTTCCAGGTGTTGCTGTAAACCATCAAGTTATTACCCTTCCAAGAGTATGCCTGTGTCATCAGGAGATCCCAGACGTGAGAGCCAAACTTGCGGAGGCTGAAGCACTGACAGGGGCATGAATTTCATTAAAAAAATAAAACCATAAATTGTTAACAACATTGACACATTTTGTTGACTGTTTAATGTATTCTATTGGTATATAATATATTGTAATTATATTACATACTGAAAAAATATTCAATAGGCCGCAATAATAAATGATACCAGGTTTATGTTGAATCAGCATTAGCTTTCGTTGTCAGATTGTGACACAACATGTTATACCAAGCACACAACGGCACACATCAACGAGCATAATTTTAGTAAGCAACACAAAGTTAGGATAGCAACGGACTAGCGCAACATTGAAAAATGATAATGGCAGTGGGAAATATGTATTTCTTTTCTGTAGCATGAAGTGTTCTCTATACAAAGATAATGCATTATCATTAAAATATGAAGAACTTGATTTTTCTTTTAAAAAATGTGTGCTGTATATATGACTAGTTTATGATTTCATATCATCAAAATTTGCTACATTTATTTCTCCTAAATCATCGTCATCTGATGTCGCAGACGGAAGAAATTCAGCATCTGGCAGGCCTCATAGGATCTCTTCAGTCGTCATCGCTGGACACTGGATCACTTCGGTCATCATATGACTCGACCCACTCTCTCTTGATTTTGGGAAACTGGGTGGCAACTGACTTGCAACGCTTTTTTCATCGTGTTGAGGGTTTCCGCCATTTAATTTTTTATGTTTGGCTTCCTGGAGGGAAAAAAAAAAATCACAGCAGCATGAAAATATTGGATGAATCCCAATTTTAATTTAATAATAATTTCTTGGTGATCAAATAATATTGCCCCAGTCATAGCAGCATCTATTTGATGCTATTGTTCCCTCTTCAAATAGGCAGACCTTGATGTTGAAATATAAAAAACGAGCCAAGGACCTATTTGGTGCTGGGGCCATTTGAATTTACATAACACCTATTGATATAGTAATAAAATCACATGAGTAGACGACATGTCAGCCAACCTATCTACTTATGACAGGCCAACAGCAAAAAAAAAAAAAAAAAATGTCGCACTTCAACAAACTGGCAGTAGGAGTCACCCTCGTTTATAAAAAAAAAAAAAAAAGCCATTAATGTTCTACTTACGTCTTTGGAAAACCAAGGTTGCATTGTTGTCGGTTTTCAAAGCTGTCGTGGCTGAAATGATGAAAACAATGAGCCGATTGGGGACCTGTATGCATGCTAACAAAAACGGTCCAAACCTTTGCAGAAGTTTTTTTTTTGACCACTCCTAGAGTCTCGAGTCTTCCTGTGAGTAATTCATATCGCTACACATCGAGATGGCATGACGAATCCCGCGAGTAAAACCCAGAAAATGTTTGCAATATATGGCGAGGATAGCGTGGTGCTATATTTCCGTGTTCAGAGTGGTGGCGAGACTTCCTGGAAGTTACGTCACGAGGTAGGGGTCGGCAGGACGGCGCGTCCCTCGTTGCTATGGTGTTGCTATGGCCATAACTCAAAAACTACGCGGTCAATTATTATTATTTTTTTTTTATGTGACTTTTTGAGAGAGCGAATGACTCATTTAATACAATTCAACTGAGTAAAACACTTAAGAGCGAAATCTGAAAAGCTCTTCAGTTCCCCTTTAAGGCATGTTTTAGTTTGTTCTTGTATGCATCTAAACAAAACAAATTGAAAGCACACAGTAGTACCGTATTGGCCCGAATATAAGACTGCCCTGATTATTAGACGACCCCCTCTTTTTCAAGACTCAAGTTTGAAAAAAAAATTCATTCAAATTCAATTCAATTTAAAAAATTCATTCAAATCTTAATATCTGAACATTTGAATATGTAAACTAAAGTGCAATCACATTCGTAAATGAATGGCTTCTGGTTTTTGAAATCTAAATAAATCAATCTATTGTGATACAACAAAAAAATTGCAATAACTGCATTAACCATCAAAGTGAAGTCTAACTGTAACTGTCGTCTTGAAACATCTGAATAAAGAAAAACATTGCAATAAAATAATGCAAACTGGTTAAACTTGAGAGTAGCTGAGATCTGTCATGACAGAACATCGCTTCAATGATATCTGGCGTCATCTAGCGCCGTGAATGGGTATAATGTCTAGACCTCTGTCTATGTATATATGACGACCCCCACTTTTTCAGTCTTATTCCAATGCAAAAAACACCGTCTTATATTCGGGCCAATACGCTACTTTAGGTGTCAATTTCGCCTCTTGTAGCATGTTTCGCTGGTGTAAAACATGTTGGCAGAACACCGGCCGGTGAGTAAGTGTGTTCCCATTCCAGGCTCCTTTTGTGAAACGTGTGTCAGGTGCTGGTTGGTAAGTTTTTCTTTCGTATCATGGCTAATTATGCCTTGGTGCTTTTGTCTCTGCTGAGTGATCATCACGCAGTAAACTAACTTGTAGCGTTAACATAGCGTTCGCATTACCATTTAGCGCGGTGACTTGGTGAATGTCTTCTTAAAATCTTGGGAAATATTTTACAAAGTTTGTGGCGTCCAGGTGAGTTTAATTGATTGCAAATAATGTGCTGTTTTACTGTTGAGTGTGTATTATCATCATGAAAATGGAGCTGTCCTTGTAGACTCTACAATTATGTGCTCGTCTGTCAGTTTATTCAAAATTGTTGAAAACCTTTTTTTTTTCATGGACTAACATTTTTTAAGTTTATAGACGTAAACATTTTGAGAATTGTCAACTAAAACTAGATGAAAATGAACACATTTTGAAATGACTAAGACTGATAAAGAATTTTCGTCCAAATGACTAAGACGAAAATTAAAATGGCTGCGAAAAACTACAGTGGGGCAAATAAGTATTTAGTCAACCACTAATTGTGCAAGTTCTCCCACTTGAAAATATTAGAGAGGCCTGTAATTGTCAACACGAGTAAACCTCAACCGTGAGAGACAGAATGTGGGGGAAAAAAAACAGAAAATGACATTGTTTGATTTTTAAATAATTTATTTGCAATCCATGGTGAAAAATAAGTTTTTGGTCTATACCAAAAGTTCAACTCATTACTTTGTTATGTACCCTTTGTTGGCAATAACGGAGGCCAAAACGTTTTCTGTAACTATTCACAAGCTTTTCACAAACTGTTGCTGGTATTTTAGCCCATTCCTCCATGCATATCTCCTCTAGAGCAGTGATGTTTTGGGGCTGTCGTTGGGCAACACGGACTTTCAACTCCCTCCTCACCCCGTGGCATCAAAATGATAAGAACTGTAATCAAAAATCCCAGAACCACACGTGGGGACTTAGTGAATGACCTACAGAGAGCTGGGACCACAGTAACAAAGGCTACTATCAATAACACAATGCGCCGCCAGGGACTCAAATCCTGCACTGTCAGACATGTCCCCCTACTGAAGAAAGTACACGTCCAGGCCATAACACATTCTCCAAGTCCTCTTCTGGATCTTCCAAATGCTCTCTAGCGAACCGCAGGCGGGCCTATTGACCAAACACTTATTTTCCACCATGATTTGCAAATAAATTCTTTAAAAATCAAACAATTTGATTTTCTGTTTTTTTTTTTTTCCACATTCTGTCTCTCATGGTTGAGGTTTACCCATGCTGACAATTACAGGCCTCTCTAATCTTTTCAAGTAGGAGAATTTGCACAATTGGTGGTTGACTAAATACATATTTGCACCACTGTATGTGCACATAGCACAGGGTCTTGTTCTTGCCATTGAGCCGACTTCTTAGGACCTGCCTTTCTCCAGGGTCCCCCCCAGGATTGATAAATCTAAATTCAAGACTTTTAATGCCATTTCAACTGAAAATTAATACTTTTCTCGCACCCATTATTTATATCATACTGAATCATATTAAATAAATAAAGCACTGAACATCAAATTTAACCTCAATTACTAAGTGTGTTTGACAAAAGAATGCACATATATTGAAGATACAATTAAAACACATTTAAAGTAACATAAAGTCTGTCAGAATTTTTTTTAACCACACACACGCACACAATAATTAGGGACAAAAAGAGGAGGACAGGACTCAGACCAGCCATCTTTTGTAACAGGCTAGCCACTAGTGCACCTGCCAAGACCCCAGTGAACATGGCTAATTCTTGAGTTAAAATGGCGAAATTCACATTCATTCGAAAGGCAAACCGAAAAGTTTAAGCAGGTCCACTACCTTCGCATGGCGAATAAACTGCAACCTAAAGTATCTGGATGTAACTTGAGCCCCGATCACATACTCCAAAACAACGGGAATATCGCGGGACTTAACCGTGCAGCAGTTGTGTGTGAAAACAATTTCCCTTGTCGACTGACATGGGAAGCAGTGTGCGTGAAAGCAGGCGTTAAATTCCCGGGTCACAGCAGATGGCTGATGACTTAAATATCATAGCGGCGGCCGATATAACTTCCTCCCTCTTCGCAGTAAGACGAAAAGCGGTAAACAAACATCGCAATTATAAACATAGCAAGCTGGAAACAGCTAAATTAAACTGAAAACATGACCAAAATTAAAATGTCAAATATTACATCGGGCCGGGCCTGGGTTCTTTCTCGCTAACTTTTTGAAATAACTATATATTAACGATGTGTGAATGATAAACTAAGGAATACTTGTTATAAAATAAATAATTTGGATTAAAAAAAAAGAAGGCGCTGTATGGTCATTGCAGAGCCTATACGCTCTTTTAATCTTCCCCTCTGCGAGTCCGCAAAACCGCACCTGTTTATTTATATTTAACAAACTTTTCCAGCGTTATTTCGTTGTGTAAATAAATTTATAATGATCATAAAAATATGTAATCTATTTAAACATTAAGAAAATGTGTGTTTTTGTTCCCCGCTAACTGAGAATTTGTTACAAAAGACAGGGTTTTATGCAGACATCGTCACAAATATTATCACACAAAACACGGGTCGGGCTTTAATACCCGCGGACCAGTTCGGGTCGGGCTGGATTTTTTAGGCCCGATTTTACCTCTATCTTAAAGTCTTAATGAGCTTAAATTGGCTGCAGTTACAAAGTTGGGAATGCTCCCTCCGGAAAAAAACACGATTTGACCAACATTATGTTTAACAAACTTTTCCAGCGTTATTTCATTGTGTAAATGCATTTATAATGATCATAAAAATATGTAGACTATTTAAACATTAAGAAAATGTGCGTTTTTTCAACTGAAAATTTGTTACAAAAGACAGTTACGACATCGGGAACGCTCCCTCTGGAACAAAACGCAATATGACCAACATTCTGACAGCTGATGCCGACCAAAAACGACGTAATATCCGAAACAGATCACCAATGGACTCATTTGAAGTATATGAATGGTGGTCTGTTTTGGTGTTCAGAATCCACAATACCTCTGCCTGCAGGGTTTTCGTTCCACCGACAAACGGACGCATTCCCGATGCAGAGGTGGGTGGATTCTCAATTTTGCCAGTTGTGGTGGTTTGGCACGCACGAGTTGCATTTCGATTTGTAGTGCAGTGCATCGTAAAAATTCTATGCGTCATCTTCAGTATGGATTTAAAAAAAAACAACAACAAAAAACTTCGTCACGGATGTAATTTAGGTTGCACCGAGATGTTCTTGAAACTTAAGACCACGGTGATAAAATTCCAGACTTACAACAGCTAATTTAATACTTTTAATACCTTTAATAATGGAAAACTAAATTCAATGCTTTTTTAATACTTTTAATAACCCGCGGGTACCATGTACTCGTTGCAGATACCTCTTTGTGATGTAATATTACAAGGTACTTGTAAGCTCTCCTCAACATCTGCTATCCGCCCCACTGGGAGTGAAACCCCCTCTGTCTGGACCACCTCCCCTCTCTTTGTCACCGTTCGGCCACATTTCTCCAGCCAGAATGACATTCGATGTCCGCGCTGTAGATCCTGGTGGTGTGGATCAGTGAGTCAATGTCTCGCTCACTCATAGCTTGATGTCATTCATGTAGAAGAGGTGACTGAGGGTGATCCCATTCTTAAGTCTGTATTCATCGCCAGTCTTGTTGATCAATTGGCTGAGGGGGTTCAGGCCTATGAAGAACAGCAGTGGGGATAGGGGCATCTTCTTGGTATATGCCACATTTGATGGAGACTTTCGCAATTGGCTCAAAGTGTGCCTCAAGGGTGTTCTGCCACAGCCTCATTGCGTTTGCAACGAAGGCTCTTAGTGTGGTGTAAACCTTGTAGAGCTTCAGACATTCCAGGATCCATGTGTGCGGCATTGAGTCATAGGCTTTCTAATAATCAATCCAAGCAGTGCACAAGTTTGTCTGTGTGGTTTTATTGGCCCATGCGACAGTCTGTCCCCCTTCAGTTTCTCTCCGCTAACAGAGGGAGACATGGAAAACATGATGGGAAAAGTGGCCCCGAGGTGCGGATTTGGTTAACAATGGTCTAGGTTCTTATACTTTCAACTGTAAAAAAAAACAACAAGTAAACAAAATTGTGAAAAGAATCAGGATCGAACAATATGAGGGGAAAAAATATTTTGGTTTTTTTTGGCCAGATCATCATCCGGCCAAGGATCACGCGACTTAACTTTATTTCACTTCATATTCATTCAACCTCTCCAGTGTGGTTTCTTAGGTATCTCTCAGAAGAGAATCTTTTGCCACAAATTGAGCAGGAAAAAGGTCCATCTCCAGTGTGGGTTCTAGAGTGTTCATTTAAGTGTTGCTTCTGAGCGAATCTTTGACCACAAACGGAGGAGAAAAAAGTTTTTTCTCCAGTGTGGGTTCTTGCAACTGAATCTTTTGCCACAAACTGCGCAGGGAAAAGATTTTTCTCCAGTGTGGCTTCTTGTATTTTTAAGTAGCTCTTGTGACTGAATCTTTGGCCACAAACTGAGCAGGAAAAAGTTTTTCACCAGTGTGGGTTCTTGTGTGTTCTGTAAGGTGTTTTTTCCGAGCGAATTTTAGGCCACAAACGGAGCAGGAAAGAGGTGTTTCTCCAGTGTGGATTCTTGTGTGTTTTTTTAGGTATCCATTTGAAGAGAATGTTTGGCCACAAACTGAGCAGGAAAAAGGTTTTTCTCCAGTGTGGATTCTTGTGTGTGTTGTTAAGTGGTGCCTGCTACTGTATCTGTTGCCACAAACTGCACAAGGAAAAGGTTTTTCTCCAGTGTGGGTTCTTGAGTGTATTTTCAAGTGTGCGTTTTGAGTGAAACATTGACCACAAACTGAACAGACGAAAGGTTTTTCACCAGTATGGGTTCTTATGTGATCTTTTAGGGTTCCCTTGTGAGAGAATCTTTGGCTACAAACTGAGCAGGAAAAAGGCCTTTCTCCAGTGTGGGTTCTTGTGTGTGTTGTTAAGTGGGACTTGCTACTGAATCTTTTGCCACAAACTGCACAAGTAAAAGGTTTTTCTCCAGTGTGGGTTCTTGAGTGTGCTATCATGTGTTGCTTTTGAGCGAATCTTTGACCACAAACTGAGCAGACGAAAGGTTTTTCTCCAGTGTGGGCTTTTGTGTGTTCTGTTAGGCCTCCCTTGTGAGCGAATCTTTGGCCACAAAGTGAACAGGAAAAGGGTTTTTCTCCAGTGTGGGTTCTTGTGTGTGTTGTTAACTTGCTCTTGCTACTGTATCGTTTCCCACAAACTGCACAAGGAAAAGGGTTTTCTCCAGTGTGGGTTTTTGTGTGTATTTTTAAAGAGCTCTTGTGACGGAATTTTTGGCCACACACTGTGCAGGGAAAAAGCTTTTCTCCATTGTGGGTTCTTTTGTGTTTAGTTAGGTATCTCTCTGAGGAGATTCTTCGGCCACAAACTGAGCAGGAAAAAGTTTTTTCTCCAGTCTGGCTCCTCGTATGCCTACAACAAGTATACTTATTAATAAAGGTTTTCCCACACGGAGAGCATTTGCGTTTGTTGTTACTGTCAGCTTTCTTATGACCTTCATCATCTCTGTCAGGCAAGTGTGACATGGCGTCTTCACTATCTGATAGTGGAGCTGTGAAACTGTCTGCTTGCAATCTTTCTGTTAGGTTGCTGCTGCCGCTTGCAGATTCCGCTCCTCTTCTGGTCTCACTCAGGCCCCCTTCACTCTTCAAAGGCTCATCAGTTGGCCTTGTGACATCCTCCTCCTCCTTAATGTATGGCTCTACCTCTAACGTAAGCTCTACCTCCTCCTTTTTGATTGGAAGTTGCTCTTCTCTCTTTTGCTGATGATGGTCGTCCAGCTGTTCCTTTTTAATTTGCGGGTGCTCAATTTCCTCTTTAATGCCAGGAGACTCTGACTCCTGCTGCTCAGGACCAAGATATTTTCTGAAACCTGCAAAACACAAAAAAGACAAATTATGAACTCCCCCCCCCCAAAAAATCAATAACATGTTGAAGTAACATTAAAAAAATCATGCAAAGTATTTCCACCTGATTAAATGGCTTCTTTCCAATTTGAAGCACTTGTGTTGCACCGAATAGCGAACCGCATGAGTGCTATTTTTAGACCGCAAGGCAGCGTGACGTCACCATCTTAAACTGGAAGGGGGTCAAGTGGCGAACATAGAAAGCACGCTCGCAGACAAACCATGCTGATACTGCTTGATTTCTGCAGGTTATCTCTCAAAAAATTACATGCAGAGTCTGTCAATTTGCATCTAGGTCTATATACATGTGATATCTACCGTAGCATTATGCTGGTGTAGTTTGTAGCGGCTGTCGGCAGCAGTCAGGTATTAGTGTATTTTTTATACCAGAACTCGCCCCCAGCATAGACATCAAAATACATGACTGGAAAGCTCCTTCACTCTCTGCGCCGCGCCTACCCGTAGGGGGCTGTGTGACTCAGCTTCATTTATTGGATATCGGTGGGAGCGAAACTCTTACACATGCTTTTGAGCAAAATGCCGGATTTACATTCAAAAAGTACGAAAGCTGGACCGCATACTAACAAGAACTGTCTCAGGAGTGATTTGTTTGAGGATTCAAGGTAAAGACTTTATTTTTCGTACCATGCATGCATTTCAAAACATTGTGAAAAAAATTAATTGGAGAAATTAGCCGGTCCATCCTTTGCAATATTTACGCAAAATACCTGACAACTGCCCAGTTTTTGCTTTTAACCAAGAATCGAGACTGTTTTACGTCCATATCTATAAAGAATTCAGTGATTTAAGCAATTATTCACATGAAATTTCAACAGAAAAAGCCATTGTGGCAGCCCCCTTATCAAAACAAAGCTAGCATCATTCATCAACAGATTTACGTAAAGTAAATTCAACCTGCCCGTTTTTTATGCTTTTAATCAAATCAAATTTATTTATATAGCCCTTTACAAAACCTGAAAGGTCCCCAAAGTGCTTTACAACAAAGACAAACATGGCACATAGTAAATAAAAGTTAGGAAAGTATTACACAATGACATTAGGAAGAAAAAAGAAACAAAACAACGCGTCACGATTAAAGTCAGACAGCAAATAAAACAAACTGATAAAATCCGAAAACATTAAAAACCCTAAAGAAATACAACCAGGCTAAACTAATCTTGGGTAAAGGCGAGTCTAAAAAGGTGTGTCTTTAAACGAGATTTAAAAAGGCCCAAATTTGTAGTGGTGCGGATTTCAGGGGGAAGACTATTCCATAACCTGGGTGCAGCAACCGCAAAAGATCGGTCTCCCCACTGTTTGAGTTTGGACCTCGGGACGTGCAAATGAAGTTGGCCAGTAGAGCGAAGAGTCCTGCCAGAGTTACGGATGGTTAAAATTTCTGATAAGTAAGAAGGAGCCTGGCCATGAATAGAATTAAAAACAAATAGTAAAAGTTTAAAATCAATTCTAAAATGGACTGGAAGCCAGTGGAGCGATGATAGGACAGGGGTAATATGTTCACGTCTAGGTGTATCTGTTAAAAATCGAGCAGCAGCATTTTGAACAAGTTGGAGACGAGAAATTGAGGACTTGGGAAGACCAACATAAAGTGCGTTGCAGTAATCCAGCCTTGAGCTTATAAAAGCGTGAATTGCTTTTTCCAGGTCGTGGCGAGTAAGAAAAGGCTTTACTTTGGCCAAGAGACGGAGCTGGAAAAAACTTGCTCTTACAACAGAACTGATCTGTTTTTCAAAGTTGAGCCTGCAATCGAATATCACTCCGAGATTTTTCACGTTTTAAAAAAGGGAGCCAGAGTGCCAGGGTTGGGCTCAAGGGCATTTAACACAGAAGGTGTGCCAAAAGTAATATATTCAGTTTTGCTTTCGTTAAGATGTAAAACGTTTTGCGCTAGCCACTGCTTCACATCGGATATGCACTCCATAAATTTAGTGACAGCAGTTTGTTCATTGGGTCTCAGGGGCAAATACAGCTGCAGGTCATCAGCATAAAAATGAAAAGAGATATTATGTTTTTTTTATAACTGATCCTAAAGGTAGGAGATAAAGTGCAAGGAGAACAGGCCCTAAAATAGAGCCTTGTGGCACCCCACAAGACAGTGAGGTTTGTGAGGAGGAAAATTCCCCAATCATTACCGAGAAGGTCCTATGTTCCAGGTATGATTTAAACCACTGTAGCGCGGTACCACAGATACCTATAAAGTGTTCTAAACGAGATACAAGGACTGTGTGGTCGACTATCAAATTTTAACCAAAAATCGAGACTGTTTTACGTCCATATCTATAAAGAATTCAGGGATTTAAGCATTTATTCACAAGAATTTCAACGTAAAAGCTGTTTAATGTGGACTTGTGGGGAGGCGGCACCACAGTGAACTTGAAGACAAGCCGCACATTTGAAATACAGTGGGGCAATTAAGTATTTAGTCAACCACCAATTGTGCAAGTTCTCCCACTTGAAAAATATTAGAGAGGCCTGTAATTGTCAACATGGGTAAACCTCAATCATGAGAGGCAGAATGTGAAAAAGAAAACCAACAGAAAATCAAATTATTTTTAAAGAATTTATTTCCAGATTAGAGTGGAAAAGATTTTAACATGTATTTTACAAATTAAATGCCTCAATCATTTTTTTTTCTTATGAACATTTTTCTAAGCTTTATTGATGTTTTTTCTCAAGTTAAAGCACCACGCAGAAATTAATTTAATTGTGTAGCAGGATTTGTGTATTATTCGTATTAATTACAGGTGTTTTAGCTCATTTCAATTTATTTTATTTATATAGTAAGTTACGATTGCATATTATTTTGAAAATCGACCGGATCCACCGTATTTTTACACGAGTGACCTCCGGTGTTCTGACAAATTTTGCTCCCCATCAAAAAATGCAACTTTGCGGTTCTGCGCATGCGCACGGCATTCGGCTACGTCATTCGTGTTATGCCCATAGTTTTTTTCTACCTGCTTTCTAGAACATAAAAGAATATTGCTCTTTCCGTTTTTAAGAACATTCGTGACCTACATCGGTGACTCCAGCACTTCACACGACTTCGTTCTGGTAAAATTGCATATTTTCTTCGTTGTTAAATACACCTATTGATTACTTTCAGTTCGTAATTACTATACTGCATGCCTACACGTGCGGTGTTTTCAGATAATGGCTGCACGTCTGGAAAAATTGCGTATTCTCTTTGCTGTTAAATACCACTATTGATTACTTTCGGCTCCTAATTAATATACTGCGTGCCTACACGTGTGGCGTTTTTAGATAATGGCTGCACGTCTGGTAAAATTGTATATTTTCTTCGCTGTTCAAGCCTACACATGTGGCTGCACGTGAGGTATTTTAAACATTTTTGCTACCTTTTTCAAGAATAACAGTCAAGAAGATTTTTGCTACAACATTCTAAGAAGCACATCAGCGACTACAGCTCGTCACACCACTTTGTTCTGGTAAAGTTGCTTATCCTTCACTGTTAAATACAACTATTGATTACTTTCTGAGCCAATTATCATCCCTATTGACTTATTCTGTGTGAATTAAGGTACTTTTTTTTTTTTTTTTTTTTTAAACAATGATTTTAATGTTGAAGCCTATACTTTAAATATTTAAGGTGTATTTTTCCTTCATCTTATACAATTCAATTTCAATCATCAGTATTTTTCAATACAATAACTTCCCCCCAGACAGTTTCAATAATGGAGAAGAAGTGGGATGAGGTGTACAATTTGCTTGTACATGGCACCTACAGTGCCTTGCAAAAGTATTCGGCCCCCTTGAACCTTGCAACCTTTCGCCACATTTCAGGCTTCAAACATAAAGATATAAAATTTTAATTTTTTGTCAAGAATCAACAACAAGTGGGACACAATCGTGAAGTGGAACAAAATTTATTGGATAATTTAAACTTTTTTAACAAATAAAAAACTGAGAAGTGGGGCGTGCAATATTATTCGGCCCCCTTGCGTTAATACTTTGTAGCGCCACCTTTTGCTCCAATTACAGCTGCAAGTCGCTTGGGGTATGTTTCTATCAGTTTTGCACATCGAGAGACTGACATTCTTGCCCATTCTTCCTTGCAAAACAGCTCGAGCTCAGTGAGGTTGGATGGAGAGTGTTCGTGAACAGCAGTCTTAAGCTCTTTCCACAGATTCTCGATTGGATTCAGGTCTGGACTTTGACTTGGCCATTCTAACACCTGGATACGTTTATTTTTGAACCATTCCATTGAAGATTTGGCTTTATGTTTTGGATCTTTGTCCAGTTGGAAGATAAATCTCCTTCCCAGTCTCAGGTCTTGTGCAGATACCAACAGGTTTTCTTCCAGAATGTTCCTGTATTTGGCTGCATCCATCTTCCCGTCAATTTTAACCATCTTCCCTGTCCCTGCTGAAGAAAAGCAGGCCCAAACCATGATGCTGCCACCACCATGTTTGACAGTGGGGATGGTGTGTTCAGGGTGATGAGCTGTGTTGCTTTTACGCCAAACTTATCGTTTTGCATTGTGGCCAAAAAGTTCAATTTTGATTTCATCTGACCAGAGCACCTTCTTCCACATGTTTGGTGTGTCTCCCAGGTGGCTTGTGGCAAACTTTAAATGAGACTTTTTATGGATATCTTTGAGAAATGGCTTTCTTCTTGCCACTCTTCCATAAAGGCCAGATTTGTGCAGTGTACGACTGATTGTTGTCCTATGGACAGACTCTCCCACCTCAGCTGTAGATCTCTGCAGTTCACCCAGAGTGATCATGGGCCTCTTGGCTGCATCTCTGATCAGTTTTCTCCTTGTTTGAGAAGAAAGTTTGGAAGGACGGCCGGGTCTTGGTAGATTTGCAGTGGTCTGATGCTCCTTCCATTTCAATATGATGGCTTGCACAGTGCTCCTTGAGATGTTTAAAGCTTGGGAAATCTTTTTGTATCCAAATCCGGCTTTAAACTTCTCCACAACAGTATCTCGGACTTGCCTGGTGTGTTCCTTGGTTTTCATAATACTCTCTGCACTTTAAACAGAACCCTGAGACTATCACAGAGCAGGTGCATTTATACGGAGACTTGATTACACACAGGTGGATTCTATTTATCATCATCGGTCATTTAGGACAACATTGGATCATTCAGAGATCCTCACTGAACTTCTGGAGTGAGTTTGCTGCACTGAAAGTAAAGGGGCCGAATAATATTGCACGCCCCACTTTTCAGTTTTTTATTTGTTAAAAAAGTTTAAATTATCCAATAAATCTTGTTCCACATCACGATTGTGTCCCACTTGTTGTTGATTCTTGACAAAAAAATTAAATTTCATATCTTTATGTTTGAAGCCTGAAATGTGGCGAAAGGTTGCAAGATTCAAGGGGGCTGAATACTTTTGCAAGGCACTGTATCCTTCTGAATTTGAGAAAGCCCAGAAACTCAACCTGAAGAGGTTTTGTAAAAAATTCAGTGTGAAGGGTGAGTATCTGAAGTGCATTCCATTGTATGTAGCCATTGATAGATTGGCTAAATTAATGTTTTTTTTTTCTTTCATGCAATCTTGTAGATGGTGAACTCTTTGTTCAGGGATGGAAGGCCATTAAAAAAAGGAGGATGCAAGAAAATGTTTTGAGGAGTGCCACACCACCTCAATTGGTGGACATTCGGGCATCCTAAAAACCAGGGAAGCCGTTTCCTCGAGATTTTATTGGAAAGGAATGTCATATGACATCGAGAACTGGGTATGTTTGAGGTTTCTAGTTGTGCTTTTTAATTTAAATTTACTTTTTTTTTTTTTGACAACTCACTTTTTTCTTTTAAGGTTCTGGAGTGTGATAGGTGTCAGCGGGTTGGAAAACTGCTGGCAATACCGCAGCCATTACAATGAATAAAGGTAAATATGTATACCTGTACTGACACTTCCTCGTCGAACTTCAGTTGTGATAAGACTATTTCTAAACATCTTCAAAAAGAGTGAATGCACAGATGAATGCACTCCATGGCAAGTCTGTTTTTGAAGTTGCTCCTGGACTCCTCACTCAGTTAATTTCAGTAATCTCTTCCATTTCCTGTTACCTCACAGGTGTCTGCAGTCTGGGAGCTTGTTGGCATCGACCTCACAAGACCATTCCCAGAAACCCCAAATGGGTTTCGCTATATCTTTACTGCTACAGATTATCTTTCTAAATGGGTGGAAGCTTACCCGTTGCGCACTAAAAGTGCACAGGAAGTATGCCACCACATTTATTCCGTAATCTATAGACATGGATGTCCACAAAGGATCCTGTTGGATCAGGGCAGAGAGTTCGTGAATGATGTGGGTTTCATGTCCTATAATTGGATGTTCAATCCAGAATATTAAACTTTGTGGATCTTTTTTTAACTTTTTTTTTTTTAAAGCTTAACAACAACCTCTGTGAGATATTGGGCATTGAGAGAAGCATCACGGCGGCTTACCACCCCCAGACGAATGGCTTGGATGAAAAGACCAACCATAACATCAAACGGCAAGTTTTATAGCTGCACCTTTTTGGACAGAGAGCCAATGACATGTACAATTAGCTGGGACATTTGCTTGAAAACTAGTAATGCAGTCAACCATTATGACTAATATGCCCATTTACATGCACATCAATAAATGCTTCATTATTTATTTATTTTTTTTGGGGGGGGGGGGGGGGGGGGGATACAAATTGACCCATTTATTGTATTTTTTTCCACACCTTAGAGCCGTCACAAAAATGGTTAATGACAGGCAAGACAACTGGGATGTTTATTTAAAGCCTGTGTTTTTTTCACTGCGATCAAAAATCCATACAACAACTAAGGTCACACCATTTATGATGATGTATGGGAGGGAGGCAGTGTTTCCCTGTCAGGTTCCTGTTGACCTGCCGGTATGTATACTTTTAATAGAATTTGGGAAATTTATGATATTATTCATTGAAATTCATTTTCTTATACTTTGTCAGCTTTCCAGCATAATTCTCCCAGATGCGAGCACTTACGGACTTGGCAGTAGAGGAAAAGAAGAAAGTAATGGAGCTTAAGAAGGATGTGGCCACAAAGAATATTGCAGTGAGCCAGGACTATCAGAGGGAGGCTTATGCCAGGAAATGCCTCAAAAAATACAAGAACTGTATTTACAATGTTGGGGATGATGTCCTCCTTTTTAACATGAGGAAACGGGGGAGGAAAGGAGGCAGAATTGAGCCCGACTTCTCTGGACCTTATATAATCAAGGCTATAACTGGCAAGCTTGTCACCCTCTCTAGTCCTGATGGCAGTACTTTAAAAACTAAGTACAGCCTCAGTCACTTAAAGCCATATCGAAAGAGCCAGAAATCTGTGGTAGGCTTTATAATTACATATATAATTGTAATTATGTTGTTGGATTGACATCATTTTTCTTTAAGGCTGCACCTATGCCTGAAGAGCTGGAGTCCTCCCTCCCTGAGCCCCAACGCAAATGTGAGATGATAGAAGATGTACCCCTTCCACAGAGACCTTCCGTCATCCATTTTGCCCCAAAGAGATGCCTTGAGACCGACATAATGAAGGTAAAGAAGCTAAAGCTCCACATTTTAATAGGCAGAAGCTTAATTAAGATAACTTTTTACAAAGTTTTCATAATTCCAAGGAAGTTTTTGTTCAAGGCAGCCTGTCATACCTTTTAAGTATGTTGACATTTTTTTTAATGAGTAATTTTTTTTTTTTAATTAAATCGCACATTTAAAAATGTCTGGTAAGCCAATATCATAGCACAGGAGATCATATGTACATGCAACCGTGTATGTATGGGAAGCGATATTTATTCAATAATTTCTATTAGGGATGTCCCGATCCAGGTTTTTGCACTTCCGATCCGATACCGATATTGTTTTGTACTTCCGATCCAATACTGGCCGATACCGATACCGGCCTACCTGAGCATGTGTTAAAGTTTAAAGTTATTTAGCCTCCTTACTTAGTTGTCAGACTCATTTTGAAAAGGGTTTTAGTACTCTTGATAACAACTAGCCAGCTGAATTAGGTGAGTTTGAATAACACACAATGGTTGGTAACAAGAAACTGACCTGTTTATTCAGTGACAAACACAAAAGATTATAAATAACAAACAGAAATGGCATAGTCAGTCAGTAAAACGTGCAAATAATATTGTAAACTGTCAGTGGGAAATCCCACAAACCCCCCCAAGCTATTAGATGCTTTTAATGTTTCGTGCATTAGTTACAAAAATTGTATAAAAAGCCTCTCAGGTTTAAATAAACGACTATTTCAGAATCAAGTTAACATTTTAAAACAGTAAATAAAATATTCCTGTCCCCATTCTGTATCAGCAGCTTTAAACTACATTCAATTAATTTAATTTTGCGAATCAACTGTTAAAGTTGTTAAAATTGCTCCCGTTATTCCATAATTTCCCTTCTGTCTAGTTTTGACATGTGAAAGTTTTAAAACTGTTTTGAAGATAGATTCAAGTCAAGATCTTGCCGATTTAGGAGTATTTTAGATAAAAAGTTATTTAGGTTCGCTTACAGCCTAGAAGGGAAGTCTCCTGCTTTAAGATGGCGGCTGTTTACTCACGCACGTAGTTTTCAATGCATGTGTTGCTAATGGCGTCGACTGTCATTTAGCCGTCGTTTTTCCTCTACTATTTGATCGCTTATAGGAAGGCAGGTTCGCTGGAGGTCATAATGTCTTTGGATGGCCAAAATAAAACACACCTCGCCGCGATCAGCCATCTTTGTTGTTTACATTTGCTTGGAACGCTTTGAGGTCTGAACTGGCCCCATCCGAGTGGGATAAATCCGACTTCCCACTTCTCTGGAATGCAGCATAAAAGTGTTGGATGGTGCGTCTTTACTCACGAGAGATAATGGCTCGTCATCCAGAATGAATTCTTCGGCAATGACTCTTGTTATTCCCTGGGCGTTGGGACTGTCGAATGCCAGTTTGTCACGCATAGCAAAAGTTTCTGCCAGTGTTAGTTGCGTAGGAACTTTCTTTTTGTCTTCGGTTTTCTAAACATACTCCTTATATTGTTTGTGGTGGTATGTCGCTAAATGCTTGATTAGGTTGGTTGTATTAAAACTTCTTACAGCTTTATCACGACGCTTGACTTTATTGTAGCATATGTTGCACTCTGCCTCTTCGTCTTTGTCGTCCTTTAAGGCGAAATGATCCCACACAGCTGACATTTTTACCGATAAAGTCTCTCGGTAAATTGGGAGATGGTAATGTAGTGTGTTGAAGGAGTGCCGTAAAATGCGGACTGGATTTTAGGCAAACCGAAGCAAAAACTGGAATGGATTATGTATATTGGTGCGCTGGAAAACCTGGGCCGGACTTTCCAAAAAAAACTGGATCGGAAGTCTGGATCGGAATTTTTCCGTGTCGGCCGATCCGATACCGATGCACATTTTTTTGCCCATATCGGCGTCCGAACAGCTCTAATTTCTATGCTTGAGAAGAAACAGGAATCTACAGATCGAGATGACAACATTGGAAACAGAGGTTAATCTGGAAACTTGTTGGTCATTCTTCAGCTTACCCCTGTTCTTGTTTGCATGAAGGGGTGTTGTTTTGTTTTTTAAATTGTTCGAGCTGTTCCAGTTTGACCAGTTGGTCTTTTTTCAAGCTCACCCCTGTTCTTGCTTGCATGAAGGGGTGTTGATTCGTTCAAATTGTTTGAGCTGTTCCAGTTTGACCAGTTGGTCATTTTTCAGCTCACATTTGCATGATGGGGTGTTGGTACTTTCTAAGTGTATCGAGCAGTTAGATCTATTTTATTTATTTTGAGCAAAAGGTAATATATGATCAAAAAGTTCACTTTGTAAAACTCTTAAACTGTGCTTTCAGTTCAAAGGCTGTGGGCTGCCAAAGATCACGGGCAGGTGGAAGCTGTTGTCGGCCCATTCAAATGATATGACACGTCCTTTCGAAGCCTGCATGGGACCAACTGGCTGGCTGATGATGTAAGAAGATGCATTGTCCAATTTAATGTCATATTATGTAATGGCATAAAAGTGTAATTTTTTTTTTCTCACCAGATTATTGATGCATACTTGCATTTGCTTAATGGAAGATCACAGGTAATGAAACGCAACATAAAATATTATTCCATTGTAGTGCTTTTTATTGTGGCTGAGTGATGACATTTGTTTCATAATAGAAACCTATGAAGTTGCTTACCGCTTCTGTAGCAAGTTCATTGTTTTCTGGTCGATTTGGGCCCCTCAAAAAGGTAATGAATTTGACAGTCATCATATTAAATTTGAAAAATATTTGATACAGTATCATTTCCCTAGATGAAGTTTCCAGCTGAAGATTTCTGGATGTGCCCTGTAAATTCTGCCAATCACTGGATCTTGGTGGTTTGTTTTCAACTATATTTTTTTATTTGGTTCAAATGTAAGAAAGTAATTATCCCAAGTTGATGTTGTTGACTTGAATTCTGTGAATATTTTTAGATTGTCAAAATGTCTGCGAGGGAGCTTGTAGTCATTGATCCCCTGAGCAATGAAGCATCTTATAAAAGAAAGCTGCTCAGAAACTGGAGGTAATATGTTCAATACTTTGCTTCACATTTATTTCAAGTGAGCCGTTTTCTTTGTGTGAATATTGTTTCTACTCTTGTACAACCACTAGGAACTACTTGAAGATCGCTGGTGTTGAACACCAAGAAAAATGGACAATAAACACGATGCTCCGCAACACACAGGATGACGCCTGGACCTGTGGCATTTTGGTGTTAATGGTATATAGCAGGGCTGTCCCAAACGACTAATTTTCTCCCGATTAGTCAGCCGACTATTTTTACGATTAGTCGACTAATCTAATCATTTAAAAAAAAAATTTTTTTTTGTTTGTTTTGTTTTCTAATTTAGCAATGACATTTTTGTTGACGCTTATCAATTCACAAAAAACATATTGGAACACTTAAATTATTTATTAAAGTACAAATAAACACGTAAATAACAATAATAAATCACAAATAAACAATGAGTTGAAATGCTGATAGAATTAACTAGTGTAGCATCTTGATTGAAAAGATGGTCTCTTAAACTGATGGTTTACAACTTTTATTCCATCCTTGATGTGATCACACTGTAAAAGCTACGGTGCACACAAATAAAACAACACAATTAGAAATTAACGAAAACTTTTCACCTTTTTCCTTTTAAATCTTATTTATATATCAATGAATTGCCTTTACCTTAATTAATTACCTTATCATTGACAATCTCTCCCTTAAGTGCAATCACTGTATATACTGTATATATTTATGACCTTTTGACCTTATATAATTTTCTATACTATAAAATAAACCATAACATGAAATAAACCTTTCAGTTAGCATTAAGAACAATACTAATAGCGCTTACAGGCCCATTGTCAATGAAACATTATTATTTAGTAAGGCGACAGCACCCTCTGGTGTACAAAAAATGAAAAAACAAAGTTACAAACTGGGTTACGGCGCTTGAGGTGTTTATTCACGGCCGACGTTTAGCCAAGCTTGGCATTGAAGAGACAGGACGGAAGAGTGTACGCTCCTTTGTTTCTTTGAAATAAGTCAATGTTTTGGACACTCTGGTGCGGTTTTTTGGCTTTGTGCCGCTTTCCCCGCTTGCATACAGAGCATCCGACATTCTGAACTTTCCGTGCATATATTTTTTTAACCCTTCATTAACCGTCGACGGGATGTTGTGCTCGTCGACGGATTTACGTCATTGATGACGTCGACTATGTCGACTAGTCGGGACAGCTCTAGTATATAGTAGTTTGTTACCTCCTGCAGAAATGTTAAAATATTTAAATTCACTGTAATGGTGCAACAACTGTTTTTAAAATATATTAGCTACCAAATTTTTTTAGCTGTGCTGCAGCTATTGTCATTTTCCCTTTAGGTTGGGTGTCTATGCAATAATTTTACTGTATTTTCACACACATAAGAACATTTAGTAAAACTGACCCCTCCCCCTTTAGTTTGCAGAGGAATTTCTGGAGCATGGCAACATCTGCCATCTCCAGACATCTCCACAGGCTGTTGGCTAGGCACGGTTTGACGTCGCTTGTGCTCTGCTTCAATACCCAGGTCAGTGCTGTCAGTCTAATATTAGTTGATGCATATTGGTGTACTTTCTATTTTAAATTCATCTACTGAAATTCTGTTTTTAGGGAATGTTGAAGATTATTGTGTCGTGTGCTCTTTCCTGGAAGCAGACTGTGATAACGACATGATAGAAATGGTATAGTATAATAAAGTGTGTGCTTGTCTACTTCCTCACAAATGAATATTCGTGAACCAATTTCTTGTTTCTACAGGTGCAGTGTGACACCTGCTTAAGGTGGGCACATTTGGAATGTGTACCACATTTAAACACAACTGGTGGAAAATATCGTTGCCCAAAATGTACAAAATTGTAAAAGTCCTGTGTCTGTCTCCATTGCTCATACGTCACTGGCCACAAAATCTTTACAATTTAAGATTAATAATAAATGCCAGAGGGGTATGGAGGTGAATATCATCAATCTATTATTGCATGGACTACTGGGAGCATTGTTTGATAGGATGTAATGGAACTATCTAAAACGCATCAACTATTTGGGAGATTTACAGGGGAATTTGAATGGGCTCCACATTTTAATGAAACGCAGCATCAATATTTTGTACTATTTCTTTGTCCTCAGTGTTTTCATTTTTTAAACACAAAACGGCACTTCATTAAGCATTAACAATTGGGCCACAAGATGGGTGCAACTGAAGTCATCGATCAATTATTGGAATGAGTCCTGGGAGAAAAAATTGATGGGGGCAATGGGACCATCAAAAAATGCTTCTGCAGAAAAATACTTATTAAAAACGCCACCAAATAGGTATGGATTACGCCATAGGCGTATTGAAGTGAATATCATCGATCAATTATTGGATTGAGTCCTGGGAGCAAAATTGGATGGGGGCAATGGGACCATCAAAAAATGCTTCCGCAGAAAAATACTTATTTTTAACACCACCAAATAGGTATGGATTACGCCACAGGCGTATTGAAGTGAATATCATCGATCTATTATTGGATTGAGTTCTGGGAGCAATATTTGATGGAGGTCAATGGGACCATCAAAAAATGCTTCTGCCGAAAAATACCGAATAAAACCGTGACCCAGTCAAGTAAGAAGAATGTTGACTGATTCACAAAACGTTAGCATGATTATACGGTCACAACAATAATGTACAAAACAAAAAAGGAAAACGGGTAGAAAATTTTGACAAAGGAGCAAAAACTGATAGACGCGTCTATCAGAAAATGCTTCGGTAGCAAATTTTGATGAGGGAGCAAAATTTGTCAGAACAGTTCTATGGAGGTAGATTTGTGTCTTTATTATTCAATCAAAAAAAAAGTTGCTTCAATCAAATAAAAAGTTGCTTCAATCAAAATACATATTTTCAATTGAAGAAAACGTCACTTCAATCAAAAAAATGTGTTTGAATGCAAAAATAAATTTGAAACTCCAAAAATATATTTGAAAACTATTTTTCTTTGATTGAAAAAATTTTTTTTGATTTAAGTCAAGTTTTTTTTGGATTGAAACACCATTTTTGATTGAAGTCATGTAATTTTGCGTTGGGACCACATTTTGGCTAGGACATTTGTGTCTTTATTATTCAATCAAAAAAAAAGTTGCTTCAATCAAATAAAAAGTTGCTTCAATCAAAATACATATTTTCAATTGAAGAAAACGTCACTTCAATCAAAAAAATGTGTTTGAATGCAAAAATAAATTTGAAACTCCAAAAATATATTTGAAAACTATTTTTCTTTGATTGAAAAAAATTTTTTTGATTTAAGTCAAGTTTTTTTTTGATTGAAACACCATTTTTGATTGAAGTCATGTAATTTTGCGTTGGGACCACATTTTGGCTAGGACATTTGTGTCTTTATTATTCAATCAAAAATTAAGTTGCTTCAAACAAAAAATATATATTTTCAAAAGAAAAATCACTTCAATCAAAAATTTTAAAAATATTCAATCGTAGAAAAAAAGGTTTGAATGTGAAAAAATATTTGAGACTCAGAAATTCGCATTTGAACACTTTATTTTTCATTCAAACTGTTTTCTTTGAAGCAATCCTTTTTATGTTTGAACCATATAAGGGGTAGGACATTTGTGTCAAAATCATTCAATTGCAATAAAAGTTGCTTTAATCAAAAAATTATTTTTAATCAAAGAAAAAAATCATTTGCAAAAATATATATTTTTTGAAAATATTTTTTTTAATTTGAAATATGTATATTTTTTTTATTGAAGTGTCACTTTTTTTGAAAAGCAAAGTTTTAAACTCTTTTTTTTTTTTTTTCCAAAGTGGAAAAAGTTTTGAACACACTTTTTTTTTTTTTTTGAAGTGGGAAAAGTTTTGAAGGCACTTTTTTTCGATTGAATCATTTTGACACAAAGATTCAACTTCAACGCTAGTTCCGGTGTGTTTGAGTGGCAGCTGATTGCGCCAATGGCATAAAGGTATGAAGCAAGAATAATGGCCACCAGGGCTCCATCCAGCCATCGGAGTCTCCTGGAGTCTAAGCCGAATATAGGGCACCGGTACGGGGGTGTAACATTGGCATTTCACCGGAGTACCCGCAACGGCACGTTGCCCTGTCGCGGCACACTGGTCGGACCCCGATATCATACCCCAGGCGCGGAGGCCGGCTGTCGAGTGGACGGTCCGCGAATGACACGACACTCATTCAAAGTTGAAGAGACGGGGCTCCAGGCGTGGACGCCGGCGACTCGCCGGTAGTCCACTCTCTTACTGGGCAGGCTAGTGTCGGGCCACTCGCCGACCACTCTTGTACCGGCGCGTCGCGGACACTCCGGTTGGAACCGATTGCCAACCGTCACGTCAGGGCAGCGGGTGAAGTTCGCCGTGTTGAATCACATTAAGCAGCAGGGCACCGTACTCCGGTGAAATGCCGATGTTACACCCCCGTACCAGTGCCCTATATTCGGCTTGGACTCCAGGAGACTCCGATGGCTGGATGGAGACCTGGTGGCCATTATTCTTGCTTCATACTTTTATGCAATTGGCGCAATCAGCTGCCACTCAAACACACCGGAACTAGCGTTGAAGTTGAATCTTTGTGTCAAAATGATTCAATCGAAAAAAAGTGCCTTCAAAACTTTTCCCACTTCAAAAAAAAAAGTGTGTTCAAAACTTTTTCCACTTTGAAAAAAAAAAAAGTTTAAAACTTTTTGCTTTTCAAAAAAAGTGATACTTCAATAAAAAAATATATATATTGCATATAAAAAAATATATTTTCAAAAAATATATATTTTTGCAAATGATTTTTTTCTTTGATTAAAAATAGTTTTTTGATTAAAGCAACTTTTATTGCGATTGCATGATTTTGACACAAATGTCCTACCCCTAATATGGCTTGAACACAAAAAGGATTGCTTCAATCAAAGAAAACGGTTTGAATGAAAAATAAAGTGTTCAAATGCGAATTTCTGAGTCTCAAATATTTTTTCACATTCAAACCTTTTTTTCTACGATTGAATTTAAAAAATTTTTGGATTGAAGTGATTTTTCTTTTGAAAAAAAATTTTTTTTTGTTTGAAGCGACTTAATTTTTGATTGAATAATAAAGACACAAATGTCCTAGCCAAAATGTGGTCCAAACGCAAAATGACATGACTTCAATCAAAAATGGTGTTTCAATTAAAAAAAACGACTTAAATCAAAAAAAAAAAATTCAAAGAAAAATAGTTTTCAAATATATTTTTTTGAGTTTCAAATTTATTTTTGCATTCAAACACATTTTTTTTTGATTGAAGAGACGTTTTCTTCGATTGAAAATATATATTTTGATTGAAGCAACCTTTTATTTGATTGAAGCAACTTTTTTTGGGATTGAATAATAAAGACACAAATCTACCTCCATACAGTTCTGTCAAAATTTGCTCCCTTATAAAATTTTGCTCCCAAAGCTTTTGTGGCGCTGAAAAAGCCCCCTTTTACATTCAATTGGACTGTCAATGTTATACAAAGGTGCTAACTAAACTATATACATCATAAACATACATGTGCAACACGAAAATGGTGTAAATTAATACTTAACGGCACGGCGAAGTCGTTAACAGTGAGAGCACGGGGTGCAGTTGCTGCGTGCAGCTAACAGGGTAGGATGTGTTTGAGAACTTTTGTACATGTCTTTACATGATCAAACTTAAGTAAATATTCCTTTCTTTAAAGAAAGTTTGTAGTGTTTACTTTGGAATCGCTGCATTCGCGGCCATTTTTAACGTTACGCGCATGCGCAAAACTGCAAGGTAGCAATTTTTGATGGGTTGGAAAATTTGTAAGAACACCTGCTCATTTCAGAGTTAACGAGAGTTCACAGAGTGCAGCAGAGTTACCGGTTGGACACAGTAGCACGAGCTAGCGAGACTCTTAATATTTCATACTGCCACACTACTCTACATCACATTAAAATTAGTAAGAGACGATCAAAAACAAAAATAGTAGATAAAATAAAAATCACAAATGGCGTGCTGCTTGACAGCACTAGTCATACATTTTGTGTCTTTAAATATTCGAGAGACGATTGAGTCATAATTCAACTCACCAGACATTTTGGGACTTGATGTTTGGTCCCTCGGCGACGTGTTGATCGCAGGCGCGGTGTTGGTTCTCTTTGTTAGCGGCTAAACTAGGCTAGGCTAACCTAACCGTGCACCCAAACGAATCGAAGCAGAAGCGAGATTGAACGGATTCTTGGCGTGTCCGAAAATTTCTGCCAGCTTTCAGTCAATTACATAATCACATTACGTCGTGGGGCTAAGGAGATATGAAAAGTGGATTGTCTTCAAAGCACTACCTTTCCAAAGCAATCGAACGGCAACTTCAGCCATTCACATCCTTCTTCTTCTTTTTTTTGTTTATTGGCAGTTTACCCCTCGGTGCCGTGGGGCATTACCGCCACCTACTGGACCGACGGTTTAGCACGAGATCTGGCAGTTACAGACTAAAAGTAATCCCTCCTGACAACCAGTGAAACACACCCAGAGTGTAGATAAAACCCGAGCCAAAAAATTGGATAAATGACATACTAACAACCGAATTAAATACTAATGAATTACCCCCTTCCTATATCCTGTCCAACAACCCTGTGTCCCTGAGAAACTTTATTAGCCCTTTTTGAATATTGGCCCTTTTCATCTGCAGAACATTTCCCATCCCAAATGTCTCTTCTGCCTGGTGCAGCACTAGGGCTGGGCGATATGGCCTTAAACATGTATCACGATAAATTGAGCAGATTTATCTCGATAACGATAAATGACGATAAATTCGCCCAAGCGGACTGTTATATAATTTGAAAATCTGAATCAATGCATGAAATACAGATTAACTATTTCTTGTTGATTTATTTACCAGCATTCAATTTGATATACTGTATTTAACAATTGTACATGCAGTCTAAACATTAAATTTATAAAAATTAGGGCTGTCAAAATTATCGCGTTAACTGGCGTTAATTAATTTTTTTAATTAATCACGTTAAAATATTTGACGCAATTAACGCACTTGCCCAGCTCAGACATATTTAAATGTCACTAGAGTGAAAGGCCCACCTGTTAATTGTGTTTTGCGGAGTTTTGCTGCCCTCTGCTGGCGTTTGGGTGCGACTGATTTTATAGTGTAAGTAATTATTGCCATCAACAATGGCGGGCTACTAGTTTATTTTTTGATTGAAAATTTAACAAATTTTATTAAAACGAAAACATTAAGAGGGGTTTTAATATAAAACTTCTATAACTGATTTAGAACTGATTTATTGTTATAATAAACAAATACAGTCCTTATGTACCGCATGTTGAAAATATATATCCATCTTGCGTCTTATCTTTCCATTACAACAATAATTTAGAGAAAAATATGGCATATTATATAGATGGTTTGAATTGCGATTAATTACGATTAATTAATTTTTAAGCTGTAATTAACTCGATTAAAAATTTTAATCGTTTGACAGCCCTAATAAAAATGTATGGTAAGCAATAAGAATTCAAGTATGAACATTTATAACAGCGTGTATGACTTGAACAATGTACATTGTCAAAATCAATATGCCTGTGCAAACATGTAATTGTAACACAAATGACTTGCAGCTTGAACAGTACACTTCAAAAAGACAACTTATTGTTAATGGCTGCTGTGATATAATTATTAAATACAAGTGTTTACTTTATGGTTTAAGGGTTTTTTTCCCCCCCAGTGCATTTTTTCATAAATGCACGCACAATAAAAATAGCTGGGGCCATTTCTCGGTCATTATAAGTTTCGCCGTTGGATTATACTTTATGCAGAATTCTTTACCATCACAAAAGCTATCAGAGGAATCACACACACAGACAGATACAAAATAACGCCACATAGTAATTGCTAGATGCAGTCCGTGCCCAATCCACTCATTAAGTTCAGCCGTTTCGACAAGGTTAGAGCCTCTATCCGACTCCATAACGTTCATTTGTAGCGTTAGCCGCTAGCTAGCGTTAGCCTGGCTACCAGTAGAAAGCACTGAAAGCACCATCTCCGGAAATCGTGAGAACAAAGGAGGACAGCGGGTGAAAGCCCGTCTGGATGCCACCAAGAGTCTACTAAATGTCGGTTGAAAGTTTGGTGAACCTCCCTTAAGCCACACTCCATCACGTTTTGCTTGTAGCGTTAGCTGCTAGCGTTAGCTTACCGGGCTTTTGTTTGATTGGCTTCCTGATGATCACGTGACTCCCTACGTAAGCACATTCACTGCTTTCTTAAAGGGGAATGAACATAGACGAACAACACAGAATCAAAGCGGGATGAAAAGACTATTTTCTTGTTTTATTAATTTACCGAATTTACCGACATGGTCAAAATTACGTCGGTCATCGTTAAGAATTTCGGTGACGGTAAATTTTCGGTTTACCGCCCTGCTCTATGCAGCACCATTCTGAACCGATCCCTCTGCTCTCCATACTTCCCGCATACCATTAGAATGTGTTCAACCGTTTCACGCTCCCCGCAGTGTTTACATTTCCCATCTTTGTGTTTTCCTATCCTATGCAACGAATCATTTAGCCCCGTGTGTCCTATCCTCATTCGACTCAACACCACCTCCTCCCTTCTGCTTCTCCCCAATCTCCTTCCCACACCCACCTGTGACTGTATTGAGAAAAAATGTCTCCCCGTTTCTTGTGCTTCCCAATACTCTTGCCACCTCTTTTGTATGTAGCCCCCAATAATGGATTTCCCTTCCGCTCTACTCAGGACGCCCTGCCTTTCTATCCCCAGTGCTCTCAGCGATTGCTTGGCCAGGATGTCCACTACCTCATTTCCCTCAATCCCCACGTGCGCCGGGACCCACACAAACTCCACCCTGAGCCCACCTTTCTGTGCTTCATACAGTAGCCTGTGCAATTCAAATACTAAGTCAAGTCTACTGGACTTCATGGTTAAAATACTCGTGAGCGCCGACCAACTGTCCGAAGCAATCACTGCCAATTTTATCCCATTTGTTTGAACCCAACCAAGTGCCATTATAATTGCTGTTACTTCCACTGCATAAACAGACAAGTGATCTGTACACCTCGTTTTAATGTCCACATTGTAACTCGGCACATGTACCGCCGCCCCAGTACGTCCAGTTTCCGGATCCTTCGACCCGTCCGTAAATACCAGAACGCTTTGCCCATACCTCTGTCCCAGATACTCCTCAGCCACCATACCCTGGTTTCCCCTCTCCCGGATCACTTCCTTAATCCCAAAATTTACCACCGGCATTGTGAATAGCCAGGGCGCAACACTGGATACTGGTACTGTTTTGCCGAACTCCAACTGGCTAAGCCCTGCCAGTTCTGCCACTGCATTCCCCACCCCGCTGAAGGTCATCTTCTGTTGATTTGTGTCCTCCCACCTGTCCATCAACACTTTCTTTACTGGATGTGTGTCTCCATGGCCCCTTACACTCACCCAATACGCAAGCATAATTTTCAATCTTCTAAGTCTCAACGGGAGCTCCCCCAATTCCACCTGTACTGCTGCGACTGGTGACGTTCTGAAAGCTCCACTGCATATTCTCAGACCGTACGCTTGTTGCACCTCCAGCTTTCTGAGGTGGGAGTTCGCTGCCGAGGCATAAGCCATACACCCATAATCAATTGAAGACCTCATGATCGCCCGATATATATTGAGTAAGGCAGCTCTCGCTGCTCCCCAATCCCTCCCTGACAGGCACCTCAATATGTTATTGACCTTTTTACATTTTTCCACCAATCTATCTATATGCTGTGCCCATGTAAGCTTTTCATCAAACCACATCCCTAAAAACCTCACGCTTTTTACCTGTTCAATTACTCGTCCATACAATTTTAACTCCACCTCCCTATGTCTCCCATAGAAGCATATTGCCTGCGTCTTCACAATCGAGAACCTAAAGCCCCACCTGTCCGCCCACTCCTCAACCCTATTAATAGCCATTTGCATCTTCTTTTGAAGAAAGTCGCCATTTCGCCCTCTCACCCACAACACCCCATCATCGGCATACAATGCCCTCCTTACTCCTGGTCCAACATCATCAAATATATCATTAATCATAATATTAAATAAGGTTGGACTACAGACACTCCCTTGGGGAGTCCCATTGTCCACCTGGTACATCCCAGACAAGTCTGCACCTACCCGCACTTCTATTTTTCTATTCAACATAAAACTCAATATCCAATTATACAATCTCCCCTTCACCCCCAATCTAGTCAATTTAATAAGAAGCCCCTCTATCCACAACATATCATATGCTTTTTCAATATCGAATAATACAGCTATCACCATTTCCTTATTCATTTGGGCCCTACTAATCTCGGATTCCAGACATATTATATTATCCATCGTTCCTCTCCCTTTTCGGAACCCACTTTGACACTGAGTTAAACAGTTGTCCCACTCCAGAGCGTGATTCAACCTATGCACCACCATTCTCTCCATAGTTTTCCCCAATTGGGAGGTCAGCGCTATAGGCCTGTAATTTTCCGGCCTCGTCGAATCCTTCCCTGGTTTTAGAATTGGAATCACCACTGCCTCCTTCCACTGCACTGGCACCTCACCCGTTTCCCAGATTCTGTTAAAAAGTTTTAGGACCACTCCCAACCCTTGTTCACTCATATGTGCCAACATACTATAACACACCGCATCCTTCCCCGGTGCTGTGTATTTGCGCTTCACGTTCGCTAATGTTTTCTTCAATTCATATAAGCCGAATGGCACATCGAAGTCCCCGTCTGTCACCGGCCTCCTATTTTTAGTTCCCGGATACCGACTGAGAGTCTCCTCCCTACTCGCTTTAGCTCCATGTGTCAAATTCCCCATGCTGTGAATCCCAACAAACGTGTTAGCCAGCAATTCTGCCCTTTCAGCTCCCACCACCGCTTTGTCCCCCTCATGTAGAACTGTTGAAACGGTGCCCCCTTTAAGTCCATTCATACGCCGTATCATGCCCCACACATCCGACAACTGAGTTTCCCTACCAATTTTATCACAATAACCTCCCCAAAATGCACGTTTTGCCGACCTTATGCGCCTTCGTACCACTGCTTGTTTCTGCTTATACTGACATAATGTCCCCATTGTGTGGTGCCGTTTGAGGAGCCTGAACGCTCTGTTCCTTTCCCTAATTGCTTGCCTACACTCATCATTCCACCACGGAACCCTCTTATTGTAAGTACTCCCACGTGACCTAGGGATGGTATCCTGCGCCGCCTGCACTATGGCCCCCACCACTGCTTCATTAAATACCCCCGTGTTTTCCATCCTTTCTTCTGAAATTTCTCCACACCTGTCATCACTCTTAAGCCTGAACCCATCCCAGTCCGCCTTGGCGAAGTTCCATTTCATTGGTCGTACCTCACCAATCCCACACGGGTCAGTTCCTATCTTGCAAATAACTGGGTAGTGATCACTCCCCACAGTTGTCCCTTTGAGTACTCCCCATTCACAAAATCCAGCCAATTCGGCTGATACAAGTGTCAAATCCAGTGTACTTTCAGTGTTCGATGCACTATTATATCTAGTCCCACCACCATCATTTACGCACACCAGATTATTTTCCTCCAAATAGTCTTCTAATGCTGCCCCATTCGTGTCCGTATGTTTGCCACCCCACAACGTGCTATGTGCATTAAAGTCACCACACCATACCACTCTTCCCCCCTTCTGTCCCCTCACCATATCAAGATCCCCCTTATCTATTCTATTGCCCGGATTGTAATAATTTATTATATCCACGACACCCAGCCCAGTCCACAGCTTTATTCTAATCGACTCAAACCCCGCACCCTTTTCCTCTACCTTATAGTTTAAACCCCTTTTAATAAAGGTCGCCACCCCGCCCCCTCTCCTATCCCCCCTATCATTCCTCACTGTTTCATATCCACCTATTCTGAAATCCCACTGCGGTTTTAACCACGTTTCCTGGACGCAAATAACATGTGGTTCCACCCTCAATTCCGCCACAAACCTCTTCATCTCCTGGCCATTGGCTATAAGGCTTCGAGCATTCCATTGCATCAAAACTAAGCACATGACGGCCCACCATTCCACACTTGTGAGCTCAGAGTCTCCCCCGCCAGTTTTTCCGTTACAACTTCCCAACGTAGATCCTTAATATTCAGATATTTCTCAGCCGCTTTAACAATAATCTTGATTTTCTCAGTTTTGCTACTTGTCTGCGCAGTACAATTTATCGCCTCAACCATAAACAAAACGAAGTCCCTCTTACTCACTATTAGAGAGTCTTCATTCATTTTGACACCGCCCACGCACGCTCCATTATCCCCTAACGCCGCTATGTCAGTACCGTCCAGTCGCCTTGTCCCCACTTTCTTTGCCGCATCAGCGTACGAGATCCCCTGCGTAACCCGCATCCTTTGTATCTCCGCTGCTCTCTGACTAACCTCACAGCCCCTATATGCTGAGGCATGCTCCCCACCACAATTACAGCACTTCAGTCGAGCCTTATCCCCACACTTCCCATACTCATGCTCCCCCGCACACCTTCCGCACCTGAGCTTCCCCTTACACACTGACGCAATATGACCAAACCTTTGACACTTATAGCACCGCAGTGGAGGAGGAACAAATGGTCGCACTTCATAACTAAAATACCCCAAGAACACTTTAGTAGGCAGCGATCCCCCCTCAAACTTAAGCATAACCGATAAACTGTCAACTTTATTCCCATTCCTATTAGCCTTCAATCGGACGACCTCTGCCACCTCAGCCCCCTTCACATTTTCTTTAATCTGGTCCACAGTCACACTCGTAGGGATTCCAGTAATCACTCCCCTGTTCAGGCGTCTGTCATCCGGCAATGAACAAATCACCTCTTTCCCGTCAATTCTAGTCAGCCGCAGTGTCTTCCCCTGTTGCACTCCGTTCTGGCACAATATTAACAGCGATCCATTCCGCAGTTGTTTTACCGACTTCGATTCCCCTATAGCCCTATGGATTGCTTTAGACAGTTTAATCGGGTTCCACTCACCAAACGACGCCCCTTCCTGCGCCAGCTTCACAAATACCTTGTATTCGTCGCTTTGTCTTTCTCGATCACCGCGTTCACCGTCACTACTCGACTCCAAACACTCCAATTCCCTTCTCCTCGTCTCCTTTCCCGATTTCTTGCGCTTTTTCCGGTTTAACTGCCGTTCACCCACCTTACTCCACCCGGCATTTTCCCGGTTCGCCGTTTGACATCCCATCCCCTCCATCTCACTTCCGACTTCGTCACTTCCCTCTGCCATCACTCCCGCCAAACCGTGAGCCAATCCGACCCGCCTCCCGACCCATTCACATCCTCTACGTCATGACGCATGACGTACACGTATACGACACCGCTTTTTTATTTGTTTATTTGTTTAAAAGCATACTTTTAATCGTCTCACGTGAAACAGGAATGCTACTTTTGATTGGCCTCATTTCACAATGATCACTATTGGGAGCTTTGCATTTTTTTTAATTTTTTTATTTTTTATTTTTTTTTCCAATGGCGTTTCTTCGGCGCTCCGCATAGCCCAAACAAACAGAAACCTGCACAAGTCAGGGGGCGGTGTTGTGACTCCCACATTAACTTTACCTTAATCAAAATCATTGTGCCTGAATTTTGTTCATAAAAGAGCATTACGAAATGAGGCCCATCAAAAGTAGCGTTCCCGTTTCACGTTGGACGATAAAATAAATAAATAAAAATACAAACAAACAAACAAACAAACAAACAAATAAATAAATAAATAAATGGTGTTGTGCGCGTCAGGCGTCATGACGTAGGGGATGTGAGTGGCTCGGGGAGGAGTAGTTGCCGTCCTCAATGTTATTCTCAAGGCAACTATGGAAGTTAAAGTGTTACCAGTTGGGAACCTGGGGCACCCTGAGGACTCACATTTCTGCTTTGTGCACCACTAACAATGGAGAGGTTTCAAAGAGTGCTGAAAAGCAAAATGCAGCAAGCAAAATGCAGCACAAGCACCTGCTGAGCCGGAAGAGATCATTGACAACAGCACATACCAAAATTACCAACACCACAGCTACACCCCCTATACCTTTGCAGACATGGATGTAGAGATGGCAAAGTGTCGTCTCCCTCAGCCCAGCTCGGGAAGATCCTCACCTCGACACTAGTAGAGTTCAGCCGGTGTCATCTTGATCACGGTTTTACTCTTTAAAAAAACATATATAAAAGCTCTATATAAATAAAAGGTATCATTTAAAAAAAAAAAAAAAAGAGTAGTTGCCGTCCGGTATAGACCCTAGTCACGTGACGTCACTGCCACTCCCCCGCGCCATGTTGTCCGTATACTCGTCATGTTAATGCATTAGCGCTTCGTAAATTCTTCCTATTATGGCGTGTTTTTCTGCTCGTTAACATTAATAATCGAAATGGTGAAGTCGTGTGTGGCGGTCGGTTGCAAAAACAGAAGATAGACGGAGAGACTTGAAGTTTTACCATATTCCGAGAGACCCGGAGAGGAGAGCGAGATTGACTGCTGCAATTCGACGAGAAAACTGGGCTCCAAACGACTACCACAGATGATGTAGTAGTCATTTTATATCCGGTAAGATGGATTTAATATATATTTAGAGGGTTTTGGGCTGACAACCACAATTAAGATCATTGCTAGTCTAATCGCCGACAACATACACTCAGACGTTGTGAATGAACTACCTGAAAATATATAATTATAAGGGGATAATAAGACAGTTGTCATACAATTAATTTACAATTTCACTATTGAGGTCAAAAGCCAAAAAATAAATTCAACTAGGGACAATCTGGAGTAGTGCTATCGCACTTCATATTACATATTATATATGTATGTAGTGAGAGTGCTATCGCTAAACCATATAAACATTAAAAGCCCTAGCTCCATTGACAAATGACATGAAATACATTACACTTGACAGTGGATGTTAGCAAGAACAAAAGATTTTGAATTGAAAATTTCGTAACTCACCTTCCCGAGCACAAGATTCCTGCCGAATTTTCGTGTACGAGGACCTGTTTCACCCAACCAGCAACGTAGCATTTATAAACCTCCAAGCTCTTAAAGTTTTTCAAACTTTCGTGAGAATAGGCTTATTTTGTGTGGACAAGATAGTTGTAAATATCAGGGTCAGGCAAAGACGGCGAAGACAGCGGGTCGAAAAACATTGATTTAGGCATCAAATATGGATCTGGCGAATGGATAAACTGAAGCTTTTCCACATAACGCCTTTTATGCAACGCATCCAATGAGTTTACAGCGTCAGATAACACCGGGGCTTCCATGAATTGCTCTATACCTTGCACGACTAATTGAAAACAATGAGAATACGTCTAAAAAATACCGACAATATGGCGGCCGGATACAGCGACACGTCATTTTGTGACGTAGGTGAGTAGGGTATAGACCCTACTCACCTACGTCACAAAATGACGTGTCGCTGTATTGTCCGTCATTTTGTGTCCGTATTCTCAATGGTCTCAATTTATCGTGCAATTTATAGTGCAATTCATGGAAGCCCCGGTGCTTTCAGACGCTGTAAACTCATTGGATGTGTTGCATAAAAGGCGCTATGTGGAAAAGCTTCGGTCGATCCATTCGCCAGATCCATATTTGATGCCTAAATCGATTATTTTCGACCCGCTGTCTTCGCCCTCTCTGCCTGACATCTGCTACCCCGATATCTACAACTATCTTGTCCATCCAAAATCAGCCTATTCTCACGAAACTGTGAAAAACTTTGAGAGCAGCACGCTAAGCAACATTACCCCGTGTGACCCTTTACTTCCAATTTTCTAAAATGGCGACAATCAATAAAAAAAAAAGTTGACTGCGATGGCCGATGCTTCAAGGATAGGTGGATATTGGACTATTTCTTCAATAAAACACACAACAAATGTGTCTGCCTCATTTGCAAAGAGACAGTCGCTGTTTTCAAAGAGTTCGATGTGACGCGATAATGATATTACCGAACAAGACACACTGACATGTACGACAACATTACAGGGAAGATACGCAGCGAGAAATTATAGCAACTTGAAGCTAGTTTAAATTCACAGCAGCAGTATTTGGCAAGAGCCCGAGTGTCGAAAGAGAACGCCACAAAGACGAGACTGTTGAAATTATGAATTAAAAAAAAAAATAAAGCAAATGTGACACACAGAAGGGCTTGCTAAAATGTGTTTACATATATTGCTCTATGTAAATCAGCCAAGGTAGCCCACCGCATTTTTACCACACCAAATCTGGCCCCCTTTGCAAAAGGTTTGGACACACCTGTTTAACTGATGATTCGTAGACGAGGCCAGCTTCTTTCACTTGGTACCAGCTAAATATTATTCAAAATGTAATGATGGTGGAAGAAATAAGCATCTTGAATTTGAAAATGTATGTTGTTGGCGATTAGCCTCGCAATGATCTTAATTGTGGTTGTCAGCCCAAAACCCTCTAAATATATATTAAATGCATCTTACCAGATATAAAATGACAACTACATAACCTGTGGTGATCGTTTGGTGCCCAGTTTTCTCGTCGAATTGCAGCAGTCCATCTCGCTCTCCTCTCCGGGTCTCTCGGAATACGGTAGAACTTCAAGTCTCTCCGTCTATCTTCTCTGTTATTGCAACCAACCGCCACACACGTCTTCACCATTTGATTATTAATGTTAACGAGCAGAAAAACGCCATAATAGGACGAATTTACGTAGCGGTAATGCGTCAACACGACGAGTTGACGGACAATATGGCGCGGAGGTGTGGTTTAGTTTAGTTTAGTTTATTCACACATCGTATCATGGTACACACATGAATGAACATGGTCATATATACAAGCAGTTCATCTGACAAGATGTATGAAAGGGACACTCCGAATAAGCTATTTAAAGCTTTTAGTAGGGGCCCAGTCAAACAACACACACATACACACATTCATACACATGCATGCAATTAACTATGGGAAATTTCAAAATTCTGATTACATCGGATTTGACATGTGATACCTTAGGAATGTTACTCAAAGACAGCATATTAAACATACATAGCAAGGAGATGAGTTTTCAGTTTTTTCTTAAAAATGGAGATGGAGTGTGACATTTTAAGTGTTTTAAGTGTTTATTGATATTTAGAGAGAGTTTATTACATTTGAACCATGTGTCTATTTTCTTTAGTTCACTATTTATGATTTGCTCAAGTGCAGAGGGATGTTTATGGGAAAAGAATAAATTTGTATCATCAGCAAATAGTACTTTATAAAAAACAGATGAGGAATTAACAAAGTCATTAATGTAAAGGATGAAGAGGAGTGGCCCTAAGATGGAGCCCTGGGGGACTCCGTGATTGAGGAGTTTGTATGATGATTCTGAATTGTTAATCTTGACATACTGATGTCTTCCAGATAGATAGCTACTGAACCACTCTAGCGCTAGGCCTCTAATCCCATAATGGTGTAGTTTTTTAAAATTAATATATAGGTCTTAATAGTGTCAAATGCTTTGGAAAGGTCCAGAAAAACGCCGACTCCGTAGTCACCTTTGTCAATTGTATCGTGGATTTTTTCTGTTCGGTCAAGTACTGCCATATATGTACTATTTTTCTTTCTGAATCCATACTGCAATGGTACGATGATGTCTAGCTTGTCTAGATAGTTACTGAGTTTGTTGTAGACTACTCTTTCCAATACCTTGGAAAGGGTAGGCAGAATAGATATTGGTCGGTAATTGCTCAGATCATTTTTACCTCCAGATTTAAAAATTGGTGTGATTCGTGCAATTTTTGCTATTTGAGGCACTACTCCAGAGAGTAGTGATAAGTTGATACAGTGGGTAAGAGGTGCAGTGAAAATGTTGGAAATGTGTTTCAGAATTATGTTAGAAATTCCATCTGCTGCAGCTGAATTTGAATTCTTCATGGTCATGATTATTTTATAGACTTCATCATAGTTGGATTAAGGAAGAAGGAGCCCAGGTAATTACCTGATAAATAATCTCTAAAGGAGGCATCTTGAGGCGTCATGTTGTGACGTCATGTGAGTACTCCCACATCTTTTGGGTTGACCTGAACAATTATATTAATTCCAAAGTTGTGCCATCATTGAAAATTGCTTTTAGACATATTTTGTTTGGCCTATTCAACGTTGAAGAGCCAGAAATGGATAAAAGATATGTCGTAAATCTTATTTTAATATTGCCAAAATTTCACATTCACTGTGTAAAATATGCTAATCAAAGACCAAATTTTCATGTTTTGGGGAAAATGTTTTCTTTATATTTGGACGATTTGAGTTCCTCTTTGAATCCCAAAGCTATAAGGACCAAAAGACTTTGCAAACAGTACGGCTTGTGTTAAAAATGACCCCGACCATTTTATTTATTATTTTGTTGTTGTTGTAAATCTGTTGATTGTATGTGAATTGTTCGCCCATTGTGTGTATTTGTTTTTGTGTAAATAAAGTTTCTTAAAAAAAAAAAAAAAAAGTAGTTGCCGTCCGATTGCTTTAGAAGAGTCCTGCTTGGAAGATAATCCACTTTATATCCCTCCTTGGTTCCACGACGTAATGTCGAAAAGGTGGCAGGAATTTTTGGACACGCAAAGAATCCGTTCAATCTCGCGTCTGCTTCTAGTCGTTTGGGCGCTCGAGGCCTGCTTAGGTTAGCCTAGCTTAGTTTAGCTGCTAACAAAGAACAGACAACGCACCTGGCATAAACACGTTGCCGAGCAAGCAAACATCAAGTCCCAAAATGGCAGGTGAGTAAGTTGACTTTTGACTCGATGGTCTCACAAATACTATACATTACAATACGAATGTTTAAAGACACAAAATGTATGACTAGTGCTGTCACGCAGTACCACATTTGTGGTTTTTATTCTTGCTTTACTGTTTTTGTTTTTGATCGTCTCTTAACAATTTGAATGTAAAGCACTTGAATGAAGTTATTCTCATGTAGTAATTCTACATATTTAACAATTAAAACTGGAGAAATGACCTTTCAGTAACGTCCGAAAATAGTTGCTGGACACAAATCTGTAAAATTACATTTACAACGAATAGTAATCTGCAATTTATCCAGTTTAAAATACTGCATAGATGGCATACAACACAATTTAATACGTACAAAATGGGGTTTTCCCCAATCCAATAAATGTCCAAGCTGTCAGGAGAATAGTCCAGATACATATTTGCATGCTATTTGGCAGAGTGTACCTGTACAGCATGTCTGGCTTGGGGTAATAGTGATGCACGATAATACAGTTTTCAACCGATAACCGATAATTTCCTCGTTCCAACCGAGAATGTCAAGCCGATAATTCTGTTAAAAGATTTATGTAAAATTATAAGGTATTAACAAGAGAAAATATTACTGTGCAAAATTATAATTTATTGCTTTTTTTTTCAACATCAAATGTGAACAAGTAGTAAATTCCAACATCTAAATAAAGACCGATTGTCTGACATTGTGCAATGGTAAACTTTTGGCAACAATTACTTTCAGCGTAAATATCTAAATTGTACAAAAAAGCCTTTAAAAGTAAGCCATACCGAACATATAACATTACTATACTGCAAAAACACAACTCCTTAAAGAGGAACTGAAGAGCTTTCCGGATTTTGGTGTAATTTTATGAATATAAACTTGGGACAAGTTCATCAAAACAACCATGACATTATCAACACGTAATTGTAAGGATAATTTGCGTTTTTTTAGTTTTTTTGCACTCCGTTAATGGTCCCTTCGCAAACCCGGAAGTGTGACGTAGGCAACAGAAGACTACCCACAGCTAACATAGCAGCAACAACGATGTCAGTGATATTTCCACCAAAGGTAACCATTCAGGATCGCTCTTTCGTGACGCTACCGATGGCAAAGGCTCCCAGGAAAGATGAAGTACAATTAATCCCTACATGTTTGAACCTGAAGCGTCAGATGACGGCGATTTACTTGACACAGCAGATGGCGTCATGACGCCAATTGACAGCTCGACACTTCACGAACGGGAGAGTGAGTGGTAAGTCCAGCATCGTGATTTTTTTATTAGAATGCGATTACATGGTTGTATATTTTTCCATGCTCTACACATAGCTAAAACTGGATATTAGGTAATGGGACAGCTCCTACCGATCTAAATATGATAAAGCTAGCCCAAATGTGGCTAAATGAATGCTCTACACATAGCTAAAACTGGATATTAGGTAATGGGACAGCTCCTACCGATCTAAATATGATAAAGCTAGCCCAAATGTGGCTAAATGAATGCTCTACACATAGCTAAAATTGGATATTAGGTAATGGGACAGCTCCTACCGATCTAAATATGATAAAGCTAGCCCAAATGTGGCTAAATGAATGCTCTACACATAGCTAAAACTGGATTTTAGGTAATGGGACAGCTCCTACCGATCTAAATATGATAAAGCTAGCCCAAATGTGGCTAAATGAATGATATGTTATTGATATTTCAAAATAAATGACAAAACCATTTTATTTTCCAGGTGTTGCTGTAAACCGTCAAGTAATTACCCTTCCAAGAGTATGCCTGTGTCATCAGGAGATCCCAGACGTGAGAGCCAAACTTGCGGAGGCTGAAGCACTGACAGGGGCATGAATTTCATTAAAAAAATAAAACCATAAATTGTTAACAATATTGACACATTTTGTTGACTGTTTAATGTATTCTATTGGTATATAATATATTGTAATTATATTACATTCTGAAAAAATATTCAATAGGCCGCAATAATAAATGATACCAGGTTTATGTTGAATCAGCATTAGCTTTCGTTGTCAGATTGTGACACAACATGTTATACCAAGCACACAACGGCACACATCAAAGAGCATAATTTTAGTAAGCAACACAAAGTTAGGATAGCAACGGACTAGCGCAACATTGAAAAATGATAATGGCAGTGGGAAATATGTATTTACTCTTTTCTGTAGCATGAAGTGTTCTCTATACAAAGATAATGCATTATCATTAAAATATGAAGGTAACTTGATTTTTCTTTTAAAAAATGTGTACTGTATATATGACTAGTTTATGATTTCATGTCATCAAAATTTGCTACATTTATTTCTCCTAAATCATCGTCATCTGATGTCGCAGACGGAAGAAATTCAGCATCTGGCAGGCCTCATAGGATCTCTTCAGTTGTCATCGCTGGACACCGCATCGCTTCGGTCATCATATGACTCGACCCACTCTCTCTTGATTTTGGGAAACTGGGTGGCAACTGACTTGCAACGCTTTTTTCATCGTGTTGAGGGTTTCCGCCACTTAATTTTTTATGTTTGGCTTCCTGGAGGGAAAAAAAAATCACAGCAGCATGAAAATATTGGATGAATCCTAATTTTAATTTAATAATAATTTCTTGGTGATCAAATAATAATGCCCCAGTCGTAGCAGCATCTATTTGATGCTATCGTTCCCTCTTCAAATAGGCAGACCTTAATGTTGAAATATAAAAAAACAACGAGCCAAGGACCTATTTGGTGCTGGGGACATTTGAATTTACATAACACCTATTGATATAGTAATAAAATCACATGAGTAGACGACATGTCAGCCAACCTATCTACTTATGACAGGCCAACAGCAAAAAAAGAAAAAAAAAAATGTCGCTTTCAACAAACTGACAGTAGGAGTCCCCCTCGTTTATATATAAAAAAAAAAAAAAAGCCATTAATGTTCTACTTACGTCTTTGGAAAACCAAGGTTGCATTGCTGTAGGTTTTCAAAGCTGTCGTGGCTGAAATGATGAAAACAATGAGCCGATTGGGGACCTGGATGCATGCTAACAAAAACGGTCCAAACCTTTGCAGGAGAAGTTTTTTTTTGGACCACTCCTAGAGTCTCAAGTCTTCCTGTGAGTAATTCATATTGCTACACATCGAGATGGCATGACGAATCCCGCGAGTAAAACCCAGAAAATGTTTGCAATATATGGCGAGGATAGCGTGGTGCTATATTTCCGTGTTCAGAGTGGTGGCGAGGCTTCCTGGAAGTTACGTCACGAGGTAGGGGTCGGCAGGACGGCGCGTCCCTCGTTGCTATGGTGTTGCTATGGCCATAACTCAAAAACTACGCGGTCAATTATTATTATTATTTTTTTTATGTGACTTTTTGAGAGAGCGAATGACGCATTTAATACAATTCAACTGAGTAAAACACTTAAGAGCGAAATCTGAAAACCTCTTCAGTTCCCCTTTAAAACTAGTTTTGAGTGTTAATTTCACTTATTTCCAATAGATTATCTGCCAGCGCTTCAAGTAGGCCTGTCGCGATAACAAATTTTAGTGTTCGATAATTTATCTCATAAACTATTGCGATATGCGATATTATTGCCCCCCCATTTAAAAAAAAAAATAAAAATTTACAATAACAAGGTGAGAATACAGTATATATTAATAGATCAAGTACACCCATTTAAACGCGATAAATATTTACTCTTAAATTAAAAAAAAACTTTTTAAGAAATCACAACTAAAAACAATAGACCATGCCTCTTATGTAAAAGACAATACTAATACTGCACAGTAACACAGAATAAATCAAATGGTTTATCAAGAAAAAAAAATGCACTTAATAACTTAAGCATTTAGGCAAATGAAAACTCTTCCCCTGATAGCTTCTGCAATGGTCTTCCATAGGGATGCAGCGATAGTTAAAGTGCCTGTGACACGAAAAAGCATGTTTATTTCATAATACACGCTGTAATTTATGCCCCTGAATGATATGGACTGCTTGGATGTGTGTGGAAGCGATCGCTATATTTATTTAGTTTTTTGAATCCCGCGCCATGAAAATGAGTGACTTCCGACTTCGGTCTTGCATTGAGGAGGAGGGCGCTGTGACGTGTACGGTAGAAGACGTCCTCTTCACACTACAGTGTACTGTTGTGTATGAGGTCGAAGGATTTAGCTGATTTTGAGGATTAATACGTTTATTTTTCGCATCACGCCAGCCAAACGGCTGCAGAAAAATCATTCTGTGTGCGGGAGAGGCGTATGCGCCTTTTTGGAGTTTCAAAAGGTTCCCATTCACCGTGGATATTTACTGTGGGACCATTGGAGTTACGAGGAAGTGAGTAAACATCTTGTTTTGTATTATGTCAAATACGAATACAGTGATTACAAAGTAAACACTACAAAATTCCTTTAAATAAAGGACTACTTACGTTTGATCATTGATAGGCATGTAAAAAGCTCTCCTCATGCTCATTAGCAGTTAGCTGTTAGCACGTTAGCTGCACAACAAGTCCAGCCACCCTCCTCCCGGGAACGAACTGTAAATTGCTCTCCGCCGGGCGGTTTGCCGATCCGCGAAGACAATCGACAACCGGGTCATCATGTCAAATAATCCAGGCTAGTTACGTGTGGTTTTCCACTTCGAAGACTTTGAAACATCCCTCGGTTCGGGTTAGCATGTCGGCTAGCTGTCACTCCTTCTGGTTTGTTTACATTCTCCGAAGCCGGGGAAGGGAAATGACATATGTCCGATTTAGGTGTCATAAAATATCGTTCGGGAGGTGCGACAGTAAAGGTGAAGTCGACAGTTTTGACCATTATGGAGTAATTTTGCCATGTCGTCTTGAATAAATGGATTTTTATTATTTCATATTCCATTTAGCACAAGATTGTTATTTGTCATGACCATGCCATTTATTTAGCAATTGGGGAAAATACTTGGATAAAAAGAATATCCTGTAAAAATATGGAAGTAAAGAGACAGAAACAATGACATTTTGCCGCTCTCTTCGTCGCGTTTTCCTCGTTGTGAATAGTTCCCCCTCGACGGGCTGACTGGTCCTTCTCAAGCCATTTATATAGCTATTGGGGAAAAATACTTGGATAAAAAGAATATCCTGTAAAAATATTGGAGTAGAGAGACTGAAACAATGACATTTTGCGGCTCTCTTCGTCGCGTTTTCCTCGTTCTTAACAATTCCCCCTCAATGGGCTGAATAGTAAAAGCGATGAGCCCAGTCTACCGCTTGGGGACGCTAAAGCCCTATAATGGTAGGCGTGGCTAACCGGCAGATTAAAAGACTAATTTCTCGTCATCTGCGCTTTGCTAAATTGTTGTATATAGTCGAATCGTCTCAAAATATGATTCTAATTCACATAATAATGCCATTTAAGACTTTTTTTCTGGTGTCATATGCTCTTTAAGTCACGGTTCGGTACGATTTTCGATACGGGGGACACGATTTTCGATCCGATTCAATACATTTAATGCTCTGGAAAAAAAAACAAAAAAAACAATTGTATTTTTTCTTTTTTTTTTTTTTTTTGCCAACGAGCAAAAATTAAATGGTATAATATTGCCTAATATTTATTTGCTTACTTTTTACTGATCTGAAGAAATTTAGTATAAAAGTGCTGAGAACAAGCTTTACTGTTTGTAAAGTGAGGCGGGGCACACTGCTGATTGCTACAGCTCTCTTAGCAGCTAGGTTTACTACAAGAGTAAGACATCCTATTTGTGGTACGAATCCATCTGTGTCACATACTGAATTACCAATATTTGCAGCATTATTGATAGTCACTGCTATGGATTGATTTGGCCTTCTTAACTTCCATTCATTCAGTCATGGCGGTTTATAATTCATCAATGGAGTATTTGGACGAGAGATGTCGGATGGGACGCCGATATGGGCAAAAAAAATGCGCATCGGATCGGAACACGGAAAAATTCCGATCCAGATTTCCGATCGTTTTTTTTTTTTTTTTTAATCCGGTCCGGGGTTACCAGCGCACCGATTCACATAATCCATTCCAGTTTTTGCTTATGTTTCCTTAAAATCCGATCCGCATTTTACGGCACACCTTCAACACACTACATTTACACTACCGTCTCCCAATTTACCGAGAGAATATCGGTAAAAATGTCAGCTGTGTGGGATCATTTCACCTTAAAGGACGAAAAAGACGAAGAGGCAGAGTGCAACATATGCCACAATAAAGTCAAGCGTAGTAGTAAAGCTGTAAGAAGTTTTAATACAACCAATCTAATCAAGAATTTAGCGAAATACCACCACGAACAATATGAGGAGTATGTTAAGAAAACCGAACACAAAAAGAAAGGTCCTACGCAACTAACACTGGCAGAAACTTTTGCAATGCGTGACAAACTGGCACTCGACAGTCCCAAAGCCCAGGGAATAACAGGAATCATTGCCGAAGAATTCATTCTGGATGACAAGCCATTGAGTAAAGACGCACCATCCAACACGCGATTCGGCCGTGGAAGATTCGAGAACGAATCACAAACATCCAAATTCCGATTATTGAAATATGTCAAGCAAAGCGGAACTAATACACAGCGCGGTCTTCGGGACGCAATGAGAAACTGACCGCATTGCGTCCCGAAAGTAAACATAATGCTTTTCACAGACCCGGGTAATGCCAGTGCTCAACTCACGGCTTTAGCTCAACTCATGCTGCTGGATAAAAAACACAAGAATACCTTACTGCTGCTGACAGCCGCTACAAACTACGTCAACATCGTTTTACTGGAGATAATAGATATCATATGTTTATAGAACTAGATGCAAAACGACAGACTCGACTGCGTTAGCAACATTGAAGTATTGAAAAAAGCCCCCATCTTAAAGCAGAAGACTTCTCTAGTAGGCTGTTGTGAACCTTCCAAGCGAACCTAATTAACTTTTTATCTAAAATACTCCTAAATCGGCAAAATCTTGACATGAATCTATCTTCAAAACAGTTTTAAAACTTTCACATGTCGAAAGTAGACAGAACGGAAATTTTAACAACTTTAACAGTTAATTTGCTAAATTAAATGAATGTAGTTTAAATCTGCTGATACAGAATGGGGACTTGAGTATTTTATTTACTGTTTTAAAATGTTAACTTGATACTGAAATAGTCGTTTATTTAAACCTGAGAGGCTTTTTATACAATTTTTGTAACTGATGCACGAAACATTAAAAGCATCTAATTCAGGGGTGTCCAAACTTTTTGCAAAGGGGGCCAGATTTGGTGTGGCAAAAATGTGGGGGGCCGACCTTGGCTGACGTCCTTTACGTAGAACGATATATTTAAGCAAATTTTAGCAAGCCGTTCTGTGTGTCACATTTGCTTTATTATAGGGCTGCATCTATCGAATATTTTAGTAGTCGATTAATCCATGCACTAGTTAGTTCGAATAATCGAGTAATCGCATAAGGAACATGAAAAATTAAAACACCTGAGCTGAGCCTCAAACGACAATTTTTTTTTTAAAATGAGGATCTGTGTACAACAAAAGAACAATTGGCTAACTTGGATAGAAAAAGTCTGCTAGCTTAAATGCTATAAAATGCTAAAGTTTTTATTTTTTTTACAATGCTCTTAACAAGTGGTTCAGACACATATTCCTACAAAAAACGGCTAAATATACCTACAAACTAAATTAAGAATGCATTAAAAAAACATTCGCTCAAACAAAAACTTAGCTTATGTTGGTCTTAACAGGGAGCAGTTGGATTCAGCCATGTGAAAAGAGGCAGACCAGAGGGCATTGAATCCACCCTCATCAGTAAAATTAAATGCAAACACTTTTAAAATCAACCATTACAATGCCACTTTAATTAAACGAATACTCGAAGCAACAAAATTTAGTTCGAATATTTTTTTCTAATCGAATACTGGAGTTAATCGATTAATCGTTGCAGGACTACTTTTTTTTTTTTTTTTTCCTTTCTTTTTTTTAATAATTTCAACAATCTCGCAACTAGCGTTCTCTTTCGACTCTCGGGCTCTTGCGAAATACTGCTGCTGTGAAATAAAACTCGCTTCAAGTTGCTTCAATTTCTCGCTACGTATCTACCCTGTAATCTTGTCGTACATGTCAGCGTGTCTTGTTTGGTAATATCGCCTCATATTGAACTCTTTAAAAACAGTGACTGTCTCTTTCCAAATGAGGCAGACACAGTCGTTGCGTATTTTAGTGACGAAATAGCCCAGGTTCCACCTATCCTTGAAGTGCCAGCCGTTGCAGTCAACTTTTTGTTGTTGTTGATTGTCGCCATTTTAGAAAATTGGGAGTAAAGAGTCACATGTGGTAATGTTGCTTAGAGTGCTGCTCCCTTTTAGTAGGTAAATGAGGAGCAGAATTTAGTGTGTAAGCTACTTCATATGCTTGTAGCAGTACTGCTGACCAATTTATTAAGTCTGTGTGAGGGCCAGACGTTATTGATTTTATGACAGAGGCTGGGGGCCGGATGAAATCCGACCACGGGCCGCATTTGGCCCCCGGGCCGGACTTTGGACATGTCTGATCTAATTGCTTGGGGGATTTGTGGGATTTTCCACTGAGGTTGTTGGTGTGTTTTGCTTTTTTAAGACAGTTTACAATATTATTTGCACGTTTTACTGACTGACTATGCCATTTCTGTTTGTTATTTATAATGTTTTGTGTTTGTCACTGAATAAACAGGTCAGTTTCTTGTTACCAACCGTTGTGTGTTATTCAAACTCGCCTAATTCAGCTGGCTAGTTGTTATCAAGAGTACTAAAACCTTTTTCAACATGAGTCTGACAACTAAGTAAGGAGGCTAAATAACTTTAAACTTTAACACATGCTCAGATAGGTCGGTATCGGCCAGTATCGGTATCGGATCGGAAGTGCAAAACAATATCGGTATCGGATCGGAAGTGCAAAAACCTGGATCGGGACATCCCTAATATGGAGTACGTGTCCCATAATCACTCTGGGCTCACGTAGCCAATGGCATGGGACGTAGCACATCTAGTTTGCTATTTAATGATATCTAGTGTGTGCGCGCGCATTAAAAAAGTTAGCAAATGGCACAGAAGTCAGGTCTGCTCATAACTGCACAACACCAGCATATGACAATCGACTTTCATAAACAGGACGAGTTTAAAGCACAGCGCTCTTAATTTTCCGCTCAATGTTCATCATGTCAATTCAGCTGTCCGTTGTCAAAGAGAGGTTGTTCGTAGCAGCCAAGTCGGTAACAATATTTCTGCGGACTTCGTTGTAAATATCCGGTGTTGTGGCGAAAAATAGCCGCCCTGCGTGAACTGTCACCCCTGACGGAAGCGCCCACACGTCAACAACACCGGCACGCCGGAGATGTCCATAGCAATGAGGTTTTTGCGTTTAACATCTTGTGAATGAATGCTTAAATCCCTGAAATCTTTGTAAATACGGATGTAAAACAGTCTCGATTCTTGGTTAAAAGCAAAAGAAACCGTGCAGGAAGCATTTACTTCACATAAAAATGGCGAATGTGCGGCTCGTCTTTAAGTTCACTCTGGCGCCGCTTTACCACAAGTCCATAGCAAAGGGCCTTTTTCATTGAACTTCTGGTGAATGCTTAAATCCCAGATTTTTTAAAATATGGGCGTAAAACAGTCTCCATTCATGGTTAAAAGCAATAAAAAAAAACAGGCAGTTTGAGTTCACTGAATTAAATCTGTTGAAGAATTAAGCTAGTCCGTTAGCTTTGTTATGATAAGGGGGCTGCCACAAGGGCGTTTTCCATTCAAAATTCTTGTGAATAAATGCTTCAATCACTAAATTCTTTACAGGTATGGACTCATAACAGTCTCGATTTTTGGTCAAAGGCAAAAACGGCAGTTATTTTACATAAATTTGTCGAAGAATGGCGCAATGGCTCCCATTGATTTTTTTTTTTTTTTTCCCACGACGTTTCAAAATGAATGCGTTGTATGGAAAATATAATAATTATCTTGAATCCTTGAACTAATCACATCATCCTTGTTGTTCGTATGCATTCCAGACTTCGTACTTTTACAAGGTAATTCCAAACACGGCATATGTGATAGTCATTCCCACCTACTTCTAATAAATGAATAGCCCCCTACGGGCGGGCGGGGTGCGGAGAATACCTCAAGTGACCTGTCAAGTAAATTATCATGTCTATGACTAACGAAAACAAACATAAACGGAATGGTGCTTTGTCAGCAGATAAAACATTTGTTGCAACAGGCGAGGAGACTTTTGTGGTCTTGGACCATTAGACAACTTTCTTAACCTGGCAATTTTAGGACAGCAAGCCTTTCAATAACTAGTGTTGCACCAATACCATTTTTTGGGCCCGATACCGATACCTGGCTGTGCAGTATCTGCTGATACCATTCCGATACCACTCTGTTTGCAAAAAATATATGTGTATATATATATATATATATATATATATATATATATACATTTATAAGGGATGCGGCGATACAGTTAAGTCACGTTTCGGTACGATTTTGATACAATTCAATATATAGTAAAATACAACTGTTATTTTTATATATTTTTTTTATATTTTATTATTTGCTAACAAGCAAAAATAACAATGCCATCATATTAAAAAGCATTTTAGTGCTGATATTTATATGTTTACTTCTTACTGATCTGAAGAAATTTTGCGTAATAGTGCTGAGAACAATCTTTACTGTTTGTAAAGTGATGTGGGGCACACTGTGGATTGCTATTACTCTCGTAGCAGCTATGTTTACCACATGAGCAAAACATCCTATTTGTGGTCCGAGTCCATCTGTGTCACGTACTGAATTAACAATATTTGCAGGATTATCTATAGTCACTGGTATGGATGGATTTGGTCAGCTTAACTTCCATTCATTCATGGCGGTTTTTAATTCATCAATGTAGTATATAGACTACGCGTCACGCTGGGCTCGCGCAGCTAATGGCTTGGGATCTAACGTAGCACATCTAGGTTGCTATTTGATGATATTTAGTGTGTGCGTGTGGGTGTTTTCTGAGAAATATGAAAGAAAGAAAGAAAGAAAGAAAGTTAACAAACGCCACAGAAGTCACTTCTGCTCGTTACTGCACAACACCAGCATATGACAATCGACTTTGAACTAACTAAACTCGATGCAAAATGACAGACTTGCCGGGGTTAGTAAACAGCATAAATCTTAAAGCCGTAGACTTTCCTAGAAGGCTGTTGTCGCGAACTTTCCAAGCGAACCTATTAACTTTTTATCTAAAATACTCCTAAATTGGCCAAATCTTGACTTGAATCTAACTTTAAAACAGTTTTAAAACTTTCACATGTCGAAAGTAAACAGAAGGGAAATTATGGAATAACGGGAGCAATTTTAACAACTTTAACGGTTGATTCACAACATTAAATTAATTGAATGTAGTTTAAAGCTGCTTATACAGAATGGGGACTTGAGTATTTTATTTACTGTTTCGAACTGTTAACCTGATACTGAAATAGTCGTTTATTTAAGCCTGAGAAGCTTTTTGTACTTTTGTACAAACTTTTGTAAGTAATGTACGGAACATTAAAAGCAGCTAATAGCTTGGGAAGGGGGAGGTTTCATCAATAATCGATTTATAATCGATTTGTAGCCTCTCATTCATGGCCGACATACAGCCTGGAATGCAAGCTGGGCATTGAAAAGACAGGACATAACTGTGTACCCTCCTTTGTTTCGTTGCAATAAGTCAATGTTTTGGCCACTCTGGTATGCATTTTGGCTTTGTGCCCTTCTCCCCGCTTGCATGCCGAGTGGCCACCATTCTCCACTTTCCACGCATATATTTTTTAACCCTTCATTAACCGTCGACGGGATGTTGTGCTCGTCAATGCATTTACGTCATCGATGACAAGTCGGGACAACTCCACAAACAGCAACAAAAATACACATTATCAAACGGCTATGCTACCTGTGCTATAATTGTCTAGTTATATTTACCCCTGGACACAATGTGGGGGGCTTGCTGACAGAGGAGAAAGAGGGGGGATGCTAAGTCGATAGGAAACGTGATTAGGCGGTGTGGGTCATACACAATTTCGGCAATGCGAGGTGGGCAACCCAATACCATGAAATTCACCTGTAGGTGTTCATAGGTGTACATCACCTCTGTGAAGTTGCCCCCACATCAGACACAAATTTATATAAAAAGTATGTCAATCGTTTGTTGGAACAAAGTGTCCTGATCACTTCATCGTAAATGAAGCTGATCGCGCCATTTTTCAGAGGATTATAATTGGGTGTAAAAGATCGGGACTTTAATTAAAAATATACTGGACTGTCTCAGAAAATTAGAATACACAATATTCTAATTTTCTGAGACAGTCCTGTACATTAATCCACCATTTAAAGCAGGGGTGTCCAAACTTTTTGCAAAGGGGACCAGATTTGGCGTGGTAAAAATGTGGGGGGCCGACCTTGGCTGACGTCCTTTACATAGAACAATATACAGGACTGTCTCAGAAAATTAGAATATTGTGTATTCTAATTTTCTGAGACAGTCCAGTATACATTAATATTTCTGCTTCATGCTCGTACACCGCCACAGCCTCTTCCCTCCTGTTAAGCAGTTCCCCAAACTGTCAGCTTGTGTTTGGTACTGAAAGTTAATGATGATTGACAGGTTTGTAAATTTGATCTTGCCAGAGAAGCTTGGCAACTCTACGATCAAAGGCACAAATCTGTCAGTCATTGTTAAACTTACATAAATGTGCTGTGGCAACTCATTGTGTCAGTGAGAGGCTGTTCTCTGCAGCGTGAGCGTCAAAGGGTTTGTAGACTCACTCAATGAAGCATTTTATAAAGACAAGAGTTTTTCTACATTATTGTTGTTTAAAGATAATACACATGATGAAGACAGCACAGTGGGAGAGTAACATGTTTGGAACGTTTGTGCAAAAAAACAAACAAAAAAAACATTTTTTTCTGTATTGGATCGGGACTCTGTATCGGCAGATTCTGAGAATCAGGTGACTCGGACTTGGGTGCAAAAATATGCGATCGGGTCATCCCTACTTATGTTTGTGTCTGAGTTATTAAAATGTAATATCAAGCAATTTGAATTACTTTGTGTCATAGTGGCTGACAAGATACGAATAAATACAAATTGTCACGGAGGAATATTTCTGAAGCAGTAACTATTTTGGGGACAGAATATGGCAAATGAAGAAATAAAATTAGACCCATGTGTGATTATGGTCTTGGTCTTGCAGATAACAGTCAAGCACAGGGTCCTCAATGCCAGGAGTCTGCTCGCATTAAAGAAGAGGAGAAGGTGGAAGAGTCGCCATACATTAAGAAGGTGGGGGACAGATTTGTCCAAATTAAAGAGGAGCAGGAGGAGAACCCCCACATTGAGGACCAGAAGCAACCTCATCCCGTCAAAAAGGAGGAGGTGGAGGAGGACCCACCATATGTTAAAGTGGAGTTGGTGGACATCCCGAAGTGGACTGATGAGCCCTTGAAGGGTGAAGATGGAGGTCCGAGTGTGCCCAATGAAAGGGCGGAGCCTCCGAGGGGCAGCAACAGCAGTTCAAAAGAAGGATTCCAAGCAGATGCTCGACCTTCAGATAGCGACGACACCACATCACACTCGCGCTTCTGTGAGTATTAAGTTACTCACCTTTAGTCTTGCCTTGTTGTTTGATGATATGACTGACCAATTTGACATCGGCACTTTAAGGTGCAACACATTTAAGCCTGTCGCCATATGCAATAAGTGAATTTATCGCACGGTAAATAGAAATGAGGGCGCTAACTATCCCAGCTGTGGTTTACATGTGCATACATTTGTGTCTGCGTGCACTCGGCATACGTGTGTGTTGATTGCATTAGACTCCAGTTCCAATCACAGATGTTTATTGGTCATCAACACGCCGTAGAATTAAAGTTCAGCCATACAAAATAGGGAGAAATATCTATCTCAATCATTGTTAAAGGTTAGCATGGCTGTGTTAGGCTAATGGAAAAAAAAGACAATGTAGCTAACTCAGGGGTTTTCAACCCAGTCCTCAAGGCACACTGTGGGTCCTGGTTTTTGTTCCAGCCGATCCAGCAGAGACAGTTGAACCAATGAGGCTTCTGCTAAAACAAGCCACACCTGACTGCAATCAACTGATTGCACTTGTAAAACACCAGATTGGGGAAAAAGTGTTGTCATCTTGTTTGGTAAGAATGAAATCCTGCACCCACAGTGTGCCTTAGTGGAATAGGTTGGGAACCCCTGAGCTAACTAACTTTGTAACTTTAACCTAGCCTGTTATAAAACATTGGCAGTCTTTTCTAAACCACAAAATTGTGGTTAAGAGGTGACAATTCAAACATGAAAACTTGCGGCATTTGCAAACAATGCGTAAAAAAAGAATCCATTGCTGACACCACTTCAGGCATGAAAATCTCTCACCTTTCGGTGAAATTCGCCATTTTGAAGTCAAAAAGGGTGACCTACATGAATTGTGTAGACACGAGGAGAACATTTTTGGGTGGGGGGTAGGCGTTTTAAGAATTGTTTTGAATCATGTTGGAAAGGCGAAGTCAGTGTTCAGACTTTACTTTCCATTCTTTTGCACTAGTTAATGCTATCAGCATTTGACGTCATTTTGTATTTGTGAGTTGTTGTTATTTACGTGTTTATTTGTACTTTAATAAAGAATTTAAGTGTTCCAAAATGTTTTTGTGAATCAATAAGCGTCATCAAAAAGTTAATTTCTAAATTAGTAAAAAAACAAAAGGAAATAAAATTTATTAGATTAGTCGACTAATCATAAAAATAGTCGGCTGACTAATCGGGAGAATATTAGTCGTTTGGGACAGCCCTACTGGTATAGTGTACTGGAACATATTTCCTCCGCACCCTTCTCACTTTTTTAACCCCTGTCCCATTTTCATGGCTGCCACTTGCATGACGAAAAGTGAAGTGCATTTTTTTTCTCTTGAGTGCAGAGCTTACGGTAAGCGGCTTGGCAAACGTACTTCTGGTGAACATCTCAAAATAAAAGCATTTCATGTTTAACATGTAAAATGTAGATTACTGATGTTAGTCCCACATACTTCAAATTCTACACTAAGAATTGTTTTAAAATGACACCCATTATGAAAATTAGTGTTGCACCGATACCATTTTTTTGGCCCCGATACCGAGACCTGGCTGTGCGGTATCGGCTGATACTGATACCATTCCATTACCAATCCATTTAAAAAAAATAATTATATGCTATTTATATTAGGAGCTTACATACTTGGATAAATCATTGCCATCATGGCTTTGTCAGGCTGCTGCTTACATTTGTGAAAGGGGAAAAAAGACTAATAAAGCGAATCCAGTACAACTTTTTATTTTATACCTGTTATGGGTGACCAATTATAATAATAATTGGTCACAGCTAGGCATGTGCCGGTAGGAGAATTTGATGGTACGATAACAGTGAGCAAAAATACCGCTGTTTCACGGTGTCAAGGTATGGCAATTATAGCTCCAAAATGTGTTATTTTGAGATGTATGGGTTAAAAAAAAATTTAACAGGACTTTATTTTTTTCAGAACATATTTGCAAATTGGAACATGAATATAATGTTGAAACAAATAAATTAACAAAAAATAACAAATATTTTAAATAAAATTAAAATAAATAAAACTGATAGACTATACCCACAGCCACAGCTCAAGTTGCTCAAGATTAGAGCAAGAACAAAATAATTGCTATAAAAAAGTATATAAAAATAAAATTAAAAAATTAAAAGCTGCTGCCCCCGCAACCCGATGGATGGATGGATGGATGGATGGATGGATGGATGGATGGATGGAAAATATATAGGCTACTGCATGACTTTTTTTTTTTTAGTTTAGTTTCGCCATTTTCAGCCACTGTGTCAACTCTAGTCTACATGATGTCATTCCTTTGTATTGAAAAGAACGTACAGAATTCATAAGTTAATAAGTTAAAATTATACAAGTTAGTTAAAATGTACAGTGGAGCAAATAAGTATTTAGTCAACCACTAACTGTGCAAGTTCTCCCACTTGAAAATATTAGAGAGGCCTGTAATTGTCAACATAGGTAAACCTCAACCATGAGAGACAGAATGTGGGAAAAAAAACAGAAAATCACATTGTTTGATTTTTAAAGAATTTATTTGCAAATCATGGTGGAAAATAAGTATTTGGTCAATACCAGAAGTTCATCTCAATACTTTATGTACCCTTTGTAAGCAATAACTGAGGCCAAACGTTTTCTGTAACTTTTCACAAGCTTTTCACATATTGTTGCTGGTATTTTGGCCCATTCCTCCATGCAGATCTCCTCTAGAGTTTTGGAGCTGTCGGTGGGCAACACGGACTTTCAACTCCCTCCACAGATTTTCTATGGGGTTGAGATCTGGAGACTGGCTAGACCACTCCAGGACCTTGAAATGCTTCTTACGAAACCACTCCTGTTGCCCTGGCTGTGTGTTTGGGATCATTATCATGCTGAAAGACCCAGCCACGTCTCATCTTCATTGCCCTTGCTAATGGAAGGAGATTTTCACTCAAAATCTCTCGATACATGGCCCCATTCATTCTTTCCTTTACACAGATCAGTCGTCCTGGTCCCTTTGCAGAAGAACAGCCCCAAATCATGTTTCCACCCCCATACTTCACAGTGGGTATGGTGTTCTTTGGATGCAATTCAGTATTCTTTCTCCTCCAAACACGAGAACCTGTGTTTCTACCAAAAAGTTCTATTTTGGTTTCATCTGACCATAACACATTCTCCCAGTCCTCTTCTGGATCATCCAAATGCTCTCTAGCAGACGGGCCTGGACGTGTACTTTCTTCAGCAAGGGGACACGGCTGGAAGTGCAGGATTTGAGTCCCTGGCGGCGCGTTTTGTTACTAATAGTAGCCTTTGTTACTGTGGTCCCAGCTCTCTGTAGATCATTCACTAGCTCCCCCCGTGTGGTTCTGGGATTTTTGCTCACTGTTATTGTTATCATTTAGACGCCACGGGGTGAGATCTTGCATGGAGCCCCAGATCGAGGGAGATTATCAGTGGTCTGGTATGTCTTCCATTTTCTAATAATTGCTCCCACATTTGATTTCTTTACACCAAGCGTTTTACCTATTGCAGATTCAGTCTTCCCAGCCTGGTCCAGGTCTACAATTTTGTCTCTGGTGTCCTTCGACAATAATTTTTTAAAAAATCAAACAATGTAATTTTCTGTTTTTTTCCCCACATTCTGTCTCTCTTGGTTGATGTTTACCCATGTTGACAATTACAGGCCTCTCTAATATTTTCAAGTAGGAGAACTTGCACAATTGGTGGTTGACTAAATACTTATTTGCCCCACTGTATCTACAGTATGTTGAATGTTTATGTCCGTCTTGTGTCTTATCTTTCTACTCCAGCAATAATTTACACAAAAATATGGCATATTTCAGAGATGGTTCGAATTGCGATTAATTACGATTAATTAATTTTTAAGCTGTGGTTAACTCGATTAAAAATTTTAATCGTTTGACAGCCCTACTTCATACCCATCAAAATTTAGTATTATTTACAATTATTACTAATGAAGATAAGGTTTGTTTGACCCAAAAGTTATTGCACACAAAAGCATTGGCAGTCTTTTCCAAAACGCAACTTGCGTTTAAAAGGAGGCACTTCAAACATGAAAATTCTCTGATTTACAGCATTTGCAAACCATGCGGGGAAAAAAAAAAAACAATCCTACCTACACCACATGCATGACGAAAAGAGAAATGCACTTTTTTCCCCTTAAAACTTAAGTGTAAAGCTTACGGTTTCGAGAACGTACTTCCGGTGAACATTTAAAAAATAAATTATGTCATGTTCGAAATGTAAATAAAGATTTCTTGTGTTAGTCTCACATAGATTCAACACTAAGAATAGCTTTAAAATGACACCCATTACGAACACTCCAAGGATGAAAGTGGTATTCCGATAGCACATACAAACCAAAAAAACTGATTTTCATTCAAAATTATATTTTTGTAATGATTTGCAAAATACAAGTTGAAGATGTTCTGAACCTCCCCAACAGAGCAAATAAAATAAGTCACTTCAACGATTTCCTTTCTCTTTAAGATCTGATCAATTTTCTGTTGCATTACTGTTTTTTATAGCATCAATGTATTTTTTTCCCCCTTTTTTTTATGCTCCAAAAAACGTGCATTTGAACCTATTAGAGCTAACTATCTCTGCTGATTACATGTCAGGAAGTCAGACAATTGACAACTGAGACAACTGACTGAGACAACTGAGTCCAGAGTGGTGCACATGATGACAAACTATTCTCCCTGTATTTTTCAAACACTCTGATAATAGTCTGGGACCCAGCTCCTTACTGGCCTCTCGAGGCGAACGAAATCACCCGTCCGATCAGATTTGATTGTTTGCGTGTAGGCGTGTGCCGGTATGAGATTTTGACAGTACGATAACCGTGAGCAAAAATACCGCGGTTTTACGGTATCCCGGTATTGCACTTATAGCTCCAAAATGTGTTATTTTGAGAGGTAAGGGTTAAAAAAAAAAAAAAAAAACTTTTTTTCGGGATTTTTTTATTTTTCAGAAAATATTTGCAAATTGGAACATGAATGCTAAAATAAACAAAAAAATATTTTAAATAAAATTAAAATAAATAGAACCTATAGACTACCCACAGCCACAGCTCAGGTTGCTCAAGATTGGAGCAATTAACGATTTGTAATACTTACATGCACAGTTCCAAGAGTAATTTTGGGTCATTGATGATTGTCATCCCAAATGAATATGTGTCTATTACTAATGATTCTGGTGTTATATGAATACTAGGGACCATGTTCTTACAACCAGGTTGGCTTTTATTCGTGGTTTGGACGGTGGTCTCATACGGGTTCTTGTAGTACACGCTATACTTACCTTGACTCCTGATTTCCATGTTCATGTCCAAAGGACCTTTCTTGTTGAAAGGGTTGGTTCTTTGCTTCCGGTTCATTCTCTGGGTTCTGGGGTCTGCATTTGACGCTGACCTTAACGGTATTGACAAGAGGCTTTATGATAAGTCTAGCTGGTCTGCGGTCTGATCTTGAGTCCCGGAAAGAGGGAGCTTCCACGACGTGCGCCGGCCCGTGCATTAATTCTTGGGTTCCCGTTAACCGCGGGGGAATCCAGGATACTTTCTTACCCATATAGACCCTACTCACATGACGTCACAACCACGCCTCCGCGGCATGTTGTCCGTCTACTTGTCGTGTTGACGCATTACCGCTACGTAAATTCCTCCTATTACGGCGTGTTTTTCTGCTCGTTAATGTTAATAATCAAAATGGTGAAGGCGTGTGTGGCGGTTGGTTGCAATAACAGAGAAGATAGACGGAGAGACTTGAAGTTCTACCGTATTCCGAGAGACCCGGAGAGGAGAGCGAGATGGACTGCTGCAATTCGACGAGAAAACTGGGCACCAAACGATCACCACAGGTTATGTAGTTGTCATTTTATATCTGGTAAGATGCATTTAATATATACAGGTATTTAGAGGGTTTTGAGCTGACAACCCCAATTAAGATCATTGCGAGGCTAATCGCCGACAACATACAGTTTCAAATTCAAGATGCTTATTTCTTCCACCATCATTACATTTTGAATAATATTTTGCTGGTACCAAGTGAAAGAAGCTGACCTCGTCTACGGATCATCAGTTAAACAGGTGTGTCCAAACCTTTTGCAAAGGGGGCCAGATTTGGTGTGGTAAAAATGCGGGGTGTGTCACATTTGCTTTATTATAATTTTTTTAAATTCATAATTTCAACAGTCTCGTCTTTGTGGCGTTCTCTTTCGACACTTGGGCTCTTGCGAAAAACTGCTGCTGTGAAATGAAACTAGCTTCAAGTTGCTATAATTTCTCGCCGCGTATCTTCCTTGTAATGTTGTACATGTCAGCGTGTCTTGTTCGGTAATATTATCGCGTAACATCGAACTCTTTGAAAACAGCGACTGTCTCTTTGCAAATGAGGCAGACACAGTTGTTGCATGTTTTATTGAAGAAATAGTCCAATATCCACCTATCCTTGAAGCGTCGGCCATCGCAGTCAACTTTTTTTTTTTTTTTTTTTTGATTGTCGCCATTTTAGAAATCACACAGGGTAATGTTGCTTAGAGTGCTGCTCTTAATGTTTTTCAAAGTTTCGTGAGAATAGGTCGAGTTTCTGTGGAAAAGATAATTGTAGATATCAGGGTAGCAGATGTCAGGCAGAGAGGGCGAAGACAGCGGGTGGAAAAATAATCGATTTAGGCATCAAATATGGATCTGGCGAATGGATAGACTGAAGCTTTTTTCACATAACGCCTTTTATGCAACGCATCCAATGAGTTTACAGCGTCTTAAAGCACCGGGGCTTCCATGAATTGCTCTATACACTGAACGACTAATTGAAACCATTGAGAATAGGGCCAAACAGAGACGGACAATATGGCGGCCGGATAAAGCGACACGTCATTCTGTGACGTTGGTGAGTAGGGTCTATACCTAGCCAGTGCCTTCGGACAGTGGCCTACCCTACCACTCCAGAGATACTCTTGATTGACTGGGAGGACAATATGTTTCAGACCAAAGGGGTGACCCACCAAAATCTCATGGGACCCCCCACCAATTTGGTAAATACAATTTTAAAATTTTATAGTTTTATGAAATGACGTAGAATTTCGAGAATAAATCCCACACCTGGAACGGGTAGTTGGAAACGATCCCATTTCGTGACGTAGATGTTATGTTACTCTCGGCTTTGTGAATGGTTTTCTTTCACTTATACATTTGTGTTCTTGATGGTGTTCTGGCCTTTTGAAAGGACTAGTTCTTGTATATACATTACTTCTGTGAATATTGGGGGTCCCACTAAATCCTACTTCTCCCCTTCTCGACATTCCTCGACGGGTCCTGATCCTGAAGACTGTGAGATGGCATCTCAACTATCCCGTCCTGCCTCTGGGGGACCAGACCCAAGACCTTTGGCTAAAATACTGGTCAAGTACATCAAAGTTTCCCACCACCTGAAGGGAGTGAAACTGGGGGCTCCTCGTCTACCTCAAAGAATCCAAGCCTTGAAAGATTCCCTAATTAAAGGGATAAGGCCGGCCAGGCCAAATGATAACACTGAGGTGCTCACTAAATATAACGCCGTGAACTGGTCTCATACAACAATGCAAAACCTCAATGAACATTACACGGAGGCGCTGAGGTCTCTTGAGATGGACGTTGAGGCGCACAAGAAGCCAAATTGGCATATGTCTTTGGACATTGCCGTGAAGTGGGCAAAGAAAGACATAAAACGCATGAGACCTGGCACACTGAACAAGGCAGTTGACAAATTAAAATCCTTAATGTCAGGACTTGACACACACCAATCTCCCACTACACCGATCTTGGCCGGACCTTCTACCCAGGGCTCTGGAGTACCCAAGGGTGAGTTCACCACATTGAGGTCTATTCCAGTTCCGGATTCACTCCCTTTGAGTGGTCAGATCATTCAACCTACAGGAGAAACGGTGCATCAAACACCCATAAATTAGACCGAAATTTCTGTCAGTTGGATGAATCGGGTTAATTTCCGTTTAATTTACGATTAATTACCAATGTAGGTCTCGATAATACATATTTGGTGGATCTGGATGTTGGTTTTACCGTCAGTTATCAGTTCCTTGTGTCCTACCCTTAAGAGTCCATGATTGGTCCATCCCACTTTGCTGGGACAGACACGTTCGGTGGTGACTATTCGTCAATTGATATCCTACCCTACACTCTCCTAGTTCCTAACGGGACTGGGGGAGTAGGGTGGTCAGCCGAGTACATTGAGACGACACTGGGGCACCTCTGTGGGAGACTACTCACAATTGTCTTAATCTCGGCTGCCCGATATAATTTTATTCCCTTACTGATTGGTCCCCCGTTTGATTAGCACTGATTCAATCTCGACTGCACTGTTTCATTGAACTAAATAACGGTTTTAGTTTGATCCATCGGAACACATTTATCGTTAATTTAAATTGAATTTATTTGATTAATTGACTTACTTAAATCACTTCCGGAAAAACAATTTTTTGGGGGGGGCCCTTACCCCCGTCCTCCGGTGTCCTTCCCCTATTGGGGGAGACACGGGATGAGGGTGGATGGCAAATTACAGTACAATAGCTACTGGGACACCTCTGAGGGAGACTACTCTCAAGTGTCTTACCTCTGCCACCCAGGGACACCGTTAACTGTTTGCAGTTCCTTTTTATACAGAACTTCTGGGTCAGCCCGATCTCCCGCTCTGAGGCTTCGGGATCTTGCCTTCTGCCTGCGCCACCTTACGCCGTCCTGTTCAGGTTTAACTGGAACACTTAGGAGACCCTCCGGGACCGGACATCCCCACTGTGGACCATCATCGCGGACACTCTTCTTCCCTTCACCTTTTGTCCTCTCATCGTTACCTCCGACCAGGGGTCGCGTTAACCGGAAATTTTCCGTCGTTGACCGGTTTTTTAAAACGGTGACGGAAAAAACTGAAGTCCGTCAGTCATTTTGACAGGTTGCAATTCACACCCCAGACCACAGGGTGGCGAGTTAGCATATTAATTAGCTATTGTCTCTCTTAATACATGACGTCGTTGGCTATTCTGTCAGAATATTGTAGCGTAACCGGGGTCTGGCGGCGGCACCGTGATTGACACATCAACGCGAGGTTCTTATTGGTGCACCCGGTGTGCCAGCGCGTGATCCAATTGGTGGACTAGATTGCCGCCTGTGTATAGACAAGTTTTCGAGGTACCGATTTACTTCCTTATGTCTTCCTTCCCCTTCTGTTTCCGCCTGTTTACCATTGAAGTCAATGGCGGTGCAATCGAAGTTGGAAGGTCTTTATACAAGATCCCGGGAATGTTATTTTGATGTAGGCGGGTGGAGAACCAAGCCAAGGCCTCCATGCTTCGTACCATGTCGAATTCCAAACCATGGGTGCTCGTACTCGTCATAAGGAGATGGACAAAACTGACAGCTCCTGCAGTCATGCCCCCGCTGTTATGGAAGGTAATGTGCTCTAAAAATACGAAACCTAAAATCTGGCGCATTAAACGACTTGTTGCCTTTGCTATTGATATTACGATGATGATTGTAATTACGAAGTTCAATTGTTTTTACAACAACTAGCTTCTGCTACTGCTGCTATCCGCCTGTTGCTAATCGTGTTTGAATGCACCGCATAAATCCAAGTGTTACAAGTTTTTATTCGTTTGTTTACAGCTGGGAAACGCTGTTATAAAAGGGAAGACAACTTGACTTGTACATTGATGGACATATATCGAACATATATCGTTTGCGTTCCACAATGATGATGACAGCTCGACTCCCGAGAGAGGACGAGAGAGAGGCAGGAATTGTGACAGACTGTGGTTCGCCGAGATCGCTGTGATCCAACTACGAACTTGTGAACGGCAGCATCTTTAAATATATGCTATTGGAGCTGGAATTACCGAGGACGGGAAAAAAGCACATCTAAATGCCGCCGAGGGCCTCCGTGATGTCGCTATTTGTTCACGAGGCTCCGGAGCTCTGCGGTCTGATATCACATTCTCGTATGCTATTTTTGCAATACTTTTATAAATGTGATTTATTGACCTGTTTTGGAGTGCACCAATCGTTTAAAAAAAAACAAGAAATGGAATCATGTCGAAATGTTTTATTGCGATCAATGCCTGCAATAAAAAAAAAAAGAATGACATACTATCTGTGTTAACATCATATGTACATAACCTTGTAGCATTTCCTTGTAACAAAACAATCCATGTCAGCCCTTCTGCAGTCAGCAAATGTAATATAACTTGTAATTTCACCACATTTTGGTCACTAATGGCCGTAGTATCAATCCATTCCTCACGTTAACACAGGCTGACAGTTGTTAATAATTTTGTCCACGAATGATCAACGAAGTGACACGAACTGCTATCCAATCTCATCTACGTGTCATCTAGGTCATGCTGAATCAATTTTTGAAGATTCCATGGGTTGCTCTGGCTTGATTCCGTAGTTTTATCGTCGTCAATACACTGCTAATACACTGCTACTCAACCGGACCGGAAGTGCGAAGCAGACATTTTCCTAGATGGCGGCGCCCATATTTCGCTCAGGAAACTTGTCTATAGACCCCAATCACATGACGTCACAACTCCGCCCCCTGACTGGAGCAGCCATATTGTCCGTCAGCTCGTCGTGTTTACACATTACCGCGACGTACATGCCTCCTATTACGGCGTGTTTTTCTGCTCGTTAACATTAATAATCAAAATGGCGAAGGTGTGTGTGGCGGTCGGTTGCAATAACAGAGAAGATAGACGGAGAGACTTGAAGTTCTACCGTATTCTGAGAGACCCGAAGAGGAGAGCGAGATGGACTGCTGTAATTTTACAAGAAATCGGGGCACCAAACGATCACCACAGACTATGTAGTAGTCATTTTATATCTGGTAAGGTGCATTTAATATATATTTAGAAGATTTTGGGCTGACAACCACAATTAAGATCATTGTGTGACGTTGGTGATTGGGGTCTATATGGTTGCCTCTTTTTCTTTGGGAGTGGAGTTGTTTTGTTGGTGTTGTTGGCGGTAAGCAGAGTAAAAAGAGGGAGAAAAATACAACTTCAGTGTCTAATTTTTCGCCGCCGAGCAAGCGTTACAAAATTAAAAATGAATGAAAACTAAATACTATTGAATATGTCATCATTATCATTTTAAAAATTTCAGTGACTGGTAAAAATAGATTATGACCGGATTTTTATGACTCTGTCAGTCAAAATGACAGACAACGAAAATGTCTAGCGCAACCTCTGCCTCCGACCTTCATGAGGATCCTTCTTCCCTTCATCTTCTGTCGTCTCACCGTCAACTTCGTGCTTCAAGGAGTGATGCATCTTTCGCCTCCGTCCATCGACCAACGTCGTTCCCAAAGTGTCGCCAAACGGGGATACTTCCACTCCCGTCAATCTTCATCTCACTGAATCACGTGTTGGGAAACAAAAAAACCCAAATATCACACAGTATTTACATGACTCTATTGAATTACCAGTTGTGGTGTCACCAGTACCTGTTTTCCTATCATACTCCGAATCGTCACGTCCCTGAAATTTGAAGTTATTGTTTGGGTACACGTCCATTTGTGCTTACTACATTCTTGTTTCCATAGTTACCGTGCTTTCACTTTATCTAAAAAATTAATGAGTGTGTATATAGACTTCGTTAAGTTGGACTCAAATTAATCTTGGACATCTCCTGCTAGTTTTATTATCTCCTTCATTCTGCCACCACCTGGTGGACTTTCTTCAGCATATCACCTTAATATTTTGTCCAACACAGTTTAATTTATGCAATTCGGTATATTAAATGTCTCTTTTACAACCCATATGTGGTCTTAGCCCTTTTGGTATTGAAATAATTCTGTTTAAGAACGTGGTTGTGAGGAACATGGAATTTTTTTACGTTTATATTTCTCGGGTATACAGGGTAACAAAGTGTTGTGTTGTACGTGCCTCTCAAGATGAGGGACTGCATTTTGGTTTATATTACTCCGGCTCCATTTAGGTACGAATCTGGGACGGTTTCAATTTATCGCGTCTACCTCACTAGACGTATATATTTAAATATTAGTAAAAGTATTCGGAAAAAGACCTAGGAGATTATTGATACACTACGTCACTGTGTTACGTACAATTTTTGTACGATTATTTGTACAGTCCATGAACGCACCAGTTCTCGGTGACGTGAACATTAGCTTTAGTGTGATGACTGCCTTAGGGGTTGTCAATTCTCATAGTGTAGTCATTTGGGACGCGTGTTCACTGGGATTTACGGCGTCTAGGGAGTTTCATCAGGTTATGTACTGTATATATGTCGCTCACGGGAAGCTAACCGTGGCTAATACGGAAATGACGATGGTTATGCTTCCTCTTATGGAGGTTGGCCATTTTTGTCGTCCTAAAACACCAAGTTGTTACAGACTAATCCCCATTTATACACAATCCGGTTTACGTTGCCCAGATTTGTAAACTTTGATTATGAAAATGGGGAAACGGATTTATTTTGAACTATTAGTGGGGTCGGATTTTGAACGGGGTTGTTAATTACGTTCAACTTTCTTGGCCTTGTGTGGAGGTCGGCCATGTTTGTAGTCCTTTACACCTGGATACCAGTGTTGTCACGGATTACTTTAAAAAGTAATTTAATTACTGATGACTGATTACACCTAAAAAAAAATAATCTAGTTACTTTACTGATTACTTTATTTTCAAAGTAATTAAGTTATTTTAAAAGTAGTTTATCAGTTACTTTTTACCATTTTTTTTCCTTTTGCTGCCTCAACATAAAAATGACTGAAAAATGTCATCGCGGGTAATTGAGTTTTTCACATAAGGCTTTAATCTTTGAGTTAGCGGGGGTTTAATTAGTCGACCAGCCATTGACTCGCCCTAGGTTAGCCGTTCCGGAGCCCTAAAACTAACAAATAACTGACAAATTGCACAAAATTTGTTTAAATCAACCCCAACGACTAATTAAACCCCCGCTAACTCCGAGATTAAGTCTAATGTAAAAAATTCTGAACTTCCCCTTTGAAATAAAGACCTAGCTGTTAAAATGTTGTCTCCAAAAGTTGTAAAGCAATAAAACTATAAAAATGAATGAAATGAAATGAACACAAATCCTACAATGTAAAGTTTTCATAATGGGTCAAAATCATTTTTTGAACAGATCATGAGACTAGCACCTCGGAGACTATCCTATGCTTTGCTAAGCCAGCACTGTACCAGAGGAGGCAAGATGGATATTTAGAATTTCTTTAAACCTAAGCTTTCAAACGCTGCCAACAACAACAGTGTCAAGATGTGTATATACAGTGCCTTGCAGAAGTATTTGGCCCCCTTGAACCTTGCAACCTTTCACCACATTTCAGGCTTCAAACATAAAGATATAAAATTTAAATTTTTTGTCAAGAATCAACAACAAGTGGGACACAATCGTGAAGTGGAACAACATTTATTGGATAATTCAAACTTTTTTAACAAAAAACTGAAAAGTGGGGCGTGCAATATTATTCGGCCCCCTTGCGTTAATACTTTGTAGCGCCACCTTTTGCTCCAATTACAGCTGCAAGTCGCTTGGGGTATGTTTTTATCAGTTTTGCACATCGAGAGACTGACATTCTTGCCCATTCTTCTTTGCAAAACAGCTCGAGCTCAGTGAGGTTGGATGGAGTGTGTTTGTGAACAGCAGTCTTCTTTCTCTTTCCACAGATTCTCGATTGGATTCAGGTCTGGACTTTGACTTGGCCATTCTAACACCTGGATATGTTTATTTTTTAACCATTCCATTGTAGATTTGGCTTTATGTTTTGGATCATTGTCCTGTTGGAAGATAAATCTCCGTCCCAGTCTCAGGTCTTGTGCAGATACCAACAAGTTTTCTTCCAGAATGTTCCTGTATTTGTCTGCATCCATCTTCCCGTCAATTTTAACCATCTTCCCTGTCCCTGCTGAAGAAAAGCAGGCCCAAACCATGATGCTGCCACCACCATGTTTGACCGTGGGGATGGTGTGTTCAGGGTGATGAGCTGTGTTGCTTTTACGCCAAACATATCGTTTTGCATTGTGGCCAAAAAGTTCAATTTTGGTTTCATCTGACCAGAGCACCTTCTTCCACATGTTTGGTGTGTCTCCCAGGTGGCTTGTGGCAAACTTTAAACGAGACTTTTTATGGATATCGTTGAGAAATGGCTTTCTTTTTGCCACTCTTCCATAAAGGCCAGATTTGTGCAGTGTACGACTGATTGTTGTCCTATGGACAGACTCTCCCACCTCAGCTGTAGATCTCTGCAGTTCATCCAGAGCGATCAAGGGGCGTCTTGGCTGCATCTCTGATCAGTTTTCTCCTTGTTTGAGAAGAAAGTTTGGAAGGACGGCCGGGTCTTGGTAGATTTGCAGTGGTCTGATGCTCCTTCCATTTCAATATGATGGCTTGCACAGTGCTCCTTGTATCCAAATCCGGCTTTAAACCTCTCCACAAAGTGTCTCGGACCTGCCTGGTGTGTTCCTTGGTTTTCATAATGCTCTCTGCACTTTAAACAGAACCCTGAGACTATCACAGAGCAGGTGCATTTATACGGAGACTTGATTACACACAGGTGGATTCTATTTATCATCATCGGTCATTTAGGACAACATTGGATCATTCAGAGATCCTCACTGAACTTCTGGAGTGAGTTTGCTGCACTGAAAGTAAAGGGGCCGAATAATATTGCACGTCTCACTTTTCAGTTTTTTATTTGTTAGAAAAGTTTAAATTATCCAATAAATGTTGTTCCACTTCACGATTGTGTCCCACTTGTTGTTGATTCTTGACAAAAAAGTTAAATTTCATATCTTTATGTTTGAAGCCTGAAATGTGGCGAAAGGTTGCAAGATTCAAGGGGGCCGAATACTTTTGCAAGGCACTGTACATATATATACAGTATTGGCCAAAAGTTTGGAGACACCTCAAAGGTGGATACTTTGAAGAATGTAGAACACAAAACCTGTTTTCAGTTATTTCACTTTTTTTTGCCATTCCACATGTTCGTTCATAGTTTTGATGTCTTCAGTGAGAATATACAATAGTAGTGAAAATATATAAAACGCTAATATCATTAAGTGCGTCCAAACTTTTGACCTTTGTTTCAGTCTTCAACATGCTTTTCCCATAGTCCCACAAATGTAAAACTTCGCCGATGATTAGTGACAAACTCTAAGTATAATATGTACATAATTACACATATTATAAAGGCTGGTTAAAAACTGTAGAAGTGCTGGCTGTCTCCTTACCTGTCGGCTTTGATTCGAGTTTTTTCGCATTGTGCTGTAATTCCAAGTGCTTCCTTGTTGAATTGGATGTCGAGTTTTTAGCGGTCGACAGTCTTTCTGAGCCTGCGCAGAGTTTGCAACGCACGGAGATATTTTTGTCATCTTTACTGGACGGATATGTGAAGTAATGGCTGTATCTCCAGTGAGCAAATCCAGCCGTTTGTTTTATCTCTCCGGCTCCTTTACTGTTAGCATCCTGATAGGTAGCCACTAGTCAGGCTATGTTGTTGACCGCCGTGGCAGACGGCGCGCACACAGGCAGGATGGTAATACACGTGACGCGTTTTGTTTGTTTTGGAACACCTAAAATTAAATTTTTAGCCCCTTTTCCGCTAAATCTTATCTAATATGGGAACATGGGTTTATCCCTTGCGTCCATAGTCACTAATATTGTTCCTAGTAACACTGGGTAACAATTTTTAGTGCACACTGGGTAATTGATCAACCCTGGCTGGGCCTTCCTTGGGTGAGGGTGTCTTGTGTTAAGCGCCGAAACGTCCGGTGATCTCAAGGCTCACAACTGAACATGTGCGCCTAAATTTTGATTTGAATATATATCAACAGGATGATTATTTATTTTAAAAACTAATACTTAAAATTAACTGCAGGTTATATTAAACATTCTGTGATGATTAGGTTAAATATGTGACTATATGATACTAATGGGTTTTTAATGAGTCTCTAATGACCTCCGTTATTCTTCTAATTTGTCATGACAGACTTCTCCTACCCTGATGATACCTAGGTGGTTTATCTTCCCATTTTTGCCCTGAATGGGTTAGATTGTTTTTTGGGTCCATATATGCAAATATATCTTGACCCGGCAACACTGACAGTTAGATCCACAAGGTCTAAATTTAGAAAATTATAAATTTATAAAGTTTTACTGGTTATTTATACTCCGTTGCGCATTGACGACTTGGACTTCTGACTCATACTTCCTTTCTATATATTGACTTATGCTCACGGCGGCTCGGGTTCCTGCAGAGAGGGACACGTCTTTTATGGACATTTACAGTGCCTTGCAAAAGTATTCGGCCCCCTTGAATCTTGCAACCTTTCGCCACATTTCAGGCTTCAAACATAATGATATGAAATTTAATTTTTTTGTCAAGAATCAACAACAAGTGAGACACAATCGTGAAGTGGGACAACATTTATTGGATAATTTAAACTTTTTTAACAAATCAAAAATTGAAAAGTGGGGCGTGCAATATTATTCGGCCCCTTTACTTTCAGTGCAGCAAACTCACTCCAGAAGTTCAGTGAGAATCTCTGAATGATCCAATGTTGTCCTAAATGACCGATGATGATAAATAGAATCCACCTGTGTGTAATCAAGTCTCCGTATAAATGCACGTGCCCTGTGATAGTCTCAGGGTTCTGTTTAAAGTGCAGAGAGCATTATGAAAACCAAGGAACACACCAGGCAGGTCCGAGATACTGTTGTGGAGAAGTTTAAAGCCGGATTTGGATACAAAAAGATTTCCCAAGCTTTAAACATCTCAAGGAGCACTGTGCAAGCCATCCTATTGAAATGGAAGGAGCGTCAGACCACTGCAAATCTACCAAGACCCGGCCGTCCTTCCAAACTTTCTTCTCAAACAAGGAGAAAACTGATCAGAGATGCAGCCAAGACGCCCCTTGATCGCTCTGGATGAACTGCAGAGATCTACAGCTGAGGTGGGAGAGTCTGTCCATAGGACAACAATCAGTCGTACACTGCACAAATCTGGCCTTTATGGAAGAGTGGCAAGAAGAAAGCCATTTCTCAAAGATATCCATAAAAAGTCTCGTTTAAAGTTTGCCACAAGCCACCTGGGAGACACACCAAACATGTGGAAGAAGGTGCTCTGGTCAGATGAAACCAAAATTGAACTTTTTGGCCACAATGCAAAACGATATGTTTGGCGTAAAAGCAACACAGCTCAACACCCTGAACACACCATCCCCACTGTCAAACATGGTGGTGGCAGCATCATGGTTTGGGCCTGCTTTTCTTCAGCAGGGACAGGGAAGATGGTTAAAATTGACGGGAAGATGGATGCAGCCAAATACAGGAACATTCTGGAAGAAAACCTGTTGGTATCTGCACAAGACCTGAGACTGGGACGGAGATTTATCTTCCAACAGGACAATGATCCAAAACATAAAGCCAAATCTACAATGGAATGGTTAAAAAAATAAACGTATCCAGGTGTTAGAATGGCCAAGTCAAAGTCCAGACCTGAATCCAATCAAGAATCTGTGGAAAGAGCTGAAGACTGCTGTTCACAAACACTCTCCATCCAACCTCACTGAGCTCGAGCTGTTTTGCAAGGAAGAATGGGCAAGAATGTCAGTCTCTCGATGTGCAAAACTGATAGAAACATACCCCAAGCGACTTGCAGCTGTAATTGGAGCAAAAGGTGGCGCTACAAAGTATTAACGCAAAGGGGCCGAATAATACTGCACACCCCACTTTTCAGTTTTTTATTTGTTAAAAAAGTTATCCAATAAATGTTGTTCCACTTCACGATTGTGTCCCACTTGTTGTTGATTCTTGACAAAAAATTAAAATTTTATATCTTTATGTTTGAAGCCTGAAATGTGGCGAAAGGTTGCAAGGTTCAAGGGGGCCAAATACTTTTGTAAGGCACTGTATGTGTCACCTCGACATAGACGGATGTGATACTTACATGCACAGTTCCAAGAGTAATTTTGGGTCATTGATGATTGTCATCCCAATTGAATACGTGCCTTATTACTAATGATTCAGGTGTTATATGAATACTAGGGACCATGTTCTCACAACCAGGTTGGCTTTTATTCATGGTTTGGACGGTGGTCTCCTACGGGTTCTTGTAGTACCCTCTATACTTACCTTGACTCCTGATTTCCATGTTCATGTCCAAAGGAGCTTTCTTGTAGAAAGGGTTGGTTCTTTGTTTCCGGTCCATTCTCTGGGTTCTGGGGTCCGCATTTGACGCTGACCTTAATGGTATTGACAAGAGGCTTTATGATAAGTCTAGCTGGTCTGCGGTCTGATCTTGAGTCCCGGAAAGAGGGAGCTTCTACGACGTGCGCCGGCCCGCGCATTAATTCCTGGGTTCCCGCTAACCGTGGAGGCGCAAGTTGAAGCAGGGGAATCCAGGATACTTTCTTACCCCTAACCCGTCGCTGATTGGTCCACTACGCTGTCTCTTTGCTGTGCCTTTCTCCGCTCTTGGAATTTGCGCCGCCTGACTCGCTGGAACAGTGGTGAGTCTGGTGTACCAGTCAAGTGCACATGCGCACATCGACGCGGCTCTTCAGACTTCGATAATTGCACCAGCTGGGGAGAGCTCCTTGCTGTCCGTGGAATAAGTAAATAATAAATATCGGTGGAGCCTTTTTGCCTCAATCAAGAGAATTCTGCACTGGTATTGCTCCAAAATAAATCGTTTAAAACACTTCCTTATACGTCTGCCTGTGATGGCTGTACCAGTGAAGTAAGGAAGCATGTCGGCTTAGCAACTGTAACTAAGGGGGACGGCGCTTTTACGATAGGTCAATTGAGTCCAACACAAGTGCTACAAATTGGAAATGAGCCATTTAATCAGGTGCAAATACATTCCGTGCTTTTTAAAATGTTCATCCAACATGATATTGATTTTTTTGAGTTGATAATTTGTCTAATGTGTCTTGCAGGTTTCAGAAAATATCTTGGTCCTGGGTCAGAGTCTCGTGATGTGAAAGAGGAAGTTGAGCACTTGCAAATAAAAAAGGAAGAGTCAGATGACCCTCAACAGCAAAAGAGAGAAGTGCAAGTTTCAATCAAAAAGGAGGAGGTAGAGTTACCATACGTTACAGAGGACGACGATATCGCCAGGCTGACTGGTGAGCCTTTGAAGAGTGAAGAGGGTCATAGTGAGACCAGCAGAGGAGCAGCGCCTCCAAGCGGTAGCAGCAGCTCAACAGAAGGCTTGCAAGAGGACAGTTTTACCGCTCCACTATCAGATAGCGAAGACAACATGTCACACTCGCCTTACAGTGATGATGGTCATAAGAAAGCTGACCGTGACAACAAACGCAAATGCTCTCAGTGTGGGAAAACCTTTATTAATAAGTATACTTGTCGTAGGCATATGAGGAGCCACACTGGAGTAAAACCTTTTTCCTGCTCAGTTTGTGGTCAAAGATTCTTTCTAAGGCATTACTTAAAAGCACACGCAAGAACCCACACTGGAGAAAAACCTTTTTCCTGCTCAGTTTGTTGCAAAAGATTCAGTTGTAAGAACAACTTAACAACACATGAAAGAACCCACGCTGGTGAAAGAACCTACACTGGTGAAAAAGCTTTTTCCTGCTCAGTTTGTGGCAAAAGATTCACTTCAGAGAGATACCTAACAAAACACAAAAGAACCCACACTGGAGAAAAACCTTTTCCCTGCTCAGTTTGTGGCCAAAGATTCTCCCAGAATCAACATCTAAAACAACACACAAGAACCCACACAGGAGAAAAACCTTTTTCCTGCTCAATTTGTGGCCAAAGATTCTCTCAAAAGGGAAATCTAAAACAACACACAAGAAACCACACTGGAGAAAAACCTTTTACCTGCTTGGTTTGTGGCCAAAGATTCTCTCATAAGGGAAGCCTGACAGAACACACAAGAACTCACACTGGTGAAAAACCTTTTTCCTGCTCAGTTTGTGACCAAAGATTCAGTTGCAAGAGTGCTCTAAAAATACACACAAGAACCCACACTGGAGAAAAACCTTTTCCTTGCGCAGTTTGTGGCAAAAAATACAGTTGCAAGAGCCACTTAACAACACACACGAGAACCCACACTGGAGAAAAACCTTTTTCCTGCTCAATTTGTGGCCAAATATTCTCTTCAAAGGGATACCTCACAAAACACACAAGAACTCACACAGGAGAAAAACCCTTTTCCTGCTCAGTTTGTGGCCAAAACTTTGCTCAGAAAAAACACCTTACCCAACACACAAGAACCCACACCGGTGAAAAACCTTTTTCCTGCACAATTTGTGGCCAAAATTTCAGTCATAAGAGCTACTTAAAAATACACACAAGAACCCACACCGGAGAAAAACCTTTTTCCTGCACAATTTGTGGCAAAAATTTCAGTTGCAAGAACCGCTTGAAACCACACATGAGAACCCACACTGGAGAAAAACCTTTTTCCTGCTCAGTTTGTGGCCAAAGATTCTCTGCAAAGGGAAACCTAACTAGACACACAAAAACCCACACTGGAGAAGAACCTTATCCTGCTCAATTTGTGGTCAAAGAATCTCTCTAAGGGAAACCTTAATACAACACATAAGAACCCACAGGGGTGAAAAAAAACCTTTGTGCTCAGTTTGTGGTCAATGATTCAATCAGTATGAATATTTAATATGTATATTTCAATTAGAATTACAAATTAGAATTATTTCTTTTGTTTTCGTAAAATTGTGCATATATACACACACATATATATATATGTATATATACATATATAAAATTGCATTCTGTAACTTCTTCGGGGTCTGCTTGTATCCTCATTAAAGGTTTGCCATTTTGTATTATTGTCTGGGGGGTAGTCACCCAAACCACCGTAATGCTGCTATTACATTCACAAATCTGTATTTCAATGAAAAAATCTTTTTATTAAACTAAAGGGAATATATACTGTATGTATATATATATATGTGTGTGTGTATATATATATAATATATATATATATATATATATATATATATATAGAGATGCACGATAATGCATTTTTCAGCCGATACCGATAACCGATAATTTCCTCCTCGTTCCAACCGATAACCGATAATGTCAAGCCGATAATTTTATTAAAAGATTGATGTAAAATTTTAAAGTATACACAAGAGAAAATATTACTGTGCAAAAATATTATTGCTTTTTTTCCAACATCAAATGTGAACAAGTAGTAAATTCCAACATCTAAATAAAGACAGATTGTCTGACATTGTGTAATGGTAAACTTTTGGCAACAATTACTTACAGAGTAAATACATAAGTTGCACAAAAATGGCTTTAAAAGTAAGCCATTCCTAACGTATAACATTACTACACAGCAAAAACACAACTCCTTAAAACTAGTTAAATTCCCTTGTTTTCAGTGTAAATCTATTGGAAATAAGTGAAATTAACTGCCAGCACTTCCAAGTATATTTCACTCAGATTTCTTGAAGAAAAATAGCCAGCTGAAAATAAGCTTAAACAGCCTTATTTTAAGCAATAAATTATTATACATAATCCTAAAAAAAAAAAAAAAAATGCCAGAAATGTTCTTTATTCAAGAATATGTATGGTTCAAAACATTATTTGTAAAGCAATTTTTTCTTGATTTAGGTGAAAAATGACATTTTTTAGATGTTTGGACTGAATAAGAACAAATGGCGATATTTAGTTCAAGTGGAATAATCTGGCGCATTCATCTGTTAACTAGTCTTCAACACTCAAACAAGCTGGGGAAAATTATTTGACTAGATTTAAGACGAATGATCTGATTAAGACGCCATAAATTTAAAGCGTACTGAATGCATTACTGACTAGATGACTTCTTTGTGTGGTTTGGTGGATGTTAAAATTATCAACTAACCACTCTGCCATCATGATAAACATGGTTTCTTGACATCCCTTGTGTAAATGTCCGGGGTAAAACTGATGTGATCGGCATGTCTTTCACAAAGAATCGTGGTCGTATAAACTGCATTATTTTTTCATCCAGAAGTTTGGCTATCGGGTCATTTCGGGAATTTCCTCCCGCCTGTGCCCTTCAGTCCGCCCGGCTGTCAAATTAGCACCCGCGCCAGGCCTCTGTCTTGAACCAAAGTGGCGGTGGCAGCTAAGTTCGTACCGGATAGCCGCCCGCCCCGGCCGGCTCGCTGCGACGTATTCGGTGCATGGCTCTGCTCTGGCCGCCGAGTGCGAGGCGGCGGCGGCCTGCGTGACCGGAACGGCGGGCTCCGTCGGAAGACAGCTACTTGTCGACTATCGGTCTCGTGAGGTGTTTAGTCATATAGGCCTTGGGGTGGACCCTGAAAAAGTGCCTAGAAAATGAGTTTCGTTCCACTGTCTGGGCACTACTTGTTTAATGCATTTTTTGATAGATAATACCCTCCTGAACTTTGGGTTAAAAGTTCACCCAACGTTTCCCTGCACCAATTTTGTCAAAAGCCAGGAATATATATATATAGGGAAATAACAAAAAACGAAAATCTGGTGCTGCCATTTCTGGTTGTAAAATGTCTTACATTAAACTAGAAACTGCAATTTCGGGAGAAATTACACACCTTGGTCTTTCCTCTGTGGAGATACAAATCTTAGCCCCACTCAGGTCTATCAATAGAATGGACCATAATGCCAGTCATTGGCACTAAACAAAGTTAAAGCCATTAGAAAAGATTGGGAGAATTGGACGTCCATGTCCGTCAATGGCAGCACCCTCCATAATTGTTAATGGAATCGGGGAAGTTTGGGGGACACGTCCTATTGATATCTAGTCATTTTCTGTTGATTTGGGAAAAAAAAAAAATTCCCATTGAAAATGAATGGGAAAAATTTTGGACGTCCATGGACGTCAATGGTATCAACTTACATAAGCGTCAATGGAATCCAAGTACATTGGCATCAATAAAATGAACAAACATGAAGAAATGCCATTGGAAATGAATGGGAAGTTTGGACGTCCATGAACGTCAATGGCATCACCCTCCATAAGCGGCAATGCAATCGGGGACATTTGGGGGACACGCCCTAATGATATCTAGTCATTTTCTGTTGATTTGGGAAAAAAAAAAAAAAAATCCCATTGAAAATCAATGGGAAAAATTTTGGACGTCCATGGACGTCAATGGTATCAACTTACATAAGCGTCAATGGAATCCAAGTACATTGGCATCAATAGAATGAACAAACATGAAGAAATGCCATTGGAAATTAATGGGAAGTTTGGACGTCCGTGGACGTCAATGGCATCACCCTCCATAAGCAGCAATGCAATCGGGCACATTTGGGGGAAACGTCCTATTGATATCTAGTCATTTTCTGTTGATTTGGGGAAAAAAAAAAAATTCCCATTGAAAATGAATGGGAAAAATTTTGGACGTCCATGGACGTCAATGGTATCAACTTACATAAGCGTCAATGGAATCCAAGTACTTTGGCATCAATAGAATGAACAAACATGAAGAAATGCCATTGGAAATGAATGGGAAGTTTGGACGTCCCTGGACGTCAATGGCATCACCCTCCATAAGCAGCAATGCAATTGGGGACATTTGGGGGACACGTCCTATTGATATCTAGTCATTTTCTGTTGATTTGGGGAAAAAAAAAAAATTCCCATTGAAAATGAATGGGTAAAATTTTGCACGTCCATGGACGTCAATGGCAGCACCCCCCATAAGCGTCAATGGAGTTGGGGACGTTTGGGGTATGCGTCCTATTGATATCTGGTCATTTTCTGTTGATTTGGAGAAATGTAGTTTTTTCCCCATTGAAAATGAATGGGAAAAATTTTGGACGTCCATGTAAGTCAATGGCGGCACCCTTCAAAAGCGTCAATGGAATTGGGGAAGTTTGGGGGACACGTCCTATTGATATCTGGTCATTTTCTGTTGATTTGGGGTAATTTTGTTTTTTCCCCATTGAAAATGAATGGGAAAAATTTTGGACGTCCATGGCAGTCAATGGCATCGACATCCATATAATCAATTGAATCCAAGTACATTGGCATCAGTAGATTCGACATGCATGGCCGTCAATGGCATCAATGCAATGTAAATTCCATTGGAAATCCCATTGGAAGTGAATGGGACTTTTCCCATTCGAAATGAATGGGATAATTTTTGGCAAATTTCCGAGGAAGCGTAATTTTTTTCCAAATTCTGTATACAACTTTTATGCCCCTCACCGTCCCGGAATTTTTGATGCCCAAATTATGTGATTTGGTCAAAAATTGTAGGACTAGATACATTTTGAAACTTTTTTTTTTTTCACGGAAAATTGCCGTTTACGGACGAACGGAAAAATTTTCGGGGCCATTTGTAAAGTTTCCTGTGTCACGCGAAAATTCCGGTCGTGCCGATACTTGAACGGTGCCGATCGGTCTAACGGTTCGGGCTGTGAAGCGCGCGTTTTTTTTCCATTCAAAATGAATAGGAAAGTTTTTGGCAAATTTCCGGGGAACCGTAAATTTTTTCCAAATTCTGTATACAACTTTTATGCCCCTCACCGTCCCGGAATTTTTGATGCCCAAATTATGTGATTTGGTCAAAAATTGTAGGACTAGATACATTTTGAAACTTTTTTTATTTTTCGGAAAATTGCCGTTTACGGGCGAACGGAAAATTTTTCGTGGCGGTTTGAAAAATTCCCATCGTCACGCGAAAAATCCGGTCGTGCCGATACTTCAACGGTGCCGATCGGTGCTACGGTTTGGGCTGTGCGTTGGCTCAAAAAAACGCGGAGAATTATTGAATAATAATAATAAAAAACTAGAAACTGCAATTTCGGGAGAAATTACACCTTGGTCTTTCCTCTGTGGAGATACAAATCTTAGCCCCACTCAGGTCTATCAATAGAATGGACCATAATGCCAGTCAATGGCACTAAACAAAGTAAAAGCCATTAGAAAAGATTGGGAGAATTGGACGTCCATGTCCGTTAATGGCAGCACCCTCCATAAGCGTCAATGTAATTGGGGAAGTTTGGGGGACACGTCCTATTGATATGTAGTCATTTTCTTTTGATTTTGGGAAAAAAAAAAAAAATCCCATTGAAAATGAATGGGAAAAAATTTGGACGTCCATAGACGTCAATGGCAGCACCCCCCATAAGCGTCAATGGAAGCAGGGAAGTTTGGGGGACATGTCCTATTGATATCTGGTCATTTTCTGTTGATTTGGTGAAATTTTGTTTTTTCCCCATTGAAAATGAATGGGAAAATTTTTGGACGTCCATGGCCGTCAATGGCATCGACATCCATATAGTCAATAGGATCCAAGTACATTGGCATCAGTAGATTCGACATGCATGGCCGTCAATGGCATCAATGCAATGTAAATTCCATTGAAAGTGAATGGGAACTTTTCCCATTAGAAATGAATGGGAGAGTTTTTGGCAAATTTCTGGGGAACCGTAAGTTTTTTCCAAATTCTGTATACAACTTTTATGCCCCTCACCGTCCCGGAATTTTTGATACCCAAATTATGTGATTTGGTCAAAAATTGTAGGACTAGATACATTTTTAAACTTTTTTTTTTTTTCGGAAAATTGCCGTTTACGGGCGAACGGAAAATTTTTCGTGGCGTTTTGAAAAATTCCCATCGTCACGCGAAAATTCCGGTCATGCCGATACTTGAACGGTGCCGATCGGGGCTACGGTTTAGGCTGTGCGTTGGCTCAAAAAAACGCGGAGAATAAGATGAATAAATAATAATAATAACTAGAAACTGCAATTTCGGGAGAAATTACACACCTTGGTCTTTCCTCTGTGGAGATACAGATCTTAGCCCCACTCAGGTCTATCAATAGAATGGATGATAATGCCAGTCATTGGCACAAAACAAAAAGCCATTAGAAATGAACTGGAGAATTGGACGTCCATGGACGTCAATGGCGGCACCCTTCATAATTGTTAATGCAATCGGAGACATTTGGGGGACACGTCCTATTGATATCTAGTCATTTTCTGTTGATTTGTGGAAAAAAAAAAAATTCCCATTGAAAATGAATGGGAAAAATTTTGGACGTCCATGGACGTCAATGGTATCAACTTACATAAGCGTCAATGGAATCCAAGTACATTGGCATCAATAGAATGAACAAACATGAAGAAATGCCATTGGAAATTAATGGGAAGTTTGGACGTCCATGGACGTCAATGGCATCACCCTCCATAAGCGGCAATGCAATCGGGGACATTTGGGGGACATGTCCTATTGATATCTAGTCATTTTCTGTTGATTTGGGGAAAAAAAAAAATTCCCATTGAAAATGAATGGGAAAAATTTTGGACGTCCATGGACGTCAATGGTATCAACTTACATAAGCGTCAATGGAATCCAAGTACATTGGCATCAAAAGAATGAACAAACATGAAGAAATGCCATTGGAAATTAATGGGAAGTTTGGACGTCCGTGGACGTCAATGGCATCACCCTCCATAAGCAGCAATGCAATCGGGCACATTTGGGGGAAATGTCCTATTGATATCTAGTCATTTTCTGTTGATTTGGGGAAAAAAAAAAAATTCCCATTGAAAATGAATGGGAAAAATTTTGGACGTCCATGGACGTCAATGGTATCAACTTACATAAGCGTCAATGGAATCCAAGTACATTGGCATCAATAGAATGAACAAACATGAAGAAATGCCATTGGAAATTAATGGGAAGTTTGGACGTCCATGGACGTCAATGGCATCACCCTCCATAAGCGGCAATGCAATCGGGGACATTTGGGGGACATGTCCTATTGATATCTAGTCATTTTCTGTTGATTTGGGGAAAAAAAAAAAATTCCCATTGAAAATGAATGGGAAAAATTTTGGACGTCCATGGACGTCAATGGCAGCACCCCCCATAAGCGTCAATGGAGTTGGGGACGTTTGGGGTATACGTCCTATTGATATCTGGTCATTTTCTGTTGATTTGGAGAAATGTAGTTTTTTCCCCATTGAAAATGAATGGGAAAAATTTTGGACGTCCATGTAAGTCAATGGCGGCACCCTTCATAAGCGTCAATGGAATTGGGGAAGTTTGGGGGACACGTCCTATTGATATCTGGTCATTTTCTGTTGATTTGGGGTAATTTTGTTTTTTCCCCATTGAAAATGAATGGGAAAAATTTTGGACGTCCATGGCAGTCAATGGCATCGACATCCATATAATCAATTGAATCCAAGTACATTGGCATCAGTAGATTCGACATGCATGGCCGTCAATGGCATCAATGCAATGTAAATTCCATTGGAAATCCCATTGGAAGTGAATGGGACTTTTCCCATTCGAAATGAATGGGATAGTTTTTGGCAAATTTCCGAGGAAGCGTAATTTTTTTCCAAATTCTGTATACAACTTTTATGCCCCTCACCGTCCCGGAATTTTTGATGCCCAAATTATGTGATTTGGTCAAAAATTGTAGGACTAGATACATTTTGAAACTTTTTTTTTTTTCACGGAAAATTGCCGTTTACGGACGAACGGAAAAATTTTCGGGGCCATTTGTAAAGTTTCCTGTGTCACGCGAAAATTCCGGTCGTGCCGATACTTGAACGGTGCCGATCGGTCTAACGGTTCGGGCTGTGAAGCGCGCGTTTTTTTTCCATTCAAAATGAATAGGAAAGTTTTTGGCAAATTTCCGGGGAACCGTAAATTTTTGCTAAATTCTGTATACAACTTTTATGCCCCTCACCGTCCCGGAATTTTTGATGCCCAAATTATGTGATTTGGTCAAAAATTGTAGGACTAGATACATTTTGAAACTTTTTTTATTTTTCGGAAAATTGCCGTTTACGGGCGAACGGAAAATTTTTCGGGGCCGTTTGAAAAATTCCCATCGTCACGCGAAAAATCCGGTCGTGCCGATACTTCAACGGTGCCGATCGGTGCTACGGTTTGGGCTGTGCGTTGGCTCAAAAAAACGCGGAGAATTATTGAATAATAATAATAAAGTTGTACAATAACATTACCTTGTTCTTTCCCTTGGAAAGACCAAGGTAATAATAATAAGTACAATAAAGTTGTAGAATATCATTACCTTGTTCTTTCCTTTGGAAAGACCAAGGTAATAAAGTTGCAGAATAACAATACCTTGTTCTTTCTTTCAGAAAGACCAAGGTAATTAGGCAACACAAAATCTTTCTCAAACGTCATACATACATGTACTTATTATCAGAAACAAGTATTGGTGGTTTAGTATACTCATATGTGAATTTAGATCATTAAATGTAGCAAATCTGTGCAAAAACATCACTTCAACAAGAGGTTGATCACATGAAGCACATATGTTACATTTATCTAAAAGCTTATGTTTTATATATGAAAACAATTCACAACCTACTATGAAATAAAAGGTGCACAAGAAGCAGCACACATTGGCCAAAAATGGCCAAAAATGGCTGAAAATACTACCATGCCCCTCGAAACTGGAACAAGACAAAATGGACTGGATGAAAATAGATGCATTAAGAGCCCAGATAATTGTAACAAAGAGTATTTATTAAAGTGTCAGATTAAGTCACAGCATGTCACTTACACCCCCACCCCTGCCTCTCACACACACACACACACACACACACACACACACACACACAAAATTTAAAAAAAAATTATATATATATATATATATATCAAATGTGCATTCACAATAAAACCATGGCACTTCATTGGAACATCCATTTTTTTGGGCAGTCAAATTGAACAAAGGTCTATGTTTTGGGAAAAGGGAAAACATACTTTTTTTTTTTTAAGTGTTAAAATGGAGAGTACCATCTTGATAATGAATCAAAACATAGGACAGATTTTACATGGTGGGTGATTACTCATCAATATCACTATCATCAGTGTCATTATCCCATGTGCCTCTCTTGGTTTCCTTTGAAATATTTTCACAGTTCTGGCAGTGGCATAAATCTGTACAAGACATTTTTGCAGACAAGCATGAACATCTTTCAGTCTCACACTTGCTTATCTTGCAACCACAGTGGACTACCTGTAGCACACTATGTGGGGCAGGTCATCCATGTCACTGTTAATTCACCATCCTCAATGTCCCATCCATTGCCAATTGGTGAAGAGGCACACATCATACCAATCAGAGAATGTCGCATTACTGCTGCTTGGTAGTTTGCCCTTTTGCTGTGTTGGAAGAAAGCATCACTTGTTGGAGGAATGGACAGTTTTGGCAAAGCTGACGATGCCATACAGAATGCTTTGTATCTTGCATCGTTGACATTTTTGGCAGCTGACTGGCCATACAGATGGCACACATATGCTCAATGCCTCAAATGTAGACTGGTAAAGGTTAAAACTACTACCCAGATCTGTAAACGCAGTCAGGTATTCTTCTTGTTGACAAGCAAGAGAAAATGTCTTTGTTTTGCCCAACCTCACAGGTTGTGACTGGTCGAGTCACAACCTGTGAATGTATGGATGCCAATGAGGACTGAACAAACACTTGGGCCAAGAGCTGGTTTTCCAACCAGATGTTGTGCTAGCCATTTGTTCAGTGTCACTTTCTTAGCTTACCTCAGTAGATTTGGTTGCTAATGTAGCCGATGACTGAGGTATCCTGTCCAAAAATTTGTCTGTTGTTGATAATGTCTCAAAAAATAAACAAACATTTCAGACATGGTGCGCTGGAAAGGGGTGTGAAAAACCAACTGGGGGAAATCACGCTTCAATTTTCTTTTCAGCAAAACCTACCTGAAACAAAGTTAAAGGGAAAGATGAGCACAAGACACACATATTCACATCACACACCCCCACATTCACTCTTGCACTTATATTTCTCATTCACACAAATACACCAAAGAATAAAATTAAACATTCTCTCAAAGCCTTTTTTAGAGACTAAATATAAAAGAAATTTTTAAAAATTGTACGAAGATTTATAAATTACCTGTAGTCTGAAGCATCAAGATCCTCATGGTTCTTCATGGTGTTCACGAACAACCTTCTTAGCTTGTCCATTCTGAGCACTTCTTTGTCAACGATAAGCCTTTGACGGACCACTTGTTCACAAAAGAGTTTGTAGCTCTCAGCATAGGGTTGTCTGAAACACACATACTTAGGATGTGCAAAGAGTAACGCTTTCAATGCTTTGGCTAAAGGCAAGCAGAATACAAGTGACATGTTGTTGACCAATTGTTCAATCTTTGAAATGTGTAATTTTAGCAAAGTGTCAATGGAATAGTGCAATGTAATAACTCACATTTCTTCGTCCCTCGTTGCAGTTTGTGTTGCTGTTGACTTGGTTAAGAACCTGGTGTAATCTCGGTAACAGGATTTATGGTATGGGACCTCCATTGCAACAGTCTTTGTCTTTGATATGTAGAAGGATTGAAGAGTCTTTCTTCATCTCTGCTGCCTGCAGCAACCGGCCTTTACACAAAAAAGAATTATAATAAGTATTATTGTCACATCACCGCTTTTCACAGTATATGCACATCACAGATTTAAAAGTAAAGGGTTTGTTGAGGTTGGTGGGGGTGGGGGGGGGGTGGGGGTTGCTGTGATCTATGTGAGGGGCACAGCTAACCCGAGTTTGGTAACCACTGCTGGATTCACTCGATAAATCATTCAGCAGCTCGCGTTTTTACTAAACTATAGCCTTAAAATTAACAACAAATTATTTTCAGTCCATTAATAAATATCGGTCATATTGTTCAAAAAAAAAAAAAAAAGGGCGCGTGTGTGTGATGCACATACCTGCCGACAATGTGTCTGCTTTGGCGAGATGATCCCTCTGCCGTTTGCCTTCTGATCCCAAACGAGCATACTTTGAAACTTTTTTTTTTTGCAAATGATGCAGATGGCTCGAAGGACAGGGTCAGCAGAAGCGATGGGCAAACCTGAACGGGAACGAAGTTTTTTGCTGGGAGTTTCAGACGCTTCTGCAACTTCGATAGTACTCGGAGGGTGGTCAGAATGGCTTGCCTTCAACAATTTCTGTATATCAGTAGCACGCCGGTAGCATGTAGTGTTGAATCCAGCGTCACCAGGAATATTTTCAAAATCCATATCCACGCAATGTTGGTATATTTCTGCAAGATACTTGTTAGCGTCGTGAAGACAAAGCCACTTTTTAAGCTGGTTCTGTTCGTGTTCCACCGTTTATAAGTGAAGTCCAAGACGTCCTCATTCCTCACGGAAAAAAGATGCATGTAGCATCGTTTAATTCCCACGTTCTGCACTCTCTTTTTAACTTTTTTTCTCCATTCGCTCTTCACTCTCCGATGTTGTAGTCGCCATTGTTGATATCTGGTTGTTATGGTGAGGAGAAAGCGGCTACCTGATTGGCTCATGTGACCAAAATCACACCACTCCCGACCTAATGGCACTACGCGCACACCAGAGATCAATGCGCCTCAACGCAAAATACTCCCGGGGTTTCAACATCGTGAACAAAAAATTGACACGTTTTCAGAGGGTGAACTCCACGGATTCTTACTTAGAACTAATAAATCAATTTTATGAAGAAGAAATTATTTAGTGCCCCTGGTAGCGGAGCGAAACTGAACGAAAAGGTAGGTGACCTGACGGCCTAATAGATGGGAGTTTACCACCCGCTTTGGGCTGCATTCCCAAACAACCCGACTCCGGGAGGACCGCAGCGTCTCTGTATCGTCTCAAACCCCGTAGCTTCCTTTATAGTTTATTTGTGTTTACAATAGCTTTAGCATTCGCGCTAGCAGCAGCCTCCAAAATTTGCTCCAAAAATCATTGTGATGCAGTTTTAAATGGCTGCTGGGTTAGTGCTAGAGGTGTTCAATGAGGACGCTTTCTTTACGCCTCGTGGAACAGTTTTGTAGATGGCGAGAGCGTTGTTTATTTCATTTCACACAGGGGAAAAGCAACGCACGCTACTGAGAGCGCCTCAAGACTGATAACACCGCCTCCTTTATGACACCGTACTCCTCAACCCCTCCTCCCACAGGGGCTTCAGAGAGGGGTGGGGTTGAGCAGGCGGCAGTGGAGAAAACTGCTTGGTTGTGCACATTTGGAGGCTAAATCAACTATATAATTATCGGATTGCATTATCGGTTGATTTTTTTTTTTTATCTGTATTATCTGTGTGACATCATAATTGCCATTATCGGCCGATAATTATCGGTAACCGATATTATCGTGTATCTTTGTATATATATATACATATATATATATATTTATATATATATATATGTATTTTTACTTCCATTATTTGTTCAATTATTTGCTCCAGACAATACATATTAAAATGTATGTAAGTAGTATTCACATTAAATGTCTTTTGCCAGTAAAATGAACCCTTGCTCTCGCCTACCAGGTCTGACATGGTGTGATTATGATTGTTATCGACGTTGCACCATGGGTCATTAGTTTCTCATTTCGCTTTGAACTTCCCTCATGCTCCAGACTAAGGGCTGCGTGGATGCATTACTTCAGTGCACACAAAATACAGATTATGATCAAATGTGACAAAAATTGCTCATACATCAGACATTTTCATGAAAAGTATATAGGTTGCCATACGGTGACTCTGACTCATAGATAAGGGTGATAATCTCACAGCTTGGAAAATCAAGCTAGCAAAGAAAAACTCTGGTCATCTGCCAATACAAATACAAATAAATTTTGTATCTGACATCTGTATGTTTTTAAGCCTGGTGTAAAAAATCCCAACTTTCCCTTTAAGTAGGCGTCTCGAAACCCAATACACCGTTCCTATGATAAAATTTGCCACTTCCGGTCCGCCATGTTCGTTGGAAGAACGCTCGCTACTACGGGCATTAACAACTGCAACGAAACTTAGGACTCATAAATGACTTACTTCAGGAATGGCAACATGACCTGATGCACGTACCTAATGCACATGACCTAAACACAAACGCGTTTAGGCTCAAGGCGTCCTCCTCTTAACCCTTGTGTGCTGATTTGTTTTTGCGACACATAGGAAAAAAACGTCCCATTTTGGTACGGTGCTTTGAAGTGTAATATCAAAGTCATTTCTGAATATTATTTTGCTTGCGACCACTAAAAAATGTTCAGTGGCATCAGACCTATCCATACATATATAGTTTTTATTTTTATTTATTTATTGTTGATGCCCTCTATGGACAATAAAAACAATATTGTGCTAAGAGCAAAATTAACTCTCATCTGCATATATAAATATATGTACAAAAAAACATTTAACTTGGAATATTCAATATGGACAAGTTAGAGCCTTCAATATGTCATTAAATCATAACATAAAATTTACATAAGACATAAATCATGACGTTTCTTTCAAATACTTTTACTGACCACCATATGTGACCAAGATATTATAATTTCAAAAGTTTTTGGCAGCCCACATCTGATGTTATTGTTTACATTTTTTGTTTACATTTGTTAATACCTCCCAACCAGGGAGTTGGGGGAGGCTGTATGTTATTGATTAGGATTTGATTTGAATAACTGAAGAGGTCTGTTAATAATCAGATAATTAGTGTGCAGGTAAATGAACTCATTTCATCAGTTATTTGCATTTGTAATTTCATTTGCAGAAAACTGTAATGTGCAAAAAGTATATTCTGTAATTAATATTTAATGTAAATTCATTGCATTTTCATCAGCATTATCAACAGCAAAGATTCCAGCTCTGCCCGTAATGTCATTTTCTCTGATAAGAGTCTCTGGACTTCACTGTCTACTTGGACTTGAGTCACTTGGACGATGGAACTGGTGGATGCTTCAGCGCCATCAGTATCGGCTAGACCAGGGGTGGGCAAACCGGTCCTCGAGGGCCGCAGTGGGTCCTGGTCTTTGTTCCAACTGACCCAGCACAGATAGTATAACCAATGAGGTTTCAGCAGAAATGAGAAGCACCTGACTGCAATCAAATGATTGCATTTGTAAAACAGCAGATTGGTGAAAATGTGTCCTCTTAATGGGTTGCAGCAAAAACCCGCACCCACTGCGGTCCTATGTGGAATAGTTTGCCCACCCCTGGGCTAGAACTTCAGGAGACGCTGGTTGTACAATGTCCACGGGGGTGTGCTGGCAGCTGTCCTGGAGGTGAAGAAGAGCACTGGCTGCATCGTTCCTCATCTTTGTTTCCTGCCTTTTTGCTGTTCTCTGAAATCTGTTTAGACACAAAACTACATAGGCTGTTCATGTTAATGACACCAATGTTAAACATCAAATCTTCATAGCTGGGAAAAAACAAGTGACATTAATACTGTTAGATGAAAACTGACAGTGATGTGTCTATTGTTGTCCTTGATCATGACAATTATTAGTACTAGAGGGCCCAAGGAGCCATTATATATGGAACCATTATGTTGCCATGCAAGATAACTGACAAAAAACTTGAACATCATTGGCAGAAAGTCGTGGGCTTTACAGGCTACAGTCAGACACCGAAAAAATTAATGATCTGGGGGTTTGAGAATTACACATACCTGTTTTGCTTTCTCTCAAGCTCAGCATGCTTTTTCAGAGATTCGGTAGGAGTCATCTTTTCGAGTTTCAATGTTGGCGCGCGGTCAGGATTTTTCCGGTCGTACATGTTAGCAGGGCGACCTGAACATCGTTTAAAGAGACACAAATAACATCAGCTTAGTATTTCACTTATCCCCAACATTACTAATTAAGAGAAGGTTGCTGTGTGATAACGGCTTTAAAAACCAGCGGCACACGGGAAGAGAATCGGCAGGAGCAAAACATTTTGTCAAGGAATGTGCTCGTTCCGCCTGGGGTCTCTCGTCCGCCTGGAATTTTACCAACCAATCCTACCGTGTGTCCCTGGCATTAGCTTGCTTGCTTGCTTGCCTTACAACAGTACTTTTCAGACACTCGCATGACAAAATACACACTAGATTTTACCTGTAATGAAGTGGTCCGAGCAGACCCTGACATGTTTCGAGGGTTCATCTTTCCTCTTAATATTTGCCAACCAGAGACGATGACGTTCCTCTGTGAGCGATTTAGTGAAATCCCCTTCATGTTGTCTGACCTTTGGAATGGAGTACAATCCAATTTTCTTCGTTCCATCTGCTCTGTTCACACATCCACGGACCCAACAACCATCTTAAGTGCTGTTGTATTATGTAATAGTGTTGTATCGGTCGCGAACGATTCGTTCTTTTTGAACGAATTGTTTTGGTGAACGAGACCGAACTAATCATCATCTGCACTGATTCGTTCTATGAAGGTGGTGCTTGTTCGCTGCGTGGGAGGGCGTTGAGCAAGCGGCAGCGTCTTCTGACATCGCACACGACCAATCAGACGCCAGCCTCATCGTGCGCAGGGGAGGGAGCGGAAACAGAATCAGGGCGTTTGTCACTCACGTCCACGTGTGGCCAATAAGCAGCCAGCGTGCAGGCAGGGGGGGCAAGACTGAGTTTTGTCACTTCCCGTTCAGTGACTCGGTCCTCCGGTTCCTGACCTAGCTTGCTGCTAACTTGTTTTTCCAGTAATGACTATGCGGTGAACGAATCAGAAAATGAAAGGAAATGACTTTGTCACATATTTGTTAACGTGGAGCCTATCAAATGCTGCTCAAACAGACAAAAACACCACACAAATCTAGCGAGCATTGTTTAGAGTAGTACTTTTCTCAACAAACTCGTGACTGCCTATGACGACATACTATCAAATTTACAGTAATTTAAAACACGGGTAGCTACGAGGCAAGCAAAAACTGAGCTGCGGTCGCGTGACGGCAGTGAAGCGGGCAGAGAACTGTCACTATATGGAGGCTTCATGGCAGCGATATTTACCTCATATGTGCACAGAAAAAAATATTTAGTATGATCACCATAATACTGATTTGCAATGAAACTGTATATACATGTCAATTTTTTCCCGAGTGTTTTTTTTTTTCGTGTCAGCGTGTCGGGTGTTGGTTGGTTTGACAAAATGTCAATCCGTCCATCATGTGCTACTCAAGCGCCCAAAACAACGCACGCAGACACGGGAGATGTCGCAATATGTCTACATTTTTCTTAACAGACTAATGAGAGTAGAAAGACGACATCGTAAAGAGCTAACAATTATTTCTCGTCAGCATTTGACAATCTGAGATGCGGGGACGACACGGGAGCTGACCGGATTATTTTATTTATTAATACCAGTGCAAAAAAACAACATGATCACCATAATACTGATTTGCAATGAAACTGTATATACATGTAATTTTTTTCCGAGTGTTTTTTTTTTTTTTTTTTTCTCGTGTCAGGTGTTGGTTGGTTTGACAAATTATGTCAATCCGTCCATCATGTGCTACTCAAGCGCCCAAAAACAAAGCACGCGGACACGGGAGATGTCGCAATATGTCTACATTTTTCTTAACAGACTAATGAGAGTAGAAAGGCGACATCGTAAAGAGCTAATAATTATTTCTCGTCAGCATTTGACGATCTGAGATGCGGGGATGACAGGGGAGCTGACCGGATTATTTTATTTATTAATACCAGTGCAAAAAAAAACAATATGATCACCATAATACTGATTTGCAATGAAACTGTATATACATGTAATTTTTTTCCGAGTGTTTTTTTTTTTTTTTTTCGTGTCAGGTGTTGGTTGGTTTGACAAATTATGTCAATCCGTCCATCATGTGCTACTCAAGCGCCCAAAACAAAGCACGCGGACACGGGAGATGTCGCAATATGTCTACATTTTTCTTAACAGACTAATGAGAGTAGAAAGGCGACATCGTAAAGAGCTAACAATTATTTCTCGTCAGCATTTGACGATCTGAGATGCGGGGACGACAGGGGAGCTGACCGGATTATTTTATTTATTAATACCAGTGCAAAAAAACAATATGATCACCATAATACTGATTTGCAATGAAACTGTATATACATGTAATTTTTTTCCGAGTGTTTTTTTTTTTTTTTTTCGCGTCAGGTGTTGGTTGGTTTGACAAATTATGTCAATCCGTCCATCATGTGCTACTCAAGCGCCCAAAACAACGCACGCAGACACGGGAGATGTCGCAATATGTCTACATTTTTCTTAACAGACTAATGAGAGTAGAAAGGCGACATCGTAAAGAACTAACAATTATTTCTCGTCAGCATTTGACGATCTGAGATGCGGGGACGACAGGGGAGCTGACCAGTTTATTTTATTTATTAATACCAGTGCAAAAATTCAACACGATCATCTTAATACTAAAAAAACAAAAATACAACAGAGCGAGATGTAAATATAAATATGATGTGTTGGTCGTTCCATATTCAGAAATTAAACTTTCGATGTATTTTTATTTTCGTGACAGCAAACATGCTGTATATGTGATTGTATGTGTGATCAAGAACCTGCTAAAAGAAAGTCCGTGCGCCCCCGCCCCCTACTCCCCTCACAAAAGGAAAATGTTTAACCGTGTCCTAAATCGAAATGCAAGCACGAGCCATGACTTTGAGCCCATAGAACTAGAACAGACGACGCGGAAGTTCTCCCTCGCTTTTGCAGCAGCAGGAGGGAGACGAGGCTGTCTGTGAAAGCAGAATGATACCGCCTGTCACTCATTTCTGAAACTACGACGAGTGGTCAATGTGGAAGAGAGGGAGGGACCAAGCAATGTCACTTCCCGTTCAGTTACACTGCGAAGCGGTCTTTGGTGATTCGTTCGGCAACGTCACTTCCCGTTCAGTAACCGAACGATTCGTTTGTGCGGGGAGGGAGATGAGGGGGGCGAACGATTCGTTGAACGATTTGTTTGAACGAATCTTTTTACTGAACGAACCGGAATGGATTCGTTTACTCAAGTGAACGACAAATCTCGTCACTATTATGTAATAGTTTGGTCCTTGTTGCCAACAACAATGGCGGCGCAGGGGCGGATATGACGTCAAACGGGAACGGTGTATATGAGTACCGACTGGATGTAAGTGGCGCATGCGCAGTAGCACAGCTACTCACGGAACGAGCCACGTTACATCTGTGTCTCCACTTGCGCACCGCCATCTGGTCGACTCGCAACACGCTCAGTTGCCCGTGCGAAGAAAAACGTGCTCAGCAACAAGTCGCTTTTTGTACGGAGTTAACACACTAAATTCGCGACGCAGGAGGTCCAGAACTACTTCACTGGAAGCAATTCGAAAGATTTGGTCTGTCCATCGTCAAGTGGTCTTTGTGTGCGTTGAAGCTTCGCAGCCTAGTTAGCTTAGCTTATCTTGCGAACACAAAACAACGTGGTTCGACGCTTGAACCACAAGTTGGAGCTTTCTAAAGTGTTCGAAATGCGTGCAAGAAGGACGCCAGCCGCAAAGTTCGAGGCGGAATTTTGTGGCGCAAAGGATCAGCGACGACTTCACCTCTCGACTGCTTGCAATATGCAAGTAAAAGTTGTTCTTCGCAGACTAACAGGTTGGTTCGCCGATTCGGGAAATACTATTCATGGTTTTTTTTTTGTCCCCATGGTGTTGAATTTGAAGTGAAAGATGAGCATTCAAGGCAAGGCCTAAACTTTTAAATGAGTTGGACGTCTATAGTTTTGAATCCTGAAGATAATCCTTTATTGATCCCCCATAGGGGAAATTTGATAGCGGCAAACACTCGGGTGGCTTGAAGTTCCGCTCTGAGACCCCGATTTGGCTAGGGTGACCATATTTTGATTTTCAAAAAAGAGGACACTCGGCGCGGCCTCGAAATACTTAAATTTTACTCCCAAGTTTATTCAAAGATGCCTCATCACAAGGGCGTAGGTTTAGTCTCAATATTGATAGGGACGATATAACGGCATAAACTGCATGTACCCGTTTTCGACTGCGGTCAAGCCCAAAAAGCCTAAAAAAGAAGTTAAGCTAGCCGCCCCTCATTTGGATTATTGTTTGCATTATGTGCATTACGGTAATGCAACGCGGTGGCTTCAGAGTCCCTTTATTGAAACAATTATAGACAAGTTTCCTGAGCGAAATATAGGCGCCGCCATCTTGGAAAATGCCTGCCTCGCACTTCCGGTGTTGTGCCAGAAAATAGCCGCCCCGCGTGAAATGTCCCCCCTGACGGGAACGCCTATTTATAACGCTTTATTGAGCTGAGCCTGAAAACATCAAATGTTTTCATGGACGTATTACAGTAATGGATTTACGACTGTAAAATCAGTTTTGAATAAATAAATTACACAAAATACTAGTATTTTAGTAACAAATTGTAGACTGGGCCACATAATCATCTTTGAACAGAAATGTATTAGTCTACAGGTTTTCACGACCATATCCCAATGACAATCACACAGGTATGACAGTTATTAGTTCAAGCAGAGTAAAATGATGCATATTCACGTTACAACAAAATCGTTTCCATGTCCATCGATTGGTAAGAAAAATCTGTACGAGTGACGTGTGGCCGCTCAATAATAAAATAAATAAATAAAATAAACGCTCAATAAAGTGTTATAAATAAGCGTTCCAGTCGGGGGGGGGGGGGCGTTTCATGCGGGGCGGCTATTTTTCGGCACAACACCGGCCCGGTTGAAGTTAGCAGTGTATTGACGAGGATAAAACTATGAAATCAAGCCAGAGCAACGCATGGAATCTTCAAAAATTGATTCAGCACAACCGAGATGACACGTAGATGAGATTGGATGAGAGTTCGTATCACTTCGTTGATCATTCGTGGACAAAATTATAACAACCTGTCAGCCTGTGTTGACGTGAGGAATAGATTGATACTACGGCCATTAGAGTGACCAAAATGAGGTGAAATTACAAATTATTTAGGGCAGGGGTGGGCAAACCGGTCCTCGAGGGCCACAGTGGGTCCTGGTCTTTGTTCCGACTGATCCAGCACAGAGCTTTTAACCAATGAGGTTTCAGTGGAAACAAGAAGCACCTGACTGCAATCAACTGATTGCACTTAAAACACACCAGATTGGTGAAAAGGTGTCCTTTTGATGGGTTGCAGCAAAAACCCACACCCACAGCGGCCCTTTGTGTAATAGTTTGGCCACCCCTGATTAAGGGTGTAACGGTACATGTATTTGTATTCGGTTCGGAGGCGTACCGAACGAGTTTCCAACGTAATGTAATCCTTACTTTTCCAGGCTGTAAATCGATCGGGTTAGTTTCTTTGTGTAGATTATATTTACTCCTATAATGAGGACCAACACGGTAGGACAGTAACCCAGAAACGTCAACGGCACGACAAAGTGGCCGCCGCGAGAACACAGTGGAACGCGGGCGTTAAAGTCAATCAGCCAATGCACACCAGTCGCTGTGCGGCCCATAAATGGCTCAACATGACGCACGCGAAAAGAACGGCAGATTTTTTTGAAACTAATATGCAATCGTAATGCACTTTTTGAGTCCATCAGATCTCTTAATGGTAGATCGGGGCACAGTTGACTTGTCTTTGTTGATTTACTGCTGTCTTCTCTGCTATAATAATAACCAACACAGCCCCGTGTTGAATACAAAACCCTCCTACCACAACAAAACAAGTAGGAACTAATTTTCACATAGGAACTAAAGTTATACAACATAAAACATACAAGTAAATGAATACTACATCACATTAGTAAAATATAAACACATCATAAAATAAATAATAGCCCATTTAAATAAAATAAATTGAAATGAGCTAAAACATCTGTAACTAAATAATATGACTAATACACAGATCCTGCTTACACAATTACATTTATTAATTTCTGTGTGGCGCTTTAACTTAAGAAAATTCACCAATTAAGCATATGAAAACTGAACACAAGGGAAAAAAAACAAGATTCATTGAGGCATTTCATTTGTAAAATACCGCAATTTCCCGAATATAACACACACCTTTCCCCCCCAAAATCAACTTGTAAAATCATGGTGCGCATTATAAACGGGTACATGGATGGAGACAGAAATATATACAGTGGGGAGAACCAGTATTTGATACACTGCCAATGGGTTTTCCCATTGTGAGTATATCAAATACTTGTTCTCCCCACTGTATATATTATATATCAGATTAAAAAAAAAAAAAAAATTGTATTGACACGGCCATGTTGTGTTGAAGAAACGTATGCGGCGATCCGTTGCCGACCATTACGGTACGTGACGTCACCATTTTGTTTCGGTCATACTTCACTCTGATCGGCCGAATGATTTCGTCTGTGTTAAATTCTGCTTTTTTCACTCTTCATAAAGCACAGAATTTAGTTTCTTGAACTCATTTGAGTCTATGTTTATTGCAGCTCCGCAACTCGGACCATAACAAACGTAACACAGACTTCCTGTGTCCGTCAACAATATATGTCCCTCGGGAAACTGAAACCCAAATAACATTAGTTCCTATTGTTACTGTCGTGTCGACAGCGATGAGCTCTCTCGGTTTCCGACTTAGGTTCTCACTTACATTTTCATCAATCCATGGAGGAAACATTTATTCATCATGATGAAACGATCAAGTTATGCAGCAGCCTTTAAAAGAAAAGTCACATCTGTTTTGTTTTCTCCTGGATTCTGGTAAGTTCAAAAATTTATCAGATCATATTATTACCGTACATATGGTCAGTTAATGGTAGGGATGTCCCGATCCAGGTTTTTGGACTTCCGATCTGACACCGATATTGTTTTGCACTTCCGATCTGATACCGATACCGACCTATCTGAGCATGTGTTAAAGTTTAAAGTTATTTAGCCTCCTTAGTTGTCAGACTCATGCTGAAAAAGGTTTTAGTACTCTTGATAACAACTAGCCAGCTGAATTAGGTGAGTTTGAATAACACACAACGGTTGGTAACAAGAAACTGACCTGTTTATTCAATGACAAACACAAAACATTATAAATAACAAACAGAAATGGCATAGTCAGTCAGTAAAACGTGCAAATAATATTGTGAACAGTCTTAAAAAAGCAAAATACACCAACAACCTCAGTGGAAAATCCCACAAATCCCCCAAGCTATTAGATGCTTTTAATGTTTCGTGCATTAGTTACAAAAATTGTATAAATAGCCTCTCAGGTTTAAATAAACAACTATTTCAGTATCAAGTTAACATTTTAAAACAGTAAATAAAATACTCAAGTCCCCATTCTGTATCAGCAGCTTTAAACTACATTCAATTCATTTCATTTTGCGAATCAACTGTTAAAGTTGTTAAAAATGCTCCCGTTATTCCATAATTTCCCTTCTGTCTTCTTTCGACATGTGAAAGTTTTAAAACTGTTTTGAAGATAGATTCAAGTCAAGATTTTGCCGATTTAGGAGTATTTTAGATAAAAAGTTAATTATCTTCGCTTGGAAGGTTCACAACAGCCTCCTAGGGAAGTCTTCTGCTTTAAGATGGTGGCTGTTTACTAACGCATCTGGTTTTCCCTACTTCAATGTTGCTAACGCAGTCGAGTCTGTCGTTTTGCATCTAGTTCTATATACATATGATTTCTATTATCTCCAGTAAAACGACGTTGACGTTGTTTGTAGTGGGTGTCAGCAGCAGTCAGGTATTCTTGTGTTTTTTATCCAGCGGCATGAATTGAGCTAAAGCCGTTAGTTGAGCATTGGCATTACCCCGGGTCTATGACAAGCATTATGTTTACGCAACATAAAGTACGAAAGTACCGCATTGCACCGAAAGTACCAAAAGTAAATGAGAAACTGACCGCATTGCGTCCCAAAGACCGCGCTGTGTAATGGTTCCCCTTTACTTGACATATTTCAATAATCAGAATTTGGATATTTGTGAATCGTTCTCGAATCTTCCACGGCCGAATCGCTAAGGATGTAATGACGGCTGGGCATGTTGTACGGTGGTTCTAATTGTTGGATGATGCGTCTTTACTCACGTGAGATAATGGCTCGTCATCCAGAATGAATTCTTCGGCAATGACTCTTGTTATTCCCTGGCCTTTGGCGTGTCGCTGTATCCGGCCGCCATCTTGTCCGTCATTTTTTAGACCTATTCTCATTGTTTTCAATTAGTCGTGCAAGTTATAGAGCAATTCATGGAAGCCCCGGTGTTATTTGACGCTGTAAACTCATTGGATGCGTTGCATAAAAGGCGTTATATGGAAAAGCTTCAGTCTATCCATTCGCCAGATCCATATTTGATGCCTAAATCGATATTTTTCGACCCGCTGTCTTCGCCCTCTCTGCCTGACATCTGCTACCCTGATATCTACAACTATCTTGTCCACACAAAATCAGCCTATTCTCACAAAAGTTTGAAAAACTTTTAAGAGCAGCACTCTAAGCAACATTACATTACCCCGTGTGACCCTTTACTTCCAATTTTCTAAAATGGCGACAATCAATTTAAAAAAAAAAAAAAAAAAAAAAAAAAAAGGTGACTGCGACGCGTCAAGGATAGGTGCATGTTGGACTATTTCTTCAATAAAATACACAACTGTGTCTGCCTCATTTGCAAAGAGACAGTCGCGGAAGATACGCAACGAGAAATTAAAGCAACTTGAAGCTAGTTTAATTTCACAGCAGCAGTATTTCGCAAGAGACCGAGGGTCGAAAGAAAATGCCACAAAGGCGAGATTGTTGAAATTATGCATTAAAAAAAAATAATAAAGCAAATGTGACACACAGAAGGTCTTGCTAAAATTTCTTTAAATGTATTGTTCTACGTAAATCAGCCCAGGTAGCCCCCCACATTTTTACCACACCAAATCAGGCCCCCTTTGCAAAAAGTTTGGACACCAGTTTGTTACCAGCTAAATATTATTCAAAAAATAAAGATGGTGGAACAAATAAGCATCTTGAATTTGAAACGGTATATTGTCGGCGATTAGCCTAGCAATGATCTTAATTGTGGTTGTCAGCCCAAAACCCTCTAAATATAGATTAAATGCATCTTACCAGATATAAAATGACTACTACAATTTGTGGTAGTCGTTAGGAGCCCAGTTTTCTCGTTGAATTGCAGCAGTCCATCTCGCTTTCCTCTCCGGGTCTCTCGGAATACGGTAAAATTTCAAGTCTGTCCGTCTATCTTCTCTGTTTTTGCAACCGACCGCCACACACGCCTTCACCATTTTGATTATTAATGTTAATGAGCAGAAAAACATGCCATAATAGGAGGGATTTACGAAGCAGTAATGCGTTAACATGACGAGTAGACGGACAACATGGCGCGGGGGCGTGGCTGTGACGTCACGTGAGTAGGGTCTATAGGCTAATGTTCCTATTTTTGAAAGCACAAAGGTGTGTAATAAACAACTAGCACATTTATACTTTGCATTTCTTCTTACTGTACCGAAAATGAACCGAACCGTGACCTCAAAGCCGAGGTGCGTACCGAACCGAGATTTTTGTGTACCGTTACACCCCTAAAGGACACGCATCTATATTAAACACTGTAAACGTGAGCATTGCTACATTGAGGCTAATGGGGAGAAAAGACAACTTACTTCAGGCTTCTATAAAACAATGACAGTCTTCTCCAAAACGCAAACTTGCATTTAAAAGGTAACACTTCAAACATGAAAAATCGCTGATTCAACAGCATTTGCAAAAGAAAAAAAAAAAGATTATTGACATCACATTCAATGACAAAAATAGCTTTTTTGCGGAGTTTAAAGCTTACTATTAGCGGTTTAGCGACCGTACTTCCGATAAACATTTCAAAATAAATGCATGTCATGGTCGTCATATGAATAACAATTTCTGGAGTTAATCCCACATGCTTCAGTATTCAGATTCTAAACTAAGAATAGCTTCAAAATGAAAAATCTGATTAGCAATGAATAATTATTATACTGCTATTATCTATAGTAGTATCCTATAATAATAATAATGCTAGATTTTTTTTTTTTTTTTTTTGAAAGAATTGTTTTGAATCATGTTGGAAAGGCGAAGTCGGTGTTCTGAATGTTTACATTCCATTCTTTTGCACTAGCTAACGCTAACAGCATTTGACATTGTTAATTTGTGATTCATTGTTATTTACATCTTTATTTGTATTTTAATAAAGATACAATAATGTGTTCCAAAATATTTTTCTGAATTAATAAGCGTCATCAAAAATTTCATTACTAAAGTAGTAAAAAAAAAAGTGGTGGGGGGTTCTTAGCTTAGTCGACTAACTGTAAAAATCGGCAGCTGACTAGTAGGGAGAAAATTTGTGGTTTGGGACAGCCCCAGTTACACGGTTTATCGGAACACATTTTCTCCACATTCTTTTCAACTTTTCAACCCCTGACCCATTTTCATACCTGTATTCATTGTGTATTGTAATGTCCGTAACAAAGCGCGCCGCCCCTTAAGACTGGGGAGCTGTGACATAGGGGCAGGCGAGTTGGGACAATGAACGAGATAACAGTCGCATGTCGCAGCAGCCCGCTGTTATTTTGTCATTGTTTATTATTGTTGCCACCATTAAAGTGCCTATGATGGCAAAAAACATTTTCATTTCATATTTTCTACGGTATTTTATGCTCCTGAATGAAATGGACCGCTTGGATGTTTGTTGAAGTGATCAATATATTTAGTTTTTTGAATCCCGCGCCATGAAAATGAGCGACTTCCTGTTTTGACGAGGACAGCTAATGGGGCATTAGCGGGATAGTCATCTTCTGTATACAGCCACATACTACAGTATGCAGAACGACTGCGGATTCAGCTGGTTTTTCCGATTAATTTGTGTATTTTTCGCATCACGCCAGCCAAACGACTGCAGAAAAATGTTGCTGCACCAGAGAGAGGCGTGTGAGCCTTTTTGGGGTTGCAAAGGGTTCCCATTCACTGGTGGATATTGGCCAAAACAAGCCCTATTACTGTGGGACCATTGGACTTACGAGGAAGTGAGTAAACATCGTGTTTTGTATTATGTCTAATACAGGGATCATTTTGATACGTAGGTGGCTTGCATTTTGGGGCTGACATGCTCCTTGTCCACTCGGCTGATGACTGGCGGCTTGTCGCACCCCCCCCCCCCCCCCCACTATACTCGTCTTATTGCCCTCTTCATATGCCTGGTTTTCTGTCAAATTTTCCACCCGATCACAAATTGCAACTTTGTGTTAAAAATGGCTACTGTCGTACGCACTTTAAGTGGGTAAGCCAACACCTACTCCTCTCCTTCTTCCACCCATCCGGGGCATTAGTCTTTTGGATCGGACTTTTGGGCGAGAGTGAGCCGTGGACGGCAGTCTTGGACGGAACAGCAAGTTTGAATTAATTTGTGCCGAGAGGCGAGGCCCAGCGCCGCCGCGCTAACGTCAACAACACATCCAATAGCTGAGGGGCAAGCGTACTTATATATCTGTGCTATCAGGCTGTTTCGGTGGACAGATACGCAATCATGGCTGGCGAAGCCTTGATAAATGCGTTTTTTTCCCCCAAGTTTCACATGCTCTGGGACAGTTGAAAAATGACTCTTACCTCTCCTTGCTAAGCTAAATGGTACCTCGATGTTCGTTTATGTGGAAATGTAGTTCACAAACAAACATCAAAAAAGTATTCACCTTCTCACCGAAACTAGTAACTCTTTGCATGCGTATTAGAATTTCCCCCTACTCCTTGAAATGGGTCCTTTAACATAAGGACTATTGTTGTTGTGGTAGTTTAGTACTGTTGATTTCAATTTATTCGCACACACATTCATAATCACAAAGTGTACATCATCTAATAATGCTGAGCTAGGATCATGTGTGAGTTAGGTCTCCTGAAGAAACTACTCAAAGCTTATAGCCAGGAGCCTTCGTACATTAAGACAATCATAAGGAAAATTATAAGAGCAGAAAGGGTGAATTATCACATATTATAGTATCCTCATACAATAACAGACAAAATATAACAATACACACACACACACAAAGAAATACTTCCCGTGAAGAGGAGAATTTATAACCTCGATATGTTGGAAATTTTATATTTACTGATCAGAATGCTTTTTAGCATCGTTTTAAAGTTGGAGATGGATTTCAACACTTTTAGTTTATCGTCGAACTCATTCCAAATTAGGGCCAAATAAAAGGAAAAACAAAAGGACTACGACACGTAAGTTGTACTATGGCTACGAGGAAAAAAGTATTACAAAGGGTAACGTAGCTGTAATTAGCTACGTTATTTATGTACATTTACTGTCGCTGAGAGCTACGACATTAGCCTGGCTAATGAAATATTTCAAATAGATCTTTATGGTTATGGTCGTTATGGTTCTTCTTGGGAAAAATGTGGGGGAGGGGACTAATCTCATTTATCATGATATGACGCAATTTCGCCATGGTCGACATGGTGAGGCTGTCCGACTCCGATGCAGCCCCCCCACCACAGCTTCAAAGAATCCGAGGGGAAACCCTGGATTTATTTATTTCATCTATTATTTATTCTTCATTTGGGGACATTCTTGATTCACGTCCTTTTCAGCAGAGGAAGGTAGAGTAGACAAAAATTTAAATCAAGTAAATGTATTAATCTGAAAAATAATACTCAAGTCATGATTAAATTGTAACGGCTATTTTTTTAAACAGTAAAAAAATTTTTTATAGAATAAATAAATTTTAAAAATTACTACTGCTTGCGCATGAAGGATGAGGGCATGTCAATCAATGCACAATGACTAACAGCCAATCGGTGCATCGTTGTCATGGGAATGAAAGCCCAGAATGCATCTGGTACGTGCGCGTATATACACTCTCGCTCTCTCAGCCAGTCTACCCTCATGGCCTACCAGCTGCATAGACGGTCCATAAAATATATCATTGGTCTTCTTATGTCTTGCAGATTTCAGCAAATATCTTGGTCCTGAGTGGCAGGAGTCAGAGTCTCCTGTCGTTAAAGAGAAAGTTGAGCACCTGCAAATGAAACAGGAAGAGCCAGAGCACCCTCAACAGCAAGAGAGAGAAGTACAACCTCCAATCAAAAAGGAGGACTTTATCACTATGTCAAGTGGTGAGCCCTTGAATAGCGAGTACGGTCCGAGTGAGGCCAGCAGAGGGACAGAGCCTCCAGGCAGCAGCTCAACAGAAGGATTGCAAGCACACATTTTCATCGCACCATCAGATAGAAATGGAATCACGTCACACTCACCTTACAAAGAAGATGGTCATAAGAAATCGCACCGTAGAAAAACCTTTGCTCATAACTATACTTGCCGTATGCATATGAGGAGCCACACTGGTGAAAATCCTCTTGTCTGCTCAGTTTGTGGAAAAAGATTCAGTCATAAGAGTGCCTTGAAAGTACACACAAGAACCCACACTGGTGAAAAACCTTATTCCTGCTCAGTTTGTGGTCACAGTTTCACTGTCAAGGGAAACTTTAATAGACACACGAGAACCCACACTGGCGAAAAACCTTTTTCCTGCTCAGTTTGTGGTCAAGGATTCAGTCGCAAGAGTACCTTAGAAGTCCACACAAGAACCCACACTGGTGAAAAACCTTTTTCCTGCTCAGTTTGTGGTCAAGGATTCACTCAAATTCGCCACTTAAAAGTACACACAAGAACCCACATTGGTGAAAAACCTTTTTCCTGCTCAGTTTGTGGTCAAAGATTCGCTCAAATTCACCACTTAAAAGTACACACAAGAACCCACACTGGTGAAAAACCTTTTTCCTGCTCAGTTTGTGGTCAAAGATTCACTCGAATTCACCACTTAAAAGAACACACAAGAACCCACACTGGTGAAAAACCTTTTTCCTGCTCAGTTTGTGGTCAAGGATTCAGCCGCAAGAGTACCTTAGAAGTCCACACAAGAACCCACACTGGTGAAAAACCTTTTTCCTGCTCCGTTTGTGGTCAAGGATTCAGCCGCAAGAGTACCTTAGAAGTCCACACAAGAACCCACACTGGTGAAAAACCTTTTTCCTGCTCAGTTTGTGGTAAAAAATTCTCTGAAAAAGGCAACTTGAAAAAGCACACAAGAACCCACACTGGTGAAAAACCCTTTTCCTGCTCAGTTTGTGGTCAAGGATTTGATCACAAGGATCAGTTTAAGAGACACGTGTGTGTGTTGGTGTGAGAAGCAGTGGCCAATGACTCCTTTGCCTGTCATCCATGCTGCCTTCATCAAATTTTGCACGCAGGTCAATTGTAGAGTTTCCTCAAATCTTGTTGAGGATTGGCACTTTTGGTGCTTTCAAAAGTGCTTTACAATCCTTGTATAATGTGGATCCACACTATTGCCAAAAGTATTGGCTCACCCGATTTAACTCTCAAGTTAAGTGGCATTTTTTATACAATATTTTCCCTCTTTCGAACTGCACTTTTCACAGGTAATGTTTGAAACAGTAGACCCCAAATTACAAAAAGTCTAAATCATTCATCAATAATATGATTACGTAAATATGGTAAATTGTGATTGGCTCACAATTATATATATATATTTTTTGGGGGGTTGATTATATGTAGTTTAAAAATGTACTATTACTAATCTTGATTGACAGTGACATATAACGACAGAGTATTGGGGCCAAATAAAGGGAGAAAAAAAATGAGAACGAGATTAAAGTTGTACTCTCATGACAAGAAAAAAAGTCATAATATTACGGACGGGTAATGTAGCTGCATAAGGGGCTATGCACTTAATGTACATGTGCCTTAGCTGGGAGCTCCGACAAAGCATTTGTACAAATCCTTCGATTGATTAAACTTTGATGTGGATGAGCTAAAAGGTAACGGATTTCCTTATTTTGGAAACTGATTCTAAGACACAGCCTCACGAGATGCTTTCATTATTGTTGACTTTAGTGGAGGCGGCGAAGGGCTACAGAAAGTATGTACCATATTTTTCGGACCTCCCACCTGAGTATAAATCGCACCAGCCCAAAAAATGCTCAATGAAGAGGAAAAAAAAAACATGTTGAGCATTCCGGGCTTGCGTAGTTGCATTTTTGGAGGAAATTTACTTGATAAAGTCCAACACATGGAACAGATATGTCATCTTGAAAGGCAATTTAAAATAGAAATACATAGAGAACAACATGCTGAATAAGTGTACAGCATGATGGTGTTACATGATGCATGACCAACGAAATGCGATTACCAAACCATCAGTGTCACTCCAAAACACCAAAATAACATGTGAAATGATATAATAATGTGTAAATAATTTCACACATAAGTCGCTTCAGAGTATAAGTCGCACCCCAAGCCAAACTTTGGGGGGTGGGGGGGAACAAACAAAATATGGTACGTGGCTGCTTAGTCAGCTACATTACCCCTACGTAACAGGATGACTTTTTTTCCTGGTAGCAACAGTACGACGATAATCTCGTAGTCCTCTTTTCATTATTTTGGCCCAATACCTTGTCGTACAAATCGGACAATGATTTTTAAAATTGTTTGTGCTTTTAATCATTCCGGCCCTCGTTGATGAAAATCTCTCGACTCCGCTTCGAATTTTAAAGTGCTTGTACTTCACTGTGCTTGTTACTTTTACTCATTATAAACAACTTGTTTTATTCAGTCCTAGCCTCCTCTTCCCTTTGTTCAAAACAAGCCTAATAATAATTATAATAAATATTATCACTCAAAATTATGGTTGTAACTAAAACCGATACTTCATTACCAAGTTGATTCTAAGATTCAGGAAATGTGACAGGACTGCCTTTTCTGCAATACCCGAAGTATCGCCGGTACCGACGCGGTCGACACGATCTCGCTGCTTCTTTTGTGTGGCATACGAGGTTGTACAAGTTGCCCGACAAGCGGTCAATTACACCGCTAAAAGGGGGGTTGTAAATGAGCAGTTATATGGAAACCCACGTTGTGCTAAAGAACGAGAAAAACAGTCAATGTATGCAACATGGCAATGACACGTGTATTTACTTCTTTTTTTTTTTTTAATTTTCCTTTTTTTTTAGTTTAACCCTTTAACACCTAAGCCTATTTTTTTTCCAAATCTGCTTACCTTTATTTTTATTTTAATACCTATATTTTAAAGAAAAATAATCACAATTGCCGGTTTGGGTCCCTTTTTTAGGACACCATTACCTTCATGTCCAACTGTTGTTTTCTTCAACCAATTATAATCAACATTTTGGACCCAAAAAGACAAAAAAAATCTAAACATTTGTGTGTTAATTTGCAATATTGATGTCCCTTTGACAACCAAACATGCTCGACGAAATGTTTTCAAGCGTGATATTTATTCAACTTGTTAGGATAAACATTCAACAACAAAAAATGAGACTGAATAGTTTTATAGTTGATAATTCAACAAAAACAGCAGGTATGGTTAAAGGTGTTTTTGTCCTTTGTCTGTATTATGGTCAAAACAGGTTATCTCCATATATATATATATATCTCCAGTCTTGTGTTGTGGCACTAATTTAGCTATTTTCATTTTGTTTGGTAATTTACCTGTTGAAAATGAAAAGTTAGATTTTTATTAGTGGTTTGGAAATCCCCTCACTGACCTTTTTCCACAACTGCCATGTTAATGTCATTTGAATCAGTGGATATTTTGCATTTACATGTATTTATAGTGTCAACTATTTCTTCTTCAACCACTGCTGTAAGAGACATTGAGCTGGGATTCCTTTCAATTAGGTTTTCATTCCACTCCCCAGATAAACTTGCATCTGGAATTTTTTTTGCCAAATTTGGTCCAACATTTACAAAGAAATCATTGAAGCTGCTGACGATGTCATCCATATTATCCTTCTTCACATCATTTTCTTCAAAGCATTGAGGATAGCTCTGTTGCGTTGCACCATTTTTAACAATTCCATTCAATGTCTCATATTCCTTGAATATTTTTTGTTGTACAATATTTTACGATAGTATTCCTTCATGCATATCCTTATGATATTGGTCAGTTTATTTTTTTATATATATATATATTTTTTTTCTGCCGCTGTAGTTGTTTTATGAATTTTCTATACAGTGTATTTTTCTTCTTCCAAGCGTTTTGTAATCCCTTCGTGAACCATGGTCAATCTTTTTACTTTTGTTTTTTGCTGTACCGTTTTATTGGACAGTTTTTATCATTTAATGATGTGAATATATTAAATGTTTCATATACACTGTCAATGTCAATTCCAATATGTACATTTTCCCAATTTTGTGCCAGTAAATCCTTTTTAAATGCATTGTTTCCTCTGTCCTTACTCGCCTGTAAGCTAGTTGACAGTCTGCTCTGGCAAATTTCTTAGCTGGGTGCCGTTATAAACTGTAAAAACTGTTAGGTTATCACTCATATTGTTAATTAAGTCCGCTTACTGTATTACTTTCAATGTTATTGGTCAATATATTATCTATTAAGGGTGTAACGGTACATGTTTTGAACCGTTTCGGTTTGGGGTGCTCTGTTCGGAATGGAGACGTACCGAACGAGTTTCTGACATAATGTAACCCTTACTTTTCGAGGCTGTGAGTCGATGGGGTTAGTTTCTTTGTGTAGATTATATTTACTCAGTCTTCTCTACTATAATGAGGACCAACACGGTAGGACAGTATAACCCAGAAACGTCAATGGCGTGACAACGTGGCCGCCGCGAGAACGCAGTGAAACGCGGTCGTTATGCCTGTCGCGATAACAAATTTTAGTGTGTGATAATTTATCTCATAAATTATTGTGATATTATTGCGTCCCCCCCAATTTTTTTTTAAACCAAATTACAATAACACAGTGAGAATACAGTATATACAGGGGTGCACATAAGTGGTCCGCATGCGCGCATGCGTACTGGACGTAGACAAACGCGCTGGCCCTCAACGGGTTCCATACGCTTTTCCGTACCGATGGCTGACCACTGTATTTGTGGCAGACACGAGAAAATAACTTCTCAAAATGTCGAAGAGGCAGGCCACACTGAGTAATTACTTCCGTGTTCCCCCACGCCCGTCAAAAGACAGACAGACGACAGAGACGTCACCGGAGCTACCGAAAAAAGGACTTGCTGAAAAGTGGCTGCAGGAGGTACCGTGGCTAGAAGTAAATGATGCTCGCACGGAAATGCGGTACAAAATGTGCCTTGAGAATCCCAATGTCGCCGATAAGAGCAGCGCATTTTATGTAGGGTCAAAGAATTTCAGCCATCCAAACTTTGAAAAGCACGAAAAAACAGAGCATGTGGCAATTAAGCAAACTATCAATGTCAGACAGCACCGTACTCGCCCTATGGACAAGTGGCGGAATAAAGGTAATGAAAACAGCGCCATGCACTGACAAACGTGTTTTTGCTCGCATTTTACAAAGCTAAACATGCACGTTCAATGAGGTCTAATGAGGAGGACATCCCACTTTTAAAAAGGCTTGGAGTTCATGTGCGAGCCGCATAATGCCCTTTATTTTGAATTGGTGCGTTTATGTTTATTTCTTTACATTTCACTTCAAAGTAATGGCAATTTTGTTGTGCCAGTTGATGTTAATCAGGCATTAATTGTTAATATAATTAATTAAAGTTAATTGGCTCTAAGTAAAGCTTGTCATAAATTTATCGCATTAGGTGGGTCCGCTCTCAAGCTCAATTAGGACCAAGTCACATCTCCAGTTCCTCCTCTGAGAAACTGGGCAAAAAAAAATTATGTGCACCCCTGGTTTCTGTTTTTTCGGTCAATCTGTTTGGCATTTTGTCCTCATGAGTTAATGTTGCTGATCAATTTGAATTTATTATATTTATTGATTTATTTAATTTTATTTTTCAGTATCAAATGGTCAAAAACATGTAGCTTGAATGTATTTTCACAGTTTGAATGTGACATAAAAAAATTTTTTTTTTTTTTAAATTCAGGGAAATTGATGCGCTTTAAATCTTTTCAAACAAAACAATGGAAATATAGTTATACTTTAAATTAAGTTAATTTATGTTACTTTTTTTTCTTTAATATTAAAAAGGACACAATGTTATGCAGAGGTGTACGTATAGTAATACTAATTTTATAGACAAATGATACTTTTCACTGTGGCGGCAGAGAGTCGGGAGGGGGTGGGGGGGCGAAATGTTTACATATTCCTGGGGGTGCGTAAAAGAAAATAATTGAGATGCACTAATCACAGTAAACAAAGGTATACCATGCATGAATAAATGTTCCACTTGATTTGGTGTGGTTGGAGTGACCAGGTGTTTGCCGTCAGTATGTTTTACACAGCGTTACGCTCTTGTTTGCTCTACTCAGTGTGTGTGTTCTATCCTGGTAATTGCGCGTAATAATCTATACATCATGTAATTACTTCAAATGAAGCAAATTCTTTTGCATAGAAAGAAATCTGCAAACAGTTATCAAGACGACACCGTGGCGCGACCCTTACGTCAGTTAACGAGTCCACTGCACAGCTACTAAGTAAGCAAAGCCACTATATTAGACAAAAACATTTCTGCACTCATGAGAAGGTACCATGTTTGATTTCTGCCTCGTCTGAAGAAGGAAAAAAAGCAATGCTTAGAATAACCTTGAATGGGTACGGACTCTTCCTCATCCTTGATGTATGGTGACTCTTCCTCCTCCTCCTTCTTAATGTATGCAGACTCCTGGTGCTCAGACCGATGGGTTTGGGTGACATTTAGATGTGCAAAACCACAAACACACGGGCCAAATCTTAATTCCTTATTTGCAAACGTCTGTACCCAAAGTTGATTACTGTTGGGGAAAATTCTTTCTTGCCATTTTTTTGTTGATTGATATTTTGTTGTCATCCAATCAAACACAAAATCAATTCAAAGTGCTTGAAATCACACCCAGATAGCAGATCGACCCTGAATAAATGTTGATTTTCCATCAAAATCATCAGTATTGTTGACATCAAATTTTTTTACAGTAAACAAGGTTGCATCAATTACACATGACTTTGCGTTGAAAGTGTTGAAACAAAGCTGTTTTATGGTATGTCAGGCAATGGTTGGGTTAACATTGTTTTTATAGTTGATGAACTTATGTTGACAAAAAGTTGATTTATGATTGGCCGGGAAATATGATTGAAAAGTCATCGAATTATGGATGAGCAGGAGTTTTGGTCGAAAAATTGTTGTGTTCTTGGTTGACCGGGAAGACAGCGAATCGCCTCGAAGGAACTCCACTGGAAACGCCTCATTTAAGGAAAGCCTTCTGTGCTTTGTTGTTGTTGTTGTTACTTGTTATTGTTTTAACAGCAATGATGTCTTATTGTAAAAAGAACTGCGTTTGTCATTATTACTTGTATATAAAACCCTTTGCTTGACATAATGTCACAAAGTTGCCAAAATTGTAAGAAACTGTGCATTTGCTATGATTGACATTCAAGCGAAAACACACTTAGCTTGGATGTTAGCTAAGTACGAGGGGTATTCAAAAAGTAATGCACCCAACTTTATCATGTACAAACAAATTATAATAGCAACATGTATTATACATCAAAAGAAAGGTACAAGTGTGAAGATTACATTTATACTGCTCCACATAGTCTCCACCTCTCTCAAGAACTATAGTCCACCTATGAACGAAGGAATGTATACAAGTGTTGTAGAACTCAGCCGGCTGATCTCTAAGCCAATTTTTTGACAGCAGTTTTCACTTCATCGTCATTTCCATATCGGTTGCACCGGAGTCCTTCTTTCATTGGACCAAAGAGGTGGTAGTCTGACGGTGCCAAATCCGGAGAATATGGGGGATGTGGTATCACAGTCCATCCAAATGAAGTGATGACCTCCATGGTCCTGATGCTTGTGTGAGGATGTGCATTGTCATGCTGGAGGAGCACATTTGCCATGTCCAAGCTGGGCCGAACACGTCGAATTCTTGCTTGGAGCTTCCTGAGAGTCTCAATGTGTACCTCAGAGTTAATGGTTTTCCCCTTCGGCAAAAAATCCACAAGGATTACACCTTGATAATCCCAAAAAACGGTGGCCATAATTTTGCCCGCTGACTTTTGGGCCTTGAACTTTTTGGTCCTTGTTGAATTTGGGTGACACCACTCCATTGATCTCCTTTTAGATTCAGGTTCAAAATGGTATACCCATGTTTTATCTCCAGTAATGATTTTTCTTTTTTATTAATGACATTTTCCAGCCGCTTGTGAATCAACAGAGGGGTTTCTCCCTCTGCAACAAGGAATTGGATTACAGCTCTGTTTCTGACGAGCTTCAAGAGGGTCAGCCATTTTGGAAGCTAGTTTAAAATGCCTGTGACACAAAAAAGCATGTTTATTTCATAATACACGCGGTATTTTATGCCCCTGAATGATATGGGCCGCTTGGATGTGTGTGGAAGCGATCGCTATTTTTATTTAGTTTTTTGAATCCCGCGCCATGAAAATGAGTGACTTCCGGCTTCGGTCTTGCATTGAGGAGGAGGGCGCTGTGACATGTACGGTAGAAGACGTCCTCTTCACGCTACAGTGTACTGTTGTGTATGAGGACGAAGGATTCAGCTGATTTTGCGGATTAATACGTTTATTTTTCGCATCACGCCAGCCAAACGGCTGCAGAAAAATCATTCTGTATGAGGGAGAGGCGTATGCGCCTTTTTGGAGTTTCAAAAGGTTCCAATTCACCGTGGATATTTACTGTGGGACCATTGGACTTACGAGGAAGTGAGTAAACATCTTGTTTTGTATTATGTCAAATACGAATACAGCGATTACAAAGTAAACACTAAGAAACTTCCTTTAAATGAAGGACTACTTACGTTTGATCATTGATAGGCATGTAAAAAGAGTCTCCTACTGCTCATTAGCAGCAGCACGTTAGCTGCACAACAACTCCAGCCACCCTCCTCCGGGGAACGAACTGTAAATTGCTCTCCGCCGGGCGTCAATCGACAACCGGGTCGTCATGTCAAATAATCCAGGATAGTTATGTGTGATTTTCCGCTTCGAAGACTTTGAAACATCACTCGGTTTGGGTTAGCATGTCGGCTAGCTGTCACGCCTTCTGGTTTGTTTACATTCTCCGAAGCCGGGGAAGGGAAATGACATATGTCCGATTTAGGTGTCATAAAATATTGTTCGGGAGGTGCGACAGTAAAGGTGAAGTCGACAGTTTTGACCATTATGGAGTAATTTTGCCATGTCGTCCTGAATAAATGCATTTTTATTATTTCATATTCCATTCAGCACAAGACTGTTATTTGTCATGACCATGCCATTTATTTAGCAATTGGGGAAAATACTTGGATAAAAAGAATATCCTATAAAAATAATGAAGTAAAGAGACAGAAACAATGACATTTTGTCGCTCTCTTCGTCGCGTTTTCCTCGTTGTGAATAGTTCCCCCTCGACGGGCTGACTGGTCCTTCTCAAGCCATTTATATAGCTATTGGGGAAAAATACTAGGATAAAAAGAATATCCTGTAAAAATATTGGAGTAGAGAGACTGAAACAATGACATTTTGCGGCTCTCTTCGTCGCGTTTTCCTCGTTCTGAATAATTCCCCCTCAATGGGCTGAATAGTAAAACCAATGAGCCCAGTCTACCGCTGACGTCATCCACCTGTTGGGGACGCTAAAGCCCTATAATGGTACGCGTGGCTAACCGGCAGATTAAAAGACTAATTTCTCGTCATCTGCGCTTTGCTAAATTGTTGTATATAGTCGAATCGTCTCAAAATATGATTCTAATTCATATAATAATGCCATTTAAGACTTTTTTTCTCGTGTCGTATGCTCTTTAAATGTGAATGCCATTTTGCTTTTCTTCTTCAGATTCACTGAAAAGGCAGATGAGGATGGACATGTCAGAATATGCATTCGCTGCTGTTATGCAAAAGTGGCTAGGCAGACCGCCTGTACAGACCGCGTTGGTGGCGAGGTTCGCAGCGAAGCTCGTCACACTGAGGGAGAGGCTTAAGTTTAAAATATAGTAAGTTTACTCAGCGTTATTAAAATAGAATTTGAAATCGAGCCAAGTTTTTTTATTTTTTTTTTATTTTTACTATTTATTCATTTATCATTTTATCATAGTTTCCAATAATATTTTATTAGTCAGCAGCTGTTTCTTCCGTCTGTAAATAAAGCCGGTCCTCTAAATATAGGGATATTTGGAAGCAATAATAGTGTCATGGTTGAAAATGAAGGAAAACAGCATTGTTCCAATATTTTCAATAATCAAATTTTTTTAGATTTCATAAGGATTTCAACGTTGGAACAACATTAATCAAGGGTGCAAAAATGATCACAAATCAACGTCGGGTGTCAACGTTGATTCAACGATATGAAATCGACAGCGGAATGTTGATTCAACATCTTTTCAACATCGGTCTGCTATTTGGGGATTAATCAGGGCCGGTTGTAGGCAGGCATGTATGAGGGGGCAGTCAGAAATGTGTAGGGGGCATCATATGAGGGGCACAGCGAAGCACTGGTGAGCAAGCAAAAATATTTTTTTGTATGTGTTTATTATGAGACTGATCTAGCCCCATAAGAAAAGTATTCAAACACGATACTAGAGCGCTTTGATATGCTTGACTGCAAAATCAGAGAAACACCCTGTGAACAAAAACTTGACTATTCCCAGGATGCAATAAAAATTGGCAACGTGAGGATGGATAGGGAAGCAGTCGGAAGCCTTATATATCTAACTGTATGCACAAGACCAGACTTAAGCTATGTGGTGAGCAGGTTATCGCAGTACTTTAATGAACCCACGGAAGAGCAGTGGACCATTGTGAAACATGTTTTAGAATACCGAAAAGGTACTTCCGAAAAGAGCCTTAGTTTCAAAAGACACGACAATGCGAAACTTGGTATACAGGCATATAGTGATGCTGACTGGGCAGCTGATACTAGCGACAGGCGCTGTACTTCAGGATACTGTGTTTTCTTGAGCAAGAATTGTTCTCCAATTTCTTGGAAAACAAAGAAACAACCTACAGTCGCACTATCTACCTGTGAAGCTGAATATATGGCACTGGCTTCAATACAATACTTCCATCCAAGAATGCCTATATTTAGAACAACTACTAGGTAGCATTGATCATTATCAGTGCACTCCAACAACTGTACACGATGACAACCAGGGACAATCGCTCTTGCCAAAAATCCTGTAACAGACAGAGGTGCAAGCATGTAGACATAAAATATCATTTTATTAGATGTATTGTGAATCAGGGAAGAGTAACGTTGACGTATTGTCCAACGGATGACATGATAGCTGATATCATGACAAAACCTGTATTAAAGTTAAAGAAGTTTGACAGTGTTAATTTTGGAATTTGAAATGTAAAAGTTCATTTGTTTGTTAAAAAGGGCATCAACATGAGAAAGAGTGGGGGTGTTGGGAGAAATGTTTTGTATTCATAAATGTGTCCTCAGTTGATGTTGAAATAATGTTCCTATTGCTTGTTATTATTGACATATTATCTATTCGCCACAAGATGGCAGGATGGGACTTAATTGTCTAAAGCAGGGGTCCCCAACCTATTCCATAAAGGCCCGCTGTGGGTGCAGGATTTTGTTCCAACCAAACAAGATGACAGCTTTTCACCAATCTAGTGTTTTAAAAGTGCAATCAGCTGACTGCAGTCAGGTGCTGCTTGTTTTAGCAGAAACCTCATTGGTTCAACGGTCTGTGTTGGATCAGTTGGAACAAAAGCCAGGACCCACAGCGGGCCTTGAGGACCGGTTTGGAGACCCCTGGTCTAAAGTGCCAGGGGAAGATGGCTACAAACCAACCAGCCCCCCCTGGAATTCTCTCGGAGCAAAGCCAAAGCACTACAACTCAGGAACTACAGGGTATTATCCTTCTATCTATAAGCCATGTTTGCGACACCAATATGATACGCACCGGGTCCAGGCTGAGACAACTTTACAATGATTGTTCTGTCCCAGCAAAAGCCGGGGCCCTATGGAGTACAGTCTATATGCTCAACAATCCCAGTGGTGATAAAAAACAAAAAAAGGACTAGATTGGTGAGAAATAAAAAACGCTCAATCAACTCTGCCAACCTGTTAAGCATAGTATGTCATTCCCAAAACTCACCAGTAAATCCAGTCTGGGATCTGCAATTAGCTCTGCTAAATATCAGATCTTTAGCTGGCAAATCTGTCTTAATTAATGATTTTATCAGCAAACATAACCTTGACATGATGTTCTTAACACAAACTTGTTTAGATCAAGATAATAGCACGACAGTTCTGATTGAGTCAACCCCCACAAACTTCATTTTCTTTAGTGCAGCAAGAACCCATAAGAAAGGAGATGGGGTTGCCAGTCTGATTAGGGACAGCTTTGAATGCACGAATATTTCATCTGGTCAGTTTGATTCCTTTGAATATATTGTCTTTCAGCTGAAAAGCCCTTGCAGACCTGCCTTGGCAACAATTTACAGACCACCAAAGTAAAACACAATGTTTTTTTTTTTTTATAAGTTTACCAAAATACTGTCTTCTGTCTGCATGGACTTTGATTGTGTTGTTTTAGTGGATGGCTTTAACATTCATGTTGATAATCCTGAAGAAGGATGTGCTAGAGAGCTTTTAAATATCTTGGATACATTTGGTTTATCTCAGCACGTCACAGTTCCAACACATAACAGAGAGACTTAATAATATCCAAAGGTCTTAACATCTCTGAGGTTAGAGTGAATGATGTTGCTCTTTCTGATCACTACTGCATTATGTTTAAAATGACCACCCCTGTCCATCCTCTGAAAATGGAAACAGAGGTGATTAGGAAGCGTTACGTAAGTGATAACACTTGTGTGTTATTCACACAGGTCTATGCCTCACCATTAACCCCTACAACAGCTTCAGTGGAAGAACTTGTAAATAGTTTCAGTTCCAGCGTGATGACTGTAATTGACACTATTGCCCCGATTAAGACAAAAATTTTGTCAAGAAAGAAGAGGTCACCCTGGAGAAATGCCACACTAGCTTTAAAACAAAAGCAAGATTGTAGACGAGCAGAACGCAGATGGCGAAAAAACAAACTCCCGAGTTTTTTATGATATCTACAAAGAGAGTCTTCGCAAATACAACCAGGAACTGAAAAGTGCTAGACAGTCATATTTTTCAGAGCTCATTAGTAGAAACACCAACAATACTCGCCAAACTGACAAACCCACATGTAGCGTCCCGATTGGAAAGATGGTCTCTTCAACTGATGGTTTACAACCTTTATTCCGTCCTTTATGTAAACACACCGTAAGAGCTACGGTGCACAAAAATAAAACATTACAATTAGTATTTTACAATAACTTTGACCTTAACCTTTTTAACCTTATCTATATATCAATGAATTGCCTATATGAATTGCCTTGACCTTAAATTATTACCTTTCTTTGACAATCTTTACCTTGAGTGCAATCACTGTATATACTGTATATATTTAAGACATTTTAACCTTGTATATTTATCTATTTAACATAAATTAAACCATAACATGAAATAAACCTTTCAATTATCATTGAGAACAATACTAATGGCACTTATAGGCCCATTGTCAATGAAACATCATTATTTAGTGAGGCGACAGCACCCTCTGGTGTACAAAAAATGAACTGCAATGCTACACTCAGACAGACTACAGATGTTACACTTAGCGGAATATAATGGAACATATTTATAAAATGAAACCCTGAATACGAACCTTGTTCCCTCACCAACCAGGCGCTAAGAACTTTTAGCAGTTTAAAACAACTGTTTTGGTTCTTATTTTTACCGTGACGGCGACGCACGTCTGTGCTTTAGTGTTGTATCGGTCGCGAACGATTCGTTCTTTTTGAACGAATTGTTTGGGTGAACGAGACCGAACTAATCACCATCTGCACTGATTCGTTCTATGAAGTTGGTGGCGCTTGTTCGCTGCGTGGGAGGGCGTTGAGCAAGCAGCAGCGTCTTCTGACATCGCACACGACCAATCAGACGCCAGCCTCATCGCGGGCAGGGGAGGGAGCAGAAACAGAATCAAGGCGTCTGTCACTCATTTCCACGTGTGGCCAATAAGCAGCCAGCGTGCAGGCAGGGGGGAAAGACTGAGTTTTGTCACTTCCCGTTCAGTGATTCGATCCTCCGGTTCCTGACCTAGCTTGCTGCTAACTTGACTTTCCAGTAATGACTATGCGGTGAACGAGTCATAAAATGAAAGGAAATGACTTTGTCACATATTTGTTAACGTGGAGCCTATCAAATGCTGCTCAAACAGACAAAAACACCACACAAATCTAGCGAGCATGGTTTAGTGTTCTACTTTTCTCAACAGACTCGGGACTGTACCTATGATGATATACTATCAAATTTACAGTAATTTAAAACACGCGTAGCTACGAGGCAAGCAAAAGCTGAGCTGCGGTCGCGTGACGGCAGTGAAGCGGGCAGAGAACTGTCACTATATGGAGGCTTCATGGCAGCGATATGTACCTCATATGTGCACAGAAAAAAAAAAATATTTAGTATGATCACCATAATACTGATTTGCAATGAAACTGTATATACATGTCAATTTTTTCCAAGTGTTTTTTTTTTTTTTTCCGTGTCAGAGGGTGTCGGTTGGTTTGACAAATTATGTCAATCCGTCCATCATGTGCTACTCAAGCGCCCAAAAACAAAGCGCGCGGACACGGGAGATGTCGCAATATGTCTACATTTTTCTTAACAGACTAATGAGAGTAGAAAGGCGAAATCATAAAGAGCAAAAAATGATTTCTCGTCAGCATTTGACGATCTGAGATGCGGGGACGACAGGGGAGCTGACCGGATTATTTGATTTATTAATACCAGTGCAAAAATTCAAAACGATCATCTTAATAATAAAAAACAAAAATACAACAGAGCGAGAGGTTAATATGATGTGTTGGCCGTTCCATAATTAGAAATTAAACTTTCGATTTATTTTTATTTTCGTGACAGCAAGCATGCCGCGTTGGCTGTTAGCAGCAGCATTGTATATGTGAGCAAGATCATGCTAAAGAAAGTCCGTGCGCCCCCGACCCCAAACCCCCACTTCCCCCTCAAAAGGAAAATGTTTAACCGTGTCCTAAATCGAAATGCAAGCACGAACCATGACTTTGAGCCCATAGAACTAGGACAGACGACGCGGAAGTTCTCCCTCGCTTTTGCAGCAGCGGGAGGGAGACGAGGCTGTCTCTGAAAGCAGAATGATATCGCCTGTCACTCATCTCTGAAACTACGACGAGTGGTCAATGTGCAAGAGAGGGAGGGACCAAGCAATGTCACTTCCCGTTCAGTTATACTGCGAAGCGGTCTTTGGTGATTCATTTGGCAACGTCACTTCCCGTTCACTAACCGAACGATTCATTTGGATGGGGAGGGAGATGAGGGGGGCGAACGATTCGTTGAATGATTCGTTTGAACGAATCTTTTTACTGAACAAACCGGAATGGATTCGTTTACTCAAGTGAACGACAGATCCCGTCACTGCTATGCTTTCTCATCAGCGCGCCGTTTTTGCCTACTTCCTTAGACTTTTCAGCAGTTGCTACATTTTACGGCATTCTGCCTTCCTTTGCCCTTTCAAAATAAAAGCATGAAATCTCAAAAACGGAAATGAATTACAAATATGTGAAAAAATGAACAAGGTCATTTACACCACAAGCATCAATACCTCAGGAATTGGCATCTCAGGTGTCCTGTAGTGATTTCGCAGCATTCTTTACACACAAAGTACTAAAGATTAGACAACCTGTGTGCAACTCCAGATTAACAATTGTTACACTAAATGCCTCCCAAAATGTCCCCCACGTCAATCTTAGACTGTTTAGCCTGTTGGACTATGCCACTTTAACAGATATTGTGTCAAAATTAAAGCCCACAACATGCTGCCTTGACATTCTTCCTTCAAACTTTTTTAAAACTGTTTTTCATTGCATAGTCCCAGACATACTTCAGATTATAAATACTTCTCTCCAAACAGGAGAGTTTCCACAGTCTTTAAAAACTGCAGTAATAAAACCTCTCCTAAAAAACCCTAATCTGGATGCCTCAACAATTAGTAATTACAGGCCAATATCAAATCTGACATTCCTGGGGAAAATTATCGAAAGGGTTGTGTTCGAACAGATCCAGACTTTTATGATGCAAAACAATCTTTTTAACTCATTTCAATCTGGATTTCGGCCCCAACACAGCACCGAGACAGTGCTTATCAAAGTCCTAAATGATATTTGTCGGAATACCGATGCAGGCAAACCATCTGTTCTGCTACTATTGGATCTCAGCGCCGCATTCGACACGGTTGATCACAACATACTACTCAGCAGATTGGAACAGTGGGTTGGGTTTACTAACACTATTCTTCAGTGGTTCACATCTTATTTACATGATAGGGATTTCTTTGTGTCAATCGGAAACCATCAGTCAGAACGAACCAAATTCACGTGTGGAGTCCCTCAAGGGTCAATTCTTGGACCACTCTTATTTAACATCTATATGCTTCCCTTAGCTCAGATTATGGAACAGTATGACATTTCCTATCACACCTATGCAGATGACACACAACTGTACATTTCTGTGTCCCCACATGATTATAGTCCATTAGTCTCCCTGTGTAAATGCATTCATCAAATCAATGAATGGATGTGCCAGAATTTTCTCCAGTTAAATGTGGAGAAGACAGAAGTGATCATTTTTGGGCCAAAAAAGGAAAGGTCAAAGATAAGCAGGCACCTTAGCACAATGCCACTTACAGCTACAAATCAAGTCAGAAACCTTGGCGTAATTATTGACTCAGACCTAAACTTTGATAGCCATCTAAAGTCCGTCATTAAATCTGCCTAAGGGGCTTCTGACTCAACAAGACATGGAAAAACTTAAACATCCATTCATTTTCAGCAGATTGTACTATTGCAACAGTATATTTACGGGTCTTGATAAAAAATCAGTCAGGAAGCTGCAGCTAGTACAGAATGCTGCAGCCAGAGTCCTCACAAATACAAGGAAGCTGGACCACATTACACCGATTTTGAAATTGCTACACTGGCTTCCAGTGAGACAAAGGATAGACAATAAAATAGTACTGCTTGTCTACAAAACACTTAATGGCCTTGGACCAAAATACATGCCTGATTTGTTAGATTCCTATGAGACATCTAGACCCCTAAGGTCATCTGGAACCGGTCTCCTGCATGTTCCAAGAACAAGAACCAAACAGGGTGAGGCAGCATTTAGTTATTATGCTTCTCACCTCTGGAACAAGTTACCTGAACGTCTGAAGTATGCTCAAACTGTTAGCTCCTTTAAATCAGGGCTAAAAATGCTTTTGTTTAGCACTGCATATCCATAACTGTCTATATATTTCAATCTACTTGCTTTCTATTCCTCTTGTGCTTATCTCCATCGCTGATTTCAATTATTGTTAGTAGTAGTTTTTTAAATTTATTTTTATTCTATTTGTGATTAAATGTGATTTTTATGTATAATTTTATTTCCTATTTTGATTGTCTTGGTTTTTACGTTGTATTCATTTAAATGTGATTTTTATGATCTTCATGCGATGTAAAGCACTTTGAATTGCCTTGTGTTGAATTGTGCTATATAAATAAATTTGCCTTGCTTTTATTACTTTTTGTTTGACTTTGATTTGTGGTATTGCCTGTGAAGACAGCAACGAGAGAAGGATGTATCCGCATGTGGATGGAAATTAAATACGCCGAGTTTTTGCAGAAAGACAACTTATTCTCAGTCAATTTTTCATAAAAATGCAACGTTGAGCTGCAACCACCTCAAACAGTCAGTATTGCTTTCAAAACTCATTCTGAGGATTGCGCACAATCCAAATGTCCCAGACACCATATTTCCAAATGTTATTAATAGAAAATGACACAATTCAGCATTTGCTGAGGTTTGGTTCAATTCTGCGCAGCGGTTTTGGAGATATCATCAAATTTACATTTCTCTTCCAAAGTGCGCGTATCTCCCGCTGGGGAGGTCAGTATGGATTTCAAAACTCATTTTGATGATTGCGCATAAACCAAATTTAATTACTAGAACTTGATACAAAATGCATTTGATGAGCTCTGGTTCCATTTTGCGCAGCGGTTTTGGAGATATCAAATTTACATTTCTATTCCAATATGTGCTTATCTCACGCTGAAGAGGTCAGTATTGCTTTCAAAACTCATTTTGGGGATTGCGCACAAACCAAATGTCCCAGACCCAAATTTCCAAATGTATTTACTAGAACTTGACACAATGAAATTGAAACAATCACAACCAGACTTGTGCATATTTTATTGAAAACAAAACATTATTAAACAGTCACATGCAAAAAATGCACTTTGGTATTTAACCATTAGTTACTGTTTGGTTAAGCATGAACTAATGTTAATTAAAATAATAATGAATGTGAGAAAAGGGCTTGTATGAATTATAATCAGGGGTGCACATATTTTTTTTGCCCAGGTTCTCAGAGGAGGACCTGGAGATGGGACTTGGTCCTCATTGAGCTTGAGAGCCGACCCGCCTGATGCGATACATTTATGACAAGCTTTACTTAGAGCCATTCATTCATTCATTAATTTTAGAGCCAATTAACTTTAATTAATTATATTAACAATTAATGCTTGATTAACATCAACTGGCACAACAAAATTGCCATTACTTTGAAGTGAAATGTAAAGAAATAGGAAGCACCAATTCAAAATAAAGGGCATTATGCGGCTCACACATGAACTCCAAGCCTTTTTAAAAGTGGGATATCCTCCTCATAAGACCTCATTGAACGTGCATGTTTAGCTTTGTAAAATGCGAGCAAAAACATGTTTGTCAGTGCAGTCAGTCACACTCCAAACTCCACTATAGCCAAGGCCAAAGAGCCGTCGAAGAACACCAGAGACAAAATTGTAGACCTGCACCAGGCTGGGAAGACTGAATCTGCAATAGGTAAAACGCTTGGTGTAAAGAAATCAACTGTGGGAGCAATTATTAGAAAATGGAAGATATACAAGACCACTGATAATCTCCCTCAATCTGGGGCTCCATGCAAGATCTCACCCTGTGGCGTCAAAATGATAACCTGGGAGAAGCCATTCACATTTCATATGCAGTAAACATTTTGTTGGATTGGCATGTTCGTTCAGAAGACAAAGAGGTAAGCCATTTTGATATTTTTAACTTATTTTTTAGCGTGACGTTGTAGCATGCTGCTTCTGTCTGACAATGAATGACCTGAAAAGAATTAAAATGGTATTTGACTGCCAGTTACCTTTTCTGTTGTAAAAAAAAAAAAACTTTAGTAAGGGGGAAGTGTAAATAAATTATAGAATTCAGAATTGTTATCAATGGAAAAATTAAAAGTGTTCCTTGGCTGTCACTGAGTAGCATTTGCGATCGCTACACAAAACTAACTAAATTACCCCCAATAACGGTCAGAGACGTAGGACAACCAGAGGATATAATAGATAAGAAAGACAGGGCTGGTGGTAAAGGATAGCTTTTTTAAACAGGAGAATGTCATTGTCAGTCGCGTCGATAAAAACGCTAAGGCTATGCTTAGGTCGGCTCGGTTTTTTCGTCTTTTTCAGCCTTCGACACTCAAGCCATCTCTTTAACTGAACATTTTTATGTCCTTCCACATCTTTGCCAGTGAATTTGGCACAAGGGACATCATTTTCGGAGCGAATTGGTAGGTTTAGCTCTGTAAACATGTCATTTGTACACGATTTCCATTAATTTCCTATTAGGGAAAAACGGTGGTATGTCCTTCCTTAGCAACAGTAGCTAATGTCATGAATATTAATGAGCGGAAGTGACGTGTTGCTTGCGGTACGCCATTGACTTGTGTTAAGCCTGAGTTACACTCCCGCGTTGCGGTGACGGCGCAGCGACTACGGCGTCATTCGACATTCAATAGTTCTGCGGAGCGGGAACGCGTTGCTCTGTAATTCACCGCCAAGCCACTAGAGGGATGTGGCGTTATGTTTGTACGGTTTTGGGGCATGCTTGTTGACTTCACCTAGTCGGAGAAAAAATAAACAATGCAAGATGGAACCGTTGAAAGTAAATATTCTGCTCATCAACACTGAATAAATATTGAACATAAAAATTTTGAAGGGGAGGCGACGCAGAAGACGGTTTCGAGGCGGTCTGGCCGACTTTTGATGCCGCACAGAGAGTTTTAGACTTGGGTGGAGAGAGCTAGCTGTGGCGGGTGGCTTCAAACTGGCGTCGAGCACTGCGTTCAAGGTCTGCAAAGCCCTCCAGCCCGATTTGTTTGCCGTGTCCTACAACCAGCCAGTGGGAAGCCATAGCAGATTTCTGGCGTCTATGGAACTTCCCAAACTGCGTTGGGCGCCTTGATTTTACGTTATCATAAATAGCACCGAGGCACTCTCAATCAGTGATGATGTATCGTGTGTGAACTGTCTGTTATTGAAAATTAAAGATCAAAACAACTCTTTTGACACCAAATCTGCGCTTGATTCTTCATATACTTGAAGTGTGACACGTAAATAAGTCACAGACTCACAGTAAACATATGTACACAATAAATGATGAAGTGCACCAACCAAAAATACGACATAAAGTGATAAAAAGTCGGCAGTTTTTGGCCGACTGGGTCACCGCTTCGTGTGGCCACTCGATTCCGAACACACAAGTCTCGGTGGTTCTTCCATTTTTTTTTTTTTTTCAATCGCCGACCTTGCCATTTGGCAAACACAATAATGTCTTGACGAGACTTGCTCTTCGATGATACTACCGTCGGCTTGGTCCATTTTTGCGTGTAGAAAATAATGTTGGATTCTATTCTACAATGGCGGTGATTTGGCGCTAAACCGGAAACAACAGTCTGAGCGGACCAATCACAGTCCGTTTTCGCCACGTCATACATGTCTATGCGACGCGAAGGTTAGAAAATTCGAGAGGCGCGCGTCAGGCTAGGCGTAGGGTCGTAACTCGGCTCTTCCTTGACGGTGCAGGTCTGACGCGGAAGTATAACTCGGCCTTTAATTTAGCCACTCTGGAGCCTTGAAAATAGTTAAAAACTAACAAACTATACGGAATTTTTTTTCAATCAACTCCACTAACTAATTAAACCCCCCCCCCCCCGCCAACTCAAAGATTAAGCCTGATGTAAAAAAAACCCAATTTGCCCTTTAAGTAGGCGTCTCGCAACCCAATGTGAATACCGACTGGATGTAAGTGGCGCATGCGCAGTAGCAGAGCTACTCACGGAACGAGCCACGTTGCATCTGTGTCTCCACTTGCGCACCGCCATCTGGTCGCAACACGCTCAGTTGCCCGTGCGAAGAAAAACGTGCTCAGCAACAAGTTGCTTTTTGTGCGGAGTTAACATACTAAGTTCGGGACGCAGGAGGTCCAGAACTACTCGACTGGAAGCAATTCGAAAGTTTTGGTCTGTCCATCGTCCAGTGGTCTTTGTGTGCGTTGAAGCTTCGCAGCTTAGTTAGCTTAGCTTATCTTGCGAACACAAAACAACGTGGTTCGACGCTTGAACCACAAGTTGGAGCTTTCTAAAGTGTTCGAAATGCGTGCAAGAAGGACGCCAGCCGCAAAGTTCGAGGCGGAATTTTGTGGCGCAAAGGATCAGCGACGACTTCACCTCTCGACTGCTTGCAATATGGAAGTAAAAGTTGTTCTTCGCAGACTAACAGGTTGGTTCGCCGATTCGGGAAATACTATTCATGTTTTTTTGTCACCATGGTGTTGAATTTGAAGTGAAAGATGAGCATTCAAGGCTAGGCCTCAACTTTTAAATGAGTTGGACGTCTATAGTTTTGAATCCTGAAGATAATCCTTTATTGATCCCCCATAGGGGAAATTTGATAGCGGCAAACAGAGCGTACAAGGGCGTAGGTTTAGTCTCAATATTGATAGGGACGATATAACGGCATAAACTGCATGTACCCGTTTTCGACTGCGGTCAAGCCAGCCTCCACTCGTAAAAAAGAAGTTAAGCTAGCCGCCCCTCATTTGGATTATTGTTTGCATTATGTGCATTACGGTAATGCAACGCGGTGGCTTCAGAGTCCCTTTATTGAAACAATTATAGACAAGTTTCCTGAGCGAAATATGGGCGCCGCCATCTTGGCTGCTTCGCACTGAAATGTCCCCCCTGACGGGAACGCCTATTTATAACGCTTTATTGAGCTGAAAACATCAAATATTTTCATGGACGTATAACAGTAATGACTCTACGACTGTAAAATCAATTTTAAATAAATAAATTACACAAAATACTAGTATTGTATTTTAGTAACAAATTGTAGACTGGGCCACATAATCATCTTTGAACAGAAATGTATTAGTCTACAGGTTTTCACGACCATATCCCAATGACAATCACACAGGTATGACAGTTATTAGTTCAAGCAGAGTAAAATGATACATATTCATGTTACAACAAAATCGTTTCCATGTCCATCGATTGGTAAGAAAAATCTGTACGAGTGACGTGTGGCCGCTCAATAATAAAATAAATAAACTAAAATAAATAAAATAAACGCTCAATAATACGTTATAAATAAGCGTTCCAGTCAGGGGGGACGTTTCACGCGGGGCGGCTATTTTTCGGCGCAACACCGGTCCGGTTGACGTTAGCAGTGTATTGACGAGGGTAAAACTATGAAATCAAGCCAGAGCAACGCATGGAATCTTCAAAAATTGATTCAGTACGACCTAGATGACACGTAGATGAGATTGGATGAGAGTTCGTATCACTTCGTTGATCATTCATGGACAAAATTATAACAACCTGTCAGCCTGTGTTGACGTGAGGAATAGATTGATACTACGGCCATTAGAGTGACCAAAATGAGGTGAAATTACAAATTATTAAGGGCAGGGGTGGGCAAACCGGTCCTCGAGGGCCACAGTGGGTCCTGGTCTTTGTTCCGACTGATCCAGCACAGAGCTTTTAACCAATGAGGTTTCAGTGGAAACAAGAAGCACCTGACTGCAATCAACTGATTGCACTTAAAACAAACCAGATTGATGGGTTGCAGCAAAAACCCGCACCCACAGCGGCCCTTTGTGGAATAGTTTGCCCACCCCTGATTAAGGGTGTAACGGTACATGTATTTGTATTGAACCGTTTCGGTTCGGAACGGAGGCGTACCGAACGAGTTTCTAACGTAATGTAACCCTTACTTTTCTAGGCTGTGAGTCGATGGGGTTAGTTTCTTTGTGTAGATTATATTTACTCCGTCTTCTCTGCTATAATGAGGACCAACATGGTAGGACAGTAACCCAGAAACGTCAACGGCACGACAACGTGGCCGCCGCGAGAACACAGTGGAACGCGGGCGTTAAAGTCAATCAGCCAATGCACACAAGTCGCTGTGCGGGACGCGTCCCATAAACGGCTCAACACGACGCAGATTTTTTTCAAACTAAAATGCAATCTTAACGCACTTTTTGAGTCCATCAGATCTGTTGAGTGGTAGATCGGGGCACAGTTGACTTGTCTTTGTTGATTTACTGCTGTCTTCTCTGCTATAATAATAACCAACACGGCCCCGTGTTCAATACAAAACCCTCCTACCACAACAAAACAAGTAGGAACTAATTTTCACATAGGAACTAAAGTTATACAACATAAAATATACAATGTAAATGAATACTACATCACATTTGTAAAATATAAACACATCATAAAATAAATAATAGTCCATTTAAATAAAATGAATTGAAATGAGCTAAAACACCTGTAATTAAATAATATGAATAATACACAGATCCTGCTTACACAATTAAATTTATTAATTTCTGTGTGGCGCTTTAACTTGAGAAAATCCACCAATAAAGCTTTTGAAAACCGAACATAAGAAAAAAAACGAGATTCATTGAGGCATTTCATTTGTAAAATACCGTAATTTCCCGAATATAACGCGCACTCCCCCCCCCCCCCCCAAAATCAACTTGTAAAATCATGGTTCGCATTATAAACTGGTACATGGATGGAGACAGAAATATATATATATATATATATATATATTATAAATCAGATTTTTTTTTTTTTTGACACGGCCATGTTGTGTTGAAGAAACGTATGCAGCGATCCGATCTCACTTTCATTTTCATCAATCCATGGAGGAAACATTTATTCATCATGATGAAACGGGCAAGTTATGTAGCAGCCTTTAAAAGAAAAGTCACATTTGTTTTGTTTTCTCCTGGATTCTTGTAAGTTCAAGAATTTATCAGATCATATTATTACCGTACATATGGTCAGTTAATGGTAGGGATGTCCCGATCCAGGTTTTTGCACTTCCGATCCGATACCGATATTGTTTTGCACTTCCGATACCGATACTGGCCGATACCTATCTGAGCATGTGTTAAAGTTTAAAGTTATTTAGCCTCCTTACTTAGTTGTCAGACTCATGTTGAAAAAGGTTTTAGTACTCTTGATAACAACTAGCCAGCTGAATTAGGTGAGTTTGAATAACACACAACGGTTGGTAACAAGAAACTGACCTGTTTATTCAGTGACAAACACAAAACATTATAAATAACAAACAGAAATGGCATAGTCAGTCAGTAAAACGTGCAAATAATATTGTAAACTAGAGCTGGGAATCTTTGGGCACCTAACGATTCGATTACGATTACGATTCAGAGGCTCCGATTCGATTATAAAACGATTATTGATGCACCCCCCTCCTTTTTTTTTTTTTTTTTTTTTTTTTTTTTTTTTTTTATGTTTTGTACATTAGTTCCAAAATTGTTCAAAAATACTCTCTGGCTAAACCACACTACTATTTCAGTATCAAGTTAACATATAGCAGTAAACAAATATACAAAAATAACATTAAATAAAAAAATTCCAGTCCCCATTCTGTATCAGCAGCTTTAAACTACATTCAATTAATTTAATGTTGTGAATCAACGATTAAATTTGTTAAAATTGCTCCCGTCATTCCATAATTTCCCTTTTGTCTACTTTCGACATGTGAAAGTTTTAAAACTATTTTAAGGGTACAACAGCACAAAGTGCTAGGCATAATTATTGATCAACGCCTAAACTGGAAGCCTCATATAGATAGACTGAGAAACAAAATTGCTCGGAGCATCTCAATTCTCTATAGAGCACAAAACATGCTAGACACGAGGGCTCTCCAAACCCTATACTGCGCACTCGTCCTTCCACATTTCAGTTACTGCTTGGAGATCTGGGGACGAACTTATGAAACGCACCTCAACCCACTCTGTGTTCTCCAAAAGAAAGCCATTAGAATTATTCATGGAGCTTCCTACAGAGCACACACCAACGAGCTTTTCATCAAGTCCAAAACGCTGAAATTTCATGACTTGGTCGACTACAAAATCGCTCAAATGATGTATAAAGCCAACACATACAGTCTTCCAGCAAATTTGCAAGCTTTATTCTGCATTAAAGAATCCTCCTACAATCTGAGAGTATCCCGAACTTTTTCCTACCAGTCCATTAGGACTAAAATGAAAACTTTTTCCGTTGTAAACACGGGGGCTCGACTATGGAATACATGTGATGCAGCACTAACGAATATAAACTCATTACACTTCTTCAAAATAATGTATAAGAAAAGCAAAATAAGCCAGTACATCGCCCAGACATAACAATAACAGCACACACTATACAGATAAGAATGTCCTCACACCAAACCAGGCTTAAGGCCAGGGACAACTAGTAATGATATAACAATCTGGGACGCGCCCCGCATCTAAATCACATTACGGACTCTGCTTCTGCAACGTACAAGCTGAGCTTCCTCCGGAGGAAATTATGGAACTGGTTAACTGGGCCCTGAGTTCAATGGATGGAATATTCTCTACTATGCGACCCTCCTCTGGACAAAGACCTTGCCCGGTCACCACCTTCACGTCTGGATATGTGGAGGACGCTTGGGGTAAATGGAGACCGCTATGCCTAACGTCCCTCCTGATAGAAGACGCTGAAGATGTGTACATCTTTGGCACACTGCTGGCGCTTGCCTTCCTGATGCTACTGGCTGCTCTCTGGGTTCGTCGCTTCTCGATCAGGATGAAAAACCAACTCCACGACGCAGCTGAGATTGTTCGACGCAACGGCGACCAGTTGGCCCAGTTAATGAAGGAACAGGCGATGCTAAGCGACGCTGCCACACGACTGGCCGCAAAGATTGACGTGGAGCTGCGTGATCAAGAGAGATTCGCTCGTGCCAACCGGGCCAGAGATGACGATGACTAAACTCCTAAGGGGATGCTGACAACAAATCAACGTGGACGCAACTCAGGCGGGCCTCCACAACACCCCTAGCTGTCACCACTCACCAATCAAGGACATGGACTGATTGAAGTTACATAAATTTAATTGTGAAATTGCCATGCAAATTAATGACTTTTTGAACAATAGGCGCTAGACTGTCATTGGACTGATCATGAGCTGTTGCTTGTGCGACCTTGGTGGAAGGGGGACGGGTCCCGATAAGCTTTGGCTTTTTTTCCGTTCCCTTTGTCATGTCTCTTTTCATCTTCTGGGAGAAACAATATTTTTTATCTTTTTTTCTTCCTTTCATTTCTTCCCTTATTACATGATTTAATGCTGATGATGATGATGTTGATGTGATGATGATGATGACAAATGACAATGACAATAAATTCAAATTCAAATTCAAAGATAGATTCAAGTCAATATTTTACCGATTTAGGAGTATTTTAGATAAAAAGTTAATTAGGTTTGCTTGGAAGGTTCGCTACAACAGCCTTGCAGGGAGGTGTACTGCTTTAAGATGGCGGCCGTTTATAACGCCCGCATCTAGCTTTTTGTAGATGTGCTGCTAACACTGCCAAATCTTTATTGCATCTAGTCCTATATAAATGATATCCACCGTAACATTATATGGATGTACTTTGGAGCAGCTTTTCGGCAGCAGTCAGGTATGTTGTTGTGTTTTTTTATCTCGTTGCATGAGTTGAGCTAGAGCCGTGAGTTGCGCATTGGCATTACCCGAGGGGCCGGGTAATGGGAAGCATGCTGTTTAGCTACTCTCGCTCCGTTCCGTCCCGAAGACCGCGCGGCGCGCTGAGTGTTGTGTACTTCCGCTTTACTTCGCATATTTCAATAATTGGAATTTGGATGTTTGTGAATCGTTCTCTAATCTTCCAGGGCCGAATCGCGAATAATCTAAGAAACGGAAATTTTGCACACCTCTATTGTAAACAGTCTTAAAAAAGCAAAATACACCAACAACCTCAGTGGAAAATCCCACAAATCCCCCAAGCTATTAGATGCTTTTAATGTTTCGTGCATTAGTTACAAAAATTGTATAAAAAGCCTCTCAGGTTTAAATAAACAACTATTTCACGATCAAGTTAACATTTTAAAACAGTAAATAAAATACTCAAGTCCCCATTCTGTATCAGCAGCTTTAAACTACATTCAATTCATTTCATTTTGCGAATCAACTGTTGTTAAAATTGCTCCCGTTATTCCATAATTTCCCTTCTGTCTTCTTTCGACATGTGAAAGTTTTAAAACTGTTTCGAAGATGGATTCAAGTCAAGATTTTGCCGATTAAGGAGTATTTTAGATAAAAAGTTAATTATCTTCGCTTGGAAGGTTCACAACAGCCTACTAGGGAAGTCTCCTGCTTTAAGATGGTGGCTGTTTACTAACGCATCTGGTTTTCCCTACTTCAATGTTGCTAACGCAGTCGAGTCTGTCGTTTTGCATCTAGTTCTATATACATATGATTTCTATTATCTCCAGTAAAACGACGTCGACGTTGACGTTGTTTGTAGTGGGTGTCAGCAGCAGTCAGGTATTCTTGTGTTTTTTATCCAGCGGCATGAGTTGAGCTAAAGCCGTGAGTTGAGCATTGGCATTACCCGGGTGTATGACAAGCATTATGTTTACTTTCGGGACGCAATGCGGTCCCGAAAGTACCGCATTGCACCGAAAGTACCGAAAGTAAATGGGAAACTGACCGCATTGCGTCCCGAAGACCGCTCTGTGTATTAGTTCCCCTTGACATATTTCAATAATCGGAATTTGGATATTTGTGAATCGTTCTTGAATCTTCCACGGCCGAATCGCTAAGGATGTAATGACGGCTGGGCATGTTGTACGGTGGTTCTAATTGTTGGATGGTGCGTCTTTACTCACGTGAGATAATGGCTCGTCATACAGAATGAATTCTTCGGCAATGACTCTTGTTATTCCCTGGGCTTTGGGACTGTCGAGTGCCAGTTTGTCACGCATAGCAAAAGTTTCTGCCAGTGTTAGTTGCGTAGGACCTTTCTTTTTGTGTTCGGTTTTCTTAACATACTCCTCATATTGTTTGTGGTGGTATGTCGCTACATGCTTGATTAGGTTGGTTGTATTAAAACTTCTTATAGCTTTACCACTACGCTTGACTCTATTGTGGCATATGTTGCACTCTGCCTCTTCTTCTTTGTCGTCCTTAAAGGTGAAATGATCCCACACAGCTGACATTTTTACCGATGAAGTCTCTCAGTAAATTGGGAGACGGTAGTGTAAATGTAGTGTGTTGAAGGTGTGCCGTAAAATGCGGACCGGATTTTAGGGAAACCGAAGCAAAAACTGGAATGGATTATGTAAATCAGTGCGGACCGGACTTTTAAAAAAACCAAAAAAAAACTGGACGGGAAGTGTGGATCGGAATTTTTTCCCTGTCCCGATACCGTTGCGAATTTTTTTGCCCATATCGGCGTCCGATCCGATCCAAATATCGGATCGGGACATCTCTAGTTTACGGTAATGTTTTGGACTATCAATGTGCTATACTTGTACTGTGTTTCACCAGTCAGTAAAATGACATTTCTGTAGTTGTACACGAGCTCTGTTTTCTTGTATTCTTCTATTTAGTGGTGCTAAAATTAGGGTGCGCGTTATACACTGGTACAATAATTTTCCCTAGATTTTACAAGTAAATTTGGGGTGCGCGTTATACACTGGTGCGCCTTATATTCGGGAAATTACGGTACATGTTAAAATCTTTGTCATTGGGATTGCTTTTCTCCTTAGCACAGGACTTCTTTTTTCTTTCTTTCAGAAAGAAACCTGACCAATACGCGGGGTCTGAAAGGCAAATTGTTGTTGGATTATCTTTAAATACTCGCTACTTTTTTAGCAGAATTCTAGCTTTGTATAGGCTAATGTTCCTATTGTTGAAAGCACAAAGGTGTGTAATAAACAACTAGCACATTTATATTATGCATTTTGTTTTCTTACTGTACCAAAAATGAACCGAACCGTGACCTCAAAACTGAGGTGCGTACCGAACCGAGATTTTTGTGTACTGTTACACCCCTAAAGGAAACACATCTATATTAAACACTGTAAACGTGAGCATTGCTACATTGAGGCTAATGGGGGAAAAAAGACAACCTACTTCAGGCTGCTATAAAACATTGACAGTCTTCTCCAAAACGCAAACTTGCATTTAAAAGGTAACACTTCAAACATGAAAAATCGCTGATTCAACAGCATTTGCAAACGTAAAAAAAAAGAAAAGAAAAAAAAGATTACTGACACCACATTCAATGGTAAATGGTGTTATACTTATATAGCGCTTTTCCACCTTTCAAGGCGCTCAAAGCGCTTTACACTATCTCACTATTCACCTACTGGTGACGCAGATGACAAAAATAGCTTTTTTGCGGAGTTTAAAGCTTACTATAAGCGGTTTAGCGACCGTACTTCCGATAAACATTTCAAAATAAATGCATGTCATGTTCGTCATATGAATAACAATTTCTGGAGTAAATCCCACATGCTTCAGAATTCAGATTCTAAACTAAGAATAGCTTCAAAATGAAAAATCTGATTAGCAATGAATAATTATTATACTGCTATTATCCTATCCTATTATAGGATCCTAGTAGTATCCTATAATAATAATGCTAGATTTTTTTTTTTTTTTAAGAATTGTTTTGAATCATGTTGGAAAGGCGAAGTCTGTGTTCTGAATGTTTACATTCCATTCTTTTGCACTAGTTAACAGCATTTGACATTGTTAATTTGTGATTCATTGTTATTTACATCTTTATTTGTATTTTAATAAAGAACTTAAGTGTTCCAAAATATTTTTCTGAATTAATAAGCGTCATCAAAAATTTCATTACTAAAGTAGAAAAAAAGGGGGTGGGGGGTTCTTAGCTTAGTCGACTAATTGTAAAAATCGGCAGCTGACTAGTAGGGAGAAAATTTGTGGTTTGGGACAGCCCCAGTTATACGGTTTACCGGAACAGATTTTCTCCACATTCTTTTCAACTTTTCAACCCCTGACCCATTTTCATACCTGTATTCATTGTGTATTGTAATGTCCGTAACAAAGCACGCCGCCCCTTAAGACTGGGGAGCTGTGACATAGGGGCAGGCGAGTTGGGACAATGGACGAGATAACAGTCGCATGTCGCAGCAGCCCGCTGTTATTTTGTTATTGTTTGTTATTGTTGCCACCATTAAAGTGCCTATGATGGCAAAAAACATTTTTATTTCATATTTTCTACGGTATTTTATGCTCCTGAATGAAATGGACCGCTTGGATGTGCATTGAAGTGATCAATATATTTAGTTTTTTGAATCCTGCGCCATGAAAATGAGCGACTTCCTGTTTTGACGAGGACAGCTAATGGGGCATTAGCGGGATAGTCATCTTCTGTATACAGCCACATACTACAGTATGCAGAACGACTGCGGATTCAGCTGGTTTTGCCGATTGATTTGTGTATTTTTCGCGTCACGCCAGCCAAACGACTGCAGAAAAATGTTGCTGCACCAGAGAGAGGCGTGTGAGCCTTTTTGGGGTTCCAAAGGGTTCCCATTCACTGGTGGATATTGGCCAAAACAAGCCCGATTACTGTGGGACCATTGGACTTAAGAGGAAGTGAGTAAACATCGTGTTTTGTATTATGTCTAATACTGGGCTCATTTTGATACGTAGGTGGCTTGCATTTTGGGGCTGACATGCTCCTTGTCCACTCGGCTGATGACTGGAGGCTTGTAGCACCCCGAACCGGGAGACCACTATCCTCGGCTTGTTGCCCTCTTCATATGCCTGGTGTTCTGTCAAATTTTCCACCCGATCACAAATTGCAACTTTGTTTTAAAAATGGCTACTGTCGTATAAGCCTGTCGCAATATGCAATAATTCCATTTATCGCGCGATATATAAAAATGAAGGCGGTAACTTTTCCGCTGCGATTTATCGCCTCGCGTGCACGTGTGTGCGCGCGTGCGGCAGACGTGCTGTTAAAAGTTCGTTCCAGGTCCGGCAAAAACTAGCGCCGGAGCCAATCTTTCCCATTATATCCTATTGTTCAACGTATACCGGCCGCGTCAGTGCTCCGGAGTGACTGTGGACCATCTATGGCGCGCCGGTGTTGTTGACGTGTGGGCGCTCCCGTCAGGAGTGACATTTCACGAGGGGCGGCTATTTTTCGGCACAACGCTGGATATTTACAACGAAGTCCGCCAAAACATTGTTACCGACTTGGCTGCTACGAATACCCTCACTTTGACAATGAACAGCTGAATGAAATTAAGAGCGCTGTGCTTTTAACTCGTCCTGTATACGAAAGCCCTCATATGCTGGTGTTGTGTAGTAATGAGCAGACGTGACTTCAGCGACGCTTGCTAACTTTTTTAATGCGCGGTTGCCTGCACACACTAGATATCATGAAATGGCAAACTAGATGTACTACCTGCCATGCCATTGGCTACGTGAGCCCAGAGTGATTATGGGACATGTAGTCCATATACTACATCGATGAATTCTAAACTGTCATTTGTCACATGAGGTTAAGAAGGCCAAATCAATCCATACCAGTGACTATAGATAATGTTGCAAATATTGTTAATTCAGTATGTGACTCAGATGGATTCGGACCATAAATAGGATGTCTTGCTCATGTAGTAAACCTAGCTAGTAAGAGAGCTGTAGCAATCAACGGTGTGCCCTGCCTCACTTTACAAACAATAAAGCTTGTTCTCAGCACTTTTATACAAATTTTTTTCATATCAGTAAGAAGTAAGCACATAAATATTATGCACTAAAATGCATGTTTATATGATGGCAATTTAATTTTTGCTCGTTAGCAAAAAAAAAAAAAAAAAAAAAAAATACAATTGTTATATATATTTTTTTACAGAGCATTAAATGTATTGAATCGGATCGAAAATCGTGTCCCTTGTATCAAAATTCGTACCGAACAATGACTTAACTGTATCATTGCATCCCTATGGAACACCATTGCAGAAGCTATGACGGGAAAAGTTTTCATTTTTCTAAATGCTGAAGTTGTTAAGTGCAAATTTTTTTTTTTTTTTTTAAACACATTTTATTTATTCTGTGTTTCTGTGCGGTATCAATATTGTTTTTTACTTAAGAGGTATGGTCTATTGTTTTTAGTTGTGATTTCTTAAAAAGTATATTTGAATTTAAGAGTAAATATTTATCGGGTTTAAATGGGTGTACTTCATCTATTAATATATACTGTATTCGCACTGTGTTATTGTAAATTGGTTTAAAAATGGGGGGGGGGGGCGCAATAATATCGCATATCGCAATAATTTATGAGAATAATTATCGCACACTAAAATTTGTTATCGAGACAGGCCTACTGTCGTACGCACTTTAAGTGGGTAAGCCAACACCTACTCCTCTCCTTCTTCCACCCATCCGGGGCATGTCTTTTGGATCGGACTTTTGGGCGAGAGTGAGCCGTGGACGGCAGTCTTGGACGGAACAGCAAGTTTGAATTAATTTGTGCCGAGAAGCGAGGCCCAAAATAGAGCCTTGCTCTATTTTCAGAGCGCCGCCGCGCTAACGTCAACAACGCATCCAATAGCTGAGGGGCAAGCGTACTTATATATCTGTGCTATCAGGCTGTTTCGGTTGACAGATACGCAATCATGGCTGACGAAACCTTGATAAATGTGTTTTTTCCCCCTAGTTTCACATGCTCTTGGACAGTTGAAAAATGACTCTTACCTCTCCTTGCTAAGTTAAATGGTACCTCGATGTTCGTTTATGTGGAAATGTAGTTCACAAACAAACAGCAAAAAAGTATTCACCTTCTCACCGAAACTAGTAACTCTTTGCATGCGTATTAGAATTTCCCCCTACTCCTTGAAATGGGTCCTTTAACATAAGGACTATTGTTGTTGTGGTAGTTTAGTACTGTTGATTTCAATTTATTAGCACACACATTCATATTCACAAAGTGTACATCATCTAATAATGCTGAGCTAGGATCATGTGTGAGTTAGGTCTCCTTAAGAAGCTACTCAAAGCTTATAGCCAGGAGCCTTCGTACATTAAGACAATCATAAGAAAAATTATAAGAGCAGAAAGGGTGAATTATCACATATTATAGTATCCTCATACAATAACAGACAAAATTTCACAATACACACACACACTCAAAGAAATAATTCCCTTGAAGAGGAGAATTTATAACCTCGATATGTTGTAATTTTTATATTTACTGATCAGAATGCTTTTTAGCATCGTTTTAAAGTTTGAGATGGATTTCAACACTTTTAGTTTGTCGTCGAGCTCATTCCAAATTAGGGCCAAATAAAAGGAAAAACAAAAGGACTACGGCACGTAAGTTGTACTATGGCTACGAGAAAAAAAGTATTACAAAGGGTGACAAAGCTGTAATTAGCTGCGTTATTTACGTACATCTACTGTCTCTGAGAGCTACGACATTAGCCTGGCAAATGAAATATTTCAAATAGATCTTTATGTTTATGGTCGTTATGGTTCTTCTTGGGGGAAAATGTGTGTGTGTGTGTGGGGGGGCTAATCTCATTTATCATGATATGACGCAATTTCGCCATGGTCGACATGGTGAGGCTGTCCGAGCCCGATGCAGCCCTCCACCACAGCTTCAAAGAATCCCAGGGGAAACCCTGGATTTATTTATTTCATCTATTATTTATTCTTCATTTTGGGGACATTCTTCACGTCCTTTTCAGCAGAGGAAGGTAGAGTAGACCAAAATTTAAATCAGGTAAAAGTATTAATCTGAAAAATAATACTCAAGTCATGATTAAATTGTAACGGCTATTTTTTTTAAACATAAAAAAAAATGTCAATGCACAATGACTAACAGCCAATCGGTGCATCGTTGTCATGGGAATGAAAGCCCAGAATGCATCTGGTACGTGCTCGTATATACACTCTCGCTCTCTCAGCCAGTCTACCCTCATGGCCTACCAGCTGCATAGACGGTCCATAAAATATATCATTGGTCTTCTTGTGTTTTGCAGATGTCAGTAAATATCTTGGTCCTGAGTGGCAGGAGTCAGAGTCTCCTGGCGTAAAAGAGAAAGTTGAGCACCTGCAAATGAAACAGGAAGAGCCAGAGCACCCTCAACAGCAAGAGAGAGAAGTACAACCTCCAATCAAAAAGGAGGAGGTAGAGATGCCATACGTTAAAAAGAAGGACGTTATCACCATGTCAAGTGGTGAGCCCTTGAATAGCAAGTACGGTCCGAGTGAGGCCAGTAGAGGGACTGAGCCTCCAGGCAGCAGCTCAACAGAAGGATTGCAAGCACACATTTTCATCGCACCATCAGATAGAAATGGAACCACGTCACATTCGCCTTACAAAGAAGATGGTCATAAGAAATCGCACCGTAGAAAAACCTTTGCTAATAACGATACTTGCCGTATGCATATGAGGAGCCACACTGATGAAAATCCTCTTGTCTGCTCAGTTTGTGGAAAAAGATTCAGTCATAAGAGTGCCTTGAAAGTACACACAAGAACCCACACTGGTGAAAAACCTTTTTCCTGCTCAGTTTGTGGTCAAAGATTCACTCGAATTCACCACTTAAAAGTACACACAAGAACCCACACTGGCGAAAAACCTTTTTCCTGCTCAGTTTGTGGTCAAAGATTCACTCAAATTCACCACTTAAAAGAACACACAAGAACCCACACTGGTGAAAACCCTTTTTCCTGCTCAGTTTGTGGTCAAAGATTCACTCAAATTCACCACTTAAAAGAACACACAAGAACCCACACTGGTGAAAAACCTTTTTCCTGCTCAGTTTGTGGCCAAAAATTCACTCAGAAGAGCAGCTTAAAAGTACACACAAGAACCCACACTGGTGAAAAACCTTTTTCCTGCTCAGTTTGTGGTCAAGGATTCAGCCGCAAGAGTACCTTAGAAGTCCACACAAGAACCCACACTGGTGAAAAACCTTTTTCCTGCTCAGTTTGTGGTCAAGGATTCAGCCATCAGGGTAGCTTAAAAGTCCACACAAGAACCCACACTGGTGAAAAACCTTTTTCCTGCTCAGTTTGTGGTCACCGTTTCACTGAAAAGAAATCCTTACAAATACACACAAGAACCCACACTGGTGAAAAACCTTTTTCCTGCTCAGTTTGTGGTAAAAAATTCTCTAAAAAAGGCAACTTGAAAAAGCACACAAGAACCCACACTGGTGAAAAACCTTTTTCCTGCTCAGTTTGTGGTCAAGGATTCAGCCGCAAGAGTACCTTAGAAGTCCACACAAGAACCCACACTGGTGAAAAACCTTTTTCTTGCTCAGTTTGTGGTCAAGGATTCAGCCATCAGGGTACCTTAAAAGTCCACACAAGAACCCACACTGGTGAAAAACCTTTTTCCTGCTCAGTTTGTGGTCACCGTTTCACTGAAAAGAAATCCTTACAAATACACACAAGAACCCACACTGGTGAAAAACCTTTTTCCTGCTCAGTTTGTGGCCAAAAATTCACTCAGAAGAGCAGCTTAAAAGTACACACAAGAACCCACACTGGTGAAAAACCTTTTTCCTGCTCAGTTTGTGGTCAAGGATTCAGCCGCAAGAGTACCTTAGAAGTCCACACAAGAACCCACACTGGTGAAAAACCTTTTTCCTGCTCAGTTTGTGGTCAAGGATTCAGCCATCAGGGTACCTTAAAAGTCCACACAAGAACCCACACTGGTGAAAAACCTTTTTCCTGCTCAGTTTGTGGTCACCGTTTCACTGAAAAGAAATCCTTACAAATACACACAAGAACCCACACTGGTGAAAAACCTTTTTCCTGCTCAGTTTGTGGTAAAAAATTCTCTAAAAAAGGCAACTTGAAAAAGCACACAAGAACCCACACTGGTGAAAAACCTTTTTCCTGCTCAGTTTGTGGTCAAGGATTCAGCCGCAAGAGTACCTTAGAAGTCCACACAAGAACCCACACTGGTGAAAAACCTTTTTCTTGCTCAGTTTGTGGTCAAGGATTCAGCCATCAGGGTACCTTAAAAGTCCACACAAGAACCCACACTGGTGAAAAACCTTTTTCTTGCTCAGTTTGTGGTCAAGGATTCAGCCATCAGGGTACCTTAAAAGTCCACACAAGAACCCACACTGGTGAAAAACCTTTTTCCTGCTCAGTTTGTGGTCACCGTTTCACTGAAAAGAAATCCTTACAAATACACACAAGAACCCACACTGGTGAAAAACCTTTTTCCTGCTCAGTTTGTGGTAAAAAATTCTCTAAAAAAGGCAACTTGAAAAAGCACACAAGAACCCACACTGGTGAAAAACCCTTTCCCTGCTCAGTTTGTGGTCAAGGATTTGATCACAAGGATCGGTTTAAGAGACACGTGTGTGTGTTGGTGTGAGAAGCAGTGGGCAATGACTCCTTTGCCTGTTATCCATGCTGCCTTTATCAAATTTTGCACGCAGGTCAATTGTAGAGTTTCCTCAAATCTTGTTGAGGATTGGCACTTTTGGTGCTTTCAAAAGTGCTTTGACAATCCTTGTATAATGTGGATCCACACTATTGCCAAAAGTATTGGCTCACCCTCCCTCAATCTCTCTTCCCCTTTAAGAAAACTAACAATGGGCTGAAGTATCTTGGCATAGTTGTGACAAAATCTCCGTCTGAACTATTTTCAAAAAATTTTAAACCTCTTCTTGACCGTTGTAAATTAAATTTAACTAAGTGGTCCACACTTCCCTTGTCATTACTGGGTCGCGTCAACCTCATTAAAATGACAATACTACCTCGTTTTCTTTACGTATTCGAACATGTTCCCCTAGTTGTACGCAAATCTTTTTTCACTACACTTGATAAGATGATTAACTCTTTCCTCTGGGGGGGTAAACAAGCTCGGATTAAAAGATCGACCCTTCAGCTCCCTAAATCTCTTGGAGGTCTGGCTTTACCCGACTTCCGCCGATACTACTGGGCTAGTAATATTAGAAAGATTCTTTACTGGAATGCGGGCGTATCATACAATCGACCTCTCTGGGCGCGTATGGAACTAGCATCCGCACGTTTCTCACTGTGGTCGGTGGTTTGTGCACAGTTACCTTTTCCCATTAAAGACACATCACAGAATTTTACAGTCCTTGAGACCTTAAAGATATGGAGACAATTCAGGGAACAGTTTGGCCTGCATACCGGATCTAGACTAGCTCCGGTTAACCAAAATCATTTATTTCTCCCGGCGTGCTCCGACCTAGCTTTCGAGTCATGGTCGAAAAAGGGCCTACAAACTCTTGACGATTTTTATATTGATGGCATATTCCCTTCATTCGCAGACTTGTCAAAGAGGTTTACCCTTCCAAGCTCTCACTTATTCCGTTATTTTCAAATACGACATTTTATTCAAAAACTTTTTCCTCACTTTCCAAACCGCCCACCTGAAATGCCGATGGATGCCTTTCTTTTAGCCAAACCAACACAGAAAAGCCTACTGTCGACTTTATATGGTTTAATTTTTAAAATCAATTCAACTTCCTTAAACACTCTTAGAACAACCTGGAACTGCGACCTCAACATTAATATTTCAGATGAACAATGGAACAATATGCTTCATCTTGTTCACTCTTCATCAATATGTTCTAGACATCAACTCTTACAGTGCAAAATTCTACACAGGAGTCACCTTACAAATGCGAGGTTGGCCAGAATTTTCCCTGGAAGATCTGATGCATGTAATAGATGTAAACTTTCACCAGCTAATTACATACATATGTTTTGGTCATGCTCGAAACTAGTTGTCTTTTGGCAAACAGTGTTTGACACTTTGGGGAAAGTACTGGGCACCAAGCTGAATCCCGACCCTCTAACTGCAATTTTTGGAATCTCTCCCTCACCCGATGTGCCTAAACCATCAAGGAAAGTCATTGCTTTTACAACACTACTTGCTAGGAGGCTTATTCTCCTCAAGTGGACCCACAGTTCCCCACCTTCACATAATAAATGGATTCAAGAAATCCTGCAAAACCTTAGACTTGAAAAAATTAGGTTTTCCCTAAAGGGTTCCCTGCAAACCTTTGACACAATCTGGCAACCCTTTTTACTCCACATAGACTCCATAACAATTGAAGCTGAAAAGCATTGAGCTACCAACACTCTCCCCACTTTTTTTTTGTTTGTTTGTTTTTTTTGTTTTTCTTTTTCCTTTCTTCCTTTAATGTGTGTGTGTGATGTTTAAGTTGTGAATGAGAATGTCTGGTGTCTTGATCGTGCTGGGAAGGTACCTTTATCTTGTCTATGTTACCTTATCATGACCTCTTCGGTGAGAGGCTCACTGAGTTGCATCGAAACCTCATCTATCATTAACTGTCATCTATGTGCCTCTATCTTTATTGTGTTTCGCCTGTACCTATCCCATTAATGTGTAAAAAATCAATAAAAAAAATCAACAAAAAAAAAAAAAAGTATTGGCTCACCCGATTTAACTCTCAAGTTAAGTGGCATTATTTATACAATATTTTCCCTCTTTCGAACTGCACTTTTCACAGGTAATGTTTGAAACCGTAGACCCCAAATTACAAAAAGTCTAAATCATTCATCAATAATATGATTACGTAAATATGGTAAATTGTGATTGGCTCACAATTATATATATATATATTTTTTGGGGGGGGGTTGATTATATGTAGTTTAAAAATGTACTATTACTACTCTTGATTGACAGTGACATATAACGACAGAGTATTGGGGCCAAATAAAGGGAGAAAAAAATGAGAACGAGATTAAAGTTGTACTCGCATGACAAGAAAAAAAGTCCTAATATTACGGACGGGTAATGTAGCTGCATAAGGGGCTATGCACTTAATGTACATGTACCTTAGCTGGGAGCTCCGACAAAGTATTCGTACAAATCCTTCGATTGATTAAAATTTGGTGTGGATGAGCTAAAAGGTAACGGATTTCCTTATTTTGGAAACTGATTCTAAGACACAGCCTCACGAGATGCTTTCATTATTGTTGACTTTAGTGGAGGCGGCGGAGGGCTACAGAAAGTAAGTACCATATTTTTCGGACCTCCCACGTGAGTATAAATCGCACCAGCCCAAAAAATGCGCAAGGAAGACGAAAAAAAAAACATGTTGCACCGGAGTATTCCGGGCTTGCGTAGTTGCATTTTTTTTTTTTTAGGAAATTTACTTGATAAAGTTCAACACATAGAACAGATATGTCATCTTGAAAGGCAACATGCCGAATAAGTGTACAGCATGATGGTGTTACATGATGCATGACCAACGAAATGCGATTACCAAACCATCAGTGTCACTCCAAAACACAAAAATTACATGTGAAATGATATAATAATGTGTTAATAATTTCACACATAAGTCGCACCCCAAGCCAAACTTTGGGGGGGGGGGGGGGGGGGGGGATACGGTATGTGGCTGCTTATTCAGCTACATTACCCCTACGTAACAGGATGACTTTTTTCCTGGTAGCAACAGTACGACTATAATCTCGTAGTCCTCTTTTCATTATTTTGGCCCAATACCTTGTCGTACAAATCGGACAATGATTTTAAAAATTGTTTGTGCTTTTAATCATTCCGGCCCTCGTCGATGAAAATCTCTCGACTCCGCTTCGAATTTTAAAGTGCCTGTACTTCACTGTGCTTGTTAGTTTTACTCATTATAAACAACTTGTTTTATTCAGTCCTAGCCTCCTCTTCTCTTTGTTCAAAACAAGCCTAATAATAATTATAATAAATATTATCACTCAAAACTATGGTTGTAACTAAAACCGATACTTCATTACCAAGTTGATTCTAAGATTCAGGAAATGTGACAGGACTGCCTTTTCTGCAATACCCGAAGTATCGCCGGTACCGACGCGGTCGACACGATCTCGCTGCTTCTTTTGTGTGGCATACGAGGTTGTACAAGTTGCCCGACAAGCGGTCAATTACACCGCTAAAAGGGGGGTTGTAAATGAGCAGTTATATGGAAACCCACGTTGTGCTAAAGAACGAGAAAAACAGTCAATGTATGCAACATGGCAATGACACGTGTATTTACTTCTTTTTTTTTTTTAATTTTCCTTTTTTTTTTAGTTTAACCCTTTAACACCTAAGCCTATTTTTTTCCAAATCTGCTTACCTTTATTTTTATTTTAATACCTATATTTTAAAGAAAAATAATCACAATTGCCGGTTTGGGTCCCTTTTTTAGGACACCATTACCTTCATGTCCAACTGTTGTTTTCTTCAACCAATTATAATCAACATTTTGGACCCAAAAAGACAAAAAAAATCTAAACATTTGTGTGTTAATTTGTAATATTGATGTCCCTTTGACAACCAAACATGCTCGACGAAATGTTTTCAAGCGTGATATTTATTCAACTTGTTAGGATAAACATTCAACAACAAAAAATGAGACTGAATAGTTTTATAGTTGATAATTCAACAAAAACAGCAGGTATGGTCAAAGGTGTTTTTGTCCTTTGTCTGTATTATGGTCAAAACAGGTTATCTCCATATATATATATATCTCCAGTCTTGTGTTGTGGCACTAATTTAGCTATTTTCATTTTGTTTGGTAATTTACCTGTTGAAAATGAAAAGTTAGATTTTTATTAGTGGTTTGGAAATCCCCTCACTGACCTTTTTCCACAACTGCCATGTTAATGTCATTTGAATCAGTGGATATTTTGCATTTACATGTATTTACAGTGTCAACTATTTCTTCTTCAACCACTGCTGTAAGAGACATTGAGCTGGGATTCCTTTCAATTAGGTTTTCATTCCACTCCTCAGATAAACTTGCATCTGGAATTTTTTTTTGCCAGATTTGGTCCAACATTTACAAAGAAATCATTGAAGCTGCTGACGATGTCATCCATATTATCCTTCTTCACATCATTTTCTTCAAAGCATTGAGGATAGCTCTGTTGCGTTGCACCATTTTTAACAATTCCATTCAATGTCTCATATTCCTTGAATATTTTTTGTTTTACAATATTTTACTATAGTATTCCTTCATACATATCCTTATAATATTGGTCAGTTAATTTTTTTATATATTTTATATTTTTTTCTGCCGCTGTAGTTGTTTTATGAATTTTCTATACAGTGTATTTTTCTTCTTCCAAGCGTTTTGTAATCCCTTCGTGAACCATGGTCAATCTTTTTACTTTTGTTTTTGCTGTACCGTTTTATTGGACAGTTTTTATCATTTAATGATGTGAATATATTAAATGTTTCATATACACTGTCAATGTCAATTCCAATATGTACATTTTCCCAATTTTGTGCCAGTAAATCCTTTTTAAATGCATTGTTTCCTCTGTCCTTACTCGCCTGTAAGCTAGTTGACAGTCTGCTCTGGCAAATTTCTTAGCTGGGTGCCGTTATAAACTGTAAAAACTGTTAGGTTATCACTCATATTGTTAATTAAGTCCGCTTACTGTATTACTTTCAATGTTATTGGTGAATATATTATCTATTAAGGGTGTAACGGTACATGTTTTGAACCGTTTCGGTTTGGGGTGCTCTGTTCGGAATGGAGGCGTACCGAACGAGTTTCTGACATAATGTAACCCTTACTTTTCGAGGCTGTGAGTCGATGGGGTTAGTTTCTTTGTGTAGATTATATTTACTCAGTCTTCTCTACTATAATGAGGACCAACACGGTAGGACAGTATAACCCAGAAACGTCAATGGTGCGACAACGTGGCCGCCGCGAGTACGCAGTGAAACGCGGTCGTTAGGCCTGTCGCGATAACAAATTTTAGTGTGCGATAATTTATCTCATAAATTATTGTGATATTATTGCGTCCCCCCCAATTTTTTTTTTAAACCAAATTACAATAACACAGTGAGAATACAGTATATACAGGGGTGCACATAAGTGGTCCGCATGCGCGCATGCGTACTGGACGTAGACAAACGCGCTGACCTTCAACGGGTTCCATACGCTTTTCCGTACCGATGGCTGACCACTGTATTTGTGGCAGACACGAGAAAATAACTTCTCAAAATGTCGAAGAGGCAGGCCACACTGAGTAATTACTTCCGTGTTCCCCCACGCCCGTCAAAAGACAGACAGACGACAGAGACGTCACCGGAGCTACCGAAAAAAGGACTTGCTGAAAAGTGGCTGCAGGAGGTACCGTGGCTAGAAGCAGGGGCGGACTGGTAATCTGTGGGTTCTGGAGGATCACAGAACGGCCGGTGCCCTGGACGGCCGGCGGCCGCCATTCATTATGCATCACTGTTTTTATCCCCCCTATCCTCTGATTATCTACAGTTCGCATCCAATCCGACAGGTGGCAGCAATGCGCCTGGCTTTTCACCGCCAATCTGATAGACTAGGAACGACGAAAGCACAGAGTAGCCTTCATTGGTTCCTTCCTTGTGGAAGCAAAATAGCGACGAGTGTTAATGCACAATATGGATGGTGGTGGCAAAAAAAAACTGAAAAGAGCAGGGTGGCGCGGAGAAGGTTAGAGAGAAAAAATTAAAGAAACTGGAGAGTGAAGCATTAAAATGTCATAAACCGACAAATATTTTCGCAAGCAGCAGTCTGGCTGCAACGGCCACGTCGGGTAACAACAGCTCAGCTCCCGGCGATGGTGAGAGGGAGCTGCAGCCGCTCTGACGTGCAGACGGTGCTGGGAGAGAGAAAAGAAGAGGGAGGGGGCAACGATAAACTGTTGGAAGTTCCCCAGACAAGCGCAGGGCAAGTAAATTGGGATGAAGAGGGTTACTTGCTCTGTAAACTGGCAATTGTTATCCATCAGGTAGCTACATTTTAAATCAAATAAATGACAATTAAAGGGTTAGTGCCAGCTAGTCGATGTACCCGTTTGCAATCGTGTCAAGTTACAGTATGCTAGTCCTACTATCCCTCTCCTAAGAAAAAATATTTTAGCCGTAAAACAATGTATGCACACGCAGCATAGCAATATTAATTCAGAAGAAATATAACAAAATATTAATAAAATGAATGGTTTTACTTTAAAGTTTAGGTAGTTAAATTGATGTTATATACATTATTAATCATTTATATATCGTTTTGTTTTCTGGTTAATACTTTCCAATGAAGTTTATGTATACAGGATTTGTCTTGAAATGTGTACTGTATTTTCATTGAAATTTATTATTTGTATGGCAAGATTAATTATGGCAGGGGTCTCCAAACCGGTCCTCAAGGGCCGCTGTGGGGCCTGGTTTTTGTTTTAACCGATCGAGTACCGACAGTTTAACCAATGAAGTTTCTGCTAAAACAAGCAGCACCCAGGGGCGGACTGGGACTAAAAAGCAGCCCTGGACTTTGACTCAGCCCAGCCCATAAGAATCGCTATACGAAGGGAAACACAGACCCCATAGGGGGGTCCGGGAACATGCCCCTCCCGGGAGAATTTTTTTTTTTTTTTTTTTTACATTTTATTGTAAAATGCACCAATTTCGTGCACTTTGAGAGAAAAATTAAGAAAATGTGTCTAGACTGTGACTGTCTGACTACGGGCGCTCAAAGTACTGCAAGGCTGAACTGGAGTTGGATTCATTTTCTGTACTAGCTCTATGATCAACCTGAATAAACAAATGAAAGAATGTATTTTTCAAAGCAAGTTTTACGTATCCAATTGATTATAATATATCTCTATAGATCTCTTTCTATAAAATGACTTCATTGTTTATGCCATAATTCAGTGGTCTCCAAACTATTCCACATAGGGCTGCGGCGGGCGCAGGATTTCATTCCAACAAAACAAGACAAAACCTCTGCACCAATCTGGTGTCTTACAAGTGTAATCAGTTGATTGCAGTCAGGTGCTGCTTGTTTTAGCAGAAACTTCATTGGTTAAACTGTCGGTACTCGATCGGTTAAAACAAAAACCAGGCCCCACAGCGGCCCTTGAGGACCGGTTTGGAGACCCCTGCCATAATTAATCTTGCCATACAAATAATAAATTTCAATGAAAATACAGTACACATTTCAAGACAAATCCTGTATACATAAACTTCATTGGAAAGTATTAACCAGAAAACAAAACGATATATAAATGATTAATAATGTATATAACATCAATTTAACTACCTAAACTTTAAAGTAAAACCATTCATTTTATTAATATTTTGTTATATTTCTTCTGAATTAATATTGCTATGCTGCGTGTGCATACATTGTTTTACGGCTAAAATATTTTTTCTTAGGAGAGGGATAGTAGGACTAGCATACTGTAACTTGACACGATTGCAAACGGGTACATCGACTAGCTGGCACTAACCCTTTAATTGTCATTTATTTGATTTAAAATGTAGCTACCTGATGGATAACAATTGCCAGTTTACAGAGCAAGTAACCCTCTTCATCCCAATTTACTTGCCCTGCGCTTGTCTGGGGAACTTCCAACAGTTTATCGTTGCCCCCTCCCTCTTCTTTTCTCTCTCCCAGCACCGTCTGCACGTCAGAGCGGCTGCAGCTCCCTCTCACCATCGCCGGGAGCTGAGCTGTTGTTACCCGACGTGGCCGTTGCAGCCAGACTGCTGCTTGCGAAAATATTTGTCGGTTTATGACATTTTAATGCTTCACTCTCCAGTTTCTTTAATTTTTTCTCTCTAACCTTCTCCGCGCCACCCTGCTCTTTTCAGTTTTTTTTTTGCCACCACCATCCATATTGTGCATTAACACTCGTCGCTATTTTGCTTCCACAAGGAAGGAACCAATGAAGGCTACTCTGTGCTTTCGTCGTTCCTAGTCTATCAGATTGGCGGTGAAAAGCCAGGCGCATTGCTGCCACCTGTCGGATTGGATGCGAACTGTAGATAATCAGAGGATAGGGGGGATAAAAACAGTGATGCATAATGAATGGCGGCCGCCGGCCGTCCAGGGCACCGGCCGTTCTGTGATCCTCCAGAACCCACAGATTACCAGTCCGCCCCTGGCAGCACCTGACTGCAATCAACTGATTACACTTGTAAGACACCAGATTGGTGCAGAGGTTTTGTCTTGTTTTGTTGGAATGAAATCCTGCGCCCGCCGCAGCCCTATGTGGAATAGTTTGGAGACCACTGAATTATGGCATAAACAATGAAGTCATTTTATAGAAAGAGATCTATAGAGATATATTATAATCAATTGGATACGTAAAACTTGCTTTGAAAAATACATTCTTTCATTTGTTTATTCAGGTTGATCATAGAGCTAGTACAGAAAATGAATCCAACTCCAGTTCAGCCTTGCAGTACTTTGAGCGCCCGTAGTCAGACAGTCACAGTCTAGACACATTTTCTTAATTTTTCTCTCAAAGTGCACGAAATTGGTGCATTTTACAATAAAATGTAAAAAAAAAAAAAAAAAAAATTCTCCCGGGAGGGGCATGTTCCCGGACCCCCATATGGGGTCTGTGTTTCCCTTCGTATAGCGATTCTTATGGGCTGGGCTGAGTCAAAGTCCAGGGCTGCTTTTTAGTCCCAGTCCGCCCCTGGCTAGAAGTAAATGATGCTCGCACGGAAATGCGGTACAAAATGTGCCTTGAGAATCCCAATGTCGCCGATAAGAGCAGCGCATTTTATGTAGGGTCAAAGAATTTCAGCCATCCAAACTTTGAAAAGCACGAAAAAACAGAGCATGTGGCAATTAAGCAAACTATCAATGTCAGACAGCACCGTACTCGCCCTATGGACAAGTGGCGGAATAAAGGTAATGAAAACAGCGCCATGCACTGACAAACGTGTTTTTGCTCGCATTTTACAAAGCTAAACATGCACGTTCAATGAGGTCTAATGAGGAGGACATCCCACTTTTAAAAAGGCTTGGAGTTCATGTGCGAGCCGCATAATGCCCTTTATTTTGAATTGGTGCGTTTATGTTTATTTCTTTACATTTCACTTCAAAGTAATGGCAATTTTGTTGTGCCAGTTGATGTTAATCAGGCATTAATTGTTAATATAATTAATTAAAGTTAATTGGCTCTAAGTAAAGCTTGTCATAAATTTATCGCATTAGGTGGGTCCGCTCTCAAGCTCAATTAGGACCAAGTCACATCTCCAGTTCCTCCTCTGAGAAACTGGGCAAAAAAAAATTATGTGCACCCCTGGTTTCTGTTTTTTCGGTCAATCTGTTTGGCATTTTGTCCTCATGAGTTAATGTTGCTGATCAATTTGAATTTATTATATTTATTGATTTATTTAATTTTATTTTTCAGTATCAAATGGTCAAAAACATGTAGCTTGAATGTATTTTCACAGTTTGAATGTGACATTAAAATATTTTTTTTTTTTTTAAATTCAGGGAAATTGATGCGCTTTAAATCTTTTCAAACAAAACAATGGAAATATAGTTATACTTTAAATTAAGTTAATTTATGTTACTTTTTTTTCTTTAATATTAAAAAGGACACAATGTTATGCAGAGGTGTACGTATAGTAATACTAATTTTATAGACAAATGATACTTTTCACTGTGGCGGCAGAGAGTCGGGAGGGGGTGGGGGGGCGAAATGTTTACATATTCCTGGGGGTGCGTAAAAGAAAATAATTGAGATGCACTAATCACAGTAAACAAAGGTATACCATGCATGAATAAATGTTCCACTTGATTTGGTGTGGTTGGAGTGACCAGGTGTTTGCCGTCAGTATGTTTTACACAGCGTTACGCTCTTGTTTGCTCTACTCAGTGTGTGTGTTCTATCCTGGTAATTGCGCGTAATAATCTATACATCATGTAATTACTTCAAATGAAGCAAATTCTTTTGCATAGAAAGAAATCTGCAAACAGTTATCAAGACGACACCGTGGCGCGACCCTTACGTCAGTTAACGAGTCCACTGCACAGCTACTAAGTAAGCAAAGCCACTATATTAGACAAAAACATTTCTGCACTCATGAGAAGGTACCATGTTTGATTTCTGCCTCATCTGAAGAAGGAAAAACAGCAATGCTTAGAATAACCTTGAATGGGTACGGACTCTTCCTCATCCTTGATGTATGGTGACTCTTCCTCCTCCTCCTTCTTCATGTATGCAGACTCCTGGTGCTCAGACCGATGGGTTTGTGTGACATTTAGATGTGCAAAACCACAAACACATGGGCCAAATCTTATTTCCTTATTTGCAAACGTCTGTACCCAAAGTTGATTACTGTTGGGGAAAATTCTTTCTTGCCATTTTTTTGTTGATTGATATTTTGTTGTCATCCAATCAAACAGAAAATTATTTCAAAGTGCTTGACATCACACCCAGATAGCAGATCGACCCTGAATAAATGTTGATTTTCCATCAAAATCATCAGTATTGTTGACATCAAAATTTTTTACAGTAAACAAGGTTGCATCAATTACACATGACTTTGCGTTGAAAGTGTTGAAACAAAGCTGTTTTATGGTATGTCAGGCAATGGTTAGGTTAACATTGTTTTTATAGTTGATGAACTTATGTTGACAAAAAGTTGATTTATGATTGGCCGGGAAATATGATTGAAAAGTCATCGAATTATGGATGAGCAGGAGTTTTGGTCGAAAAATTGTTGTGCTCTTGGTTGACCGGGAAGACAGCGAATCGCCTCGAAGGAACTCCACTGGAAACGCCTCATCTAAGGAAAGCCTTCTGTGCTTTGTTGTTGTTGTTGTTACTTGTTATTGTTTTAACAGCAATGATGTCTTATTGTAAAAAGAACTGCGTTTGTCATTATTACTTGTATATAAAACCCGTTGCTTGACATAATGTCACAAAGTTGCCAAAATTGTAAAAACTGTGCATTTGCTATGATTGACATTCAAGCGAAAACACACTTAGCTTGGATGTTAGCTAAGTACGAGGGGTATTCAAAAAGTAATGCACCCAACTTTATCATGTACAAACAAATTATAATAGCAACATGTATTATACATCAAAAGAAAGGTACAAGTGTGAAGATTACATTTATACTGCTCCACATAGTCTCCACCTCTCTCAAGAGCTATAGTCCACCTATGAACGAAGGAATGTATCCAAGTGTTGTAGAACTCAGCCGGCTGATCTCTAAGCCAATTTTTTGACAGCAGTTTTCACTTCATCGTCATTTCCATATCGGTTGCACCGGAGTCCTTTCATTGGACCAAAGAGGTGGTAGTCTGACGGTGCCAAATCTGGAGAATATGGGGGATGTGGTATCACAGTCCATCCAAATGAAGTGATGACCTCCATGGTCCTGATGCTTGTGTGAGGATGTGCATTGTCATGCTGGAGGAGCACATATGCCATGTCCAAGTTGGGCCGAACACGTCGAATTCTTGCTTGGAGCTTCCTGAGAGTCTCAATGTGTACCTAAGAGTTAATGGTTTTCCCCTTCGGCAAAAAATCCACAAGGATTACACCTTGAGAATCCCAAAAAACGGTGGCCATAATTTTGCCAGCTGACTTTTGGGCCTTGAACTTTTTGGTCCTTGTTGAATTTGGGTGACACCACTCCATTGATCTCCTTTTAGATTCAGGTTCAAAATGGTATACCCATGTTTTATCTCCAGTAATGATTTTTCTTTTTTATTAATGACATTTTCCAGCCGGTTGTGAATCAACAGAGGGGTTTCTCCCTCTGCAACAAGGAATTGGATTACAGCTCTGTTTCTGACGAGCTTCAAGAGGGTCAGCCATTTTGGAAGCTAGTTTAAAGTGCCTGTGACACGAAAAAGCATGTTTATGTTAGGTTTTGTATTTGTTTTCTCCTAGTGTAACTTGTCCCTGTGATTGCCCATTGATTTCACCTGATGTGCCTTCTCCTTGCCTATCCCCCTGTGCTCACCTGTTCCTTGTTGTCTCGTTAACCCTTGTTTGCTTGTGTGTATATAAGCTCCCATTTTCTGTTCACTCCTCGTTGCGTCATTGTCAATGTCTGTGTCTGCGTCAAAGTTGAAGTCCTGTCCTAGCCCTCGTGTTCGTCTCAGTAAGTTTTTGATATTCAGCCTTTGTTAGTGACCTAAGTTATTTGTTGATAGTTTTTTGATCACCACAGCCTTTGTTTTGTACTTTGTGCCTTTTGTTAGTTATCATTAAAGCCTTTTTGAGTTCTCTGCCACCTGCCTTGCATTTTTGTTTCACTGCTTTTGGGTCCACACAACCTACCTGCCTGCCCGCGCATTCCCTGACAGAATGACGCAACCACTAGTGGACCCAGCGGGAAACAACCGGCACCGGCATGCTCGCCGACGGCTTTCTGCCCGTTCCCCCGATTTTGTGTTCCCTCGGCATATATTTTTGGAGTCTGATTCTGACTCAGACCTGGATTTTGATTTCACGCCCTCCGTTTCCCCTGGTAATTTTTCCTTCCACCCGTCGCACTTTGTGTCCCGTTCCGAAATCTTGGCCAAAGACTCCTACCTGGGATCCCGGTGGGCCATCTATCGGGGACCCCCCCGGGGTGGTCTGCGGGGACGCCCAGGCTCACTGCGGCCTAATGGGGCTATTCTGCCGCCCCTGCCACCTGAAGGCACTCAGCAAAAGCCTCGGCGTGGCCGTCAACGCCGACGGCGGGCGGCGGTGCTGACGTCGTGGGTTCCCGAAGCTCCCGCGCCGGCTCCACGCAGTCAAGTTCCTCCCGCGCCGGCTCCACGCAGTCAAGTTCCTCCCGCGCCGGCTCCACGCAGTCAAGTTCCTCCCGCGCCGGCTCCACGCAGTCAAGTTCCTCCCGCGCCGGCTCCACGCAGTCAAGTTCCTCCCGCGCCGGCTCCACGCAGTCAAGTTCCTCCCGCGCCGGCTCCACGCAGTCAAGTTCCTCCCGCGCCGGCTCCACGCAGTCAAGTTCCTCCCGCGCCGGCTCCACGCAGTCAAGTTCCTCCCGCGCCGGCTCCACGCAGTCAAGTTCCTCCCGCGCCGGCTCCACGCAGTCAAGTTCCTCCCGCGCCGGCTCCACGCAGTCAAGTTCCTCCCGCGCCGGCTCCACGCAGTCAAGTTCCTCCCGCGCCGGCTCCACGCAGTCAAGTTCCTCCCGCGCCGGCTCCACGCAGTCAAGTTCCTCCCGCGCCGGCTCCACGCAGTCAAGTTCCTCCCGCGCCGGCTCCACGCAGTCAAGTTCCTCCCGCGCCGGCTCCCCGCAGTCAAGTTCCTCCCGCGCCGGCTCCCCGCAGTCAAGTTCCTCCCGCGCCGGCTCCCCGCAGTCAAGTTCCTCCCGCGCCGGCTCCCCGCAGTCAAGTTCCTCCCGCGCCGGCTCCCCGCAGTCAAGTTCCTCCCGCGCCGGCTCCCCGCAGTCAAGTTCCTCCCGCGCCGGCTCCCCGCAGTCAAGTTCCTCCCGCGCCGGCTCCCCGCAGTCAAGTTCCTCCCGCGCCGGCTCCCCGCAGTCAAGTTCCTCCCGCGCCGGCTCCCCGCAGTCAAGTGCCCGCGCCGGCTCCCCGCAGTCAAGTGCCCGCGCCGACGTCCAAGCTGCCCGAGGTGCCCGTCCCGGCGCCTCGTCGCCTAGTCCCTGTCCCGGCACCTCGCCGTCTGGCCTCCGTTCCAGTGCCTGCGCTGATTCCACGCAGTCCAGTGCCCGCGCCAAAGTCCAAGCTGCCCGAGGTGCCCGTCCCGGCGCCTCGTCGCCTACTCCCTGTCCCGGCACCTCGCCGTCTGGCCTCCGTTCCAGTGCCCGCGCCGACTCCACGCAGTCTAGTGCCCGCGCCAACGTCCAAGCTGCCCGAGGTGCCCGTCCCGGCGCCTCGTCGCCTAGTCCCTGTCCCGGCGCCTCGCCGTCTGACCTTCGTTCCAGTGCCCGACGACTCCGCTGCTGTTCCGCCAGCAGACTCCTGCGACTCCGCTGCTGTTCCGCCAGCAGACTCCTGCGACTCCGCTGCTGTTCCGCCAGCAGACTCCTGCGACGCCGCTGCTGTTCCGCCAGCAGACTCCTGCGACGCCGCTGCTGTTCCGCCAGCAGTCTCCTGCGACGCCGCTGCTGTTCCGCCAGCAGTCTCCTGCGACGCCGCTGCTGTTCCGCCAGCAGTCTCCTGCGACGCCGCTGCTGTTCCGCCAGCAGTCTCCTGCGACGCCGCTGCTGTTCCGCCAGCAGTCTCCTGCGACGCCGCTGCTGTTCCGCCAGCAGTCTCCTGCGACGCCGCCGCTGCTGTTCCGCCAGCAGTCTCCTGCGACGACGCCGCTGCTGTTCCGCCAGCAGTCTCCTGCGACGACGCCGCTGCTGTTCCGCCAGCAGTCTCCTGCGACGACTCCGCTGCTGTTCCGCCAGCAGTCTCCTGCGACGACTCCGCTGCTGTTCCGCCAGCAGTCTCCTGCGACGACTCCGCTGCTGTTCCGCCAGCAGTCTCCTGCGACGACTCCGCTGCTGTTCCGCCAGCAGTCTCCGGCGACGACTCCGCTGCTGTTCCGCCAGCAGTCTCCGGCGACGACTCCGCTGCTGTTCCGCCAGCAGTCTCCGACGACGACTCCGCTGCTGTTCCGCCAGCAGACGACGACGACGACGACGACGACGCCTCAGTGCCTGGTCCGCCCGACTCCGACGACGCCTCAGTGCCTGGTCCGCCCGACTCCGACGACGCCTCAGTGCCTGGTCCGCCCGACTCCGACGACGACTCAGTGCCTGGTCCGCCCGACTCCGACGACGTGCCTGACTCTCTTTACGATGACGACGACGTCGCTCCTCGCTTCCTGCCACGGCTTAGTGGCATGAACGGCAAAGTCCTACCTCGCCCGGGGCGCCCGCCTGATCATCCTGTGCGGTCACCCAACGTCTGGCGCCCCAAACGCCCACCCGGTCGACCCGTGCAATCGGCCCACGTCTGGCGTCCTGGACGCCCGCCTGACTAGCCCTGACGGGCTAATGTTGCTCCCTCCTTCAGCATCCTTCTTCTCGCCGTGTTTGGGACTTTGTTTTCATCGGGACGTCTGGGATCCGTCCCTTGAGGGGGGGGTACTGTTAGGTTTTGTATTTGTTTTCTCCTAGTGTAACTTGTCCCTGTGATTGCCCATTGATTTCACCTGATGTGCCTTCTCCTTGCCTATCCCCCTGTGCTCACCTGTTCCTTGTTGTCTCGTTAACCCTTGTTTGCTTGTGTGTATATAAGCTCTAAATCCGCTTATTACCACCTAAAAAATATAACCAGAATTAAGGGGCTTCTGACTCAACAAGACATGGAAAAACTTATGCATGCATTCGTTTTCAGCAGATTGGACTACTGCAACGGTATATTTACAGGTCTTGATAAAAAATCAGTCAGGAAGCTGCAGCTAGTACAGAATGCTGCAGCCAGAGTCCTCACAAATACAAGGAAGCTGGACCACATTACACCGGTTTTGAAATCGCTACACTGGCTTCCAGTGAGTCAAAGGATAGACTATAAAATACTACTGCTCGTCTACAAAACACTTAATGGCCTTGGACCAAAATACATGCTTGACTTGTTAGATTCCTATGAGACATCTAGACCCTTAAGGTCGTCTGGAACGGGTCTTCTGCATGTTCCAAGAACAAGAACCAAGCAGGGTGAGGCAGCATTTAGTTATTATGCTCCTCACCTCTGGAACAAGTTACCCGAAGGTCTGAAGTATGCTCAAACCGTTAGCTCATTTAAATCAGGGCTAAAAACGCTTTCGTTTAGCACTGCATATCCATAACTGTCTATATATTTCAATCTACCTGCCTTCTATTCCTCTTGTGCTTATCTCCATTGCTGATTTCAATGATTATTATTAGTAGTAGTTTTTGCTTTATTTCTATTTTTGTTTTATTTTTATTTATTTATTTTTATTCTGTGATTAAATGCGATCTTTTGTCTTGGTTTTTACGTTGTGTTGATTTAAATGTGATTTTTATGGTTTTCATGTGATGTAAAGCACTTTGAATTGCCTTGTGTTGAATTGTGCTATATAAATAAATTTGCCTTGCCTTGCCTTGCCTCCCATTTTCTGTTCACTCCTCGTTGCGTCATTGTCAATGTCTGTGTCTGCGTCAAAGTTGAAGTCCTGTCCTAGCCCTCGTGTTCGTCTCAGTAAGTTTTTGATATTCAGCCTTTGTTAGTGACCTAAGTTATTTGTTGATAGTTTTTTGATCACCACAGCCTTTGTTTTGTACTTTGTGCCTTTTGTTAGTTATCATTAAAGCCTTTTTGAGTTCTCTGCCACCTGCCTTGCATTTTTGTTTCACTGCTTTTGGGTCCACACAACCTACCTGCCTGCCCGCGCATTCCCTGACAGTTTATTTCATAATACACGCGGTATTTTATGCCCCTGAATGATATGGGCCGCTTGGATGTGTGTGGAAGCGATCGCTATTTTTATTTAGTTTTTTGAATCCCGCGCCATGAAAATGAGTGACTTCCGGCTTCGGTCTTGCATTGAGGAGGAGGGCACTGTGACGTGTACGGTAGAAGACGTCCTCTTCACGCTACAGTGTACTGTTGTGTATGAGGACGAAGGATTCAGCTGATTTTGCGGATTAATACGTTTATTTTTCGCATCACGCCAGCCAAACGGCTGCAGAAAAATCCTTCTGTATGAGGGAGAGGCGTATGCGCCTTTTTGGAGTTTCAAAAGGTTCCCATTCACCGTGGATATTTACTGTGGGACCATTGGACTTACGAGGAAGTGAGTAAACATCTAGTTTTGTATTATGTCAAATACGAATACAGCGATTACAAAGTAAACACTAAGAAACTTCCTTTAAATGAGGGACTACTTACGTTTGATCATTGATAGGCATGTAAAAAGCTCTCCTACTGCTCATTAGCAGCAGCACGTTAGCTGCACAACAACTCCAGGCACCCTCCTCCGGGGAACGAACTGTAAATTGCTCTCCGCCGGGCGGTTTGCCGATCCGCGAAGACAATCGACAACCGGGTCGTCATGTCAAATAATCCAGGATAGTTATGTGTGATTTTCCGCTTCGAAGACTTTGAAACATCACTCGGTTCGGGTTAGCATGTCGGCTAGCTGTCACGCCTTCTGGTTTGTTTACATTCTCCGAAGCCGGGGAAGGGAAATGACATATGTCCGATTTAGGTGTCATAAAATATCGTTCGGGAGGTGCGACAGTAAAGGTGAAGTCAACAGTTTTGACCATTATGGAGTAATTTTGCCATGTCGTCCTGAATAAATGCATTTTTATTATTTCATATTCCATTCAGCACAAGACTGTTCTTTGTCATGACCATGCCATTTATTTAGCAATTGGGGAAAATACTTGGATAAAAAGAATATCCTATAAAAATAATGAAGTAAAGAGACAGAAACAATGACATTTTGTCGCTCTCTTCGTCGCGTTTTCCTCGTTGTGAATAGTTCCCCCTCGACGGGCTGACTGGTCCTTCTCAAACCATTTATATAGCTATTGGGTAAAAATACTAGGATAAAAAGAATATCCTGTAAAAATATTGGAGTAGAGAGACTGAAACAATGACATTTTGCGGCTCTCTTCGTCGCGTTTTCCTCATTGTGAATAGTTCCCCCTCGACGGGCTGACTGGTCCTTCTCAAACCATTTATATAGCTATTGGGGAAAAATACTTGGATAAAAAGAATATCCTGTAAAAATATTGGAGTAGAGAGACTGAAACAATGACATTTTGCGGCTCTCTTCGTCGCGTTTTCCTCGTTCTGAACAATTCCCCCGCAATGGGCTGAATAGTAAAACCGATGAGCCCAGTCTACCGCTGACGTCATCCACCTGTTGGGGACGCTAAAGCCCTATAATGGTAGGCGTGGCTAACCGACAGATTAAAAGACTAATTTCTCGTCATGTGCACTTTGCTAAATTGTTGTATATAGTCGAATCGTCTCAAAATATGATTCTAATTCACATAATAATGCCATTTAACACTTTTTTTCTGGTGTCATATGCTCTTTAATGCACCAATATTTCATCTGGTCAGTTTGATTCCTTTGAATATATTGTCTTTCAGCTGAAAAGCCCTTGCAGACCTGCCTTGTCAACAATTTACAGACCACCAAAGTAAAACACAATGTTGTTTTTTTATAAGTTTACCAAAACACTGTCTTCTGTCTGCATGGGCTTTGATTGTGTTGTTTTAGTGGATGACTTTAACATTCATGTTGATAATCCTGAAGAAGGATGTGCTAGAGAGCTTTTAAATATCTTGGATACATTTGGTTTATCTCAAGCATCAATACCTCAGGAATTGGCATCTGAGGTGTCCTGTAATGATTTCGCAGCATTCTTTACACACAAAGTACTAAAGATTAGACAACCTGTGTGCAACTCCAGATTAACAATTGTTACACTAAATGCCTCCCAAAATGTCCCCCACGTCAATCTTAGACTGTTTAGCCTGTTGGACTATGCCACTTTAACAGAAATTGTGTCAAAATTAAAGCCCACAACATGCTGCCTTGACATTCTTCCTTCAAACTTTTTTAAAACTGTTTTTCATTGCATAGTCCCAGACATACTTCAGATTATAAATACTTCTCTCCAAACAGGAGAGTTTCCACAGACTTTAAAAACTGCAGTAATAAAACCTCTCCTAAAAAAACCTAATCTGGATGCCTCAACAATTAGTAATTACAGGCCAATATCAAATCTGACATTCCTGGGGAAAATTATCGAAAGGGTTGTGTTCGAACAGATCCAGACTTTTATGATGCAAAACAATCTTTTTAACTCATTTCAATCTGGATTTCGGCCCCAACACAGCACCGAGACCGTGCTTATCAAAGTCCTAAATGATATTCGTCGGAATACCGATGCAGGCAAACCATCTGTTCTGCTACTATTGGATCTCAGCGCCGCATTCGACACGGTTGATCACAACATACTACTCAGCAGATTGGAACAGTGGGTTGGGCTTACTAACACTATTCTTCAGTGGTTCACATCTTATTTACATGATAGGGATTTCTTTGTGTCAATCGGAAACCATCAGTCAGAACGAACCAAATTCACGTGTAGAGTCCCTCAAGGGTCAATTCTTGGACCACTCTTATTTAACATCTATATGCTTCCCTTAGCTCAGATTATGGAACAGTATGACATCTCCTATCACACCGATGCAGATGACACACAACTGTACATTTCTGTGTCCCCACATGATTATAGTCCCTTAGTCTCCCTGTGTAAATGCATTCATCAAATCAATGAATGGATGTGCCAGAATTTTCTCCAGTTAAATGTGAAGAAGACAGAAGTGATCATTTTTGGGCCAAAAAAGGAAAGGTCAAAGATAAGCAGGCACCTTAGCACAATGCCACTTACAGCTACAAATCAAGTCAGAAACCTTGGCGTAATTATTGACTCAGACCTAAACTTTGATAGCCATCTAAAGTCCGTCATTAAATCTGCCTAAGGGGCTTCTGACTCAACAAGACATGGAAAAACTTAAACATCCATTCATTTTCAGCAGATTGGACTATTGCAACGGTATATTTACGGGTCTTGATAAAAAATCAGTCAGGAAGCTGCAGCTAGTACAGAATGCTGCAGCCAGAGTCCTCACAAATACAAGGAAGCTGGACCACATTACACCGATTTTGAAATTGCTACACTGGCTTCCAGTGAGACAAAGGATAGACAATATAATAGTACTGCTCGTCTACAAAACACTTAATGGCCTTGGACCAAAATACATGCCTGATTTGTTAGATTCCTATGAGACATCTAGACCCCTAACGTCATCTGGAACCGGTCTCCTGCATGTTCCAAGAACAAGAACCAAGCAGGGTGAGGCAGCATTTAGTTATTATGCTTCTCACCTCTGGAACAAGTTACCTGAACGTCTGAAGTATGCTCAAACTGTTAGCTCCTTTAAATCAGGGCTAAAAACGCTTTTGTTTAGCACTGCATATCCATAACTGTCTATATATTTCAATCTACTTGCTTTCTATTCCTCTTGTGCTTATCTCCATTGCTGATTTCAATTATTGTTAGTAGTAGTTTTTTTTATTTATTTTTATTCTATTTGTGATTAAATGTGATTTTTATGTATAATTTTATTTCCTATTTTGATTGTCTTGGTTTTTACGTTGTATTCATTTAAATGTGATTTTTATGATCTTCATGCGATGTAAAGCACTTTGAATTGCCTTGTGTTGAATTGTGCTATATAAATAAATTTGCCTTGCTTTTATTACTTTTTGTTTGACTTTGATTTGTGGTATTGCCTGTGAAGACAGCAATGAGAGAAGGATGTATCCGCATGTGGATGGAAATTAAATACGCCGAGTTTTTGCAGAAAGACAACTTATTCTCAGTCAATTTTTCATACAAATGCAACGTTGAGCTGCAACCACCTCAAACAGTCAGTATTGCTTTCAAAACTCATTCTGAGGATTGCGCACAATCCAAATGTCCCAGACACCATATTTCCAAATGTTATTAATAGAAAATGACACAATTCAGCATTTGCTGAGGTTTGGTTCAATTCTGCGCAGCGGTTTTGGAGATATCATCAAATTTACATTTCTCTTCCAAAGTGCGCGTATCTCCCGCTGGGGAGGTCAGTATGGATTTCAAAACTCATTTTGATGATTGCGCATAAACCAAATGTCCCAGACCCAGTTTTCCAAATGTAATTACTAGAACTTGATACTGTCATGATTGTTTGTATTCTCAGTTCATTTTCCTGTATTCAGCACCTGATTGAGCCAGCTGGGCGGGGTAACGTGACACACCTGTGCTGCATTAGGAAGGCTCAATATTTAAGGAAGCCTGTCACCATCTGCAAGTGTCGGATTATTGCTTGCTACTTGCCTTGCTTACCGCCTGTGTGTTCATCGTCAGCCTTCGAGTTTCCCGACGTTCTACGGTTGTATTTTGGTTTGGTCATCTTTACGTTAGTGCTCTTTTGGGCTTTGTAGTTAGATTCTTGTACTCTGTTATATTCATGCATTCTAGCGTGCTCTCTTGGTTGTTCTTGTTAAACTCGCGTTTGTTAGCGTGCTCTCTTAGTTGTTCTTGTTAAACTCGCGTTTGTTAGCGTGCTCTCTTAGTTGTTCTTGTTAAACTCGCGTTTGTTAGCGTGCTCCCTTTGTTGTACATGTTAAACTCGCGTTTGTTAGCGTGCTCCCTTTGTTGTACTTATTAAATACAAACATTTACTCTACTGATCTCCTGGTCTGTGTTTTGGATCCACATTAACGGCTTGCCGTTCATAACAGAATAATCCGACCACATGGATCCCACAGACTTGGAGGGGTTTTGCTATGCTCTGGCTGGTCACGGCCGCATGATCAGTCAACATGAGCAATCGCTACGCGAATTAGTGGAGATGATCAGTTCTTTAACTACAAGGATCGAAGACATGACATCCCCTGTACAAGCTGGTGGTACCGTTAATGTGGTCGCGGTGTCAGAACAATCCAACCCGCCGGCATCTTTTCGGGAGCCTATGTTGCCACACCCTCATCGTTACGAAGGCGAACCTGGCGCATGCCGACAATTTTTACACCAGTGCTCCCTCATCTTTGATCAGCAGCCATACACGTTTGCTAATGACAGATCCCGTGTAGCATACGTAATGAGTCTACTCACCGGTAAAGCTGCTACATGGGCCATGGCGGTAAGCAACACAAGGTCAGCGATTCGTGATTCATTTGAAACTTTCGAGACGGAATTCGTGAGAGTTTTTGATCATCCGGTTAGGGGCAAGGAGGCAGCCAGCCGCCTGCTGGATTTTTTTCAGGGTGATCTGACCGCGGCTGACTATTCCATTCAGTTCCGCATTTTGGCGGCGGAGTGTGGTTTTGGTGACGCAGCGCTGTGTGGAATTTTTCGACGCGGGCTGTCTTCTGAGATCAAGGATGAGCTGGCTTCCCGGGACACGCCTTCGAGTCTGGAGGAGCTGATTTCCTTGTCCATCTCTCTGGATGGTCGGCTGAAAGAACGCGAGAGGGAACGGGCCGTGGAGCGGCAGGGATGTCCGTGGCCGTCGCCGAGAAGCTGCCCGACTGCCATCGGTGCAGACGGCTTCGTTGGGTCGCCGGTCGTCCGGGCGCCGTCACGGAGTCCAGGCTCGATGAGGGAGGAGTCCATGCGAATCGGCGGTGGGCGTCTCTCTGCGGCGGAGCGACGGAGACGGATGAGAGCAGGTGTGTGTCTGTACTGTGGCTTGCCGGGACACCGTCTCACCGCTTGTGACGCGATCCCCTCGCGCCGACCTGGTTCTGCTCTTCCTGTGGTTCCCCTTCCCCGAGGGGGTACGGAGTTCGTGCATGACAATGTTCCATCAAGTGAGTCGCCTCGCGAGGAGTTAAAAGAACGAATAACCCCCCGGGGTATTACGAGACTGCAGTTACAGGGGGAAATGTCGCATGGTGGGGTAAATATTGGGATTACTGCTCTGATTGATTCAGGGGCGGACGATTGTTTTATGGACCGGAGTGTTGTCGAAGCACTTAAATGTCCATTAATAAAGCTCGCTAGGCCCAAAAGGGTTTTAGATCTCGATGGGCGACCCCTGGCGGACGTGACATTTATTACGCCGCCACTTAAAACTAAGCTGTCAGGGAATCATTTTGAGGTCCGCAGTTTTCTGGTTATGCCATGTAAATCGGCCCCAGTTGTGCTGGGGCTTTCCTGGTTAAAGGTGCATAACCCTAATATTGACTGGAACAAAACACAAATAGTAACATGGAGTACGTTTTGTTATGCGCACTGCTTAGGTTCTGCATGTTTACTTCCCACTCAAGCGCAGACGGCCACCGAGCCGGTTAATTTGGTGAACGTTCCTGTTGAATATCATGACCTCCAACAAGTTTTTAGCGAAGAGCGTGCTAAAACTCTACCACCACACCGTCCTTACGACTGTGCAATTGAATTGTTGCCTAACGCCCCGCTACCCAGCTCTAGACTGTACAAAGTCTCTAAACCGGAGCAGGAGGCAATGAGGGAATACATCTCCTCTTCCTTGGCTGCTGGCCTCATTCGTCCTTCATCTTCCCCTTTGGGGGCGGGGTTTTTCTTCGTCGGCAAAAAAGATGGGGGTCTTAGGCCGTGCATCGACTACCAGGGCCTCAACGAGATTACTATTAAAAATAAATACCCGCTGCCGTTGTTGGATTCGGCTTTCGCTCCATTAAAATCAGCCACCATATTCACAAAATTAGATTTGCGCAGTGCTTACCACTTGGTCAGGATTCGTGAGGGTGATGAGTGGAAAACCGCCTTTAAAACCCAGGTTGGGCATTTTGAGTACCTTGTCATGCCTTTCGGTCTCACAAACGCACCTGCCGTATTCCAGTCTCTCATAAATGATGTATTGCGTGACATGTTAAACATTTTTTGTTTTGTATATTTGGATGACATTTTAATTTTCTCAAGAAACGAGCAGGAACATCGCCAACATGTCCGCATGGTTCTACAAAGACTTCTCGAGAACAGATTATTTGTCAAGGCCGAGAAGTGCGAGTTTCACCGTGGGTCGATACAGTTCCTGGGTTTTATTGTGGAAAAAGGAAAGCTCAGGCCTGATCCTGCTAAGATCCAGGCGGTGGCAGAGTGGCCGACTCCCACGTCACGTAAGCATTTACAAAGGTTTCTCGGGTTCGCCAACTTTTACAGACGTTTTATTCGCAATTACAGTATGAGAGCCGAGCCACTCACTAGATTGACTTCTAACAAACGGCCCTTTACATGGTCTCCGACGGCAGAGGCTGCATTTTTAGGCTTAAAACGGGCATTTACAAGTTCGCCTGTCCTAGTCCACGCTGATTCTGCTCTTCCTTTTGTGGTCGAGGTTGACGCATCGAGTTCCGGAGTGGGGGCCATCCTGTCCCAGAGGTCTACGGTCGACCAGAGACTGCACCCGTGCGCATACTACTCCCGCTGCCTCAGTCCGGCGGAAGCGAATTATGATGTCGGCAACCGGGAGCTGCTCGCTATCGTGCAGGCATTGCAAGAATGGAGGCACTGGTTGGAGGGAACTGAAGAGCCGTTCCAGATTCTCACTGACCACAAAAACTTGGAGTACCTTCGAGCTGCCAAGCGCCTCAACTCCCGCCAGGCCCGTTGGGCGTTGTTCCTGACCCGCTTTAATTTTGTGATCACTTACCGTCCAGGGTCGAAGAACGGGAAGCCCGACGCCCTGTCGAGACTCTATGAACCATTGGAGGAGGGACCTTCGGAGGAGCCGGTGGTACCAGACAACCTGATTGTTGGTGCACTGCGGTGGGAGGTCGAACGTCTTGTGGAGGAGGCTTTGCGGGGTGTAAGGGTGCCGGGAGGCTGCCCCGCTGGCAAGTTGTTTGTCCCAGATGCACAGCGCGCAGGAGTGCTAAAGTGGGGCCACGCTTCAAAGTTTGCCTGCCACCCGGGCGTGTCCCGCACGTTTTTTCTAGTTTCACAGAGGTTTTGGTGGCCGGGCATACGCAAGGACGTCACGGACTATGTCTCTGCTTGCAACGTCTGCGCTCGAGGCAAGGCAGTTCATCGTCCACCTGCGGGATTGCTGCACCCACTGCCTGTTCCGTCGCGCCCCTGGTCCCATGTTGCGCTGGACTTCATCACTGGTCTCCCACGATCCAGGGGCCATTCTGTCATCTTGACTGTGGTGGATCGGTTCTCCAAGATGGCGCACTTTGTCGCGCTCCCCAAATTGCCCTCAGCTCTAGAGACTGCTGACCTGTTAGTGACTCATGTATTTCGGACTCACGGCATTCCAAGTGACCTTGTGTCAGATAGAGGGCCACAATTCATCTCACGTGTTTGGGGGGCATTCTGCAAGGCCTTGGGGGCCACATCCAGCCGGTCTTCTGGTTACCACCCGCAGTCAAATGGGCAGACGGAACGCGTCAATCAAGAACTGGAGGCGGCCCTTCGCTGTGTGTGCCAACTGCATCCGGCCTCCTGGTCATCACACCTACCTTGGGTCGAGTATGCCCACAACACCCTGGTTTGCTCGACAACTGGGAGGTCACCATTCATGACCGCATACGGGTTCCAGCCTCCGTTGTTCCCGTCGCAGGAAGCCGAGGTGGTTGTGCCGTCTGTCCAGGTCCACTTGCGGAGGGCCCATAAAGTCTGGAGGGACGCAAGGGCAGCACTGGTCCGCACAGCAGCCCGCAACCGTCGGATTGCTGACCGCCGCCGAAGGCCTGCTCCGGTCTATCATCCGGGCCAGATGGTCTGGCTATCAGCGCGGGATTTACACCTTGCTGGAACTTCTAGGAAGCTGAGCCCTAGATACGTCGGTCCGTTCGCTGTGGACGCTGTGGTGAATCCGGTCTCTGTCAGACTGAAACTTCCATGCTCCATGAAGATCCACCCTGTTTTCCATGTCTCCCTGCTGAAACCGGTCTCCACCTGTCCCTTGAACCCTCCGCCAGTGCCTCCTCCTGCTCCTCGTGTTGTCGACGGTGGGCCGGTGTATACGGTGCGTACAATTCTTGATTCTAGGAGGCGGGGTAGAGGGGTGCAGTACCTGGTCGATTGGGAAGGTTATGGCCCAGAGGAACGCCAATGGGTCCCCCGCTCCTGGATCCTCGATCCGTCGCTGCTGCGGGATTTCCACTCCCTTCACCCCACGAAACCAGGTGGTCCGCCAGGGGGCGTCCGTTGAGGGGGGGGTTCTGTCATGATTGTTTGTATTCTCAGTTCATTTTCCTGTATTCAGCACCTGATTGAGCCAGCTGGGCGGGGTAACGTGACACACCTGTGCTGCATTAGGAAGGCTCAATATTTAAGGAAGCCTGTCACCATCTGCAAGTGTCGGATTATTGCTTGCTACTTGCCTTGCTTACCGCCTGTGTGTTCATCGTCAGCCTTCGAGTTTCCCGACGTTCTACGGTTGTATTTTGGTTTGGTCATCTTTACGTTAGTGCTCTTTTGGGCTTTGTAGTTAGATTCTTGTACTCTGTTATATTCATGCATTCTAGCGTGCTCTCTTGGTTGTTCTTGTTAAACTCGCGTTTGTTAGCGTGCTCTCTTAGTTGTTCTTGTTAAACTCGCGTTTGTTAGCGTGCTCTCTTAGTTGTTCTTGTTAAACTCGCGTTTGTTAGCGTGCTCCCTTTGTTGTACATGTTAAACTCGCGTTTGTTAGCGTGCTCCCTTTGTTGTACTTATTAAATACAAACATTTACTCTACTGATCTCCTGGTCTGTGTTTTGGATCCACATTAACGGCTTGCCGTTCATAACAGATACAAAATGCATTTGATGAGCTCTGGTTCCATTTTGCGCAGCGGTTTTGGAGATATCAAATTTACATTTCTATTCCAATATGTGCTTATCTCACGCTGAGGAGGTCAGTATTGCTTTCAAAACTCATTGTGGGGATTGCGCACAAACCAAATGTCCCAGACCCAAATTTCCAAATGTATTTACTAGAACTTGACACAATGAAATTGAAACAATCACAACCAGACTTGTGCATATTTTATTGAAAACAAAACATTTTTAAACAGCTACATGCAAAAAATGCACTTTGGTATTTAACCATTAGTTACTGTTTGGTTAAGCATGAACTAATGTTAATTAAAATAATAATGAATGTGAGAAAAGGGCTTGTATGAATTATAATCAGGGGTGCACATATTTTTTTTGCCCAGGTTCTCAGAGGAGGACCTGGAGATGGGACTTGGTCCTCATTGAGCTTGAGAGCCGACCCGCCTGATGCGATAAATTTATGACAAGCTTTACTTAGAGCCAATTAACCCTTTAACACCTAAGCCTACTTTGGCCGAATTTGCATGCATTTGATGTTGCCTTTATATTTCAAAGAAAAAATTGTTCACAATGGCCAAGTTGGGTCCCTTTTTTAAGGACACCTTGAACTTCATGTCCAAACTGTTGTTTTCTTCACTGACCAATTATAATCCACATTTTGGACCCAAAAAGACAAAAAAAAACGCAAAATATTTTTTCAAAATTTGTAATGTTGATGTCCCATTGACAACCAAACATGCTCGACCAAACGTTTTGAAGCTTGATAATATTTATTCTACTTGTTAGGATAAACATTCAATAGAAAAAAATAAGATTGAATAGTTTTATGTCTGACAATTCAACACAAACAGCCAGTATGGTCATAGGCGTTTTTGGCCTTTACACATACTATGGTCAAAACGGGTTATATACAGTGCAAAATAGTGAGAAAATATATATATATATATATATATATATCATCCAACACAAAAAGGGTTTGGAGGCTATCTCTTTGTGAAGTTAGGTATTATACCCATCACCTTATCTAAAGTATTTACGTACATGCAACCAAGCTTCTCGAACACTCATCTTTATAAAAAAAATCCTTGAAGAAAAATGTATATAACATTGAAAAAAAGTATTTAAAAAAATATTGACAAGTAGTTCAGTTCAATTCAATTTTTTCTGGCATACGACCCAATAAAGTTTTTTTTTTTTTTTTTTTTTGCGAACTCAATAAAGCTTCTGCATGAACAGGTCACGGAGCTGCGTCACACACAACGTCACACAGCCTACTCCGTCCCGTTTGTGCGCTGCTGTCAGCCTGTCACTTCTACGCGTAGAAACGCCGACTCATCCCAGGAAAACAACGGCAAATACGGCTCATCTTCTTCCTTGGGTTAATGAAATAATGCATTAGTTTGCGCTAAATTTAGTTTTAGATTCATTCTGCACGTTTCAAAGTCGCTCGCCCAATCTGGCCGTTGTTTGCTTCAGCATGCCTCCTTTTCCTTAGTTGGCGCCTCGCTCGGAAATGCATTTAATTTTTTTTTCAACAAATGTCCACATTCGGTTCGTCCTTCTTGACATCTCAACGACTGTTGGGATATGTAGTCTTTTGCGCTTCTTTCGGTTTTTAAAAAAGGACAAGAAATGATGGAAGTATGGAGATAGATACATGGTCCATGCAGCGTTTTAATGCATATTTGTGAGTGCAATTAAACTATAAAACTCAAATGACAATAGATCCCGTTTTTCTTGGTCGATTGACTTCAAATAAAAATAGGGAATGGGACGTACTACGTCACTGTTTGGACGCGCCTCCATGCTGGCAATATGATTTACTTCCGGTTCGGCAGAGTCAATGCGGATTGTAACGTGTGGTAGTGCTAAGCTAACTCTTTCGGTGTTTTAGAAAGAAAACATGGGTGCTTATTGTTGCGTTACCGGGTGCAACAGCATCTCCTACGACAAAAAAAGGGGTTAGGAAAAATGGACTCACTTTTCACCGTTTTCCTGCATGGAGGACCAAATATCAGATCACGAAGGTACGACGGATGGCTGGATTGCAGCGGTTCGTCGGAAAAGCATTTCTTATGATCATATTTCTGCTGGAATGAGAGTGTGTTCCTGTCATCTCTACTCTTGTAAGTTGAACGATTTATCCACTTTTGGTTTCAATACGTTTTTCTTTTTTTACACCGTTGTGTAAATCTGCCTCGGTAGCAATGCTCGCCTACTGCGACTCACCTACCTGTTGTGTTCCTAGGTAAACCTGCTGACAACACATCCCGATTTGTCACCATCTTTCTTCTTGGATCATTTGACAAAGAAATTTTGTTCAATGGAGTGGTTCCATTTGTCCTGTGTCGGACTCAAACAAGCCCCTGCTGCAGACGCCATCTGGGTCTGCCCTTCTCGTCGATGAACTGCGGGCTTTTAACTTGTGAAAATGCAAGAACTGTAATGCACATATTTATTCTGCCTGGCTATTTAACTATGGCCAGTGAGGTATTATTATTATTATTATTTTTTAAACCACTTTGACAAAGACACGTTTCATTGTAATGTTGAATTTATATATTCTATTATTATTTTTAAATTATAATATTCTTATTTGCACTTATGGAGACTTTAGACTGTCAATTCAAATAGTGTTGGAAAAGTTGCAATACCTAAAATAGAAATGCAAGAACTGTAAAGTACATATTTTTACACCTTTATTTACCTAAGGCCACTGGATGTTTTTTAACTGCTTTGAAAAAATACAGGTTTTGTTGTGATCTTGTATTTATATAGTATATAGCTTTTTATAATGTATTATGTATTATAATATTTGCTGCCCCCTGCCAGAGTGTGGGCCATTTTGTACTAAAAGGATTTTAAACTGTCAGTTCAAATACTGTGTTGGAGACTAGTACTTGCAATACTTAAAATGGAAATGCAAGAACTTTAAAGCACATATTTATCCTGTCTGACAATTTACCCAAGGCCAGTAAATAGTGTTTTAAACTGCTTTGACAAAGACACGTTTATTGTGATCTTGTATTTGTGTATTACTTATAATTATATAATATTTGCTGCCACCGTCAGAGGGTGGGCCTTGTTTGCACTAATTTAAAGATTTTAAACTGTCAATTAAAATATCGTATTGGAGAAATTGCATTACTTGAAATAAATCTATTGCAACTTATCAGTCCCAGTTCTTGTCTACAACACTGTCCAAAAATTGTCAATGCATATTCCAAATAGAATAACAAAATTAAGTCACCTGACTTTGTAATGTTTATTATGAAGACCTGAAGTAAACAACAAGCAGTTACAGTTTGTCAAGAAGTTGTTCAAGTCATGTTTTGGTATTCATATTTTATTGACTTTTCACAACACTTGGGATCGTGTTTGTAAGACCAGAGCAAACTGAAGTTTCAGCGTGCACTCTTCGCCTTTCCAACCTCTCATAACGCTCCGATGTGGTGCGCTTGACCTCAGAATAACCCAAGAAGAGATATGGTGACCAATCGGGATGTGTTGTCAGCATTTCATATGCAGGTTTTCCTAGTAACACAACAGGTAGGTGAGGAGGAGGAGAAGGTTAGCATTGCTACCGAGGCAGATTTACACAACAGTAAAAAAAACACACACAAAAAACCGTATTGAAACCAAAACGGATAAATCGTTCAAACTTACAAGAGTAGAGATGAGGGGAATACTCTCATTCCAGCAGAAATATGATCATAAGAAATGCTTTTCCGACGAACCGCTGCAATCCAGCCATCAGTCGTGCCTTCGTGATCTGATATTTGGTCCTCCATGCAGGAAAACGGTGAAAAGTGAGTCCAGTTTTCCTCGCCCTTTTTTTAGTCGTAGGAGAAGCTGTTGCACCCGGTAACACAACAATACACACCCATAATTTCTTTCTAAAACACCGAAAGAGTTAGCTTAGCACGACCACACGTTACAATCCGCATTGAGTCTGCCGACCCGGAAGTGAATCATATTGCCAGCATGGAGGCTCGTCCAAACAATGACGTAGTACGTCCCATTCCCTATTGGTGTGGACATCAACTTCCGTACTTTCAAATGAGACCAACCAGCGGCACGTGGGTGACGTAATTACAGCGTGACGAAGCTTCAAAGACGACATGGGTAAACGCGTCGCTGCCGACACGTTCGGTGTTAAAGGGTTAACTTTAATTAATTATATTAACGATTAATACTTGATTAACATCAACTGGCACAACAAAATTGCCTTTACTTTGAAGTGAAATGTAAAGAAATAAGAAGCACCAATTCAAAATAAAGGGCATTATGCGGCTCACACATTAACTCCAAGCCTTTTTAAAAGTGGGATATCCTCCTCATAAGACCTCATTGAACGTGCATGTTTAGCTTTATAAAATGCGAGCAAAAACATGTTTGTCAGTGCATGTCGCTGTTCATTACCTTTATTCCGCCACTTGTCCATAGGGCGAGTGTTTTTTGACCCTACATAAAATGCGCTGCTCTTATTAGCGACATTGGGATTCTCACGGCACATTTTGTACCGCATTTCCGTGCGAGCATCATTTGCTTCTAGCCATGGTACCTCCTGTAGCCACTTTTCAGCAAAAGTCCTTTTTTTCGGTAGCTCCCGTGACGTCTCTGTCGTCCGTCTGTCTTTTGACGGGGGTGGGTGAACACGGAAGTAATTTAGTGATGGCCAAATGAAGCCTCATGAAGCAATGAAGCTTTGCAGCCAATTGGTTTGCACATGTAGCAAAGCTTCATGGTGCTTCATTTACCCTATGGCGCCATCAAGTGGTCTAGAAGCCCAAGAGGTCAACATTGTTAAGAATTCAATGGCTATTTGCTTAAGACAAAGATATGAAATGTGCTTGTGTTAGTAATTTAGTATGTGAACAAAATACAACAAGTGCTAAGGGTAATTTGTTATTCATTTTTATTTAGAAATAATAGCTTTCCCACAGTGGCTGGCTTTAAACAGTTTCTTTTTTTTTGGAAAATATTTCACCAGCTTTAGAAAATATTCTTTCACAAGGCACAGATGAAGCTGGGGTGCAGAGAAATGTGAGTGCCAGTTTATATAAATTTGGGTAGGTATTCTCTTGTGCCTCCCAGTACACTAATGGATTGTTCATTCTGTTGATGTTTGGTTCAGATAGGTACACACACACACTCACATTTATATTAAAGTAGTTTTTCTCCCTTACCTTATTGAAAGCAATCAAATCAAAATGTTCCCATACAGGGGAGGATCGCTCTTTTCGCGCAGGTTCCATCGCAAGCAAAGGACAAGGCTCGAAAAAAGATTGCACTGGTTGCACTGTTGCGCACAGATGTAACAAGTACAGGAGCCCGAAATCCACAAAATGTGAGATAACAGGCGATCGCCATTGCGTTTTGCAACCAATTTATACCGTAGTCTGTCCTGTTTTTGCAATGTGCGCCAAATGTTGGATCACTTCCGAAGCACTCACGAGATTCAGCCGGCCGCCGGCCACTGGCCGCCGGCCATCGGCCACCGGCCGCCGGCCGCCGGCGAGGCTTCCCACGTCATCATTTCCGGGTTTTGCCGAAATGAAGGGCGCCTCGCTACAAGCTTCGTGGAAACCCCCCTCCCATTACTCGACACAAGCTTCGGAACCTCTGCACCCCTGACAGAAACTAATGGATACATGGAGTGGAGCTCGACCTTTATTAGGCAGACTAACAGGTCTTTCAGGGTCAGAATTCAAGCTGATAGACAGGTGGTTAAATACTTATTTGCAGCTGTATCATATGGGGGGTGGGGGGCGACTTTGTGGTTTTTCACTTATCAAGGGGGGGGGGGTGCCGCAAAAAAACGAGAGATCGCTGTAATTGTATCAATCCTAAAAAAAAACAAAAATGGTCGATCTAATCGCAGGAACCAATCACACACCTTTTATGAGTGTCCTTGGGTACTGAACAGTGGGGCACATAAGTATTTAGTCAACCACCAATTGTGCAAGTTGTCCTACTTGAAAAGATTAGAGAGGCCTGTAATTGTCAAGATGGGTAAACCCCAACCATGAGAGACAGAATGTGGAGAAAAAAAAACAGAAAATCACATTGTTTGATTTTTAAATAATTTATTTCCAAATTAAGAGTGGAAAAAGAAGTATTTGGTCATCTACAAACAAGCAAGATTTCTGGCTGTCAAAGAGGTCTAACTTCTTCGAATGAGGCTCCACTCGTTACCTCTATTAATGGCACCTGTTTTAACTCATCGGTATAAAAGACACCTGTCCACAACCTCAGTCAGTCACACTCCAAACTCCAATATAGCCAAGGCCAAAGAGCCGTCGAAGAACACCAGAGACAAAATTGTAGACCTGCACCAGGCTGGGAAGACTGAATCTGCAATAGGTAAAAGGCTTGGTGTAAAGAAATCAGCTGTGGGAGCAATTATTAGAAAATGGAAGACATACAAGACCACTGATAATCTCCCTCAATCTGGGGCTCCATGCAAGATCTCACCCTATGGCGTCAAAATGATAACCTGGGAGAAGCCATTCACATTTCATATGCAGTAAACATTTTGTTGGGTTGGCATGTTCGTTCAGAAGACAAAGAGGTAAGCCATTTTGATATTTTTAACTTATTTTTTAGCGTGACGTTGTAGCATGCTGCTTCTGTCTGACAATGAATGACCTGAAAAGAATTAAAATGGTATTTGACTGCCAGTTACCTTTTCTGTTGTAAAAGAAAAAAAAAAACTTTAGTAAGTGGGAAGTGTAAATAAATTATAGAATTCAGAATTGTTATCAGTGGAAAAATTAAAAGTGTTCCTTGGCTGTCACTGAGTAGCATTTGCGATCGCTACACAAAACTAACTAAATTACCCCCAATAACGTTCAGAGACGTAGGACAACCAGAGGATATAATAGATAAGAAAGACAGGGCTGGTGGTAAAGGATAGCTTTTTTAAACAGGAGAATGTCATTGTCAGTCGCGTCGATAAAAACGCTAAGGCTATGCTTAGGTCGGCTCGGTTTTTTCGTCTTTTTCAGCCTTCGATACTCAAGCCATCTCTTTAACTGAACATTTTTATGTCCTTCCACATCTTTGCCAGTGAATTTGGCACAAGGGACATCATTTTCGGAGCGAATTGGTGGGTTTAGCTCTGTAAACATCTCATTTGTACACGATTTCCATTAATTTCCTATTAGGGAAAAACGGTGGTATGTCCTTCCTTAGCAACAGTAGCTAATGTCATGAATATTAATGAGCGGAAGTGACGTGTTGCTTGCGGTACGCCATTGACTTGCGTTAAGCCTGAGTTATACTCCTGCGTTGCGGTGACGGCGCAGCGACTACGGCGTCATTCGACATTGGATAGTTCTGCGGAGCGGGAACGCGTTGCTCTGTAATTCACCGCCAAGCCACTAGAGGGATGTGGCGTTATGTTTGTACGGTTTTGGGGCATGCTTGTTGACTTCACCTAGTCGGAGAAAAAATAAACAATGCAAGATGGAACTCTTGAAAGTAAATATTCTGCTCATCAACACTGAATAAATATTGAACATACAAATTTTGAGGGGCAGGCGACGCAGAAGACGGTTTCGAGGCGGTCTGGCCGACTTTTGATGCCGCACAGAGAGTTTTAGACTTGGGTGGAGAGAGCTAGCTGTGGCGGGTGGCTTCAAACTGGCGTCGAGCACTGTGTTCAAGGTCTGCAAAGCCCTCCAGCCCGATTTGTTTGCCGTGTCCTACAACCAGCCAGTGGGAAGCCATAGCAGATTTCTGGCGTCTATGGAACTTCCCAAACTGCGTTGGGAGCCTTGATTTTACGTTATCATAAATAGCACCGAGGCACTCTCAATCAGTGATGATGTATCGTGTGTGAACTGTCTGTTATTGAAAATTAAAGATCAAAACAACTCTTTTGACACCAAATCTGTGCTTGATTCTTCATATACTTGAAGTGTGACACGTAAATAAGTCACAGACTCACAGCAAACATATGTACACAATAAATGATGAAGTGCACCAACCAAAAATACGACATAAAGTGATAAAAAGTCAGCAGTTTTTGGCCGACTGGGTCACCGCTTCTGGTGGCCACTCGATTCCGAACACACACGTCTCGGTGGTTCTTCCATTTTTTTTTTTTTTTCAATTGCCGACCTTGCCATTTGGCAATCACAATAATGTCTTGACGAGACTTGCTCTTCGATGATACTACCGTCGGCTTGGTCCATTTTTGCGTGTAGAAAATAATGTTGGATTCTATTCTACAATGGCGGTGATTTGGCGCTAAACCGGAAACAACAGTCTGAGCGGACCAATCACAGTCTGTTTTTGCCATGTCATACACGTCTACGCGACGCGAAGGTTAGAAAATTTGAGAGGCGCGCGTCAGGCTAGGCGTAGGGTCGTAACTCGGCTCTTCGTTGACGGTGCAGGTCTGACGCGGAAGTATAACTCGGCCTTTAATTTAGCCACTCTGGAGCCTTGAAAATAGTTAAAAACTAACAAACTATACGGATTTTTTTTTTCAATCAACTCCACTAACTAATTAACCCCCCCCCCCCCCAACTCAAAGATTAAGCCTGATGTAAAAAATCCCAACTTCCCCTTTAAGTAGGCGTCTCGTAACCCAATGTGAGTACCGACTGGATGTAAGTGGCGCATGCGCAGTAGCAGAGCTACTCACGGAACGAGCCACGTTGCATCTGTGTCTCCACTTGCGCACCGCCATCTGGTCGCAACACGCTCAGTTGCCCGTGCGAAGAAAAACGTGCTCAGCAACAAGTTGCTTTTTGTGCGGAGTTAACACACTAAGTTCGGGACGCAGGAGGTCCAGAACTACTCGACTGGAAGCAATTCGAAAGTTTTGGTCTGTCCATCGTCCAGTGGTCTTTGTGTGCGTTGAAGCTTCGCAGCTTAGTTAGCTTAGCTTATCTTGCGAACACAAAACAACGTGGTCCGGCGCTTGAACATCAAGTTGGAGCTTTCTAAAGTGTTCGAAATGCGTGCAAGAAGGACGCCAGCCGCAAAGTTCGAGGCGGAATTTTGTGGCGCAAAGGATCAGCGACGACTTCACCTCTCGACTGCTTGCAATATGCAAGTAAAAGTTGTTCTTCGCAGACTAACAGGTTGGTTCGCCGATTCGGGAAATACTATTCATGTATTTTTGTCACCATGGTGTTGAATTTGAAGTTAAAGATGAGCATTCAAGGCTAGGCCTAAACTTTTAAATGAGTTGGACGTCTATAGTTTTGAATCCTGAAGATAATCCTTTATTGATCCCCCATTGGCGAAATTTGATAGCGGCAAACACTTGGGTGGCTTGAAGTTCCGCTCTGAGACCCTGATTTGGCTAGGGTGACCATATTTTGATTTCCAAAAAAGAGGACACTCGACCCGGCCTCGAGATACTTAAATTTTTCTCCAAGTTTATTCAAAGATGCCTTATCACAAGGGCGTAGGTTTAGTCTCAATATTGATACGGACGATATAACGGCATAAACTGCATGTACCCGTTTTTGACTGCGGTCAAGCCAGCCTCCACTCGTAAAAAAGAAGTCAAGCTAGCCGCCCCTCATTTGGATTATTGTTTGCATTATGTGCATTACGGTAATGCAACGCGGTGGCTTCAGAGTCCCTTTATTGAAACAATCATAGACAAGTTTCCTGAGCGAAATATAGGCCATCTTGGAAAATGCCTGCCTCGCACTTCCGGTGTTGTGCCGGAAAATAGCCGCCCCGCGTGAAATGTCCCCCCTGACGGGAACGCCTATTTATAACGCTTTATGGAGCTGAAAACATCAAATGTTTTCATGGATGTATTACAGTAATGACTTTACGACTGTAAAATAAATTTTAAATAAATAAATTACACAAAATACTAGAGGTGTGCAAAATTTCCGATTCTTAGATTATTCGCGATTCGGCCGTGGAAGATTCGAGAACGATTCACAAACATCCAAATTCCGATTATTGAAATATGCCAAGTAAAGCGGAAGTACAACACACTCAGTGCGCCGCGCGGTCAATGAGGAACGGAGCGAGAGTAGCTAAACATCATGCTTCTCATTACCCGGCCCCTCGGGTAATGCCAATGCTCAACTCACGGCTCTAGCTCAACTCATGCCACGAGAAAAAAAACACAACAACATACCTGACTGCTGCCGAAAAGCTGCTACAAAGTAGCATAATGTTATGGTAGATATCATTTATATAGGACTAGATGCATTATAGATTCGGTAGCGTTAGCAGCTCACATACAAAAAGCTAGATGGGGGCGTTAGTAAACGGCCGCCATCTTAAAGCAGTACACCTCCCTGCAAGGCTGTTGTAGCGAACCTTCCAAGCAAACCTAATTAACTTTTTATCTAAAATACTCCTAAATTGGTAAAATATTGACTTGAATCTATCTTTAAAATAGTTTTAAAACTTTCACATTTCGAAAGAAGACAAAAGGGAAATTATGGAATAACGGGAGCAATTTTAACAACTTTAACGGTTGATTCACAACATTAAATTAATTGAATGTAGTTTAAAGCTGCTGATACAGAATGAGGACTGGAGTTTTTTATTTACTGTTATTTTTGTATATTTGTTTACTGCCATATGTTAACTTGATACTGAAATAGTAGTTTGGTTTAGCCTGAAAGTATTTTTGAACAATTTTGGAACTAATGTACAAAAACATTAAAAAAACAAAACAAAAAAAAAACAAAAAAAAAAAGGAGGGGGGTGCATCAATAATCGTTTTATAATCGAATCGGAGCCTCTGAATCGTAATCGAATCGTTAGGTGCCCAAAGATTCCCAGCTCTTCAAAATACTAGTATTGTATTTTTGTAACAAATTGTAGACTGGGCCACATAACCATCTTTGAACAGAAATGTATTAGTCTACAGGTTGTCATGACCATACCCAATGACAATCACACAGGTATGACAGTTATTAGTTCAAGCAGAGTAAAATGATATATATTCACATTACAAGAAAATCGTTTCCATGTCCATCGATTGGTAAGAAAAATCTGTTCGAGTGACGTGTGGCCACTCAATAATAAAATAAATAAACTAAAATAAAATAAACGCTCAATAAAGCGTTATAAATAAGCGTTCCAGTCAGGGAGGACGTTTCACGCGGGGCGGCTATTTTTCGGCGCAACACCGGTCCGGTTGATGTTAGCAGTGTATTGACGAGGGTAAAACTATGAAATCAAGCCAGAGCAACGCATGGAATCTTCAAAAATTGATTCAGCACAACCGAGATGACACGTAGATGAGATTGGATGAGAGTTCGTATCACTTCGTTGATCATTCGTGGACAAAATTATAACAACCTGTCAGCCTGTGTTGACGTGAGGTGTAGATTGATACTACAGCCATTAGAGTGACCAAAATGAGGTGAAATTAGAAATTATTAAGGGCAGGGGTGGGCAAACCGATCCTCGAGGGCCACAGTGGGTCCTGGTCTTTGTTCCGACTGATCCAGCACAGAGCTTTTAACCAATGAGGTTTCAGTGGAAACAAGAAACACCTGACTGCAATCAACTGATTGCACTTAAAACACACCAGATTGGTGAAAAGGTGTCCTTTTGATGGGTTGCAGCAAAAACCCGCACCCACAGCGGCCCTTTGTGGAATAGTTTGCCCACCCCTGATTAAGGGTGTAACGGTACATGTATTTGTATTGAACCGTTTCGGTTCGGAACGGAGGCGTACCGAACGAGTTTCTAACGTAATGTAACCCTTACTTTTCTAGGCTGTGAGTCGATGGGGTTAGTTTCTTTGTGTAGATTATATTTACTCCGTCTTCTCTGCTATAATGAGGACCAACACGGTAGGACAGTAACCCAGAAACGTCAACGGCATGACAACGTGGCCGCCGCGAGAACACAGTGGACCGCGGGCGTTAAAGTCAATCAGCCAATGCACACAAGTCGCTGTGCGGGCGCGGGTTAGACGCGTCCCATAAACGGCTCAACACGACGCACGCGAAAAGAACGGCAGATTTTTTTCAAACTAATATGCAATCGTAACACACTTTTTGAGTCCATCAGATCTGTTGAGTGGTAGATAAGGGCACAGTTGACTTGTCTTTGTTGATTTACTGCTGTCTTCTCTGCTATAATAATAACCAACACGGCCCCGTGTTCAATACAAAACCCTCCTACCACAACAAAACAAGTAGGAACTAATTTTCACATAGGAACTAAAGTTATACAACATAAAATATACAATCTAAATGAATACTACATCACATTTGTAAAATATAAACACATCATAAAATGAATAAGTCTATTTAAATAAAATGAATTGAAATGAGCTAAAACACCTGTAATTAAATAATATGAATAATACACAGATCCTGCTTACACAATTAAATTTATTAATTTCTGTGTGGCGCTTTAACTTGAGAATATCCACCAATAAAGCTTTTTAAAACCGAACATAAGAAAAAAAACAAGATTCATTGAGGCATTGCATTTGTAAAATACTGTAATTTCCCGAATATAACACGCACTTTTTTCCCCCCCAAAATCAACTTGTAAAATCATGGTTCGCTTTATAAACTGGTATATGGATGGAGACAGAAATATATATATATATTATAAATCAGATTTTTTTTTTTTTTTAATTGACACGGCCATGTTGTGTTGAAGAAATGTATGCGGCGATCCGTTGCCGACCATTACGGTACGTGACGTCACCATTTTGTTTCGGTAATACTTCACTCTGATCGGCTGAATGATTTCGTCTGTGTTAAATTCTGCTTTTTTCACTCTTCATAAAGCACAGAATTTAGTTTCTTGAACTCATTTGAGTCTATGTTTATTGCAGCTCCGCAACTCTGACCATAACAAACGTAACACAGACTTCCTGTGTCCGTCAACAATATATGTCCCTCGGGAAACTGAAACCCAGATAACATTAGTTCCTATTGTTACTGTCGTGTTGACAGCGATGAGCTCTCTCGGATTTCCGACTTAGGTTCTCACTTTCATTTTCATCAATCCATGGAGGAAACATTTATTCATCATGATGAAACGATCAAGTTATGCAGCAGCCTTTAAAAGAAAAGTCATATCTGTTTTGTTTTCTCCTGGATTCTGGTAAGTTCAAGAATTTATCAGATCATATTATTACCGTACATATGGTCAGTTAATGGTAGGGATGTCCCGATCCAGGTTTTTGCACTTCCGATCCGATACCGATATTGTTTTGCACTTCCGATACCGATACTGGCCAAAACCGACCTATCTGAGCATGTGTTAAAGTTTAAAGTTATTTAGCCTCCTTACTTAGTTGTCAGACTCATGTTGAAAACGGTTTTAGTACTCTTGATAACAACTAGCCAGCTGAATTAGGTGAGTTTGTATAACACACAACGGTTGGTAACAAGAAACTGATCTGTTTATCCAGTGACAAACAAAACATTATAAATAACAAACAGAAATGGCATAGTCAGTCAGTAAAACGTGCAAATAATATTGTAAACAGTCTTAAAAAAGCAAAACACACCAACAACCTCAGTGGAAAATCCCACAAATCCCCCAAGCTATTAGATGCTTTTAATGTTTCGTGCATTAGTTGCAAAAATTGTATAAAATGCCTCTCAGGTTTAAATAAACAACTATTTCAGTATTAAGTTAACATTTTAAAACAGTAAATAAAATACTCAAGTCCCCATTCCGTATCAGCAGCTTTAAACTACATTCAATTCATTTCATTTTACGAATCAACTGTTAAAGTTGTTAAAATTGCTCCCGTTCTTCCATAATTTCCCTTCTGTCTTCTTTCGACGTGTGAAAGTTTTAAAACTGTTTTGAAGATGGATTCAAGTCAGGATTTTGCCGATTTAGGAGTATTTTAGATAAAAAAAGTTAATTATCTTCGCTTGGAAGGTTCACAACAGCCTACTAGGGAAGTCTCCTGCTTTAAGATGGTGGCTGTTTACTAACGCATCTGGTTTTCCCTACTTCAATGTTGCTAACACAGTCGAGTCTGTCGTTTTGCATCTAGTTCTATATCCATATGATTTCTATTATCTCCAGTAAAACGACGTTGACGTTGTTTGTAGTGGGTGTCAGCAGCAGTCAGGTATTCTTGTGTTTTTTATCCAGCGGCATGAGTTGAGCTAAAGCCGTGAGTTGAGCATTGGCATTACCCGGGTCTATGACAAGCATTATGTTTACTTTCGGGACGCAATGCGGTCCCGAACGTACCGCATTGCACCGAAAGTACCGAAAGTAAATGAGAAACTGACCGCATTGCGTCCCAAAGACCGCGCTGTGTATTAGTTCCCCTTTACTTGACATATTTCAATAATCGGAATTTGGATATTTGTGAATCGTTCTCGAATCTTCCACGGCCGAATCGCTAAGGATGTAATGACGGCTGGGCATGTTGTACGGTGGTTCTAATTGTTGGATGGCGCGTCTTTACTCACGTGAGATAATGGCTCGTCATACAGAATGAATTCTTCGGCAATGACTCTTGTTATTCCCTGGGCTTTGGGACTGTCGAGTGCCAGTTTGTCACGCATAGCAAAAGTTTCTGCCAGTGTTAGTTGCGTAGGACCTTTCTTTTTGTGTTCGGTTTTCTTAACATACTCCTCATATTGTTTGTGGTGGTATGTCGCTACATGCTTGATTAGGTTGGTTGTATTAAAACTTCTTATAGCTTTACCACTACGCTTGACTCTATTGTGGCATATGTTGCACTCTGCCTCTTCTTCTTTGTCGTCCTTAAAGGTGAAATGATCCCACACAGCTGACATTTTTACCGATGAAGTCTCTCAGTAAATTGGGAGACGGTAGTGTAAATGTAGTGTGTTGAAGGTGTGCCGTAAAATGCGGACCGGATTTTAGGGAAACCGAAGCAAAAACTGGAATGGATTATGTAAATCGGTGCGGACCGGACTTTAAAAAAAAACAAAAAAAAACTGGACGGGAAGTGTGGATCGGAATTTTTTCCCTGTCCCGATACCGTTGCGAATTTTTTTGCCCATATCGGCGTCCGATCCGATCCAAATATCGGAGCCTTTTTGGGGTTCCAAAGGGTTCCCATTCACTGGTGGATATTGGCCAAAACAAGCCCTATTACTGTGGGACCATTGGACTTAAGAGGAAGTGAGTAAACATCGTGTTTTGTATTATGTCTAATACTGGGCTCATTTTGATACGTAGGTGGCTTGTAGTCCATATACTACATCGATGAATTCTAAACTGTCATTTGTCACATGAGGTTAAGAATGCCAAATCAATCCATACCAGTGACTATAGATAATGTTGCAAATATTGTTAATTCAGTATGTGACTCAGATGGATTCGGACCATAAATAGGATGTCTTGCTCATGTAGTAAACCTAGCTAGTAAGAGAGCTGTAGCAATCAACGGTGCGCCCTGCCTCACTTTACAAACAATAAAGCTTGTTCTCAGCACTTTTATACAAATTTTTTTCATATCAGTAAGAAGTAAGCACATAAATATTATGCACTAAAATGCATGTTTATATGATAGCAATTTAATTTTACCTCGTTAGCAAAAAAAAAAAAAAAAAAAAATGTATTGAATCGGATCGAAAATCGTGTCCCTCGTATCAAAATTCGTACCGAACCATGACTTAACTGTATCATTGCATCCCTATGGAACACCATTGCAGAAGCTATGACGGGAAAAGTTTTCATTTTCCTAAATGCTGAAGTTGTTAAGTGCAATTTTTTTTTTTTTTTTTAACACATTTTATTTATTCTATGTTTCTGTGCGGTATCAATATTGTTTTTTACTTAAGAGGTATGGTCTATTGTTTTTAGTTGTGATTTCTTAAAAAGTATATTTGAATTTAAGAGTAAATATTTATCGGGTTTAAATGGGTGTACTTCATCTATTAATATATACTGTATTCGCACTGTGTTATTGTAAGTTGGTTTTTAAAAAATTGGGGGGGGGGGGCGCAATAATATCGCAATAATTTATGAGAATAATTATCGCACACTAAAATTTGTTATCGCGACAGGCCTACTGTCGTACGCACTTTAAGTGGGTAAGCCAACACCTACTCCTCTCCTTCTTCCACCCATCCGGGGCATTAATCTTTTGGATCGGACTTTTGGGCGAGAGTGAGCCGTGGACGGCAGTCTTGGACGGAACAGCAAGTTTGAATTAATTTGTGCCGAGAAGCGAGGCCCAAAATAGTGCCTTGCTCTATTTTCAGAGCGCCTCCGCGCTAACGTCAACAACGCATCCAATAGACCCTACCCACGTGACGTCACAGCTCCGCTCTCCTGAATGGTACCGCCCACTTGTCCGTCAAAACATAGTGTTAACCTGTCACGGCTACGTACATTTCTCCTATTTACGGCGTGTTTTTCTGCTCCTTAACATTAATAATCAAAATGGTGAAGGCGTGTGTGGCTGTTGGTTGCACTAACAGAGAAGATGGAAGGAGAGACTTGAAGTTTTACCGTATTCCGAGGGATCCAAAGAGGAGAGCGAAATGGACGGCTGCAATTCGACGTGAAAACTGGACACCAAAAAATCACCACAGACTATGTAGTAGTCATTTTATATCCGGTAAGATGCATTTAAGATATACTTAGGGGGTTTTGGGCTGACAAATAACCACAATTAAGATCATTGCGAGGCTAATTGCCGACAACATACGACGTAGTACGACATAGTTTCAAATTCAAGATGTTTGTGACTTCCCTTTCTTCCACCATCGTTATTTTTTGAATAATATTTAGCTGGTACCAAGTGAAAGAAACTGGCCTCGTCTACGGAGCTGACAAATAACCACAATTAAGATCATTGCGAGGCTAATCGCCGACAACATACGACGTAGTACGACATAGTTTCAAATTCAAGATGTTTGTGACTTCCCTTTCTTCCACCATCGTTATTTTTTTTAATAATATTTAGCTGGTACCAAGTGAAAGAAACTGGCCTCGTCTACGGGGCTGACAAATAAGCACAATTAAGATCATTGCTAGGCTAATCGCCGACAACATACACGTATGTATGTCGTGAGAGTGCTATCGCTAAACCATATAAAAATTAAAAGCCTTAACTCCATTGACAAACGACATGAAATACATTAGACTTGACAGTGGATGTTAGCAATAACAAAAGATTTTGAATTGAAAATTTCGTAACTCACCTTTCCAAGCACAAGATAGATTCCTGCCGAACGAGGACCTGTTTCACCCAACCAGCAATGAAGTATTTATAAGCCTCCAAGCTCTTGAAGTTTTTCGTGGGAATAGGCTGATTTTGTGTGGACAAGATAATTGTAAATATCAGCGTAGCAGATGTCAGGCAGACAGGGCGAAGACAGTGGGTCGAAAAACATCGATTTGGGCATCAAATATGGATCTGGCGACTGTATAGAACGAAGCTTTTCCTCATAACGCCTTTTATGCAACAGATCCAGTGAGTTTGCGGCATCAGAAAGCACCGGGTCTTCCATGAAATGCATTTTAAATTCCGCCATCAATTGAAAACAATGCTAATACAGAGTCAAAATGACGGACAAGTGGGCGGAACCATACAGCGAGCACGTGGTTTTATGACGATGGTGGGTAGGGTCTATAGCTGAGGGGCAAGCGTATTTATATATCTGTGCTATCAGGCTGTTTCGGTTGACAGATACGCAATCATGGCTGACGAAACCTTGATAAATGTGTTTTTTCCCCCTAGTTTCACATGCTCTTGGACAGTTGAAAAATGACTCTTACCTCTCCTTGCTAAGCTAAATGGTACCTCGATGTTCGTTTATGTGGAAATGTAGTTCACAAACAAACAGCAAAAAAGTATTCACCTTCTCACCGAAACTAGTAACTCTTTGCATGCGTATTAGAATTTCCCCCTACTCCTTGAAATGGGTCCTTTAACATAAGGACTGTTATTGTTGTGGTAGTTTAGTGCTGTTGATTTGAATTTATTCGCACACACATTCATATTCACAAAGTGTACATCATCTAATAATGCTGAGCTAGGATCATGTGTGAGTTAGGTCTCCTTAAGAAGCTACTCAAAGCTTATAACCAGGAGCCTTCGTACATTAAGACAATCATAAGAAAAATTATAAGAGCAGAAAGGGTGAATTATCACATATTATAGTATCCTCATACAATAACTGACAAAATATAACAATACACACACACACTCAAAGAAATAATTCCCTTGAAGAGGAGAATTTATAACCTCGATATGTTGGAATTTTTATATTTACTGATCAGAATGCTTTTTAGCATCGTTTTAAAGTTTGAGATGGATTTCAACACTTTTAGTTTGTCGTCGAGCTCATTCCAAATTAGGGCCAAATAAAAGGAAAAACAAAAGGACTACGGCACGTAAGTTGTACTATGGCTACGAGAAAAAAAGTATTATAAAGGGTGACATAGCTGTAATTAGCTGCGGTATTTACGTACATCTACTGTCTCTGAGAGCTACGACATTAGCCTGGCAAATGAAATATTTCAAATAGATCTTTATGGTCATTATGGTTCTTCTTGGGGGAAAATGTGTGGGGGGGGGACTAATCTCATTTATCAGGATATGACGCAATTTCGCCATGGTCGACATGGTGAGGCTGTCCGAGCCCGATGCAGCCCTCCACCAAAGCTTCAAAGAATCCCAGGGGAAACCCTGGATTTATTTATTTCATCTATTATTTATTCTTCATTTGGGGACATTCTTGAGTCACGTCCTTTTCAGCAGAGGAAGGTAGAGTAGACAAAAATTTAAATCAGGTAAAAGTATTAATCTGAAAAATAATACTCGTCATGATTAAATTGTAACAGCTATTTTTTTTAAACATTAAAAAAAAAAAATTATAGAATAAATAAATTTTAAAAATTACTGCTTGCGCATTAAGGATGAGGGCATGTCAATGCACAATGACTAACAGCCAATCGGTGCATCGTTGTCATGGGAATGAAAGCCCAGAATGCATCTGGTACGTGCGCGTATATACACTCTCGCTCTCTCAGCCAGTCTACCCTCATGGCCTACCAGCTGCATAGACGGTCCATAAAATATATCATTGGTCTTCTTGTGTCTTGCAGATGTCAGCAAATATCTTGGTCCTGAGTGGCAGGAGTCAGAGTCTCCTGGCGTAAAAGAGAAAGTTGAGCACCTGCAAATGAAACGGGAAGAGCCAGAGCAACCTCAACAGCAAGAGAGAGAAGTACAACCTCCAATCAAAAAGGAGGAGGTAGAGCTGCCATACGTTAAAAAGAAGGACGTTATCACCATGTCAAGTGGTGAGCCCTTGAATAGCAAGTACGGTCCGAGTGAGGCCAGTAGAGGGACTGAGCCTCCAGGCAGCAGCTCAACAGAAGGATTGCAAGCACACATTTTCATCGCACCATCAGATAGAAATGGAACCACGTCACACTCGCCTTACAAAGAAGATGGTCATAAGAAATCGCACCATAGAAAAACCTTTGCTAATAACGATACTTGCCGTATGCATATGAGGAGCCACACTGATGAAAATCCTCTTGTCTGCTCAGTTTGTGGAAAAAGATTCAGTCATAAGAGTGCCTTGAAAGTACACACAAGAACCCACACTGGTGAAAAACCTTTTTCCTGCTCAGTTTGTGGTCAAAGATTCACTCGAATTCACCACTTAAAAGAACACACAAGAACCCACACTGGCGAAAAACCTTTTTCCTGCTCAGTTTGTGGTCAAGGATTCACTCAAATTCACAACTTAAAAGTACACACAAGAACCCACACTGGTGAAAAACCCTTTTCCTGCTCAGTTTGTGGTCAAGGATTCGCTCAAATTCAGCACTTAAAAGTACACACAAGAACCCACACTGGCGAAAAACCTTTTTCCTGCTCAGTTTGTGGTCAAAGATTCGCTCGAATTCACCACTTAAAAGAACACACAAGAACCCACACTGGTGAAAAACCTTTTTCCTGCTCAGTTTGTGGTCAAGGATTCAGCCGCAAGAGTACCTTAGAAGTCCACACAAGAACCCACACTGGTGATAAACCTTTTTCCTGCTCAGTTTGTGGTCAAGGATTCAGCCACCAGGGTACCTTAAAAGTCCACACAAGAACCCACACTGGTGAAAAACCTTTTTCCTGCTCAGTTTGTGGTCACCGTTTCACTATAAAGAAATCCTTACAAATACACACAAGAACCCACACTGGTGAAAAACCTTTTTCCTGCTCAGTTTGTGGTCACCGTTTCACTGAAAAGAAATCCTTACAAATACACACAAGAACCCACACTGGTGAAAAACCTTTTTCCTGCTCAGTTTGTGGTCAAAGATTCGCTCGAATTCACCACTTAAAAGAACACACAAGAACCCACACTGGTGAAAAACCTTTTTCCTGCTCAGTTTGTGGTCAAGGATTCAGCCGCAAGAGTACCTTAGAAGTCCACACAAGAACCCACACTGGTGATAAACCTTTTTCCTGCTCAGTTTTTGGTCAAGGATTCAGCCACCAGGGTACCTTAAAAGTCCACACAAGAACCCACACTGGTGAAAAACCTTTTTCCTGCTCAGTTTGTGGTCACCGTTTCACTATAAAGAAATCCTTACAAATACACACAAGAACCCACACTGGTGAAAAACCTTTTTCCTGCTCAGTTTGTGGTCACCGTTTCACTATAAAGAAATCCTTACAAATACACACAAGAACCCACACTGGTGAAAAACCTTTTTCCTGCTCAGTTTGTGGTCACAGTTTCACTGAAAAGAAATCCTTACAAATACACACAAGAACCCACACTGGTGAAAAACTTTTTTCCTGCTCAGTTTGTGGTCAAAGATTCACTCAAATTCACCACTTAAAAGAACACACAAGAACCCACACTGGTGAAAAACCTTTTTCCTGCTCAGTTTGTGGTCAAGGATTCAGCCGCAAGAGTACCTTAGAAGTCCACACAAGAACCCACACTGGTGAAAAACCTTTTTCCTGCTCAGTTTGTGGTCAAGGATTCAGCCATCAGGGTACCTTAAAAGTCCACACAAGAACCCACACTGGTGAAAAACCTTTTTCCTGCTCAGTTTGTGGTCACCGTTTCACTATAAAGAAATCCTTACAAATACACACAAGAACCCACACTGGTGAAAAACCTTTTTCCTGCTCAGTTTGTGGTCACCGTTTCACTATAAAGAAATCCTTACAAATACACACAAGAACCCACACTGGTGAAAAACCTTTTTCCTGCTCAGTTTGTGGTCACAGTTTCACTGAAAAGAAATCCTTACAAATACACACAAGAACCCACACTGGTGAAAAACTTTTTTCCTGCTCAGTTTGTGGTCAAAGATTCACTCAAATTCACCACTTAAAAGAACACACAAGAACCCACACTGGTGAAAAACCTTTTTCCTGCTCAGTTTGTGGTCAAGGATTCAGCCGCAAGAGTACCTTAGAAGTCCACACAAGAACCCACACTGGTGAAAAACCTTTTTCCTGCTCAGTTTGTGGTCAAGGATTCAGCCATCAGGGTACCTTAAAAGTCCACACAAGAACCCACACTGGTGAAAAACCTTTTTCCTGCTCAGTTTGTGGTCACCGTTTCACTGAAAAGAAATCCTTACAAATACACACAAGAACCCACACTGGTGAAAAACCTTTTTCCTGCTCAGTTTGTGGTAAAAAATTCTATAAAAAATGCAACTTGAAAAAGCACACAAGAACCCACACTGGTGAAAAACCCTTTCCCTGCTCAGTTTGTGGTCAAGGATTTGATCACAAGGATCGGTTTAAGAGACACGTGTGTGTGTTGGTGTGAGAGGCAGTGGGCAATGACTCCTTTGCCTGTTATCCATGCTGCCTTTATCAAATTTTGCACGCAGGTCAATTGTAGAGTTTCCTCAAATCTTGTTGAGGATTGGCACTTTTGGTGCTTTCAAAAGTGCTTTGACAATCCTTGTATAATGTGGATCCACACTATTGCCAAAAGTATTGGCTCACCCGATTTAACTCTCAAGTTAAGTGGCATTATTTATACAATATTTTCCCTCTTTCGAACTGCACTTTTCACAGTTAGTATTTGAAAAAGTAGAACCCAAATTACAAAAAGTCTAAATCAGGGGTCGGCAACCTATGACACGCGTGTCAGCACTGGCACGCGAAGGGTTAACCAGTGACACGCGAGCGCAAGGCAAAAAAACAAGAAAAAAGCGCCTTTTTACCTGAAATTCAGACATTTTCTGTTGCGCGCCCTGTTATTTAAGCCACACACACATCCAAGGGAATTCCTGTGTAAAGCGACATGGGATTTACGTCAGTGCTTTCACGTATAAAAAGATGTCCCGAGAATGGAGCGGGTTGGACGCTTTCACAGACTTGTCCCGTATTGCCCACTGGCGCTCTCTGTGCGGGAAGGGCCGCTGGCGCGAGTTTATAACCTCTGACATTACGTCATTTTTGGTAGGCATCGGCTGTCACAATGTTGGTCATATCGTGTTTTATTCCAGAGTCAGCGTTCCCAACGTCGTAACTGCAGCCAATTCAATCTCATCAAGATTGTATTTAAGAGTGTTATTCCCCCACCAAGATCTGCACCCGCGGCTCCACCCGGGCTGGTATGGGGCTAGATCAGTCTTCTAGCCCCACACGCCCGCGCCTTCCTTGGGCACCACGAGAGCGAGCCTCTCTCTCCCCGGGGAAAGGCTCGCTCCTAGCGGCTCCACCCGGGCCCGCGCCCGAGGCTTCCATGCGCACCACGAGAGCCAGCCTCCTCGGGGAGAGGCGGCTCCACTCGGGTTCTCGCCCGAGGCTTCCGTGCGCACAGCGATTGGGAGGCTTTCTCTCCCCGGGGAAAGGCTCGCTCCTCGCGGCTCCACCCGGGCCCGCGCCCGAGCCTTTCGTGCGCACCGCAAGAGCCAGCCTCCCGGGGGCCGCGGCGGCTCCACCCGGGCCCGTGCCTCTCCCGGGGAGAACAAGTGTCAAACGTTATTACGAGACAAAACATGAAAATTCATTCAAGGATGAGTCTGACAAGGCAGCGACATTAAAACGTGCAGTGTCCAGGTACAGTAAACAAACACACCCTGAAAACCTTTGTCACTGCTAAAAACACCGCCACCGAAGCAAGCTATCACTTTGCTCACTGCATTGCAAAGCAAGGAAAACCTGATGAAAAAAAGAAAAACTGATGGCGACTATATCAAAGAGGCGATCTTGTCAAGCTCAGAGGTTTTGGTTGATGGCTTGACTAACAAAGAGACACTCAAAAAAAAGGATAAGCAGCTTAAAGTAACAAAGTACAACCCTGAAATCAGAGCTGAGCCAAGGAAAACAAGGCCAGGGATCATATTAAGGTAGGCATCTTTTATCTTTGTAATATAAAACAATATCTAAAATGCTGCATATAATTTACTGTTTAAGTTGATCGTGAACAACTAGCTAGTGAACTGTTGCACTTATTTTCAGGTTTTGACATTTTCTATAATATGCATTTATTTTTTCGTTAATTGAAAAAGAATGGTAGTTATACGATTTCAATATATGTTCATGTTGTTTTCTTTGGGGTAAAATTACAGCTCTGTTGGATATAAAAAATTGGATGTGCCTCATTAATCTCGGTGTGGCACACTGATTGACAAGAAAATTTGAAAGTGGCACACCACACCAAAAAGGTTGCTGACCCCTGGTCTAAATCATTCATCAATAATATAATTACGTAAATATGGTAAATTGTGATTGGCTCACAAATATATATATATATTTTTGGGGGGTTGATTATATGTAGTTTAAAAATGTACTATTACTACTCTTGATTGACAGTGACATATAACGACAGAGTATTGGGGCCAAATAAAGGGAGGAAAAAAATGAGAACGAGATTAAAGTTGTACTCTCATGACAAGAAAAAAAGTGATAATATTACGGACGGGTAATGTAGCTGCATAAGGAGCTATGCACTTAATGTACATGTACCTTAGCTGGGAGCTCCGACAAAGCATTTGTACAAATCCTTCGATTGATTAAAATTTGATGTGGATGAGCTAAAAGGTAACGGATTTCCTTATTTTGGAAACTGATTCTAAGACACAGCCTCACGAGATGCTTTCATTATTGTTGACTTTAGTGGAGGCGGCGAAGGGCTACAGAAAGTATGTACCATATTTTTCGGACCTCCCACCTGAGTATAAATCGCACCAGCCCAAAAAATGCGCAATGAAGAGGAAAAAAAAACATGTTGAGCATTCCGGGCTTGCGTAGTTGCATTTTTGGAGGAAATTTACTTGATAAAGTCCAACACATAGAACAGATATGTCATCTTGAAAGGCAATTTAAAATAGAAATACATAGAGAACAACATGCTGAATAAGTGTACAGCATGATGGTGTTACATGATGCATGACCAACGAAATGCGATTACCAAACCATCAGTGTCACTCCAAAACACAAAAAAAACATGTGAAATGATATAATAATGTGTTAATAATTTCACACATAAGTCGCACCCCAAGCCAAACTTTGGGGGGGGGGGGGGGGGGATACGGTATGTGGCTGCTTATTCAGCTACATTACCCCTACGTAACAGGAGGACTTTTTTTCCTGGTAGCAACAGTACGACTATAATCTCGTAGTCCTCTTTTCATTATTTTGGCCCAATACCTTGTCGTACAAATCGGACAATGATTTTTAAAATTGTTTGTGCTTTTAATCAGTCCGGCCCTCGTCGATGAAAATCTCTCGACTCCGCTTCGAATTTTAAAGTGCCTGTACTTCACTTGTTAGTTTTACTCATTATAAACAACTTGTTTTATTCAGTCCTAGCCTCCTCTTCCCTTTGTTCAAAACAAGCCTAATAATAATTATAATAAATATTATCACTCAAAACTATGGTTGTAACTAAAACCGATACTTCATTACCAAGCTGATTCTAAGATTCAGGAAATGTGACAGGACTGCCTTTTCTGCAATACCTGAAGTATCGCCGGTACCGACGCGGTCGACACGATCTCGCTGCTTCTTTTGTGTGGCATACGAGGTTGCACAAGTTGCCCGACAAGCGGTCAGTTACACCGCTAAAAGGGGGGTTGTAAATGAGCAGTTATATGGAAACCCACGCTGTGCTAAAGGACGAGAAAAACAGTCAATGTATGCAACATGGCAATGACATGTGCATTTACTTCTTTTTTTGTTTAACCCTTTAACACCTAAGCCTATTTTTTCCAAATCTGCATACATTTATTTATTTTTATTTTAATACCTATATTTTAAAGAAAAATAATCACAATTGCCGGTTTGGGTCCCTTTTTTAGGACACCATTACCTTCATGTCCAAACTTTTGTTTTCTTCAACCAATTATAATCAACATTTTGGACCCAAAAAGACAAAAAAAAATCTAAACATTTTTGTGTTCATTTGTAATATTGATATCCCTTTGACAACCAAACATGCTCGACGAAATGTTTTCAAGCGTGATATTTATTCAACTTGTTAGGATAAACATTCAACAACATAAAAATGAGACTGAATAGTTTTATAGTTGATAATTCAACAAAAACAGCAGGTATGGTCAAAGGTGTTTTCTGTCCTTTGTCCGTATTATGGTCAAAACAGGTTATCTCCAGATATACAGTGGTACCTCTACATACGAAGTTAATCCGTTCCAGGACCTTGTTTGTAAGTCGAAATGGTCGTATGTCGAGCAGGATTTTCCCATAGGAATACATTATAATTCCATTAATTCGTTCCACAGCCCAAAAACCTGCACTAAATCCTTAAAAAATACTGCTGGTGCTATTACAAATGGCAATTACACGTAGCAAAACAAATAAATTATAAATCAAAATTGGAATAATGTAATAAAAAGAATAATAATAATTCCTGTAATAGTGTAACGAATCGGGTTCTAATAAGGCGGACGTTTTTTTGTGTACCTGAACGCACCGCGGGGCTCACGTGCCAGAGACAGACCGGTGAGCTTGAGTTTCACTTTCACTTTGAATGTTCTCTTGAGAACACCATCAATTGCGGCAGACAGCAGGCGTTTTGTGTTGAATAAGTTGTAAAAGAAATGATGAAAACGTGGCGAAGCTGGCGATTTCTTTGGAGACAATAAGAATTGTCAGCTTAATTTATAAAGACTGGCGAACGATGGTCGGAGGAGGACCGTGGAGATGTATTGTTGAGCCATTTCACGGATGCCCACCCCACGCTCATATTTTTCTGTCATTTGCATCTTCATTTCGAAGGTAAGCATCAACTTTTTCCTTGTTTCACCACCTGTACCAACCTTTTCTGAAACCTGTGTTGATTTGTCACACAAGAAAATCCGCCGTGCATTCGTCTGCGGTGCTGCCATTGTCGTCGTATTTCGAGCATGTCGTCGGATGTAGAAACAAATGGCGAGTCAAATTTTACGTCGGATGTCGAAAAGTTCGTGTGTCGAAGCGATCGTATGTAGAGGTACCACTGTATATATATATCTCCAGTCTTGTGTTGTGGCACTAATTTAGCTATTTTCATTTTGTTTGGTAATTTACCTGTTGAAAATGAAAAGTTAGATTTTTATTAGTGGTTTGGAAATCCCCTCACTGACCTTTTTCCACAACTGCCATGTTAATGTCATTTGAATCAGTGGATATTTTGCATTTACATGTATTTACAGTGTCAACTATTTCTTCTTCAACCACTGCTGTAAGAGACATTGAGCTGGGATTCCTTTCAATTAGGTTTTCATTCCACTTCTCAGATAAACTTGCATCTGGAATTTTTTTTGCCAGATTTGGTCCAACATTTACAAAGAAATCATTGAAGCTGCTGACGATGTCATCCATATTATCCTTCTTCACAGCATTGAGGATAGCTCTGTTGCGTTGCACCATTTTTAACAATTCCATTCAATGTCCCATATTCCTTCAATATTTTTTGTTGTACAATATTTTACTATAGTATTCCTTCATACATATCCTTATGATATTGGTCAGTTTATTTTTTTTATATATTTTATAATTTTTTCTGCCTCTGTAGTTCTTTGTTTTATGAATTTTCTATACAGTGTATTTTTCTTCTTCAAGCGTTTTGTAATCCCTTCGTGAACCATGGTCGATCTTTGTACTTTTGTTTTTTGCTGTACCGTTTTATTGGAGTTTTTATCATTTAATGATGTGAATTTATTAAAAAATGTTTCATATACACTGTCGATGTCAATTCCAATATGTACATTTTCCCAATTTTGTGCCAGTAAATCCTTTTTAAATGCATTGTGTCCTCTGTCCTTACTCGCCTGTAAGCCAGTTGACAGTCTGCTCTGGAAAATTTCTTAGCTGGGTGCCATTATAAACTGTAAAAACTGTTAGGTTATCACTCATATTGTTAATTAAGTCTGCTTACTGTATTACTTTCAATGTTATTGGTGAATATATTATCTATTAAGGGTGTAACGGTACATGTTTTGAACCGTTTCGGTTTGGGGTGCTCTGAATGGAGGCGTACCGAACGAGTTTCTGACATAATGTAACCCTTACTTTTCGAGGCTGTGAGTCGATGGGGTTAGTTTCTTTGTGTAGATTATATTTACTCAGTCTTCTCTCCTATAACGAGGACCAACACGGTAGGACACTATAACCCAGAAACGTCAATGGCGCGACAACGTGGCCGCTGCGAAAACGCAGTGAAACGCGGGCGTTAGGCCTATCGCGATAACAAATTTTAGTGTGCAATAATTTATCTAATAAATTATTGCGATATTATTGCGTCCCCCCAATTTTTTTTAAAACCAAATTACAATAACACAGTGAGAATACAGTATATATTAATAGATCAAGTACAACTATTTAAACGCGATAAATGTTTACTCTTAAATTCAAAAATACTTTTTAGGAAATCACAACTCAAAACAACAACAAAAATAAAATTGCACTTAATAACTTAAGCATTTTGGCAAATGAAAACTTTTCCCCGCATAGCTTCTGCTGTGGTGTTCCACAGGGATGCAACGATACAGTTAAGTCACGGTTTGGTACAATTTTCAATACGGGGGACACAATTTTCGATTCGGTTCAATACATTTAATGCTCTGGAAAAAAGAAAACAATTGTACTTTTTGTTGCGATTTTTTTTTTTGCATTTTTTTTTTTTTGCTAACGAGCAATAAATAAATTGTCATCATATAAACATGCATTTTAGTGCATAATATTTACGTGCTTACTTCTTACTGATCTGAAGAAATTTTGTATGTTTGTTTTGCTGAGAACAATCTTTACTTTTTGTAAAGTGAGGCGGGGCACACTTGATTGATACAGCTCTCTTACCAGCTAGGTTTACTACATGAGCAAAACATCCTATTTGTGGTCCAAATTCATTTGTGTCACGTACTGAATTAACAATATTTGCAGCAGTATCTATAGTCACTGGTATGGATTGATTTGCCCTGCTTAACTTCTATTCAGTCATGGCGGTTTATAATTCATCAATGTAGTGTATGGACTATGTGTCCCATCATCACTCTGGGCTCACGTAGCCAATGGCATGGGACGTAGCACATCTAGTTTGCTGTTTCATGATATCTAGTGTGTGTGCGCATTAAAAAAGTTTGCAAACGCCACAGAAGTCACGCCTGCTCATTACTGCAAGTCTGCAACAACACCAGCATATGACAATCGACTTTCATAATCAGGACGAGTTTGAAGTACAGCGCTCTTAATTTGCCACTCAATCTTCATCATGTCCATTCAGCTGCCTGTTGTCAAAGTGAGGTTGTACGTGGCAGCGAAGTCTGTAACAATGTTTTGGCTGAGTTCGTTCTAAATATCCGGAAGCGCACGCAACAGTGATGTTGTTTTGTTAATGTGATGCGGGAGTGAGAAAAAGACTGTTTACTCAGAGCCACAGATGAGGAATTGTTAGCGCCATGTGTTAATAAAAACAAAAGTTGTCAGCACGTCGTGTGTTTGATATAATTGCCATAAAAACACACTTAATAGGACACCTTGCAGCTTCCTTTTTAATGCTGTCCACATTCCTGCACGCCGGAGATGGTCCGCAGTCAATTCGGAGCACTGACGCGGCCGGTATAGGTTGAACAATAGAATATATTGGGAACGGATTTGCTTCGGTGCTATTTTTTGCCGGACCTGGAACGAAGATACATTTTGCGTAGTTGGTAACAAGGAATCCGAACTTTTAACAGCACGTCTGCCCCACGTGCACGCGAGGCGCTAAATCGCAGCGGAAAAATTACCGCCTTCATTTTTATTTATCGTGCGATAAATGGAATTATTGCATATTGCGACAGGCTTAGCGGGCGTTAGAGTCGATCAGCCAATGCACACCAGTCGCTAGGGATGGGAATCGAAATCCGATTCCAATTCGGAACCGGTTCCGAGTGTTTCGAGGCCTCGACATCACAATGAAAAAGCCTTAACGATTCCTAAAGACGCGTATTGCGTCGTGACGTGTCTTGTTGTCCAGACGCATCAAACTAGCATGGCGCCAAGAACCACTCGCTCCAAAGTTTGACTACACTTCACCAGGAAAGAGTGTGAAAATGAAAGGTTACGACGGGTAAGCACGAGCATTGCAGCCATAAACATAACAATGACAGCACGTAGGTTCAAGCTCGAAAGTGTGTCTTCACTTCGCGAGGAAAAATTACAACAAAGCGACTTGCAGTCATTGCAAGGTGAAGATAACTGCATCGGGAGGGAATACGACTGCGCTATCCTCACAGAGAGGCCAAGGCTCAGTTTTTGGCTATATACCCTACCCACCGACGTCATAAAACCACGTGCTCGCTGTGTGGTTCCGCCCACTTGTCCGTCATTTTGTCTCTGTATTAGCATTGTTTTCAATTGATCAAGGAATTTAAAATGCATTTCATGGAAGACCCGGTGCTTTCTGATGCCGTAAACTCACTGGATGTGTTGCATAAAAGGCGTTATGTGAAAAAGCTTCGTTCTATACAGTCGCCAGATCCATATTTGATCCCTAAATCGATGATTTTTGACCGGCTGCCTTCGCCGTCTCTGCCTGACCCTGATATTTACAACTATCTTGTCCACACAAAATCAGACTATTCTCACGAAAGTTTGAAAAACTTTAAGAGCTTGGAGGCTTATAAATGCTACGTTGCTGGTTGGGTGAAACAGGTCCTCGTACACGAAAATTCGGCAGGAATCTTGTGCTCGGAAGGTGAGTTACGAAATTTTCAATTCAAAATCTTTTGTTCTTGCTAACATCCACTGTCAAGTCTAATGTATTTCATGTCATTTGTCAATGGAGCTAGGGCTTTTAATGTTTATATGGATTAGCGATAGCACTCTCACTACATACATACGTGTATGTTGTCGGCGATTAGCCTAGCAATGATCTTAATTGTGGTTGTCAGCCCAAAACCCTCTAAATATATATTAAATGCATCTTACCAGATATAAAATGACTACTACATAATCTGTGGTAATCGTTTGGAGCCCAGTTTTCTCGTCGAATTGCAGCAGCCCATCTCGCTCTCTCCTCTCCGTGTCTCTCGGAATCCGGTAGAACTTCAAGTCTCTTCGTCTATCTTCTCTGTTATTGCAACCGACCGCCACACACGCCTTCACCATTTTGATTATTAATGTTAACGAGCAGAAAAACACGCCGTAAATAGGAGGAATGTACGTAGCCGTAACAGGTCAACACGATGTGTTGACGGACAAGTGGGCGGCACCAGTCAGGAGAGCGGAGTTGTGACGTCACGTGGGTAGGGTCTATACAGCTAGCTAAACTCCCAAATGACGTTGGTATAATTTGCTGACTTTATTCAACCATCACTTGAAGAGGGAAACTAAGAATAGAAATGAAACAAATCAATTTCGTCCCCAATAACAAATAGGTTTGCATCAACGTAAATCAGCGATGATTAGCTGCTGAAAACAGTAATAAGAAATGGTTAGCATTCGTTCGCTAGCATTAGCACATAGTTCAAACCACTACACAACTGGATTTAAGTGTCCGATCGTGAGTGGAAACACAACAACAACAACACAAAAGATGATACATACAGGCGTTGCCTCTGTAGATATTAACATTAACAAAGAACATAGGCTCGTAGAAGTGTTTCCCTCTCTCACTAACTCGCTCACTCGCTTGAATGCGGCATTTCTTCTTCGGGTGTAAGCGCGCTCTTCTTCACGTGAGCGCGTTCTTCTTCGCGTGAGGAAGCGCAAGGGCGCCCCCACTTGAGCGTGTAAGCGCCACAAAAACTAAAAGGCATGCATTTCAATGTAATGGTAAATAATACACGTTAACCCACCAGTCCCCAAACTGCGGCCCGCGGCCCAAATACGGCCCGCCTCCACATTTGGTCCGGTCATTTTGAAAATTTTTTTTTTTTTCTCAATCGTGTTATTTATTTCCTGGCCTTTTCCTTGAAGAATTCGGAGAGGGTTATTTGGTTATTATCTATTTAATTAATAGTGTTTTTATTATTAATTATTGTTATTATTATTATATTGTATTATTATTTTTATTTTATTTACTTTCATTCCTTGAAGAATCCAGAAAGGGTTATTTGATTGTGGCTTTCTGAAAAACAATATTTTTGTACATTTATGCACTTCTGCAATCGTCACACTTTTTCTGTTACAAACTGACCCCGGCCCCTCATCAGAGAAGGGAAAAGTTATGTGGCCCTCACAGGAAAAAGTTTGGGGACCCCTGCTTTAACACATATTGCCAAAGGCAGAACAACAACCTATCTGCCAATATATACCAATATTTTTTATTTCTATTAGATAAATGTTTCAGTAAATTCAGTACATTCTTGTGTATTTGCCACTTATTGCCACAGTTAACATTGAGGCTTTGGGCCTCTTTTGATCTCGTTGTGAGTTTGTAAGGTTGTGACTTCTGATTAAACAAACTCGATGCCAATCAAAACGTTTGTTCTTTTTCCCCAAATTAGAATCGATGACAATCGATAAAGAATAGAATCGTTAAGCAATATCGATAATGGAATCGGAATCGTAAAAATCCTATCAATTCCCATCCTTACCAGTCGCAATGCGGCCGTGTGTTAGACGCGTCCCAGAAGCGGCTCAACGCAACGCACGAGAAAAGAACAGAGTTTATTATTTGACGCGAGATGCGACCCTCCTGCCTCAATACTACTACCGGTAGCTAGGATCGGACAGACCGGAAGTCACTCATGTAAAAATACGGTGGATCCGTTCAATTTTCAAACTAATATGCAATCGTAACCCACTTTTTGAGTCCATCAGATCTCTTCAGTAGTAGATCGGGGCACAGTTGACTTGTCTTTGTTGATTTACTGCTGTCTTCTCTGCTACGATAATAACCAACACGGCCCCTTGTTCAATACAAAACCCTCCTCCCACAACAAAAAAGTAAGGTAAAAGATTTAAAATAAAAAAAAAAGGTAAAAGTAGAAACTAACATTCACATAGAAAGTTATGCACTTATACAGGGGATGGCGAGGCTCAGTGGTAGAGAGGTTGTGGGTTTGATTCTCTGCCCTGATGAACTCTCCAAAGTATCCGTGAGCAAGATACTGAATCCCACATTGCTCCTGGTGCTGCGTCACCATTAGGTATATGGCAATGTAGTGTAAAGCGCTTTGAGCACCTTGAAAGGTGGAAAAGCGCTATACAAGTATAACACCATTTACCATACAACATAAAATATACAATATAAATGAATACTACATCACGTTTGTAAAATATAATCACATAATAAATAATAGCCCATCTAAAAAAAATAAATTGAAAAGAGCAAAAACACCTGTGATTAAACAATAAGAATAATACACAGATCCTGCTTACACAATTAAATTTATTAATTTCTGTGTGGTGCTTTAACTTGAGAAAATCCACCAATAAAGCTTTTGAAAACCGTTCATAAGGGGAAAAAATGATTCACTGAGGCATTTCATTTGTAAAATACATGTTAAAATCTTTGTCATTGGGATTGCTTTTCTCTTTAGCACAGAACTTCTTTTTTCTTCTTTCTTTCAGAAACGAAGCTGACCAAGACGCGGGGTCTGAAAGCCAAATTGTTGTTGGATTATGATCTTTAAATACCCGCTACTTTTTGAGCAGAATTCTAGCTTTGTATAGGCTAATGTTCTTATTGTTGAAAGCACAAAAGTGTGTAATAAACAACTAGCACATTTATATTTTGCATTTTGTTGTCTTACTGTACCGAAAATGAACCGAACCGTGACCTCAAAACCGAGATACGTACCGAACCGGGATTTTTGTGTACCGTTACACCCCTATTATCTATTAAAGTAGCACTGTAGGTTGTGATTCGACTCGGTCTGGTGCAGGCCCGGATCTAGGGTTACCCACCAGAGTGGGCACTAAGAAAACTTGAGGGGGCACCCCCAATGCAGGCTTTTTTTTACCCTCTGCATTTCTCCAGGCTTGGGACCGGCGCAAGTAGGACACTGGGTTGTGTCCCGTTGAGGCTGCATTAATTTTGGGGGGGTTTGTTTTTTGTTTGTTTGTTGTTTTTTTTCATTCATCTATCTACTTATTCTCGCTGTCGGCGTGATGTCACGATGACGTCATCTCACATAGCAACGTGTCACCATTTTGAGATGGGGGAACACACAGGTAAACATCCGTAGACAAACGTCTGAAATTCATATATTTCAGCTGTGTTTTGCGTCTTTTTTTCATTAAAAACGTCTTAAACATGACTTATTATCACGAGTCACTGCCGACAGACGCGAGGAAACGATACACCTTAATATTAGCGTGTATTGGCCTGCAAATCTGCCTATACAAAGTCGCAGCTGATAGCTGGATAAACAATCCAAAGGAATTGCCTGCAGTGGAGTTCGGTAACATCTACAACTACCTCATTAAGTCACCCAGTAAGTTGACCTTTACCAATTACGTGGAATATGTACTGTGAGGAACTAAGAAAACTAGTAGTATATACGGAGTGATCATTTCTGCCGTAACCGGTAATTCGCCTCCAAGCGTTATTTAGCTGTGAACACGTCATGGCAAAATAACCAATTCCCACCAGGCCAATAATATACCGATTGACCGATCAGAGCAGTTCATGGCAAAAGAAAAATAACGCTTTGCAAGTTGTCAGTTACGGTAATAATAAAAATGCTTAGTCTATTGAATCCTAGCAGCTAATTGGGGCAAGAAAAATCGATTAAAGTTTACTCACCAGTAATAAAATGTTAGCTGCAAACGTACAGTAAATGTGCCTGGATTTAGGTTCCCACTGGCGAGAATGGTCCACGGAACCGTCTTCTTTTACTGTTCCTTAATTAATTGCTTTCAGCGATTTGCTTGTCATTTTCTTCTCACGAGGAAGAATAAAGAACTTCAAATGCGGCTCCGAACTCTTCCTTGTGTTACAAACCTCAACACGGCAACTTTTAGTCATCGATGTAAAAAAAGACAGCAAATAAGACAAAAGTTCAACGTGTTTGTACTACGATAAAGGACAGAGCAACTGCTTGTGACTCGTGTTTTGCCCCCATTTCAGTATGGCGATGCTTTGTTGTGGCTGGTGACGTCATTAATGCCCGGATGTCCGACTGCGAGAATGTGTCTGGAGGAGAGAGAGGAAGTGCGCGGATAACAAATGAGGTTGGAAAAACAGCTTGTTTTGGTGATTACTTGTTCGGCGTGGTTGCGGCCAACAGTAACCGTTAATCCTGCAATAAAAAAGTAGGTGAGACCAACTCTCCGTGCGTTCTCTATATGCAGTGCGACGCTAAATAGAGACTGTGCCGTCACGATAGTCGTGGCTATGAACACCTTTCTCGTATCAACGACTCTACAGACGTGGCTATGTCTAAGCAGGTTTATTAACACTCCAAAGGGTGAAACTAAAGAAAACAGACAAAACAACACAATCAAATTATGCACAATATATGAAATCGCATATGTACTGCCCTATCTGTAGCAAACTGCATATGAAAATATGAATAAACAATTAGCAGAGCGCCCGAGACGCCATTTTGCCGACCCTCTAACTCGTGGGTACTTAACATATCACAAGTTTCATGCTAAGTGAATCTGTCACACTTTTTTTGCACTGAAGTACACACAATTCACATATTTACGTTTTTAAACACATTTAAACAATACATACCGGCGATGCAACCTCAAATTCAAGGCAAAGTGGTCACAGAGACGGTGCGAACTGACTGCGGCCATCTTCATGTGATTCCCTACTGAACAACTACTGAAGATCCGTGTGACAGTTTCTTTCAAATAAAGTGCACATGGGATGCAGTAAATTAAGGTGTCCACTAGATGATGCTAATAAGACATAAAAGCAATAAAACTCAGGTATTCAATCACAAAACCCATCAATCTTTTATGCATAACAGAACACCCAACATTTTGATTGGGTGGGCACGACTCACGTCTGGGTGGGCCGTGCCCACCCCGGCCCCCCCATAGATCCGGCCCCGATTAGGGCATATTCCTTTGACACACACGCTTCCACGGGGGCTGGCCCAAGGGCAGAGCCCAATGCAATTGTTGCTTCTAGTAGCGAGTTGACCGAGCTTAAGGAGTGGCTTCGTCGCCAGCAGGCACAATTGGATGACATCCTGACACAATTGAAAACATCCGGCCCACAAGCAAGTCAAAGGGGGGGAGGGAGCACACCTAAAAACTATCGCTTCCAAAGAGATGGCAAACCAATTTGTATGCGCTGCGATCGAGTGGGTCATATTGCTAAATATTGTCGAGTAGAGGTGGAACCGACAAATATTACAACCCGTGGATTGCCTCAGGTAGTTACTACCCACAACCAAGTAGTGGAGCAGCCCCTCCCTGTGCAGCCACAGGGAAACTAATGCCCCCTGGTGTAGAGAGCCAAACACCAGGAGGGGCGGTCTCAGGCTCATATGACTCAATGTGTAATGACGTTGGCCCTGTATCAAAACTCATGGGCCGCTGTCCAGTGGTTCAGGTGTCCATGGGGGGCAAATTGGTGGCATGCCTTCTGGACACCGGCTCCATGGTATCTACCATAACCGAAGAATTTTTCTTGGAAAACTTTAAAATAAGTGATGAATCACTTAAGGCTATAATGGGGGGTCCAGGACGACTTTTGAGGAAGCCATTACTTTAATGCCACTTGTTTAATTTTATTTTGTTCAATAAATTGTTATTTTTACTACACCAGTCCTTTCTTGTGAATTTTGTGAACCATTGTGGGGGCGAATTCGGGGCTACACCCTCACCATATTACACTTATGTTTTGGAGAACAAATTTTATTTAACATCTGCCTATTTTTTTTCATTGAATGTATATTGTTCATACATAACTGGTGTGTTTATTGAGCCATTTGAACAAGGTTTATGAGTGTTTAATTTCATTTTTAAAAAAAAAAATCAAAATCTATTTTTCGCAATAGTAGTGCATTGGTTTCCAGTTCAACAAAAAAACACAAAATGGGATGAAAAATGGGATTGACATCCAACACACACACACAATAGAAAAATATTTTTAAAAAAAAACAACAACCAAAATAGACCAAAAATAAACCATAAAATTAATCCCCGTCACTGCCAGTGAGCTTCATAACCATTGCACATTGAGTTTTAGTAATGGTTTTGGATAATAAGTGTCAATACAATAAATTAAAGAGATGTCAAATTGTGGAATGCCAAGGGCTTAAAGTGGACTGACACATGTTTAAAAAAGGTGCCCAGGCACGTAGGAATCTCCCATTAGAATAATGGAGAGAGTATCTGATCTTTTCAATTTTCAAACATGTCATTAAAGGGATCCTCTATTTTTAAGACAAGTAATTCTTAAAACATAAATGTTAGTATGAGTTATAATAATTTGATATTAATACCCCTCTTAATGTTTTTGTTTTAATAAATTTGTAAAATTCTTGTTACGTCGCAGTGCTTGACGTCACTGGCCCCGAATGCCGAAATTCCAGCTTGTCACTCGTTAGCTTTCCCAACATGTCGTCAGGTCTACCCTTCCTATTTGAACCAGATCTGAAAAGTGAAGAGCAGGACAGCACTGTCAGTTGTTCACAAGACGAGCTTCAGGGAAAAATGCGTGCGGCAAATACCTGATAAGACAAAAGTTGGGCAAAACTGGTGATGTGAGAGAGTCCTGTTGGGAGCGAGAGTGCATGCTGTTGGGATTCAGGAACTCCGGTTTTATTAGCAGATATTCAAGGTAAGCATATTGCATTTTCAAACGTTTTCCCAATATAATTATATAATTATGTAGATTGTTAGCATCCAGAGGTATTTGTGCTTCCGGGTCACCGTGATGCCTAAATAGGAAACTTTGTGAGTTTCAATTTTAAATGGTAAATGGTGTTGAAAGTTGGTAAAGTCTGAAGCAGACATAATATTGCCAATTGGAAACAGTTCACTTTTTTCAAAGTTTATTTTATACTCAGATAGTTGACTGAAGTTATTAAGTAGTGATAGAGCCGAATGGAGAGAAGTGATCGGGTTTGAGACAAGGAGCATAAGGTCGTCCGCATAAATCGAGGCCTATTTAATTTCAATTTTAAACTGCAGTAGCGGGAAACAAGGGAAAAGTAATCGAACACTGATAATTTAATAGAGAATATTTATTTTCAAAATTCGCAGTGAAAGCCTATAGTAGATAGTAATAATAAAGTAAAAAAGGAAAGAACTCAGGTTAGCCACCTCTCACAACAGTTTACCACACTAGAGAGGCGCTACAGTTCTTATTTAGAAATAATAGCTTTTCCGCAGTGGCTGGCTGTTTTTTTTTTTTTTTTTTTTTTTTTTTTTTGGACAATATTTCACCAGCTTTAGAAAATATTTTTTCACAAGGCACAGATGAAGCTGGGGTGCAGAGAAATGCGAGTGCCAGTATATATAAATTTGGGTAGATATTTTTATGTGTCTCCCAGTACACTAATGGATTGTTCATTCTGTCGATGTTTGGTTCAGATAGGACCTCCAGGGTTGCATCAGCTAGGGTGTTTGGGGTCCTGGTCCTCTGAACTGTGTCATACAAGTGTTGCCACAGTTTGCTCCCTATGATAGAAAAACAGGCTGTCAGTGACATACAAGGCGTACAGCAATACAGGTAATGTGTACTATTACCTTGACACACCGCCTGAGCTGCTTCTGATGTGTGCGCATGTGAAGAAGTGGAGGTTGAGTTGTATTTTCTCATGACAGCATCGCATTCTGCGGTGAGTCCTTTTTCTGCATCAGATGCTTTGTTGGGGCTGAAAAAGCCTATTTTTTAAAATTGTGGATCAAGTAGTGTTGTGAGTGACATGATGCTCATAGTAGTGACGGGATCTGTTGTTCACTTGAGTAAACGAATCCATTCCGGTTCGTTCAGTAAAAAGATTCGTTCAAACAAATCTTTCATCGAATCGTTCGCCCCCCTCATCTCCCACCCCGCCCAAACGAATCGTTCGGTTACTGAACGGGAAGTGACGTTGCCGAACGAATCAACAAAGACCGCTTCGCAGTATAACTGAACGGGAAGTGACATTGCTTGGTCCCTCCCTCTCTTGCACACAAGCACCACTCGTCGTAGTTTCAGAAATGAGTGACAGGCGGTATCATTCTGCTTTCACAGACAGCCTCGTCTCCCTCCTGCTGCTGCAAAAGCGAGGGAGAACTTTTGCGTCATCTGTCCTAGTTCTATGGGCTCAAAGTCATGGCTCGTGCTTGCATTTCGATTTAGGACCCGGTTAAACATTTTCCTTTTGTGGGGGGAGTGGGGGTTTGGGGTCGGGGGCACACGGACTTTCTTTAGCATGATCTTGATCACATATGCTACCAGCCAACGCAGCATGCTTGCTGTCACGAAAATAAAAATAAATCGAAAGTTTAATTTCTAAATATGGAACGACCAACACATCATATTTACCTCTCGCTCTGTTGTATTTTTGTTTTTATGCTCATCACTATTATTTTAGGTCACTATTGTTAAAACTGAAGTGTAAATAGCTAGTTGTCAAATGTGCTGCTCTGAAATAAAAACAATACTACATTTTGATATTCGACAGTTTAATTGCAAATCAGTATTAAGATGATCGTATTGAATTTTTGCACTGGTATTAACAAATAAAATAATCCGGTCAGCTCCCCTGTCGCCCCCCCATCTCAGATTGTCAAATGCTGACGAGAAATAATTGTTTGCTCTTTACGATGTTGCCTTTCTACTCTCATTAGTCTGTTAAGAAAAATGTAGACATATTGCGACATCTCCCGTGTCCGCGTGCGTTGTTTTTGAGTAGCACATGATGGACGGATGGACATAATTTGTCAAATCAACACCCGACACGCTGACACGAAAAAAAAAAATAATAATAAAACAGTCGGAAAAAATTGACATGTATATACAGTTTCATTGCAAATCAGTATTATGGTGATAATACTAAATATTTTTTCTGTGCGCATATGAGGTAAATAACGCTGCCATGAAGCCTACTCTCATTAGTCTGTTAAGAAAAATGTAGACATATTGCAATATCTCTCGTGTCTGCGTGCGTTGTTTTGGGCGCTTGAGTAGCACATGATGGACGGATTGACATAATTTGTCAAACCAACCAACACCTGACACGAAAGAAAAAAAAAAAAACACTCGGGAAAAAATTGACATGTATATTGAAGGTAAAGTAATTTCAAAATAAGAGAAAACAGTGTTTTACCATGCATAACTTTAATCAACAGTCAAATGTAATGGCAGAGGCATTCCTACAAGTGTCAGGAAATAACATAACAGATGTGTGTGAAGGCACAATTACAGGACTTGCAGAACAAGCCCACAGTTAACCACAACAAGGGGGGCAGACGCTCCCTTTTGTCTCAAAAGGCGGGAAAACAACCCGGCTGTCCCACATACTGAGAGGGAGCCCCCGGAGATAAAGAGAGAAGACCCCGCCATCCTGCAGGGGAATTTAAACCAATCAGAGCAAGCTAAGAGTAACTGCAGGTATCACATAGCCAATCAATAGTCGATAGGAACATGTATTTGCATATTGTGTAGTATGAATCATTCTTGAGCAACTCGGGGTGTGTGCTTCTCCTGATAGACACAGGAGAGTACGAGGCTGTACTGAGAGGGACCTGAGACCCGAGTGCTGTATTAGATTTGCTTGTTAGGAATAAATCCACTCGTGTGTGAAAATGCCGGCTTCCTGACGCCTTTCTTTTCAGAACGAATACGCGTAATTGTTGGAAGAGTGTTTGGTGATAAGGTAAAACTTATATAACACTAAAACGGAGTCAGGTAATTATTGCGTAATATTTTAAGGTATGAATTATTCCCAACAATTCTATGGTGACCCCGACGTGATGAAAGAAAGGGAATAAAAAGGAAACCGACGACCAAAAGTAAGGAAAAGGGTCCGGGACCCGATGTCCACACCAGGTGACGACCTGAGGCGCGAGGCAGCCAGACTTCTCACTTTCTCCTCTCGGTGATCACCACGAAATAGAGGTAAGCAGAATCCTTTTAAAAGCTGCATTTTATTGTTTTATTGAGGAGAGGAGTGTTGAAGTATAAAAGAGTAAGGTGTAAAATCTGGGATTTACTTACTCCGTTAAATACGATTTAAAATCTGGGATTTGCGTATTCAACGCAATTGTGTGGACTAGTGCGTTATAAAATCTCTGGGAGTTACGTACTAATAACGAGGTATAAAATCTGGGATTTACTCGTTAATAGGTAGTGAGGTATAAAATCTGGGATTTACTCACTCCACCGTAAGGTTTAAAATCTGGGATTTACTTACGGCCGTTTCGATCTTCGTCGTGTCAAATAAATTATCGCAGGTGTTTGACTTTGTCCACCACCCTAAAATAAACGAATTTGTGCGTAAAACAGAGTGTCTGTTGTGAGTGTGACTGAGAAAGGCGATACGCTCTGTTCAGTTGGTTGTCGGGACGCACATGAGTGGATTAAACAAATGGCGGGAAAGTCGAATGAGAGGGTTATCGGGTCGGAAGAAAGAGTGGAAAGAAGCAAGGTTTGGAGTGAAATTACGGATCATTACGCAAGGTTGGAATTACAGGTTTTGAGTGGCATTGATAAGCGGAAGATGAAGAAGGATAAAGAGAAGCATAGAAAGGCATTTATGAATGGAGAAAATGCTCAAGAAGGATTTGAGGAAGTGTAACGAAGGAGCAACAGTGCAGAATGAAGAGGCAACCATGTTGAAAGAAGTGGAGAATGTGGGAACATTGAAGGCAAAAGGGAGGTGCAAGGAAAGAATAGAGGACGAGCTCAAAGTCCTCTCCGTGTGGGAAACTCAAAGAAAAAGAAGGTTCGAGCAAAGTGAACGAGAAGGCGAAGAGGAAGCAAGCATGAAGAGAGCAAGAAAAGTCTACTCTGGCAACGCTGAAAATCAAGCCAGAAGAGGAAATCACACGTTTGGCCCTTCGCACAGAGCAAAGAGGAGCTGAGAATGTAGGGCTTGGAAATTTTTGGGCGTGTGAGACGAACGTCGATAAGCGAGGGAATTGTTTGTGAATAGCTGACCGTTTATTGTGCAAAATCGGAAAAACCTAGAAGTTTTTTAACATGAGGAGTGCGGCCCTTCGGTGGCCCCTATTTGCAACATGGGGTCCTCGACGGCATCCGCTGGGTTTTTGCCCAAATTATAAGGGAAGGTTGTAATTGCAGCTGGGAATATTCCAGCCTTTCCTTTGTACTATTTAGGATAGAAGTTTGAAATGGAATCTCAATAGAGATAAAATTAGACTATTGAGCTAAATTCAAAATAAGAACGCTCTTAAAAGAAAATGAGAGAATGGCTAAAAGAGAAAGAAAATAGTTAATGTTTTGAAAAAGGAAAAGATCAACTGTTGATAAATAGCTATTTGAAAACAAACTTAACAGATTTATTTTAAGCAAAGAGCTAGTATATTTGATAAAAAGAAAATTAGATTGTTAGAAAAGTTCTTCATTCAAGAATAGATATTGTTCATAATATTATTTGAAAGTAAATTCTGAATTCAGGTGAAAAATGACCAACTTGTAGATGTATCGAGCTAATAAGAAACAAATAATAATATTTACTCCAAGTAAGTAGAGTAATCTGATGTATTAATCTTTGAACTAGTTCTTAACATTCAAAGTAAGATGGAGAAAATTATTCGGCTAGATTTAAAAGAGTATTACGTTATAAAATTTACAATGAAGAAGGTGATTCAGAAATAGAGAAATGTCATTATTGGCAGATTTAAAGAGAAAAGGAATCACACATAATGACATAATGTATAGATTGACTAAATTAGATTTTGAAGTACATGGCAAAATACTATAAGAACGGTCAGAAAGACTTCCCATTAATTTTTGGGAACGATAATAGATATCAATACAAGTCTTATAGATAAAGATAGGTCCAAATGTTGGTTAAGCAAACTCCTGTTGAGGAAGGAGCAGCGGTTTGGTATATGTCACAAAATGAATAAATATTAATAGCTGATGAAAAATCAGTTTTAGCAGACGTTAGAGCAATTCTAAACCTTGCCGCTTTTTAAGAATGGCAGGAATAGTTTAAACTAGCGAAATAAGTTGTTACAAGGAGTGTATAAATAATGATCACAAATCAAAAGTTGGGATTAAAAAACCGTTCTAAAATTCACATGGAAGCAGATAATTCTACCAACCTGGAGTGAAATACAAATGGATGTTTTTTAGTGCACGAAAAAACATTCTTTGTTCTCCTCTGGACTGTTGAATTATCCTCCATTATAAATTATATGATGTCAATTGGAAAGGTATATTTATATTAACAGCGCTAGTTGAAATCATGATCAGAATTAACAAATTGAATTGAATGCTATAAGAGGTAGTGTTTTAAGTGTTAAAGAATAGCATAGAAGCCATAGTGGAATAAAAGAAGAAAGTTAAAACATTTTGTGAAGTAAATTGATCCTAAAGAATCAGATTCTTACTGAAATAAAGTACTGTAGCAAGCACACCAAATGTTAAAATGCTTATTTCATCCACACTTTGTGAGACAGTGGAAGTGTCGAATGTAACCTGATGTCCATTTGATCACAGGAGCTGTCCCTTACAATGTGTGGAAGGAAAACAAGGTGTTATCTATAAACAGTATGGGGGAGCAAAATTGAGTTGAAAGGAAGGTAAACAGTAATAAAAGTTTATGACCACAGTTCATCTGGAAGGAAGCTGGATAATTGTAAAACTTTTTGACAACTGGTATGTCTGTAAGAGGTAAGAGTAACATGAAACAATTTAGACTTGAATGGGTTTTGAATAAGAAAAGATCTAATTCTTTAAAAGAGTATTGTTGTCCCTAAATACTCTCCCATGCAAATGAAAAACTTTGCCTGGGTAAAAAAGTCAGATTTTGACTTATGTGGACAACACACTGTGATATGGAAAATTTAAATTTGAAATAGAAATTTAAATTAATTAGAAAAATTTACCCAAAAGATACCCTAGGCCTATTGAGATACTAAATTTGACTAAAAACAATTAATTGAATAGTATATAATTGAGTAGTGGAATCGTAATTTTTGGATCACGTGTTGATGAATCTTCAACAGTGACCCAACGGTGAAAAGACATTTTTGTCAGCTCTAAAGAAATTCCAAAACAAAGACAAATTCATTCCATTTTTGTAATCTTGAGTGGAACATTGCGCGATATAGTAATGCCACTGCAAAACTCAATTAACTGATTAAAATGGGAGCTGACAAAAAATTGATCATAAGCAAATATTGACATTTGCCAAGTGGAAATTATTATACTGGGAGAATTGTAACTCTGTAACTTTGGGTTGATTGCGGAACGTAAACTGTTTTTGATACGGTAATAGTAACGGTAACACAAGTTAAAACAATTACTGGATGTAATCAAACTACCGAATGCATTAGTCATTTGTAAATGTGAAGCCCAAATTAATGGCCTTGATAACATGTCAATCGGGAACAGGCTAGCAGATGAAGCAGCCAAGATGGCGGTTATAAATCAACGCAATACAGCTAAAATACACCTATTAGCTGAAACTGAACCGCAACGACTAATAGATAAAAAACTTAAAGACTTTAAAACATAGTATCGCAAACAGGAAAGCAAAAATGGGCAATGAAAGGTTTCTACCAAACTTATTGATCTTATGGGTAGCTGAATTGAGCCACATGATTGTCAAGTGTCTACAGGGGGGAGGACTGAGTTGGTTAATAATTAGTTAATAGACACTATGACAATTGTGGCCCAATGGCTGTAATTTAATTCATACTTGAAATTTTTTTAATTCAATTCATACTTGAGATGTTTTTTTTTTTTTAATTCACCAACTGAACTATTTCATACATTGCACATGGATTACATTGAGTTAAATAGAGCATTGGGGAAAAGATATTGCTTGGTGATAATAGATATATTTTCTAGATTAGTAAAGATTTTTCGTAACGCACATGAGGACGAAAAAACAGTTATTGCATGTACAGACCCCAGTCTGCCGGACTATTGGAAAAGACAAAAGGACAAATTAGTAACAGACTGATGCAGAAGGAAAGACTTTGCCACCTTTTAGACTTCCAGGTTTAACTCCAGGACCTGTTAAAGGTTCTGGCAGCATTCCAGCTCACATAAAGAAACAGTTTGCTCTAAGACAAGTTCGAGACAACAATGATCTGCCAGAATGTTCCGATCCATAGACTCTCAAGGTGCGGGTCGGAGACTTGGTGTTCCTGAAAGTGTTGCAGTGTGCCAGGTGGGACAGTGAACGCTGGGACGGTCCTTAAGAGATGGTTGGCGTCAGCCCGACTGCAGTGAAAGTCTCCGGAGGCACTGGGTGAATTCGTCAGTCCCAGTACAAGCTTTTCCGGTTGCCAGAAGGACCTAGCGACGCCAGTCCACCAGGCCCTGATTCCTAATGTCCCGACCTCACCTAAAGTCATCAAGAGCGGCGGAAGGGTTTTCCGCTCTGCTGGCAGTCTGTCCGCTCCTACGAAAGACCACAGCCTGTCACTCCAGGGGGCCAAGTCTCCATCAAAGTAATCAGAAGAAGGCCCCTGGTCCAGCCGCGTTGGGAAGGCCCCTACAAGGGCTGTCCGAAATGGGAAAGCAACTACCAGCAGTCAACTAGACGCAGGTCTTCTCTTGCATAGCAGTGACGACAACGGGTGTTGTGGTTAAAGAATAGGTGTTCACGGCTCAGTGTTTTTACGCATCAGAGCAACGGGCACCTGACCACAACCCCGCTACGTTAGACAACAAGGTGTTCTTACGGCCCAGCGCCCGGCACCCTACTAGACCTCCTAGACGTCGTTGAGGATAACACTGCACCCGAAGAAAAGACAGACTGGTGCACCTACACACACCCAACATACACTAAAGGTTCTATTAGCGATGATGTAACTACTTGTGTGTAAATGCTAACAGATGAACTAATGGTTTATGAAGGATTAACCGAAACGCATTGTCAAGAGTTCTAGATAGTGCTATGTACATACATTTATAGGAAAATGAAGAAAAAAAAAAAAAAAAAAAAAAAAAAGGGAAAAACAGCGTATAATGAGAGTTTGGTTTCCATTTTTTCCTTTGACTGTGTTTTAAATTTAATAAACAGGGGGGAAATGTTAGGGAAATATTAGGAAGGAAAAGGGAATTGCATTTATTTTAGCTAGGGGTTTTATTAAATTGTAACCCATGAAGTTTGATGTTTTATATTGATTTACATGAGTAAGTTGTCCTGCTCTACACTTTTGCCTGGGGAAAAAGGTCACAAGTCACATACCAAAGTGGAAGGGGGGGGTGATGAGCTGGCCACTCATGACCTCCCCTGGGGATAAAGTTTACAGAACAGATGTTGCTTCAAACAAATGGTGTTCCTTGAACCACTCAACCGCTCAAAGGGGAAAAAACACATGTGACTGAGAAGGACTTGGAAAAGGAGGATGACAACGTGGATGTGCCCCTTCGGGACATGGGTGTCTGAAGAAGACAATATGGATCTTTTCAATCAATATATCCTTTTGTTGTGGTGATTTACGATCAAATATTCATGCACTCATTAATCAATGTGGAAAATGTGATGATGACCTCAGTGGTCTGAGGTCATGAGAGGGAATGAAGGTAAAGTAATTTCAAAATAAGAGAAAACAGTGTTTTACCATGCATAACTTTAATTAACAGTCAAATGTAATGGCAGAGGCATTCCTACAAGTGTCAGGAAATAACATAACAGATGTGTGTGAAGGCACAATTACAGGACTTGCAGAACAAGCCCACAGTTAACCACAACAAGGGGGGCAGACGCTCCCTTTTGTCTCAAAAGGCGGGAAAACAACCCGGCTGTCCCACATACTGAGAGGGAGCCCCCGGAGATAAAGAGAGAAGACCCCGCCATCCTGCAGGGGAATTTAAACCAATCAGAGCAAGCTAAGAGTAACTGCAGGTATCACATAGCCAATCAATAGTCGATAGGAACATGTATTTGCATATTGTGTAGTATGAATCATTCTTGAGCAACTCGGGGTGTGTGCTTCTCCTGATAGACACAGGAGAGTACGAGGCTGTACTGAGAGGGACCTGAGACCCGAGTGCTGTATTAGATTTGCTTGTTAGGAATAAATCCACTCGTGTGTGAAAATGCCGGCTTCCTGACGCCTTTCTTTTCAGAACGAATACGCGTAATTGTTGGAAGAGTGTTTGGTGATAAGGTAAAACTTATATAACACTAAAACGGAGTCAGGTAATTATTGCGTAATATTTTAAGGTATGAATTATTCCCAACAATATACAGTTTCATTGCAAATCAGTATTATGGTGATCATACTAAATATTTTTTCTGTGCACATATGAGGTAAATATCGCTGCCATGAAGCCTCCATATAGTGACAGTTCTCTGCCCGCTTCACTGCCGTCACGCGACCGCAGCTCAGCTTTTGCTTGCCTCGTAGCTACCCGTGTTTTAAATTACTGTAAATTTGATAGTATGTCGTCATAGGCAGTCACGAGTTTGTTGAGAAAAGTACTACTCTAAACAATGCTCGCTAGATTTGTGTGGTGTTTTTGTCTGTTTGAGCAGCATTTGATAGGCTCCACGTTAACAAATATGTGACAAAGTCATTTCCTTTCATTTTCTGATTCGTTCACCGCATAGTCATTACTGGAAAATCAAGTTAGCAGCAAGCTAGGTCAAGAACCGGAGGACCGAGTCACTGAACGGGAAGTGACAAAACTCAGTCTTGCCCCCCTGCCTGCACGCTGGCTGCTGATTGGCCACACGTGGACGTGAGTGACAAACGCCCTGATTCTGTTTCCGCTCCCTCCCCTGCCCGCGATGAGGCTGGCGTCTGATTGGTCGTGTGCGATGTCAGAAGACGCTGCCGCTTGCTCAACGCCCTCCCACGCAGCGAACAAGCACCACCTTCATAGAACGAATCAGTGCAGATGATGATTAGTTCGGTCTCGTTCACCAAAACAATTCGTTCAAAAAGAACGAATCGTTCGCGACCGATACAACACTAGCAGGTGACAATGTTTTTTTTGGGTAACCTATTGTGGTTCCTCGGTTTTATTCTCATTATTATAGTTATTCTTTTTTCCCGCAGCCTCTTTGAGCTCAATTTGACCCCCTTAGAATGCTTCAAAATGCACCAAAATCGGCAGGCAGGTTAAGACAGGTGCAAGCTTTGATACCGTGTAAAGACAAATTCCAAATACACTATGTAACGCCCCCTAGCAGTCATTCTTTGTCCGGCCAATGCTTTGAGCCCTACTTAGACCCCCTCAGAATGCTTCAAAACTCACCAAACTCAACAGCCAGGTGTTTTGTACCAGGTCATTTGGTAAATGAATTGAGGCACATGCCTATTCCCTTTTAACATGGGATTATTTTTTTTTTCGGGAGCCCCAGCTGTAACATGGATGTGGAGTGTCCCATTCATGACAAAAATATAGGTATAAATATGAAAAAGCTTAAAAAATGCAGAATCTAAAGATAGTCATGGGTTTAAGTCGGAGGTCGGGAACCTTTTTGACCAAGAGAGCCAAAACACCCAACATATTTTAAAAAGAGCACCGTTTCTTTCTTGAACTCATTTGAATGCATCATCCGGGAGGCAGAGCGTGGTCACACTCTGCTTTTACAAGTAGTCGCAGGGTTGCGAAAGAAATCTTGAGAAAACGAAAAAGTATACTCTTTAGTTAGAATGTTACAATCAATGCACACTCAATATTTGGAAGATGTTGCCTCTTGGAGAGGCTGTTTAGTAAGTCTCAAGTTTCTTGCAGTGATCCACCGTTATCTTTGCCCATTCCTCATGGCCAAAGGCCTTCAGTTCATTAACATTTTTGGGCTTGCGTGCTGCAACTGCCTTCGTCAAGTACCACCAGAGATTTTCAATGGGATTTAAGTCTAGTAATTTCGATGGTCACTCCAGAATCTTCCAGCACATCTTTTGTAACCAAGATGTGGTAGATATTGAGGTATGCTTAGGATCATTGTCCTGTTGGAAGGTCCAACCTCACCCAAGCCTCAACTTTGTCAATGAGTGCATGACATTTGCATCCAAGATCTCCTGGTATTGAACTGAATTCATAATACCTTGCACACGCTGAAGATTCCCTGTAGCTGAAGAAGTAAAACAGCCCCCAGTGCATGAAGGCCCCCCCCCACCCCCACTGTGCTTCACAGTATATAGGTTGTTCTTTTCTTCTCAATATGTCATTTGGGGACATTCTTGGGTCACTTCCTTTTCAGCAGAGGAGGGTAGAGTAGACAAAAATTTGACCCGAGTAGCGCTACTTCAAAATAATATCACTCAAGTAAAAGTTATCGTCTCAAAAACATGTACTGAAGTACAAGTGAAAAAGTATTTGGTGAAAAAAATACTCAAGTCATGATTAAAATTGTGACTGCTTACATTTTTGTTTGATTATTTTTAAATTGATAAATTATAAAAATAAAATAAATAAATAAAATTTCCACTGCTTGCGCCTGAAGGATGAGGGCGTGTCAATGCACGATGACTAACAGCCAATCGGTGCATCGTTGTCATTGGAATGACAGCTCAGAATGCATCTGAACATTCCACGTGAACTGTCTGCTTTCTTAAAGGGGAATGAACATAGCCGAACAACACAACGTCAAAGCGGGATAAAAAGACTACATTTTCTTGTTTTATTAAATTACCGAATTTACCGACATGGTCAAAATTACGTCGGTCATCGTGAAGAATTTCGGTGACGGTAAATTTTCGGTTTACCGCCCTGCTCTAGTAGGTCACAAGGCTGTCTCGGGTGTAGATTGCTGGGAGCGGAGCTGGGGAGCTGACGTGGGATGAGGAGGCTCGGAGGAGAGGCAGGCGTGTAATCCGACGAGGGGCGCGCAGAAGGCAGGACCTGGGACGAAAGCAATGTAGTCGTAAGCCGGAGATCAAAAGATAGCAAATACAAGGCGAGATACAACTGACGTGTGAAGCAGACAAGTTGATCGGGCGACGAGGTGGCAGTGTCCACTGGCTTTTATGGATGGCTGATTGGCATTGCCAGCACCTGTGGCCGCTCCACCCGTCTGTCGTCCAACCTACAATCAGTAAAAACATGCACACCTGCCGGAGGTGGGCAGGTCTCAGAAAGAAGGGGAAGAGGACCTAACAAAGAGGGGAAAAGGGGTAAAGTAACGGCGTTTTACTGCGAGGAGGAAACACCTACAGGATACTGCAGTCGTTCCTGCTCTCCAATGCATTAAACTTTAATGTTTTTGTTTGAGTTTGTTCTACACATGTAATTGTGGTTGTCAGCCCAAAACCCTCTAAATATATATTAAATGCATCTTACCAGATATAAAATGACTACTACATAATCTGTGGTAGTCGTTTGGAGCCCAGTTTTCTCGTCGAATTGCAGCAGTCAATCGCGGTCTCCTCTTCGGGTCTCTCGGAATACGGTAGAACTTCAAGTCTCTCCGTCTATCTTCTCTGTTTTTGCAACCGACCGCCACACACGACTTCACCATTTTGATTATTAATGTTAACGAGCAGAAAAACACGCCATAATAGGAGGAATTTACGAAGCGCTAATGCATTAACATGACTAGTATCCGGACAACATGGCACGGGGGCGTGGCTGTGACGTCACGTGAGTAGGGTCTATACAAATCTAGGACTCTGAAGCCTTCATAAATTATTCCAATAACAGTTTCTATTTGTAATACCATTGAGAAACGTATGTCATAACACAGTCCGTAAGGTTTAAAGTTTTTCTTTTAAATTTTACCAGCGTGAATGGTCTCTGAAGGGGTTACTTGGGGTGAGGGGAGAGGAAGACATTTAGGTATGTATGTAAGGAAAGCACTTTTTCAATTCTTTTAAAGAATTATTATTACTATATTGATACACAAATAAGGGTGGAGGCAAACTGTAGGTGATGTACATTTTTATACAGTAGATGGCAGTATGCACTAAAGTTCGCGATTAATTAAAAAAAAAAACGAACGTTAACGCGCATGCGCAGATAGCTATCCGATCGCGACCGTCTCTCACATGGCTGTACTACGTCACTTCCTTCGAAGGCTTTACGCTTATAAACGCAAGAGATTCGGACATTAAAATGAAATATTCTTCGATTTGTCTCTAGGTTGATTAATAATGTTTTTATATGTCTGACTCTACCACATAAATCACTCTTGAGGCATCGTGGCTCAAGTGGGGGCGGTGAACTACGCGCATGCGCAGAACCAATCGAGGCCTGCGGAAGATTTATTCATGATTAAATGAAGTATTAAGGTTATCTTTTGCTTGTACACATGCATTGCTTGGATCAGGGTGTACCTCACATGCCCTACCGATTTACTAATGCCGTCGAGTGTCTCATTTTGCATGTAGTTCTATATACGTGATATCTATGAGACGCATCCTACACTATTACCGTAGCACCGTGCAACGGCTGCAGTCAGTTGTGATTGTGTTCCATTGACTTCTTTCTCTCTCCCCCTCTGCCCTCCAAGTGGCCCAGGAGACTTTCTTTCCCATCATGCAATCCTGGTCGGAAATGCAAAGGATAACTACTGGCCTAGGTGGAACATTTTTTCTCCGTGATTTTTTTTGTTTGAGCGCGTCTCGTTTTTCCTCGATTTCATTCACATAACTAAACCGGAGCCTCGACGACGTATCCGGCATTAGCTACCTTAAGGACTCGAACATAAGTCGAGCTTCAAGTCATGGCACTTGTTGACGTTTTGCAGCCTACTTTAGCCTAGCCTAGCTGGCCAACTGCTAACAAAGCTGCAAGGCAAGTCGTCAAGCGTTCTCAATTCAAGTGTGGAAAATGACCGCAAAAACGACAACGGCTACAACAAAGTTCCAGGAGGAACTTTGTAGAGTTAAAGAGGAGCCCCCACGTCACCAACACTCGACTGTGTGCAAAATAATGCACGCAAAGGTTGTTCTTTACAGACTAGAAGGTTGGTTGGTTCACTTTCGATGATACGTATAGGCTACTGTACATGACAGACAGATGACATCGCCCCGTCGCAGTGATATGGAGGACCAGGAGTGCAAACATTAAATAAATAAATACACAATTAATATTTTATGTGTCATTAAAATGCTTCTTTTTAAAATATTTATTTCATTTTTTTATTATTATTATTTCAATGTTTATTTAAATGTTTAAACATTCCAACATTTATTTCCGTTTTTTATTTGTTTTTTATGTATTTATTTCGAAATTATTATTTTTTGTTTATTTCATTCTTGCACTCTTGTTCCCCTTGTAATGCATGAAATAATTTGATCTGTCATTGGCTCATGAAACTCTGTGGGCGGGGTGAACTACGCGGGGTTTGAGTTGAGTTGCTCTCTCCGTCCCATTGTGCCAGCGATTGCTAAGATTCTGCATAAGTTTAGGTTCAATGGGTTAGAATTGAGAACCCAGTTCACAGATTTATTTTCACTAGTGATGCACGATAATACATTTTTCAACCGATACCGATAATTTCCTCCTCGTTCCAACCGATAACCGATAATGTCAAGCAGGCCCGGATCTAGGTTGACCCACCAGAGTGGGCACTAAGAAAACTTGAGGGGGCACCCACAATGCAGGTTTTTTTTTTTTTACCCTCTGCATTTCTCTGGGTTTGGGACCGGCGCAATTAGGACACTGGCTTGTGTCCCGTTGAGGCTGCATTAATTATTTAATTTTTTCTTCATCTATCTACTTATTTTCGCAGTCGGCATGATGTTATGATGACGTCATCTCGCATGGCAACGTGTCGCCATTTTGAGATGGGGGCACGCACAGGTAAACAGCCGTAGACAAACGCTGTCTGAAATTCATAATTTTCAGCTGTGTTTTGCGTCTTTTTTCATAAAAACGTCTTAAACATCACTTATTATTATCACGAGTCACTGCCGACAGACGCGAGGAGGCAATACTACTTAAAATTAGCGTGTATTGGCCTGCAAATCTGCACATACAAAGTTGCAGCTGATAGCCGAATAAACAATCCAAAGGAATTGTCTGCAGTGGAGTTCGGAAACATCTACAACTACCTCATAAAGAATTGTGGGATTGCCTGTGAAGACAGCAATGAGAGAGGATGTATCCGCATGTCAGTGGAAATTAAACACGCCAAGTTTTGGCTAAAAGACAACTTATTCTCCGTCAATTCTTCCTACGAATGCAACGTTGAGCTGCAACCACCTCAACACAAAATATGCACAATATATGAAATTGCATATGTACTGCACTATCTGTAGCAAACTGCATATGAAAATATGAATAAACAATTAGCAGAGCGCCCGAGACGCCATTTTGCCGACCCTCTAACTCGTGGGTAATTAGCATATCACAAGTTTCATGCTAAGTGAATCTCTCACTTTTTTTGCACTGAAATACACACAGTTCACATATTTACGTTTTTAAACACATTTAAACAATAAATACCGGCGATGCAACTTCAAATTCAAGGCAAAGTGGTCACAGAGACGGCGCATACTGACTGCGGCCGTCGTCGTCTGATTCTCTACTGAACAATGTCACCTCCGTGTTGCAGTTTCATTCAAATAAAGTGCGCATGAGATGCAGTAAATTAAGGCGTCCACTAGATTATGCTAATAAGACGTAAAAGAAACTCAGGTATTCAATCACAAAACCCATCAATCTTTTATGCATAACAGAACACCGTCATTTTGATTGGGTGGGCACGACTCACGTCTGGGTGGGCCGTGCCCACCCTGGCCCCCCCATACATCCGGCCCCGATGTCAAGCCGATGATTCTATTAAAAGGTTTATGTAAAATTTTAAAGTATACACAAGATAAAATATTACTGTGCAAAAATATAACTTATTGCTCTTTTTTCAGTATCAAATGTGAACAAGTAGTAAATTCCAACATCTAAATAATGACAGATTGTCTGACATTGTGTAATGGTAAACTTCTGGCAACAATTACTTACAGAGTAAATACCCAAGTTGCACTAAAATGCCTTTAAAGGTAAGCCATTCCTAACATATTACAACACTGCAAAAACACACCTCCTTAAAACTAGTTCAATTCCCTTGTTTTCAGTGGAAATCTACTGGAAATAAGTTAAATTATCTTCCTGTGCTTCAAGTGTATTTCACACAGATTTCTTTATGGAAAATAGCTGACAGTAAGCTTAACAGCCTTATTTTTAGCAATTAATTATTATACTTAATCCTAAAAAAACGTGTTTGTCAGAAATATTCTTTATTCAAGAATAAGTATGGTTCAAAACATTATTTGAAAGCATGTTTTTCTCTTGGCGAAAATTTTATTTTTAGATGTATTGGCCTAATATGAACAAATGGCAATATTTAACTACTTCAAGTGGAATAGTCTGGCGCATTCATCTGTTAACTAGTCTTTAACACTCAAAACAAGATGGGGAAAATTATTTGAATAGATTTAAGAACAATGATCTGATTAGAACGTCATAAATTTACAGCGTACTGAATGCATTACTGACTGGCTGACTTCTTGTGGCAGTGGTTTGGTGCATGTTGAAATTATTATCTAACCACTGTGCCGTCATGCTTACTTGACATCACTTGTCCAAATGTCCGTGGTGATATTGATTTGATCGGCATGTTTTTCACGAAGAATGGTGGTCGTAAAAACTGCGTCTTTTTTTATCCGGGGCTTTGGCTCTCATGTTCTTTCAGTAAAAAAAAAAAGTCTCTCGTTCGGCATCTCCTCCCGCCTGTGCCCTTCAGTCCATCCGGCCACCAAATTAGCACCCACGCCAGGCCCCTGTCTGGCCGTGCTGCTCGATGAGTTGAACTGGAAACTATTAGCGGCGGCAGCTACGTTCGTACTGGATATCCGCCCGCTACGGCTGGATCGCCGCGCCGTATTCAGGGCGTGGCTCTGCTCCAGACGGAGGCGCATGCCTAGCTTCCTACACGCCGTGGGGGAATGCTCGAGAAACCTGGGTGTTCGCCGGAAGTCCCGCTACCGAGGAACCAGGCTCGCCTAAGGCGAGGTGGCGGCGGCGGCGGCCCGCTGGACCGGCCAGAGCGGCAGGCTTCATTGGAAGAGGGCTACTTGTCGACTGTCGGTCTCGTGCCGGTGTTTAGCCTTAGATGTTGAGTTTACCACCCGCTTTGGGCTGCATTCTCTAACAACCCAACAAAATCAAGTCTAAATCAAGTATATAATTATCGGATTGCATTATCGATTGAATTTTTTAATATCTGGATTATCTGTGTGACGTCATATTTGCCATTATCGGCCGATAATTATCGTTAACCGATATTATCGTGCATTTTTAATTTTCACTATCAATAGATTACATTCAAAATGGAAACCGTGTTGGGTCTGACATTTTACAATGTTTTCAGCATTCATTTCCGTACGGAAAAGCCGTTCATTTGCTGCCTTACGCACATACACATATCTTGGGCTCTTTTATGCTTTTATTCCTTTTTAATGTATTTGATGAGACTGTTTTGTTTGAGTTCTTCCTGATTTTAATGTGATGTCAAGCACTATGAATTACTTTGTGTTGGAATGGATGACAACAAAACGTGAATAAAAAAATGGCAAAGAGGAAATTCCTTCAACAGAAAGCAACTTTGAGGACACAAGTTTGCAAATAAAGAAATGAGATTTGATCCGTGTTGTTTGTGGTCTTGGTCTTTTAGATCTATATGTCAGCCAAGCCCATCGTCCTGAGCCCCAGGTGTCTGCATGCATCAAAGAGGAAGAAGAGGAAGAGTCACCATACATCAAGGAAGAGGAGGACTTCGTACCCATTAAAGGTCATCCCAAGTGGTGCTTTTTTCCCTCTTCAAATGAGACAGAAATCAAATATGGTACCTTCTCATAAGTACAGAAATGTGTTTCAGACTAGGTCTATACTAAAACATATCATTTTTGTAATACGGACAATTTTTTATACCTGTCCGCACTATGTTTAAGGTGCGTTTATAAACACCACTCTCCTGCAAAGGACGCCTGCGCAAAAAGGAGCAGCCTCCTGTGTGATGTCATTGTCCGCGCGGGTCACCTCTGACCTGAAAGCTTATCATTTTTCGGCGTTGTTCGATGTCTTCTGCAGACATATTCGGCATAAAATTTATAAGCTCTTTCAGTTGTAAAAAGAGGAGCAGGAAAGCCTCGTCTTCACCATTCGCCTCCATTGTTTACAATGCCATAATGCATAATGGCGATAGCGAGCTCCTTGACGTCACTTCTTTTGTGTCCAATGGCGTACCGCACGCAGGCTATTTTTAGACCGTGACGTCGCATCGTAAAGCGGAAGTAAAGCCGAAGTGGGACATTACAGACCCGCCCTCGCATAGACACAACGCAATTAGTGCTACTTTTCGCCGGTAATCTTTCAAAAACGAACATGCCGATCACGCATTGCTTTTTTGGAACTTGTAGAAACGACTCTAGACATTACGACCATGAAGGATGTTTTCTTCATACGTTCCCGGAAACCAAAAACTCGGGAGGTAAAAAATGTGAAGACCGAATCAACTTGCGCGGACTTTAACACCAGCTCGGCGAATCCATTCACGTTTCATATGCAATAAACATTATGTTGGGTTGGTATGGTCTTTCAGAGGTCAAAGACGTAAGCCATTTTTATATTTTTACTTAATTTTTTTAGCGTAATGTTGTGCCGTACTGCTTCTGTCTGACAATGACCTGAAAAAAAATACAATTCTATCTGACTGCCACTGTTACCCTTTCTGTTATATATATATATATATATATATATATATATAAACTTTAGTAAGGGGGAAGTGTAAATAAATTATAGGATTAAGATGTGTTATCAATGAAAAAATTAAAAGTGTTCGTTGGCTGTCACTGAGTAGCATTTGCGATCGCTACACAAAGCTAACTAAATTACCCCCAAGAACGGTAAGAGACGTAGGACAACCAGAGGATATATAACAAAGACAGGGCTGATGGTAAAGGATAGCTTGTTGAAATCGGAGAATGTCATTGTCAGTCACGTCGATTAAAAAAAAAGCTAAAGCTATGCTTAGGTCGGCTTGTTTCTTTCGTCTTTTTCAGCCTTCGACACTAAAACCATCTCTTTAACTGAACATTTTTATGTTCTTCCACATCTATGCCAGTCAATTTGGCACCAGGCACATCATTTTTGGAGAGAATTGGTCGGGGGTAGCTCTGTAAACATCTCCTTCGTACACGATTTCCATTTATTTCCTATTAGGGACAAACCGTGACTTGTCCTTGCTTAGCAACAGTAGCTAATGTCATGAATATTAATGAGCGGAAGTGACGTGTTGCTTGCTGTACGCCATTATAAAACTGATATCCGTGTTACCTCCAATGATGACTCGACTTTCGGTTTGACTTGGTACAAGTTTTATTTTAGGCTTCTGCATTGCAGAAAACAACTTATCACACAATAGGTTTGTGTGTTTATTTAACCGCCCAATGTCCTTCATAGAGAGCCTTAAGTAACAAGACTGATGATGCTCCCCTTTTTTTGTAAGGCAGTCTGCCAGTTGATTTTTGGTTTATGACCGTATCACTTGTTGAACCCTTTTGGTTTGTATGACAGGATTTCCCCTACATACACTGGACAAATGCCACTTTTAAAACGAGTAAAAAATGACTTGAAATGAGATAAGATTAGCTTAAAACAAGTAAGAAAATTCTGCCAATTGAACAAGCAATTTTTGTCTTGGTAAGAATTCTTAAAGCTGTAGTGTGAACTAATTTCTTCACATGCCAAATACAGTCAAAAGTAAAGTAATTAAACATTGTCCACCAAATAAAGCATGAAAAAATAATTTATATGTTGTATATTTCACAAAATAATCGCGTTTCCGAAGTTCGAGCCTGAAAGGGGACGAACCCGGAAGTGATACGTCACACCGGGAACAGCGTTGGCAGCTCCATACATACTGCCACCATACAAAGCCCTACAAACTATGATTCAAACAGCGATATAAGCGGTAGACCGAGCGCAAGGGAGGAGATCCAAGTTTTTAAAGAGTTGGAGGAAGAAGAGGAGCTTGGAATTTTATGTTGGATCTAACATGTATTAGCCAGACGCTAATCAGAATGCAAACATTGTGCCTAGACTACCTGACATGGAATGGATACAAGACCCATCGAGATTACAACATTGGTAAGATATAGGCTGTTATTATTTTTATGATTTGAAGATGCAGGCATTTGCACATAATTTTATGTTTTTGTCTATCTGATGACATTGTTAAAAAAAATAATAATCAGACCTCATGTTCATTTTGGCAGAGCCGGCAGCTCTCGTGCATATAAAATAATAATATAAAAACGTTGGGGGGGAAAGAAGGAGATGAGTCTTCGACGGCTTTCTCCACTTTATTGTGGCAACAATAAGAAAACAAAATAATAGCGGACTGCCGCCACATTCGACCGCGAAGTTTTGCTTCTCGCCGATGTCCTCCTCGCCTCCCACTCCAGCGTCTCTTAAACGGATTGTGCATAGTGTCTTGCTATGAGCTTTTTGTTTACAAATGTATCGAACACACGACGCGCTGACAACCTAGTGTCTTTATTAACACATGGAGCAGTTCTTATGGAAAAGTTAGAACACAGCTCTCGGCAGGAATTGGCGTCTAATGGTGTGAGGAAATGTAGTTTTTTCACACAAGTGAACAGATTACAAAGCACCACATCAGTGTTGTCCCGAGACTACATTTCCCATGATTCACTGCGTGACCTGCGCGCTCGCTGATTCGCTGCGAGATTGACTCAATGGCTACGCTAAACCAACATGCTATTTGTCAGCTGTCAGCGGCTCTCATAAAACACAAACTAGAAGCCTATTACCGCGACGCCGACCCGTTTATATGCACATCCACACCCGTTTCCCGATTGACAGTGGATTAACCCTTTCGGACACGATCGTAGATGACGCACAATTTAAACACGCTTAACCTAGCGAACGCAACAACAACTATGATCGGGGATTGCCACGAGTTAACTTTTGGGTAACGTCGCTAGCTTATACTGTTCAATTCCACAACAGTAGGCAGCTATGCTTTGACAAAGTCATCAGTCATCTATCCAAAAATCACACTTACTTTTTGGCAAATCCTTGACCATAAGCAGACCGGTTAAGGATGCAGGCATCTTCGAAGTGTTTGCAGCAGAGAACACTACTCGATGATGGCGTGAAATTCATTCGCTTCGTGCGAACGAAAGATTTCCATTTACGTGCCCTGCTATTCTTTGGCCACTCATACAACTTTTCGTTTGAGCGAGAACAAAACATCGCCACACACCGCCGTGGCATCTTACCGAGAAGCAATGCAACAAACAATACTGTTCTATGGTGGACTTCCCTCGCACGTCTAGGTGTGGCGTAATTTCCGAAGATTGCCGAAGAAAAGCATTTTCGTTGTCAAGGGCGTTGCTATGGGTTAAACAAAGAATCTGGAAGGGTTGCGTTAAAAAAAAAAAAATGAAAATATGCTTATAATTGTTTAGCCATTGATATTATTCAAAAACATGGTTGGCCAACCTTACTTCAAAGTTCCCCTTTAAAAAAAGACATTCATTCAGGATGAACCAGATCTTGAAACTAGTTCTTTTTCACTAGTTTTGAGAAATGTTTTGGCTTATGATAAGCTTAAAAAATAGTACAGTGGTACTTCGACATACGACGTAAAATTTGACACGCCATTTGTTTCTACATCCGACAAAATGCTCGAAATACGACGATTATTTGACTCGCCGTTTGTTTCTACATCCGACAAAATGCTCGAAATACGACGATTCATGACAGCGTGGCAATTTCATTGTTTCCCCGCAAGACTGATGCACGGCAGAATTTCTTGTGAGGGAAATCAACATGGGTTCCAAGAATGTTAAAGCAGGCGGCGAAAAAAGAAAAAAAGGTGAAGCTTACCATTGAAATGAAGATGGAATGATAGAAAAATATGAGCGTGGGATGCACGTCCGTGAACTGTTTGACAATACACCGATCTCTGTTCGCCAGTCTTTATAAGTTAAGTTGACAATTATTATTCTGGTACCATCTCCAAACAGATCGCCAACTTTGTCTGATTTTTAATCATTTTTTTTCCAGCTCTTGTGCATTCCGATTTTTATTCATATTGTATTTGTTTTGCTCTTTGTAATTGCTTTTTGCAATAGTAACAGCAGTATTTATTAAGGATTTTGTAAAATAGCGCTGGGCTGGATTGACTTGAAGAATAGATACCACTGCAGATAGTGCGGATCGAACAATAATGATGCACGTTCCGAATTTATCAGACCAAAACTTTCTCTTCATCAACGCGTTGCCTTTTTATCTTCTTACTATGGGAACGTAGGTCTTATTAGCTCTTGGTGGCCAAAATATGCCTGATCAGAAAAACAACAAATTGCAACTCTCCACCAGGGAGATCCAAAACACATAACATGCAAACAACCTGGCATTTTTAACAGATTTAGTGTAGGTTTTCGGGCTGTGGAACGAAATAATGGAATTATAATGTATTCTTATGGGAAAATCCTGCTCCACATACGACCATTTCGACTTACAAATAAGGTCTTGGAACGAATTAACTTCGTACGTAGAGGTACCACTGTACTTCTGGCTCATTTCAAACCCTATAACAAGCCAGTAATGCTTAAAATTAGTATTTCAGGCTTATTATGAGACTCACAATATGTCTCATAATAAGATTATGATACTTATATTTAGAATTACTGGCTTATTATGAGCATCATAACAAGCCTGTACTAATACGTTCTAGCTTTGCAGACCAAATATTTGGCTCCTAATCGTCATGTAACAAGCTGTTATTACTATTTCTTAGAATTGCAAGCTTATTATGTATTGTGTAAAGCCTGCAATGTAGCATTTTAGCCTTTAATGTTTTAACATATGAACTCATTTTAGCAAACATTTCCTAGTTGATTAAGAATAGCACACAATAATTTTAGGAAAGTTTATGCAGAAAAAAATCAAACATTGAGGTTTCAATTAATATAGGAAAATTTATGAAATTTAAAAACTAGGGCTGTCAAACGATTAAAATTTTTAATCAAGTTAATCACAGCTGAAAAATTAATTAATCGTAATTAATCGCAATTCAAACCAGCTCTAAAATATGTCATATTTTTCTGTAAATTATTGTTGGAATGGAAAGATAGGATAAGACGGATGTATACATTCAACATACTGGACATAAGTACTGTATTTGTTTATTATAACAATAAATCCACAAGATGGCATTAGCATAATAAACATTCATTCTGTGAAAGGGATCCACGGATAGACTTTTAATTCTTAAAAGATAAATGTGAGTACAAGTTATAGTAATTTTGATAGTTTGTATATTGTGACTAAATACTGCCATCTAGTGTATTTGTTGAGCTAAACGAAATGTTTCAATAGAGTTTGACCAAGTATTATTTTGCATAGCTATTTTGATTGGGAATGCCAGTTCTCTTTGCATTGAGCGCTTTTCTTTTTGTGACCTTTTTTTTTTTTTTTTGAGGGATAGGAATATTATTATTGTTGTGCTTTCACTATAGGATACTGTAGCGACTTAACTGTTCTTAACTGCCCAAATGCATGAGGGGAAGTTGTGCAACCATGACTCTCAGCGATGGCTGCAAATTGTTTGCCTGGTACACCAGACTCACCGCTGTTCCAGCTATTGAGTCTGGCCACCATTCAGCGAATACAATTTCCAGGGCGGAGCAAGCCACAGCAAACAGACAGCGGAGTGAACCAATCAGCGATGGGCAGACGTGACGTTAGTAAAACGACGAGGGCAGGACGAGGGACTTGCGCGCGAAAGGAAACATACGAGGAGAGCGGAGTTTATTCAACATGGCTAGCGCGAGACAGACTGTTGTCAATGACTCTTGTCGATGTGTTTTTGATATATTAAAACTGATTTTACCGTGGATTGGAACATATTCTCGGCTCTCCTGTTCACCATCTGTGTTGTTGTGGAGACGACTTCCGACGCGCAAGGGTGACGTTGCTCGTTAAGAACACGTCACGCAAATAAACGAATCTGATTTGTCGATTGATTTTGTACCTGCTCGAGAGGCCGTTAATGGGCTGGGTCCCAGACTTTTCTCTCAGTGTTTGAAAAATACAGGAAGAACAGTCTGGCCATGCCAGGGAAGCAAATTGTATATCTTCTCTGCGTTGTTTACAATACATGGTGTTAAGATAATCTCCTGTCATTCTTCCCTACATCACCTGCTACAGTATATATATTAATGGTTGAAGAGATGCCAAAGATTATACCAATAAATAGCGCGGCTCCAATGAATGCCTGTATCCACTCCACTCGCTTGTCTATGCCTCTTAGCTCTCAATATACAAAAAAACGGCGCCATTGTTGTCTGGTCGTGGCAATGCGTGAGTGGGTTGTTCCACGCATGCGTTTAATGTGTTAAATATTTGAACGTGATTAATCAAAAAATGTTTAAAAATTATTTTAAAAATTAATTAAATGGCTGTCAGCCAATATTTTTTATATTTTTGTCTTATTGTAACTCCAGTAAATGAATGCATTTCAACTTCCCACGTTCATTTTTAAGACAGTTTACAGTAGGCCTGAACGATATTGGAAAAAACTATTGCTACGATTTTTTGGGAGTTTGCGATATTATATTGCGATATTAAGAAAAAAAAATAAAAATTTAAAGAAATTTTCACTAGATGACTTGAATAGCTGTTTGGAAAGACTTTGGATGACTCACAATGACCAGTGTACAGTGATCCCTCATTTTTCGCAGTTAATGGGGACCACATCCCGCCGCAATAAGTGAAAAACGTTGATTGCAGTCAGGTGTGGCTTGTTTTAGCAGAAGCCTCATTGGTTCAACTGTCTCTGCTGGATCGGCTGGAACAAAAACCAGGACCCACAGTGGACTTTGAGGACTGGGTTGGAGACCCCTGTGTTAGACTAATGCAAACAATGATATGGTGTGTGTGAGAACGGTACCTATTCCCTTCAATAGTCAGGGGGCCAAAACTGACATTGTCACTGATGCGGCCATCTCAGGGTACAAGCTGACAACCTACTAAATATTAATATTTGACCCACTGGGATGTATTCTAGACTGGTTGTCAGCTTGGAAAATTTGATTTTGTCCATTTTATAATTATATCTTTAAAAGTGGCCAAAAGCGGAATTTATCCCTAAGTGTTTCCTTATTCTTCTTATCCCCTACTGTACTCTTGGACATACTTCCAATATAATCAGTCTTATGTGCAAATATAACCTTTGATAAATTGAATAATAAGCATAGCAAAGGAGTATTGCACCACAGGGGCACAGTTTTGTTACCTCAACTGTGCTGAGGCCTGAAGAAAGAGGTTCACTGGTGATCACAGAAGGTGTTTTCATAGGAATTCATTGACTAGATCAGGGGTGGGCAAACCAGTCCTCGAGGGTCGCAGTGGGTCCTGGTCTTTGTTCCAACTGATTCAGCACAGACAGTTGAACCAATGAGTTTTCAGCAGAAACAAGAAGCACCTGACTGCAATCCACTGATTGCACTTTTAAGAAACCAGATTGGTGAAAGGCTGTCCCCATGATGGGTTTGAACAAAAACCCGCACCCACTGCGGCCCTTTGAGGAATGGTTTGCCCACCTCTGGACTAGATTCACTAATTTCTAATTTTCTACAAAAAAAACATCTCTCATTTCTAACTGTCTACAACAACAAACCAGGTCTCACCAAAAAGTGGCAGAAAAGGTAGGAAAACCTATATCTTGACTAGCTAAACATTATAGTATATTTAATAGGGCTGTCAAAATTATCGCGTTAACGGGCGATAATTAATTTTTTAAATTAATCACGTTAAAATATTTGACGCAATTAACGCACTAGGCCCGCTCAGACAGATTTAAATGTCAGTACAGTGAAAGGCCAACTTGTTAACTGTGTTTTATGGAGTTTTTCCGCCCTCTGCTGGCGCTTGGGTGTGACTTGCATATGTTATGTGGCGTAATGTCGCCCTCTGCTGGCGATTCAGTGCAGCTGATTATTTGGGTTTCGGCGCGCTTTTCTGACGTTATTATATGTCGACGCGAACTCACACTAATAGACAGTGCTCTTCAGACCAGCTAACGTCCGCATCCAGTATTCAGTGGCAGTTCTCATAGCCCCATCACACTGTTTGTGTCTAATACATGCATCGCTTGTGAGTTATATTCCTCCTTTGTTTATATTCATGAGCATTAGATAGTTATTGATGATGTGTATTTGAATTTGTTCACATATATGGTGAAATGCAGTTACATTGTTAGATGCTTGTGAGCTAATTGGCTAGTGCTACTGCTCAAATGGACACGTGTGTGCACATTTTATATTATTTTGTGATTTATGCAAGTTATTGACACATTGCCTTGTTATTTTCAGTTTTACAAAAATACAAGAAACGTGCTCCTGTCAAAAAGAGATGACTTCAGTAAAGCCCATGCAACTTTGCCACACCGTCTGATTTCTTTTTGGAACTTATGTTCGCTATCTGTCAATTTGTGTACTCACACACATTGAGGACAGAATAGGGCTACTAGTTTATTTTTTGATTGAAAATTTTACAAGTTTTATTAAAACGAAAACATTAAGAGGCGTTTTAATATAACATTTCTATAACTTGTACTAATATTAATCTTTTAAGAACTACAAGTCTTTCTATCCATGAATCACTTTAACAGAATGTTAATAATGTTAATGCCATCTTGGTAATTTATTGTTATAATAAACAAATACAGTCCTTATGTACCGTATGTTGAATGTATATATCCATCTTGTCTTTTCTTTCCATTCCAACAATAATTTACAGAAAAATATGGCATATTTTTTAGATGGTTTGAATTGCGATTAATTACGATTAATTAATTTTTAAGCTGTAATTAACGCGATTAAAAATTTTAATCGTTTGACAGCCCTAATATTTAAGTATATTTAAGCTCACGTGCCCTGGTAAAAACTACATATTGATGTGTACATGTGTACTGGGAATATTTATTTCTGCACAATACTAAATTCTACATTCTGCTAGATAAGTGTTGACCACCTTTATAGCATAGCAACTCAGCTCAAATAATCCATATTTTTGGTCTCCTAAAGAAGCAGGCTAAAGAAAAGATAATGATTCCCTTGCTTTTCGGATAAATTAACATGGAGACAGAAGGAACAGAAAGCTTAGAACCCCAAGATCAAATAGCACGAGGTATACATTGGCACAAATGTTTTATTTGGAAAGTACATTAAAGAAAAGCAGCTACAAAAACCACCTGAGGAAGGCCTGAATTGTATCAGAGTCAGAACAAGTGAAAGAGCAAAATACAAAGATGTAGAATATGCAGATGCTTTGGATCGAATCAAGGCATTCCTAGACACAGACAATATAAAATGGCACAAATCATGTTATGCTGCTTTTACCAATGTCACTTACATTTCTCGCCTTCAAAAGAGTTTTTTAAAAAGCAAGTACATCCTAGGAACCTACAAGCACCTTCTGCCCCCGCTCCACTAGACAATCAGTGTCTCCAGTCACTTGGGAAAATGTATCTTTTGTCAGAAAGAAACATAAAGAGACAAACTTCCCAACATCCAAGTCCTGAGAACATCTGAAAAGATTCTTCACCTAGCTCATCAAGACACAGAATTAGGACCAAGGCTTGCAGGAGTCCAAGACTTGATTGCCGAAGAGAGCAAGTACCATCTTATATGCTACAGGGCATTCTTAAGGAAATATCAGAGTATATCATCAGGAGGAAATTATCCATATTCCATTTATTTAAATAATGCAGCAGATGAGTTTAGAGCAGGACTTGCCAGAGGTCAAATATACTCAATGAGAACAGTTTGGGAAAGATACTATAAGTTGCTTGCAGACTTTGACTTGGATCCAGGAAGTTACAGACGTCAGTGTATTAAGGAAAAGCTTGACAGGTTGCTTGATGGAAAAGCAATAATGGTGCATTCACAAAAAAACAACTGATCCTATAATGAAATCTGAAATGAAGGCTGAGGATGCCATACTTAACATGAAGAAATCAACAAATAATGTACATGATGACACGCAAGAGGCAACCATGACTAGCTGTGGAACTGACAAGGTTGCTCAGATATTGAGTTGGCTGTACTGGGTGGCCTGCGATTGGCTGGCAACCAGTTCAGGGTGTCCCCTGCCTACTGCCCGTAGTTAGCTGGGATAGGCTCCAGCACCTCGCGACCCTCGTGAGGAAAAAGCGGCATGGTAAATGAATGAATGAATGAATGAATGTACTGGGTGGCATTGAAGATCAAGGCGGACATTATGGAGTGTCCAAGACATGATGTTATTGGAGGAATAGATCTGCATCATGCGGTAGAAGTTGTGCCTGAAAGTCTATACATGTTGTTACGACTCCTTTGTATTGGTGATGCTGACCTACAAAATGATAGTGAAGAAACTTTTAATTCAAAACTACTTAGCATTGCTTAAGACATTGTTTTCCTAGCTTCTGGTGGACGGAAACCAACACCAAAACACATTGGTATAGGAATAACTGTAACTTGGTTTCAGCGGCTCATCATTCAATGCAGAGACACAGATGTTCTGGTGTTGCTCCTTGTCTTTGCACAACATTTGAGGCCTGAAGTTTGGATGAAGGCAGGAACAGCCAACAAACCCTGTTTTCTGCCAAAATGTCATGTGACTCCTTACAGGAGTGCTGTCAGCATTGCTGCAGAGATTAAAGACGTGGGGGGTCAGCCTGTTCGTGCTCAGACCATACGCCGCCCGTCTCATCAGACCATAGGTCAAGGTTCCGGTCTGATGAGACGGCCGGGCGTTCGTGTGTACCGTCTTCAGAAGAGGTTTCCTCCTGGGGTGACAGCCATGCACACCAATTTGATGTACAGTGTGGCGTATGGTCTGAGCACTAACAGGCTGACCCCCCACGTCGTCAATCTCTGCAGCAATGCTGACAGCACTCATGTAATAAGTCACATGACATTTTGGAGGGAAAATGACTAGCAGTACTCAATTTGGACATTTAGTGATGTACGTTTTTTCATAGGGATGTACTCACTTTTGTTGCCAGGGGTTTAGATATTAATGGCTGTATTTTGAGTTATTTTGAGGGGGAAATAAATTAACTCTACTATATAAACTGCACACAGACTACATTTCATTGTATCAAAGTGTCGTTTTGTCAGTGTTGTCCCATGAAAAGATATACTTAAATATCTGCAGAAATGCGAGGGGTGTACTCACTTTTGTGATACACTGTGTATGTGTGTATATATATATAGATACATTTCATAATTATTGATCATAATCATATCAAATCAACATAATTGGATTGGATTTACAGTCAAGTATATGAATTAAGTCAAATAGGACCTAATGGTATAGGCTTAAATGGAATTCTAGATTTCCGTCTGGTCAATAAATGCTAAAAACATGTGCAGTGTTGTCCCATTTCTCAATACATGCCTGACACTTGGCACAAATCTTTCCCCTAGATGGGGGTACTGATTTGTAGAGGTTTTGAATTTGTATCTTATGTTTTCAAGCTGCTATTCATTTTATAAAGTGGTACACATTAGGCGGAAATTGATTTTTACATGTTCAAGCTCCATTTTCTCCTATGATGTAATAGGGATGTACATTCTGACAATTCTAAAGACATCCCAGAAGTGTCAGCTTTCATTTGATACCAAGTTTTTGTCTGTGGCCCTTGTGGTTCCCAAGATAATCACCATTTTCTGTAGTTATGTCGTGTTACACAAAATAACTTATTTTTTACCTAAAATAGCTCCTAAAAGTTACAAAACCCTTTTTTCAGCCTGACAACCACTCTAGAATTTGACCTGCGGGTCCCTTCTAACTAAACAAATAGGTTGTCATCTTGTACCCTGACATGGCAGCAAACGTCTTAACGGAAGCACTTTTTAGAATTGGCCCCCTGACTACAATACCCAGTCCACATTTTCCCTGTGGCCTAGCTAGCAGTCTGTAGTACACCCCCCTCTTGCAGTCAGTCTCTGCGCACCTCTTTTACCTTGGTTGTTTTGCGGTCAAGGTACTTCACCTCTCTAAAATAACGCTGCTACTTACGTAGCTAGTTAGCATGAAATGTATTGTGAAAGTCCTAGTAGAGTTAAGTGTGCACTCTTGTTATCACTATCTTTGGGGTGGGGTACTTCCTTCTGGAAAATCAGCTGTGTTTCACGTTTGATTATCATCAGAGGATAGTCATAATAATACACTAATAATAATCACTCAACCACCTTTATTGACCTCTAGCAGTCAGAGAAGAAGAGCAAAAAGGGTGACTGGGCAGAGAGACCGCTACATAAAAGGTCAGTAAGAGAGTAATGATTAAAAAGTGGAGAAAGCTGATGATTATATATAGCATAACACCCCCCCCCCCCCCCCCAACACACACACACGTACAGTACAGGCCAAAAGTTTGGACACAACTTCTCTAGGGCTGTCCCAAACGACTAATTTTCTCCCGATTAGTCAGCCGACTATTTTTACGATTAGTCGACTAATCTAATAATTATTTTTTTAATTTTTTAAACTAATTTAGCAATGAAATTTTTGTTGACGCTTATCAATTTAAAAAAAACATATTGGAACACTCAAATCATTTATTAAAGTACAAATAAACACGTAAATAACAATAATAAATCACAAATAAACAATGAGTTCAAATGCTGATAGAATTAACTAGTGTAGCATCCCGATTGAAAAGATGGTCTCTTAAACTGATGGTTTACAACTTTTATTCCATCCTTGATGTAAACACACCGTAAGAGCTACGGCGCACACAAATAAAGCAACACAATTAGAAATTAACAAAAACTTTTCACATTTTTCCTTCTAAACCTTATTTATATATCAATGAATTGCCTATATGAATTGCCTTTACCTTATTACCTTATCATTGACAATCTCTCCCTTGAGTGCAATCACTGTATATACTGTATATATTTATGACCTTTTAACCTTATATAATTTTCTATACCATAAAATAAACCATAACATGAAATAAACCTTTCAATTAGCATTAAGAACAATACTAATAGCACTTATAGGCCCATTGTCAATGAAACATTATTATTTAGTAAGGCGACAGCACCCTCTGGTGTACAAAAAATGAAAGAAAGAAAAAAAACCTTACAAACTGCGTGAAGGCGCTTGAGGTGTTTATTCACGGCTGACGTGCAGCTAAGCTTGGCACTGAAGAGACAGGACAGAAGAGTGTACTCTCCTTTGTTTCTTTGAAATAAGTCAATGTTTTGGACACTCTGGTGCGCTTTTTTTTGGCTTTGTGCCGCTTTCCCTGCTTGCAAACAGAGCATCCGACATTCTAACTTTCCACGCATATATTTTTTTAACCCTTCATTTACCGTCGACGGCATGTTGTGCTCGTCGACGGATTTACGTCATCGATGACGTCGACTACGTCGACTAGTCGGGACAGCTCTAAACTTCTCATTCGTGCGTTTTCTTTATTTTCATGACTATTTACATTGTAAATTCCAGTGTTGTGCATGAACGCGTTCAATGAACGATCGTTCATGAACACGTTCATATTTTGGGCGAACGTGAATTGAACGCATCATATTTCTGTCTCATGAACGTTACTGTGAACGCGCTCATTCTAGCGGCTGTGAGCGGTGCTCATAACTTCGTTCATGAGTTCATCACATTTAGAGCCTTACCGACAAAACTGCATATAAAGCCATAGGCTAAAAACACACAATAAATTTTTTTACCTTAATAGCGGAACATTATCCAACATGGCAACCCAAGCTGCCTGTCACGGCCGTATTGTTTAAGCAAATACGTCATCATAACAAGAGCAGCATGGACACAGAAGCTGGCAGCTCTCGAAACCCGGCCCGCTCAGAGCAACTTTCTACACAGTACCAGCATTTAAAAGAGTTTTACGAAAAAGTCAGTACCGACCCGGATGGCAAAAATATAAGAAGACCGTCCGTACGTCGGTAACGTCTTTAGCCAACCTTAAACGGCACATCGAAATAAAGCATGCGACAAGCCTTGCGAGGTATCTGCGACTGTACCTCGCGACTGCGAGCATGTGCGATTAAATAAAGAGACGGCAACGGTTGGCCAGAGCAGTACCTCTGCCACCCAAATACCGCTAACAGCATACCAGAGCGGCCCCGTTTTCTGTCTCTCCCAGCCGCAGCTAGACAATCTAGTTCTGCAGTATATTGTGGGAGACTCTTCAGCATCGGTGGTCAAATATTCAGGTAGGAAATGAACTGTGATTATTTTCTATAAGCTTTGGAAATAAATACAGTAAATAATAGTTTGCAACAATTTTTGGCGAACAAAAAGAACTGAACTACAAAAGTTCATTTTTTGGAACCATGAACTTTAGTTCAAAATTTTGAATTATGAACTATGAACTGAACAGTTCATTTTAAAATTTGTGAACTGCAATTTGAACTAGTTCATGTAGAAAATGAACTTTCCCAACACTGGTAAATTCTCACTGAAGGTAATCAAACTATCACTAACATGTGTGGGATTATAATATTCTAGTATGGCAGGTGGCACCAACGCACTGCAAATGGTCAACTGATTTCCCATACTGGTGCATACAGGCAAAACACTGTGACTTCACCTTTCCCACATGATTCTAAACAATTCTTTAAAAATATATATATTTAAAATATGTAGCATTACTGTTATAGTACACAACTTCATGTACAGTTGTGTAACTAATTATTGAACCCCCAAAGTAGATGGTGTTTTTGCAAGTTTGAAAGTCATTTTTCATCTTCTTTATAACCACATCAAATAATGACATGTCAAATGGAAAAATATAGCTGAAATAACAAAAATGCTTTTGGAAATATTAAATTTTTTTGGCCTTTCTGTGAATACTTCATTGACAAAATTATTCAAGTCCTCAGGTATGTATAACTTTAGTACTTAGTACAACATCCTTGTAAATTGCAACGTGCTGTAATTGGTCCTGTGAAAAATAATGAAAACCGGATATTTTCATGAATTTATAAAACCCCGCCGGGCGCCTCGGTCAGGATGTAAAAAGTGGACATTTCCAGGCAAAAGAAGATGTTTGGTTTCAGCCTGGGCGATATGCCAAAAATTGTTTTCGCAATAAAAATTTTCTTATCATTCGAGAATTGTTATGTTATTTTTTTTCTTTCAAATATGAAGTCTGATTTCACGGTTTCCCCCGCAAATTGTGGCGCAGCGCCACACAAAAATAAAAAGCGCCACTCCCTGCAAATGAGATTTTTTTTTAAGGCGGTTTCAAACTAGCGGCAGCTTCGTCTGAAAGGTTCAACTGCAACCTATTCATTGAGTATTGTAATGTCCGTAACAATGCACGGCCCCCTTAAGACTGGGGAGCTGTAACGTCTGGGCAAGCGAATTGGGAGAATGGGCAAGATAGCGGTCACAGGTCGTTGTAGCCCGCTTTTATTTGTTATTGTTTTTGTTTATTATTGTTGCTACAATAAAGTGGGTCGGACTTTTCGGCGAGAGTGAACGGTGGACGGCCGTCTTGGACGGAACAGCAAGCGTGAATGAATTCGCGCTTAGAGGCGCGGCCAAAAATGGAGCCTTGCTCCGCCGCACTAACGTCAACAACGCATCCAATGGCAGAGGGGCAGGCGTACTTATATTTGTGCTATCAGGCTGTTTAGGCCGACGGATACGTAATCATGGCTGACGAAACCTTGATAAATGAGTCCCCCCCCCCCCAAGTTTCGCGAGCTCTTGGACACTCGAAAAATGACTCTTACCTCTCCTCGTTAAGCTAAATGGTACCTCAATGTTCGTTTACGTTGAAATGTAGTTCAGGAATAACAACAAAAACTTTTCACCTTCTCACTGAAACTAGTAACTCCTTACACAGGTATTAGAATTTCTCCCTACTCCTTGAAATGGGTCCCTTAACAGAAGGACTATTATTGTTGTGGTGATAAAGTACTACTAATTTCAATTTCAATTTATCCAAACACACACACATTCATATTCACAATGTGTACATCATCTCCTCATGCTGAGCTAGGATCATGTCTGAGTTCGGTCTCCTTAAGAAGCTACTGAAAGCTTATAGCCAGGAGCCTGCATACATTAAGACAATCATAAGAAAAATTATAAGAGCAGTAAGGTAAAGGAAGTATAGTAAGAAATACTTCCCTAGAAGAGGAGAATTTATAACCTCGATATGTTGGAATTTTTATATATACTGATCAGAATGCTTTTCAGCATCGGTTTAAAGTTGGATATGGATTTCAACACTTTTAGCTTGTCGTCGAGCTCATTCCAAATTAGCGCCAAACAAAAGGGGGGAAAAAAAAGGACTGCGACACCCAAGTCGTACCATTGCTACGAGAAAAAAGCCCTATTATTACGAAGGGAAACGTAGCTGTAATTAGTTACGCACTGTCTGACTCCGATGCAGCCCACCGCCACAGCTTAAAAAAAATCCTAGGGGAAACCCTGGATTTATTTGATTTATTATTTATACTTCATTTGGGGACATTGTTGAGTCACTTCCTTTTCAGCAGAGGAGGATAGAGTACACAAAAAAATGGACTCAAGTAAGAGTAGCGTTACTTCAAAATATTAATCAAGTAAAAGTAATCATCAAAAAAAAAAAGTACTCAAGTACAAGTAAAAAGTATTTGGTGAAAAAAATACTCGTCATGATTAAAATTGTAACTTCTTATATTTAAAAAAAAAAATCAATATAAAATAATAAATCAATAAAAACAATTGCAGCTGCTTGCGCCTGAAGGATGTGGGCGTGTGAATGCACGATGACAGACAAATCGGTGCATTGTTGTCAAGGGAATGACAGCCCAAAATGCATCTTGTACGCGCGCATACATACACTCTCGCTCTTTCAGCCAGTCTAACCTCACGGCCTAGTAGCTGGATAGACGGTCCATAAAATACTAGTATGTCATTTGTCTTCTTGTGTCTTGCAGGTTTCAGCAAATATCTTAGTCCTGACGCTCAACAGCCAAAGAAAGAAGTACAACTTCCAATCAAAAAGGAGGAGGTAGAGCTGCCATACGTTAAAGAGGAAGACAATATCACCATGTTGACTGGTGAGCCCTTGAAGCGTGAGGATGTTCCGAGTGAGGTCAGCAGAGCAACGGAGCCTTCAAGCAGCAGCTCAACAGATGGATCGCAAGCACACATTTTCATCGCACCATCAGACAGAAATGGCGCCATGTCACACTCACCTTACAAAGATGATGGTCATAAGAAACCTCACCGTGGGAAAACCTTTGCTAGTAACTTTACTTGTCGTATGCATATGAGGAGCCACACAGGTGAAAATCTTCTTGTCTGCTCAGTTTGTGGTCAAATATTCACTCATAAGCACCACTTAGAATTACACACAAGAACCCACACTGTTGAAAAACCTTTTTCCTGCTCAGTTTGTGGAAAAAGATTCACTCAGAAGAGCACCTTAAAAACACACACAAGAACCCACACTGGTGAAAAACCTTTTTCCTGCTCAGTGTGTGGAAAAAGATTCACTCAGAATAGCACCTTAAACACACACACAAGAATCCACACTGGTGAAAAACCTTTTTCCTGCTCAGTTTGTGGTAAAGGATTCAGTCAAAAGAGTGCCTTAAAAGTACACACAAGAATCCACACTGTTGAAAAACCTTTTTCCTGTTCAGTTTGTGGTCAACAATTTACTCGAATTCACCACCTAAACGTACACACAAGAACCCACGCTGGTGAAAAACCTTTTTCCTGCTCAGTTTGTGGTCAAGGATTCAGCCATAAGGGTACCTTAAAAGTCCACAGAAGAACCCACACAGGTGAAAAACCTTTTTCTTGCTCAGTTTGTGGTCAAGGATTCAGCCATAAGGGTACCTTAAAACTCCACACAAGAATCCACACTGGTGAAAAACCTTTTTCCTGCTCAATTTGTGGTCACAGTTTCACTGAAAAGAAAGCTTTACAAACACACACAAGAACCCACACTGGTGAAAAACCTTTTTCCTGCACAGTTTGTGGTCAAGGATTCAGTCATAAGACAACCTTAAAAGCACACACAAGAACCCACACTGGCGAAAAACCTTTTTCCTGCTCAGTTTGTGGTCAAGGATTCACTCAAATGCAACATTTAAAAGTACACACAAGAACCCACACTGGTGAAAAGCCTTTTTCCTGTTCAGTTTGTGGTCAAAAATTCATTCGCAAGGATCGTATGAAGAGGCACGTGTGTATTTGTGTGAGAAGCAGTGGTCAATGACTGTTTTGCCTGTCATCGATGCCGCCTTCACGCCTTCATCAGATTGTGCTCGCAGGTCATTTGTAGTCTGTACAGTTTCCTCAAATCCTGTTGAGGATTGGCAGTATTGGTGCCTTACATGTGCTTTGTCCAAGTTGAGTCGCATTATTTATACAATAATCTCCCTCTTTCAAACTACACTTTTCACAGCTAATATTTGAAACAGTAGACCCCAAATTACAAAAATTGTAAATCATTCATCAACAATATAATTACCTAAATATGGAAAATTATGATTGGCTCACAAATCTTAGTTTGCTTTTTTTTTTTGCCGGGGGGGGGGGGGTATATATAATCTAAAAAGTTACTACTCTTGATTGACAGTGACAAATTACGACAGAGTATTGGGGCCAAATAAAGGTAGGGAAAAAAGGACTACGAAATTAAAGTTGTACTGTTGCTACAAGAAAAAAAGTATTATTACGTAGGGGTAATGTAGCTGAATAAGGGGCTATGCACTTTATGTTCATGTTCCTTAGCTGGGAGCTCCGACAAAGCATCAGTAACATTCTTCCATTGATTATAATTTGAGGTAGATGAGCTAAAAGTTAACGGATTTCCTTATTTTGGAAACTGATTCTAAAACACAGCCTCACGCGATTCTTTCATTATTGTTGACTTTAGTGGAGGCTGCAAAGCACTACAGAAAGTATGTGGCTGCTTATTCAGCTACATTACCCCGACATAACAGGACGACTTTTTTTCCTTGTAGTAACAGTACGACTATAGTCTCGTATTCCTCTTTTCTTTATTTTGCCCTAATACTTTGTCGTACAAATCGGACAATGATGATTAAAATGGTTTGAGCTTTTAATCATTCCGGCCCCCCTCAATGAAAATCTCTCGACTCTGCTTGGAATTTTAAAGTGCTTATACTTCACTGTGCTTGTTAATTTTATTTAAATATAAACAACTTTTTATTCAGTCCTAGCCTCCTCTTCCCTTTGTTCAGAACAAGCCTAATTATAATTATAATAACGCAGAACTAGGGTTGTAACTAAAACCGATACTTCGTTACCAAGTTGATTTTAAGATTCAGAAAATGTGACGGGACTGCCTTTTCTGCAATCCCCGAAGTATCACCAGTACTGACGCGACAGATCTGGATGTTTTTTTGTGTGTGTGTGTGTGTGGCATAAAAGGCCGAAGAAGTTGCCCGAAAAGCAGTCAATTACACCGCTAAAATGGTGGTTGTAAATGAGCGGTTATATGGCAACCCAAGCTGTGCTAAAGAACGAGAAAAGCAGTCAATGTATGCAACATGGCAGTGACATGTGCTTTTAGTTGTTTTTTTTTTTTTTTTTTGTATTTTACTTATTTTAGTTGAACCCTTTAACACCAACGCCTTTTCCCCAAATCTGCATACCTTTGATGTTGCCTTTATATTTCAAAGAGAAAAAAAAAATCAAAATTGCCAGATTGGGTCCCTTTTTTAGGACACCATAACCTTCATGTCCAAACCGTTGTTTTCTTCAACCAATTTTTATCAACATTTTAGACACAAAAAGACAAAAAACATTTTTGTCAAAATTTGTAACATTAATGTCCCATTGACAACGAAACATGCTCTACGAAACGTTTTTAAGCGTGATATTTATTCTACTTGTTAGAATAAACATTCAACAGAAAAAATGAGACTGAATAGTTTTATATTCGATAATTCAACAAAAAAGGCAGGTATGTGCAAAGGCAAGAGTGCAAAATAGTGGCTATATAACTCACTGGCCACTTTATTAGGTACACCATGCTAGTAACGGGTTGGACCCCCTTTTTCCTTCAGAACTGCCTCAATTCTTCATGGCATAGATTCAACAAGGTGCTGCAAGGGTGCATTCCTCAGAGAGTTTGGTCCATATTGACATGATGGCATCACACAGTTGGTGCAGATTTGTCGGCTGCACATCCACAATGCAAATCTCCCGTTCCACCACATCGTATTGCTCTATTGTGATTAAATGTGATTTTTATATATAATTTTATTTCCTATTTTAATTGTCTTGGTTTTTACGTTGTATTGATTTAAATGTGGTTTTTATGATCTTCGTGTAATGTAAAGCACTTTGAATTGCCTTGTGTTGAATTGTGCTATAAATTTGCCTTGCCTTGCCTATTGGATTGAAATCGGGGGACTGTGGAGGCCATTTGAGTACAGTGAACTCATTGTCATGTTCAAGGAATCCTCATTAGTACAGAAATGTTTTTCAGTCTAATATAGTATTTTTCATTCCTTTTACATCGTGGCGTTGCTTACTTAGTAGTCGTGCAATGGACTCGTCAGGTTGCACCATACTGCATCGATTGAAAGATTTCCTTCTATGTACAGTGGGGAGAACAAGTATTTGATACACAGTCAATGGGAAAACCCATTGGCAGTGTATCAAATACTTGTTCTCCCCACTGTAAATGATTTGCTTTGTTTGAAGTCATTACATTATGTACTGTATACATATATATGGCGGAAAACACTCAGGTGACTTGAAGTTCCGCTCTGAGACACCCAATTTGGCCAAATTTCAAAATTGTCCTTTATGCATGTGTGATCCATCATTGGAAAGCTTAAAATCTCAAATTTCTGGGGGAGGAAAAATTTTGAACAGGAGGGCATTTAAAAAAAAAACAAAACCACGAAACTCTAACTGGAGGTGAGAGCATAATTAAAGACGCCATGATTTTAAGATATTATCGCATACCCACCTTGTTTCGATCCAAAAACTCCATGTAGCATGTATCAACGGGTGTCAAGACACAGCTGTGAATGGCCACAGCCGGATCTTTGGGGGATTTTATGGGTGAAACATGGCCATATAACAAGGGTCGCGATGCAGAAATCGCAAACATCAAGGTGTAGTCGAGATTTTATTTTTCATATATTCACCCTTTTAAAAATGTTTCTTTCATTTTTTTTCTTTGTTTGGATCAATTATTTATCTAAAATATTGGGGAAAATGTGACAATAACGAAAAAATACAGCTAAGCGATAGATATAAGGTAGATATCCGTGACTTTTTTACAGACGCCAATTTTTTCATTGTGACGTAATTTGTTTAAAAGATTGATATGCGAGTGAATCATTTTTTAAAGCCGTTTTTTTTTTTTTTTTCAAACTAAATATTAGACATCAACTAATGATTCTAAGATAAAAATGACATATTTCGAATAATAAATACAATTACTTACCTTCTTTTTATGGCTAGGTTGAAACAAAAGTGGTTGTGTGACGTCTGTAAACGGGGGTTTCCAGGGTGAAACGGACAAATTAATAATAGTTCGGGGGGCTTAATGCGCCGTGAATCTGCTATGGTAGCATATAGACATATTTTTCTATAAAACACAACAGTTCTTTTGGCTTAAAATTCAGCAGTTCATTTTAAAGAGGGGTGCAAGAGCAGAAGCTGCTTTTTCAGCTTTGTGTTTTCCACCATCTATATTTTAAGCGCAATCCACTGTAGAAACTGTGATCAGGGTTAAGTAATATTTACAAAATAAATATGAGTATACTATGCATAAAAACGGAACCGAAGTGAACTGATTTCACCAAAATTGAATGATATATTAACTGCATTCAAATCAGTTAAACAAAATAAAATAAAATTGGCTTTTTTTTTTTTTTTTTTTTTTTTTTTTTTAAGCAAAAAAGTCAAAAGTGCAGAAAATTGATTAATTTTACTCATTAGGAGGTCTTAGCTTTAACCACCTGACTACATTGTCGCCCAAGGCATTTTTCATCAAGAATTTTGTATACTTGGCATTAAACAATGTTTACTAATCTCATTGGTCTGGGTCATATTTTAAGATTTTTAGCACAATAATAGAGTGTGAATCAACAGTTTTATGGTAACGATGGTAGGTAGATATCAAAATTTAGGTACCGTAATTTTCGAACTATTAGCTGCTACTTTTTTCATTCAATTTGAATCCTACGGCTTATAGTCTAGTTATTTGTTAATTTGTTGGGTTAATGGGTAACATTTTATTTGACAGCGGCGTCATAAGACTGTCGTAAGACCGTCATAAAATATGACATGTCACTATCATGGGCGTTACTGAATACATATGACAGATTTTATTAAGTGTTATCCGGCAATTTATGTAACTACTGTAACTTTTACATCCATTCAAAAGTGAGATCATTTGCTGGATGACATGAAATGATATCTGTCATAAGCATTGATTGATGCTCATAGCAGTGTTATGACAGTCTTATGGCGCCACTGTCAAGTAAAGTCATTATTTATAGATATGGACGTAAAACAGTCTCGTTTCTTGGTTAAAAGCAAAAAAAAAAAAAAAAAAACATGCAGTAGCATTTATTTTACGTGAATATTGCGAGCTATATTCCTATACTATACTATATTCCTTCTCATGGGCTCACCACTTGTGGGAGAGTCCAAGAAGGTCGGGTGCATAGAATGTTGGGTGGCAGCCAAAGGAGAGGTCCTAGGCGATCCGATCCCCGGCTGCAGAAGCTGGCTTTTGGGGCATGGAATGTCACCTCTTTGGTTGCGAAGAAGCTTAAGCTTGTCCGGGAGGTTGAAAGTTCTGACTCGATCTAGTCTGGCTCACCTCCTTAGGCTTAGGCTCTGGTACCAGTCCTCTCGAGGGGGTTGGACACTATTCCACTCTGGAGTTGCCAATGGTGAGAGGCGACAAGCAGGTGTTGGCATACTTAATGCCCCCCGACTCGCCGCCTGTACATGGGAGTTCAACCCAGTGGACGAGAGGGTAGCCTCCCTCCGCCTTCGGGTGGGGTGGACGGGTCCTAACTGTTGTTTGTGCTTATGCACCAAACAGCAGTTCAGAGTACTCACCCTTTTTGGAGTCCTTGGAGGGGGTGCTGGAGAGTGCTTCTTCTGGGGACTCCCTCGTTCTGCTGGGGGACTTCAATGCTCACGTGGACAATGACAGTGAGACGTGGAGGGTCGTGATTGGGAAGAAAGGCCCTCCCGATCAGAACCCGAGCGGTGTTCTATTGTTGGACACCTGCGCCCATCGCAGATTGTCGATAATGAACACCATGTTCAAGCATAAGGGTGTCCACATGTGCACTTGGCATCAGGACACCGTAGGCCGTAGTTCGATGATAGTCGTGTCATCAGACTTGCGGCCGCATGTCTTGGACACTCGGGTGATGAGAGGAGCGGAGCTGTCAACCGATCACCACATGGTGGTGAATTGGCTCCGATGGTGGGACTATAGGAGGATCACACTCCTCAGCCTCCCTGGGAAGGTCTACTCAGGGGTACTGGAGAGGAGGGTCCATCGGGAAGTCGAATCTCGGATTCAAGAGGAGCAATGGGGTTTCGTCCGGGCCGCGTAACAGTGGATCAGCGCTATACCCTCAGCAGGGTTCTCGGGGGGTCATAGGAGTCCGCCCAACCAGTCTTCATGTGTTTTGTGGACTTGGAGAAGGCATTCGACCATGTACCCCGGTGAGTCCTGTGAGGGGTGCTCCGCAAGTATGGGGTATTGGAATTCCTGATACGGGGGATCCGGTCCCTGTATGACCGGTGTCAGAGTTTGGTCTGTGTAGCCGGTATAAGTCGGATCCATTTCCAGTGAGAGTTGGACTCTGCCAAGGCTGCCCAATGTCACCGGTTCTGTTCAGTACCTTTATGGACAGAATATCTAGGCGCAGCCGAGGCACTGAGGGGGTCCAGTTTGGTGGCCTCAATATTGCATCTCTGCTTTTTGCGGATGATGTGGTGTTGTTGGCTTCATCAGGCCGTGACCTTCAGCTCTCACTGGAGCGGTTTGCAGCCGAGTGTAAAGCGGTGGGGATGAGAATCCGCACCTCTAAATGCGAGACTATGGTCCTCAGTCGGGAAAAGGTGTAATGCCCTCTCCAGGTCAGGGATCAGGTCCTTCCCCAAGTGGAGGAGTTCAAGTATCTCCGGGTCTTGTTCACGAGTGACGGTAAGAGGGAGCGGGAGATTGATAGGCGGATCGATGCAGCGTCTGCAGTGATGCGGACTCTGCACCGGTCCGTTGTGGTAAAGAAGGAGCTGAGCCAAAAGGCGTAGCTCTCGATTTACCGGTCGATCTACGTTCCTACCCTCACCTATGGTCACGAGCTGTGGGTCGTGACCGAAAGAACAAGATCCCGGATACAAGCGGCCGAAATGAGTTTCCTCCGCAGGGTGTCCGGGCTCTCCCTTAGAGATTGGGTGAGAAGCTCGGTCATCCGGGAGGGTCTTGGTGTCGAGCCATTACTCCTCCGCGTTGAGAGGAGCCAGTTGAGGTGGCTCGGGCATCTGGTTCGGATGCCTCCTGGACGCCTCCCTGAAGAGGTGGTCCGGGCATGTCCCACCGGCGGGAGGCCCCGGGGTCGACCCAGGACATGCTGGAGAGACTATGTCGCTCGGCTGGCCTGGGAACGCCTTGGAATCCCGCCGGAAGAGCTGGCTGAAATGGCTGGGGAGAGGGAAGTCTGGGCTTCCCTGCTAAAGCTGCTGCCCCGCGACCCGACCCCGGACTAAGCGGAAGATAATGGATGGATGGATGGATGAATGGATGGACATTTCTTTACTAAAAAAGGAAAAAGGAGGAAAAAGCATTGCTCGGGATGACCTTTAATGTATACAAACTCTTCCTCATCCTTAATGGATGGCGAGTCTTCCTCCTTGTCCTTGATGCGTGCAGACTCCGGGTGCTCAGGATAATGGGCTTGGCTGACACATAGATCTGCAAGACCACAAACAAATCTTATTTCTTCATTTGCAAACTTGTGTCCCCAAAGTTGATTACTGTTGGAGAAAAATCATCCTTGACATATTTTTTGTTTATTCGTGTTTTGTTGTCTTCCAATCCAGCACAAAAGTCATTTCAAAGTGCTAGACATCACATTAACTGCGACTAAAAATTGCAATCCCTTGACAGCACTCAGGGACGGCCCAGGCCATTTGGGGGCCCTAAGCAAAAAAATGCAAAGGGGCCCATATTTTTGGCCCACCATTTCGTCACAGTGTACTGTGAAACCCATACATGCAATCCAACCCATACGTCCATATTTTGTATATTAATCAGATTTTAGATAAGTACAAACTGGTCAACGCACACAGTGGAACAATGGTTTTGTAGCTTGAAGGTAGGGTATTCAGTAGGGTTGGGAATCTCTGGCATGAAGCCGATTTGATATGTATCTAGATACACAGGTTACGATTTGATTAAAAAATGATACATTTTTATGGCCCAGTGATTCGATACAGTTTAAGAACGATATGGTTCGATACAGAGTGAAAACGATACGATAGTAAACATTTATTGTTTGTGTTCGTACAGTATTTTAAACATATAAAAAAGACCACATTTCTAATAGCAAAATTAAACAACAATATTTCATACCAATGTTATGTTTTATTTTTTTATAAAAAAAAACATTAAGGCTTACTACAGTATATGACCGTCATTTTGTTGGATGGGATTGATAATAAAACTCCAGTGACAGACAACAATAAAGTCTAGTAATTCAATTACGGTATTTCCTGGTGTTTTGAACACAAGAGGTAAGTAATTTAAGTGCAAACGTTCAACGTAAACATCTTACAAACAAAAAAATATTAATTATATGCAGCAGCTCTAGATAAAAAAGAATTAAACCTGCAATGTTATCATAAATAATAAATTATGCTTTACCACTGGTATAATTGGGGGAATAAAAATTTGGCATTTTAGACAGACAGGTCAATAATCATCAGTGTTGGGCACGTTACTTTAAAAAAGTAATTAGTTACATTACTCACTACTTCTTCCAAAAAGTAACTGCGTTAGTAACTGAATTACTCTATAGTAAAAGTAACTAGTTACCAGGGAAAGTAACTATTTCCGTTACTTTAAAAAGAACTTGTTGTATGTCAAAGAATTTGAAATTTTCTGAGCAGTATTCGAGTCACTGGAATAGAGAATAACAGACAGGTTGTTACTTGTCAGGTGCTTCAGCAGATTTGAATTGCTTACCACAGATGTCGACAAAAGTTTGCCCCGGGACATAAATTACACATTACATGCAGGTTCTTTCCTTTAACTTCGACAAACTTGAAATAGTGTCTATATCTCCACCTCTTAAGGACAATTTTTCTCTGAATGCTCTGCCATCCCGACCCTGTGCATCTGTTTTGCGTGTGTGTGTTTGCCGCATGCGCTGTTCCGGTTTGCTTGTGAAATCACCGGCTCTGATTGGCTTACTATGACACATGACCCTCAGCCAATCACAATCAATTCCATCGCATCTCTCGAGGGGGTGCATTCAGGTAGGCTCGTTTCCCCACAATTCACGTCACCTTCAAAGCGTCTGCTGTCCTCAAGATGTAAGCAGAATTATTGCTGGCTGACAGTGGGAGATGGGAACGAGGCTAGCATCAGGTGTAGCAAACACAGAAACGTTACCAAACTTTGGAAAGTTTGGTATCTTAAGTAAGTTATCTTTTGGACTCGACACGGTTGGTAGTTTCTCCAATTTATTCAGAGTAAGTAACGCTCCGCTTTTGACCATCAGTAACGGTAACGGCGTTGTAACGGCGGAAAAAGTAATTAGTTAGATTAACCCGTTACTGAAAAAATAACGCCGTTACGTAACGGCGTTATTTATAACGCCGTTACTCTCAACACTGATAATCATTACTTTAACCTTATACACAGCAAAGTTTTTCACTTACGTATGCCTGTGTTTCCACATTTTTAACCCCTAATCACCTTCCATATCTTTTTTGAAGGGCAGATTTTTTCTTGAGGACGATCAACTAATCCACATGTTCATGTTTAAGTAGATTGCGTTTCATGGAAAAAAAAATCTCCAGAGGGTCGTGCTGCCCTTTCCACCATTGTAGTGGGTTATTTTTCAGGGTTAAAAACTCACGATTTCTGTACTGCTCCACACTTTTCACTAGCTCTGACCCATGCCAACAGATCTGGCAGCCTTCCTCACTTCAAAGTCCGACTTTTGTTTTCCCGGGTGCGTTGAAAATCAATCGCTGCACGTCACTGGCGTCGGTGCTCAAACTGTCCATTGTTTTAGCATGTTGCTTCGTTGCCACTACTAGTTTCGTTTTGGGCTGTGAAGAAAACGCTACGGAGCGTGCGTTACAGTGGTTTTGTTACCTCTCGCGTTATGACACGCCCGTGACTATCGGGTAATGACGCCAACTAGTAGCGGTTCTTCTGAGGCAACCACGACCGTGAGTTGTGCTCGTCCATGTTATATCATGCGTGCGGTCCCAATCTAATTGTGCTGTGTGGTGAATGACACAAGCGAAGCATGTGAAGTAAAAGCTAAATTATTATCCCATTAAGCAATGCATTGAACTAGGCATTAGAAGCCGATTCTTGTGCTCGCAATAGCCAAATTCTATCTCTACTGTCGGTTCATTGAATATTTAACGGCTAATTACTATCGAATGGTAACTTTACTATCGATACAGGTGTATCTCTCACCTGTAAAACCGGATATCCGGTCGTATCGGTTTATCGTTCTCAAGCTTAGTATTCAGGCAGAAAGGTATTTTGGAAAACTGATTGTGAAATTGTAACTAATAAAGGCTAAGCCCTCGTCCTCCTATCATTGCACCAATGTTCATTCATTTTCTTAAATTGTGGCGAATCTTCTGTTTGCGGTTCAGCCCGTATTTTTCAAGTGGGTTCACTGATGGAGTTGTCTATGTGCATTGTATGTGTTTTTTATGCCTTTGATATGCATATACAATGTTGATGTTGCATGATCTGAATTATTTTCTGTGCTAAATTAGTATTGTGGACTATTGGGAATGGGACGTACTACGTCATTGTTTGGATACGCCATACTGGTAATATCCTTTACTTCCGGTCCGGCAGACTCAATGGGGATTGTAACTTGTAGTAGTGCTAAACTAATTCCTTCGGTGTATTCGAAAGAAAATATGGGTGTGTATTGTTGTGTTTCCGGGTGCAACAGTGTCTCCCAAGAGAAAAAAAGGGCGAGGAAAACTGGACTAATTTTTCACCGTTTTCCTGCATGGAGGACCAAATATCAGATCACGAAGGCACGACGAATGGCTTGGGTCGCGGCGGTTCGTCGGAAAAGCATTTCTTTTGATCATATTTCTGCTGGAATGAGAGTGTGTTCCTGTAATTTCTACTCTGGTAAGTCTAACGATTTATCCACTGTTTTGGTTTCAATACACTTTTTTTTTTTTTTTTTTTTTGCTCAAGAACAGCAACAAATTTTATTTGAATCCTCCTTCCCTTTAAATCACTTCAAAACCTCATCCTCATCCGTTCCGATCTGCTTTTAACGTACGTATACTTTATTATTCTCACTATTGTGTCTCTCTCTTCTCTTATAAATTGATTTTTATACAGATTTAAAACCCTTGTGCTGAATATTACATTATGCGTAATTTTTTTTAATGGTTTTTGCTTTTACATCGAAGAGAAAGCATTGGGGAAAAAAACCCACTACGAATCTTAAATATTTCCTAGGTTCATAAAACAGGCAGACGTTCAAAATGCAACTATGCCGTCATTTCTAAACCTTTGTATTAAGTAGCCAAAGAACTTGAATGCACGTGACTCGAAATTACAAAATATGTAACTATTGACTACCATTATAATTCATAATTTTGGATTTATTGTACACCTGATGTATTTTATTGCAATTTCCGTGATTTTCGTATCAATCCTTTCAACAACGGTCAAATAATGTGAGACGGATATAGAGTGTATTTACACACCTAACCCTGCAGGTGGCGCAAGACATTTTGCATGCAAACTCCATACTGTTTTCAAGGTGGATATTCCGCTACTTTTGGTATAGACCCTACCCACCGACGTCACAAAATCACATGCTCGCTGTATGGTTCCGCCCCCTTGTCCGTCATTTTGTGTCTGTATTATCAATGGTCTCAATTGATCGAGCAATTTATAATGCATTTCATGGAAGACCCGGTGCTTTCGGATGCCGTAAACTCACTTGATGCGTTGCATAAAAGGCGTTACGTGGAAAAGCTTCAGTTTATCCATTCGCCAGATCCATATTTGATGCCTAAATCGATGTTTTTCGACCCGCTGTCGCCGCTGTATTTGCCTGACATCTGCTAGCTACCCTGATATGTACAACTATCTTGTCCACACAAAATCAGCCTATTCTCACGAAAGTTTGAAAAACTTTTAAGAGCTTGGAGGCTTATAAATACTTCGTTGCTGGTTGGGTGAGACAGGTCCTCGTCCACGAAAATTCGGCAGGAATCTATCTTTTGCTTGGAAAGGTGAGTTACGAAATTTTCAATTCAAAATCTTTTGTTATTGCTAACATCCACTGTCAAGTCTAATGTATGTCATGTCGTTTGTCAATGGAGATAGGGCTTCTAATGTTTATATGGTTTAGCGATAGCACTCTCACTACATACATACGTGTATGTTGTCGGCGATTAGCCTAGCAATGATCTTAATTATGGTTGTCAGCCCCAAACCCTCTAAATATATATTAAATGCATCTTACCAGATATAAAATGACTACTACATAATCTGTGGTAATCGTTTGGAGCCCAGTTTTCTCGTCGAATTGCAGCAGCCCATCTCGCTCTCTTCTCTCCGGGTCTCTCGGAATCCGGTAGAACTTCAAGTCTCTAAAGGAATTTTGCTTCCATCATGGGACGACTGTGGATTAATGCACATCGTGTAAATTGGCTAGAAGTTCGGCAGCTGTCAGACGGTTCTTCACAACTACAAGTCATTCTGGACAACAATGAAGAGGTTTTCCGTGAGGAATTGGGCAGCATGAAGGACATTACAGTGAAATTGCACATTAAACCAGGAAGCAAACCTGTGTTTATGAAGGCTAGGACAGTGCCGTATGCTATTCGTGACAAAGTCGAGGCTGACCTGCATGCGTTGGTCAAAAGTGGGGTTTTGGAACCAGTCACCACCAGCGAATGGGCGACACCAATTGTGCCAGTTCCGAAAAAGAATGGCGGAATTCGCACATGTGGCGATTTTAAAGTGACTTTGAATGCGGTGCTTTGTGTGGAGCAGTACCCACTTCCATTGATCGATGATTTGTTTGCAGGTCTGAGCGGTGGTCAAAAATTCAGCAAAATTTACCTCAACCAAGCTTATCTGCAGATGCATGTGGACGAAGAATCACGGGAGTGGCTGACAGTTAACACGCACAAGGGACTTTTCAGATATTGCAGATTACCTTTTGGCATCACATCTGCTCCTGCTCTGTTTCAACGGGCTATGGATCCAATTTTGAGTGGATTGCCAGGAGTACAATGTTACTTGGATGACATTCTCTGCACCGGTGCCAACGACGAGGAGCATCTTTGCAACCTGGATGCTGTCTTAAAAAGGCTAAGGTAGTATGGTCTTCGAGTGCGCAAGGAAAAATGTGAATTTTTGAGACCATCGGTGGAGTATCTCGGGCATGTGATAGACCACGAAGGACTACACAAGGCTCCATCAAAGACAAAGGCACTGTAATACCACACCCACAGGAAGTGCACACTATGGCAACAGCAGTGTCACACGGGTAGTGGGGCGCCATTTTTCCTTTCGCATACCAGACCAAGAATGGGTATTATTAGTATATTTTAGATAAAAATATACAATATATTTTTTGGTCAGAGGTTGCAAAGCTCCGGCTTCCCACCTTCATCAAACGCAACAAAAAGAGTGGCCAGTTTTTCCTCTTTGTTGTCTTTGGTCTTTGATCTCTATCTCAGTCACTTCACCAAAGTCACTTTATTCTAGCCTAGCTGGGCGACCGATAACATCGACACGTCGTCAAGCATCCAGAAATCAAGCGAGTAAAATGTCAGCGGGAATGACACCGGCTGCAATAAAAGAGGAGCCCCCGCGTCACCAACACTCGGCTGTGTGCAAAATAATGCACACAAAGGTTGGACTTCCCGGATTAGAAGGTTAGTTTACTTTCGATGATATGTATACTGTACATGACAACAAGGGCGTAGGTTTGGTCTTCATGTTGGTAGGGACGCTTTAATAACATAACCTGCATGTACACTTTTTGCTGGGGACACTGACATCAATAAAACCAAACATTAAGTGAACGGGTGTCAGAGCTACATTTGCCGCAAATATGCTGATGTGTTTCTTACGTAAAAATGATACTGTAAAAGTTAAAATTATTATTTTCATGGGAGAAAGTCATGTTTTCTAAATAGGAGAATTCACCCTTGCTTCATATAAAGGCAATTTACAGTGTTTTTTTGGGCGGGATACTACTTAAACATGTTATCCTACATCGTCGTTCACCACAAGAGTAAAACGTTACTTCAAATGGTTGTCTCTTCCATCTGCTTTTCCCTTACTTTCATCCCTAAAGCCCATCAGTGGGTTGAGCAATTATGGGAAAAATAATCGCAAACGGGATTAAAATTTTTTATCTCGATTATGATTAATGTATGATTATCTGAAAATAATGTCTGCATAAGCAGCAAATAAAAAAATGTAGAAAATAAATGAATACATTTTAATGAATTAATGAATGCATTTATACCGTAATTTTCGGACTATAAAACGCTACTTTTCCTTCATTTACCTTTACCTTCATTTTGAATCCTGCAGTTTTTCGTCCAGTGCAGCTTATTTGTTAATTTATTTGGGGTAATAGGTAGCACTTTATTTAACAGCGGTGTCATAAGACTGTCATAAGACCTTCCTAATTATGACATGGCACTATCATGGGCATTACTGAATGCTTATGAAAATGTCATTAAGTGTCATCTGGCAAATTATGTCACTAACTCCATTTACGTCCAGCTTGGATCTTTTACATCTGTTCAAAAGTGAGATAATTTGCCGTATTACCCTAAATGAAATCTGTTGTAAGCATCTATCTATGCTCTTGGCAGTATTACGTCATTACTATGACATTCCTATTGTGCCACTGTCAAATAAAGTGTTACCAAATACTATAACTAGCAATTAATGAAACAACTGGAACGGTAACTGAAGAAATAATGAGCACAGAACATAAAATTTGATTGTTATTGACATCTGTAGCGCTGCAACACATGCTACGAGGCATGTTGGAGGACAACAGTGTTGACAGCAGGTGGCAGCAGAGGTTCACTGTCTCCCACGAGGGAGCAGGGATGGCCAAATGAAGCTTCTTCATGGTGGTTCATTTGGTTTGATGACAGTCTTATGATGCCGCTGTCAAATAAAGTGTTACCTACCTGTTAATATCTTCTGGGGTAAATATCTCATAATACAGTGAGGACAGCTGTGGCTTATAGTCCAGTGCGGCTTATCTATGAACAAATACCGTTTTCGTGGCAACTTTAGTGGGCGGCGGCTTATTGTCCGATACGCCTTATAGTGCGAAAATTGCGGTAGGCATTTGGCTTCAAAAGTGTAAAGTCACAACTTCCTTCCTTCTTAACCAGGCCATTTACAAGAAGAAAAGAAGCAGAATGTGTTTTTTTGTTTTACTGTCAACACTTTCCTGTGAAACCAAGACCGTAGGTTTGGTCTCAACATTGGTAGGGACGATATAACAGCATAACCTGCATGTACACTTTTTGCTGGAGCCGGGACATAAGACAAACAGAATGGGTGAACAAGGGCTACACATTTTCACGAGTATGTACCTAATAAATGGTAGGATAAAAGATTAACGCAAAATAAATCTGTATTGACTTGTATATGAAAACTTGCAGAATAAATGTCTGAATTTGATAAGCAAATTTAAATTGCAATATTTCAACATAAATTATATTAACATGCACAATAATTCCACGCTTGTTAATAATCTCTTAACTATCCAGGAAAGCTAAAAATAAACATTTGTCTTAAGACCACTCAACATTATCTAAATAAATATAACTGAAAAAAAAAAAATCTTAGGGTATTACGAAAATAAATAAAAATGGAGCCTTCCCTCAAAGAAAACACGACTGGTTTTGTCCAAAAGCAGATAAACGCAACAAAAAATGAAAACTTTTTTCAAATTGACGATGATTAATGTAAAATTATCTGGAAAAAAATGTCTGCATAGGCTGCAAATAAAAATATTTTGAAATAAATAATGTAGAAAATAAATTAATACATTTGAAGTAAATGCAAGTCATCGGCCAATCAAATGTACATTGTGTGCATTTGAGGGGAAAACATGGACCGGCACATTCAGCAAGTGAAAAGGAGTAAATGTAAGTCTAAACATAATGAAAATAATTCATTTAATTATGTTAGGGTCAATTCTATCCTTACAACATATGGGAGGATAATTTAAATTACCTATATAAGATAACTCATTATATAATGGATATCAGGTTGCTTAAAAGTTGGTGGGGACAATTTGAGCAACTTGAAAAGTTGGTAGTGTTATGTCCCTAACGTCCCTATGCAAACCTACACACTTTTGTGAAACACAGACTGTGTCCTGGGCAGTGTTGTTAATAAGGGCGTTAGAATATAACGGTGTTACTAACGGCGTTATTTTTTTTCAGTAGTAAGTAATCTAATTAATGACTTTTCTCATCCTGGCAACGCCGTTACCGTTACTGAGGCTGGAAAGGCGTGCGTTACTATGCGTTACTATGTTGGTGGACGCAAGAAAAGTCTGAGAGAGACGGACTCACGGAGACGAGAGAGCAGAGCAGGAGTGGGGACACCGTTGCAAACGCGATGCTAGGTAGCTCCGATAATGTAGCCGATAGCCTACAAACTACGCCCACATAATGCTACGGTAGAAATCATACATTATAGAATTAGATGCAAATGACAGACACGATGGCAATAGCAACATATCTAAAGAACTAGTTAGTAAACAGCCGCCATCTTAAAGCAGTAGACCTCTTAGGAAAGCTCTGTTGTAGAGAACCTTCCTAGGGAACCTAAGTAACCTTTTATCTAAAATGCTCCTAAATCGGCAAAATCTTGACTTAAATCTATCTTTAAATGAAACAGTTTTAAAACTGACATGTCGAAAGTAGACAGAAGGGAACTCATGCAATAACGGGAACAATTTTACCAACTTTAACGGTTGATTCAGAACATTAAATGACGTTCACACATAGCAAAGGTTACTATCGAGTTATCGCAACATCCCCAATACCCCAGTGTCTAGTTAAGTTTAGGGTAAAAAAAAATCTTTAAACTTCGCATTGTGTGACCTGTTTTTTTTGTTTTGTTTTTTTGATTAAAAAAAAAAAATTAGCACCAGTTACTTTGCCAAGTAACTAATTACTTTTACATTCAGGTAACTGAGTTACTAACACAATTACTTTTTGGGAGAAGTAATTTGTAACTGTGATTAATTACTTTTTTAAAGTAAGATTAACAACACTGGTCCTGAGACCTCTCTCACGAAGCAGTGTCGTGCTCACATTTTGCTGGTTTTATAGTTTCAGGCAGAGTTCACGAAATTTTTCACAGTTCAATTAACGATAACAGTAGAAAGCACATTGAACATTTATAATTAGACCACAAATAAGTCTGTCTTCAGCTAGTTACTTTTCTTATTTCAAGAAATCTGAGTCGAATTTACTTGAAGCACTGACAGATAATTTCACTTATTTCTAGTAGTTACACTGAAAACAAGGGAATTTAACTGTTTTTGAGGAGGTGTATATGTGCAGTGTACACGTGTTTCGCAGGTTAACAAGTTCACACAGTTTAATGCTATGCTAACTCTGATGCAGGCCAGACTGTCAGTAGCAAAATTAGAGACGTGCTCACCGCCGTCCATAATATTGATGTCTTTTTACATGACATACAGTGGCTGCTGCTGCTGGTGGCCAAAAATTACTTCTAATCTCCCTCCTCTTTGAAGGGGTCGGGGGAGGCGACATGTATTTATGTCGAGGTTATGTGTGGGAGGAGGAGTAAGGGGGGGTCTAGTCATCAGCCAATCAAACGTGCGTTTGGCGGGGGGTAATGGACTGGCACATCCAACAAGAAAAAGGGGTAAATGTAAGTCTGAACATAATGAGAATAAATCACTTAATAATAGTAGGTTCAATTCTATCCAAACAACATATGGAAGGACAATCTAAATGACCTATATACAGTGGGGTAAATAAGTATTTAGTCAACCATTAATTGTGCAAGTTCTCCCACTTGAAAAATTAGTGAGGCCTGTAATTGTCAACATGGGTAAACCTCAACCATGAGAGACAGAACGTGGAAAAAAAACCCAGAAAATCACATTGTTCGATGGTTTCATGGTGGAAAATAAGTATTTGATCAATACCAAAAGTTCATCTCAATACTTTGTTATGTACCCTTTGTTGGCAATAACGGAGGCCAAAGGTTTTCTGTAACTCTTCAGAAGCTTTTCACACACTGTTGCTGGTATTTTGGCCCATTCCTCCATGCAGATCTCCTCTAGAGCAGTGATGTTTGGGGCTGTCGTTGGGCAACACGGACTTTCAGCTCCCTTCTCACCCCGTGGCGTCAAAATGATGACAAGAACGGTGAGCAAAAATCCCAGAAGCACACGGGGGGACCTAGTGAATGACCTACAGAGAGCTGGGACCAAAATAAAAAAGGCTACTATCAGTAACACAATGCGCCGCCAGGGACTCAAATCCTGCACTGCCAGACGCGTCCCCCTGCTGAAGAAAGTACACGTCCAGGCCCGTGAATGAATGATCCTGAAGAGGACTGGGAGAATGTGTTATGGTCAGATGAAACCAAATAGAACTTTTTGGTAGAAACACAGGTTCCCTTGTTTGGAGGAAAAAGAATACTGAATTGCACCATACCCACTGTGAAGCATGGGGGTGGAAACATCATGCTTTGGGGCTGTTTTTCTGAAAAGAGACCAGGACGACTGATCTGTGTAAAGGAAAGAATGAATGGGGCCATGTATCAAAAGATTTTGAGTGAAAATCTACTTCGATCAGCAAGGGCATTGAAGATGAGACTTGGCTGGGTCTTTCAGCATGACAATGATCCCAAACACACAGCCAGGGCAACAAAAGAGTCGATTCGTTAGAAGCATTTCAAGGTCCTGGAGTGGCCTAGCCAGACTCCAGAGCTCAACTCCATAGAAAATCTGTGGAGGGAGTTGAACATCCGTGTTGCCCAACGACAGCTCCAAAACATCACTGCTCTACAGGAGATCTGCATGGAGGAATGGGCCAAAATACCAGCAACAGTGTGTGAAAAGCTTGTGAACAATTGCAGAAAATTTTTGGCCTCCGTTATTGCCAACAAAGGATACATAACAAAGTATTGAGATGAACTTTTGGTATTGACCAAATACTTATTTTCCAGCGTGATTTGCAAATAAATTCTTTAATAATCAAACAATGTGATTTTCTGTTTTTTTTTTTTCCACATTCTGTCTCTCATGGTTGAGGTTTACCCATGTTGACAATTACAGGCCTCGCTAATATTTTCAAGTGGGAGAACTTGCACAATTAGTGGTTGACTAAATACTTATTTGCCCCATTGTAACTGAAGTCATTATATAATGCAAATAAGTTGGTGGGGACAATATGAGCATCCTGCAAGTTGGTAGTGTTGTGTCCCCACCGTCCCTATGCAAGCCTACGCCCTTGCATGATCAATAAATCGCGGTGATGAGGATTCATTTTTAACGTTAACAGTAGTGTTGTCAAGGGATTCAAATTTTTAATCGCAGTTAATGTGATGTCAACAAAACACGAGTAAAAAAAAATTGGCAAAGATGAATTTTCTCCAAAAGAAATAAACTTAGTGGACACAAGTTTGCAAATGAATAAATAAGATTTAGCCTGTGTGTTTGTGGTCTTGGTCTTGCAGATGTCAGCCGAGCTCATCGTCCTGAGCACCAAGAGTCCGCATGCATCAAGAAAGAGGAGGAAGAGTCACCCGCCACCGCCAAGGAGGAGGAAGCATTCGTACACGTTAAAGGTCAGCCGAAGCATTGTTTTTTCTTCTTCTTCAGATGGGGCAGAAATCATATGGTACCTTCTCATGAGTACAGAAATGTGTTTTAGTCTAATAGTGTTTTTCATTCCTTGTATACCGTGGCGTTCCTTACTTAGTAGCCTTGCAATGGACTCGTCCTGACATAAGGTTGCACTACTGCACCGACTTGACTATTGTGACAAATTGAAAGATTTCTTCTATGTAAAATATTATGAGTATAGGTATACAGTAATCCCTAGCTACTTTGCGCTTCAAACTTCGCGCCCTCAGTCCATTGTGGATTTTTATTTCAATTAAAATAAATAAATAAATACAGTATTTTATAAAGATGTCCCGATCTGATCATGCCCAGCCTGTCACTCTCCATTCTGCTGCTTTTCCTGATCAGGCATGGCACTGTAGTTGCTTGTTACAGTGAACGATGATTGACAGGCGTTAAGTTTTGCTCTTGCCAGAGAAGGTTGGGAGCGCTTCGTTCAAAGGTGCTGAGTCGTTTAGCTTGTTACACTAGCTGTAGTGTGCTGTGACTCTCAGCAGTTACTCTCAGCAGCGTGAGCAGATTTGAGTGGACTCACTCAAAAAGCTTTTAATAAAGACAAGTATTTAGCTACGTTATGATTGTTTGAAAATACTACAGTCGGACAGTTACATGTTTAAAACTTATCATAATTATTACATTTGAAGTGATTAAAAACCAATTACTATGGATATATAGTAGGGCTGTCAAAATTATCGCATTAACGGGCGGTAATTAATTCTTTTAATTAATGACGTTGAAATATTTGACGCAATTAACGCACATGCCCCGCTCAAACAGATTAAAATGACAGCTCAGGGTCATATGCACTTGTTACTTGTGTTTTTTGGAGTTTTGTCGCCCTCTGCTGGCGTTTGGGTGTGACTGATTTTATGGGTTCAGCACCATGAGAATTGTGTAATTATTGACATGAACAATGGCGAGCTACTAGTTTATTTTTTGATTAAAAATTTTACAAATTTTATTAAAACAAAAACATAAAGAGGGGTTTTAATATAAAATTTCTATAACTTATACGAACATTTATCTTTTAAGAACTACAAGTCTTTCTATCCATGGATCGCTTTAACAGAATGTTAATGCCATCTTGTTGATTTATTGTTATAATAAACAAATACAGTACTAATTTACAGTATGTTGAATGTATATATCCGTCTTGTGTCTTATCTTTCCATTCCAACAATAATTTACAGAAAAATATGGCATATTTTATAGATGGTTTGAATTGCGATTAATTACGATTAATTAATTTTTAAGCTGTGATTAACTCGATTAAAAATTTTAATCATTTGACAGCCTTAATATACAGCTATGTTAGTCCCCGGGTTACAATCGCGGGGACTACCTGTATATTTACAGTATATGCACCAAAGTTTTTATTTTTATTTTCTAAATTATACTTTGTGGAAAAAAGGGAAAAAAAACATGTCTTACAGTATATGTATCTCTTACTCATGCGAAATCTAAAAAAATAGATTGAACACAATGTTGGTGTCTTCCTTTGTCCATTCATGAAAAAAAAATGCCAGTGCTTTTATATTTGTTTCTGATACGCCCCCTTTCTCAGGAAGACGGAAAAGTTTCATGCCCCCCCCCCAACTTTCTGCCACACCTGTAAATAATACCATTTGTCTATAAAATTATTATAAGTACACCTCTGCATAACATTGTGTCCTTGCATTAAACTTAACATTAAAGAAAATAAGCAATGTTGAACAACTTACAATAAGTATAACTTTATGAACATTGTTTTGTTTGTAACAGAAATGACCTAAAGCGCATCAAGTTTGCATGAATTAAAAAAAAAAAAGTCCATTCAAAGTGTAAAAACATACATTGAAGCTACATTTTTTGACTGAAAAATAAAATCCATAAATAATAATAAATAAACATTAACTCAGAGTACAATATGCCAAACAATTTGACCAAAAAACAAAGATTAATAGAACAAAAATGACAGTGTCATTGGACAGAGGGACAGTTTTTATTATTGCTGCAGGCAGTATCAGCTCCTTTGCTATTGTGTGGGGCTATTTTGAACTGAGCAACTTGGTATGCCACTTTAAATGATGCTAACAGTTCTAGCTGGTTTACTAATGTAACACTCACAAAGCGGGACGATTGTTGGCAATATTCGGGCACGTTTTCGCTGAAAAAAAATGAAGCGGCACATTAATGTGATTGGTGTCCTATGTCATTAAGTGACGTCTTAATTGATTTGGCTTCATGCTGTCCGCTGCACGGTAACCATGCTGGTCTTTCCTTGTCTCCCATTATATTAAAAGTGAAGCCAATCATATTTCCTTGTCTTAGATTTCAGGAGACATCTCTGACATCCCTGTCAGATATTTTTGTATGGTGTCACTGAAGGCTTTGTTCATTGCACGCCATCTCTCCTGCTCTTTGCTGTGTGCTCTTGATTGGTTCAAAAATACTGCGCACACTCAGAATACAAGAGCGCCACTGGCACTGCCACCCACTACGTGGATGTGCATTTAAACTTTATTCTAGCACGGCAAAAAAATGTTCCGCGAGGTCACATGTGCATCGTGTTGCACTCCTTGGGGGGAGGCGGGTGCCTCACTCATTGCGAAAGACTGTACTAGGCTAAAAAATACACAAAAATCTCCAAATTCCAACTGGTAAAAATCTACAGAAATGAAGCGTCAGCCATTGCAAGAACGCACGGATAAACATATTATCTCATATCTGTGTTTTTCAATGCCACATAAAAACTGATAGATTTGGAAATCCTCACTTTTGAATAACGTTTGTTTTTGTAACATTGTTACTATTTAAAAAAAAAAAAATTCTATGGTGCATTAAAGTCACCACGTGATGGATAAGTGTAAGTGGATAAGTAATTCACCAACGTGAATTATTGCATTTAAACTGCCTGTTTTGTTCATTTCTCTGCTGTGTGTCACCTTAATTGACATTCCTCTTCACGAGGTCGCTTTTTAAAGTAGTGAATGATTTTGCCTGCCATATTTGCAACGCTACAAATCATAGAGGTTATTTCGACAAGAAGTAAACTTTTTTTTCTATTCAAATAAACACAACATGCTTAAATGCAAAAGGACACCAATATCACCAACTAGCGAAAAAAAACACGAGTCGATCGATTTCTTTTTCGGTAGTTGCTTCACGTCATTACATACATACTAGTTTTCTTTAACCGGTTAAAGATGAATTATTGTTTGTTCATCCAAAACCAGAGCAGATGGTGTTTTTGGGATAATACTCATCATTCTTCTTCCTCCAAACACGGTTCGTGGAATTATGACCAAAAAGTTCTATTTTACTCTCATCTGACCACAAAACTTGCTCCCGTGACTCCTCTGCATCATCCAAATGGTCATAGGCAAACACAGACGGCCGTTGACATGTGCTAGTTTAACCAGGGGAACCTTCTGTGCCATGCGTTATTTCAAACCATGACGTCTAGTGTATTACCAACAGTACCCTTAAACTCTTCTCGTGTAGTTCTGGGCTGGGCAGATTCCTCACCTTTTTAGGATCATTGAGACCCCACGAAGAGATATCTTACATGGGGCTCCACTCCGATTGAGAATGACCGTCATGTTTTGCTTTTTCGATTTTCTAATGATTGCTCCAACAGTGGACCTTTTTTCACCAAGCTGCATGGCAATTGCTCCGCGGCTGACCCTTTCCAGCCTTGTGGAGGTGTACAATTTCTCTGGTGTCTTTGGACAGCTGTTTTGTCTTGGCCATGTTACAGCTTTACATTTTGCAACGTTTTACTGATTTTATGGGGTGGACAGGTGTCTTTATGCAGCTATCGACCTCAAACAGGTGCATCTGATTCAGGATAATACATAGAGAGGAGGTGTACCTTTAATAGGCTGACTAACAGGTTTTTTAGGGTCATAATTCAAGCTGATAGATAGGTGTTCAAATATTTATTTGCAGTGTATCGCACAAATAAATTGTTAAAAAATCATGCATTGTGATTGATGAAAATTTCAGACTCCTCCATGATTTCTAAGTGGGAGAACTTGCAAAATAGCTGGGTGTTAAAATACTTAATTTCTTTAGTGCATGTATCTCTTTCCAATGCTAAATCTGAATAAATACATTGAACACACAAAACAAAACAAAAAATTTGGGGGGGGGGCTACTTTGTGGTTTTTCACCTATTGCGGGAGGTTATGGTCACCATTAACCTCGAAAAACGAGGAATCGCTGTAATCTCCTGTCTTTGATGCACTTTAGATTTTTTCTTGTTGATCTTAATCAATCAGAAGAATCGACAAGTTGTTTGTATTAGTATTTCATTGTTCATTGTTCAACAACCCGAGGCAACGCTTAATAGTGACCCCTATTAACTCGCTGAAGTGAACACTTAAGTTTCCACCCTATATCAAAGAAATTAAAAGCTTAACAATATATCACACGTTACTTTAATCTAATAACTTCAGAGAAATGTTATTAATGAACTTCATATTTTAAACGATATTTATAATCAATTATTTATTTCTTTATTCTGACTTGATAGCACCAAATCACTTGTTATTTCACTCTAACCTATGTTTTAAACACTGGATCATCAGAAACATTGCAAGTAGGGTTGTTCCGCTCATGTTTTTTTGCTCCCGATCCGATCCCGATCGTTTTAGTTTGAGTATCTGCCGATCCCGATATTTCCCGATCCGATTGCTTTTTTTTTGCTCCCGATTAAATTCCAATCATTCCAGATAATTTTTCCCGATCATATACATTTTGGCAATGCATTAAGAAAAAAAAGAATAAAACTTGGACGAATATATACATTCAACATACAGTACATAAGTACTGTATTTGTTTATTATGACAATAAATCCTCAAGATGGCATTTACATTATTAACATTCTTTCTGTGAGAGGGATCCACGGATAGAAAGACTTGTAATTCTTAAAGGATAAATGTGACTTTGTATATTGTGACTAAATATTGCCATCTAAAGTATTTGTTGAGCTTTCAGTAAATGAAACCGTAGCCATTTAACTGTTCTACCCAAATGCATGATGGGAAGTGCAACCATGACTGTGCGTAGTGGCACCAATTGATGTATCTTCTCTGCGTTGGGGAATAACATAGGGTGTTAAGAAAAAGATCAACAATTACCTTGCTTCCCCACATTTCTTTACCACGATATTTCTAATTGTTGAGAGGGGGATTGTAAGGCTTTAGCCAATTAAAAAAAGGCTTCAAAGACTGCCAAAATTCACTCAACTCATTTTACACTGCCTTTTAGCTCTATAAATAGGTAAAGCGGTGCCATTATAGATTGAACGCGACAATGCGTGAGTAGGTTGTGCAGCACATGCGTTAATTGCGTTGTGATTAATTTAAAAAAAATTAATTACCGCCGTTAACGCGATAAATTTGATACCCCTATTTAAATCCAAAACTAAAGACTCTGGATGAGTGTAAGACATTTTGTCTGTAAAGTTAAATACAAATAGAAAACGATTTAATTAAAAAATATATATACAGTATATTAAAAAAAAGGCATGTCCGATATTTTTTTGCCGATTCCGATACTTTGAAAATGACGTGATCGGATCTTTAATTGCAAGGAAATCTTATGGATGTGTCTCTCCACGTAAACTGGCTGGTGCTGTCACAGTGCTTGTCCAGCACAGCTCCGTGTTGACTGCGTGCACCGCAGTACGTCAAAAATTGGCAAAACATACCGGCTGCACACAGCTGCGGTCAGGCAACTCCGTCCCGTCGTGAGCTCACTCGTGATCGCACGCGTTAATGGAGGTAAAATGTAGGAAACAAAAAAGGGGACGTCTTGAATAGACCACCAGGTCAAACTTCTATTTTCTCTTCTGTACGTCTCCCTCGACTCTCTGTATATAAATCAACATCGTGTGTGCGCCGGGCAAAAGAATTTCTGCAGTGGAACCAACTTCCAAATACGCTGCATTTTTTTCATTCTTTTTGTCTGTCTAGTTTGTAGCCTACCCCATTAGCTGCTGACGTTTTGTGTTTTGTTTTTGACAACCCGACCACGCCAACAACCCATTCTCTACTATGTAATTACTGTTTTAAATTACATAACTTGCATAAAAACTCACCGTCAATCCTCACAGCTTCTGCGATGGCGTGCCATGTGTAATATTCTGATTGAATCGTTTACCGAGGCACCCTGAAGTGCACGCAACGGTGATGTTGAGGTGAAAAAATTTTTCATTGTTGTAACTTCTCGAGAAACTTCATCAGAACAGATTTTACAGAAAGGAATCTTTCTTTTATACTTCAAAATACTTCCAAACCGCGGACATGTTGACTTTGAGCAGGGCGTTTTTGCAAGACGGCGTCAGCCAGTGTGTTGCTTCTCGCCGTGTATTAATGACGTCATCACAAGACGACTAAGGTTCTTCACACGATTCGATGGGAAACTTTCGCCCTTCAAAACATATCAACCGAAATGGCATTTTTAGCTGTTTTTGGTCGATAATTATCGGTAACCAAATTTTTATCCATGCGAAACAAGGTCTCTTACGTCTCAAAATGAAACCGCATATTTTTTCTAGTTTTTTATTTATTTTTTCATGAATCCTTTTTAAAACCACGCGACACACTGAATCCGCGAAACGTACTCGTCTTCTCCAAGTTTAGCACAAAGGAAAGACTGGGTGATGACGCGGTGGTGTTCCATAAAATATATCAATGGTTTTCTTGTGTCTTGCAGCTTTCAGAAAATATCCTGGTGCTGAGCGGAAGGAGCCAGAATATCTTGGCGTAAAAGAGGAAGATGTTGAGCTCCCCCAAATCAAAGAGGAGGAGCCAGAGCCCAGTCAGCAGGAGGAAAGGGAGGGGCAACTTCCAATCAAAAAGGAGGAGGAGGAGCTGCCATATGTTAAAGAGGAGGAAGGTATCAGCAGGTCAACTGGTGAGCCCTTGAAGAGTGAAGATGGTCTGAGTGAGGCCAGCAAAGGTGTGGAGCCTCCAAGCTGCAGAAGCAGCAGCAGCTCAACAGAACGATTGCAAGCAGACATTTTCATCGCTCCATCAGACAGAAATAGCGCCACGTCACACTCTCCTTACAATGATGATGGTCATAAGGAATCTCACCGTGACAACAAACTCTGCAAACGCTCTCAGTGTGGTAAAATCTTTGCTGAGCAGTATTGTTGTCGTTGGCATATGAAGAACCAAACTGGTGAAAAATCTTTTTCCTGCTCAGTTTGTGGTCAAAGGTTCAGTCAAAAGAGCGCCTTCAACAAACACTCGAGAACCCACACTGGTGAAAAACCTTTTTCCTGCTCAGTTTGTGGTCGAAGATTCAGTCACAAGAGCAGCTTAAATAGACACACAAGAACCCACACTGGTGAAAAACCTTTTTCCTGCTCAGTTTGTGGTCGAAGATTCAGTCGCAAGAGTAACTTAAAGACACACATAAGAACCCACACTGGTGAAAAACCTTTTTCCTGCTCAGTTTGTGGTCAAAGATTCAGTCAAAAGGGCAGCTTCAACACACACACAAGAGCCCACACTGGCGAAAAACCCTTTTCCTGCTCAGTTTGTGGTCGAAGATTCAGTTGCAAGAGCACCTTAGACACACACACAAGAATCCACACTGGTGAAAAACCTTTTTCCTGCTCAGTTTGTGGTCAAGGATTCACTTGGAAATATCAGCTGAAGAGACACGTGTGTGGTGGTGTAAGAAGCAGTGGCCAATGACTTTTGTCTGTCATCAATGATTGCCGCATCAGATTTTGCACGCCGAACGATTGTATTCTGTAAACCTTCTTCAAATCCTGTTGAGACTTTTGGTGCCTTATGTATGCTTTGTCCTATCCTTGTACGATGTGCATCGACACTATTGCCGGAAGTATTGTCGCACCTGATTTAACTCTCAAGTGAAGCAATAGAGCAACATGTTCTGTAACATTTGACAATAATCATAAACACAAATACTGTCGTACGTTGTTGCCCAAGAAGTCATCCTTCTCTCGTCTGTCTCCTTTGCTTTTTCCAGGCGAATGTAACAAGTGATCTAATTGGAGGGCACACCCCTAATCGGTGTACTTTCGCCAGCTTTCTGATTGGTTGGCTTTGTGGCACATTTGCAACGTGTGTTCCAAACTGATTGCGCAGAGGAAAAAAATTGGCGATTGCAGGGGTCAACATTGAGCAGGTGGGGCGAATTGAGCAGGTAAAACATCCAAACACAATTATGGAGCACAAAGTAGATATTTTTTTTTTGCTCAATATTGTTTCCTGTGCTCCAATTGCTCATTGCCTGCTCAAAATCTAATTGTTCGCTCAGAATAGTAGCACAAATATGACGCCATAGAAGGCAAACTGCTACAGGCATCAGGCCTTCCATTTTTTGAATTTTGAAAAGTTTTGAAAAAGGAAGTGCTGCGTTTGTTGCTTGGTAGCACAAGATTAAATTAATCCTTTCAGTCTCAGGTCATCATGGTAAATTTGAAGCTGTTGAAGTAATTATGTAATTATGACCTATGTGCTTAAAAATATATATATGTAATATCGGCCTCGGATATCGGCAATCGGATGATTTTTTTTTTTTTTTTGTAACGGCTAAAAATCCTGTATTGGTTGTCCTCTACTAAAGACATATTCGAGGTAATCAACACTGACGTCGGTATGCTTAATGTCTTTTCACACTACACGTTTGACCCTCAAACAGAGAATTTTCTGTAGAAAATCATTGTCCCAGTGATGTGCATTCAAAGTGGGTAGCGGAGTGAGACAATAAGACAACTAACAACAACAGACCAATAGTTGGAAAAACCTTTGTGTTACTTTCGGGTTGGCTGCTATGCAAATATAGCAAAGCCTAATGGCGTACCGCACGCAGGCTATTTTTAGACCGTGACATCGCATCGTAGAGCGGAAGTGAAGCCGAAGTGGGACATTATAGACACGCCCTCGCATAGACCCAACGTAAAAAGTGCTACTTTTCTCCGGTAATCTTTCAAAAACGAACATGCCGATCACGCATTGCTTTTTTGGAACTTGTAGAAACTAGAGGTGTGCATCGGTACTGCCCTCACGATTCGATTCGATTACGATTCGGAGGGCCACGATTCGATTCAATTCGATTCGATTCGATTCAGAGGGTCACGATTCCATTCGGTTCGATTCGGCAATGCATCGCGATGCATTAAAGCCTGGGATGCATTAAAATTCTAAAGCAAAGCATATTTTTCGTGAATCATGAGGCAACACAAGCGGTCAGACATTAAACAACTTTTTTATTGGCTCTTGTGTCACTCCTGGTTGAAGTCAGATGAAAATACTTTTAGATATATATTTAAAAAAAAAAAAAAAAAAAACAGATCACAGCATTTAATTGGTGCTTTGAATGAGACCAGGGCTTTCTTTTTTTTACACACAGTAGCAGCCTTTCACACAGTGCAACATCTGAACTCCTGTGCAAAATCAGTAATAACAGTCACTGTATTTTAGTCACAACAACCCATCGATAAAAATATTCAAGTAAATATTAAAGAAAGCGAAAAAGAAAATATTGTAGTGCAGTAGCATCTTTATCGCAATATCAATCCAGGGATCAGTTCAGTTGCAAACAAAACATCCAACTAAATTGCAATGTAGAACAAAAGTGAAAATGTAGGCCTAGTCCACTATATATGTTCAATCAACTTAGAAATGCAATCAGTAACTACCACATAACAATTAAAAATAATGAATTAAAATGAAGTGCAGCAGCATTTTAGCAGCCATAACAATCTGTTTCAACATGAGGAAATATCATTTTTTTGCAATTGAGAGAGCAGAGAGATAGTAGAGGTTAGATGGGGCCTAAAAAATCCAGCCCGACCCGACACGGCCCGCTGGTATTGAAGCCCGACCCGGCTTGGAGTGACGCGGGAAAAAAAAAAACGCAGCAGCAGCAATTTATTTTCATTTCTTCGAGATGGCAGAAAAAAACGCATGTTTCTTAATGTTTAAATAGTCTACATATTTTTGTGATCATTATAGAAGCATTTACACAACGAAATAACGCTGGGAAAGTTTAATATTTAAAAAAAAACGTGATTTTGCAGACACACAGAGGAGAAGATTCAAAAGGATCACATTTGTGTTGCCTTTGTGTGCATAAAAAAGTGTCTTTCGTAACGAATTCTCAGTTGGCAGAAAAAAAACGCAAGTTTTCTTAATGTTTAAATAGTCTACATATTTTTGTGATCATTATAAAATCATTTACACAACGAAATAACGCTGGGAAAGTTTAATATAAAAAAAAATTTAAAAAAAGTTTGCAGACACTTAGAGGAGAGGATTCAAAAGGATCACATTTGTGTTGCCTTTGTGTGCATAAATAAAAGTGTCTTTCGTAATGAATCGCAAGTGCCACAGTGGAGGAGAAGAAGAAAAAGCGGGCGGCGCCACTGCTTCATGTGAGTGCACAAGCAAATGCACAATACAGAGAGCCTGCTCTCGGTTTTATCCCATTTAAAAAAAAAATAATTTATTAGTCCGGCGCGGGGCGGCCCGACCCGACCCGAACGTGAATGCTTAACATTTTGGGCCCTACCCGTTCGGGTTCGGGCCCAAGATCTAACCTCTAAGAGATAGGACATAACATAACAATGGCTGAAGCGGAGAAGCTGAAGCGAATCAACTTGCGCGGACTTTAACACCGGCTCGGTGAATCCATTCACATTTCATATGCAGTAAACATTATGTTGGGTTGGCATGGTCTTTCAGAGGACAAAGAGGTAAGCCATTTTTATATTTTTAACTTATTTTTTTAGCGTAACGTTGTGCCGTACTGCTTCTGTCTGACAATGAATGACCTGAAAAGAATTACAATGGTATCTGACTGCCACTGTTACCGTTTCTGTTATATGTGTAAAAAAAAACAACTTTAGTAAGGGGGAAGTGTAAATAAATTATAGAATTAAGATGTGTTATAAATGAAAAAATTAAAAGTGTTCGTTGGCTGTCACTGAGTAGCATTTGCGATCGCTACACAAAGCTAACTAAATTACCCCCAAGAACGGTAAGAGACGTAGGACAACCAGAGGATATATAAGAAAGATGGTAAAGGATAGCTTGTTGAAACAGCAGAATGTCATTGTCAGTCGCGTCGACAAAAAAGCTAAAGCTATGCTTAGGTCGGCTCGTTTTTTTCATCTTTTTCAGCCTTCGACACTCAAGCCATCTCTTTAACTCAACATTTTTATGTTCTTCCACATCTTTGCCAGTGAATTTGGCACCAGGCACATCATTTTCGAAGAGAATTGGTAGATTTAGCTCTGTAAACATCTCCTTCGTATATGATTTCCATTCATTTCCTATTAGGGACAAACGGTGGCTTGTCCCTACTTAGCAACGGTAGCTAATGTCATGAATATTAATGAGCGGAAGTGACGTGTTGCTTGCAGTACGCCATTGATACTATGCCTGCCGTCTAAATACCCGTGTAGCAGTGACATACGGAGCAATTAAATGCTTTTCCACTAGATGACAGGAGGTACCATTCAAAATAACAAAAGTAAAGAGTAAATAAAAAAGTACAACCCTGCCGTTTTATGCCTTGCCCGTATTATGTTATGAGCTATTGCCACATGTTCTGCTGTTCTGGTGTTCAAAAGTGTTCCGGAGAGAACATCTTGCATGCTATATGGCTCATTCCAGAATTGGAGGACATTTTATGCACCGCCCATCAAATTCTAATTCACACAAGAAAATATTTTCTTCAAAATAATCATTTAAAAACAATCCATTTTAATGCCAGATTCATCTGGATGATGACCAAATTGCTTTGAAAATGTTCAAATAAGATGTAAATAATTTTTGAGGGGATATATTTGTTTCATTGTTTCTTGTAACCGTAGGAACGTGGATTAACCAAGTTGATATTTTGAATATTTATTCGAGAATGCCATACAAAAGGAGACATAGTAATATAGTCACTAGAAAGGGGGAAAAAACATCAGGAAGGCATAGGCTATCATAATGAACAGGGTTTTGCACCAATAGCGCCACAGGCTTGAACTATTTCTAAAGCTCTATGTACGGTCTGTTAATTTCATTTGGAATATTATTTTCAGACTCATTTAACCAACACATTCAGAACTAACAAATAAATGGCTGGCGCTGTACCATCATCGCACACACAGTAACAGCCTCAAGGCCATTATAAGTACTGATGCACCGATACCAGTATCGGCAGGGGGGGGGCCGATCCGGCACAAAATGGTGGTATCAGTATCGGTATCGGCGAGTACCAACAAACAGGGCGCCGATACCATTTACCGGTCTTGTATTTTTAACACTTGGCCGGAAGCCTTTTTTCTTCCTGACGCTCACTGCACTCTGTCTCTGTGTTGTGTGATGAAACGTGATCACTTTGCAAGCCAAGCAGCTATCGCTATTGTCCTGGTCCAAACCAATGAGAGCGGGCCAATAGCCACTCTTAACCAATGCCGGGGCAGCTTTTTCTTATGGCGGAAAAACAAACCAGCAGAAATGGCGGCGGTCTGGAAATATTTTCGCATAGAAATTCCGTCGATTATAATCAATGGCTGCATGCAAGATTTGCAGCCTGAAAGTTTCCAGAAGTGGAGTTAAATCGGCCAGTTTCAACACCTCGAACCTGATAAAACATTGGAAGACGAAACATGTGAACGAACACAAAGAGTTTGAGGTTGCAACAGCCTGCAAACAGTTTGCTGAAGACATGTCAACAAAGCACATGGATTACTGGAACCATGTGCTATGGTTTGGAGGGCTTTCTTGTGCACCGTCTTCAGAAGAGGCATCCTCGTGGGGTGACAGCCATGCACACCAATTTGATGTAGAGTGCGGCGTATGGTCTGAGCACTAATGGGCTGACCCCCCTCCTCTTCAATCTCTGTAACAATGCTGACAGCACTCCTGTAACGAGTCACATGACATTTAGGAGGGACAAGCAGTACTTAATTTGGACATTTAGGGATGTACATTTTTTCAAAGGGGTGTACTTACTTTTGTTGCCAGGGTTTTAGACATTAATGGCTATATTTTGAGGGGAAAATAAATGAACTCTATTATACAGGCTGCACACAGACTACTTTTCATTGTGTCAAAGTGTCATTTTGTTAGTGTTGTCCCATGCAAAGATATACTTAAATAGCCGCAGAAATGCAAGGGGTGTACTCACTTTTGTGATACACTGTATATATGGGGTTTATCTTTCCAAAATAGATGAAAAAAAAAAGGTCTTTATTTTTGTATTTACTTCCTAGTTCCCCGACGGAGCCTTACAGAGGGTCCGAAGGCGGAAGTGTTCGCCGAAACACGTCAGGTAAATAAACCACCTACTATTGCCTGGGATAAAAGAAAAGTTTTTACGTTAGCTTTCGGCTCGAGGCAAACCCCAATCGATGCTATTCATATCAGCGATGAGTAATAATGGCAGTCAGACAAATTGTTCTGGAAGTAAATTTCAATAGGTTGGCAGCGCTGATTTGTTGATGAATGAACATGACACGTCCTCTTGGAAAACGGCCAGTGATTTGTCACTGCTACTGCATTTTATGATTCAGGGTTTCCCCAACAAATTAAATATTGTGGCGCACCGCCACACCAAAATAAAACCCGTCACGCCGTGCAAAAGAGATGTTTTATTTTTTTATTCTATTTATTTTATAAGGCCGTTTCAAACTAGCGGCAACCTAGTGTGAAGGGTGCAGCGGGAACCTATTCATTGTGTATTGTAAGGCAAGTTTGAATGAATTTGCACCAAGCTGCGGGTAGAGCACCGCCGCGCTAAAGTCAACAACGCTTTCAATAGCAGAGGGGCACCCGTGGGCGTTTTTTTTATTTTGACTAAATTCTTGTGATTTTGTCCTTTGAAGTGTCATAACTAAGTCATTTCTGAATATTTTTTCCTTTTCAACCACTCAAAATGTCCAGTGGCATCAGACCTATCTATGCATATATAGTTTTTATTTTTCTTAATGCCCCCTCTGGACAATAATAGCAGTATTGTTCTAATAGCAAAACTAACTATGCTGCACACACACACAAACACACACACACACGCACACACACACATATATATATGGCGAATTTGAATATTTCATATGACATAGTTAGAGGCCCAAATAAGTCTATATGTCATAACAACAGAATTTTTTATGCTTGCCCAGTTTTTACACAATGGCAGTTTTCTGAATCAAGCTAAATTCTTGTGATTTTGTCCAAAGTATGGCTTTTCCTTTGAAGTGTGATAACTAGGTCATTTCTGAATATGTTTTCCCTTTCAACCACTCAAAATGTCCAGTGGGATCAGACCTATCTACACATATATAGTTTTTATTTATTCGTTTTTTTAATGCCCCCTATGGAAAATAATAGCAGTATTATTTTAATAGCAAAACTAACAGTCCTGTATATGCATACAGTGGGGAGAACAAGTATTTGATACACTGCCAATGGGTTTTCCCATTGGCAGTGTATGATGAAACTTTATTTCGAGCATGCACACACAAAAGAAACAAAAACCATACAATATAATTCAACAAAAATAATTGCACTCGAAAGTGTATCAAATACTTGTTCTCCCCACTGTATAAAATAAAAGTCTAATTTGAATATTTCATATGACATAGTTAGAGGCCCAAGTAAGTCCATAAATCATAGCAACAGAATTTTTTATGCATGCTTTTAAGTGTGATAACTAGGTCATTTCTGAATATTTTTTCCCTTTCAACCACTCAAAATATCCAGTGGGATCAGGCCTATCTACACATATATAGTTTTTATTTATTCATTTTTTAATGCCCCCTATGGAAAATAATAGCAGTATTATTTTAATAGCAAAACTAACAGTGCTGTATATACATACTGTATAAAATAAAAGTCTAATTTGAATATTTCATATGGCATAGTTAGAGGCCCAAATAAGTCCATAAGTCAAAGCAAAATAATTTTTTATGCATGCCCAGTTTTTACACAATGGCAGTTTTCTGCATCAAACTAAATTCTTGTGATTTTGTCCTAAGTATTGCCTTTCCTTTGAAGTGTGATAACTAGGTCATTTATGAATATTTTTTTTCACTTTCAACCACTCAAATGTTAATTGCCATCAGGCCTATCTATACATATAGTTTTTATTTATTTATTAATTAATATTTTTAATGCCCCCTATGGACAATAACAGCAGTATTATGCTAACAGCAATACTAACTATGCTATATAGGCAATATATAAATCAAACTAAAATATTTTATATGACATAATTACATCCTTGGATAAGTCAAAGTCATAACAATAGATTTTTTTTTAACAAGAAAGTGAAAAAAATGACAATAACTGATTTGATGACAGAATTTATGGTTAACAATATGCATAATTCATGAACCAGTTACTGAAACCAAGAACTATTACTAACTAAACACCAAAACGACACCCCCCCCCCCCCATTTAACATTTCATGCAAAGGGTCTTCATTTGGTTTCTGCAAATGTAAGTTCCACATTTTACACAGGTGTTTGAAGCCTGAAGTGGCTTTGTGCAATGGCCACATTGTTAGCGCTTAGACGGGGGTCCAGCTTGCTGCTCTGCCTGCTCCACCAAGCCTTTGGCAGAAGAAGGTGCTTCCCGTTTCAGGACTTCTGGCCGATTTAGAGCCTTGAGGAAAAGTCGCCACTTGAAGCTTTTCTTCATGTTCCAGTCCAGCAAGGCCGGCCCAGCCTATACGCAGACTGTGCAGCTGCTTAGGGCCACCACTGGGGGGCCCCCAATCTGGCAGTTGACACCTGTCGGTGACGGCAAATGTACGGCTTCCGCTGATTGTAGTAAAACGAAATATTGTATTGGCATAATATGCATTTGGAGTGGAGAGCGTAGTTATAGGCTACGTCTACACTATGACGGATAATGGCCTTAAACGTGTAATTACTTGGACTATACCACATGTCAGCTACACTAGTATGCCTATTATCCGGATTAATTGTTAGACGGCTAATGTGGGCGGGTAATGTTACCCGCCGCCTAATATGTACTGCTGTAACCGTACAAAATTTGGATACTCAGCAAGCGTAGCTGTTTTTAGTGCAGCATGACAGCATCGTAAACAATGGATGCGGACGATCACGACGTGGCATTCCTGCTCTTTTCTTTTCCACACATTTTTCTTGAACCTTCAAACTACATCTCAATAATATGCTTCAATTCAGTGCCCATTTGGGGTCTTCGCATCGTGGATGAGGTGGAGATGAGCGTATTTTAAAGAGCTCGTCTCCCGAGTTGTCTTTGATCAGCCAGTTGCAGGGCTGGCCCCTCCCAACTCAATGCCGACCGAAAATGAGTACTGTACCTGTATATAAAAATGCATAGAGGAATATTAAACCTCGAAAAGTGACCTGTGTGGTACCCCAAGTCAAAGAGGCGCGCAATCAGTTTTTTCCCCAGACATTTCTGCCTGTCAGAAATGTTGCCAGGATCGCCACTTTTATGCACAAGCAGCCTGGTTGCGGCTTCCAGTCACCCAGCGCCACAACATATGCTTCTATTTGTTATTTTCCAAGTGGTGACAGCGCAACTGAGCATCGATTAAAACATCCCAAGTAATGATGTCAGGCTTCCGTTGTTTTATAAAGATTTATTTGAATCACAACACGACGCCTGCACGTAAAAGCAGAGTGTGCTCTCCCTTCCACTCTCGCTCCTGTGTGATGCGTTTAATTGCGACCACGAAAAAAAACTGATCACAAAATAATGACAGAAGGAGTAGTAATTTCAAAATTTTCCGTGGGCTAGGAATGAGTTTCCGTTTCAGAGATAAACCGTGCGGGCGATGACGTAACACATGAGGCTTCTCCTTTTTACGCATGCGTAGTTTGTGCAAATGCAGGCATACCTCACAGAAGCGGGGAGGCCCTTAAACGCACCTTAAACGAAGTGTGGACAGGTATAAAAATGGGCAAAATACCCTGGAGAAAATTACCTGTCCTAGTGTAGACGTAGCCATAGTCATTTCATTCATAATGGACATTATTATCAAGTAGTATGCCATGTATCAGCTAAGCCTGTCGCAATATGCAATAATTCCATTTACCGCGCGGTATATAAAAATGAAGACGGTAATTTTCCTGCTGCGATTAATCGCCTCGCGTGCACGCGCGCATGCACCCAGAAGTTAGTAAAACAGAGTGGCACAAAGAAGCTGAACTTTAAACAACGCTGTCAAGCACGTCTGCCACACATCAGCGGCAGCCGCGTGCATGCGCATGCATAAATGATACTGCAGCCATGCCCCCAATGCATGATGGGAAGGGGAACCATGATGGGAAGTAAAACCATGACTGTGCCAACAATGACACATTTTGTTGGCCGTTTAATGTAGTCTATTGGTATATATTGTAATTATATTACATTCTGAAAAAATATTCAATAGGCCACAATAATAAAGGATACCAGATTTATGTTGAATCAGCATCAGCTTTTGCTGTCAGATTGTGACACAACCTATAAGCTAAGTTATACCAAGCACACAATGGCGCACATCAAAGAACATAAATTTAGTAAGCAACATAAAGTTAGGATAGCAACGAACTAGCGCAACATTGAAAAATGATAATGGCAGTGGGAAATATGTATTTACTCTTTTCTGTAGCATTGTGTTCTCTATACAAAGACAAATCATTATCATTAAAATATGAAGGTACGGTAACTAGATTTTTCTTTTAAAAAATGTGTACTGTATATATGACTAGTTTATGATTTCATGCCATCAAAATTTGCTACATTTATTTCTCCCAAGTCATCGTCATCTGATGTCGCAGACGGAAGAAATTCAGCATCTGGCAAAAATAAATTTGAGACAAAAAAACATTTGAAAACTTTTCTTGATTGAAACAACCTTTTCGATTGAGATAATGTTGTTTTGCGTTTGGGCCACATTTTGGCTAGGACATTTGTGTCTTATAATTCAATCAAAAAATAAGTTGCTTAAAAAAAAAAAAAATTCAAAAGAAAAATCACTTAAAAAAAAAAATAGAAAAAGCTTGCGCATGTGTCAAACATCATTTAACTAAGTGAGCAGCTTGAGAGGATTTGAGTCCCTAATAGACTCCCTATGAAGTATTTAATAAATTAAAAGTACATTTTCCTACTACTTTCTTCTCGTTTAAAAATAATTCGGTGGGACAGTAACATGTTGAAATATTATCATAATTATTACATTTTGAAGTGCTTAAAAACAATTTAAAAATTATACTTTGGGAAAAAAGTGAAAAAACATGTCCAATGCTAATCTGAATAAAATGAACACGCACAAAATAAATAGATAAATAAATGAGAGGGGGGGAGACAGTGCGCCACTTCGCGGTTTTCACTTATCGCGGCGGGGTTCTGGTCCCCGTAAACCATGAAAAACGAGGGATCACTGTATTTCTGAAAAGCTTTAAGAAGCTAGAATCATTCCCACCACTCGTCGGGGCGGCCGTCAGCTCAAGTCCCAGCCAAAAATAACGCGCCTCAGGCTGACGAAGGAATCGATGCAAGGCGCCCCCCTCCATCCGAGCATGCCCCTTAATTTGACTCAACAGTGCGTTTCTTCGTTGAAATTACCGTTAAATACACAAGCTTGACGCTAACTTAAATGGAGCTTTTTTTTCACGGGAGATTTGGCTAGCTCAGGCAGTGTTCAACGCAAGCTGCAACGAACGGCAGTCACTTTATTATATCGCAAAATATGAAAACGATTGAAACCATTACTCACCAAATTCAGTCTGCTGGCAAATGCAGGCAAGTGTGTGTGCTGCGCTCTGGCCTGCCCCGGCTTGGATAAGGCCTGTTTTTGTTTTCACAGCTTTGCAATGCAACCCAAGGCTCTCCAAGCACTCCATGTACGGTAAACGTGAAGAGTGAGCGCGCGACTGGAATAATGGAACGCAGTTTGGGCCAGTGATTGGTTCTCGTCAGCGACGCAGCCAGAAGGATTTGCTGACTGTCCAAGTGTCACTTTTTTATAGGACCGATTTCTTAAGTGCTCAGTTTAGGCACTAAGTTAATCACATGATAATATAAAAAAAAAAAAAAAACTCCCGACACCCCCCCACCCAAATAAATTTCTCCTTGGATCTACACAATTCATGTAGGTCACCCTTTTTGACTTCAAAACGGCGAATTTCGCCGAAAGGTGAAACATTTTCATGCCTGTAATATGCATTATGTAGCCTTTTATTATTAGCAGGGTTGTTCCGATCATGTTTTTTTGCTCCCGATCGTTTTAGTTCGAGTATCTGCCGATCCTGATATTTCCCGATCCGATTGCTTTTTTTTTGCTCCCGATTTAATTCCAATCATTCCTGATTATTTTTCCCGATCATATACATTTTGGCAATGCATTAAGAAAAAAATGAATAAAACTCGGCCTAATATATACATTCAACCTACAGTACATAAGTACTGTATTTGTTTATTATGACAATAAATCCTCAAGATGGCATTTACATTAACATTCTTTCTGTGAGAGGGATCCACAGATAGAAAGACTTGTAATTCTTAAAGGATAAATGTGACTTAGTATATTGTGACTAAATATTGTCATCTAGTGTATTTGTTGAGCTTTCAGTAAATGATACTGCAGCCATTTAACTTCTGCCCAAATGCATGATGGGAAGTGCAACCATGACTGTGCATGGGGCACCAATTGATATAGCTTCTCTGCGTTGGGAAAGAACATGCAACAACAGAAAATGATCAACTACTACCTTTCTTCGTGTAGCGCATGCGTTAATTATTTAACGTGATTAATTTTAAAAAATTACCGCCGTTAACGGAATAAATTTGATAGCCCTACTTTAAGCCAACACTACTCCGGATGAGTGTAAGACATTTTGTCTGTAACGTTAAATACAATTAGAAAGTGATTTAATTAAAAAAAATTAAAATATATATATATATATACTGTATATACATACATATATGTATATGTATATATTTAAAAAAGGCTTGTCCGATATTTTTTTGCCAATTCCGATACTTTGAAAATGACGTGATCGGACGCGATCGGGACATCTCTAATTATTAGCCAAAGCAATCACGCATTTACATTCTAGTTTTAACATATACCATTTGGTGTCATTAGAGTAAGCTCAGGTATCTTAGTCCTTTGAAGACCACAAAGATGTAACATGAAGCCCACTCAGTCTACTCGTCTTTGTTCATCTAATCAGAAGTCACAAGACAACCCCCAGAACTGTTCCCTGTTGAACAATGGTTTGAATGAGTAAAGTAAACGCCCACTAGATTGTAAAATGTGAGGTATATATTGGAGTCAGATTTTTAAAATGTGTGTGCCTCATTCATTACCGCAACCTGAGACTCTCAGTATTTGTGTGTCGACTCAGTTTTTATTAAAGCCTCCAGAACAGGAAACAAATGCGCGGCGTTGTGGGTACGAGGTCGAGTGGGTAAGCAGATTTTACTTCTGTACCATACACACCTACTGTACATTTTAGTAGAGTCTGTGAGGAGTGATCTGAAGAAGTAGTCCTGGTAAGACAAACTTGTTATTCACAGAAGTTTTATTTTTAGCGTTATTGTTCGACGAGTCAAATAAAATAGCAGCCGAGTTTTGCCTCCCTCCGTCATTTAGCAGCTGAGTTTTGTATCCAGCGCCATTTAGCTGCTGAGTTTTATACCCTGCACCGTTTAGAAGAATAAATAATGTTCATGAGATAACTCTGAGACTATTTTAAATAAGTTAGGGAATCAATGCGATAAGTCTGGGACTATCGTAAATAAGATAAGTCTGGGACTATCTTGAATAAAATAAGTTAGGGACTTATTGTAAATAAATTAAGGATCCACATGAACTAACATTTGTGTTTGTTTGTCTATCTGTGTGAGTGAGAACTTCCCAGGATTTCACATAATCGGGGAGAATTTTTTTTACTTTTTCTGAAGTTAATTAAAGCTGGTTCCTAGGGCCACCTTCCACCAGCAGCGAACTGCAAAAAACCTGGCTCATGCCCAGGTGATGTGCATGAGCCACTTTATAGTGCAGGATGGAGGAGTGGCCGTGAAACGGTCATGAAGCGTTCTTGGCTATCGGAAAATTGGGCACCCTGACTTTCCACCTTGCTACAGTACAATAAAGAGGGGAAAATGTAATGACACTTGTGTAGCCCAAAGTAGCGTTTTCTTCACAAAAGTATAGTTTAGGATGGATGTGTGAGGCCTGTGTCTCCAGCCAGAGAAGAACTGCCACTGGCAGTTTCTACCAAGGCCTCTGAGGAATCAAAGACAAAAAATGTATACAACGGAAAAATCAGACAAGACTGAAAAAGCACTTTCTGCTCTTGCACCCCTCTTTAAAATAAACCGCTATATTTTAAGCCAAAAGAACTGTTGTGTTTGATTGAACAATATGTGTGTGGGCTGCCATAGCAGATTCATGGCGCATTAAGTCCCCTAACTATTTTTGTCTGTTTTACCCTGGTAACCCCTGTTTACAGACGTCCCGCAACCGCTTTGCTTTTGTTTCAACCTTGCCATAAAAAGAAAGTAATCGTATTTATTCGAAATGCCTGTCATTTTTAGCTTAGAATCATTAATTGATGTCTAATATTTAGTTTTAAAAAAAATAAAACGACTTTAAAAAATTATTCACTCACATATTTTGAATTTTTAAACACAATAGGTCACAATGAAAAAATTGGCGTCTGTAAAAAAAAGTCACGAATATCTACCTCATAACTATCACTTACTGTATTTTTTTCGTTACTGTCGCATTTCCCCCAATATTTTAGATAATCGATCCAAACAAAGAAATATTCATTAAAAAAAAATTTAAAAAACGTTTAAAAGGGTAAATATTAGGGCTGTCAAAATTATCGCGTTAACGCGCGGTAATTAATTTTTAAATTAATCACGTTAAAATATTTGACGCAATTAACGCATATGTCCCGCTCAGACAGTATTCTGCCTTTTGGTAAGTTTTACAGCAAGGCTTTTTGTGCTGCAGCACAACAGCGAACTCTTGTGGTCGCTTTGCGACATGGTTTATTCTTTTTCTTGCCAGTTCATATGGCTGCACGACGTCTCGGGCTGAAGCCTACGTTGTAATGTTGTGCTTATATGATCCTTGGACAAGATTTGTCCGTAAGTATGGTTGTTGTAAAGAATGTACATATTATGTTAGTAAGCGAAATGTTCTATTTTTTGTATGAGACGCTTTTTGTTTATGTTTAGTGAACCTGTATAGCGTGCTAAGCTAACGTTGTTGCTAATGCAATGCTTGTGTACTTTTTTGTTATTGTAGTTTTATGACGGTCTAAAGAGGACAATGGTTTGAGGCTATTTTATTAATAAATCAGATGAAAAAGGAAGAAGTCTGATTATTAAGGCGTCGTTCACTAGCTGTCTAGCTTTGGAAAAAGTAGACGCTTTGGAGTGAGGACAGCATAGACAGATTTAAATGACAGTAGAGTGGAATGCCCACTACAGTCCTTATGTACCGTATGTTGAATGTACAGTGGGAAGAACAAGTATTTGATACACTGCGAATGGATTTTCCCATTGGCAGTGTATCAAATACTTGTTCTCCACACTGTATATATCCATCTTGTGTCTTATCTTTCCATTCCAACAATTTATTTTTCAGAATATATATAATTTACAGAAAAATATGGCATATTTTATAGATGGTTTGAATTGCGACTAATTGCGATTAATCACGATTAATTAATTTTTAAGCTGTAATTAACTCGATTAAAAATTTTAATCGTTTGACAGCCCTAGTAAATATATAAACATTTCGATTACTCCTTGACGTCTGCGATTTCTGCATATCGCGACCCTTGTTATATTACCATGTTTCACCCATAAAATCCCCCAAAAATCCGGCTGTGGCCATTCACAGCTGTGTCTTGACACTAGGTGATATATGCTACATGGAGTTTTTGGCTCGAAAAGAGGTAAGTACGTGATAATATCTCGTTAAAATCATGGCGTCTTTAATTGTGCTCTCGCGTGCACTCACATTCAGTTAGGATTTTGCTGTTAAATTTTTTTTTTTTTTTTTTAAATACCCTCCCGTTCAAAAATTTTCTTCCCCCAGAAAATTGAGATTTTAAGTTTTCCAATTATGTATATAACATGCATATAGGACAATTTTGAAATTTGGCCAAATTGGGGGTCTCAGAGAACAGAAGGACATCAATATTACAATTTTGGGGGGGGGGCTTAAGGGGTCGAAAATGTTGATTATAATTGGTTAGTGAAGAAAACAACAGTTTGGTCATGAAGGTTATAATGTCCTCAAAAAAGCGACTCAATCTGGCCATTGCGAACATTTTTTCTTGAAATATAAAGGCAACATCGAAGGTATGCATAATAGGCTTAGGTGATGAAGGGTTAAACAAACAAAAAAAGTACTAATTGTTAAAAGCTGCAGTGAGTGTGTTCTGTCCTGACTAAACGTGAGTGTGTTAAGTTTGACAGACAGCAAAACGAGACAAAAGTGGATTTTTGAAGCTTTTACTTTTTCACTATTGATGAATTTGTTAAGTTGCAACACACATACATACTCATGTTGATGCTTTGATGCTAAGAATGCTAACGTTTTCACACTTCTCTCATTGCAATTTTCTAAACATAGCTCTACAAACAGTACCTCCAAACTTGACTACAAATACTAGAGCTGGGAATCTTTGGGCACCTAACGATTCGATTAAGATTACGATTCAGAGGCTCCGATTCGATTATAAAACGATTATTGATGCACCCCCCTCTTTTTTTTTTTTTTTTTTAAATAAAGTTTTGTACATTAGTTCCAAAATTGTTCAAAAATACTCTCAGGCTAAACCAAACTACTATTTCAGTATCAAGTTAACATATAGCAGTAAACAAATATACAAAAATAACATTAAATAAAAAAACTCCAGTCCCCATTCTGTATCAGCAGCTTTAAACTACATTCAATTAATTTAATGTTGTGAATCAACCGTTAAAGTTGTTAAAATTGCTCCCGTTATTCCATAATTTCCCTTTTGTCTACTTTTGACATGTGAAAGTTTTAAAACTATTTTAAAGATAGATTCAAGTCAATATTTTACCGATTTAGGAGTATTTTAGATAAAAAGTTAATTAGGTTTGCTTGGAAGGTTCGCTACAACAGCACTGCAGGGAAGTTTACTGCTTTAAGATGGTGGCCGTTTACTAACGCCCGCATCTAGCTTTTTGCAGATGTGCTGCTACCGCTACCGAGTATTATCCATCTAGTCCTATATAAATGATATCTACCGTAACATTATGTAGCTTAGCTGTACTTGTAGCAGCTTTTCGGCAGCAGTTAGGTATGTTGTTGTGTTTTTTTATCTCGTGGCATGAGTTGAGCTAGAGGCGTGAGTTGAGCGTTGGCATTACCTGAGGGGCCGGTTAATGAGAAGCATAATGTTTAGCTACTCCTGCTCCGTTCCGTCCTGAAGACCGCGCGGCGCGCTGAGTGTGTTGTACTTCCGCTTTACTTGGCATATTTCAATAATCGGAATTTGGATGTTTGTGAATCGTTCTCGAATCTTCCACGGCCGAATCGCGAATAATCTAAGAATCGGAAATTTTGCACACCTCTAACAAATACCTACACCAACATACATCAACTGAAACAACTTACATGCTCACGTGGGCCGAACCAGAGCCTTTAGCCATGTCAGACACGTTTGCTTCATAGTCAAAAAAGGCAGTTCAGCCACACCCAACACTGCCACCAGAGGGCATTATTTGACAAATACAATACTTTGTAAACAAACCATGTGGGACAAAACGATGTGAGTTGATGGGACATTGTAATTCCGGCCTCAGCCGCGAGAGAGACAGCCAAGCCCCCGACTTAAACACCTTTTATTGTATTGTATTGTTGTGCAATTATTTTGTTGCTACAAAAGAAGCAAGTGAGAAACACTTCATACATATATAGCAGCTGTCGCTGCAATTAGTGACGACGTAAATGAACGTGTCACTGCCATGTTGCATACATTGACTGTTGACTCGTTCTTTAACACAGCGTGGGTTGCCATATAACCGCTCATTTACAACCCCCATTTTAGCGGTGTAAATGACCGCTTGTCCAGCAACTTGTGATGTCTCGTATGCCACACAGAAGAAGCGGCTAGATCTGCCGCGTCGGCACCGGCGATACTTCGGGTATTGCAAAAAAGGCAGTCCCGTCACATTTTCTGAATCTTAGAATCAATTTGGTAACGAAGTATCAGTTTTAGTTACAACCCTAGTTTTGAGTGATAAAATTAATATTATAATTAGGCTTGATGTGAACAAAGGGAAGAGGAGGCTCGGACTGAATAAAAAGTTGTTTATAATGAATAAAATTAACAAGCACAGTGAAGTACAAGCACTTTAAAATTCAAAGCAGAGTCGAGAGATTTTCATCGACGGGGGCCAGAATGATTAAAAGCACAGATAATTTTAATAATCATTGTCCGATTTGTTCCACAATGTATTAGGACAAAATAAAGAAAAGAGGACTAAGAGATTATAGTCGTACTGTTACTACGAGGCAAAAAAGCCATCCTGTTATGTAATGTAGCTGAATAAGCAACTACGTACTTTCTGTAGCGCTTTGCCGCCTCCACTAAAGTCAACGATAATGAAAGCAGATCGTGAGGCTGTTTTAGAATCCGTTTCCAAAATAAGGAAATCTGTTACCTTTTCGCTCATCTACATCAAATTTTAATTAATCGCAGGATTTGTACAAATGCTTTGTTAGAGCTCCTACCTAAGGTACATGTACAATAAGTGCGTAGTCCCTTATTCAGCTACATTACCCCAACGTAATAACACGACTTTTTTTTTCTTGTAGTAAGAGTACAATTTTAATCTTGCAGGTATTTTTTTCCTCCCTTTATTGGGCCCCAATATTCTGTCGTAATACAGTGCCTTGCAAAAGTATTCGGCCCCCTTGAATCTTGCAACCTTTCGCCACATTTCAGGCTTCAAACATAAAGATATGAAATTTAATTTTTTTGTCAAGAATCAACAACAAGTGGGACACAATTGTGAAGTGGAACAACATTTATTGGATCATTTAAACTTTTTTAACAAATAAAAAACTGAAAAGTGGGGCGTGCAATATTATTCGGCCCCTTTACTTTCAGTGCAGCAAACTCACTCCAGAAGTTCAGTGAGGATCTCTGAATGATCCAATGTTGTCCTAAATGACCGATGATGATAAATAGAATCCACCTGTGTGTAATCAAGTCTCCGTATAAATGCACCTGCTCTGTGATAGTCTCAGGGTTCTGTTTAAAGTGCAGAGAGCATTATGAAAACCAAGGAACACACCAGGCAGGTCCGAGATACTGTTGTGGAGAAGATCCTTCCGAGCACAAGATTCCTGCCGAATTTTCGTGTACGAGGACCTGTTTCACCCAACCAGCAACGTAGCATTTATAAGCCTCCAAGCTCTTAAAGTTTTTCAAACTTTCGTGAGAATAGGCTGATTTTGTGTGGACAAGATTGTTGTAAATATCAGGATATCAGATGTCAGGCGAAGCCAGCGGGTCGAAAAACATCGATTTAGGCATCAAATACGGATCTGGCAAATGGATAAACTGAAGCTTTTCCACGTAACGCCTTTTATGCAACGGATCCAATGAGTTTACAGCGTCAGATAACACCGGGGCTTCCATGAATTGCTCTATAACTTGCTCGACTAATTGAAAACAATGAGAATAGGTCTGAAAAAGAGGTACAATATGGCGGCCGGAGACAGCGACACGCCCATTTTGTGACGTAGGTGAGTAGGGTCTATACACGTCTCTTAATCCGATCCTTGTCAGCGAATTTTCGACCACAAACTGAGCAGGAAAAAGGTTTTTAACCAGCGTGGGTTCTTATGTGTGTGTTTAAGCTGCTCTTCTGAGTGAATCTTTTTCCACAAACTGAGCAGGAAAAAGGTTTTTCGCCAGTGTGGGTTCTTCTGTGTGCTTGTAAGTTTTTCTTTGCAGTGAACCTGTGATTACAAATTGAGCAAGAAAAAGGTTTTTCACCAGTGTGGGTTCTTGTGTGTCTAATTAAGTTGCTCTTCTGAGTGAATTTTTGATCACAAACTGAGCAGGAAAAAGGTTTTTTGCCAGTGTGGGTTCTTGTGTGTCTAATTAAGTTGCCCCTCTGAGTGAATTTTTGAAAGCAATCTGAGCAGGAAAAAAGTTTTTCGCCAGTGTGGGTTCTTGTGTGTCGAATTAAGTTGCTCCTCTGATTGAATTTTTGACAACAAACTGAGCAGGAAAAAGGTTTTTCACCAGTGTGGGTTCTTGTGTGTGTGTCTAATTTGCTCTTGTGAGTAAATTTTTGACCACAAACTGAGCAGACATTTTCACCAGTGTGTCCCCTCATGTTCATACCGCAAGTATTGTTATTAGCAAAGGTTTTCCCACGGTGAGATTTCTTCTGACCATCATCTTTGTAAGGTGAGTGTGACGTGGTGCCATTTCTATCTGATGGTGCGATAAAAATGTGTGATTGCGATCCTTCTGTTGAGCTGCTGCTGCTGCTGCCACTTGGAGACTCCGTCCCTCTGCTGGCCTCACTCGGACCATCCTCGCTTTTCAAGGGCTCACCAATCGACATGGTGATATCGTCCTCCTCTTTAATGTATGGCAGCTCTACCTCCTCCTTTTTGATTGGAAGTTGTACTTCTCTCTTTAGCTGTTGAGCGTCAGGACCAAAATGTTTGCTGAAACCTGCAAGACACAAGAAGACAAATGATATAATTTATGGACCGTCTATCCAGCTACTAGGCCGTGAGGTTAGACTGGCTGAGAGAGCAAGAGAGAGAGTATGTACGCGCGTGTCCAAGATGCATTCTGGGCTGTCATTCCCCAGACAACGATGCACCGATTGGCAGTTAGTCATCGTGCATTGACACGCCCTCATCCTTCAGGTGCAAGCAGTGGCATATTTTTTCATTAATATTATTGATCGATTAAAAAAATGCATAAAAAAATGTAAGCAGTTACAACTTTAATCATGACTTGAGTATTTTTTACCACTTTTTCATTTGTACTTGAGTACATTTTTTGTGGAAGATTACTTTGACTTGAGTAATTTTATTTTGAAGTAACGCTACTCTTACTTGAGTCAAACTTTTGTCTACTCTACCCTCCTCTGCTGAAAAGAAAGCGACTCAAGAATGTCCACAAATGAAGTATAAATAATAAATCAAATAAATAAATCCACGGTTTGCCCTTGGATTTTTTTAGGCTGTGGCGGCAGGCTGCATCGGAGTCGGACAGCCTCACCATGTCCTGCCATGGCGAAATCGCGTCATATCATGACAGATGAGATTTTCCCCCCCAAGAAGAACAATAACAACGATCTATTTGAGATATTTCATTAGCCAGGCTAATGTCATATCTCACAGCTACAGGAGATGTACGTAAAATGCGTAGCTAATTACCGCTACATTACCCTTCGTAATAATAGGGCTTTTCCCGTACAACTTACATGTCGTTAGAGATGGGAATTGATAGGATTTTTACGATTAGAATTCCATTATCGATATTGCTTAATGATTTGATTCTTTATCGATTGTCATATCGATTCTAATTTGTGGAAAAAGAAAAAACATTTTGATTGGGATCTAGTTTGTTTAACCCTTTAACATAGAACGTGTCGGCAGCGACGCGTTTACGCATATCATCTTTGAAGCTTCGTCACGCTGTAATTACGTTACCTATGTGTGCTGGTTGCTCCCATTTGAAAGTGTGGAAGTTAATGCCCACACCAGTTTTTATTTTAAGTCAATCGACCAAGTAAAACGGGAGATAATGTCATTTAAGTTTTATAGTTTTATTGCACTCATGAATAAGGATTAAAACGCTGCATGGACCATGTGTTTATCTCAATAGTTTAATCATTTCTTGTCCTTTTTCAAAACCAAAAGCAGCACTAAAGACTACGTATTCCAGGAGCTGTTGTGAGGTCAAGAAGGACAAACCTAATGTGAATATTTTTAATAAATTTCCAAGCGAGGCGCTATCTAAGGAAAGGGAGGCATGCGAAGTGACCAACGGCCGTTTGGATTGAGTGAGCGACTTTGAAACGTGTGGAATGAGAATGAATCGAAAACTAAACTTAGCGCAATGCATTATGTCATCAACTCAAGGAAGACGGTGAGACATATTTGTCATTGTTTTCCCCGGATGAGTCGTAGAGTAGGCTGTGTGACGTAGCTCCGTGTCCTGTTCAAGAGGAAACTGAGTTGCAGTCCTGAAAAAATGGAACTGAACTAGTTTATTGTCAATATTTTTGAAAATAATTTTTTTCAATGTTATTTTTTTAGAATCATGTTGGAAAGGTGAAGTCACAGTATGTTGCCTACATGCACCAGTATGGGAAATCAGTTGACCACTTGCAGTGTGTTGCTGCCATCTGCCGGTCAGAATAATTCCCTGCATCTATTTTTTTGTCACAGTTCGGCTCAAAAGCTCATTCACTTACACTCGAATGCTTTCTGTCACGTTTCTGCCTCGTAAATATATGTCTGTAAGTATTTTATGTTTATAATAACATGAATAGGCAGTATATGTACATCTCTGTGCAGAAAAGTTGTATGTACAAAACATCTTAAGTTGTTGTTGTGTTATAGAAGCCAGCCTATGCTTGGCTAGTAGCTCAAGCAATTTGTGCTATCCAAATAATAGCTGTGTATATTGTATTGTGTAGTTTGTCTTATTTTGAATATGAGTATGAGTCTGTTATAGTTTCACCATATTATGACGAGTGTCTTCCCATAAAAGCAAGAAAAGAGCATGCCTTGTGGTTTATTGAAGTGCATTCATTGTTAGCTGGCTGTCGGGCAGTACACAAAGGAAACACACTGTTTTGGGGAGTTCACACAATGTTCTGAATCTGTTTGCATTCCATTCTTTTGCAATAGTTAATCAAATGCTATCAGCATTTGACCTCATTGTTTATTTGAGATTTATTATTGTTATTTCTGTGTTTATTTGTACTTTAATAAAGAATTTAAGTGTTGCAAAATATTTTTGTGAATTAATAATCATCAACAAAAATTTAATTGCAAGATTAGTTTAAAAAGAAGTATCAGAATAGTTGAATAATCGTTAAACAAGTCTGCTGACTAAGCAGACAACTGTACTTAAAATGTAAATACAGTACATTAAAGTGATAAGGCAAGGGCGTGGGTTTGCATAGGGATGGTCACGACAAAACACTACCAAACTTTCAGGATGCTCAAATTGTCCCAACTTTTACGCAACCTTAATTGCATTATATAATGTGTTCAGTTATATAGGTCATTTAGATTGTCTTCCCATATGTTGTAACGATAGAATTGATCCTACCATTATTAAGTTAATTATTTTCAGATTTACATTTACCCCGTTTATACTTGCTGAATGAGCCAGTCCAGTTTTTTTCCTGAAACGTACATTGGCTGATGACTTGACACCCCCACACTCACACACTCTCACAGGACAGAATTATATTAGATGTCGACATGGCGCCTCCTACGCGCTCTCTTTGCGACTGAATGTCCGACTTCCATCACAGTTTAGCATTACTATTACATTAAACTGTGTGAACTTACGAACCTGAGTAGGCAGCTGTATGTGTTTTCTACTATGTTAACGTTAATTAAACTGTGAGAAATATAGTGAACTCTGCTCAGCTGTAAGAAATGTAGTGAACCAAGGTTTAGGCCCTTCTCCCCAGTTTTCATTTTTATTTTTCTTAAGTGGTCTTAAAGCAGCCCAAAGGAGCTTTCATTTTTTGTTGAGTTTGGCTGTGCTTGTGGAGAAAAGCAGTCGTGTTTTTCCTGATGGAAGGCATCATTTTTATTTATTTTTGTTATTCCCTGACTAAGAATTTTTTTGTTATATTTATTTAGACAGACAATTTTAAGCGGTATTAAGACAAATGTTTAATTTTTTGCAATCCTGGATACTTAAGAGATGATTAACAAATTTGTATTTCTTGTGTACGTTAATTTAATTTGTGTTCAAACGATGCAATTCAAATTTGCTAATAAAATACAGGCATTTATTCTGGAAGTTTTCAAAATGTTTCTTTAGTAGTTTTTGAAAACAAAGGTTTGAATCGTTCGGTGTATCACCTGAACCAAGGCATACAGTGCTGGCCAAAACTATTGGCACCTCTGCAAATGTCAGATAAAGCTCAATTTCACCCATATACAGAAAATGATTGCAATCACCAATGCTTTGGTAGTAATGTCTTCATTTATTTTGCTTGCAATGAAAAAACACAAAAGAGAATGGAAATAAAAATAAACCATTATCATTTTACACAAAACTCCAAAAATGGTCCGGACAAAAGTATTGGCACCCTTTGAAAAATCATGTGATGCTTCTCTAATTTGTGTCATTAACAGCAACTGTTACTTACCTGTGGCGCCAATAACTAAATCACACTTGCAGTCAGTTAAAAATGATTAAAGTTGACTCAACTTCTGTCCTGTGTCCTTTTGTGTATCACATTGAGCATGGAGAAAAGAAAGAAGACCAAAGAACTGCCTGAGGACTTGAGAAGCAAAATTGTGAGGAAGCATGGACAATCTCAAGGCTACAAGTCCATCTCCAAAGACCTGAATGTTCATGTGTCTACCGTGCGCAGTGTCATCAATAAGTGTAAAGCCCACGGCACTGTGGCTAACCTCCCTAGATGTGGACGCAACAGAAAAATTAACATTTCAACGAAAGATTGTGGGGATGGTGGATAAAGAACCTCGACTAACATCCAAACAAGTTCACGCTGTCCTGCAGTCCGAGGGTACAACAGTGTCAACCCGTACTATCTGTCGGCGTCTGAATGAAAAGGGACTCTATGGTAGGATACCCAGGAACACCCCACTTCTATAATAATAATAATAATAATACATTTTATTTCTAACGCACTTTATGTTTGAAAAACAAATCTCAAAGTGCACATTACCATCCAAGAGACAAAAAAAGTCAGGCTGGAGTTTGTAAAAAAAAATTACCCGAGAAAGCCAAAAATGTTTAACAAGAATGTTCTCTGGTCAGATGAGACAAAAGTATAGCTTTTTGGGAAAAGGCATCAATATAGAGTTTACAGGAAAAAACACAAGGCCTTCAAAGAAAAGAACACGGTCCCCACAGTCAAACATGGCGGAGGTTCCCTGATGTTTTGGGGTTGCTTTGCTACCTCTGGCACTGGACTGCTTGACCGTGTGCATAGCATCATGAATTCTGAAGACTACCAACAAATTTTGCAGCATATTGTAGGGCCCAGTGTGAGAAAGCTGGTTCTCCCTCAGAGGTTATGGGCCTTACAGCAGGACAATGACCCAAAACACACTTCAAAAAGCACTAGAAAATGGTTTGAGAGAAAGCACTGGAGACTGGCCAGCAATGAGTCCAGACCTGAATCCCATAGAACACCTGTGGAGAGATCTGAAAAAGGCAGTTTGGAGAAGGCACCCTTCAAATCTCAGACCTGGAGCAGTTGGCCAAAGAAGAATGGTCTAAAATTCAAGCAGAGCTTTGTAAGAAACTCCTTGATGGATACTGGAAGCGGTTGTTTGTAGTTACAATCATTTTCTGGGAGAAATTGAGCATTATCTGACCGAATTGCAGGGGTGCCAATACTTTTGGCTGGCACTGGATGCACTGCAAAAACCCACCTCCTTAACACTCAGGAAAAAAAACTTAAAGTGCATGTGACACGAAAAAGCATGTTTCTTTCATAATACACGCGGTATTTTATGCCCCTGAATGATATGGACCGCTTGGATGTGTGTGGAAGCGATCGCTATATTTATTTAGTTTTTTGAATCCCGCGCCATGAATATGAGTGACTTCCGGCTTCGGTCTTGCATTGAGGAGGAGGGCGCTGTGACGTGTGCGGTAGAAGACGTCCTCTTCACTATACAGTGTACTGTTGTGTATGAGGACGAAGAATTCAGCTGATTTTGCGGATTAATACGTTTATTTTTCGCATCACGCCAGCCAAACGGCTGCAGAAAAATCATTCTGTATGCGGGAGAGGCGTATGCGCCTTTTTTGGATTTTCAAAAGGTTCCCATTCACCGTGGATATTTACTGTGGGACCATTGGACTTACGAGGAAGTGAGTAAACATCTTGTTTTGTATTATGTCAAATACGAATACAGCGATTACAAAGTAAACACTTCAAACTTCCTTTAAATAAAGGACTACTTACGTTTGATCATTGATAGGCATGTAAAAAGCTCTCCTCATGCTCATTAGCACCACGGTAGCTGCGCAACAACTCCAGCCACCCTCCTCCGGGGAACGAACTGTAAATTGCTCTCCGCCGGGCGGTTTGCCGATTCGCAATGACAATCGACAACCGGGTCGTCATGTCAAATAATCCAGGCTAGTTATGTGTTATTTTCCGCTTCGAAGACTTTGAAACATCACTTGGTTCGGGTTAGCATGTCGGCTAGCTGTCACTCCTCCTGGTTTGTTTACATTCTTCGAAGCCGGGGAAGGGAAATGACATGTGTCCGATTTAGGTGTCATAAAATATCGTTCGGGAGGTGCGACAGTAAAGGTGAAGTCGACAGTTTTGACCATTATGGAGTAATTTTGCCATGTCGTCTTGAATAAATTGATTTTTATTACACAAGACTGTTATTTGTCATGACCATGCCATTTATTTAGCAATTGGGGAAAAATACTTGGATAAAAAGAATATCCTGTAAAAATATTGGAGTAGAGAGACTGAAACAATGACATTTTGCAGCTCTCTTCGTCAAGTTTTCCTCGATCTGAACAATTCCCCCTCAATGGACTGAGTAGTAAAACCGATGAGCCCAGTCTACCGCTGATGTCATCCACCTGTTGGGGACGCTAAAGCCCTATAATGGTAGGCGTGGCTAACCGGCAGATTAAAAGACTAATTTCTCGTCATCTGCGCTTTGCTAAATTGTTTTTTATAGTCGAATCGTCTCAAAATATGATTCTAATTCACATAATAATGCCATTTCAGACTTTTTTTCTCGTGTCGTATGCTCTTTAAATTCCATTGTTTTCAGTGTAACTCTACTAGAAATTAGTCAAATTATCTGCCAGTGCTTCAAGTAAATTTTAATCAGATTTCTTGACTTAAGAAAAATCGATAGCTGAAAAGAAGCTTAAAAGACTTATTTTAAGCGAAACGTTTGTACATTTAATCTTAAAAAAAAAAAAATGTTTATCGGAAATGTCCTGAATTCAAAACATGTTCAAAACATTATTTGAAAGATTATTTTTCTTGATTTAGGTGAAAAATGACCCACTTTTAGATGTATGGTTAACAATAAATGGTAATATTTACTCAAAGTAAGTGGAAGAATCTGATGCATTAATCTGTTAACTGGCCTTTAAAACTCAAAACGAGATGGAATAAAAAATTCCACTGGATTTAAGGAAAAAAAAAAAAATTAAGACCTTATTCTGTAACTTTGCTGTGTGAACGTTAGTATGAGTAAATACAGATTTATTTTGCATTAATCATTTAGCCTATCAATTAATTAAGTTTTTATTGGTGAGAAATCGAGCCCTGACCGCCGTTTACCCAATCTGCTTGGTCTTATTAATATTCCGTCCCCAGCAAAAATGGGTACATGCAAGGTTATGCGGTTATATCGTCCCTACCGATATTGAGACCAAACCTACGCCCTTGTGATCAGGCATCTTTGAGTAAACTTGGGAGTAAAATTTAAGTATCTCGAGGAATGGCCTTGTGTCCTCTTTATTGGAAATCGAAATATGGTTACCTTAGCCAAATCGGGGTCTCAGAGCGGAACTTCAAGCCACCCGAGTGTTTTCCCATACCCAGATTTCCCCTATGCGAGATCAATAAAAGATATCTTCAGGATTAAAAACTATAGACATCCAATTCATTTAAACAGGGAGGCCTAGCTTTGAATGCTCATCTTTCAATTCAAATTCAACACCATGGGGACAAAAAAAAAAAAAAAAACGAATAGTATTTCCCGAATCGGTGAACCTACCTGACGGTCTGGGGATAACAACTTTTACTTGCACTTTGCAAGCAGTCGAGAGTTGATGTCGTCGCGGACCTTTTGCGCCACAAAGTTCCTCCTCGACCTTTGCGTCTTGCGTCCTTGTTGCAGGCATTTTGCACACTTTCCGAGGCTCCAAGTTGATGTTCAAGTATCGAACCACGTTGTTTTGTGTTCGCAAGCTAAGCTAAGCTAACTAGGCTGCGAAGCTTCAACGCACACAAAGACCACTTGAAGATGGACGGACCAAATCTTTCCAATTGCTTCCAGTCAAGTAGTTCTTTCTTGACCTCCTGCGTCGGGAACTTTGTGGGTTAACTCCGCACAAAAAGCAACTTGTTGCTGAGCATGTTTTTTTTCGCGCGGGCAAGTTGGGCAACTGAGCGTGTGGCGACCAGATGGCGGCGCGCATGTGCAGACAGATTAGACGTGACTCGCTCCGCTACTGCGCATGCGCCACTCACATCCTGTTCACTCACATTGGGTTGCGAAATTGCGACACGCCTACTTAAAGCGGTTGTGTGAAGTAATTTCATAACATGCCAAATAGGGTCACAAGTAATGTAATTAAACATTGCCCAACAAATAAAGCATGAAAAAATAATTTATATCTTGTATATTTGACAAAATATTCGCGTTTCCGTAGTTCGAGCCTGAAAGGGGACGAACCCGGAAGTGATACGTCACATCAGGAACAGCATTGGCAGCTCCATACATACGGCCGCCATACAAAGCCCTTCAAACAATGATTCAAACAGCGATACAAGCGATAGATCGAGCGCAAGGGAGGAGATCCAAGTTTTTGAAGAGTTGGAGGAAGAGGTTGGAATTTTATGTTGGCCCTAACATGTATTAGCCAGACGCTAATCAGGATGCAAACAATGTGCCTAGACTACCAGACATGGAATGGATACAAGACCCATCGAGGTTACAACATTGGTAAGATATAGGCAGTTATTATTTTCATGATTTGAAGATGCAGGCATTTGCACACAATTTTATGTTTTTGTCTATCTGATGACATTGTTAAAAAAATAATAATCAGACTTCATGTTCATTTTGGCAGATCTGGCAGCTCTCGTGCATATAAAATAATAATATAAAAACGTTGGGGGGAAAGAAGGAGATGAGTCGTCGATGGCTTTCTCCACTTTATTGTGGCAACACTAAGAAAACAAAATAATAGCGGACTGCCGCCACATTCGACTGCGAAGTTTTGCTTCTCGCCGATCTCCTCCTCGCCTCCTACTCCAGCGTCTCAAACGGATCGTGCATAGTGTCTTGTTATGAGCTTTTTGTTTACAAATGGAACGAACACACGACGTGCTGACAACCTTGTCTCTTTATTAACACATGGAGCAGTTCTTATGGAAAAGTTAGAACACAGCTCGGCACAGCTCTCGGCAGTAAGTGGCGTCTAATGGCGTGAGAAAATGTAGTTTTTTTACACAAGCGACCGGATTACAAAGCACCACTTCAGTGTTGTCCCGAGACTACATTTCCCATGATTCACTGCATGACTTGAGCCGTTCTCTGATTCGCTGCGAGATTGAGTCCGACACAAGACAAATGGAACCACTCAATTGAACAAATTTCTTTGTCACATAATCCAAGAAGAGAGAGGGTGACCAATCGGGATGTGTTGTCAGCAGGTTTACCTAGGAACACAACAGGTAGGTGAGTCGTAGTAGGTGAGCATTGCTACCGAGGCAGATTTACACAACGGTAACCCCCCCCCCCCCCAAAAAAAAAACCCGTATTGAAACCAAAACGGTGGATAAATCGTTCAACTTACAAGAGTAGAGATGACGAGAACACACTCTCAATCCAGCAGAAATATGATCAAAAGAAATGCTTTTCCGACGAACCGCTGCGACCCAAGCCATCCGTCGTGCCTTCGTGATCTGATATTTAGTCCTCCATGCAGGAAAACAGTGAAAAGTGAGTCCAGTTTTCCTCGCCCTTTTTTTGTCGTAGGAGACGCTGTTGCACCCGGTAACACAACAATACACACCAATATTTTCTTTCTAATACATACTTATATAGCGCTTTTAGCACTACCACACGTTACAATCCCCGTTGAGTCGGCCGGACCGGAAGTAAAGGATATTACCAGCATGGAGGCGTATCCAGTGGCGCCTCCAGAGATTTTTCATAGGGGTGGCCAGATGGGGCCACTTAAAATCATGGGGTGGCCAAAACTAAAAGCCATAATTTCAGGTTTTCATTATATTATTGCAGTAAAAAGGTCAGGGGAAAACTATCAGAAAGACTTAAGGACACGGCTACTGATATACTAATATTTGATGTTACTAATGATTTAATGTGCATAGTCCATAACTGTCCAGTCAACATTTTGAGTTACACAACAATTCTGTTTTATTGTGTTATGTATATATTAGGCATAAGGTGTACATTTAACTAGGGCTGTCAAACGATTAAAATTTTTAATCGAGTTAATCACATCTTAAAAATTAATTAATCGTAATTAATCGCAATTCAAACCATCTCTAAAATATGCCATATTTTTCTGTAAATTATTGTTGGAATTGAAAGATAAGACAAGACGGATATATACATTCAACATACTGTAAAAAAGTACTGTATTTGTTTATTATAACAATAAATCAACAAGATGGCATTAAAATTAACATTAACATTCTGTTTAAGCGATCCATGGAGAGAAAGACTTGTAATTCATAAAGGATAAATGTGAGTTTCTATATTGTGACTAAATGTTGCCATCTAGTGTATTTGTTGAGCTTTCAGTAAATGATACTGTAGCGACTTAACTGTTCTGCCCAAATGCATGATGGGAAGTGGTGCAACCATGACTGTGTGTGGTGGCTGTAAATGCTATATCTTCTCTGCGTTGGGTACACTACAGGGTGTTAAGAAAAAGATCACCTCCTGTCATTCATCCCCACGTCGCTTCCCACAATATTTATAGTTGCTGTGGGAGAGATGACAAAGCTTTTGCCAATTAAAAGCACGGCCCCAAAGAATGCTTGTATCTACTCCACTCACTTGACACTGCCTGTTATCTCTGTATATAAGTAAAACAGCGTCATTGAAGGCTGTTTGCGACAATGCGTGAATGAATCGTACCGAATGCGTTAATTGCAATAAATATTTTCACATGATTAATTTTTAAAAATTAAATACAGTCTGTTAACGTGATAAATTTGACAGCCCTACATTTAATAAAACAAAATAAATGCATTCATTTGGGATGAAATCCATAGCTGATGCTACAACAATCTAAGGATATACTTGCAAGCGGGGTGGCCAGTGGGGTGGCCAACCAATTTATAGGGGTGGCCGTGGCCACCCCTGGCCACCCCCTAGTGGCGCCACTGGGCGTATCCAAACAATGACGTAGTACGTCCCATTCCCTTTAAGTCTACATTTTTCTTAACAGACTAATGAGAGTAGAAAGGCGACATCGTAAAGAGCAAACAATTATTTCTCGTCAGCATTTGACGATATGAGATGCGGGGACGACAGGGGAGCTGACCGGATTATTTTATTGATTAATACCAGTGCAAAAATTCAATACGATCATCTTAATACTGATTTGCAATTAAACTGGCAAATATCAAAAAGTAGTGTTGTTTTTATTTCAAAGAAGCACATAGAGCGAGAGGTAAATATGATGTGTTGGTCGCTCCATATTTAGAAATTAAACTTTCGATGTATTTTTATTTTCGTGACAGCAAGCATGCTGCGTTGGCTGGTAGCAGCAGCATTGTATATGTGATCAAGAACATGCTAAAGAAAGTCCGTGCGCCCCCGACCCAAAACTCCCACTCCCCCCACAGAAGGAAAATGTTTAACCGTGTCCTAAATCGAAATGCAAGCACGAGCCATGACTTTGAGCTCATAGAACTAGGACAGATGACGCGGAAGTTCTCCCTTGCTTTTGCAGCAGCGGGAGGGAGACGAGGCTGTCTGTGAAAGCAGAATGATATCGCCTGTCACTCATTTCTGAAACTACGACGAGCGGTCAATGAGGAGCCTGTGTGCAAGAGAGGGAGGGACCAAGCAATGTCACTTCCCGTTCAGTTATACTGCGACGCGGTCTTTGGTGATTCGTTCGGCAACGTCACTTCCCGTTCACTAACCAAACGATTCATTTGGGCGGGAAGGGAGATGAGGGGGGCGAACGATTCGTTGAACGATTTGTTTGAACGAATCTTTTTACTGAACGAACTGGAATGGATTCGTTTACTCAAGTGAACGACAGATCCCGTCACTAGTTTCAACATTAACATTCACTCCCAGCCATTTTCACCGGAGCAAGGCCCTTCGCTCCCGGCCATTTTACTGGATTTTGACTGATTTTGCAAGGCCCACAGAAAATTCTGTTCTATTGCTATAGACCCTACCCACCGACGTCACAAAATCACGTTCTCGCTGTATTGTTCCGCCCCCTTGCCCGTCATTTTGTGTCTGTATTATCAATGGTCTAAATTGATCGAGCAATTTATAATGCATTTCATGGAAGACCCGGTGCTTTCCGATGCCGTAAACTCACTTGATGCGTTGCTTAAAAGGCGTTATGTGGAAAAGCTTCAGTTTATCCATTCGCCAGATCCATATTTGATGCCTAAATCGATGTTTTTCGACCCATTGTCTCCACCGTATTTGCCTGACATCTGCTAGCTACCCTGATATGTACAACTATCTTGTCCACACAAAATCAGCCTATTCTCATGAAAGTTTGAAAAACTTTAAGAGCTTGGAGGCTTATAAATACTTCGTTGCTGGTTGGGTGAAACAGGTCCTCGTCCACGAAAATTCGGCAGGAATCTATCTTGTGCTTGGAAGGGTGAGTTACGAAATTTTCAATTCAAAATCTTTTGTTCTTGCTAACATCCAATAATGTATTTCATGTCATTTGTCAATGGAGCTGGGGCTTTTAATGTTTATATGGTTTAGCGATAGCACTCTCACTACATACATACGTGTATGTTCTCGGCAATTAGCCTAGCAATGATCTTAATTGTGGTTGTCAGCCCAAAACCCTCTAAATATATATTAAATGCATCTTACCAGATATAAAATGACTACTACATAATCTGTGGTAATCGTTTGGAGCCCAGTTTTCTCGTCGAATTGCAGCAGCCCATCTCGCTCTTCTCTCCGGGTCTCTCGGAATCCGGTAGAACTTCAAGTCTCTCCGTCTATCTTCTCTGTTATTGCAACCGACCGCCACACACGCCTTCACCATTTTGATTATTAATGTTAACGAGCAGAAAAACACGCCGTAAATAGGAGGAATGTACGTAGCCGTAAAAGGTAAACACGATGTGTTGACGGACAATTGGGCGGCACCAGTCAGGAGGCCGGAGTTGTGACGTCACGTGGGTAGGGTCTATATGAACATGGAACCCACCAAAAGAAATATTAGACTCTCTTCTTTCAGCAGAAAAAAGTAAGTAACTTTTTCCATTCTTTAGAAATCAGCGACAGCGGTTAAACTTTTCCCTCATTGCCGATTGTCTCGTAAAGATGGATTTAAAAAATTTTTTTTTTGTGGTGACCACTGTCTCGTTCGCCTGGGGAACTTGTGTTCCTGGGGGGAACTGGTTTGGCCGTGCGCGTTTCCGTCCAGGACACTCGAGCAGACCTGAGCATCCCCTCTCTCCCTCTCCCACTCTCTCCCACTCTCCCAACAGACTCCTCTCGACCTGAGCAACAAGCTGCGGAGGGGTTCTGCTAACTTTGTTGTACTGTTTGAATTGGCTTGTGGGGTCTTAACAAATGCGCTACTGCCCTTCAGTGGCCAGTTTTATTGCTTTAAAATTGGTTTTGAAGCTTGTTTTTTGTTTCGGAGATAGATCGGAAGCTCTTGATGCTACTTGTACAAAAAACCCGCAAAAGACGTATAAATACGTTTTTGGGACAGTGAAGCATTTAAAAATAGAATGTATTTATACGTTTCTGGGAGCAAATGAGTTAAAACAAATATTGATCATTTTTGTTTTGTGCCGATGTGTTTAAGTAAGCGTGTCGCAACCCAATGTGAGTACCGACAGGATGTGAGTGGCGCATGCGCAGAAGCGGCGCTACTGACGGAGCGAGCTACGTCGCATATTCTGTCTGCACGCACATGCGCGCCGCCCGCCACACGCTCAGTTGCCCGTGCGAAGAAAAACGTGCTCAGCAACAAGTTGCATTTTGTGCGGAGTTAACTCACAAAGTTCGCGACGCAGGAGGTCAAGAACTATTTGACTAGAAGCAATTCGAAAGATTTGGTCCGTCCATCTTCAAGTGGTCTTTGTGTGCGTTGCAGCTCCGCAGCACAGTTAGCTTAGCCTAGTTAGCTTAGCTTAGCTTGCGAACACAAAACAACGTGGTTCGACGCTTTAACATCAACTTGGAGCCTTCTAAAGTGTGCAAAATGCGTGCAAGAAGGACGCCAGCTGCAAAGTTCGAGGAGGAACTTTGTTGCGCAAAAGGTCCGCGACGACATCAACTCTCGACTGCTTGCAAAATGCAAGCAAAAGTTGTTCTTCGCAGACTAGCAGGTTGGTTCACCGATTCGGGAAACACTATTCATTTTTTTGTCCCCATGGTGTAGAATTTATATTGAACGATGAGCATTCAAGGCTAGGCCTCCCTGTTTAAATGAATTGGATGTCTATAGTTTTTAATCCTAAAGATAATCTTTTATTGATCCTGCATAGTAGGCTGTATTGGGACCATGGGAAAAAGTGCTTGGAAAATGGATTTCGTTCCACTCGCGTGGATCTACATGAACTCTACTTTATAATATACCTACGTTGCTAATTAGTACAAAGAAAAAAGTGCTACAGTTTCCAGTCATTTTTTAGTGATTAGCGTTTTTGTGTCTGTCTTTTTTTACCCCCGTGGCGCAGTGATATTGATACGGCGGAGTAGTATCGTTTGTGTGTAAAGCTGTTTTATGCCATATTCATGGACATATGGCTGTATTGGGACCATGGAAAAAGTGCTTAGAAAATGGATTTCGTTCCACTACGGTGGAGCTACACGTTCAATACATTTTTTCAAAGCCACTACCCTCCTAACTTTGTCACCAGCCAGAAATGTATCTTGATGTGAAAACACAAAAATACAAATCTGGTGTTGCTGTTTTTGCTTGTTTTTAGTGCTATATAAATTCTGGCAACACAAAATCTTTATCAAAAGTCATAAACACATTTACCAAACATTTGAAACAAGTATTGGTGCCTTAGTCAACACATAGGTGAATTCAGAGTGAGAAATGTACCTAATTTCTTTGAGGAAACGCTTCACATGGTACCCGCTGGTTATTAAAAGTATTAAAAAAGCATTGAATTTAGTTTTCCATTATTAAAGGTATTAAAAGTATTACATTAGCAGTTGTAAGTCTGGAATTTTTTCACTGTGGTCTTAATTTTCAAGAACATCTCAGTGCAACCTAAATTATATCCGTGACGAAGTTTTTTTTTTTTTTTTTTTTTTTTTTTTTTTTTTAAATCCATAACGACGATGACGCATAGAATTTTTACGATGCACTGCACTACAAATCGAAATGCAACGCGTGCGTGCCAAACCACCACAACCGGCAAAACGGAGAATCCATCCACCTCTGCATCGGGATTGTGTCCGTTTGTAGGTGGAACGAAAACCCCGTAGGCAGAAGTATTGTGGATTCTGAACACTAAAACAGACCACTATTTATATACTTCAAATGAGTCCCTTGGTGATCTGTTTCGGATATTACGTCATTTTTGGTCGGCATCAGCTGTTACAATGTTGGTCATATTGCGTTTTGTTCCAGAGGGAGCGTTCCCGATGTCGTAACTGTCTTTTGTAACAAATTTTCAGTTGGCAGAAAAAAAACCACGCACATTTTCGTAATGTTTAAATAGACTACATATTTTTATGATCATTATGAATTTATTTACACAACGAAATAACGCTGGAAAAGTTTGTTAAATATAGATAAACAGATGCGGTTTTGCGGACTCGCTGAGGGGAAGATTAAAAAGGGCGTATAGGCACGCTGTGGCTCTGCAATGACCATACGGCGCCTTCTTTTTTTTAATCCAAATTATTTATTTTATAACAAGTATTCCTTGGTTTATCATTCATACATCGTTAATATATAGTTATTTCAAAAAGTTAGCGAGAAAGAACCCTGTCCCAGCCCAACGTAATAATTGACATTTTAATTTTGGTCATGTTTTCAGTTTAATTTAGCTGTTTCCAGCTTGCTATGTTTATAATTGCGATGTTTGTTTACCACTTTTCCTCTTACTGCGAAGTGGGAGGAAGTTACATCGGCCGCCGCTATGATATTTAAGTCACTGCTTCCCATGTCAGTCGACACGGGAAATTGTTTTCACACAGAACTGCTGCACGGTTAAGTCCCGCGATATTCCCGTTGTTTTGGAGTATGTGACAGGGGCTCAAGTTACATCCAGATACTTTAGGTTGCAGTTTATGGGTCATGCGAAGGCAGGGGACCTGCTTAAACATTTCGGTTTGCCTTTCGAATGAATGTGAATTTCGTCGTTTTAACTCAAGAGTTAGCCATGTTCACTGGGGTCTTGGCAGGTGCACTAGCGGCTAGCCTGTTACAGAAAATGGCTGGTCTGAGTCCTGTCCTCCCCCTCTTTTTGTTCATAATTATTGTGTGTGTGTTTAAAAAAATTCTGACAGACTTTGTAATGTTACTTTAAATGTGTTTTAATTGTATCTTCAATATATGAGCATTCTTTTGTCAAACACACTTAGTAATTGAGGTTAAATTTGATGATCAGTGTTTTATTTTTTTTAATATGATTCAATATGATCTAAATAATGGGTGCGAGAAACGTATTAATTTTCAGTTGAAATGGCATTAAAAAAGGTCTTAAAAGTCTTGAATTTAGATTGATCAATCCTCGGGGCACCCTGGCTACAACATGTGATTTGCATCCAGTTTAATGAAATATATATTAAACTTGTGTCTAGGCATGTGCCGGTATGAGATTTTGACGGTACCGTGATACCGCGAAACCGCGGTATCACGGTATTGCAATTATAGCTCCCAAAAATTTTGAGATGTATGGGTAAAAAAAAAAAAAAAACTTTTTTCCATTGAACAGGATTTTTTTTCAGACCATAGTTGCAAATTGGAACATGAATATATTGTTAAAATAAATAAATTATCAATAAAAAAATATTTGAAATAAAATTAAAATAAATATAACTTATAGACTATACTCACAGCCACAGCTCAAGTTGGACAAGATTACAGCAAGAACAAAATAATTTCTATAAAGTACAAACACTTCTGAATAAAATTTTAAAAAATGTATACTGCATGACTTTTTTTTAGGGTGGAAAAGCTTAAGTGAAGTTTCGCCATTTTCAGCCACTGTGTCAACTCTAGTCTACATGATGTCATGCCTTTGTGTTAAAAAGAACATAAGGAATTCACAAGTTAAGTAAAAATGTATAAGTTAGTTAAAATGTCAATATTGTTGTGGAAAGGTTTCATCTAAAAAAATTTTTCTAAAAAACACATTGGGAGTGAGACCTCACCTTGATCCAGCGAACGTGGATTTGTGCTTAGGGCAAGATCATCGTTCGCAATTAGCGATCTTTGATGCTATCACTTTGTCCCCTTCATTCAAGTGAATCAAGCTTGTTTTCTCACTCTGCGGCTTTAACACTCAACGAAGTTGCTCTCCCAGCTGAGCCTAGGCTAACATTCATCTTTGTAAGCTTTTACATAGTTTGTATATTGAATTTGAAAGGAAAACGTGTGTTTTGTTTTTGGCGAACTTTTTCCATGGTGCTAATCTGTGGAAGCTACTCACATGGAAAAATCTAATTGTACAACATTTTAAATGTATTCATTTTGTATATTAAACTTACCACGATTTGAGTGCTCAATAAATTGAAGAACAGTACGCCTCATGTTTGGAGTAATTGTTTTTGGGTTAGCTGGCTGTGTAGCCGATAGCGTCACTCTCACACACAGCAACAAACGGGATGGGGTGAGTGCTGCTGCGCCAAGCCGCTTCTGGCTGCATTTTTGACACAAGAAAAATAGCGAATACCGTCCTACGGTCTGACGGAAATTTTTAGTGGTTTTGAAACCGCGACGTTTTCACACCACGGTAAACCGTGAAACCGGTAACCGGCACATGCCTACTTGTGTCATACATAAAAAATATCACAACGTACTATGCAATGAAATATATCAAATAAAAAATGCACACCATGATCATAAATGGCTGAAAATCAACCAAATTTCTACCACGCCTTCCTAAATCTGAATCATGGCAAAAATGGAATAAGACAAAAAATACAGGTTGATTCAAAAAGAATCTGCCAAAATCATCACGTGATACCTCAAAAAAGAAAAACATCACAAAAGATGGGATGGACACATGTGTTGAAGATAACTTCAAGTTGTATTTCATATTTGAAAGGGATCCTCTATTTTTAAGACAAGTAATTCTTAAAACATAAATGTTAGTATGAGTTATTATAATTTGATATTAAAACCCCTCTTAATGTTTTTGTTTTAATAAAGTTTGTTAAATTATTTTAAGTGATAGGTCGCCATTCTTGTTACGTCGCAGTGCGTGACGTCACTGGCCCCGAATGCTGAAATTCCAGCTTGTCACTCGTTAGCTTTCCCAACATGTTGTCAGTTCTACCCTTCGTATTTGAACTAGATCTGAAAAGTGAAGAGCAGGACAGCACTGTCGGTCGTTCACAAGACAAGTTTCAGGGAAAAATGCGTGCAGCAAATACCTGATAAGACAAAAGTTGGGCAAAACTGGTGATGCGAGAGAGTCCTGTTGGGAACTCCAGTTGGGAGTGAGAGTGCATGCTGTTGGGATTCGGGAACTCCGGTTTTATTAGCAGATATTCAAGGTAAGCATATTGCATTTTCAAACGTTTTCCCAATATAATTATGTAGATTGTTAGCATCCAGAGCTGTAGTGTGCTTTACATACAGTACAGGCCAAAGAGCACACCTTGTGTAATCCAGGTCTTGTGCATTGTAACGCATGGTAGCTAGGATACGTGTATAAAAGTACTAGAAAGGGGAGAAGCTTCCACTTATGCACATTTATTCACAAAAAATATTTCCACCTTGACCACTCTTCACTCGGGTGCTCAGCAGTACACAAACACGCATTCCCTGACGAACTCCAACATTGTTGTAAGGTCCACGTCAGAGTCACTGTCGTCACTGTGGCGTGCCATAGTGCTTTCATTATTTAGTATGATTTGGGGAAAACTCCCACGAAGAATAGTCAACAAAAAAGATAGCAATACTAATCCAAATCCGCGTTTTTTACTCACTCGAAGATCCAGGAATTAGACCGATCCCTTGACAATATCGCAGCCGCGATTAGGCCGTCGATTCCACAAATTAGACTGATCCGAAAAGCCGCTGTTGGACCGACGAATAAAAATAAATGGACAGATCCAAAACCATTATTGCAGACGCGATGGGACCCTTACTTGACTGAGGATCCAGGAAAAATGTTCGGGCGCCAGTTGTAACGCGTGGTGGGTAGGATACATGCATACAGGGACCAAAAAGGGGGAGAAGCTTCCACTTATGCACATTTATTCACTAAAAATAATAATTCCACCTTGACCACTCACTTCACTCCCCTTTTTACCATTTGACTGGAAATTGCATCCAAAAGCAGCACATTGTGGCATTTTACTTCGCAGGCTCAGGCAGCAATAAGCAATTGCTGAACACGCTACACATTTGGAAAGATACCAATTACGTCATCACTGCGAGCCCGCAAACCATGGCGCCAACTAACGGTCAAAATATGGACTAAATATTATACAATATTGCCATTGATTTAACATTTTATGTGTTTCTAACAACATATTTTAGTACAAGAGAACAATTGTAGTTTATTAGAGCCTACATGTATTTAAATCAGAGGATCACTTTAAGCTCAAATGTGAGCACCACCAGCAGCACGGACAAAATTAAGCCGAGAAGAGAATTCCTCTCAAACGTGTGCATGTCGCAGTCCATTGTCTTGATTCTAACGGTTGTTCGATATTTCAGGTCATCGGAACTTGCTGGACGTGTTGGTATGTTAAAGACAAAGTTCATTATCCATCTTTATGGCACATAACGTATGGTATACACTAGGTGTATGTTCCACCGCTTCCAACAAATATTGATGACATGAAAGATCGGATAACAGACGCAATCAACACAGTGGAACCCAACATTAGGGAGGCATTCTCATGTCAACTTGATGTTGTCCATGCTGCTGGTGATGGCCATATTTGAATACTTAGAAAACATAATATTGAACTTAAAGTTACTTCCAACATCTGTCCAAGGTAGAGTTTTGTAATGCTTTCATTTTTGACATGGCATTATGACTTTGGCAGTCTTTTTGAATCACACAGTATATACACAAAAGGTTGGAATCATTCACAAGTATGGTATTCAACATTTATTTAAACATGGTAGTGTCTAATGATATGAAAATACACATTATTACACATACAAATATTGAGAAACAAAGTAAAAAAAAAATAGAAATAAAAAATAGTAAAACTGTACATGACATTACTCCTCAAAATCGCTTTCATCAAAGTCATCTTCCCCTCCGAGTGTCTTCTGTTTCTTTGAAAACATTCTCGCATGCTTGGCACTGACAAAAATCAGTACAAGAAAGTTTTGCAGAAATCAAGAACATCTTCCCGTATCACATTTAATAGTTTGCTCTCCTGCAATGTTGGTACAGAGTAGGGCTGGGCGATATGGTCTTAAGTAGAGCTGAAACGAGTACTCGAGCAACTCGAGTAACTCGAGTTTAAAAACTGATCCGAGTAATTTTATTCACCTCGAGTAATCGTTTATTTTGACAGCTGTCAGCATCACGTTTTGCTCGGACTACTTTTAATGCGGGACAACGCGCTGTCACGTGCGGAGAGGAAGAAGGGGGGGGGGGACTTACTGCAGCCGACAGCCGCCACAAACAACGCCGACGTTGCTAAATACTAGCCCATACGATGCTACGTTGGTACAGGTAGCGTCTCATGCGTCTCATAGAGATCACATGTATGTTGAACTAGATGCTAAATGACAGACTCGGCCGCGTCTGGGCAGCTTTAGTAAACAGCCGCCATCTTAAAGCAGTAGAGCGCTAAGCGCTAATAAAGAGCGCTAAGCGCTAATAAAGAGCGCTAAGCGCTAATAAATAAGATTAACGTTCCTGTTCTGAAGTCACGTTAGCCCTGCGGAGGGCTAGGTTTCTATTAATTATGACCACTGTCGATGCTTGGCTAACGTGTCTTACATACAGGCTTTAACATAACATAGCATTGTGGAGTGATGAGGGTGTAAAATAAAAACTTAATCATGCTAACTATCAATTTTAGCTCAGTAGTCATTGCTGGATAAAACACCAAGTAGCACTGTTGCTAATGTGCTCCAATACAGCCTGTATCATACATTTATTTTGAACACTGCAAAAACTCTAAATCCTATCAGGACTTACAGTTTAGACTAACTTAAAACTTAACTAGAACTTAAAAATGGCTTGACACAAAGAGAAATTCAATTGAAAGACGTGGGAAAAAATCCAAACTTTTAAGTGATGTGTGTTATCAAGCGTAACGGCATTTTTAGGTAAGATATATATATATTTTTTTGTAATAAGATCTGAAGTTTTTTGAGTGAAAGCAGTGAATTAGTCTTTTTTTTTTTTTTAAATTCTAGTTACATCTGAGATGCAATTGTTGGCTGTTTTCAACAATATACATCGAAAATAAAGACATTGATTGACTGAAAATGGTTCAAAATTAGATTAAATGTCTTGTTTTCTCATGTATATTTATAATTGCTCTTCATCTAAAAATATATTTGTTTTATCCGGTTACTCGATTAATCGATAGAATTTTCAGTCGATTACTAAAATATTCGATAGCTGCAGCCCTAGTCTTAAGTATGTATCGCGATAAATTGAGCAGATTTACCTCGATAACGATAAATGACGATAAATTCGCTCAAGCGGACTGTTATATAATTTGAAAATTTGAATCAATGCATGGTATACAAATTAACCGTTTCTCGTTAAATTTATTTACCATCTTTCAATTTAACAAACAAATAAAATAAAGCAAACACATACAGAAAAATAGCTGTGGCCATTAAACTGTCATATTATATACAGGCTTCACTGTTGGATTATACTTTATGCTGAGTGCTTTACCATCCTGAAAGCTTTCAGAGAAATCACACACACACACCAAATAACGCGACATAATGATTGCTACTTGAAGTCCTTGCCCAGTCCACTCATTAATTTCAGCCGTTTCCACAAGGTTCATTTATATTATATATTTTTTGTTGCATACCTTTAGTTCCTATGTGAATATTAGTTCACACTTAGTTCCTACTTGTTTTGTTGTGGTAGGTAGGAGGGTTTTGTATTGAACACGTGGCCATGTTGGTTATTATTATAGCAGAGAAGACAGCAGTAAATCAACAAACACAAGTCAACTGTGCCCCGATCTACCACTCAAGAGATCTGATGGACTCAAAAAGTAGGTTACGATTGCATATGAGTTTGAAAATCGACCAGATCCACCGTATTTTTACACGAGTGACTTCCAGCCCGATCCTTGGGTAGCAGTATTGACGCAGGAGGGCCGCATCTCGCGTCAAATAATAAACTCTGCCGTTCTTTTCGCATGCGTCGCGTTGAGCCGCTTCTGGGTTGCGTCTAACACGTGGCCGCACTGCGACTGGTGTGCATTGGCTGACTGACTTTAACGCCGGCGTTTCACTGCGTTCTCGCGGTGGACACGTTGTCGCACCGTTGACGTTTCTATACTGTACTACGGTGTTGGTCCTCGTTATAGTAGAGAAGACTGAGTAAATATAATCTACACAAAGAAACTGTAACCCCATCGACTCACGGCCTCGAAAAGTAAGGGTTACATTACGTCAGAAACAGTTTCGGTATGCGTTCGCTCCGAATCGAGGACTACGTACTAAAACGGTTCAATACTATTACATGTACCGTTACACCCTCAATTCACACACACATTCATATTCACAAAGTGTATATCATCTCCTAATGCTTAGCTAGGATCATGTGTGTGTCGGGTCTCGTTAAGAAGCTACTCAAAGCTTATAGCCAGGAGCCTGCGTACATTAAGACAATCATAAGAAGAAATATAAGAGCATAAAGGGTGAATTATCGCATATCATAGTATTCTCATACGATAAAAAACATACAATTACATTAAACACGAAATGTACACACACAAAGAAATACATTCCTAGAAGAGAATTCATAGCTTAGATATGTTAGAATTTTTATATTTACTGATCAGAATTCTTTTAGCATCGTTTAAAATGTGAATTTCAACACTTTTAGCTTGTCGTCAAGCTCATTCCAAATTAGAGCCAAATAAAAGGGGGGGGGGGCGGACTACGACATGTAGGGATGGGAATCGAGAATTGGTTCCTCCATGCGTTTCAATTCCATGGAATTGTTTGGCAGTTCATCCAACGATTCACTTATACAGTAGATTCCAAGCATTTAGAACTACGTCACGTATTTTACGCATGCAAGACATGCCCAATTCAGCAAGTAAGACTGATTATTCAAAGAGTGACCACTCACCTGGTATAATCTGGAGAGTCGTAGCTGAATGAATTTCCATTGATTTTCACAGGCCAGGTCATTATTAATGAGACTACTTAAAGAAATGATTTTTTTCCCCCCAAAAAAAGTCTATTAATGTATCTATCGTATTCCTCGTCGAATACTCTATAAGAAAAATATAACATATGCATATAAAATAATCCTAAACAATTTCATTCACAATTTTAATACTCATTTCGGTCGGTAGTCCACCAATCTGTGTTTTTTTCAGAATAATTTGAATTTGGTGGGTCATAGGGCCAATCTGACTACTGATTTCACACAAAAGTGTACAGTAAACCGCTGCATCTGATGGTGGTATTTTTGTGTTGCTACCACTAACGAAAGTGGATGTTCCAAATGACTTCCTAAAATGCACCTGACCACTACAGCCAATCAGCGTATTTTCGCCCGTAATTCGAGATAGGATGGTGGATGGTCCAAAACCATTTTTATTCTACTCTGTATCTAAAGGCCTTTCCATAGAGTACCCCATCTAGGTCGAGGAAGTTAACAAATCTAAGTTAACTGTGGATTGTGCTAAAATTCATTTTATATTGTATGAGATCCAACCGTCCTTATGTAATTACACCAACCTAATTATAAACTTGTTAACATTTGGGACAATACTATGCCCCTGCTGTCTGGACTAGCTGAACAATTTCTGTGTGTGCAGGCGTTCTCCACCCCATCTGAGAGGGTGTTCTCCATTGCTGGAGACACCATAAGTCCAGAAAGATCATGTATCCTACCTGAAAAAGCAGGCATGCTACTTTTTTGCAAAAGAATTGTTCATTTTGCACATTTGCACTACGCACTGTTCTGTTGTATTTGACAGTATTTCTCTTTTTTATTATGATTTTTGAGTGCTGTCAACTTATATGTCCTTTTAAAAAAGAGGATTTTTTTATTTCTATTAGAAAAATGTTTCAGTAAAATGTTACACATTCTTGTCTATTTGCCGCAGTTAACATTGAGGCTTTGGGTCTCTTTTGACCCCGTTGTGAGTTTGTAAGGCTGTGACTTCTGATTAAACAAACAAGATGCCAATCAAAATGTTTATCTTTTTCTCCAAATTAGAATCGCTAAGAGAATCGATAAAGAATCAAATTGTTAAGCAATATCGATAATGGAATCGGAATCGTAAAAATCCTATCAATTCCCATCCCTAACGACATGTAAGTTGTACTATTGCTACGAAGAAAAAGCTCTATTATTACGAAGGGTAATGTAGCTGTAATTAGCAACGCATTTTACGTACATCCACTGTAGCTGTGAGATAAGACATTAGCCTGGCTAATGAAATATTTCAAATAGATCTTTGTTATGGTTCTTTTTTGGGGGAAAAAATCTCATCTGTCATGATATGACGCAATTTCGCCATGGCACGACATGGTGAAGCTGTCCGACTCCGATACAGCCCACTGCCACAGCTTAAAAAAATCCCAAGGGAAACCTTGGATTCATTTGATTTATTATTTATACTTCATTTGGGGATGTTCTTGAGTCACTATCTTTTCAGCAGAGGAGGGTAGAGCAGAAAAAATTTGACTCAAGTAAGAATAGCGTGACTTCAAAATAATTTTACAAAAGTAAAAATAATCATCCCAAATAATTTACTCAAGTATAAGTAAAGTATTTGGAGAAAAAATACTCAATTGCTTACATTTTTGTTTGATTTTGTTAATAAATAATGGTAAAATAAATAGATAAAATTGCCACTGCTTGCCCCTGAAGGATGAGGGCGTGTCACTTCACGATGACTAACAGCCAATCTGTGCATTGTCGTCATGGAAATGACAGCCCAGAATGCACGCGTATATACACTCTATCTCTCGCTCTCAAAGCCAGTCTAACCTCACGGCTAGTAGCTAGCTAGATGGTACATAAAATATATCATTTGTCTTCTTGTGTCTTGCAGATTTCAACAAATATCTTGGTCCTGACGCTCAACAGCTAAAGAGAGAAGTACAACTTCCAATCAAAAAGGAGGAGGTCGAGCTGCCATACATTAAAGAGGAGGACGATATCACCATGTCGACTGGTGAGCCTTTGAATAGCGAGGATGGTCCGAGTGAGGCCAGCAGAGGGACGGATCCTCCAAGCAGCAGCTCAACGGAAGGATCGCAACCACATATTTTCATCGCATCATCAGATAGAAATGGCGCCACGTCACACTCACCTTACAAAGATGATGGTCAGAAGAAATCTCACCGTGGGAAAACCTTTACTAAGAATTATACTTGTCGTATGCATATGAGGAGCCACACTGACGAAAAACCTTTTGTCTGCTTAGTTTGTGGTCAAAAATTCACTCACAAGAGCAACTTAAACACACACACAAGAACCCACACTGGTGAAAAAGATTCGCTCGAAAGGACAACTTAAACACACACATAAGAATCCACACTGGTGAAAAACCTTTTTCCTGCTCAGTTTGTGGTCAAGGATTCAGCCGTAAGGGTACCTTAAAAGTCCACACAAGAACCCACACTGGTGAAAAACCTTTTTCCTGCTCAGTTTGTGGGAAAAGATTCACTCAAATTACAGACTTAAAAGTACACACAAGAACCCACACTGGTGAAAAACCTTTTTCCTGCTCAGTTTGTGGTCACAGTTTCATTCAAGAGATAAACTTACAAACACACACAAGAACCCACACTGGTGAAAAACCTTTTTCCTGCTCAGTTTGTGGTCAAGGATTCAGTCATAAGAGTGCCTTAAAAGTGCACACAATAACTCACACTGGTGAAAAATCTTTTTCCTGCTCAGTTTGTGGAAAAAGATTCACTCAGAAGAGCGCCTTAAAAGTACACACAATAACCCACACTGGCGAAAAAAATTTTTCCTGCTCAGTTTGTGGAAAAAGATTCACTCAGAAGAGCGCCTTAAAAGTACACATAATGACCCACACTGGCGAAAAAAAATTTTCCTGCTCAGTTTGTGGAAAAAGATTCACTCAGAAGAGTAACTTAAAAGTACACACAATGACCCACACTGGCGAAAAAAACATTTCCTGCTCATTTTGTGGTAAAAAATTCACTCTCAAGGGTCGGATTAAGAGACACGTGTGTATTGGTGTGAGAAGCAGTGGCCAATGACTTTTGCTTGTCATCCACGTTGCCTTCAGATTGTGCACGCAGGTCAATTGTAGTCTGTAGAGTTTCCTCAAATCCTGTTGAGGATTGGCAGTATTGGTGCCTTACGTGTGCTTTGTCCAATCCTTGTATGATGTGGATCCACACTATTGCCAAAACTATTGGCTCACCTGATTGAACTCTCAAGTTGAGTGGCATTATTTATACAATACTCTCCCTCTTTCAAACTACACTGTTCACAGCTAATATTTGAGACAGTAGACCCCAAATTACAAAAATTATAAATCACTCATCAATAATATAATTACATAAATATGGAAAATTATGATTGGCTCTCAAATATTAGTTTCTTTGGGGAAGGGTGATTATATAATTTAAAAAGTTCCTACTCTTGATTGACAGTGACATATTAGAGTATTGGGGTGAAATAAAGGTTGGAGAAAAAATGACTACGAGATTGAAGTTGGACTCTTACTACAAGAAAAAAAGTCGTATTATTACGTAGGGGTAATGTAGCTGAATAAGGGGCTACGCACTTTATGTACATTTACCTTAGCTGGGAGCTCCGACAAAGCAATAAAATCCTTCCATTGATTATGATTTGATGTAGATGAGCTAAAAGATAACAGATTTCCTTATTTTGGAAACTGATTCTAAAACACAGCCTCACAAGATGCTTTCATTATCGTTGACTTTAGTGGAGGCGGCAAAGCGCTACGGAAAGTACGTAGCTGCTTATTCAGCTACATTACCCCTCTTTTCTGTATTTGGCCTAATACTTTGTCGTACAACTCGGACATGATTATTAAAATTGTTTGTGCTTTTAATCAATCCGGCCCCCGTCGATGAAAATCTCTCGACTCTGCTTAGAATTTTAAAGTGTTTGTACTTCACTGTGCTTGTTGATTTTATTCATTATAAACAACTTTTTATTCAGTCCTTGCCTCCTCTCCCCTTTGTTCACAACAAGCCTAATTATAATATTGTAACTCCAAAATAGGGTTGCAACTAAAACCGATACTTCGTTACCAAGTTGATTATAACATTCAGAAAATGTGACGGGACTGCCTTTTCTGCAATACCCAAAGTATCGCCGGTACCAACGCGGCAGATCTGGCCGCTTCTTTTGTGTGGCATACGAGGCGACGCAAGTTGCCGGACAAGCGGTCATTTACACCGCTAAAATGTGGGTTGTAAATGAGCGGTTATATGGAATTGGTTGGTTTAGCTCTTTAAACATCTCCTTTGTACACGATTTCCTACCGGGGACATAAGGGAGCGTGTCCTACCTTAGCAACAGTAGCTAAAGTCATGAATATTAATGAAAGGAATTGACGTGTTGCTTGCGGTACCCTATTACAATGTCACATCGTTTTCTCCCACACTCTGATGGTTTGTTTACAAAGTATTTGTCAAATAATTCGGGCAGAGTTGATTTACTAAATTTACATATTGATTGTACTGAAGGGTCGTTTGTTTTGTGTAAAATGTTTATTGTTGATATGTGTCATTTTCAACATGAGTGTGTGTGTTGCAGCTTTACAATTTTATCAAGAGTGAAGAAGTAAAAGCTTCAAAAATCCACTTTTGTCTCGTTTTGCTGTCTGTCAAACTAAAGCTCAAGGTTAGTTAGGACAGGACACACTCACTGGAGCTTTTTAACAATTAGTACATTTTTCCCCCTTTTTTTATTTTTTAGTTTAACCCTTTATCACTAAGCCTAGTTTGCATACCTTTGATGTTGCCTTAATATTTCAAAGAAAAAATGTTCGCAATGCCCAGATTGAGTCCTTTTTTGAGGACATTATTATCTTCATGACCAAACTTGTTTTCTTCACTGATCAATTATATTCAACATTTTGGACCCAAAAAGACAACAAAAAAAAAGGTCAAAATTTAAAATTTTTGATGTCTTAATGACAACCAAACATGCTCGACCAAATGTTTTGAAATGTGATATTTATTCAACTTAAGATACATTCAACAGATAAAAATGAGACTAAGTAGTTTTTTTTTTTGTGATAATTCAACAAAAACTGGTCAAAGGCGTTTTTGTCCTTTCTACATATTATGGTCAAAACAGGTTATATACAGGAGACCAACAGTGCAAAAATAGTGATTATATAAATAATATATCTATTATACACAGTCTATAATACATTATATATTTATGTTTAAACTAGAGGTGCACGATAATTGTCGGTCCGATAAATATCGGTCCGATAATAGGAATTATGACGTCATCCCAATAAATCCAATAACATTATATATTATCGGGCCTATGGATATTAATTTTGGCACGGTGTCGGATCGGGATGTGTTCGTTTGAGTTGTTTCAAGGACCAAGACCACAAAAGTCTTCTCTCACACCAAATGTTTAATCTGCTGACAAAGCACAATACCTGTTGGGTTTATATTTGTTTTAGTTCAGCGCTCATTGTTCAGGGGAACACATCATCAATAATATTTACTAATTGATGGTGATTGACTCAAATTTTATTTATTTGAAAAAATAAATATGGACACTCTATTTGAAGTCATAACTGTTCTTGTCTTTGTTTTTTTCATTATAATAATGTTCATGTCAACATGAAAATTCTGGTTAGGTCAAAGGCAAGTCTATGCTGAGTCCACCAGTCGTATTTTTGGCCTACACGTGTTCAAAAACCCATGTGAATATACATTTAAAAATTATATATACATTATCGGTTGTCGTATCGGTATCGGCTTTGAGGAGCAGGAAGTTATCGGTATCGGTTTTTAAAAAATGGATATCGTGCACACCTAGTTTAAACTACAATATAAAATTTGTTAGATAATTTTCCTCTCAGTGTTAAAAAAGGCCATCAAATGAAAACGATATACATTTTTTTGTCTTTGATTCCTCAGAGGCCTGAGTAGAACTGCCAGTGGCAGGTCCTCTCTGGCTGGAGACACAGGCCCACACATCCAGGCAGTGCTCCTCTGCAGAGTTAGCACCCCATGTTGGCTCCCCGCGATTTCGGTCTGTGGCCACACTGGAATCTCCAGTTCCAGCATCTCCACAGCCCTCACCAGGACAAAGGTCAGGAAGAAGGCAAGTACTTATTTCAACTCCCTGACATGAAGGTCGCCACGGAGCCAGAATTTTTTTTTTTTTTTTAGGGTTGCGATCTTTCAGACATTGAAATAAAGGACGTGCCCAAAGCCATACAGGCAAAAAAAAAAAAAAGAACATCCCCAAAACTAAAATCCATAGAGATATATCAATTCATATATATTTCGTATTTGTTCAATACGGAATGCAACGTTTAATTCTTAATTACAAAACGATTCCTTATTTCAAAGGACGGGTGGCAAGGGGGGGGTGTCAAACCTCTGACACCCACTGAAATGCAGGTAAAACTGCTTTTTGGCACAGTTATTCCTTTAACACAAACAAAAAAAATGATTTTCATTCAAAATTGAATTTATTTCAATGATTTACAAAATAAAAAATTAACAAAACCAGCAGTACCCCATATCTCCATCTTCTAACCCCCCCCCCCCACATTTCCTAAATGCAAGACATCCATTTGAACTACTTAAGAACATGTAAAATGTAAACGTTCCCTTTTTTTTTTTTTTTTTTTCCCACAATAAAGATATAAGGATCATACTGTCAGAGGTGGGTAGTAACGCGTTACATGTACTCCATTACATTTACTTGAGTACCTTTTTGAGAAAAATGTACTTCAAAGAGTAGTTTTACTGAGTTATACTTTTTACGCTACTTTTACTCCACTACTTTGGGCTACACTGGAGTCGTTACATTTCCCCTCTTTATTTTACTTATTAGATTTTTTGTTTGTTTGCCAGCAATGCCATGAGTAGAGACGTGCCTAGTGTATTACTGGGTTAGCAATGGTACTTGTGTTCTTCTAGCCTCAGAAGGTTGTGGCGGTGAAAAATTTAGATGCAGCATTGAACTCGGACCATGCTAGGCCACGTATACGTTTTTTTCTGTGGTGTTTCAAGCTTTTTTTTTTTTTTAGGTAAGTTGGAAATGTGTTGCACCATAGGATATTACAAGATTTTAAATGCGGTTCAAATAAAGATTTATACAGAATGAAGTGCAGAGAGTGGGATATAATGTCGCTGTTTAAAAAACAGAGCAGCATATTTCCACAGTTTATTTGTGAGCTCATCAATATGTTTTCTTTTTAAATTAAGGAACTCATCAATATGGACCCCCAGGAATTTTGTAGAGCCGACTCTTTCAATGTTTTCTCCATTTATGTTTAGGCAGATTTGTTTAATGGCTTTTTTAATAGGAGCGAAACACAAAGTAACTTGTTTTATTGATATAGAGAGTTTATTACATTTGAACCATGTGTCTATTTTCTCTAATTCACTATTTATGATTTGCTCAAGTGCAGTTGTATTTTTATGGGAAAAGAATAAATTTGTATCGTCAGCAAATATTAGTTTATGAAAAAAGGATAAAGAATTAACAGAGTGAACAGGATGAAGGGGAGCGGCCCTAAGATGGAGCCTTGGGGGACTCCATGGTTAATGATTCTGTATGATGATTCTGAATTATTAATGTTTACATACTGATATTTTCATAATAGATCGCTACAGAACTAGTCTAGCGCTCGGCCGCTAATCCCACAATTCTGCAGTTGTTGTTTTTTTATTAGTATATCAGTCTTAATGATGTCAAATGCTTTAGATACGTCCAAAAAGAGAGGCAGGAAAGCAACATCGAACATAGAATAGAATGCACAGACTGCATGGGGGCCTTATGGTCCAGGACAAAGAAAAGGCTGACTAGACAGAAGTTATCCTATCTGATGACTAATTATAAAAAGGAAAGCTTAAATGTTAATTCTATGTACAGCAATTCCAACAAATAATGTAACTGTCAAGAACCTGTTTTTGTTTATGGCGGAAAACACTCAGGGGACTTGAAGTTCCACTCTGAGACCCCCAATTTGGCCAACTTTCAAAATTGTCCGATATGCATGTGTGATACATCATTGGAAAGCTTAAAATCTCTATTTTCTGGGGGAAGAAAAATTTTGAACAGGAGAGCATTTTTTGAAAAAAAAAATCTATTTTTTAAACTGCAAAACCCTATCTGGAGGTGGGAGCACGCGAGAACAAAATTACAGACGCCATGACTTTAACAAGATATTATCGCGTACTTACCTTATTTCGATTAAAAAATTCCATGTAGCGTGTATCACCGAGTGTCAAGACACAGCTGTGAATGGCCACAGCTGGGTTTGGGGGGGATTTTATGGGTGAAACATGGTAATATAACAAGGGTCGCGTTGCAGAAATCGCAGACATCAAGGAGTGGTCGAGATGTTCTTTTTCATATATTTAGCCTTTTAAATGTTGTTTTTTAATTTTTCTTTGTTTGGATTGATTACTTATCATCGAACATATCGGAGAAAATGAAATAGTAACAAAAAAATTACAATTAAGCGATGGTTATGAAGTAGATATCCGTGACTTTTTTTTACAGACGGATTAAGATTTTTTTTCATAGTGACGTCATTTGTTTAAAAGTTTAAAATATGCGAGTGAACAATTTTTTAAGTCGTTTTTTTTTTCTTTAAACGAAATATTAGACATCAATTAATGATGCTAAGCTAAAAATGACAGACATTTTGAAAAATAAATATAATTAATTACCTACGTTTTATGGCTGCGTTGAAACAAAAGCGGTTGCGCGGTGTCTGTAAACGGGGGTTTTGAGGATAAAATGGACAAATTAAAAATAGTTTGGGGGCTTCAAGTGCCATGAATGTGCTATGGCAGCATATAAACACACAACAGTTTTTTTGGTTTAAAATACAGCAGTTTCTTTTAAAGAGGAGTGCAAGAGCAGAAACTGCTTTGTCAGTCTTGTCTGTGTTTTCCGCTTCATATATACAGTACATTATAATTTCTATTCTTAATGTTGACATTTATGACATTTATTTAATTTTATTGCACTGCATGTAAATCAGGCCTATTTTATATATTTTTGCTGTGTTTGAAATGTTTTGTTTTTTTTTTCCTATCGGGCACAATAAATCTCACTTAACCAGAAAAATAGTCGAACACAGTTTATTTAAATGACACATATTTGTTATTAAGCCAAAATTATTATTTGGTGGTATATCAAATGGCTTTCACGAGCAGCCAGCTCACGTAAACACCCGTTTAAGCTACGAAAAAGAAGGAAGTGAGCGTAAAGGCAATTTAGCGTGCTTAAGAAAGTCTGTGCTTCTCCCCACCAAAAAAGGAAAATGTTTAACACTGTCCTAAATCAAAATGCAAGCTCGAGCCATTACTTTGATCCCATAGAAATATGACAGGCGACGCAGAAGTTCTCCTTCTCTATTGCAGCTGATGGGGACTCGCGGGGAGCAAATAGGGGGAATAATATAATAGCGTCTGTCACTCAGGGACACTCCCTTCTGAATCTGCAACGAGCGGCCAATGAGGAGTTTGTGTGCAAGATTGGGAGGGACCAAGCAATGTCACTTCCCGTTCTATCAAGTTGCGAAGCGGTCTTTGGTGATTTGTTTGGCAACGTCACTTCCCATGCACGAACGGAACGATTCGTTTGGTGTTGAGGGGGATGGGGTAGAGGGGGGGCGAAAGATTCGTTGAATGATTTATTTGAATGATTTTTTTTTACTGAACGAATCGTAATTGATTTGTCCCAGAAAGTGAACTGTTTATCCCGTCACTACTACCTGAGGCTCCATTACTTGGAAGTCAAATCGTACATCGCGCGCGCTGTAATCACAATAAAAGGAAAATAGATGAGGTAAACTGACCAGGGATTGTTGCTCCGGTCTAGTTCCCTTCCTCTGGACAGCAGTCCCGCTGTTGCAATCTCAAACTGTTCTTGTTCGTTCACATTTTTCGTCTTCAAATGTTTAATCAGGTTCGAGGTATTGAAACTGGCCGATTTAACTCCACCTCTTGAAACTTTCAGGTCGCAAATCTTGCATACAGCCATTGATTATAATCGATGGAATTTCTATGCTGAAATATTTCCAGACCGCCGCCATTTCTCTTGGTTTTGTTTTTCCTCTATATGAAAAAGCTGCCCCAGCATTGGTTAAGAGCGGCTATTGGCCCGCTCTCATTGGTCTGGAGCAGGCCAATAGCGATAGCTGCTTGGTATGCAAAGTGATCACGGGTCATCACAAAACACAGAGGCAGAGTGTAGTGAGCGTCAGGAGGGAAAGAGGCTGCGGCCAAGTGTTACAATACTGGACCGGTAAATGGTATCAGCGCCCTGTTTGTTGGTACTCGCCGATACCGATACCACCATTTTGTGCCAGATCATCCCCCCGCCAATACTGGTATCGGTGCATCAGTACTTATAATGATGCCTTGAGGCTGTTACTGTGTGTGCCATGATGGTACAGCGCCAGCCATTTATTTGTTAGTTCTGGGTCACTGTAAGATATGCTTGATTGTATGACCATTATACTCTGCGGGTTATACAAGTTTGCTCTAAGAATACAGTTTTAGCCCATAATCATGTGCTTACATTTTTATTACCGGCAATTGCTCACATTCTGCTGAAAAATAGATACACATACATATGTTGATTCATCACACAACGTCTCAGTACTTTCCCACCAAGCTACTTCGAGTGCAAATGTGTGTTCAAAACAAAGTTATCTTGCTCGCTCAAGAGTGTGACTGTTAATTTAATCAAGAGTGTGACTCTTAAATCAATGACTACAATAAGGAACTTTACCCGATCGAAACTGCCATGTTGGACAACAGTGTTTTAACTATATTCCGCCCAGCAACAAGCCCTCAATAAAAGTCAGCAGCGCGGGGAGTCCGGAGAGAGACTTCGATGAGACGCTCTTAGTCACGTTGCCCGATCTCAGACCTCTCCCCAAACTGCAGCTTGGTAAAAGTCTACTCTCTGACTCCTGCCTCCTTGTGTCCTGCCTTTGTCACCTCGCTCTGGGTCAACAGCTACATTGAAAAAGGTGTTTTAGACCCAACAGTCACCCACTTTTAAAGTCCTTTAAAGAAATTTCATGTACAGCTTCATGTGTTGGTAAAATGAGTCTGAAAATAATATTCTAATGAAATTAACAAGCCGTACATAGAGCTTTAGAAATACTTCAAGCCTGTGGCGCTATTGGCGCAAAAGCCTGTTTATTGTGATAGCCTATGCCTTCCTGATGTTTTTTTTTCCTTTCTAGTGACTATATTACTATGACTTATGTTCGGCATTCTTGAATAAATATTTGAAATATCAACTTGGTTAATCCACGTTCCGACGGTTACAAGAAACAATGAAACAAATATACCCCCTCATCTTATTTGAACATTTTCAAAGCAGTTTGGTCATCATCCAGATGAATCTGGCATTAAAATGGATTTATTGAAGCATTATTTTGAAGAAAATATTCTCTCGTGTGGATTTAGAATTTGATGGGTGGTGCATAAAATATTCTCCAATTCTGGAATGACCGATATAGCATGCAAGATGTTCTCTCCGGAACACTTTTGACCACCAGAACAGCAGAACATGTGGCAATAGCTCATGACATAATACGGCCAAGGCATAAAACGGCATGGTTGTACTTTTTTACTTTTGTTATTCTGAATGGTACCTCCTGCCATCTCGTGGAAAAGCATTTAATTGTTCTGTATGTCACTGCTACACGGGTATTTAGACTGCAGACAGTCATAGTATCAATTAAGCTTTGCTATATTTGCACAGCAGCCAATCCGAAAGTAACGCAAAAGTTTTTCCAACTATTGGTACATTTTGTTAGTTGTCTTACTGTCTCACTATGCTACCAACTTCCCTATTGCACATCACTGGGACAATGATTTTCTGAAGAAAATTCTCTGTTTGAGGTGTTCTGTCCTTACGCCCTTACATACAGTGCCTTGCAAAAGTATTGGGCCCCCTTGAACCTTGCAACCTTTCGCCACATTTCAGGCTTCAAATATAAAGATATGAAATTTAATTTTTTTGTCAAGAATCAACAACAAGTGGGACACAATCGTGAAGTGGAACAACATTTATTGGATAATTTAAACTTTTTTAACAAATAAAAAACTGAAAAGTGGGGCGTGCAATATTATTCGGCCCCTTTACTTTCAGTGCAGCAACCTCACTCCAGAAGTTCAGTAAGGATCTCTGAATGATCCAATGTTGTCCTAAATGACCGATGATGATAAATAGAATCCACCCGTATGTAATCAAGTCTCCGTATAAATGCACCTGCTCTGTGATAGTCTCAGGGTTCTGTTTAAAGTGCAGAGAGCACTATGAAAACCAAGGAACACACCAGGCAGGTCCGAGATACTGTTGTGGAGAAGTTTAAAGCCGGATTTGGATACAAAAAGATTTCCCAAGCTTTAAACATCTCAAGGAGCACTGTGCAAGCCATCATATTGAAATGGAAGGAGCATCAGACCACTGCAAATCTACCAAGACCCGGCCGTCCTTCCAAACTTTCTTCTCAAACAAGGAGAAAACTGATCAGAGATGCAGCCAAGAGGCCCATGATCACTCTGGATGAACTGCAGAGATCTACAGCTGAGGTGGGAGAGTCTGTCCATAGGACAACAATCAGTCGTACACTGCACAAATCTGGCCTTTATGGAAGAGTGGCAAGAAGAAAGCCATTTCTCAAAGATATCCATTAAAAGTCTCGTTTAAAGTTTGCCACAAGCCACCTGGGAGACACACCAAACATGTGGAAGAAGGTGCTCTGGTCAGATGAAACCAAAGTTGAACTTTTTGGCCACAATGCAAAACGATATGTTTGGCGTAAAAGCAACACAGCTCATCACCCTGAACACACCATCCCCACTGTCAAACATGGTGGTGGCAGTATCATGGTTTGGGCCTGCTTTTCTTCAGCAGGGACAGGGAAGATGGTTAAAATTGACGGGAAGATGGATGCAGCCAAATACAGGAACATTCTGGAAGAAAACCTGTTGGTATCTACACAAGACCTGAGACTGGGACGGAGATTTACCTTCCAACAGGACAATGATCCAAAACATAAAGCCAAATCTACAATGGAATGGTTAAAAAAATAAACGTATCCAGGTGTTAGAATGGCCAAGTCAAAGTCCAGACCTGAATCCAATCGAGAATCTGTGGAAAGAGCTGAAGACTGCTGTTCACAAACACTCTCCATCCAACCTCACTGAGCTCGAGCTGTTTTGCAAGGAAGAATGGGCAAGAATGTCAGTCTCTCGATGTGCAAAACTGATAGAAACATACCCCAAGCGACTTGCAGCTGTAATTGGAGCAAAAGGTGGCGCTACAAAGTATTAACGCAAGGGGGCCGAATAATATTGCACGCCCCAGTTTTCAGTTTTTTATTTGTTAAAAAAGTTTAAATTATCCAATAAATGTTGTTCCACTTCACGATTGTGTCCCACTTGTTGTTGATTTTTGACAAAAAATAAAAATTTTATATCTTTATGTTTGAAGCCTGAAATGTGGCGAAAGGTTGCAAGGTTCAAGGGGGCCCAATACTTTTGCAAGGCACTGTACATTAATGAAGAAGGGGTGTTTCAAATGTGTAGTGTGAAAAGACATTAAGCATATCGACGTCAGTGTTGATTACCTCGAAGATGTCTTTAGTAGAGGACAACCAATACGAAGTTGGCCCCCCATCAGTTGCAAATTTATATAAAAATTATGTCAATCGTTTGTGCTATGATTGTGCTTGCTTGTGCTGCAAAAAGTTTCGTTTGTGCCACCATCGTTTTGCAGATATTAAACATTGTTTTTTTAAGTCATCCAGAGTTCACCCAGCCCCCCATCTGCGGTGGAATGGAACCCCAGTGGTGTCATTTGTTTCAGCCTCGTTAGTGCTGGATTTTGCTGTAAAAAGTTTTGTTTGAACTGCTACGGTTTTCAAGATATTCTAATAATGTATAGTGATGACGTCACGCGTAGCCACCCCATCTGCGGCGGAATGGAACCCCATTGGTGTCATTTGTTTCAGCCTCGTTAGTGCTGGATTTTGCTGTAAAAAGTTTTGTTTGAACTGCTACGGTTTTCAAGATATTCTAATAATGTATAGTGATGACGTCACGCGCAGCCCCCCACCTGCGGCGGAATGGAACGGCGATGATGCCATTTGATTCTGCCTCGTTGGTGCTGGATTGTGCTGTAAAAAGTTTTGTTTGAACTGCTACGGTTTTTGAGATATTCATAATAATGTATAGTGATGACCAGTGTCTTCACAGATTACTTGAAAAAGTAATTTAATTACTGATTACTGATTATGCCTAAAAAAAAGTAATCTAGTAATCTAGTCATTATCAAAGTAACTAAGTTACTTTAAAAGTAAGTCAGTTACTGTCAGTTACTTTTTATCCATTTTTCTCCCTTTGCCGCCCCAACATAAGAATGACAAACGGAAAAATGTCATCACATGTAATTGACTTTCCGATGATTGAATTTTAAGGGAAATTTTAGAATTTTGCGCTGGCTTAGCCACTCCGGAGCCCTGAAACTAACAAATATCTGACAAACTGCTTGGAATTTGTTGAAATCAACTACACCGACCAATTAAACCCCGCTAACTCTAAGATTAAGCCTAATGTCAAAACTTCTGAATTTCGGCTTATGGTTAACAGCCAATCAGTGCCAATGTAAAACAATGCAAACTGACAGCACAAAATTACAAAGGTGGTGGGCGCGGATGCGCGTCCACAACCCGGAAGTAGTCCTCTCAACACACACGCGGTCAATCTGGCCACAAAACGTGGCGGCAACTATGCACTTTACACTCAGTCGGACTTACAACACATCCCACAGATGCTAAACGAACACATCACCTCACGGCATAAATGTGCAACACGATTATGATGTAAACAAAGCTTGCCAACTTGGAGCGATGACTGCCCGTCGTTGCTACAGCAAAGCTACGAAGCGGCCGCGCATGTAGGAAGTCCAACCTTTTGCTGATACCCTCCAGAATGAAGGAAAAATACTCACCTTCATTCATGGATATCCACAGATCAACATTCCCTCGCAACATGTCAACACTCGGCTCCAATGACCGCCTGGCCCACGCCTTCAGTCCCACAACACATGTGACACGAGACCAAAACAGGAAATAGCTAAGAGGTTGTCATGGAAACACGTACCGGGAACCTTTTATTTTAGCATTTTCTATTCAAAATTCTCTTCGTACATGACTGCAATAATTTTCATTTTACATACGTTATGAGACAATGAAAAAATAGTAACGCAGAGACACTCAGGAAACTAACTTTTATCAGATTACTGGTGTAGAAATATGAACGCGTTAGATTGCTCGTTACTGAAAAAAGTAATCAGATTACAGTAACGTGTTACTAACTAACGCGTTACTGACAACACTGGTGATGACGTCACGCGCAGCCCCCCATCTGCGGCGGAATGGAACGGCGATGATGCCATTTGATTCTGCCTCGTTAGTGCTGGATTGTGCTGTAAAAAGTTTTGTTTGAACTGCTACGGTTTTCGAGATATTCTAATAATTTATAGTGATGACGTCACGCGCAGCCCCCCATCTGCGGCGGAATGGAACCGCGATAATGTCATTTTTTTCTGCGTCGTTAGTGCTGGTTTGTGCTATAATTTTTTGGGTTTGAACTGCAATCGTTGTGCAGTTATTAAACTTTTTTTTTTATTTAGGTAATCAATACGGTGTTCAACTTTTATTTCGGTCATCAAGAGTTCAATTGACCCACCCCCTCCACTCCTACTCGACCCGGAAATGTTACCTTTCATTTGTCCCGTTAAAAACTATAATCTTTGGTTTGCGCTGCTTCGTTTTAATAGATATTGGTGTTGCCACCATAAACAAACGTTTTTTTAATTGATATTACACATTTTTATAATGCTGTAGTGGTCACGTCACCAACACATACTCCTGACGCAGCCTTCATTTGTTTTGGTGCCGTCGAATAAGGTTTGTCTCGTACAACTACACAAAGTCAATCGCTTTTGTTGTTGTTCTTTTTCATCCCAGGTTATAACCTGGGAGTGACTATAGATTTTTTTTTTTTTTTTCTGCCCATTTGACAGGATATGCCACTGTTTTGGTGCGAGTTTGCTGCAAATCGTAACATTCGGTGAGTATCGTCAGATTCGTCACAAAAAGAACATTCTAATTCCTCCAAAAATTAATACATGTATATCAAATTGATGAGTGCCTGCAGAAGAAACTTAAATAACTTGAGACAATGACTTTGTGCTAAAACACACACATACAACGAACCGTATGCATAGCAACAGAACTAAAGGACGGATGACGAGAAATGAAGCGGTCAACACGAAGAGGCAGGCTCTCGTGCTGGAAAAGCCCATTTTTTATTAAGTTGAACTCTGCTTCAACAGCAGCGGAACTTGCAGTGATGCTGGTGCTTTGGAAGAGGGCGACCATTATTCCTGTCCAAAGTGGTAAGTAACATCCAAGTCTTCATTATGTGGGCAATAATCTCAGGGAGGAAATGGATGTAATCTCTTTCCGCATTAGCCATGGCAGGTGACCTGCTCTCGTCACATATTTCTGTCACCCTCTGGATCTGTTCACTATGTGCGTCCACTGGTTCTTGTCCCACAACCTCTTTGACTTGGAAGCTGACAAGTTCTTCAGCTATTTGAGCTTTCAGGTACATCCTGCACCTTTCTGATGGGAGAAGGGCTACAGTACGTGCACTGTACTTCATTAATTGCAATGACAAAATGAGATTTTTGTCACCTAATGCCAAATCATTTTTCTCCTGTTTTGCTTTGCGCAGGGTGGCCAAATTTGGTAGATGACGCAGCTCAATATTTCCAAAGTCCATCGGTTTCTCTGCCTGTGATGCCATACATGCGGTTCCATCCTGCCCTCCTGAAGTTCTTTGGCAATCTGGGAAGGCAACTGCCCAGACATGAATCACTTTTAGTTGCCAGTGTGCAGGGAGTCATCATTGTTCCTAATGTAACAGTTGAGAATCATTGGACTGTAAATTTTGGGCTGTTTGTCATAATAAATGTGCAAGGACTTTTTACTGATTATAGATTTATTTCATGATGACTGATGCAAGGGTGTGAAGAGCCTTTGCAGACATTTTCCCGCCCTGCTCCTTACAACATTCTTGACTGATTTGACTTAGAGGTAAGAAAAATAATAAGACGACCTGTAATATAGCCAGGCAAGACTTCACTAGATGGAAGTGTTCCTTTCTAGTGCAGTACAGTCGCTAAATTACAATTTAAATTATATTGGCTAGCTAACCAGCTGAGTGGAAAAGATCATTCATTTTGCACTGTAGACAATGTCCTACAACTATCAGTGATGGCTTACTGTATTATATGTAGTATTAGCTAAGGTTTACTTAAGTTGAACTTAACCTTGAAAATTGGAACTTACGAGGATGAGCTCCGAAAACGGAGCAGATATATGTATTATATAATAAACATCCTCATTTGTGAGTCTTTGACACATACAGCTTTCTCTGCATCGTATTTCAACGAACGTACACATGTCAATGTCACCAGTTGTAAGAGGCTGGGTAAATTCTGGATGAAGAACAAGGTTTAATAACTGCAAAATGATGGCAGTTCAAACAAAACTTTTTACGGCACAACTCAGCAATAACGACGCAGAAAGAAATGGCATCATCGCCGATCCATTACGCCGCAGATGGGGGGCTGGGTGAACTCTGGATGACCTAAAAAAAACAATGTTTAATAACTAAAAAATGATGGCAGTTGAAACAAAACCTTTTACAGCACAATCCAGCATTAAGGAAGCAGAAAGAAATGGCATCATCGCCGATCCATTCCGCCGCAGATGGGGGGCTGGGTGAACTCTGGACGACCTAAAAAACAATTTTTAATAACTGCAAAACGATGGAAGCACAAATGAAACTTTTTGCAGCACAAACAAGCACAATCATAGCTCAAACGATTGACATAATTTTTATATAAATTTGCGTCTGATGGGTGGCCAACTTCACGGAGGTGTAAGTGTCTAGTAGTTTTGTCATATGCCATTTTCTGTTCTGTGCAACATATAAAACAAGCACATAAGAAATAAGGCAGCACCCTCTATAGATCCTACTCACCTACGTCACAAAATGACGTGTTTCTGTATCCGGCCGCCATATTGTCTGTATTTTCAGACCTCATTGTTTTCAATTAGTCGTGCAAGTTATAGAGCAATTCATGGAAGCCCCGGTGTTATCTGACGCTGTAAACTCATTGGATGCGTTGCATAAAAGTCGTTATGTGGAAAAGCTTCAGTTTATCCATTCGCCAGATCCATATTTGATGCCTAAATCGATGTTTTTCGACCCGCTGTCTTCGCCCTCTCTGCCTGACATCTGCTACCCTGATATTTACAACTATCTTGTCCACACAAAATCAGCCTATTCTCACGAAAGTTTGAAAAACTTTAAGAGCTTGGAGGCTTATAAATACTTCGTTGCTGGCTGGGTGAAACAGGTCCTCGTCCACGAAAATTCGGCAGGAATCTATCTTGTGCTCGGGAAGATGAGTTAGGAAATTTTCAATTCAAAATCTTTTGTTCTTGCTAACATCCACTGTCAAGTCTAATGTATTTCATGTCATTTGTCAATGGAGCTAGGGCTTTTAATGTTTATATGGTTTAGCACTCTCACTACATACATATATAATATGTAATAAATATGAAGTGCGATAGCACTACTCCAGCTTGTCCCTAGTTGAATTTATTTTTTGGCTTTTGACCTCAATAGTGAAATTGTAGATTAATTGTATGACAACTGTCTTATTATCCCCTTATAATTATATATATTCAGGTAGTTCATTCACAACGTCTGAGTGTATGTTGTCGGCGATTAGCCTAGCAATGTTCTTAATTGTGGTTGTCAGCCCAAAACCTTCTAAATATAGATTAAATGCATTTTACCAGATATAAAATTACTTACATAATCTGTGGTAATCGTTTGGAGCCCAGTTTTCTCGTCGAATTGCAGCAGTCCATCTCGCTCTCCTCTCCGGGTCTCTCGGAATACGGTAGAACTTCAAGTCTCTCCGTCTATCTTCTCTGTTATTGCAACCAACCGCCACACACGCCTTCACCATTTTGATTATTAATGTTAACGAGCAGAAAAACACGCCATAATAGGAGGAATTTACGTAGCGGTAATGCATAAACACGACGAGCTGACGGACAATATGGCGCGGAGGCGTGGTTGTGACATCATGTGAGTAGGGTCTATATGGCTCTGGCACATGCTACTATTGATGCTGCATTCAGGTGTTGTTGGGGTAATCGAAAAAATGACTTTCTATTACATGGTGTCTATAAAAACCGCCAAACAGGCGCAAAAACTCATGATGTATCGTTGGAGCATTAAAATAGGCTACTCCTATTTATAGAAACCATGTTTTTATCCCACATTACGACTTTTCAGCACATCAGAACGATTTTCCAACTAGGGAACTCAGACCTCCTGAAACACGTGAACATGCATATCTCCTGAAGGTGCTTCGAGGAAGTGTCCACTCATGCCTATCACAGCCAAAGTTACGTGCATAAATTACCATGTGCAGATTTTGTATATGGAGTGATTGTATCTGGAGTGCAGATGAATCTGTCCATTTGTAATATATTAATTTTGTGAGAGTATTAATAATGCGCTTTCTCAACGTCTAAAATTGTGATTTGAGGGGGCAAGACATTTATTTGAGGGAGCATTGCCTCCTCTTGCCCCTGCGTAGAGCCGACCCCACAACCCATTAACTTTGTAAAATGCGATTAAGTGTGAATAAAAATGTTAATATCTTGACACCACTACTTTTAACATTAAAAATAATAATAATGATATTATTATTATTATTGAAAAATGAATTGTCATCACTGGGATTCGTCTCCTTTCTGTCTCCCATGTACAGTAGCCTATAGACCCTACCCACCGACGTCACAAAATCACGTGCTCGCTGTATGGTTCCGCCCCCTTGTCCGTCATTTTGTGTCTGTATTATCATCATCTCACCAGCGGTAAGGGATGCCGTCAAGCTGAAGAAGGAGGCCTATCAGGCCTTTTTGGCCTGTGGGACTCCGGAGGCAGCTGACAGGTACCGGCTGGCCAAGCGGACTGCGGCTTCGGCGGTCGCCGAGGCAAAAACTCGGACATGGGAGGAGTTCGGCGAGGCCATGGAAAACGACTTCCGGACAGCTTCGAGGAAATTCTGGTCCACCATCCGGCGTCTGAGGAGAGGAAAGCAGTGCACCATTAACACTGTGTATAGTGAAGATGGTGTACTGCTGACCTCGACTCGGGACGTCGTGAGTAGGTGGGGAGAATACTTTGAAGCCCTTCTCAATTCCACCGACATGCCTTCCTTTGAGGGAGCAGAGTCTGGGGACTCTGAGGTGGGCTCTTCGATCTCTGGGGTTGAAGTCACTGAGGCGGTTGGTAAGCTCCTTGGTGGCAAGGCCCCGGGGGTAGATGAGATCCGCCCGGAGTTCCTAAAGGCTCTGGATGTTGTGGGGCTGTCATGGCTGACACGCCTCTACAACATTGCGTGGACATCGGGGACAGTGCCTCTGGATTGGCAGACCGGAGTGGTGGTCCCCCTTTTTAAAAAGGGGGACCGGAGGGTGTGTTCCAATTATAGAGGGATCACACTCCTCAACCTCCCCGGTAAAGTCTATTCAGGGGTGCTGGAGAGGAGGGTCCGTCGGGAAGTCGAATCTCGTATTCAGGAGGAGCTGTGTGGTTTTCGTCCCGGCCGTGGAACAGTGGACCAGCTCTACACCCTCGGCAGGGTCCTCGAGGGTGCATGGGAGTTCGCCCAACCAGTCCACATGTGTTTTGTGGATTTGGAGAAGGCGTTCGACCGTGTGCCTAGGGGAGTCCTGTGGAGGGTGCTCCGGGAGTACGGGGTACCGAGCCCCCTGGTAAGGGCTGTTCGGTCCCTGTACGACCGGTGTCAGAGTCTGGTCCGCATTGCCGGCAGTAAGTCGAATTCGTTCCCAGTGAGGATTGGACTCCGCCAAGGCTGCCCTTTGTCACCGATTCTGTTCATAATTTTTATGGACAGAATTTCTAGGCGCAGCCGAAGCGTTGAGGGTGTCCGGTTTGGTGGCCTCAGCATTGCATCTCTGCTTTTTGCAGATGATGTGATTGTGGTGCTGTTGGCTTCATCAAGCCGTGACCTCCAACTCTCACTGGGGCGGTTCGCGGCCGAGTGTGAAGCGGTTGGGATGAAGATCAGCACCTCCAAATCCGAGACCATGGTCCTCAGCCGGAAAAGGGTGGAGTGCCCTCTCCGGGTCGGGGATGAGATCCTGCCCCAAGTGGAGGAGTTCAAGTATCTTGGGGTCTTGTTCACGAGTGAGGCGGATCCCCACAACCACAACGGACCGGTGCAGAGTCCGCATCACTGCAGACGCTGCACCGGTCCGTTGTGGTGAAGAAGGAGCTGAGCCAAAAGGCGGCGAAGCTCTCGATTTACCGGTCGATCTACGTTCCTGCCCTCACCTATGGTCACGAGCTGTGGGTCGTGACCGAAAGAACAAGATCCCGGATACAAGCGGCCGAAATGAGTTTCCTCCGAAGGGTGTCCGGGCTCTCCCTTAGAGATAGGGTGAGAAGCTCGGTCATCCGGGAGGGGCTTGGTGTCGAGCCGCTACTCCTCCGCGTTGAGAGGAGCCAGTTGAGGTGGCTCGGGCATTTGGTTCGGATGCCTCCTGGACGCCTCCCTGGAGAGGTGTTCCGGGCATGTCCCACCGGCAGGAGGCCCCGGGGTCGACCCAGGACACGCTGGAGAGACTATGTCGCTCGGCTGGCCTGGGAACGCCTTGGAATCCCGCCGGAGGAGCTGGCTGAAGTGGCTGGGGAGAGGGAAGTCTGGGCTTCCCTGCTAAAGCTGCTGCCCCCGCGACCCGACCCCGGACTAAGCGGAAGATAATGGATGTATGGATGGATGGATTATCATTGGTCTCAATTGATCGAGCAATTTATAATGCATTTCATGGAAGACCCGGCACTTTCGGATGCTGTAAACTCACTTGATGCGTTGCATAAAAGGCGTTATGTGGAAAAGCTTCAGTTTATCCATTCGCCAGATCCATATTTGATGCTTAAATCGATGTTTTTCGACCCGCTGTCTCCGTCGTATTTGCCTGACATCTGCTAGCTACCCTGATATGTACAACTATCTTGTCCACACAAAATCAGCCTATTCTCACGAAAGTTTGAAAAACTTTAAGAGCTTGGAGGCTTATAAATACTTCGTTGCTGGTTGGGTGAAACAGGTCCTCGTCCACGAAAATTCGGCAGGAGTCTATCTTGTGTTTGGAAAGGTGAGTTACGAAATTTTCAATTCAAAATCTTTTGTTCTTGCTAACATCCACTGTCAAGTCTAATGTATTTTATGTCGTTTGTCAATGGAGTTAGGGCTTTTAATGTTTATATGGTTTAGCGATAGCACTCTCACTACATACATACGTGTATGTTGTCGGCGATTAGCCTCGCAATGATCTTAATTGTGGTTGTCAACCCCAAACCCTCTAAATATATATTAAATGCATCTTACCAGATATAAAATGACTACTACATAATCTGTGGTAATCGTTTGGAGCCCAGTTTTCTCGTCGAATTGCAGCAGCCCATCTCGCTCTCTTCTCTCCGGGTCTCTCGGAATCCGGTAGAACTTCAAGTCTCTCCATCTTCTCCGTCTATCTTCTCTGTTATTGCAACCGACCGCAACACACGCCTTCACCATTTTGATTATTAATGTTAACGAGCAGAAAAACACGTCGTAAATAGGAGGAATGTACGTAGCCGTAACAGGTAAACATGATGTGTTGACGGACAATTGGGCGGCACCAGTCAGGAGGAAGGAGTTGTGACGTCACGTGGGTAGGGTCTATACGTATCATCGAAAGTGAACCAACCAACCTCCTAGTCTGTGAAGAACAACCTTTGCGTGCATTATTTTGCACACAGTCAAGTGTTGGTGACGCGGGGGCTCCTCTTTTACTGCAGCAGATGACATTTTACTCGCTTGATTTCTGAATGCTTGACGGCGTTTCGATGTTATCAGTTCGCCAGCTAGGCTACAATAAAGTGACTTCGGTTAAGGGACTGAGATAGAGGAGATCAGAGAGAACAAAGAGGAAAAACTGGCAGGTCTTTTTGCGGCGTTCGAGGAAGGTGGGACGCCGGAGCTTTCCAACCTCCGACCAAGGAAATTATATTTCATTTAAAATATACAGTGGTACCTCTACATACGATCGCTTCGACACACAAACTTTTCGACATCCGACGTAAAATTTGACTTGCCATTTGTTTCTACATCCGACGACATGCTCGAAATACGACGACAATGGCAGCACCGCAGACGAATGCACGGCGGATTTTCTTGTGTGACAAATCAACACTGGTTTCAGAAAAGGTTGGCACAGGTGGTGAAACAAGGAAAAAGTTGACGCTTACCTTCTAAATGAAGATGCAAATGACAGAAAAATATGAGCGTAGGGTGGGCATCCGTGAAATGGCTCAACAATACATCTCTACGGTCCTCCTCCGACCATCGTTCGCCAGTCTTTATAAGTTAAGCTGACAATTCTTATTGTGGTAACATCTCCAGAGAAATCGCCAACTTCGCCACGTTTTTATCATTTATTTCACAACTTATTCAAAACAAAAACACCTTCTGTCTGCCGCAATTGACGGTGTTCTAAAGAAAACATTCAAAGTGAAAATGAAACTCAAGCTCACCGGTCTGTCTCTGGCACGTCAGCCCCGCGGTGCGTTCAGGGTCAGCAAAAAACATCCGCCATATTGAACCCGATTCGTTACATTAATACAGGAATTATTATTATTCCGATTTTGATTCATAATTTATTTGTTTTGCTTTGTGTAATTGCCATTTGTAATAGTACCAGCAGTATTTTTTAAGGATTTAGTGAAGGTTTTTGGGCTGTGGAACGAATTAATGGAATTATAATGTATTCCTATGGGAAAATCCTGCTCGACATACGACCATTTCGACTTACAAACAAGGTCCTGGAACGGATTAACTTCGTATGTAGAGGTACCACTGTACTAACAATACCTGTTCTTGTTAGGGTATGCGAAATGAAAAATGGTGCCCCACTACCCGCACGTCCCAAACGGCTACCAACGCAGCAGGGACACACACACACTTTTTTAGGGTTGCATCTTTGCTGCTTTTTTAGTATGTTAGTAACTAAAGATGACATTTTTAATCGAACAATTAATTAAACAATTAATCGGATGAAAGTCACGTTTTTCAATTACTTTAGCAATTTCACTTGATGTTGCTTTAGGCATGTTGTCATTAACAATAAAGACAAAACGGATGACTACGCATTTCCTTCAAAAACAATATTTTATTATAGCTTCCTGACTTAACTGTCGTGTACACCTGTACTGTTTTAAGTACATAAAACTTGCCAAAAGTTTTTAATGAAGGTCCTGAGTTTAAAACATAAAAAGAATTTCTTAGTACACTTTTCAGACAAAAGTCCTGTTCATTCAAATTTTTTTTTTAAATTGCCGCTAATTTTACTTTTTTTTTCTTGCTGGCAAAGCACTGATATAAATAAATGACTGACCTATTTTCCAGTTGTTCATTAATACAATTCAAATCCAATTTCAAAGCACAATTTAAAGTTTGAATAGAAGTTTGGGACTTTGAGCTGTAATATGAATGGGTTTATGTGTTTGGTTTCTTTACAAAAAGAAATGAGACCCGTTTTCCTATCTAGCAATAACTGAAGTGCTGGCCAGCTGTACCACGTGACAACTTTTAAATAGGTGTTTTTCATTGTATAGAGTAGACACATTAGCTTTGTGTTTCTACACATTACTGAAGCCATTATTGTATTAATTATGTAAGAGAGTCAATTAAAACACTTATGAAAAAGATTGCTTAATATATATGTAACGTGATTGCACAAATTATATGAGTTTTGAACCTCTGAGGTGACCGTACACAGCAAAATCTGTGGAGTTGATTTTTTTGGTGAAAATTATTTTTGAGTTGATCAATGTTGATTTGGGTGGTTTCAACACAAGCAGTGTTAAGAAGGCTTTGGCACTGTGCCAATTAAATGAGCTGAACACAGACACCCTTGTCGGAGTTAAATGTATTAGCAGAATTAATAATAATAATATAATAATTAAAAAAAAAAAAAAAAAAATATATATATATATATATATATATATATATATATATATATATATATATATATATATATATAATACAAAATAATAATAATAGTAACAGTAGGGTACAATCAGGGGTGAAAGTGGCTAGAATTTCTTGCCGGAACTCCCTGACGTGAAGGTCGACACAGAGCCAGAATTTAAAAAAAAATTTTTTTATTCGTTTTCATTTTTTTTGGGTGGTGGGGGTGGGGGTGGGGGAAGTCAAACCTCCTAAAACTACTGAAATGCAAAGAAAACTGTTTTGACACAGTTATTTCTATAACACATACAAAAACTGATTTTCATTCAAAATTGTATTTTTTCAATGATTTGCCAAATAAAAGTTAACAAAAACAGCAATAACCCGAACCTCCATCTCCTAATTTTTATTTTCCCTCATTTCCTCACATACTAAATGCCAAATCTCAATTCTAACTACTTAAGAACATAGTATGTATATTAAAATTGAAGTTTATGTAAACATTTACTTTTTCTTTAATAATAAAGATAAAAGTAACATTCATTCAGAAAAATAGGTACAAAAGACTTATATTATGCCGAGTGAAATGGAATATATTTTGAAGCTCCCGCAAAAATTGACTTTTTTTTAAATGATAAGGAAATGAATAAGTAGCCTAACAGAAATGAACAAATATAAGTCCAAAGTGCACATTGACAGCTAAGATGTTCTGAACCTCCCCATTAGAGCAAAAAAACTATATATAATAAATACGTCTCCTCAACACTTTCCTTGCTCCTAAAGATTTGATCCATTGTCTATTTGCCTGGCACCGCCAGACTATTCTCCCTGTATTTTTCAAACACTGGGACAATAGTCTGGGAACCAACTCCTCGAGGCGGACGAAATCAACCGTCCAATCAGATTCGATTATTTGCATGACGTGTTCTTAACGAAAGACGTCACTCTTGCGCGTCGGAAGTCGTCTCCACAACAACACAGATGGTGAGCGGAAGAGCTGAGAATATGTTCCAATCCTCGGTAAAATCAGTTTTAAATAACCAAAAACACATCGACACAAGTCATTGACAACAGTATCTCGTGGTAGCCATGTTAAATGAACTTCTCCGTTCTCCGCTCGCGCCACGCTAGTTTCTTGCCGCCAGGGCCATCCATGCGTATCACTTTACCCAGGTCATGTATGCTCGTCCCTGATTGGTCCACTCCGCTGTCTGTTTGCTGTCGCTTGCTCTGCCCTGGGAATTTGATCTGCAGGACGGACGCCAGACTCACCACTGTTCCAGCTATTGAGTTTACCAGGCAATTGTCTGTAGCATTGCCCTTTTTTTGTCGCATCCATTCAACAAACTTTTTTTTTTTTTTTTTTTGCTGTTCCAGAAAACATGCATATTTGAAACAATCAGAGCTATCTCTGTTGATCACAAGTCAGTATGTCAGCCAATTGAACGGATAAATGAGTTGAGGCGTTTTGCTTTTCGGTGGAAACGGATTACACAAGCACTTTAATATGCTTGTTGTTAACACAAATCTGTTGTCGGTAGATTGTTTTCTTTTTGGAGATGAAAGGCCTGTGTGGCTGCTTAGCATTTTTTTTGATAGTTGCGGTCATATTTTTGGAATCAAAGCACCGTGTACCTGAACAGCATTCCGGCTCTGAATCTTATACTGGAACTGCGTTCCTGACCGTTCTGGCCCACTTTCACCCCTGGGTACAATTGCCCGTTTGGTCCATGTTCTGAACTTGGGTCCCCCACTCATCTACAATATTAACAACATCGAAATGAATTTTTAAAATTACTCACTCCTATTGTAAGAAAACAAAAGGTGGTTACACAGATTTGGAATAGGAATTGCTTATTTTCTCAAGTAGTTTTCTAAGTCCAACTTAAATCATTTAGGCATTTTTCATTTAACTACATAACTTAATTGTTACTTAAAGTAGTTGTGTGAAACCACTTAAAATAAAGTTCTTGCATAAATACCATGTTTTATTTTTTTCAGTGTATATGGCTGTATGTCGACAATATCGTTCGAAAAATCCACACTTGGACAAGAATCGCTGAAAAACGCTTCCTCCTACATTGGGCTCATTGCTAAATCCGCGGAAATCCCTCATTCTCTGACATCAATACCAAGATGGAGGCGCCAGAGCAGAAAAACAACAGGAGGAGCTAAACGGCAACTTTAAAGACGCATTTCTTGTCATCTGCGCTTAGCCAAATTGAATCGTCTCAAAATATCATTTTAATTCTATAAATAATGCTTTTTTAAAAAATTGTCCTGTCATACACACTTTAGAGACGCCACATGATTGAACAGGCCACCGTGAACATAGGGCTGCCTTCCTCTTTTCACAAGCTCAGAACAGAAGATGGCGAAACACAATGGTGTACAGCAGGCAACACGTCACTTCCGCTCATTATTATTCATGACGTTAGCTAACGTTGCTAAGGGGGGACATGCTCTCGTTTTTCCCAAATAGGAAATGAATGGAAATAGTGTACGAAGGAGATGTTTACAGAGCTAAGCCTACCAATTCGGTGTGAAAATGATGTCCCTGGTTCCAAAATCACTGGGAAAGATGTGGAAGAACATACAAATGGTCAGTTAAAGCAGTACTTCTCAAATAGTGGGGGCGCAGAGCGATGCTGGGAGTGGCGCAAGTGACCTTGGGGAACATACTTTTTTGCCATACTGGAATAAAGTGTAATTGCACATGCACTGAGTGGGTGGCAGTGGCGCTGTCATTTTCAGCATGTGCGCAGTATTTTTTAACCAAACAAGAGCACACAGCAAAGAGCACTGGAGATATGAAAAGCTTAGACGAAGAAATATGACAAAGCGTAAGTAGCATATTGCTTTTGGCTTTGACTTTTAGTAAAGTGGAAGACGAGGAAATACCAGTCTGTTTACTTTGTCTAAAAATGTTTGCCGCGGACAGCAGGAATTCTTTTTTTTTTTTTTTCCCCAGCGAAAACGTGCCGAATATTGCCAACAATCGTCCCGCTTTGTCAGTTTTACATCAGTAAACCAGCTAACACTGTCATTATCACATAAGGAGGCATACTAAGTTGCTCAATGCAACATAACCCAACACCACAGCAAAGGAGCTGATACTGCCTGCAGCAAAAATTAAAACTGTCTCTCTGTCCAATGACACTGTCGTATTTGTTCTAGCAATTTTTGTTTTTTCAGTCCAATAGTTTGACATATTGTCCTCTCGAGTTAATGTTGCTAATCAATTTGAATTTATGATTATTTATTGATTTTTTTTGTGTGTGTGTGTCAAACGGTTAAAAAAATGTAACGAGACTACTTTTACAGTATGAATGTTTTTTTTGTTTTGTTTGTTTTTTACAATGTTTTTCTTCTTTAATATAAAAAAAAATAGTATGCAGAGGTATACCTATTATAATAAGAATTTTATAGACAAATGATACTATAGTATATTTACAGTGGCGGCAGAGAGTTGGGGGGGCGCAGAACGTTTACGTCTTCCTGGGGGGGCGTAACAGAAAATAATTTAGAAGCACTGAGTTAAAGAGATGGCTTGAGTGACGAGGGTTGAAAAAGACGGAAAAAAGAAACGAGCCGACCTAAGCTTAGCCTTAGCTTTTTTATTGACACCTTTTTCTTACGCCACTGACATTCTCCTGTTTCAACAATCTATCCTTTACCAGCATATTCCCTGTCTTTTTTTATATATTATATCCTCTGGTTGTCGTACCCCTCTGACCGTTTTTGGGGGCAATTTACATTGCTATTTTTGTGTAGCGATCGCAAAAGGTAACAGTGACAGTCAGATCCCATTTTAATATTTTTTTCAGGTCATTCATTGTCAGACAGATGCAGCACGGCAAAACGCCACGCTAAAAAATAGGTAAAAAACTATCAAAATGGCTTACCCCCTCCTCCTCTATAGGACCATGCCCCCCAACAAAATGTTTACTGCATATGAAATGTGAATGGATTCACCTTACTGGCATTAAAAGTCCGCACAAGTTGTTCCATTTTGAGTTTTTGGTTTTGCAAACATATAAAGAAGACATCCTTCATATGTTTTAATGTCAAGAGTCATTTCTACAAGTTCCATAGTAACAGTGTTTGATCGGCATGTTCGTTTTTGAAAGAATACCGGAGAAAACTGCCAGAAATATAATGGTTTGTATGCGAGGGTGCGTCCATAATGCCCCACTTCCGCTTTACGTTGCGACATCACGGTCTAAAAAAATCATTCGTGTGGTACATTATTCAGGAACAACAAGAGAGCAATCATCACCTCAACCAGGGGTCGGCAACCCAAAATGGTGAAAGAGCCATATTGGACCAAAAAAAAAAAACAACTAAATATGTCTGGCGCCAACAAAAAAATCAAAGGCTTCTGTAAGCCTTATAATGAACACAACACATGTTCTGTGGCTCTATACTATCAAAAGGACTAAGTTGGCTACAAATACATAATAAGCCTTCATGATTAAATGTTAATTTCCCTGCAGTGCATTCTAGAATGACGCACCATATGACTACTCTTTTGTACGATGCCACCTAAAGTTTAAATTCATCACAATGATTATGAATTAGAATCATGTTTGTCTTCCACTTAATAATAGAATAATAGTAATAATAATAATACCTGTAAAAATGTAACAAATCAAGTTCTTATGTGGCAGAAGTATTTTGCGTGGTCTACCTGAATGAACCGCATGGCTGACGACAGAGTGAGAGAGAGAGGGCAGTTGATATTTTACTTTCTCTTTTAATATCCTGTTGTTGCTGGCGTCAACTGCGGCGGACATTTGGCGTTTTGTGTTGCACAAGTTCTGAAATAAATGATTAAAAACCTGACGATGCTGGCGATTCATTTGGCGATAGTATCACAATAATAAAGAATTGTGAGGACGGAGCAGTATTGTTATGCAGTTGATGGGCGCGCACGCCACGCTCATATTTTTCTATCATTTCCATCTTCGTTTCAATGGTAAGCTTTTTTCTTTTTTCACCACCCTCTTTAACATTCTTGGAACCCACGTTGATTTCTCTCGCAAGACGCGTGTCTTGCAAGGAAAACAATGAAATTGTGACGCTGTCATGAATCGTCATATTTTGAGCATTTCGTTGGCTGTAGAAACAAATGGTGAGTCAAATGTTACGTTGGATGTCGAAAAGATCGTGTGTCGAAGCGATCTTATGTCGAGGTACCGCTGTATATTATACACTCTCTCAAGGTGGTGGAAAAAAGAGGGCTAAGATCCTGTGTGACTTCCGGATAAAGACTAATATGGTGGTTTTGGCCGAACAACCGGACATCGTGATTATGGATAAGCAGCAGAGGACCGCCGTTGTGATTGAAACAGCCATCACTGAAGATGCAATACAATCAGGAAAAAGGACCTCGAGAAACTAGAGGAATACCAAGGGCTTAAGGAAGAGCTGGAGAGAGCCTGGAAGGTGAAAGCAACTGGAAAACTGAGGGCCTTGACCCCCACACTGGAGAAGTGGCTACAGCAGAGACCTGTAGAAACATCAGACATCTCCATCAAGAAGAGTGCAGTCCTCAGAACAGCAAATAACTGCGCAGGACCCGCGAACTCCCAGGCCTCTGAGCTGGAGAGGAACCCACCCTACCAAGGGGAGATGTGGGAGGGAACAGTTATATGGATATCTTGCCTCTTAGGTGTCGTTCTGGCGAAGCAAGAACCATCTCTCAGGTGCTCGTCACATGGTCTGTTTGATAAATAATTTTGATCCGTGATCAAATACTTCATTTCATTCAGTTTTGTTTTATTGCTTTAATACTTTTATAGACAACATTTTACCGGTCAGTACTGTATTTCAAATTAATGTTTAGGTAAGTCAATTGTATGCAATGACATTTTTTGGTCACCAGGGGGGGCCGTGCCCCATCAAACACTTCATATGGTTCGGGGGGGGACTTCGTGTGGACTGTGGGTGGAGTCATGCACTGATCAAGTCTGAATGGTCGTCACATTCGAGTCTGATGAAAAATAAAATAAAATAAAAATATACTATATGTAAATTGATTGGCTTATTGAATCCCTATAGAATCATTTCTTTTGCTTTGCTAAAACAATTGGGGAATCAATAAATAAATTATTATTAAGTTATAAATCGATTAAAAAATAAAAATCATTTCATTGATAAAAGGGGAATATATATGTGTACATATTTATATGTTTATGTTTTGACTTCCATTATTTGTTAAATTATTTTCTTTACCAATAAAGTTTAAAATGTTATTCCAACATTTTAACAATGCTCTCATAAAAATGTTGTCTACCATTAAACTGAACTCTTGCCTCAGCCTACAAGATCTGACATGTTGTGATTATTATGATTATGTAGTCTACTTTGCACTATCAGCTGTTTGTTTCTTTACCAGAGGTATTACAGTTTCTCATTTCGCTTTAAACTTCCATCATGCTCCAAACTAAGGGCTGCATATAGGTTTATCGCTTCAGTGCACACTAAATACTGATTATGAAAATTATGTGACAAAAAATACCTACAGTATGTAAATATATCAAACAATTTAATGTAAAGTATACAGGCTGCCATACGCTGACTCTACTTACTCCTTGATGAGGGTGATATAATCACAGCATGGAAAGTTGAGCTCACAAATCAAAACACCGGTCACATGCCGATACTCACAAATACAGATCATATATGTATACAGTACAGATAAATTGTGTATCTCACATACGTTTTTAATAATATTTGAAACTAGGCTAAATAAGTCATATAGCCACAACGGAGTACCTTTTAATGCTTCATTATATTTATATTAGATTACTTTAGTTAGAGTCCTGGCAAAGTCCAGTGCCCCCCATACACGTTCTTGTATGACCACATTTTGAAGTTCACCTACGTTGATTGCTTCCAGCGGTATCGTCACTCTAATGAGTTGAAATGGCAGTGATTTGTATCGACAAACATGTAATTTAGATGTTTAATAATGAATAATTAGACCATCTGATACTAATTTTTACATTTGTTGAAATGAAATAAGTACAATCGTTCCACTTCATCCCTGCTGGCCGCCAGAGGGCGTGGCTGAACGCAGTTTATGATACCTGTGAGGAACTACATTTCCCATGGTCCTTATAAGAGAAATGGTAACGCTTCAATCTCACTGTTGATGTTTTTCCGATCATGTCAAAATATAGATTGAGTTGTAGAAGAGAAACATTTCCATCTTGAAAGGGAAATTGCAATTAGGGATTTTTTTTGTTTTTTATCATTGAACTAGGCGGGTTTTATGGTGTGATTGGGCTGTAGACTGTCTTTCCCATCATGCAATCCTGGTCGGAAATGCCAAAGACACCCAAGGTAGAACATTGTTTTCTTTGTGCGCGTCTTGTTTTTTCGTTAATTTTAGTCACTTAACTAAACCGAAGCCTCGACGACGTGTCTGGCATTAGCCACATTACGGACTCAAACATCAGTCTTCAAGTCTCAACACTCGTTGAAGGTTTGCAACCTACTTTAGCCTAGCCTAGCTGGGCAACCGCTAACAAAGCTGCAAGGCACGTCGTCAAGCGTTCAGAAAATGTCCGGGAACCCGACACCGGCTGCAGTAAAGTTCCAGGAGGTAAAAGAGGAGCCCCCACGTCACCAAGACTCGACTGTTTGCAAAATAATGCACGCAAAGGCTGTTCTTCACACACTAGAAGGTTGGTTCACTTTCGATGATACGTATACTGCACATGGAGACAGATCCTGGTTATTAGAAATCCGCGGTGTTACCAGGATGCCAGGTGTGGGTGGGCATTAGTCTTACCTCGGGGAAAAAAAGCTCCTCACAAACGACTAGTAAATGCCAAATCTCAATTTTAACTACTGAAAGAGTATTAGAACACCTGGGGAAATGCTAATATTCCATCATTAATCCGTAAATGCATGCCTTTTGGATTCATATCATGCCACTTCGTGTAATGACACACATCGCTACACCAAGAAAATGATAGAAACTTGCATCGATTGTCAAGCTAAGACGACTGGCGCCCGAGATCCTCGAAAGCCAGCATGCTGTGTGCGTGACGTCACAACTGAGAAACACCCGGCTCCGTGCTTGGGTCCTAACAAAGTTCTGAATGGCGGCGATGATGGCGTACAATTTTGTTTCTAGTTGCAGCGACGAATCCGACTAACGGACGTTCTTCTAATGGTGACGAGGAGTTATGAACCTTTCTTTGGTGTTTTGGGTTATCAATTTGAGCCCAAAGAAAAGCAAATGCAGCCTAATTGAACGATCATTGAGGGGAGCAATCACACTGATGAAACACCAGCAACAGATCGTGTGGGAAACACCAAATGGTTTGTTTTGCATTTCTTTTTGTGAAGCTAATACACCGTGATTGCAAAATAAAGTAATGTATAGAATAATTCTCATTTATTGTACTATCATAGGTTTTCGCTCTGCCAACAGAAACAAATGTGAAATGGATTAAAGTATATTTGTTATATATATATTTTACGAGCGATAATTTATACATGTGTCTAGTCCTATATCCAATGCGTGATATGTTTTTTATTATAAAAGAGTACTCACTCTGGCCATTTCGAGCTTGGCTGCTCCCCTCCTTTGTTTTGCCTGGGGTGGTCTCATCAGTGCCAGTCATCGTCCTCTTTCTTTATATCTTGGGACATTTCGGTGGCTGCGCGTGTATGGTGGGCCCCGCATCTGCTTTCAGCAGCAATTTCTTAGCAAAACCTGATTTCATTTGTCCTTGGTTCAAATAGCTTTCAGGTGTAAAATGCGCACCACACAAAACCGTGCCTGACATTTTAGTCAGCTTTCTTATCCCTTCAATTGAAAATATGTTTTTCATGTTCCAAGAGCTAAAACTGTGAAAGCATTCCTTGGAGAAAGACTCATCCAGTCAATGTCATAGCCTGCAAATAGCCCAGATCTCAACCGTATTGAAAACCTGTGGTGTACATTGAAAAAAACAAGCAAGGCTCAGATCTGCAAGGATGATCTGGCAACTGCAATCAAAAAAGAGTTGGCACCAAATTGATGAAGAATACTCATCAAGTCCATGCCTCGGAGACTGCAAGCTGTCATAAAAGCCAGAGGTGGTGCTACTAAATACTAGAGATGTGTTTTCATTGTTATTTCTTTGTTTCTCATTTTTCCATATTTTCTTCCTCAGAATGGAGTGATTCCATATATACAGTATTTCCCTGCACTTGCTGTATAAAAGTAACATTTACTGACTACCACAATATTTTTAATTAATTTCTTTTAGTGTTTCTGAATGCTAAAGAGTTGCACTTTTGAACTAATTCATTATTTTTTCAAGCTTTTTATCTGGGTTTGTTCTACATGATAAAATGTCTGAGTGAGTGCTCGTCCGAGACTGGTGATTCCATACTTTTAGCTTGGGGTTGTATAAGTAGTCATCCAAAAAATGTACTCAAGTACAGTACAAGTAAAAAAAAGTGCTCGGTGAAAAGAATACTCAAGTAATGAGTTACTGCTCCCTTTTTTTTTTTTTTTTTTTTTTCAAACAATGTTTTTTTTTTTCCTCAGCACAAAGTTAGCGATATGAACTGATGATCATGATACTGTGCAATAGCCCATTACATAACCACATTAAGCCAAAGAAATTATATTAAAAAAAAGGAATTCCGGCGAGAGAAAAAAAAAAAGACAGAAATTAGCTATTCGTCCAAAGAGCATGAGTGCCCTGTACATAGTGGAGAAAATAGTTCCTAGTTTGAATAGTTCCTTCATAGTTCCTATATGAAAGGATCATATCTCCAGTTTTCCGTTGTCAATCGGTGCCAAATAAAAACTGCGAGAGGTTAAAATCCATGCTTTTGAGTCATGTTGAGGGCAGCGCCCTATATCAAATACTTCATTTTTTACAGTGCTTTAATGACGCCACGTGAATGAACAGGCTGGCGTGATCGTACAGCGGCGAGCTTGCGTCTGATTGGTGTAATGGAGTCGTGATTATTGTTGCGGCGTCTCATTGGTGAAATTGGTAGATCTACTCTTGGCATCACTGGCAAAAAAAAAAAAATCTAATATGTAGAATAAAGAGGAGAAATGTAACGACTTGTACAGCCCAAAGAAGGTAAGAGTAGTGTTTTTTTTCTTCACAAATCTACTCAAGTAAAAGTAAAAAGTATGGCTTCGTAACGTACTTTTAGAAGTTCGTTTTTTTTTCTTCAAAAAGTTACTCAAATGTAACTAAGTGCATTTAACGCGTTATTACCCAATGGGAAATGGGAAAATGACCGAACTGTCTTGGTGTTCAATAAATTATTTTAGACTAGGCTCGATTGTGTAATATCCAGCGATTTCAGCACTTGAATTGGAAAAATAATTTAGTTTGCCTGAGCTTCTACTTAGCTAACATCTAAGCTAAGTGGGTCTTCGCTTGATTGCCAATCACAGCAAATGCATAGTTTCTTACAATTTTGGCAGCTTTGTCAGGCAAAGGGTTTTATATACTATTAGTAATAATGACAAACCATAGACTTCATGAAACTGGGCTGATCCATAAAACTTTAAATTCAAGTATTTTCAAAACCAAAGCTGCTACTGACCCAAAACCAAAACAGGCACCTACCTTAGCCATATATGAGTCTCCATGAGCAGCAGCATAAAAAAATTCAAAGTCGATCCCTTATAAAATCCTGATTAATTATTCTTTATATAAGTATAACACGACTTAAAATGGCTATAAAATTCTCAGATTTTACACTAGATGCACAAAAATCACCAAATGCAGAGAAAATCACCTATATTTTCAGGATCAATAGCAATGTTTAACATATCATATAAGTTTTTGACCAAAATAGCAACTTTTTAAAAAAATTTATTTACTGCCAGTTTTCTAATAAATCACTCAATTTAACATACGAAAATTATTACTTGAGGAAAACATGCAGAATCAATTATAAATAAGATGTAAATAGATGGAGCCATGGGGAGAGATGGCCGCTTGATGACCACCCGTCCTTTCTCCGTGTGTCTCCCTGTGTTCTTCCTTGCCCGTGGTCATGGCGAGGAAGCCAGCGACCGTGTTTGCGTTGACGACCGCCGTGATGAGCCCGACGTTCTGCAACTCGATCGAAGAGCGCGCCAGCACCTTCTGGGTCAACTTGTAGCCGGCCTTGACGGACTTGTAGCTCTCCCACCTGGCCAGCACCTTCAGGGTTGAGAATCGGGCCGTCCTCATCCTCCCAGGCTCCTAAAAAACATGTTAGTTGTCAAAAGATAGGTGTTTTGATTCATCTTTTTTATAAAGTGAATAATGCTGGCCACTCACTTCAGCCCCAGGGCACCTGGGCAGCACCATACAGCCGTTGTTGTAAAAGCTGCTGTAGATGTTCTTTCAAAGGTGCACGAGGTCAAAGTAGACGAAGATCTACTTGTTGCCGTAGGGCAGGGGTCATGAATTAAAAATCCTCTGGGTCCGAAATTAAAAAATTACAACAATCTCAGGTCCGGAAATATTTTTAATGCTTCTTTTTTTCCCAAAAATACAAACGTATCTTTACGTGGCCATGCTGATAATTACAACATTCAAAAATGTAAATAAAATATAAAAGGTGCATAAAACTAAAAAAAAGTGCTTTAATTGAATCATTAAATAGCAACATAAGAGCATGTTCAAGACTTTTTTTTTTTTTATTGTGGATGCTGACAGGGGGATTTGCTTTATTTTTTGACAGACCTCTTCTTTTTGCTTTCCATGAAGCAAAGTTTTAGCAACTGCACTCATACAATCTTTGACAATCGGTGCGTCACTGAAAGACTTTTTGTTTTGACCCAATATCCACGCTATTCTGAGGGAGCATTCATTTGCGCGTTGATGTGCAGTGAATGAATGAACCATTAGCCTTGAGGTTCGATCATATTGAGCCCTCATTTCCACTATTTTGAGAACGGATAGCGGAGTTCATAAGGAAACTGCGAAAAAGCTGCGTGCTTCGTCTCATAGTGCCTTTTCAAATTGCTGCTTTTTACAAGCGCTACCGTCTCTGAACAGACGAGGCATAGCAGTCTTGTGCTGCCACCAGGTAGAATGAACAAAAATGTGTTGGTCCACTCCTCCTTAAACAATCTGTTTTCTGCATCAATCTTGCGTAGTTTTGAGCACGCCATTTGCCGTACCTTTTCGCCTCATCCTCCAACTTCATTCAGCTCAGTTTTTGGCTGTCAATCCGCAGAGTCTGGAAAGCAAGTGTGAGACATGCTGTTCTAAACATAACTTTCAAATGCTTCACTCCCATTGGCTGGCTCACACGCTAAGGTTTTTGTTTGTTGTCCACCTCCGCTCTGCAAACCCGCAGACAAAAATGATTTTTGTTGTTGCTACGTGTATTAGTCCCGACAGCTTGAGATCCGGTCCAGACGGCTTGGGGGTCCGGAACCGGACCGAGGTCCGCAGTTCCTTGACCTCTGCCATAGGGGTTAGTGTAGGACCAGGTGCCCTCTAAGAGCTCAAGGCTTGTGTAGCAGCCAGCATTGTTGGCATTGAGTGAAAACACAGACAGAGCTTTTTTCATTGAAAATTCTTGTGAATAAATGCTTAAATCCCCGAATACATGGTAAAAAAAAAAAAAAAAAAAAGTGCGGTTAGGATTTAGTTTCTGTAAATGTCGAAATACAATGCTATTCTGTGAGTGAATGTAGCTAGCAGCCGCCTGATGTAAACAGAGCTTTTCTGGTGATAATTCTTAATAAATGCTTTAATTCTTAAAAGATGCTTAAATCCCTGAATTATTTATAGATATGGACATAAAGGAGTCTCGATTCTTGGTGAAAAGCAAAAAAAAAAAAAAAAAAACGGGCAGTTTGAATTTACGTTAAGTAAATATGTCAAAGAATGATGCTAGTCTTCTAGCTCTTTGTTATGATAAGGGGGCTGCCACAATGGCTTTTTCCGTTCAAAATTCTTGTGAATAAATGCTTAAATCACTGAATTCTTTATCCACATAGAGGTAAAGTTGTCTCGCTTCTTGGTTAAAAGCAAAAACCGGGCAGTTGGCAGTCATTTTACCTAAATACAGTGGTACCTCTACATACCATCACTTCGACACACGATCTTTTCGACATCCGACGTAAAATTTGAGCCGCCATTTGTTTCTACATCCGACGAGTTGCTCGAAATACGACGACATGACAGCACTGCAAACGAACGCACGGTGGATTTTCTTGTGTGAGAAATCAACAGTTTTCAAAAAAAGTTGATACAGTTGGAGAAACAAGGAAAAAAGTGATGCTTACCTTTGAAATGAAGATGCAAGTTATAGAAAAATATGAGCTTGGGGTGCGCGTCCCTGAACTGGCTCAACAATACAGCTCCATGGTCCTCTTCCGACCACCGTTCGCCACTATTTATAAGTTAAGGTGACAATTATTATTGTGGTAACATTGCCAAGGAAATCGCCAGCTTCGTCACGTTTTTATCATCTATTTAAGAACTTATCCAACACAAAACGCCCATTGTCTTAAGCAGTTGACTGCTCTCAAGAAAACGAAAGTATTATCTCTACTGCTCTCAAGAAAACGAAAGTATTATCTCTACCGCACCGACCTATCTCACTGAGACGTCAGCTTCGCGGTGCGTTCAGGGACAGTAAAAAGTGTCCGCCATATTAGAATCCGATTCGTTACATTATTTACAGGAATAATTATTAATTATTCTTATTATTATTATTATATTATTCTGAATTATTTATCACTTATTTGTTTTTCTATGTTTAATTGCCATTTGTAACAGTGCCAGCAGTATTTATTAAGAATTTAGTGTATGTTTTTAGGCTTTGGAACGAATTAATGGAATTATAATGTATTCCTATGGGGAAATCCTGCTCGACATACGACCATTTCGACTTACAAACAAGGTCCTGGAACGAATTAAATTCGTATGTAGAGGTACCACTGTATTGGGGTGTATGGAGCGGCTAATTTCTCCCATTGATTTTTTTTCACATTTCAAGATGCATGGTATGAAAAATATAATAATTACCAAGAATTCCCGAACAAATCACTCCTAAGACAATCCTTCTTGTTAGTATACGTTCCATCATTCATACTTTATAAATGTAAATCCGGCATTGTGCTCAAAAGCATGTGTAAGAGTTTCACTCCCACTGACTTCTAATAAATGAAGCTGAGTCACAAAGCCCCCTACGGGCAGCCAGGGCGCAGAGAATGAAGGAGCTTTCAAGTCTTATGGACAAACGTGGTTCTTTCTACCGTAAAACATCAATCATTGCTGTTCAAGGCTCTAATGAGGTGCAGCAGGCTTATCTTAAAATACAGCTATCCTTAAATGAGGCGTTTCCAGTGGAGTTTGTTTGAGGTGATTCGCTGTCTTCCCGGTCAATCAAGATCACAACTATTTTTTGACCAAAACCACTGCTCATCCATAATTGGATTACTTTTTAAATCATATTTCCCGGTACCTAATTTATCAACTTTTTGTCAACATTAGTTCATCAACTATAAAACAATGTTAACCCAACCATTGCCTGACATACTATAAAACAGTGTTGTTTTCAACGTCACTGTCATGTGTTATTGATTCAACATTGGTTATTGACGAAAATTTCGATGTCAACCATACTGATCCTGATTTTGATTGAAAATCAACTTTTATTCAGTGTCGGTCATCTATCTGGGTGTAATGTCAAGCACTTTGAATTAGATTTGTGTTGGATTGGATGACAACAAAATATCAATAGACAAAAAATTGGCAGGGAGGAATTTTCTCCAACAGAAAACAACTTTGGGAACACAAGATAGGAAATAAGGAAATAAGATTGGCCTGTGTGTTTGTGGTCTTGCAGATCTGAATGTCACCCAAGCCCATCATCCTGAGCACCAGGAATCTGCATGCATCAAGAAGGAGGGGGAGGAAGAGTCACCATACATCAAGGATGAGGAAGAGTCTGTACCCATTCAAGGTCATTCTAACCACTACTTTTTTTTCTTCTTCAGATGAGGCAGAAATCAAACATGGTACCGTCTCTTAGGTCCGGAAATGCTTTTGTCTTATATAGTGGCTTTGCTTACTTAGTAGCTGTGCAATGGGCTCGTTAACCGACGTAAGGGTTTCGCACGGCGTCGACTTGAATATTGCTTCGACACAAAGGACACATTGGCTTCGTGCTCGAAGATGGCAAGATAAACTTACTGTATATTTCTCAGTCCGTTCTTTATTTAATCGGCAGTTTTCAGTGGCCACCTTTCTCAGACATGCCATTTTGATGTCGTGCCACGGGTGTGAGCAACGCTCCAGCCGCAAATAAATTGCCACTGTTGCGCCTGAAGGATGAGGGCGTGTCAATGCACAATGATTAACAGCCAATAGGCGCATCGTTGTCATGGGATTGACAGCCCAGAATGCATCTGGTACGAGCGCATACATACCTCTCCATCTCGCTCTCTTAGCCATCCTAACCTTACGGCCTACTAGCTGGATAGACTGTTCATAAAACATATTATTTGTCTATTTGTGTCTTGCAGGTTTTAGCAAATATCTTGGTCTTGAGGGGCAGGAGTCTCCTGGTGTTAAAGAGGAAGTCGAGCACGCGCATATAAAAGAGAAAGAGCCAGAGCACTCTCAACAGCAACTTCCAGTCAAAAGGGAGGAGGTAAAGCTGCCATATATTAAAGAGGAAGACTATATCAACAGGTTGACTGGTGAGCCCTTGAAGAGTGAAGATGGTCCGAGTGAGGTCAGCAGCGGGACGGAGCCTCCAAGCAGCAGCAGCAGCAGCAGCTCAACAGAAGGATTGCAAGCCTACATTTTCATCGCACCGTCAGATAGAAATGGGGCCACGTCACACTCACCTTACAAAGATGATGGTCCTAAGAAATTTCACCGTGATGACAACCTCTGCAAATGGTCTCAGTGTGGGAAAACCTTTGCTAATAACTATACTTATATTATGCACATAAGGAGCCACACAGGTGAAAAACTTTTCTCCTGCTCCTTTTGTGGTAAAAAGTTCTCTGACAAAGGCAACTTGAAAAAACACACAAGAACCCATACAGGTGAAAAACCTTTCTCCTGCTTCGTTTGTGGTAAAAAGTTCTCTGACAAAGGCAACTTGAAAAAACACACAAGAACCCATGCTGGTGAAAAACCTTTTTCCTGCTCAGTTTGTGGTCATGGTTTTATTCAAAAGAAAAACTTAAATACACACATGAGAACCCACACCGGTGAAAAACCTTTCTCATGCTCCTTTTGTGGTAAAAAATTCTCTGACAAAGGCAACTTGAAAAAACACACAAGAACCCATACAGGTGAAAAACCTTGCTCCTGCTCCGTTTGTGGTAAAAAATTCTCTGACAAAGGCAACTTGAAAAAACACACAAGAACCCATGCTGGTGAAAAACCTTTTTCCTGCTCAGTTTGTGGTCATGGTTTTATTCAAAAGAAAAACTTAAACGCACACATGAGAACACACACTGGTGAAAAACTTTTTTCCTGCTCAGTTTGTGGTCAAGCATGCAGTCAAAAGGAAGCCTTGAAAAGACACACAAGAACCCACACTGGTGAAAAACCTTTCTCCTGCTCTGTTTGTGGTAAAAAATTCTCTGAAAAAGGCAACTTGAAAAAACACACAAGAACCCATACCGGTGAAAAACCTTTTTCCTGCTCAGTTTGTGGTCATGGTTTTGTTCGAAAGCATCACTTAAACATACACGTGAGAACCCACACTGGAGAAAAACCATATTCCTGCTCAGTTTGTGGTCAAGGGTTTGCTTGGAAGTATCAGATTAAGAGACACGTGTGTGTCTAACATGTGCTATGTCCAATCCTTGTATTATGTGCATCCACACGATAGTACTTGCTCACTTGATTTAACTGTCAAGTTAAGTGGCACTTTTTATACTGTACTCCCCCTCTTTCAAATGACACTTCACAGTTAATATTTGAAACAGTAGATCCCAAATTACAAAAATTCTGAATCATTAATAAATAATATAATTACATTAATATGGAAAATTACGATTGGCTCACAAATAATGTTTTTGGGGTGGGGATGACAAATTTTAAAAAATTACTATTACTACCCTTGATTGACAGTGATGTATTACAACAGAGTATTTGGGCAAAATAAGGGGGGGGGGGGGGGTAAAAGGACTACAATATTAAAGTTGTACTGTTACTACAAGAAAAGTATTGTTAAGTAGGGGTTATATAGCTGAATAAGCAGCTACGCACTTTACATACATGTACCTTAGCTGGTAGCTATGATGAAGCATTAGTACAAAGCCTTCTATTGATTATAATTTTATGTAGATGAGCTAAAAGATGAAGGATTTCCTCATTTTGGAAAGTGATTCTTAAAAACAGCCTTACAAGATGCTTTCATGATTGCGGATTTTAGCATAGGCGGCAACGCGCAACATAAAATATATAGCTGCTTATTCAGCTACAGTACCCCTACGTAATAATGCGACTTTTATTCTCATAGTAATCGTACAACTTATTTTCTTGTCGTGACAGTTCGACTTTTTATTTTTCATTGTAAAAATACGGCTTTGATTGGACATATGATATTTTTATTGTATGTGCTTTTAATTATACCAGTCCCAACTGATGAAAATCTCTCGACTCTTCTTTGAACTTCAAAGTGCTTGTACTTCACGGTCCTTGTTTACATTCATTCATACTAAAGACCTTGTTTTCATTCAGTCCAAGCCTCCTGTGCTCATGTTGTTGTGCCACTTTTGGCATATTTACTAGGAACGGTACAATACACCATAACACCTACGATGCGATTCGCCTCAGTATGCAGGGTCACGATATAATGCGATAGTGTTCAAAATACCAGCACTCCAATGTGACCAACTCGATGAATTTTTGATTGTTACATGAAAAACAAGTTACTAGTAGGTTTAACCAGTATTTATGATTAAAATGCTTATGACTTGACAAAATATCTTAAATAGCATTACTATGGGAATTTAAATCATATTTTGAGACGATTCAACAATATACCATAATTTGGCAAAGTGCAGATGATGAGAAATGCATCTTTAAATCTGCAGTTTAGTTCCTCCAGTCATTAATAGTGCACTGGCGCCTCCATATTGGTGATGACGTCAGATAATGAGCGATTTCAGCGGATTTAGCATGGAGCCCAATGGAGGAACGTTTTACAATGATTCTGGTTCAAGTGTGGATTTTTCGAACGATATTGTCAATCCAGAGCAAGTATGTGACGTAAAGCTATCTATGTTTGAGTCGCATTTGGAGGAGGAGGAAAATTCAGAATGAAAAAAAGGCAACAAACACGAGGCTGATGACTAGAGGAGACAGCCTGGACAACACAAAATGTCATCATTGTTTTTATCTTTCTATTCCAATACTTTTCCAGGACATTCTAAATATTTTTCCCCGATTGCTATATAAATTGTATGGTCATGACAAATAACAATCTTGTGCTAAATATTGGTCAGGAACGGCCCTGGGGGCAAGCTCCCGTTTGTTCCCCCCCTTAGCAACAGTAGGTAACATTATGAATATTAATGAGCGGAAGTGACGTGTTGCTTGCGGTACGCCATTGAACTCCTCAGCTGGCCCCCATCATGTTTAAAGCAGTAATGTGAAGTAATTTCTTCACATGCCAAATAGGGTCACAAGTAAAGTAAACATTGTCTAACAAATAAAGCATGAAAAAATAATTTATATGTTGTATATTTGACAAAATAATCGCGTTTCCGAAGTCCGGAAGTGATACGTCACACCGGGAACGCGATGGCACCTCCATACATACGGCCGCCATACAAAGCCCTTCAAACAATGATTCAAACAGCGATATAAGCGATAGATCAAGCGCAAGGGAGGAGATCCAAGTTTTTGAAGAGTTGGAGGAAGAAGAGGAGATTGGAATTTCATGTTATTAGCCAGACGCTAATCAGGATGCAAACAATGTGCCTAGACTTCCTGACATGGAATGGATACAACACCCATCGAGATTACAGCATTGGTAAGATACAGGCTGTTATTATTTTCATGATTTGAAGATGCAGTTATTTGCACATAATTTTATGTTTTTGTCTATCTGATGACATTGTTAAAAAAATAATAATCAGACTTCATGTTCATTTTGGCAGATCCGGCAGTTCTCGTGCATATAAAATAATAATATAAAAACGTTGGGGGGAAAGAGGCAGATGAGTCATTGTTATATCTTGACCGAGTGACCCACACGACACCTTTATTGGCTTTTACAACTTTACTCAACGTCTTGCCAAGTGACTCTGAACAACTTTTCTCTCTTTTAGTGAAGGAGTAAGGCACAAACAATAACACATCTAAATGACATGCGTACACTCTACTGGTGAACTCCCGTATTACAACTAAATAAAATCCACTATAGACCCTACCCACCTACGTCACAAAACCGCGTGCTCGCTGTATGGTTCCGCCCACTTGTCCGTCATTTTGACTCTGTATTAGCATTGTTTTCAATTGATGGCGGAATTTAAAATGCATTTCATGGAAGACCCGGTGCTTTCTGATGCCGCAAACTCACTGGATCTGTTGCATAAAAGGCGTTATGAGGAAAAGCTTCGTTCTATACAGTCGCCAGATCCATATTTGATGCCCAAATCGATGTTTTTCGACCCACTGTCTTCGCCCTGTCTGCCTGACATCTGCTACGCAGATATTTACAACTATCTTGTCCACACTAAATCAGCCTATTCTCACGAAAATATGAAAAACTTCAAGAGCTTGGAGGCTTATAAATACTTCGTTGCTGGTTGGGTGAAACAGGTCCTCCTCCACGAAAATTCGGCAGGAATCTATCTTGTGCTTGGAAAGGTGAGTTACGAAATTTTCAATTCAAAATCTTTTGTTATTGCTAACATCCACTGTCAAGTCTAATGTATTTCATGTCGTTTGTCAATGGAGTTAAGGCTTTTAATGTTTATATGGTTTAGCGATAGCACTCTCACTACATACATACGTGTATGTTGTCGGCGATTAGCCTAGCAATGATCTTAATTGTGGTTATTTGTCAGCCCCGTAGACGAGGCCAGTTTCTTTCACTTGGTACCAGCTAAATATTATTCAAAAAATAACGATGGTGGAAGAAAGGGAAGTCACAAACATCTTGAATTTGAAACTATGTCGTACTACGTCGTATGTTGTCGGCGATTAGCCTCGCAATGATCTTAATTGTGGTTATTTGTCAGCCCAAAACCCTCTAAGTATATCTTAAATGCATCTTACCGGATATAAAATGACTACTACATAGTCCGTGGTGATTTTTTGGTGCCCAGTTTTCACGTCGAATTGCAGCCGTCCATTTCGCTCTCTTTGGATCCCTCGGAATACGGTAAAACTTCAAGTCTCTCCTTCCATCTTCTCTGTTAGTGCAACCAACAGCCACACACGCCTTCACCATTTTGATTATTAATGTTAAGGAGCAGAAAAACACGCCGTAAATAGGAGAAATGTACGTAGCCGTAACAGGTTAACACTATGTTTTGACGGACAAGTGGGCGGTACCATTCAGGAGAGCGGAGTTGTGACGTCACGTGGGTAGGGTCTATATCACAGTCGCCGATGGCTTTCACCACTTTATTGTGGCAACAATAAGAAAACAAAGTGGCGTCTAATGGCGTGAGGAAATGTAGTTTTTTCACACAAGCGAACAGATTACAAAGCACCACTTCAGTGTTGTCCCGAGACTGGGCGCTCGCTGATTCGCTACCAGACATTAAAAGCGACGCTTGTCACCTGTCAGCGGCTCTCGCGAAGCGGCGAAACACAAACTAGAAGGCTTCAAAGCGATCACCATGAAAGAAACGGCGAACCGTACAAATGCAATGCAATGCTTGAAGCATGAAGGTGGAAATACATAATACAAATACAAATAAATAAAAAATAAATAAACAAACTCACCAGCGGTGTGTGTCTCTTACTGCAACGTGACCGTGAATTACCGCGACGCCGACCCGCTTATGTGCACATCCACACCCCTTTCCCGATTGACAGTGGATTAACCCTTTCGGACAAGATCGTAGATGACGCACAATTTAAAAACCTAGCGAACGCAACAACAACTATGATCGGGGATAGCCTCGGCTTACGTCGCTAGCTTATACTGTTCATTCCACAACAGTTGGCAGCTCTGCTTTGACAAAGTCATCAGTCATCTATCCAAAAATCACACTTACTTTTTGGCAAATCCTTGATCATAAGCAGACCGGTTAAGGAAGCAGGCATCATCGAAGTGTTTGCAGCAGAGAACACTACTCGATGATGGCATGAAATTCATTCACTTCGTGCGAACGAAAGATGTCCATTTACGTGCCCTGCTATCCTTTGGCCACTCATACAAGTTTTCGTTTGAGTGAGAACAAAACATCGCCACACACCGCCGTGGCATCTTACCGAGAAGCAATGCTACAAACAATACTGTTCTATGGCGCACTTCCCTCGCACTTCCCGGTGTGGCGTAATTTCCGAAGATTGCCGAAGAAAAGCATTTTCGTTGTCAAGGGCGTTGCTATAGGTTAAACAAAGAATCTGAAAGGGTTGCGTTAAAAAAAAAAAAAAAGAAAATATGCTTATAATTGTTTAGCCATTGATATTATTAGGCTCGAGCGTTTAAGTCACAGCAGCATGGGATCGTGCGACATTTGCGACAACGCAGCCATTTCGGAAGCACGTCTGCATCACGGGACATTTAAACTTAACGGCAAATACAATTCAACTACGAGTGTCAAAGATGGAAAAATGTAGGGAAAACTTGCCAGTTCGCTACAGAGACAAACTTGTTACCACAGCGAAGGACAGATATGTGAGCAATTTTAAGGATGTGAACAATGTTGACCCTCACGAGCAAGCCGAACACAAATGGAATAAAGATGTCGACAAGCTTCCACCACTACGCGAAATGGACATCATGCTGTATTTAGTGTTTGGTGTATGTTACTACACTCATCAGCAATTCCGAAACTACAAATCGCTACAAAGCTACAAACAGTTTTGCTGCGGATGGGTGCAGGATCTGCACATTATGACCATAGCAAACGGCAACACCATCTTTCTAGCAAAGGTAGGCAATGTGTGTTTACATTAGTCTGTGACCACGGATGTACAAATTTTTTGTTGCAGAAAATGTAGCCTGTGTACAAATTCTTTGCCACTCTCTCACGTCAAAATATTACAGCTTTTTCATTTAGCACGACAGGAATTATGTCTTATGAAGACAATGCACATGTATGCATGCTAGTTGTTTAGCTGTAGCTATAGCTAACAACAGGCCGACTTAGGGCATAAAGTTACTGAAATTTGCGTAAACAAACGAAATTAACTTACCGGAGTGGAAGTGCATAGAGCAAACTCAGTGTGTAACTGGAGAATCAAACGTTATGCCCTTCCTTCTGATCGAGGCCACCCATGCCATTCTTCAATGTTTGGTAAGTTCAGATATGACCTTCGCCTCGCCTTTTCTCCATGTAGGGATCCGGAAGAAACTCAATGGTGTTCCATCGAGCTGTACATTCTCCTTTCTATTCGATCGGTTGTTGCAATTCTTTACCGCACAATAATTTCCAACCATTTTTAAAGAGCGACCTGTGTTGAAATGCCTCACTGTTTATGTTTCTCGCTTCCACAGTGGCGATAGCGGCGGAAACCTCGCGAGTATGGAGGACCAAAGCTGCCAAAATTCAAAATAAAAATAAAAATAAATCAATCAATAAAAAGCTAAATAAAAACGAAAATAAATACAAAAATAAGAAATATGATACAAAAATTAAATATAAATGCAAAAATAAATTTGGAAATAAGTAGCTAATTAAATAAAAGTAGAAATAAAAATGAATATATATACAAAAATAAGAAATTACATTAAAAATGTAAGAATAAATACAAAAATAAATGTGGAAATAAATACAAAAATAAATATATTGATTGAAACAAATGTCAATCAATAAATAAAAACGCTTTGCCATATATTTACTTATTTCATTGTCAGTGCCAACGTTCAAGTGGAAATGTTATTCAAATGAGGGGGCGGTACTACATGTGTTGAACTATTCACCCATTGGTCGATCGACATGCCAGTTCAGTGATCCTCTCGATCGACGAAGTAATGTCTGCCTTCCTGCTGCTTGCTTGCTTCGTAAAATAATGGGACGAGACGAGAAGGTCGGAATCCAAGCGGCTACGGGATGCTGGCAATCGGTTGGATGAGGACAAGGTACGTATTAAATTGGTAATTTGGTGTGTGTTTTTTGAAAAACTTTTTACCTAAGTCCAGTTGAGGTATGTTGAATCTATATAATCTTCCATAAGCTAATATCTTGCATTGGGTCTCAGGAAGGGGAGGCAAGGCGGGACACGGATAAAGCTGCTAACAACATTAAACTCACAAGGAATAGTTTAGCGTTAGCGCAATTTAATGAAGCAAAATTCACACATTCAAGTTCGTGTGGTGCTCCGGAAGACTGTTTGCACCTGCTGGTGTCTCGTTTAATGCTTTCGTAGCTAATCTATTATACCATTTTGCCGTTGTCATCTATTTTCTTCTAGATACTTCTGAGGAAGGTTGGGGTGTCGTTCCTCAACAATAAGACATCTCTCGTCCTCACTTATCTATGTGCGTTTTTAAAAAAAATTTTTTACCCTAAAGCTCCCCGAAGACGCAATAAATTTACATTTCAGGGAATGCTGATGGTGAGCAGTTGGCCAGTATTAGGGGAAAAAGTTACTGACCTTAAGTGGCTCATGTTGGTGTCCAGTGGACAATTTTTTTGATGAACGAGTTAGTTGTGCTGGAAGTCCTTTTTTGTACATCAATTGCCTGTTTATCATTTGTATTGTATTACACTGGTCATCAATAAAATATTACTTTGCAGAAAAACAATCATTGCCTTTATTATTTCTTCACATTATTGAGGTAATGTCACATCAACGACAACCAACATTCTATGCTGTCATTTAAAACAAATCCAAATATTTGACGCAGGATGGATAGTCTCGTTGTAGACATTCAGTACATTAGAAAATTCTGACATCTGCTGAATTTCTTCAGGAGTCGAGGCCTGTCACAGCTGCACTTCTGGGACTGACATCGACATGGGGGGGATGACCATGTGGACCATCACATATATGCAAATATGTAATTTAAAGTTGAACCAACTAGTCCTAAAATATAACTAAACATGCACACATCGTATATGGCAAATTTAGTTATTGATTAGCCTCATCTGTATGTGCCTAGCCCTAGACTGTGAAAGTGTTCGCATTTATATAATTTTATTTAACTTTTTTGGTCAGGGATATTTCATGCTTTTATTGTTTTTTTTTTTTTTTTAATGTTATGTTTTTGATTAGAAATGTGCACTTTACATGATCCCTTTTGAAGTTGAACTTGTTAAGCCATTTTCAAAGAGCCAACAAACAAAGAGGGCGTGCCACACCTCATAATTTGATTTTGATGGGTAAAATTTCATCCAATCATCTCCCAGAAGTGGCAACTAAAACTATACCAACATTTCTGCAATAACAGACAATGTGTTGCAGGGCCCAGATTTTTTTTTTTTTTTCGTAATTCTGAGACATAAAGTTTTAGGGTTTCTTATTTTTGCAAGCCATAAACATCAACATTTAACTCATTGGCTGCCATTGACAGCACTTGACATCCAATCAATTGTTGACTGGGAGAGGCTGGCAGCGAAAGCACTCCAAATCTAAATGAATTAGATTTCTAGCGCGTAATAAATAATAATAAAAGCATGAAATATTTAAACTTAATTTAAAATGGTCTATATCAGTGGTCTCAAACCGGTCCTCAAAGGGCCGCAGGGGGTACTGGATTTCATTCCAACCAAACGAGACAAATACCTTTTCACCAATCTGGTTTCTTACAAGTGTAATCAGTTGATTGCAATCAGGTGCTGCTTATGTTAGTAGAAACCTCATTGGTTGAACTGTTTGTGGTGGATCTGTTGGAACAAAAACCAGGACCCACTGCGGCCCTTTGTGGAGTCGGTTTGAGACCGCTGGTCTATATTATACTGTATATGGGTTTATCGTTCCAAAATGGGTGAAAAAAATATGGTCTTAATTTATTTTTGTACTTCCTTCCGAGTCCCCCAATATAGAGCTTTAATTTATGACTTTATGGTTGCCATAGCTATGCCTTTGACTGTTGGGGGCTGGCACAGAATATCATCTACGCCGAACAGTTTGTAGTTGTAGTGTGCGGACAATTCCCGGTGGATCCAGACGTGGCATGGATTCTTGCACACGAAGTCCTCCATGAAAAAACAGGAAAACAAGTTGCAATTTAAAAAGTTGCATTGCATAAAAGCTGAAGAAGTAATTTCTAGTGTTTAAACAGGACTTGAAATAACAAAATGGTTTAACCCTGATGGCAAAGTCATGATTCGGCTTGTTATTTTTTTTTTAAACACAAATATTTCCTCTTGACACTTCATTTGAATGAATGAAACTATAGTCCAAGTCAAATTATTAATGACATTCACTTACTCTGAACCTTTGTACGTCGGAACCTGAGACGTCCTTGCATCATTCTGAACCCAGAATTTGGATGAGATCCTGGGATCCCTGTAATCACCGAGCATCCAACGTTGCGATGTCAGTGGAATTATTCAAGTCTATGGTGAGCAGGAATATCGTTTGCTTTCATGAGAACTTAGTTGTAACTTCTGCTAAGCTACACTGGAGCAGTTACAAGTAGCTTTGATACCAGTAGCAGTCAGATATATATAGAGTGCAGCATGCCATACGAATAACCAAGTTTTCATTTTAAAATATGCCACTGTCATACAAACTCACCTTATACCATGCTTTGACATTCGACGGTGGATAATGCATATTCTCTCACTTCTCACCAAGTAGGACTACTAAACTAGGTCGGCTGTTTCCCTGACTTTCAGACCCACGTTCTGTCATCTGTGGCAGGCATGGCTAGTAGATTTCAGAAATCGAATGTCGATCAACCAATAAGCGAATAGTTCAACCCATGGCAACCTTAGGAACGCCCCCTCATTTGAATTACATTTCCACTTGCAAGTTGGCGCTGACAATGAAATAAGTAAATATAAGGCAAAGCGCTTTTATTTATTGATTGACATTTATTTCAATCAATATATTTATTTTTGTATTTATTTCCACATTTATTTTTGTATTTATTCTTACATTTTTAATGTAATTTCTTATTTTTGTATATATATTCATTTTTATTTTTACTTTTATTTAATTAGCTATTTATTTCCATATTTATTTTTGGATTTATTTTTAGTTTTTGTATCTTAATTCTTATTTTGTATTTATTTTCGTTTTTATTTAGCATTTTATTGATTGATTTATTTTTATTTTTATTTTGAATTTTGGCAGCTTTGGTCCTCCATACGCGAGTGCCACGTCATACGCTCGAGCCTAATTCAAAAACATGGTTGGCCTATGGAGGTAGATTTGTGTCTTTATTATTCAATCCAAAAAAAAGTTGCTTCGATCAAATAAAAAGTTGCTTCAATCAAAATATATACTTTCAATCGAAGAAAACGTCACTTCAATCAAAAAAAATGTGTTTGAATGCAAAAATAAATTTGAAACTCAAAAATATATATTTGAAAACTATTTTTCTTTGATTGAATTTTATTTTTTTGATCAAAGTCAAGTTTTTTTTAATTGAAACACAATTTTTATTGAAGTCATGTAATTTTCCGTTTGGACCACATTTTGGCTAGGACATTTGTGTCTTTATTATTCAATCAAAAAATAAATTGCTTCAAACAAAAAAATATATATTTTCAAAAGAAAAATCACTTCAATCAAATTTTTTTTAAAAATCAATCGTAGAAAATTTTTAATATATTTTTTATTTGAAATATATATATATATTTTTTTATTGAAGTGTCACTTTTTTTGAAAAGCAAAAAGTTTTAAACTTATTTTTTTCAAAGTGGAAAAAGATTTGAACACACTTTTTTTTTTGAAGTGGAAAAAGTTTTGAAGGCACTTTTTTTCGATTGAATCATTTTGACACAAAGATTCTCCTTCAACGCTAGTTCCGGTGTGTTTGATTGGCAGGTAGCTGAGCCAATGACATAAAAGTATGAAGCAAGCATAATGGCCACCAGGGCTCCATCCAGCCATCGGAGTCTGTTGGATTCTAAGCCGAATATAGGGCACCGGTACGGGCGTGTGACATCGGAAATCTACCTCCATATTGGCCAACCTTAGTTCACATTTCCCCTTTAAGTAGGCGTGTCGCAACCCGATGTGAGTGGCGCATGCGCAGTAGCGGAGCTACTCACGGAGCGAGCCACATTTGTCTGCACATGCGCGCCGCTATCTGGTCGCCACACAGTGACATTCACACAAAGGGTCAGTTACCCTTGCGGTAAAATTAACGTGCTCAGCAACATGCTGCTTTTTGTGCGGAGTTAACCCACTAAGTTTGCGACGCTTGAAGTTCAGAACTACTTGACTGGAACAAAATCGAAAGATTTGGTCCATCCAAGTGGTCTTCGTGCGCGTTGTAGCTTCGAAGCCTAGTTATCTAAGCTTAGCTTAGCTTGCGAACACAGACCAACTTGGTTCGACGCTTGAACATCAAGTTGGAGCCTTCTAAAGTGTGCAAAATGCACGCAAGAACGACGCCAGCCGCAAAGTTCGAGGCGGAACTTTGTGGCGCAAAAGATCTGCGACAACATCAATGCTCGGCTTCTTGCAAAATGCAAGTAAAGGTTATGCCTCGCACACTACCAGGTTGGTTCACCGATTCGGAAAATACTCTTCATTTTTTGTCCTGATGGTATTTGAATTGAAAGATGAGCATGCAAAGCTTTTTTTGATTGAAGTAATGTAATTTTGAGTTTGGCCCACATTTTAGGTAGGACATTTGTGTCTTAATAATTAAATCACAAAATAAATTGCTTCAATCAAAAGAAAAGATTTTAAATAGAAAAACGTCGTCAATCCCAAAAACTTTTTTAAATCATATGAAAAATTTTGAATGCGAAAAAAATATTTGACTCAAAAATTTACATTTGAACAAGTCAATTTTTATTGAAAATGTTTTCTTAGATTGAAGCAATCCTTTTTGTGTCTGGGCTATATTGTGCGTAGGATATTTGGGTCTAAATCATTGAATCCCCCCACCCCCCAAATTTGCTTCAATTAAAAAAAAAAATCAATCGAGGAAAAATTTTATATGCAAAAATAAAATTGCCCTCCCTAAAAAAAATTGTATTTGAAATTATTTTTTGGGTTGAAGTGAAAAAAGTTTTGAACTTACCTTTTTTATTGATTTATGCCTGTCTTTTGATTAGCTAGTTCGAATAATCGCGTAATCAGATTACAAACATTTATTGTTGCCAAATAAATTTTAGATGTAAAAAAAAAAAAAAAAAAAAGTGTTTATGCTTGCAGTAACATTTATTCCGCTTGCTAAGATTGCACTTTCAAAAAAGCAATACATGTGAATGCAAAATGAAATACGTGAGTGTTTCGTCAAACTATGCAGAATTGCACTTTCATTTCACAAGACCAATAAATGACTTAAAAATAAATTGAAATACCTGAGCTTGGCCTCAAACAGTATAAAAAAAAAAAAAAACTAAATATAAAACAAAAGAACTGGCTAACTTGCATAGAAAAAGTTCACTAGCTTAAATGCTATAAAATCTTAGCAAATTGTTCTAACACATATTCCCACAAAAAAAAAAAAAAAAAAACTGCTAAACATACTTCTAAGCTAAATAACGAATGCATAAACAAATATATTGGTTCAAAAACATATCCTATTTTGGTCTCAACAAGGAGCAGCTGGATTCAGCCATGTCAGACGAAATAGGTCAAAATCACTATTGCAGTGATGCCACCCAAATCAATAAAACTAGATATAAACACTTTCAAAACAAACCATTGCAACGCCACTCTAATTCAACGAATCATCGAAGCTGCAGAATTTGAATCGAAGCGTTTTCTAATCGAATTCCTCGAGTAAATCCAATCATCTTTGCAGCACAATTGAATCCTTTTGACATAAATGGTGTCCTTTGTTACTGGTCTATGGAGGTAGATTTGTGTCTTTATTATTCAATCCAAAAAAAAGTTGCTTCGATCAAATAAAAAGTTGCTTCAATCAAAATATATACTTTCAATCGAAGAAAACGTCACTTCAATCAAAAAAAAAAGTGTTTGAATGCAAAAATAAATTTGAAACTCAAAAAAATATATTTGAAAACTATTTTTCTTTGATTGAATTTTATTTTTTTTGATCAAAGTCAAGTTTTTTTTAATTGAAACACCATTTTTGATTGAAGTCATGTAATTTTCCGTTTGGACCACATTTTGGCGTCCACTCGACAGCCGGCCTCCGCGCCTGGGGGGGTATATCGGGGTCCGACCAGTGTGCCACGACAGGGCACCGTACCGTTGCGGGTACTCCGGTGAAATGCCGATGTCACACGCCCGTACCGGTGCCCTATATTCGGCTTAGACTCCAACAGACTCCGATGGCTGGATGGAGCCCTGGTGGCCATTATGCTTGCTTCATACTTTTATGTCATTGGCTCAGCTACCTGCCAATCAAACACACCGGAACTAGCGTTGAAGGAGAATCTTTGTGTCAAAATGATTCAATCGAAAAAAAGTGCCTTCAAAACTTTTTCCACTTCAAAAAAAAAAGTGTGTTCAAATCTTTTTCCACTTTGAAAAAAATAAGTTTAAAACTTTTTGCTTTTCAAAAAAAGTGACACTTCAATAAAAAAAAAAAATATATTTCAAATAAAAAATATATTAAAAAAAAAAAAAGTTTTTGCAAATGATTTTTTTCTTGATTAAAAATAGTTTTTTGATTAAAGCAACTTTTATTGCGATTGAATGATTTTGACACAAATGTCCTACCCCTAATATGGCTCAAACACAAAAAGGATTGCTTCAATCAAAGAAAACAGTTTGAATGAAAAATAAAGTGTTCAAATGCGAATTTCTGAGTCTCAAATATTTTTTCACATTCAAACCTTTTTTTCTACGATTGACTGTTTAAAAAAAATTGATTGAAGTGATTTTTCTTTTGAAAATATATATTTTTTTGTTTGAAGCAATTTATTTTTTGATTGAATAATAAAGACACAAATGTCCTAGCCAAAATGTGGTCCAAACGGAAAATTACATGACTTCAATCAAAAATGGTGTTTCAATTAAAAAAAACTTGACTTTGATCAAAAAAATAAAATTCAATCAAAGAAAAATAGTTTTCAAATATATTTTTTTGAGTTTCAAATTTATTTTTGCATTCAAACACATTTTTTTTGATTGAAGTGACGTTTTCTTCGATTGAAAGTATATATTTTGCTCGAAGCAACTTTTTTTTTGATTGAATAATAAAGACACAAATCTACCTCCATACTGGTCAGACATTAGCCACGTTTCCATGCTGACTTTTATTCATACCGATTCAAATCATTCTGAATGGAAATTTCACATCAGCTGTTTACATGGCACTTCATCTATTCCGATCCAGCGTTTACATGTGTCTGCCTTTATTCCGAAAGGACGTTTGACAACTGCCGTCTGACATGCGCAGATTAATCAAAACAAAGCGTCACGTTGCAAAACATGGAGATCGATCGTCAGATCAGCTGCTGTTCTAACTTTTCGAGTGGAAACAAAACTTCAGAATGACACGCCGTTCATTTAAAAAGTTGTGTGGGTGCGCTGTGCGTGTGCTTGGCAGCCATGTTGCATGTGACGTTACCTACGTCACCAAGTGACGTCACCACGTCAGTACGGAGCATGTGCAGAAAGAACGCAACCAGACACCATTCCGCTTCCCTGTTTACATGATATAATTTTACTTCTAATCGGTTTGGGAAAAGGAATATTCCACCCCTGTGAATCGGAATGAAATTCCATTCGGTTTGGGCCTGTTCATTCCGAATGAGGTGTTTATATGGAACACATTTATTCGGTTTGAACAAATATTCCGATTGTAATTGGAATATTTGGCTCCATGTAAACGTGGCAATTGAGTGACAAGTGGCTACGCCGATGGCGTATTTCTGAAAAGCATGAAGAAGCAAGAATCATGGCCACTACTCATCGGGCCGGGCCCAGACGAAAATGGCACGCCTCATCAATTAAAAAAAGGACTACGAGATTCAAGCCATACTCTTGGTACGAGAGAAAAGAAATTGCGTTATTAAGCAGGAGTAATGTAGCTGTGAGCCGCTACGGCTATACATGTACCTTAGCCGGGAGCTACTACCAAGCATTAGTATAAATTCTTTAATTGATTATAATTTGATGTAGATTAAGCAAAATAATGATTTACTTATTTGTAAAACTGATTCTAAAACACAAGATGCTTTCAATATTGTTGATTTTAATGGAGGCGCCATTTATTTTCAAAGTAATAGTGAATAAAAGTCGTATTATTCGTCGGACTAAATTACTTTGAGAATAAATGTTGGATTAATAGTACGAGAATAAAAGTCGTATTATTACGTCGGGCTAATGTAGCTGAATAAGCCGCCTCCGTTAAAATCAACAATATTGAAGGCATCTTGTGTTTTAGTAATCGGCTTTACAAATAAGGATATCCTTATTATTTTTTGCAGGGTTTCTCCTACACAAAAAAGATTGTGGCACACCACCGCACCAAATTAAAAGCCGCCAGGCATTGCAAATGAGATTTTTTTTTTTAAGATTTAATGAAACATTCTAATTTTTATAATTTAGAATAGGAGTGAGAACCTCTTGGTGTATCATGGTACGATACGATTTGCGATACAAAGCTTACGATAACGATGATCTGACGATATGGCGATACAACGATTATCGATACATTGGTCAGGAAATCATTCTAGAATATTCTGCAAACAACTAATAAACAGAAAAATAAGCTTCTGCTGTGAATTGGAATTAGTTAATCACTAGTAGACGTCCAATCCATTTGAAATGGGAGGGTGATTCCCTCCCACTTCAAACGGATAGAACGTCTATGGCCGTCAGTGGCAGCCAAAGCCAGGCAATGAGGTAATTTTGGGCCATTTAAGGTCATTTACCTGTTGATTTTCAGTTACATCCTGTTGATTTTGGGTTTTTTTACAGGTCACTTCGTGTTTATTTTGAGTTACAGAACAGGACGTAAGCCTGTCACAATATGCAATAAATTCATTTATCGCATGGTAAAAAAAAAATGAAGGCGGTAACTTTCCCCGCTGCGATTTATCGCTCAGCGCGTACGTATATGTGTGTGTGTGTGTGCACGCACGCGCTTGTGGCGAACATACTGTTAGTGTACTATAAATATGGCTTCCTTGTTGTGCAGTATGCTGTGTTTTGACTTCTGGGTATGTTCGTTTTATACATTTGAGTTTGAGTGACCATCATGTCAATCATTCAATTGAGGGAGGTGGGGCAGAGTGCACAGTCGACTGCCACCAAAACAAAAAGAAGGACACGCAGCAATGAGCGAGCACAGTGGGAAAGATGAAAAAGGAAATATCCTTATTTCCAAGCCAAACGCCACAGCCTCGGTGTGGAAATATTTTGGTTTTAAACCAAATGAGGATGGCGAGCCAGGCAACAAGGACGAACCAGTCTGCAAAATTTGTTTTGACGTTGTTTCAACAAAGAGGGCCAACACAACAAATCTTCACGCTCACTTGAGACACCACCACCCTCTTCAATATTCACTGCTTGGTAAGCAAACTGCACCGCAGCAAGCAGAGCCCCTCTCGCTACGTCAATCAACAATTACGGAAGGGTTTGCTCATGTCTAAAATACAAACACGACAGAGCGAAGTGGCGTTCCCTCACAGACAGTGTTGTCCGCTACATTGCCAAAGAAATGAGACCGTTTAACACTGTTAATAAAGCAGCATTTTGAGACATGCTGCGAACATTTGACCCACAGTATGAAGTGCCAGGGAAATGCTATATCTCACAAACTGCAATTCCAGCACTGTACAGTAAAGTGAAAGATGACATATTAAACGAGATAAAAAATATTTTATTTTACTCCGCCACGACAGACATGTGGTCAAGCTCAAACATGACTCCCTACATGAGTTTGACAATACACTATATCACAGATGACTGGACTCTGCACTCAAAATGTTTAGAAACAAAATACACCCCAGAAAGCCATACAGCCAACACCCTGGAGGAAAACCTAAAAGCAGCTTTTGCAGACTGGGGACTGGGTGAAGGCAAACTTGCATGCATTACAACAGACAATGGGGCCAACATTGTGGCTGCAATAAGAAACCTCGGCTGGCCATGGCTAAACTGCTTTGGCCACAACCTTCATCTTGCTGTGTCCCACGCTTTGGACAGCGAAAAAGAACGGACAGCCCGTGCCATTGGACTGTGTAGAAGTTTAGTCAACATATTTCATCTGAGTTGGAATAAGAGGAGGGCCCTGAGGAAGGCACAGAATGATGCTAATCTTCCCCAACACAGTCTAGTTCTGGTGAGTGAAGTTTAATTCATTGACAGCTATAATGCAAAATTACATACTGTATATTAACAACACAATATGGAAATTAATGATAGAGGATGTGCATTTCTTAATTCTTAAGACTGTTGATGTAGCCAAAATGGTGAAAAATCTACATTAAGTATTATATGCCCCACAGGATGTTGCCACACGATGGGGCACTAAGCAGAAAATGGTTGAGAGGGTGCTGGAGCAGCTCCCAGCCATAAGACATGTTCTCGTTGAGGACAGAAAACATGGTCACCTCAACCCAACGTGGCAGGACATTTCTGTTTTGGAGTCCATCAACGCAGCAATGAAACCTGTAGCTGACTTCACAGATGTCCTCTCAGGGGAAAAATATGTCACTGTGTCCTCAGTTAGGCCTGTGCTGGAACTGATAACCGCTGATCTTCTCTCTCCAGGCCCTGATGATAATTCACTGACAGCCAATATTAAGCAAAACATGTGCAGGGTGTTAATGAGTAAATATAGCTCATCTCCAATCCAACTCCTCCTGAGAAAGGCCACCATCTTGGACCCAAGATATCGTCCATCAATGGAGGCGGATGAGACATTGGAAGATATTAAAAATCAGCTAGTGCAAGAGATATTGGACCTAAAGGATCCAGAAAAAAGTGGAGAAGGTACCAGCTCAGAAGATGTCGGAGGAAATGCGGTTGTGTCTCCTCCACCCACAAAAAAGAAGCTGAGTGACCTTCTTCAAAACAGAAAAGCTCAGCTCAAGTGTCAAGCTAATGTTCCAAAAAGTGTCCAGGTTGAAGCAGAGCTTTCCATGTGCCTCCAGGAACAAACCCTTGATTCATCATCTGACCCCCTGATGTGGTGGTGTGAAAATCAAAGAAGATATCCTTGGATGGCCAAATTGGCCAAAAAATACATGGGCATCTGCGCAACAAGCTCCAGCTCAGAGAGAATGTTTAGCACAGCTGGCAACATTGCTACTCCACAGAGATCCTGCCTTAAACCAAATAAGGTCAACATGTGTGTTTCTTTCAAGGAATCTCCCAAACTAAAATAGCCAGAAATATATGCAGATAGACTCTTCATACTAAAGTGTTAAATGTTCTTCTGCACTTTTTTGTTTTACCTTTGACAAACTGGATTGGCAGTTTTTCTACTTTATAGCAACTTGATACCTCGGTTTAATGTTGTATGATACTTATTAAAGCCATTTTTTTGTTGCTGCTACTTTATTACTCTATTTTTTTCTGTTGTTGAAGTGCAATTGTTCATGTTACAACTTTATACCTCTGCCTAAATGCTTGTTATTGAAGTGCAATTTTTTTTTTTTTTTTGGAAATTTTTTTTATTATTCTGTGTTTTTGTGTGTTATTGTCTTTTACTTAAAAAAGGGCATCCTTTATTGTTTTTGGGTGTGATTTTTCAAAAAGTATATTTGAATTGTTTAAGAATAAACATTTATTGCTATTTATTGATACTTCGGTTTAATGTTGTATGATACTTATTAAAGCCATTTTTTTGTTGCTGCTACTTTATTACTCTATTTTTTCTGTTGTTGAAGTGCAGTTGTTCATGTTTACAACTTTATACCTCTGCCTAAATGCTTGTTATTGAAGTGCAATTTTTTTTGGGGGGGGGGAAGACATTTTATTTATTCTGTGTTTCTGTGTGATATTGTCTTTTGCTTAAAAAAAAGGCATCGTTTATTGTTTTTGGGTGTGGTTTTTCAAAAAGTATATTTGAATTGTTTAAGAATAAACATTTATTGCATTTAAATGGGTGTACTTGCTCTATTAATATATTTTGTATTCCCACTTTTTTTTTTTGTGAAATAATATCGCATACCGCAAAAAAAAATGAAATAATTTATCGCCCACTAAAATTTGTTATCGCGACAGGCCTAACAGGGCGTGACCTGGGAGTCACCCATATGAATAGGCAGTGACTCAAACTCAATGGGAAATGACCTGTAAATGCCCTAAAAATCAGACAGAATGACTGTGAATGCTCCAGTTTCGAATGAACGAACGTTCCCAGTCTAAATGGATTCGGCGTCGTGCACCGTCAATGCTGCCTTAGAGTTAACTGAGACACTATGATGGAATTTTCTCTAACAGAAAACAACTTTGGGGACACAAGTTTGCAAATGAAATAAGATTTGACCCATGTGTTTGTGGTCTTGCAGATCTTTATGTCAGCCAAGACCATCGTCCTGAGCACCAAGAGTCTGCATGCATCAAAGAGGAGGAAGAGTCCACACCCATCCAAGGTCATTCTAAGTGTTTTGTTTTGTTTTTCTTCAGATGAGGCAGAACTCAAATATGGTACCTTCTCATAAGTACGAAAATGTCTTTCAGTCTAATATAGTGGCTTTGCTTACTCAGTAGCTGTGCAATGGACTCATGAACCGACGTAAGGGTTGCGCCATGGCATCGACTTGACTACAGGTAGTCCCGGGGTTACGACGTACCTGACTTACCCGATTTCGACTTTACGATGCGAAAGTCTTGTCCGTCATTCTGTCTCCAGTTGTGTTTGTAAAAGGTACCTAGTTCTTGCCATGCCTATTTTTGCTTAAGCTTATCATACTGTCAGAATCTCATACCGGCACATGCCTATTCCCTTTTAACATGTTTTTTTTTTTTTTTTTTTTTCTCGGGAGCTCCAGCAGTTACATTGATGCGTCCCATTATGACAGAAACCAAATATAAATATGAAAAAGTAAAAAAAAAAAAAAAAAAAAAAAAAAGCAGAATCTAAAGATAGTCATGGGTTTAAGTCAGGGGTCGGGAACCTTCTTGACCGAGTGAGCCAAAACACCCAACATATTTTAAAAAGAGCACTGTTTCTTTCGTGAACTCATTTGAATGCATTATACAGGAGGGAGAGTGTGGTCACACTCTGCCTTTACAAGTAGTCGCAGAGTTGCGAAATAAATCTTGAGTAAACGAAAATGTTTAACATTTTTACTTAGAATGTTACAATCAATGCGCACTCAACACTTGGAAGATAGCGGTGCCTCTCGGAACGGCTGTTTAGTAATTCTCGCTCTCTCCTGGAAGTTGCCTGGAAGTCCTTTTCTTCTGTTGTATTTTCCCTTGGCAAACCAGCTCGTTACATTGCAGTGAAGTAGTCGATTTAACCATGAAGGAGTGCGAGTAGATAAAAATAATACTCGCTCAGGCTCTAATTTTAGTCTCAAAATGCCCCAATTGGGGGCAGTCTGGAGCCCTGGATTGAAAGAAAATTGTTTTTTTGATTGATGTGATTTTTCTCTTGGGAATATTTTTCCTTTGTGTGAAGCAGCTTGTTTTTTTGGATTGAATTATAACATTACTTCAATCAAAAAGTTGTTTCAATCCCCCAAAAACTTCAAAGGCAGTCCCAAACAATTATTTTGCTCCCAATTAGTCAGCAGACTTTAACGATTAGTCGACTAGTCTAGTTTTTTTTTTTTTTTTTGACTGATCTTGCAATTACATTTTTGTTGACAATTATTAATTCACAAAACATTTTGGAAGACTTAAATTATTAAGGTACAAATAAACACATAAATGACAAACAATGAGGTCAAATGCTGCTGGCACTACTAGTGCAGAAGAACGGAATACTAACAGATTCAGAACACTGTGACTTCCCTTTTACTTTCCCTTTTTGTGATATGTTTATATTAGAGCTGTTCGACTAGTCGACATAGTCGACGTCATCGATGACGTAAATCCGTCGACGAGCAAAACATCCCGTCGACGGTTAATGAAGGGTTAAAAAAAATATATATGCGTGGAAAGTTCAGAATGTCGGATGCTCTGTATGCAAGCTTATCATGACGGCACAGTGGTTACATGATAATTTAAACATGGAGAAAACGAAGTCAGCCAGTCAATAATGCATTCAGTATGTAAAATGACGAGCGGTCAGATGACTTTGTAACGCTGCCTTTATTTTCGGCTTAACAAAACTCAGGCACAAAACAACACGCACGGAGATGCGAGCTCCAACTCCATCCAAATAGTACTGCCGTGTATCAGTTTAGCTGCTGTAAACCAAATGTCGTGAGTGCCGCAAATGTAAACAAAGCGCTGCAGGATGGGTACGTGACATCTCGCTCTTTTGAGTTAATCATTTTCACAGTGTGCAACAAAGCATATAACATTAGCAATCACTTTTCAAATTAATTTAACTTATTTGTCTGCTCAATTACAGTCACAGTAGATAATCAAAACTTATTGGCACTTATTAACACCAATTTAAATATGCACATTCCTGTTGTAATGAAATAACAATAATATTCTGTAGCCACAAATATTATTCAAAATCTTTTCTTCTTCCAAGTTTTTTTTTAGGATGAAGTATAATAATGTATTGCTTAAAATAAGGCTGTTAAGATTATTTTCAGCTAGCTATTTTTCTTCCATGAAATCTGAGCGAAATACACTTGAAGCGCTGGCAGATAATTTCCCTTATTTCCAATAGATTTACACTTAAAACTGACTAGTTTTAAGGAGGTATATTTTGCAGTGTATTAATGTTATATGTGTTAGGAATGGCTTACTTTTAAAGGCATTTTTATGCAACTTAGGTATTTACTCTAAGTAATTGTTGCCAAAAGTTTACCATTACACAATGTCAGACAATCTATCATTATTTAGATGTTGGAATTGACGACTTGTTCATATTCTATGTTGAAAAAAAGAGCAATAAATTATATTTTTGTACAGTAATATTTTCTTTTGTGTATACTTTAAAATTTTACATAAATCTTTTAATAAAATTATCGGCTTGACATTATCGGTTATCGGTTGGAATGAGGAGGAAATTATCGGTTATCGGTATCGGTTGAAAAATGTATTATCGTGCATCACTATTGTGTACTTATGAATATGACATACAGTCCATGTTTTCACACTTACGCAGAAATTCGGGTTACGTCGTCAGCCTCGGAACGAAACTCATTCGTAACCAGGGGACTACCTGTATTTGCAGATTGAAAGATTTCTTTCTATGTAAACGATTTTGCTTTGTTTGAAGTAATTACATAATGTCGATTAGGAGTGGGAACCGCAGGGCACCTCACAATACGAAACGATTCACGATACAAGGCTAACGATGACGATAATCTCACGATACAGTGATTGTCGATATATTGGTCAGAAATTTGATACATGATATTCTACGATACAACTGTTGAAACGAGGGGGAAAAAAAGATTTCAAAATAGAAAAAATACAGTTTGTCATTTATTAAACAGTGACTCCTTTTCCGTGCAACGTTGCTGTAAAATATAAATCTACTGCAAATTGTGTACCTGCACATACTAGTATAGAGGAAACAAACCACAACCACAGATATCCTTGGAGAGATCATGATGAATGGCACCCTTAATTTCTTTAAAGTTTTCAATCTTACAAAAAAAAATAAAAATAACAGTGCTGTACGTGTCAGTCAACAGTTGAGCTTGGAGTGGGACAGTGATAAAATTGGTGGCTCTTTTCTTCGTATATGACTTTTGTTGCCAAATGCATTGGTTTGAGCACTTCCACCATCTGCTTCAGCATTTGAGATGTCGGACTCAGTCAGTCACATTCTTCCTCACCTTAAAAACGACAAAATAAAACAAAAAATATGAGCTACTTAATAGCTTTTGAGTTGAAATCCTGTTTTTTTTTTTCGTGTGTGTTGGAAGTATTGAGTAAATTAACAAAATATGAATTGAATGTACAGAAATTAAAAATGCAATAATTACCTATTTTTAATATGTAGGCTACATTGCACATTACCTAGTATATCTTGGAAACTATTCAAACCATTTTTATAGCTTATTGTATCAAAATGGCAGTAATATTTAGTAAACTAGAAGGAAAGTGGTTCTCAAATAATGTCAAATAAATCAAATTCATGTAGGCTTGTTCGATATTCATTTTCATCCAGTTTAGGGTCCTGGTTTATTTTATATCATTCAACACCAAATTAAATCACATTGCAAAACTTTCTTACCTCAAGTGATTTAAGCGAAGCAGTGAAGAAATCCAGTGTCCACTTCATCACCAGCTGTCAGTGAACCTTATTTTTGTTTGACAATTCTTGCATACAGCAAAGTCCTTGTACACCCACTTCCTTTCTTGTTGGTGTAAAATCTAAAGTGTGTCCACATGTGTGATTTGTAGCAATATTTTTCTCACGTTTTCCTCCACCGTTCTCACAAAGCTTTTTTTTTTTTTTTTTTTTCAACCTACTTGGAGCTTTCTCTCTTCTTCTCTGGATGACTTGTGCACACTTTACCTTCATTGCCGCTCTTGAGCGCTCCTAGTGGACCCCCAAGGAATGGCTCAACAAACATTGAGCAGTGTACAGCATCCATACTCCATTGCATGGACAATATGTCAAATAAAAGTATCGATACTTGGCGGGAGCATATCGATAACCGATCGGGTTGCAAAATATCGTGATATATTGCTGTATCGAGATATTGTCACACTCTTAATGTAGATATATTACGCGCAAATACGTAACGCTGTGTGAAACACACTGGATCCCAGTGGAACATTTAGTCATGCGAGATACACCTTTGTTTACTTACACTAAATCTGTCAACCCTTTGTTCGCCATTAAAAGGAAGTAGATTTTCTCAGGGACTTAGGCAGCTTATAGAGCGACGAAATTTGTCACACTTGGTCGAATTGGCCCAATTAGAAGATAAATTTTGGTTTTGAATACGGGCATGGCTGCACAGCTCTGTAGCGCCCCCTTTTTATAGGACCCTCTTCAATAGGGTTTTCTCTCCTAGGTGTGTGTGAATGTATTTCTAATCCCCAAAAAAGAGCCGAGTTTCGAGGAAGTTAGGTTCTCATTAGATGATGAGAGGGAGACGATCTGCCACCACCCTGATCTGCATGCCATCGAATTGCGTGAAGTCCGAGTTGCGCCAAACTGCGCGGGCCCGTTCAGTCCTGCTTGTAGGGCTAGTTCAAAATTTATTTTATTTCATTCGTTTCAAATAAATGTCCTTTGCATTGGCAATATTCCGAGAAAATGTTTTCACCCTCTCAAAGCCGTAGAAGGAGTTGGTATGCTGGGAGCAGTTTTGTTTTCGTCATTTTTTCATGACGATGTCGTCTCGCTGATGCGCTGAAAACGTGTCTTGGGAGAAACTAAAACATAACCAAACGGATGCCAGATGTCGTCTGACGAGACGAGATGAAAAAAACGCCACAGTTTCAGTCATGAGTTCACAGCCTGTGATTTTTTTTTTCTTATCGTATGTGTATTAGTAAGCATCTTGGCAACAACAACAAAAAGAGGACACTCTGCCCGGCTTTGAGATACTTGAATTGTACTCCAGGTTTACTCAAAGATGCCTTATCACAAGGTAGGTTTGGTCTCAATATGGGTAGGGACGATATACGAGTAACAGCATAACCTGCATGTACCCATTTTTGCTGGAGACGGGACATCAGGGCTAGATTTCTTACCAATAAGAACTTAATTAATTGATGGGCTAAATGATTCATGCAAAATAAATCTGTATTAAACTTTCACACTGCAAATTTACAGTATAACGTTTTAATCTGACATTTTTTCTTAAATCTAATAGAATAAATTTTCTCCATCTTGTTTTGAGTTTTAAAAAAAGGCTAGTTAACAGATCAATGCGTCAGATTCTTCCACCTAATTTGAGTAAATATTATAATTTGTTCTTATTCAGCCCATACATCTAAAATTTGGTCATTTTTCACCTAAATCAAGAAAAAAATGCTTTCAAATAATGTTTTGAACAATTTCTATTCTTGAATTAAGAACATTTCTGACAAGCAACTTAGTCTACAGACGTTTTGTTTAAAATGTTCTTTTCAGCTAGCTATTTTTCTTATTTCAATCTGGGTAAAATGTACTTTGAAGCACTGGTAGATAATTTATTTCTAGTAGATTTCCACTGAAAACAAGGGAATTTCTCTTCCCCCCCATTTGAATTACCCACCCAGAGGGCCGACCTGTTTACATTTAACAGTTACCCACGCTGCTCACTGCATTTCTGAGTGGTGCGACGGCCCTGGCCGTTTAATTGTTATCTTTTTTGAGACTGTCAGTCATCTGATCACCGCGTCCTTCAGCTAGCTGCCTCCCCTCCCAACGTGGCGTACCCTGATTGACGCCGGACGGGGAGACGACGTCACCGCCGCTGACGGGCCACCCGAACTAGCCGCTGTCTGACATGTATCCATTATGCAGCGCTTTGTTTACATTTGTGGCAACAACGACACTTGCTTTACGGCATCTAAAACCGATACACAGTAATACGGCTCTGGATCGCTATTTTGTTACACTCCCGCTTTTTTGGTGAGTTATTTTGTGTTCATTCGTTATTGGATCTTTTTTTTTCACCACTGTAAATAAGAGCACAACAGCAGTAGAGGTGAACTGCCGTTTTCATTCAACCCGTTTTGTTTAGTGTAGAAGGCAGGGCAGTGGCTCTATTTTTTTCTTTATTACGGTCAGGTTTTACTTAGCGGGTGGGGTTTAAGTGTAGTTTCATTTTGTTTGTTGTGTTGGTCTGGGCTTAAGCTGAAGCCAGCTTCTTCCGCATTTTGTATATTTGGTTCATTGCGAGTTCGACTTGTGTGAATAAATTTGTGTCCACTTGCAACTTGTGTGCGTGTCTCGTTTTATGTTACGCCCTTAGCAGCCGTCCGTGGGACGTAACAGTGGAATTATGGGAAGCATGAGCAGGCATTCCGTGCTTCCGTTAAATGCGTCAAATATTTTAACGTGATTAATTCAAAAAATTAATTACCGCCCGTTAACGCGCTAAATTTGACAGCACTTTACATTACGTCAGAAACCTGTTCGGTACGCCCCTGTACCGAACCGAGGACCACGTACCGAAACGGTTCAATACAAATACATGTACCGTTTCACCCTTAGGGCTGTCCCAAACGACTAATTTCCTCCCGATTAGTCAGCCGACTATTTTTACGATTAGTCGACTAATCTAATAATCTTAATAATGAAATTTTTGTTCAAGCTTATTAATTCACAAAAAAACATTTTAGAACACCTAAAATCTTTATTAACGTATAAATAAATAACATAAATACCAAATATAAATCACAAACAATGAGGTCAAATGCTGCTGGCATTAACTAGTGCAAAAAAATGTCAACGGAAACACTGTGACTTCACCTCTTTAACAGGAGTCAAAACAATTCTTACTCTTTTTGTGGTATGTCATTGTCTATATATTTCTAAATGTTAAAATGAATTGCATTGTCCCGGACAACCATTTTCAGAATACTTTGTGTGAGTTCAGATGCTTTTTCTGGTGTGCATGTCGCATTTTTGGGGGATGGGAAAAACTGTTCAACTTTTGTTTTAACCTGAAAGTAGATAAAGCAGAGGGCACACTGAAATATAACAATTATTTTGAATGAAAAGCACACATACTCACAGTAACAAAAATTAAATAGATAGTATTTTAATACTATATGTAAAACTTTATAATATTAAATAACTAACATTAGTGCAGTCATGGATTACAGTAAGCAGGCCAGTGCTGTTTCCATATATATTTTTATTATGTATATACAGGATATATGTATATATTTTCCCCAAGTGGGAGCATCCATGATCCTAATAAATGTAATAATAATTTCCAAAAACATATAATTAATTATTTTATTAGATAAAAATGCACATTGTACGACGCACGTAAAGGCAACTTTCTTCAAGTGTTCGTTAATAGCCGACGTGCTACCGTGGTATGCGAGCTCAGCTTAGCAAAGAGTACACAAAGTGGCACCCTCCATATTTTCCTTGAAATAATTCCAGGCTCTGGCTATTCTGGTCCGCTTTTTTGGCTTTTTGCCGCTTTCACGTGTTACCAACTCTGCCCTTTTTGGAAATTGGCGGTGTTTTCAACTCCTCACCAGCGATTCACTTGGCTCGTTGTCGTCGGTTCGTCTGGGTTCGTCTGATTTCCTCTTCAAGAAGGCGGCGGCGTGCATAAAAACAATGAGAGGCGTCGGATGGCTCTTTATGGATACTTTTATTGACCAAAACAAAAACGTGGGGGATGAAGCCACTCAACTCGGCGCTACCCGCGCACTTTTCCAACTCACCAATCTCGCTCGCTCGCCCACGTTCTTCCTCTTTGCTCAAGCTGACAACGCCGGTCACATTGAAATGACAGCGGCCCCCTTGGGGGTGCCAGTAACAACCGCTTGTATCGCGAGCGCCCGCCATTCTAAAATTTATCCGCGTGTTAATTTTTTTTAACCCGTCATTACCAGTTGACTCATTTACGTCATCGATGACGTCGACAACGTCGACTAGTTGGGACAGCTCTAGTTTACACATGTTGATATTTCATTTATTATTAAATATATATATATATATATATATATATATTAACATATATTTATTATTTCATTTTTTTTCATTTCAACATATTTATATTGATATTTCAAGTGGGAGAACTCGAACAATTAATGGTTGACTACATACAGTGCCTTGCAAAAGTATTCGGCCCCCTTGAATCTTGCAACCTTTCGCCACATTTCAGGCTTCAAACATAAAGATATGAAATTTAATTTTTTTGTCAAGAATCAACAACAAGTGGGACACAATCGTGAAGTGGAACAACATTTATTGGATCATTTAAACTTTTTTAACAAATAAACTGAAAAGTGGGGCGTGCAATATTATTCGGCCCCTTTACTTTCAGTGCAGCAAACTCACTCCAGAAGTTCAGTGAGGATCTCTGAATGATCCAATGTTGTCCTAAATGACCGATGATGATAAATAGAATCCACCTGTGTGTAAGCAAGTCTCCGTATAAATGCACCTGCTCTGTGATAGTCTCAGGGTTCTGTTTAAAGTGCAGAGAGCATTATGAAAACCAAGGAACACACCAGGCAGGTCCGAGATACTGTTGTGGAGAAGTTTAAAGCCGGATTTGGATACAAAAAGATTTCCCAAGCTTTAAACATCTCAAGGAGCACTGTGCAAGCCATCATATTGAAATGGAAGGAGCATCGGACCACTGCAAATCTACCAAGACCTTGCCGTCCTTCCAAACTTTCTTCTCAAACAAGGAGAAAACTGATCAGAGATGCAGCCAAGAGGCCCATGATCACTCTGGATGAACTGCAGAGATCTACAGCTGAGGTGGGAGAGTCTGTCCATAGGACAACAATCAAACACTGCACAAATCTGGCCTTTATGGAAGAGTGGCAAGAAGAAAGCCATTTCTCAAAGATATCCATAAAAGGTCTCGTTTAAAGTTTGCCACAAGCCACCTGGGAGACACACCAAAGATGTGGAAGAAGGTGCTCTGGTCAGATGAAACCAAAATTGAACTTTTTGGCCACAATGCAAAACTATACGTTTGACGTAAAAGCAACACAGCTCATCACCCTGAACACACCAGCCCCACTGTCAAACATGGTGGTGGCAGCATCATGGTTTGGGCCTGCTTTTCTTCAGCAGGGACAGGGAAGATGGTTAAAATTGATGGGAAGATGGATGCAGCCAAATACAGGAACATTCTGGAAGAAAACCTGTTGGTATCTGCACAAGACCTGAGACTGGGACGGAGATTTATCTTCCAACAGGACAATGATCCAAAACATAAAGCCAAATCTACAATGGAATGGTTCAAAAATAAACGTATCCAGGTGTTAGAATGGCCAAGTCAAAGTCCAGACCTGAATCCAATCGAGAATCTGTGGAAAGAGCTGAAGACTGCTGTTCACAAACACTCTCCATCCAACCTCACTGAGCTCGAGCTGTTTTGCAAGGAAGAATGGGCAAGAATGTCAGTCTCTCGATGTGCAAAACTGATAGAAACATACCCCAAGCGACTTGCAGCTGTAATTGGAGCAAAAGGTGGCGCTACAAAGTATTAACGCAAGGGGACCGAATAATATTGCACGCCCCACTTTTCAGTTTTTTATTTGTTAAAAAAGTTTAAATTATCCAATAAATTTTGTTCCACTTCACGATTGTGTCCCACTTGTTGTTGATTCTTGACAAAAATTTAAAATTTTTTATCTTTGTTTGAAGCCTGAAATGTGGCGAAAGGTTGCAAGGTTAAAGGGGGCCGAATACTTTTGCAAGGCACTGTACTTATTTGCCCCACTGTATTTTTATGATAATTATAAATGTATTTACAGAATGAAATAATGCTGGAAAAGTTAATTAAATATAAATAAGCAGATGCAGTTTTGCAGACTCGCAGCGGGGAAAATTAAAAAGAGGACGCATGGCACGATCTGGCTCTGCAATGACCGTACAGCGCCTTCTCTCTTTTTTTAATCCAAATTATTTATTTTATAGCAAGTATTCCTTTGTTTAGCATCCATACATCCTTTTAGTTTACATATGTAAACATTTATTTATTTTTAAAAGTTAGCGAGAGAGAGCCCCGGCCAGACCCGAACGTAATAATTGACATTTTGATTTCGGTATGTTTTCAGTTTAATTTAGCGATTGTCAGCTTGCTATGGTTATAATTGTGATGTTTGTTTACCGCTTTTCGTCTTACTGCGAAGAGGGAGGAAGTGACGATCGGCCCACCGTGATATTAGTCATCAGCCATCGTGCTGTGACCCGGGAATTTAACGCCTGCTTTCACGCACACCTCCCGGAAAAGTCCAGGATATGATACTAGGATGCGACCCTTGAAATGTCCGCGTAGTCACAGTGTCAGTCGACACGAGAAATTGTTTTCACACACAACAACTGCACGGTCAAGTCCCGCGATATTCCCGGTGTTTCGGAGTATGTGAAAGGGACTATAGAGTAAGGTAGAGAGCCACTTCAGTTCGTCGCTATCCAATCCATTCCACTTGTTCATATAGAGAATGCCCACATAGCTGAAATAGGAGTGGGAACCTCAGGGCACCTCACGATACGATACGATTCACGATACAAGGCTCACGATAACGTTTATCTCACGATATCACGTACAGTGATTATCGATATACTGGTCAGAAATTTGATACATGATATTCTACGATACAACTGTTGAAACGAGAGAAAAAAAATCAAAATAGAAAAAAATACTGTTTGTCATTTATTGAACAGTGACACCTTTTTTTGTGCAACATTGCTGTAAAATATACATCTACTGCAAATTGTGTACCTGCACATATAGAGGAAACACACCACAACCACTGATATCTCTTGGAGAGATCATGATGAATGGCACCCTTAATTTGTTTAAAGTTCTAAATCTTTTTAAAAATAATTAACGGAGCTGTAGGTGTCTGTCAGCAGTTGAGCTTGGAGTGGGGCAATGGTAAAATTGGTGGGTCTTTTCTTCGTATGTGGCCTTTTTTACCAAAAGCATTGGTTTGAGCACTTCCCCAATCTGCTTCAGCATTTGAGATGTCGCACTCGGTCAGTCGCATTCTTCCTTACCTTAAAAACAAAATAAAACAAAAAATATTAGCTTTTCAGTTTAAATCCTGATTTGTTGTTGTTGTGTTGGAAGTATTGAGTAAATTAAAAAAATATGAATGTATAGAATTTAAAAATGCAACAATTACCTATTTTTAATATGTAGGCTACATTAATTATCATGCACATCACCTTATATATCTTGGAAGCTATTCAAACCATTGTTATAGCTTATTATATCAAAATGGTAGTATTAACAGTTTGTGTAGTAAACTAGATGGAAAGTGATACTCAAATAATATCAAATAAATCAGTAAATTCATGTAGGCTTGTTCGATATTCCTTTTCATCCAGTTTAGGGTCCTGGTTTATATCATTCAACACCAAATATCATCAAAATAATACATATAAATTAAAAAGTCAGTTACGTTGCAAAACCTTCTTACCTCAAGTGATGAAAGCGAAGCACACAAACTCCGGTGTCCACTACGTCACCAGCTGCCAGTGAACCTTATTTTCCTTCGACAATTCTTGCATACAGCAAAGTCCTTGTTCACTTTACTTCCTTTCTTGTTGGTGTAAAATCTAAAATGTGTCCACATGTGTGATTTGTAGCAATATTTTCTCACTTTTTCCTCCACCGTTCTCACGGTGCTTTATTTTTTTCAACCCACTTGGAGCTTCGTCTCTTCTTCTCTAGACTTGTGCGCACTTTACCTTCACCGCCACTCATGAGCGCCCCTAGCGAGCCGCCAAGGAATTGCTCAACAAACATTGAGCAGTTTACAGCATTCATACTCCATTGTATAGCCAATATGTCAACTAAAAGTATCGATACTTGGCGAGAGCATATCCATAACCAATCGGGTTGCAAAATATCGCGATATATCGCTGTATCGAGATATTGTCACAATCGTACTGAAAACCCAGTCCGCGTTTTCCCTGTGACCAAGCTAGCAGTCAGTAGTACTTTTTCCCCCCTGCAATCTGTTTCTGCGCGCGTTTTTTACCTTTGTTGTTTTGCGGTCAAAAGTTACATCCCAGCTGTAAAATAACGCTGCTACTTAGCTAGTTAGCTTGAAATATATCGTGAAAGTCCTAGCAGAAGTGAGTGTGTACTCTTGTTCCCACTATCTTTGGGTAGGGGGACTTCCTTGATTATCATCAGTGGATCGTCATACTAATACACTAATAATTAGAGGTGGGAATCTTTGGGCACCTAACGATTCAATTACGATTAAGAGGCTGCGATTCGGTTATAAATCCATTATTGATAATGATTGATGATGTGATGTTTCGTACATTAGTTACAAAAATTGTACAAAAAGCCTTTGAGGCTTAAATAAACAACTATTTCAGTATCAAGTTAACAGTTCAAAACAGTAAATAAAATACTCAAGTCCCTGTTCTGTATCAGCAGCTTTAAACTACATTCAATTAATTGAATGAACTTGTGAATCAACCGTTAAAGTTGTTAAAGTTACTCCCTTTATTCCTTAATTTCCCTTCTGTCGACTTTCGACATGTGAAAGTTATAAAACAGTTTTAAAGATGGATTCAGGTCAAAATATTGCGGATTTATGAGTATTTTAGATGAAAAGTTAATTAGGTTCGCTCGGAAGGTTGGGTGCAACAGCCTTCCAGGGAAGTCTACTGCTTTAAGATGGCGGCTGATTACGAATGCCGGCGAGTCTGTCATTTGGCATCTAGTTTTCTATAAACATGCTGCTAATGCCGCAGAGTCTGTCGTTTCGCATATAGCATAGCATTATGTGGACGCAGTTTGTAGCGGCTGTCGGCAGCAGTATTATTGTTTTTTTATCTAGCGGCATGAGTTGCGCATGAGTTGATCATTGTCATTACCCGGGGCCAGAGCTGTGAGTTGATCATTGTCATTACCCGGGTAATGACAAGCATGCTGTTAACTCTCGGTTCGTTCCTTAATGCGTCCCGAAGGCCGCGCCGACTGTGTTTTAGTTCCGCTTTACTTGACATATTTCAATAATCGGAATTTGGATATTTGTGAATCGTTCTCGAATCTTCCACGGCCGAATCGCGAATAATCTAAGAATCTGAAATTTCGCACACCTCTACTACTACTAATAATCACTCCACCACCTTTATTGACCTGTAGCAGTCAGAGTAGAGGAGCAAAGAGGGTGACGGGGGAGAGAGACCTCTACATAAAAGGTCAGTAGGAGAGTAATGATTAGAAAATAGAGAAAGCCAAACTGAATATTATATATAGCACCCCCCCCCCCCCCACACACACACACACACCTCTACACAAACATGTACAGTACAGGCCAAAAGTTTGGACACATCTCATTTGTGCGTTTTCTGTATTTTCATGCCTATTTACATCGTAAATTCTCACTGAAGTTACTAAAACTATGAACATGTGTGGGATTATGTAATTTGACAAAAAAGGTAAAATAATTAAGAACGTCTAATATTCTAGTATCTTCAAAGTAACCAACCTTTGTTCTGATGAGTTTTTTGCACACTCTTGCCATTCTATTGATGAGGTTCAAGAAGGAGTCACCTAAAATGGTTTTTGACTTCACAGGTATGTCTTTTCAGGGTTAATTGGTGGAAATTATTGCAATGGGTTTGGGACCTTCGGTTGTGTCCAAACTTTTGGCCTTTACTGTATGTATGTTATGAATCATTTTTGGATGTATGTTTGTGTGCGTGCGTGTGTGTGTGTGTGTGTGTGTAAGGCAAATTAGCCTGACAATTAGCCTGATATTACTTAAATTCAAGTAACTAGTAGTATTTTTCAGGGTTTGAAATTACAGCCATTTTTCTTACGTATATGCCCAAAATGTGATATGTGGGATTTACAAATATTTGGGAACAAACAATTACTGTGTTGCGAGTGAAAGTCCGGGCATTAGCCTCTATGATTAAATGTATGTGTGTAAGAAGAGAGGAAGCTCCGTATGGGGGGTCCGAGTGGGTTGAAAAAAATAAAAAAGCTTCGTGAGAAGGGTGGGGGAAAAAGTGAGAAAAATATTGCTACAAATCACACGTGTTAGATTTTACACCAACAAGAGAGGAAGTAATGGCAGAGTTATGCTTCCGCGTGAGACCTGCGCCGTCTACGAAGACATGATTTACGACACTCCGCCGTAGCCTCTGGGTCCTTCCTCTTCTTCTGACTTCGCGTCGCGTCAGCGCGTGTGACGTGGTGGAAATGGACTATGATTGGTCCGCTCAGACGGTTGTTTCCGGTTAAGCAGCAAAATCGCCGGCATTGTCAAACATTATTTTTCTACACGTAAAAATGGACCAAGACGATGAGAGTATCAAGTATCCCAGTTGAAGCCTGAGAATGTGTACTTTGGTCAGATGAGACCAAGATTGAGCTTTTTGGCAACAAACACTCTAAGTGGGTCTGGCGTGCCACGAAAGATGCGCATGTTGTGGGGCTGTTTCACTTCCAAAGGCCCTGGGAACCTTGTTAGGGTGCATGACATCATGAATTCTTTGAAATACCAGGACATTTTAACACTAGAAGTACCATGGGTGTCCCATTTTGGGACACCCTGGGATCATCCCCAAGGGTGTCCCATTTTGGGACGCCCTCAAGCCGAGCCTAGCCTTTGTTTTGTAAATGGGGCCATTACTTATGCACCGCTGGCCGCATCCCATGTCTATTTTTCTTCCCCCGCAGGGGGAGGGCTTGAAACGTCAGCCCTACAAATTGGAACACCTCTTTACACTCACTTGCGTCATAAGTCCGTTCGGCCAGTTGTTACATAACCAAACGCGACGATAAAAAGTGCATTAAGTGGACTTGTGCGTTTAGCAAAACTGAAAAACAAAACAAACATTACAAATGAAGAAACACAAAGAACAATGAACTAACATTACAATTAGTGGTGTCGATTTTTTATTTATTACACCCCTAATTAGTGCACTTTTTATCGTGATTAATCTTTTTTAACTGTTACTTTTCTGACTGAAGAAAACACATTGAGAGTAGATAACACTGGTCATCAGCTGTTAGAATATTATTGGATGTATCAAGCTTGTTTCATTTAATTTAAACAAAGCAAACAAAAGACACTTGTAACTAACGGAAGGGTCCACAACACATGCACATAGATGTGGAGCATTAGTTCAGTTTAGAGATGTCCCGATCCCATATTTGGATCGGATCGGACGCCTATATGGGCAAAATAATGCGCATCGGTATCGGATGGCCGACACGGAAAAATTCAGATCCAGACTTCCGATCCAGTTTTTTTTTTTACAGTCCGGTCCGGGTTTTCCAGCGCACCGAGTTACATAATCCATTCCAGTTTTTGCTTCGGTTTCCCTAAAATCCGGTCCGCATTTTGCGGCACACCTTCAACACACTACATTACCGTCTCCCAATTTACCGAGAGACTTTATCGGTAAAAATGTCAGCTGTGTGGGATCATTTCACCTTAAAGGACGACAAAGACGAAGAGGCAGAGTGCAACATATGCCACAATAAAGTCAAGCGTGGTGGTAAAGCTGTAAGAAGTTTTAATACAACCAACCTAAGCAAGCATTTAGCGAAATACCACCACAAACAATATGAGGAGTATGTTAAGAAAACCGAAGACAAAAAGAAAGGTCCTACGCAACTAACACTGGCAGAAACTTTTGCTATGAGTGACAAACTGGCACTCGACAGTCCCAAAGCCCAGGGAATAACAAGAGTCATTGCTGAAGAATTCATTCTGGATGACGAGCCATTATCTATTGTGAGTAAAGACGCACAATCCAACACTTAGAACCACGGTACAACATGCCCAGCCGTCATTACTTCCTTGAGCGATTCGGCCATTGTAGCTTCGAGAACGATTGACAAACATCCAAAATCCCGATTATTGAAATATGTCAAGTAAAGCGGAACTAATACACAGCGCCTTCTTCGGGACGCAATGAGAAACGGATCGCACGTCCCGAGAGTATGATGAGAGCATGCTTGTCATAGACCCGGATATTGCCAATGCTCGACTCACGGCTTCAGCTCAACTCATGCCGCTGGATAAAAAACACAAGAATACCTGACTGCTGTTGACGGCCGCTACAAACTACGTCAACATCGTTTTACTGTAGATAATCGATATCATATGTATATAGAACTAGATGCAAAATGACAGACTCGACGGCGGTAGCAACATTGAAGTATGGACAATTAGATGCATTAGTAAACAGCTGCCATCTGAAAGCAGGAGACTTCCCTAGGCTGTTGTGAACCTTCCAAGCGAACCTAATTAACTTTTTATCTAAAATACTCCTAAATCGGCAAAATTTTGACTTGAATCTATCTTCAAAACAGTTTTAAAACTTTCACATGTCGAAAGTAGACAGAAGGGAAATAATGGAATAACGGGAGCAATTTTAACAACTTTAACAGTTGATTCGCAAAATTAAATGAATTGAATGTAGTTTAAAGCTGCTGATACAGGATGGGAACTTGAGTACAGTGGTACCTCTACATACGAATTTAATTCGTTCCAGGGCCTTGTTTGTAAGTCGAAATGGTCGTATGTCGAGCAGGATTTTCCCATAGGAATACATTATAATTCCATTAATTCGTTCCAAAGCCTAAAAACATACACTAAATTCTTAATAAATACTGCTGGCACTGTTAAAAATGGCAATTAAACATAGAAAAACAAATAAGTTATAAAAAAATAATTCAGAATAATATAATAAGAAGAAAAATAATTAATAATTATTGCTGTAAATAATGTAACGAATCGGATTCTAATATGGCGGACACTTTTTACTGTCCCTGAACGCACCGCGAAGCTGACGTCTCAGTGAGATAGGTCGGTGCGGTAGAGATAATACTTTCGTTTTCTTGAGAGCAGTCAACTGCTGAAGACAATGGGCGTTTTGTGTTGGATAAGTTCTTAAATAAATGATAAAAACGTGACGAAGCTGGCGATTTCCTTGGCAATGTTACCACAATAATAATTGTCACCTTAACTTATAAATAGTGGCGAACGGTGGTCGGAAGAGGACCATGGAGCTGTATTGTTGAGCCAGTTCAGGGACGCGCACCCCAAGCTCATATTTTTCTATAACTTGCATCTTCATTTCAAAGGTAAGCATCACTTTTTTCCTTGTTTCTCCAACTGTATCAACTTTTTTTGAAAACTGTGTTGATTTCTCACACAAGAAAATCCACCTTGCGTTCGTTTGCAGTGCTGTCATGTCGTCGTATTTCGAGCAACTCGTCGGATGTAGAAACAAATGGCGGCTCAAATTTTACGTCGGATGTCGAAAAGATCGTGTGTCGAAGTGGTCGTATGTAGAGGTACCACTGTATTTTATTTACTGTTTTAAAATGTTAACTTGATACTGAAATAGTCGTTTATTAAAACCTGAGAGGCTTTTTATACAATTATTGTAACTAATGCACGAAACATTAAAAGCATCTAATAGCTTGGGGGTTTTGTGGGATTTTCCACTGAGGTTGTTTGTGTGTTTTGCTTTTTTAAGACAGTTTACAATATTATTTGCATGTTTTACTGACTGACTATGCCATTTCTGTTTGTTATTTATAATGTTTTGTGTTTGTCACTGAATAAACAGGTCAGTTCGTTGTTACCAACCATGGTGTGTAATTCAAACTCAATTCAGCTGGCTAGTTGTTATCAAGAGTACTAAAACCCTTTTCAACATGAGTCTGAAAACTAAGTAAGGAGGCTAAATAACTTTAAACTTTAACACATGCTCAGATAGGCCGGTATCGGCCAATATCGGTATCGGATCGGAAGTACAAAACAATATCGGTATCTGATCGGAAGTGCAAAAACCTGGATCGGGACATCCCTAGTTCAGTTTAATTTAATTAGGTTTCAAATTCAATGTAATATTTACACCATTGTATGAACCCTGAATGAGTTTGTTTCTGAACCAAGAGTGGTATTTACTAATCTTGCATATTTTTTTCCAGCAATTTCATGTGTCGAGCTCTTCGTTTCACCACTGTTGCATGGTGTGCTTAGTTGTAGTATTTCTAAATATCTATGTATATCAATGTATATCCACAGCAAATTGTTAATTGATGTTTTTAAAAATGTTTTTTAACATGTAGAGGATATTCAAACAAATACATTACTTCACAGTGGGTATGGTGTTCTTCGGCTGCAACTCACAGTTCTTTCTGCTCCAAACACGAGAACCTGTGTTTTACCAACAAGTTCTATTTTGGTTTCATCTGACCATAACACATTCTCCCAGTCCTCTTCTGGATCATCCAAATGCTCTCTAGCGAACCGCAGACGGGCCTGGACGTGTACTTTATTCAGCAGGGGGACACGTCAGGCAGTGCAGGATTTGAGTCCCTGCGGCGCATTGTGTTACTGATAGTAGCCTTTGTTACTGTGGTCCCAGCTCTCTGTAGGTCATTCACTAGGCCCCCCGTGTGGTTCCGTGTTTTGCTCCCCGTTCTTGTTATCATTTTGACGCCACAGGGTGGGATCTTGCATGGAGCCCCAGATCGAGGTAGATTATCAGTGGTCTTGTATGTCTTCCATTTTCTAATAATTGCTCCCACAGTGGATTTCTTGACACCAAGCGTTTTTCCTATTGCAGATTGTCTTCCCAGCCTGGTGCAGGTCTAAAACTTTGTCTTTGGTGTCCTTCGACAGCTCTTTGGTCTTGGCCATAGTGGAGTTTGGAGTGTGACTGACTGAGATTGTGGACAGGTGTCTTTTATACCGATAATGAGTTAAAACAGGTGCCATTAATGCAGGTAACGAGTGAAGCCTCGTTAGACTTCGTTAGAAGTAAGCCTGTCGCAATATGCAATAATTCCATTTATTGCGCAATATATAATACGTGCGTGCGCGCCTGCGGCAGACGTGCTGTTTAAAGTTAGAATTCCTAGTTACCAACTGAGCAAAATGCATCTTCGTTCCAGGTCCGGCAAAAAGTAGCGCTGGAGCCAATCTTTCCCATTATATCCTATTATTCAACGTATACCGGCCGCATTAGTGCTCCGAGTGACTGTGGACCATCTATGGCGCACCGGTGTTGTTGACGTGCGGGCGCTCCCGTCAGTGACATTTCACGCGGGGCGGCTATTTTTCGGCACAACGCCGGATATTTACAACGAAGTCCGCCAAAACATTGTTGCCGACTTGGCTGCTACGAACAACCTCACTTTGACAACGAACAGCTGAATGAAATTAAGAGCGCTGTGCTTCAAACTCGTCCTGTTTATGAAAGCCGTCACATGCTGGTGTTGTGTAGTAATGAGTAGACGTGACTTCAGCGGCGCTTGCTAACTTTTTTAATGCGCGCACACACAACATATCATGAAATGGCAAAGTAGATGTGCTATGTCCCATGCCATTGGCTACGTGAGCCCAGAGTGATTATGGGACATATAGTCCATATAATACATCGATGAATTCTAAACTGTCATGACTGAATGGAAGTTAAGAAGGCCAAATCAATCCATACCAGTGACTATAGATAATGTTGCAAATATTGTTAATTCAGTACGTGACACAGATGGATTCGGACCACAAACAGGATGTCTTGCTCATGTAGTAAACCTAGGTGCTAAGAGAGCTGTAGCAATCAACAGTGTGCCCTGCCTCACTTTACAAACAGTAAAGATTGTTCTCAGCACTTTTGTACAAAAAAAATTCAGATCAGTAAGAAGTAAGCACATAAATATTATGCACTAAAATGCATGTTTATATGATGGCAATTTAATTTTTGCTCGTTAGCAAAAAAAAAAAAAAAAAAAAAAACGCAACAAAAAATAGTTATTTTTTTACAGAGCATTAAATGTATTGATTCTGATCGAAAATCGTGTCCCCGTATCAAAAATCGTACCGAACCATGACTTAACTGTATTGTTGCAGCCCTATTGAGGAAAGTTTTCATTTGCCTAAATGCTATAATTATTAAATGCAATTTTCTTTTTTTTAAACACATTTGATTCATTCTGTGTTTCTGTGCGGTATCAATATTGTTGTTTTTTACTTAAGAGGCATCGTCTATTGTTTTTTGTTGTGATTTCTTAAAAAGTATTTTTGAATTTAAGTAAATATTTATCGTGTTTAAATGGGTGTACTTCATCTATTAATATATACTGTATTCTCACTGTGTTATTGTAAATTGGTAAAAAAAAAATGGGGGGGCGCAATAATATCGCATATCGCAATAATTTATGAGAATAATTATTGCACACTAAAATTTGTTATCGCGACAGGCCTAGTTAGAAGAAGTTAGACCTCTTTGACAGCCAGAAATCTTGCTTGTTTGTAGATGACCAAATACTTATTTTCCACTCTCATTTGGAAATAAATTCTTTAAAAATCAAACAATATGATTTTCAGTTTTTTTTCACACACATTGTCTCTCATGGTTGACGTTTACCCATGTTGACAATTACAGGCATCTCTAATCTTTCCAAGTAGGAGAACTTGCACAATTGGTGGTTGACTAAATACTTATTTGCCCCACTGTATATATAGGACTTTCTCAAAATATAATGGCATAATTGGGTCACTAGCCATTTGGAGATATGGTTAATTTCTGTATGATTTCAAGCACGAAACTCAGTTAAAACCCAGGTTACCCAAATGTTTAATGCTTACATCATACAATGCTAAATTCCGTACGCTGTTAACCCGCTATAATGTAAAAAAAAATCTATCTTGAACAATCACCGAATCGCCATTAAAACCCTGGCGACCCACGTGTTTACTGCTTATCATGCGACGTTAATTTCATTACGCTTTTTTCGTGCAATATCATCAATATTCCAATTCAATCTTTCGTGTATATGTATTTGCTTACAGAGGTTAGCGGACAAAAGGGACTATGAAATGAATATACATTAGAAATATTACTCACTTCCAACGACAACAACAAAAGCATTGAAGCACGTGTTTACTGCTTATCATGCGACGTTAACTTCATTATGTTTTTGTCTTGCAATATCATCAATTTTCCAATTCAGTCTTTCATGGATATGTAATTGCTTACAGAGGTTAGTGGTCAAAAGGCACTATAAAATGTAATTACTTGAGAAATTTACTCACCTGCAGCGACAACAATAGCAGGAAAGGCGTCGTAGTCAAAAAGGAATCTCCACTTGACAAAAGTTTGGCACGTGAACACCCCTGGAGGGGCGTGGTTGCCATACGCATGCTCAGTAGCGCTTTGGCTATCAATTTGACAGGGATCTTCATTTGTCAGTACACCGGTGTGAGATTTTGATGATGAAATAACCATGAGCAAAAATACCGCGGTTTCACGGTATGGCAATTATAGCTCCAAAATGTGTTATTTTGAGATGTATGGGTTAAAAAAAATATTTTTTCCATTGAACTGGATGTTTTTAATTTTTCAGAACATGTTTGCAAATTGGAACATGAATATAATGTTAAAATAAATACATAAATTAACAAAAAATAACATTTCAAAAAAAATAAAATAAACAGAACCCACAGCTACAGCTCAAGTTGCTCATGATTAGCGCAAGAACAAAATAATTGCTATAAAAAAGTAAAAACACTTCTAGATAAAATTAAGAAAATCTATATACTGGATGACCTTTTTTTGAGGGGGGCGGGGCTCAAGGGAAATTGAGCCATTTTCAGCCACTGTCAACTCAAGTCTACATGTTGTCATGCCTTTGTATTAAAAAGAACATAAAGAATTCATTCAAGTTAAAAAGTTAGTTAAAAACATATTAGTTAAAATGGAAATATCGTTGTGAAAGGGTTACATCTAAAAAAAACATTGGGTGTGAGACCTCTCCTAGACTAGCGAACATGGATTTGTGTTTCAGGCAAGATCATCTTTCCCAATTAGCTATCTTTGACGCTATCCTTTTTTCCCCCTTCATTCAAGCTTTTTTCACACTCGGCGGCTGTGAGACTTAAAACCTCGACGTAGTTGCTCTCCTAGCTAAACCTAGGCTAACATTCGTCTTTGTACAGTTTTAGTTCGTTTGTATATTGAATTTGAAAGAAAATGTGTGTTTTGTTTTTAGCGAAGGTGCTAACCTTTTGAACCTACTCACATGTGGAAGATTACAATTGTACAACGTTTTAAATGTACCGTAATTTCCCGAATATAAGGCGCACCCGTGTATAATGCGCACCCCAAATTTACTTGTAAAATCTAGGAAAAATTATTGTACCCGTTTATAACGCGCACCCTAATCTTAGCACCAATAAGGCAAGGCAAGGCAAATTTATTTATATAGCACAATTCAACACAAGGCAATTCAAAGTGCTTTACATCACATGAAGACCATAAAAATCACATTTAAATCAACACAACGTAAAAACCAAGACAAATGATCGCATTTATAACTAAATGCTGCCTCACCCTGCTTGGTTCTTGTTCTTGGAACATGCAGAAGACCCGTTCCAGACGACCTTAGGGGTCTAGATGTCTCATAGGAATCTAACAAGTCAAGCATGCATTTTGGTCCAAGGCCATTAAGTGTTTTGTAGACGAGCAGTAGTATTTTATAGTCTATCCTTTGACTCACTGGAAGCCAGTGTAGCGATTTCAAAACCGGTGTAATGTGGTCCAGCTTCCTTGTATTTGTGAGGACTCTGGCTGCAGCATTCTGTACTAGCTGCGGCTTCCTGACTGATTTTTTATCAAATAGAAGAATACAAGAAAACAGAGCTCGTGTACAGATACAGAAATGTCATTTTACTGAATGGTGAAACACAGCACAAGCATAGCATATTGGTAGTTCAAAACATTACCATAAACTGACAATATTTACGGTAATAATATGATTTGACAACTTCTCCAACTGACCAGAATCTAGGAGAAAACAAAACTTGTGACTTTTCTTTTAAAGGCTGCTGTATAACTTGCTTGTTTCATCATGATGAATAAATGTTTCTTCCATGGATTGATACGGTAAAATGAAAGTGAGAACGTAAGTCGGAAATCCGAGAACGCTCATCGCTGTCGACACGACAGTAACAATAGGAACTATTTTTATTACCTTGGTCTTTCCTATGGAAAGAACAAGGTATTGTTATTCTGCAACTTTATTCGCCTTATTACCTTGGTCTTTCTGAAAGAAAGAACAAGGTATTGTTATTGTGCAACTTTATTGTTCTTATTACCTTGGTCTTTCTGAAAGAAAGAACAAGGTATTGTTATTGTGCAACTTTATTACCTTGGTCTTTCTGAAGGAAAGAACAAGGTTATGTTGTTGTGCAACTTTATTACCTTGGTCTTTCTGAAAGAAAGAACAAGGTATTGTTATTGTGCAACTTTATTGTACTTATTATTTATTCATCTTATTCTCCGCGTTTTTTTGAGCCAACGCACAGCCCAAACCGTAGCACCGATCGGCACCGTTCAAGTATCGGCACGACCGGATTTTTCGTGTGACGATGGGAATTTTTCAAACCGCCACGAAAAATTTTCCGTTCGCCCGTAAACGGCAATTTTCCGAAAAATAAAAAAAGTTTAAAAATGTATCTAGTCCTACAATTTTTGACCAAATCACATAATTTGGGCATCAAAAATTCCGGGACGGTGAGGGGCATAAAAGTTGTATACAGAATTTGGCAAAAATTTACGGTTCCCCGGAAATTTGCCAAAAACTTTCCTATTCATTTTGAATGGAAAAAAAACGCGCGCTTCACAGCCCGAACCGTTAGACCGATCGGCACCGTTCAAGTATCGGCACGACCGGAATTTTCGCGTGACACAGGAAACTTTACAAATGGCCCCGAAAATTTTTCCGTTCGTCCGTAAACGGCAATTTTCCGTGAAAAAAAAAAAAGTTTCAAAATGTATCTAGTCCTACAATTTTTGACCAAATCACATAATTTGGGCATCAAAAATTCCGGGACGGTGAGGGGCATAAAAGTTGTATACAGAATTTGGAAAAAAATTACGCTTCCTCGGAAATTTGCCAAAAACTATCCCATTCATTTCGAATGGGAAAAGTCCCATTCACTTCCAATGGGATTTCCAATGGAATTTACATTGCATTGATGCCATTGACGGCCATGCATGTCGAATCTACTGATGCCAATGTACTTGGATTCAACTGACTATATAGATGTCGATGCCATTGACTGCCATGGACGTCCAAAATTTTTCCCATTCATTTTCAATGGGGAAAAAACAAAATTACCCCAAATCAACAGAAAATGACCAGATATCAATAGGACGTGTCCCCCAAACTTCCCCAATTCCATTGACGCTTATGAAGGGTGCCGCCATTGACTTACATGGACGTCCAAAAATTTTCCCATTCATTTTCAATGGGGAAAAAACTAAATTTCTCCAAATCAACAGAAAATGACCAGATATCAATAGGACGTATATCCCAAACGTCCCCAATTCCATTGACGCTTATGGGGGGTGCTGCCATTGACGTCCATGGACGTCCAAAATTTTACCCATTCATTTTCAATGGGAAATTTTTTTTTTTCCCCAAATCAACAGAAAATGACTAGATATCAATAGGACCTGTCCCCCAAATGTCCCCGATTGCATTGCTGCTTATGGAGGGTGATGCCATTGACGTCCAGGGACGTCCAAACTTCCCATTCATTTCCAATGGCATTTCTTCATGTTTGTTCATTCTTTTGATGCCAATGTACTTGGATTCCATTGACGCTTATGTAAGTTTATACCATTGACGTCCATGGACGTCCAAAATTGTTCCCATTCATTTTCAATGGGAATTTTTTTTTTTTTCCCCAAATCAACAGAAAATGACTAGATATCAATAGGACGTTTCCCCCAAATGTGCCCGATTGCATTGCTGCTTATGGAGGGTGATGCCATTGACGTCCACGGACGTCCAAACTTCCCATTCATTTCCAATGGCATTTCTTCATGTTTGTTCATTCTATTGATGCCAATGTACTTGGATTCCATTGACGCTTATGTAAGTTGATACCATTGACGTCCATGGACGTCCAAAATTTTTCCCATTCATTTTCAATGGGAATTTTTTTTTTTTTCCCCAAATCAACAGAAAATGACTAGATATCATTAGGACGTGTCCCCCAAATGTCCCCGATTGCATTGCCGCTTATGGGGGGTGATGCCATTGACGTCCATGGACGTCCAAACTTCCCATTAAATACCAATGGCATTTCTTCATGTTTGTTCATTCTTTTGATGCCAATGTACTTGGATTCCATTGACGCTTATGTAAGTTTATACCATTGACGTCCATGGACGTCCAAAATTTTTCCCATTCATTTTCAATGGGAATTTTTTTTTTTTCCCCAAATCAACAGAAAATGACTAGATATCAATAGGACGTTTCAACCAAATGTGCCCGATTGCATTGCTGCTTATGGAGGGTGATGCCATTGACGTCCACGGACGTCCAAACTTCCCATTCATTTCCAATGGCATTTCTTCATGTTTGTTCATTCTATTGATGCCAATGTACTTGGATTCCATTGACGCTTATGTAAGTTGATACCAGTGACGTCCATGGACGTCCAAAATTTTTCCCATTCATTTTCAATGGGAATTTTTTTTTTTTTCCCCAAATCAACAGAAAATGACTAGATATCAATAGGACGTTTCCCCCAAATGTGCCCGATTGCATTGCTGCTTATGGAGGGTGATGCCATTGACGTCCACGGACGTCCAAACTTCCCATTCATTTCCAATGGCATTTCTTAATGATTGTTCATTCTATTGATGCCAATATACTTGGATTCCATTGACGCTTATGTAAGTTGATACCATTGACGTCCATGGACGTCCAAAATTTTTCCCATTCATTTTCAATGGGAATTTTTTTTTTTTTCCCCAAATCAACAGAAAATGACTAGATATCAATAGGACGTTTCCCCCAAATGTGCCCCATTGCATTGCTGCTTATGGAGGGTGATGCCATTGACGTCCACGGACGTCCAAACTTCCCATTAATTCCCAATGGCATTTCTTCATGTTTGTTCATTCTATTGATGCCAATGTACTTGGATTCCATTGACGCTTATGTAAGTTGATACCATTGACGTCCATGGACGTCCAAAATTTTTCCCATTCATTTTCAATGGGAAATTTTTTTTTTTCCCCAAATCAACAGAAAATGACTAGATATCATTAGGACGTGTCCCCCAAATGTCCCCGATTGGATTGCTGCATATGGAGGGTGATGCCATTGACGTCCATGGACGTCCAAACTTCCCATTTATTTCCAATGGCATTTCTTCATGTTTGTTCATTCAGTTGATGCCAATGTACTTGGATTCCATTGACGCTTATGTAAGTTGATACCATTGACGTCCATGGACGTCCAAAATTTTTCCCATTCATTTTCAATGGGAATTTTTTTTTTTTCCCCAAATCAACAGAAAATGACTAGATATCATTAGGACGTGTCCCCCAAATGTCCCCGATTGCATTGCCGCTTATGGAGGGTGATGCCATTGACGTTCATGGACGTCCAAACTTCCCATTAAATCCCAATGGCATTTCTTCATGTTTGTTCATTCTATTGATGCCAATGTACTTGGATTCCATTGACGCTTATGTAAGTTGATACCATTGACGTCCATGGACGTCCAAAATTTTTCCCATTCATTTTCAATGGGAAATTTTTTTTTTTCCCCAAATCAACAGAAAATGACTAGATATCAATAGGACGTGTCCCCCAAATGTGCCCGATTGCATTGCCTCTTATGGAGGGTGATGCCATTGACGGCCACGGACGTCCAAACTTCCCATTCATTTCCAATGGCATTTCTTAATGATTGTTCATTCTATTGATGCCAATGTACTTGGATTCCATTGACGCTTATGTAAATTGATACCATTGACGTCCATGGACGTCCAAAATTTTTCCCATTCATTTTCAATGGGAATTTTTTTTTTTTCCCCAAATCAACAGAAAATGACTAGATATCATTAGGACGTGTCCCCCAAATGTCCCCGATTGCATTACCGCTTATGGGGGGTGATGCCATTGACGTCCATGGACGTCCAAACTTCCCATTCATTTCTAATGGCATTTAATTATGTTTTTTCATTCTATTGATGCCAATGTACTTGGATTCCATTGACGCTTATGTAAGTTGATACCATTGACGTCCATGGACGTCCAAAATTTTTCCCATTCATTTTCAATGGGATTTTTTTTTTTTTTCCCAAATCAACAGAAAATGACTAGATATCATTAGGACGTTTCCCCCAAATGTCCCCGATTGCATTGCCGCTTATGGAGGGTGATGCCATTGACGTTCATGGACGTCCAAACTTCCCATTCATTTCCAATGGCATTTCTTCATGTTTGTTCATTTTATTGATGCCAATGTACTTGGATTCCATTGACGCTTATGTAAGTTGATACCATTGACGTCCATGGACGTCCAAAATTTTTCCCATTCATTTTCAATGGGAATTTTTTTTTTTTTCCCAAATCAACAGAAAATGACTAGATATCATTAGGACGTGTCCCCCAAACTTCCCCGATTCCATTAACAATTATGAAAGGTGCCGCCATTGACGTCCATGGACGTACAATTCTCCCATTCATTTCTAACGGCTTTTACTTTGTTTTTTGCCAATGACTGGCATTATGATCCATTCTATTGATAGACCTGAGTGGGGCTAAGATCTGTATCTCCACAGAGGAAAGACCAAGGTGTGTAATTTCTCCCGAAATTGCAGTTTCTAGTTATTATTATTATTCAATAATTCTCCGCGTTTTTTTTGAGCCAACGCACAGCCCAAACCGTAGCACCGATCGGCACCGTTGAAGTATCGGCACGACCGGATTTTTCGCGTGACGATGGGAATTTTTCAAACCGCCACGAAAAATTTTCCGTTCGCCCGTAAACGGCAATTTTCCGAAAAATAAAAAAAGTTTCAAAATGTATCTAGTCCTACAATTTTTGACCAAATCACATAATTTGGGCATCAAAAATTCCGGGACGGTGAGGGGCATAAAAGTTGTATACAGAATTTGGCAAAAATTTACGGTTCCCCGGAAATTTGCCAAAAACTTTCCTATTCATTTTGAATGGAAAAAAAACGCGCGCTTCACAGCCCGAACCGTTAGACCGATCGGCACCGTTCAAGTATCGGCACGACCGGAATTTTCGCGTGACACAGGAAACTTTACAAATGGCCCCGAAAATTTTTCCGTTCGTCCGTAAACGGCAATTTTCCGTGAAAAAAAAAAAAGTTTCAAAATGTATCTAGTCCTACAATTTTTGACCAAATCACATAATTTGGGCATCAAAAATTCCGGGACGGTGAGGGGCATAAAAGTTGTATACAGAATTTGGAAAAAAATTACGCTTCCTCGGAAATTTGCCAAAAACTATCCCATTCATTTCGAATGGGAAAAGTCCCATTCACTTCCAATGGGATTTCCAATGGAATTTACATTGCATTGATGCCATTGACGGCCATGCATGTCGAATCTACTGATGCCAATGTACTTGGATTCAATTGACTATATAGATGTCGATGCCATTGACTGCCATGGACGTCCAAAATTTTTCCCATTCATTTTCAATGGGGAAAAAACAAAATTACCCCAAATCAACAGAAAATGACCAGATATCAATAGGACGTGTCCCCCAAACTTCCCCAAATCCATTGACGCTTATGAGGGGTGCCGCCATTGACTTACATGGACGTCCAAAATTTTTCCCATTCATTTTCAATGGGGAAAAAACTAAATTTCTCCAAATCAACAGAAAATGACCAGATATCAATAGGACGTATATCCCAAACATCCCCAATTCCATTGACGCTTATGGGGGGTGCTGCCATTGACGTCCATGGACGTCCAAAATTTTACCCATTCATTTTCAATGGGAATTTTTTTTTTCTTCCCCAAATCAACAGAAAATGACTAGATATCAATAGGACCTGTCCCCCAAATGTCCCCGATTGCATTGCTGCTTATGGAGGGTGATGCCATTGACGTCCAGGGACGTCCAAACTTCCCATTCATTTCCAATGGCATTTCTTCACGTTTGTTCATTCTTTTGATGCCAATGTACTTGGATTCCATTGACGCTTATATAAGTTGATACCATTGACGTCCATGGACGTCCAAAATTTTTCCCATTCATTTTCAATGGGAATTTTTTTTTTTCCCCCCAAATCAACAGAAAATGACTAGATATCAATAGGACGTTTCCCCCAAATGTGCCCGATTGCATTGCTGCTTATGGAGGGTGATGCCATTGAGGTCCACGGACGTCCAAACGTCCCATTAATTTCCAATGGCATTTCTTCATGTTTGTTCATTCTATTGATGCCAATGTACTTGGATTCCATTGATCCTTGTGTAAGTTGATACCATTGACGTCCATGGACGTCCAAAATTTTTCCCATTCATTTTCAATGGGAAATTTTTTTTTTTCCCCAAATCAACAGAAAATGACTAGATATCATTAGGACTTGTCCCCCAAATGTCCCCGATTGCATTGCCGCTTATGGAGGGTGATGCCATTGACGTTCATGGACGTCCAAACTTCCCATTAAATCCCAATGGCATTTCTTCATGTTTGTTCATTCTATTGATGCCAATGTACTTGGATTCCATTGACGCTTATGTAAGTTGATACCATTGACGTCCATGGACGTCCAAAATTTTTCCCATTCATTTTCAATGGGGAAAAAACTCAATTTCTCCAAATCAACAGAAAATGACCAGATATCAATAGGACGTATACCCCAAACGTCCCCGATTGCATTGCTGCTTATGGAGGGTGATGCCATTGACGTCCAGGGACGTCCAAACTTCCCATTCATTTCCAATGGCATTTCTTCATGTTTGTTCATTCTATTGATGCCAATGTACTTGGATTCCATTGACGCTTATGTAAGTTGAAACCATTGACGTCCATGGACGTCCAAAATTTTTCCCATTCATTTTCAATGGGATTTTTTTTTCCTTCTCCCAAATCAACAGAAAATGACTAAATATCAATAGGACGTGTCCCCCAAATGTCCCCGATTGTATTGCTGCTTATGGAGGGTGATGCCATTGACGTCCATGGACGTCCAATTCTCCCATTCATTTCTAATGGCTTTTACTTTGTTTCGTGCCATTGACTGGCATTATGGTCCATTCTATTGATAGACCTGAGTGGGGCTAAGATTTGTATCTCCACAGAGGAAAGACCAAGGTGTGTAATTTCTCCCGAAATTGCAGTTTCTAGTTGTACTTATTATTTATTCATCTTATTCTCCGCGTTTTTTTGAGCCAACGCACAGCCCAAACCGTAGCACCGATCGGCACAGTTCAAGTATCGGCACGACCGGAATTTTCGCGTGACGATGGGAATTTTTCAAACCGCCACGAAAAATTTTCCGTTCGCCCGTAAACGGCAATTTTCCGAAAAATAAAAAAAGTTTCAAAATGTATCTAGTCCTACAATTTTTGACCAAATCACATAATTTGGGCATCAAAAATTCCGGGACGGTGAGGGGCATAAAAGTTGTATACAGAATTTGGCAAAAATTTACGGTTCCCCGGAAATTTGCCAAAAACTTTCCTATTCATTTTGAATGGAAAAAAAACGCGCGCTTCACAGCCCGAACCGTTAGACCGATCGGCACCGTTCAAGTATCGGCACGACCGGAATTTTCGCGTGACACAGGAAACTTTACAAATGGCCCCGAAAATTTTTCCGTTCGTCCGTAAACGGCAATTTTCCGTGAAAAAAAAAAAAGTTTCAAAATGTATCTAGTCCTACAATTTTTGACCAAATCACATAATTTGGGCATCAAAAATTCCGGGACGGTGAGGGGCATAAAAGTTGTATACAGAATTTGGAAAAAAATTACGCTTCCTCGGAATTTTGCCAAAAACTATCCCATTCATTTCGAATGGGAAAAGTCCCATTCACTTCCAATGGGATTTCCAATGGAATTTACATTGCATTGATGCCATTGACGGCCATGCATGTCGAATCTACTGATGCCAATGTACTTGGATTCAATTGACTATATGGATGTCGATGCCATTGTCTGCCATGGACGTCCAAAATTTTTCCCATTCATTTTCAATGGGGAAAAAACAAAATTACCCCAAATCAACAGAAAATGACCAGATATCAATAGGACGTGTCCCCCAAACTTCCCCAATTCCATTGACGCTTATGAAGGGTGCCGCCATTGACTTACATGGACGTCCAAAATTTTTCCCATTCATTTTCAATGGGGAAAAAACTAAATTTCTCCAAATCAACAGAAAATGACCAGATATCAATAGGACGTATATCCCAAACGTCCCCAATTCCATTGACGCTTATGGGGGGTGCTGCCATTGACGTCCATGGACGTCCAAAATTTTACCCATTCATTTTCAATGGGAAATTTTTTTTTTTCCCCAAATCAACAGAAAATTACTAGATATCAATAGGACCTGTCCCCCAAATGTCCCCGATTGCATTGCTGCTTATGGAGGGTGATGCCATTGACGTCCAGGGACGTCCAAACTTCCCATTCATTTCCAATGGCATTTCTTCATGTTTGTTCATTCTTTTGATGCCAATGTACTTGGATTCCATTGACGCTTATGTAAGTTTATACCATTGACGTCCATGGACGTCCAAAATTTTTCCCATTCATTTTCAATGGGAATTTTTTTTTTTTTCCCCAAATCAACAGAAAATGACTAGATATCAATAGGACGTTTCCCCCAAATGTGCCCGATTGCATTGCTGCTTATGGAGGGTGATGCCATTGACGTCCACGGACGTCCAAACTTCCCATTCATTTCCAATGGCATTTCTTCATGTTTGTTCATTCTATTGATGCCAATGTACTTGGATTCCATTGACGCTTATGTAAGTTGATACCATTGACGTCCATGGACGTCCAAAATTTTTCCCATTCATTTTCAATGGGAATTTTTTTTTTTTCCCCAAATCAACAGAAAATGACTAGATATCATTAGGACGTGTCCCCCAAATGTCCCCGATTGCATTGCCGCTTATGGGGGGTGATGCCATTGACGTCCATGGACGTCCAAACTTCCCATTAAATACCAATGGCATTTCTTCATGTTTGTTCATTCTTTTGATGCCAATGTACTTGGATTCCATTGACGCTTATGTAAGTTTATACCATTGACGTCCATGGACGTCCAAAATTTTTCCCATTCATTTTCAATGGGAATTTTTTTTTTTTCCCCAAATCAACAGAAAATGACTAGATATCAATAGGACGTTTCCCCCAAATGTGCCCGATCGCATTGCTGCTTATGGAGGGTGATGCCATTGACGTCCACGGACGTCCAAACTTCCCATTCATTTCCAATGGCATTTCTTCATGTTTGTTCATTCTATTGATGCCAATGTACTTGGATTCCATTGACGCTTATGTAAGTTGATACCATTGACGTCCATGGACGTCCAAAATTTTTCCCATTCATTTTCAATGGGAATTTTTTTTTTTTTCCCCAAATCAACAGAAAATGACTAGATATCATTAGGACGTGTCCCCCAAATGTCCCCGATTGCATTGCCGCTTATGGGGGGTGATGCCATTGACGTCCATGGACGTCCAAACTTCCCATTCATTTCCAAAGGCATTTCTTCATGTTTGTTCATTCTATTGATGCCAATGTACTTGGATTCCATTCACGCTTATGTAAGTTGATACCATTGACGTCCATGGACGTCCAAAATTTTTCCCATTCATTTTCAATGGGATTTTTTTTTTTTCCCCAAATCAACAGAAAATGACTAGATATCATTAGGACGTGTCCCCCAAATGTCCCCGATTGCATTGCCGCTTATGGAGGGTGATGCCATTGACGTTCATGGACGTCCAAACTTCCCATTCATTTCCAATGGCATTTCTTCATGTTTGTTCATTTTATTGATGCCAATGTACTTGGATTCCATTGACGCTTATGTAAGTTGATACCATTGACGTCCATGGACGTCCAAAATTTTTCCCATTCATTTTCAATGGGAATTTTTTTTTTTTCCCAAATCAACAGAAAATGACTAGATATCAATAGGACGTGTCCCCCAAACTTTCCCGATTCCATTAACAATTATGGAGGGTGCTGCCATTGACGGACATGGACGTCCAATTCTCCCAATCTTTTCTAATGGCTTTAACTATGTTTAGTGCCAATGACTGGCATTATGATCCATTCTATTGATAGACCTGAGTGGGGCTAAGATCTGTATCTCCACAGAGGAAAGACCAAGGTGTGTAATTTCTCCCGAAATTGCAGTTTCTAGTTATTATTATTATTATTATTCATCTTATTCTCCGCGTTTTTTTGAGCCAACGCACAGCCCAAACCGTAGCACCGATCGGCACCGTTCAAGTATCGGCACGACCGGATTTTTCGTGTGACGATGGGAATTTTTCAAACCGCCACGAAAAATTTTCCGTTCGCCCGTAAACGGCAATTTTCCGAAAAATAAAAAAAGTTTAAAAATGTATCTAGTCCTACAATTTTTGACCAAATCACATAATTTGGGCATCAAAAATTCCGGGACGGTGAGGGGCATAAAAGTTGTATACAGAATTTGGCAAAAATTTACGGTTCCCCGGAAATTTGCCAAAAACTTTCCTATTCATTTTGAGTGGAAAAAAAACGCGCGCTTCACAGCCCGAACCGTTAGACCGATCGGCACCGTTCAAGTATCGGCACGACCGGAATTTTCGCGTGACACAGGAAACTTTACAAATGGCCCCGAAAATTTTTCCGTTCGTCCGTAAACGGCAATTTTCCGTGAAAAAAAAAAAACTTTCAAAATGTATCTAGTCCTACAATTTTTGACCAAATCACATAATTTGGGCATCAAAAATTCCGGGACGGTGAGGGGCATAAAAGTTGTATACAGAATTTGGAAAAAAATTACGCTTCCTCGGAAATTTGCCAAAAACTATCCCATTCATTTCGAATGGGAAAAGTTCCCATTCACTTCCAATGGGATTTCCAATGGAATTTACATTGCATTGATGCCATTGACGGCCATGCATGTCGAATCTACTGATGCCAATGTACTTGGATTCAACTGACTATATAGATGTCGATGCCATTGACTGCCATGGACGTCCAAAATTTTTCCCATTCATTTTCAATGGGGAAAAAACAAAATTACCCCAAATCAACAGAAAATGACCAGATATCAATAGGACGTGTCCCCCAAACTTCCCCAATTCCATTGACGCTTATGAAGGGTGCCGCCATTGACTTACATGGACGTCCAAAATTTTTCCCATTCATTTTCAATGGGGAAAAAACTACATTTCTCCAAATCAACAGAAAATGACCAGATATCAATAGGACGTATATCCCAAACGTCCCCAATTCCATTGACGCTTATGGGGGGTGCTGCCATTGACGTCCATGGACGTCCAAAATTTTACCCATTCATTTTCAATGGGAAATTTTTTTTTTTCCCCAAATCAACAGAAAATGACTAGATATCAATAGGACCTGTCCCCCAAATGTCCCCGATTGCATTGCAGCTTATGGAGGGTGATGCCATTGACGTCCAGGGACGTCCAAACTTCCCATTCATTTCCAATGGCATTTCTTCATGTTTGTTCATTCTTTTGATGCCAATGTACTTGGATTCCATTGACGGTTATGTAAGTTGATACCATTGACGTCCATGGACGTCCAAAATTTTTCCCATTCATTTTCAATGGGAATTTTTTTTTTTTCCCCAAATCAACAGAAAATGACTAGATATCATTAGGACGTGTCCCCCAAATGTCCCCGATTGCATTACCGCTTATGGGGGGTGATGCCATTGACGTCCATGGACGTCCAAACTTCCCAATCATTTCCAAAGCCATTTCTTCATGTTTGTTCATTTTATTGATGCCAATGTACTTGGATTCCATTGACGCTTATGTAAGTTGATACCATTGACGTCCATGGACGTCCAAAATTTTTCCCATTCATTTTCAATGGGATTTTTTTTTTTTTTTCCCAAATCAACAGAAAATGACTAGATATCATTAGGACGTTTCCCCCAAATGTCCCCGATTGCATTGCCGCTTATGGAGGGTGATGCCATTGACGTTCATGGACGTCTAAACTTCCCATTCATTTCCAATGGCATTTCTTCATGTTTGTTCATTTTATTGATGCCAATGTACTTGGATTCCATTGACGCTTATGTAAGTTGATACCATTGACGTCCATGGACGTCCAAAATTTTTCCCATTCATTTTCAATGGGAATTTTTTTTTTTTCCCCAAATCAACAGAAAATGACTAGATATCAATAGGACCTGTCCCCCAAATGTCCCCGATTGCATTGCTACTTATGGAGGGTGATGCCATTGACGTCCAGGGACGTCCAAACTTCCCATTCATTTCCAATGGCATTTCTTCATGTTTGTTCATTCTTTTGATGCCAATGTACTTGGATTCCATTGACGGTTATGTAAGTTGATACCATTGACGTCCATGGACGTCCAAAATTTTTCCCATTCATTTTCAATGGGAATTTTTTTTTTTTCCCCAAATCAACAGAAAATGACTAGATATCATTAGGACGTGTCCCCCAAATGTCCCCGATTGCATTACCGCTTATGGGGGGTGATGCCATTGACGTCCATGGACGTCCAAACTTCCCAATCATTTCCAAAGCCATTTCTTCATGTTTGTTCATTTTATTGATGCCAATGTACTTGGATTCCATTGACGCTTATGTAAGTTGATACCATTGACGTCCATGGACGTCCAAAATTTTTCCCATTCATTTTCAATGGGATTTTTTTTTTTTTTTCCCAAATCAACAGAAAATGACTAGATATCATTAGGACGTTTCCCCCAAATGTCCCCGATTGCATTGCCGCTTATGGAGGGTGATGCCATTGACGTTCATGGACGTCTAAACTTCCCATTCATTTCCAATGGCATTTCTTCATGTTTGTTCATTTTATTGATGCCAATGTACTTGGATTCCATTGACGCTTATGTAAGTTGATACCATTGACGTCCATGGACGTCCAAAATTTTTCCCATTCATTTTCAATGGGAAATTTTTTTTTTTCCCCAAATCAACAGAAAATGACTAGATATCAATAGGACCTGTCCCCCAAATGTCCCCGATTGCATTGCTACTTATGGAGGGTGATGCCATTGACGTCCAGGGACGTCCAAACTTCCCATTCATTTCCAATGGCATTTCTTCATGTTTGTTCATTCTTTTGATGCCAATGTACTTGGATTCCATTGACGGTTATGTAAGTTGATACCATTGACGTCCATGGACGTCCAAAATTTTTCCCATTCATTTTCAATGGGAATTTTTTTTTTTTCCCCAAATCAACAGAAAATGACTAGATATCATTAGGACGTGTCCCCCAAATGTCCCCGATTGCATTACCGCTTATGGGGGGTGATGCCATTGACGTCCATGGACGTCCAAACTTCCCAATCATTTCCAAAGCCATTTCTTCATGTTTGTTCATTTTATTGATGCCAATGTACTTGGATTCCATTGACGCTTATGTAAGTTGATACCATTGACGTCCATGGACGTCCAAAATTTTCCCATTCATTTTCAATGGGATTTTTTTTTTTTTTCCCCAAATCAACAGAAAATGACTAGATATCATTAGGACGTGTCCCCCAAATGTCCCCGATTGCATTACCGCTTATGGGGGGTGATGCCATTGACGTCCATGGACGTCCAAACTTCCCAATCATTTCCAAAGCCATTTCTTCATGTTTGTTCATTTTATTGATGCCAATGTACTTGGATTCCATTGACGCTTATGTAAGTTGATACCATTGACGTCCATGGACGTCCAAAATTTTTCCCATTCATTTTCAATGGGATTTTTTTTTTTTTTTCCCAAATCAACAGAAAATGACTAGATATCATTAGGACGTTTCCCCCAAATGTCCCCGATTGCATTGCCGCTTATGGAGGGTGATGCCATTGACGTTCATGGACGTCTAAACTTCCCATTCATTTCCAATGGCATTTCTTCATGTTTGTTCATTTTATTGATGCCAATGTACTTGGATTCCATTGACGCTTATGTAAGTTGATACCATTGACGTCCATGGACGTCCAAAATTTTTCCCATTCATTTTCAATGGGAATTTTTTTTTTTTCCCCAAATCAACAGAAAATGACTAGATATCATTAGGACGTGTCCCCCAAACTTCCCCGATTCCATTAACAATTATGAAAGGTGCCGCCATTGACGTCCATGGACGTCCAATTCTCCCATTCATTTCTAACGGCTTTTACTTTGTTTTTTGCCAATGACTGGCATTATGATCCATTCTATTGATAGACCTGAGTGGGGCTAAGATCTGTGTCTCCACAGAGGAAAGACCAAGGTGTGTAATTTCTCCCGAAATTGCAGTTTCTAGTTATTATTATTATTATATCATCAAATTATTCTCCGCGTTTTTTCGGCGCGCCGCGCAGCCCTAACCGTACCACCGATCGGCAACATTCAAGTATTGACACGACCGGATTTTTCGCGCGACGCAGGGACTTTTTCAAAATCCCCCGAAAAATTTTCCGTTCGCCCGTAAATGGCAATTTTCCGAAAAAAAAAAAAAGTTAAAAAATGTATCTAGTCCTACAATTTTTGACCAAATCACATAATTTGGGTATCAAAAATTCCGGGACGATGAGGGGCATAAAAGTTGTATACAGAATTTGGCAAAAATTTACGGTTCCCCGGAAATTTGCCAAAAACTTTCCTATTCATTTTGAATGAAAAAAAAATGCACGCTGCACAGCCCGAACCGTTTGACCGATCGGCACCGTTCAAATATCGGCACGACCGGAATTTTCGCGCAATGATGGGAATTTTTCAAACGGACCCGAAACATTTTCCCTTCGCCCGTAAACGGCAATTTTCCGGAAAAAAAAAAAAGTTTCAAAATGTATCTAGTCCTACAATTTTTGACCAAATCACACAATTTGGGCATCCATAATTCCAGGACGGTGAGGGGCATAAAAGTTGTATACAGAATTTGGAAAAAAATTACGCTTCCTCGGAAATTTGCCAAAAACTATCCCATTCATTTCGAATGGGAAAAGTCCCATTCACTTCCAATGGGATTTCCAATGGAATTTACATTGCATTGATGCCATTGACGGCCATGCATGTCGAATCTACTGATGCCAATGTACTTGGATTCAATTGACTATATGGATGTCGATGCCATTGACTGCCATGGACGTCCAAAATTTTTCCCATTCATTTTCAATGGGGAAAAAACAAAATTACCCCAAATCAACAGAAAATGACCAGATATCAATAGTACGTGTCCCCCAAACTTCCCCAATTCCATTGACGCTTATGAAGGGTGCCGCCATTGACTTACATGGACGTCCAAAATTTTTCCCATTCATTTTCAATGGGGAAAAAACTACATTTCTCCAAATCAACAGAAAATGACCAGATATCAATAGGACGTATATCCCAAACGTCCCCAATTCCATTGACGCTTATGGGGGGTGCTGCCATTGACGTCCATGGACGTCCAAAATTTTACCCATTCATTTTCAATGGGAATTTTTTTTTTTTCCCCAAATCAACAGAAAATGACTAGATATCAATAGGACCTGTCCCCCAAATGTCCCCAATTGCATTGCTGCTTATGGAGGGTGATGCCATTGACGTCCAGGGACGTCCAAACTTCCCATTCATTTCCAATGGCATTTCTTCATGTTTGTTCATTCTTTTGATGCCAATGTACTTTGATTCCATTGACGCTTATGTAAGTTGATACCATTGACGTCCATGGACGTCCAAAATTTTTCCCATTCATTTTCAATGGGAATTTTTTTTTTCTTTCCCCAAATCAACAGAAAATGACTAGATATCAATAGGACGTTTCCCCCAAATGTGCCCGATTGCATTGCTGCTTATGGAGGGTGATGCCATTGACGTCCACGGACGTCCAAACTTCCCATTAATTTCCAATGGCATTTCTTCATGTTTGTTCATTCTATTGATGCCAATGTACTTGGATTCCATTGTCGCTTATGTAAGTTGATACCATTGACGTCCATGGACGTCCAAAATTTTTCCCATTCATTTTCAATGGGAATTTTTTTTTTTTCCCCAAATCAACAGAAAATGACTAGATATCATTAGGACGTGTCCCCCAAATGTCCCCGATTGCATTGCCGCTTATGGGGGGTGATGCCATTGACGTCCATGGACGTCCAAACTTCCCATTCATTTCCAAAGGCATTTCTTCATGTTTGTTCATTCTATTGATGCCAATGTACTTGGATTCCATTGACGCTTATGTAAGTTGATACCATTGACGTCCATGGACGTCCAAAATTTTTCCCATTCATTTTCAATGGGATTTTTTTTTTTTTTCCCAAATCAACAGAAAATGACTAGATATCATTAGGACGTGTCCCCCAAATGTCCCCGATTGCATTGCCGCTTATGGAGGGTGATGCCATTGACGTTCATGGACGTCCAAACTTCCCATTCATTTCCAATGGCATTTCTTCATGTTTGTTCATTTTATTGATGCCAATGTACTTGGATTCCATTGACGCTTATGTAAGTTGATACCATTGACGTCCATGGACGTCCAAAATTTTTCCCATTCATTTTCAATGGGAATTTTTTTTTTTTTCCCAAATCAACAGAAAATGACTAGATATCAATAGGACGTGTCCCCCAAACTTCCCCGATTCCATTAACAATTATGGAGGGTGCTGCCATTGACGGACATGGACGTCCAATTCTCCCAATCTTTTCTAATGCCTTTAACTTTGTTTAGTGCTAATGACTGGCATTATGGTCCATTCTATTGATAGACCTGAGTGGGGCTAAGATTTGTATCTCTACAGAGGAAAGACCAAGGTGTGTAATTTCTCCCGAAATTGCAGTTTCTAGTTTATTATTATTATTCAATAATTGTTGACGTTTTTTTCGGCGCGCCGCACAGCCCGAACCGTACCACCGATCGGCACCGTTCAAGTATCGGCACGACCGGAATTTTCGCGCGACGATGGGAATTTTTCAAACGGCCCCGAAAAATTTTCCGTTCGCCCGTAAACGGCAATTTTCCGGAAAAAAAAAAAAGTTTCAAAATGTATCTAGTCCTACAATTTTTGACCAAATCACATAATTTGGGCATCAAAAATTCCGGGACGGTGAGGGGCATAAAAGTTGTATACAGAATTTGGCAAAAATGTACGGTTCCCCGGAAATTTGCCAAAAACTTTCCTATTCATTTTGAATGGAAAAAAAACGCGAGCTTCACGGCCCGAACCGTTAGACCGATCGGCACCGTTCAAGTATCGGCACGACCGGAATTTTAGCGTGACACAGGAAACTTTACAAATGGCCCCGAGAAATTTTCCGTTCGTCCGTAAACGGCAATTTTCCGTGAAAAAAAAAAAAGTTTCAAAATGTATCTAGTCCTACAATTTTTGACCAAATCACATAATTTGGGCATCAAAAATTCCGGGACGGTGAGGGGCATAAAAGTTGTATACAGAATTTGGAAAAAAATTACGCTTCCTCGGAAATTTGCCAAAAACTATCCCATTCATTTCGAATGGGAAAAGTCCCATTCACTTCCAATGGGATTTCCAATGGAATTTACATTGCATTGATGCCATTGACGGCCATGCATGTCGAATCTACTGATGCCAATGTACTTGGATTCAATTGACTATATGGATGTCGATGCCATTGACGGCCATGGACGTCCAAAATTTTTCCCATTCATTTTCAATGGGGAAAAAACAAAATTACCCCAAATCAACAGAAAATGACCAGATATCAATAGGACGTGTCCCCCAAACTTCCCCAATTCCATTGACGCTTATGAAGGGTGCCGCCATTGACTTCCATGGACGTCCAAAATTTTTCCCATTCATTTTCAATGGGGAAAAAACTAAATTTCTCCAAATCAACAGAAAATGACCAGATATCAATAGGACGTATATCCCAAACGCCCCAATTCCATTGACGCTTATGGGGGGTGCTGCCATTGACGTCCATGGACGTCCAAAATTTTACCCATTCATTTTCAATGGGAATTTTTTTTTTTTCCCCAAATCAACAGAAAATGACTAGATATCAATAGGACCTGTCCCCTAAATGTCCCCGATTGCATTGCTGCTTATGGAGGGTGATGCCATTGAAGTCCAGGGACGTCCAAACTTCCCATTCATTTCCAATGGCATTTCTTCATGTTTGTTCATTCTATTGATGCCAATGTACTTGGATTCCATTGACGCTTATGTAAGTTGATACCATTGACATCCATGGACGTCCAAAATTTTTCCCATTCATTTTCAATGGGATTTTTTTTTTTTTCCCCAAATCAACAGAAAATGACTAGATATCATTAGGACGTGTCCCCCAAATGTCCCCGATTGCATTGCCGCTTATGGAGGGTGATGCCATTGACGTTCATGGACGTCCAAACTTCCCATTCATTTCCAATGGCATTTCTTCATGTTTGTTCATTTTATTGATGCCAATGTACTTGGATTCCATTGACGCTTATGTAAGTTGATACCATTGACGTCCATGGACGTCCAAAATTTTTCCCATTCATTTTCAATGGGAAATTTTTTTTTTTTTCCCAAATCAACAGAAAATGACTAGATATCAATAGAACGTGTCCCCCAAACTTCCCCGATTCCATTAACAATTATGGAGGGTGCTGCCATTGACGGACATGGACGTCCAATTCTCCCAATCTTTTCTCATGGCTTTTACTTTGTTTAGTGCCATTGACTGGCATTATGGTCCATTCTATTGATAGACCTGAGTGGGGCTAAGATCTGTATCTCCACAGAGGAAAGACCAAGGTGTGTAATTTCTCCCGAAATTGCAGTTTCTAGTTTGGGTTTGAGTTTCCCGAGGGACAGATATAGTTGACGGACATATACAGGAAGCCCGTTGTTACGTTTGTTATGGTCCGAGTTGCGGAGCTGCAATAAACGTTGACTCAAATGAGTTCAAGAAACTAAATTCTGTGCTTTATGAAGAGTGAAAAAAGCAGAATTTAACACAGACGAAATCATTCGGCCGATCAGAGTGAAGTACTACCGAAACAAAATGGTGACGTCACGTACCATAATGGTCAGCAACAGAACGCCGCATACGATTCTTCAACACAACGTGGCCGTGTCAATAAAAAAAAAAAAGGTTTATAGATATACAGTATCTATTTTTATATTGCTGTCTTTATCCATGTACCCATTTATAATGCGCACCATGATTTTACAAGTTGATTTTGGGGGGAAAAAAGTGCGCGTTATATTCGAGAAATTACGGTATTCATTTAGTATATTTCACTTCCCACGATTTGAGAGCTCAATAAATTGAAGAAAAGTACGCCTTGTGTCTGGAGTGTGTGTTTTTGGGTTCGCTGGCTGTTCAACAGAATAGCGTCACTTTCACACACAGCAACAGGGGAAGGGGTGAGCACTGCCGCGCCAAACCACTTCGGCTGCATTTTTAGCACATGAAAAATAGCGAATACCATACTACGGTATGACGGAAAATTTTAGGAGTTTTGAAACCGCGACGTTTTCACACCACGTGAAGTCGGTAACCGGTACATGCTTAATCCGTAACAAAGCGCCCCCCCCCCAAGACTGGGGAGCTGTGAAGTATGGGCAAGCGAGTTGGAAGAATGGGCGAGATAGCAGGAGATAGCAGTCGCATGTCGCGGTAGCTCGCTGTTATTTTATTGTTTTTCTTTATTATTGTTGCCACCATTAAGTGGGTAAGCCAGTACCTATGCATCTAGCGTGCGCGGGGATATACACTCACACTCTCTCAGCCAATCTACCCTCACGGCCTACCAGCGGCATAGAGGATCTATAAAATATAAAATTTATCTTCTTGTGTCTTGCAGGTTTCAGCAAATATCTTGGTCCTGATGCTAAACAGCTAAAGAGAGAAGTACAAATTCCAATCAAAAAGGAGGATGTAGCGCTGCCATACGTTAAAGAGGAGGATGATATCACCATGTTGACTGGTGAGCCCTCGAATGGCGAGGATGGTCCGAGTGAGGTAAGCAGAGGGACGGAGCCTCCAAGCGGCAGCAGCAGCAGCTCAACAGAAGGACACATTTTCATTGCACCATCAGATAGAAAAGGTGCCACGTCACACTCCCCTTACAAAGATGGCGATCAGAAGAAATCTCACCGTGACAGTCAACTCTGCAAATGCTCTCAGTGTGGGAAAAACTTTGCTAATAACTATTCTTGTCGTATGCATATGAGGAGCCACACTGACGAAAAACCGTTTGCCTGCTCAGATTGTGGTCAAAAATTCACTCAGAAGGCCAACTTAAACACACACACCAGAACCCACACTGGTGAAAAACCTTTTGTCTGCTCAGTTTGTGGTCAAAATTTCACTCAGAAGAGCAACTTAAAAAGTCACACTAGAACTCACACTGGTGAAAAACCTTTTTCCTGCTCAGTTTGTGGAAAAAGATTTGCGCATAAGGGCACCTTAAACAAACACACAAGAACCCACACTGGTGAAAAACCTTTTTCCTGCTCAGTTTGTGGTCACACTTTCAATGAGAAGAAAGACTTACAAACACACACGAGAACCCACACTGGGGAAAAACCTTTTTCATGCTCAGTTTGTGGTCAAAGATTCACTGAAAAGCGAAGCTTAAAAAGTCACTCGAGAAACCACACCGGAGAAAAACCTTTTGCCTGCTCAGATTGTGGTCAAAAATTCAGTCGCAAAAACGTCTTAAGAAGTCACATTAGAACTCACAATGGCGAAAAACCTTTTTCCTGCTCAGTTTGTGGAAAAGGATTCACTCAGAAAAGCGCCTTAAACACACACACAAGAACCCACACCGGAGAAAAACCTTTTTCCTGCTTAGTTTGTGGTCAAAATTTCACTCAGCAGATCAACTTAAAATATCATATTAGAACTCACACTGGTGAAAAACCTTTTTGCTGCTCAGTATGTGGTCAAAGATTCACTGTAAAGAAAAGCTTAAAAAGACACTCGAGAACCCACACCGGTGAAAAACCTTTTTCCTGCTCAGTTTGTGGTCAAGGATTCAGTCATAAGACTACCTTAAAAGCACACACAAGAACCCACACTGGTGAAAAACCTTTTTCCTGCTCAGTTTGTGGTCATGGATTCACTTCAAAGCAAATCTTAAAAATACACTCAAGAACCCACACTGGGGAAAAACCTTTTGCATGCTCAGATTGTGGTCAAAAATTCAGTCGCAATAACGAATTAAAAAGTCACACTAGAACTCACACTGGTGAAAAACCTTTTTCCTGCTCAGTTTGTGGAAAAAGATTCACTCAGAAAAACAACTTAAACACACACACAAGAACCCACACTGGTGAAAAACCTTTTTCCTGCTCAGTTTGTGGTCAAGGGTTCAGTCAAAAGAGTGTCTTAATCGTACACACAAGAACCCACACTGGCGAAAAACCTTTTTCCTGCTCAGTTTGTGGTCAAAGATTCACTCAAATTCACCCTTTAAAAGTACATACAAGAGCCCACTCTGGAGAAAACCTTTTTCTTGCTTAGTTTGTGGTCAAGAATTTGATCACAAGGATCGGATTAAGAGACACGTGTGTGTTGGTGTGAGAAGCAGTGGCCAATGATTCTCTTGCCTGTCATACATGCTGCATTCATCAGATTGTGCTCACAGGACGATTGTATTCTGGAGAGCTTCCTCAAATCCTATTGAGGATTGGCACTTTTTATAATGTGGATCCACACTTTTGCCAAAAGTACTGGCTCACCTGCGTTTACTCTCAAGTTGAGTGGCATTATTTACTGGACTGTCTCAGGAAATTAGAATATTGTGTATTCTAATTTTATGAGACAGTCCTGTATGTTGGTGCTATCGTCAACTGGATGTACAGTATATATATATATATATATATATATATATATATATATAGATATATATATACAGGACTGTCTCATAAAATTAGAATACACAATATTCTAATTTCCTGAGACAGTCCAGTATACAATAGTCTCCCTCTTTCAAACTACACTTTTCAGAATCAATATTTGAAACAGTAGATCCCAAATTACAAAAATTCTAAATCATTCATCAATAATATAATTACATAAATATGGAAAATTATGACTCGCAAATATTTGTTTTTTGAGGGAGGGATGATTATATATAATTTTAAAAGTTACTATTACTGCTCTTGATTGACAGTGACATATTACAACGGATTAATGGGCCAAATAAAGGGATGGGAAAAAATGACTACGAGATTGAAGTTGTACTCTTACTACAAGAAAAAAAGTCGTATTATTATGTAGGAGTAATGTAGCTTGTAGTGGACCAAAAATACACGAGGACACTGGTGTTTCAACTTAGGTGAACATTCAATTTAATAAAATCACAAAAGAGAACCAATATAACAAAATATCTTGGGCCCAACATAAATGAGGCAAACATAACAAAAGGCTTCAACCAAACTGACCTGCAGACCCATCTCTGGGGCTGCTTAAATAAGGACAGACTACGAACTACCACCTGAGGGAGGCATGACAACCAGTTAAGTAAACATTGTCAATTTAAACAACAACAGATGGAGAAATGACATACATCAACTTAGAACAATAATCAACTAATGTGCATTTAAATAATCCTTGAAAATTTTACCCCAAACCATATTTAAAACAACCTAAATATCCCCCCTCCAGAATAGTAGGTGCCAGATCTTGAACAGCTGTAGTCGCTACCTCAAATTAGAAGAAGAAAATCAGATCCCATAAGCATTCAAACAAACTTTAACCAAAGTGTACATGTCCAAAAGAATATCACATAAATAACTAAATCTTGAGACTCTAAATGGCGCTGGTAGTGGTAGCCACCACATAGCTGAATAAGGGGCTACGCACTTTATGTACATGTACTATAGCTGGTATCTCCGATAAAGCATCAGTAAAATCCTTCTATTGATTATAATTTGATGTAGATGAGCTAAAAGATAACGGATTTCCTTGTTTTGGAAAATGATTCTTAAACACAGCCCCACGAGATCCTTTCATTATTGTTGACTTGAGTGGAGATGGCAAAGCGCTACAGAAAGTACGAGGTGTTATGTCGCTCCTTTTTGTGTCTAAATGTAAACACTTTTACATCGACACCGAGCTACGCTGACACTGTTGGCTGGTTCACACTTGTTCATTTATCATTTTTCTTTGTTTTCTACTTCCCATAGTCAACATGTAGAACATAGAAAACTGATACCATCTTGTGGTAAAATCGTGAATAACATGTGCATACATAACACGTGGCTGTTTATTCAGCTACTTTACCCCGATTTAACAGGACAACATTTTTCCCTCGTAGTAACAGTACGACCATAATCTCGTATTATTTTCATAATCTATATAATCTCTTTATTTTGGCCTAATACTTAGTCTTACAAATTGGACAATGATGATTAAAATCGTTTGAGCTGCTAATCATTCTGGCCCCCGTCGATGAAAATCTCTCGACTCTTCCTATTCAAATGTTAAAGTGCTTGTACTTCACTGTGCTTGTTAACTTTAACTTTATTCATTACAAACAACTTGTTTTTATTCAGTCCTAACCTCCCCTTCCCTTCGTTCAGAACAAGCCTAATTATAATTCTAATATTATAACTCAAAACTAGGGTTGTAACTAAAACCGATACTTCGTTACCAAGTTGATTCTAACATTCAGAAAATGTGACAGGACAGCCTTTTCTGCAATAGACCCCAATCACCAACATCACACAATCACGTGATCGCTGTATTGTGCCGCCATATTGTCCGTCGTTGTGTGTCCGTATTGTCAATGATCGTAGTTTCTATAGGCGGATTCACTTGCAAATTATGGAAGCCCCGGTGCTTTCAGACATTGTAAACTCATTGGATGAGGCGCATAAAAGCAGTTATTTGGAAAAGCTTCGGTCGATTCAGTCGCCAGATCCATATTTGATGCGCAAACCGATGTCCGGTCCCGTCCCGTGCGTCAGAGCTCGTCCCGAGACCACAAAATTTCCAATCATACTCCAGTTTATGTCACGATGAGGAGTCGGGTACCCAAAATTGGCACCGGCCCGAATAAAAGCCGACATTTGGTCAGCTGAGCGTCACCGTTGTCACGATTGTAAAATGAAATTTGATCGACAACGGGCCGGTGTGTGCCGAAAAATAGCTGCTCTGCGTGAAATGTTCCCCCTGTCAGGAGCGCTTATTTATAAAGCTTTATTGACGTGAAAACATCAAATGTTTTCATGGACGCCTTACAGTAATGGATTTACGACTGTAAGATCAGTTTTAAATAATTAAGTTACACAAAATATTAGTAATGTATTTTCGTAACAAATCGTGGACTGGGCCACATAACCATCTTTGAACAGAAATGTATTAGTCTTCAGGTTTTCACGACCATATCCCAATGACAATCGCACACGTATGACATTTAGAGCTGTTACGACACGTGATTGGGGTCTATACTCGAAGTATCGCGCGGCAGATCTGGCCGCTTCTTTTGTATAGCATACGAGGCTAAACAAGTTGCCCGACAAGCAGTCACACCGCTAAAATGGAGGTTGTAAATGAGCGCTTATATGGCAACCCACGCTCTGCTAAAGAATGAGAAAAGTCAATGCGCAACATGGCAGTGACGTGCATTTATGTCGTTTAAAAAAATATTTTTTTAAAACTTTTTTTAGTTTAACTCAAACACCTAAGCCTATTTTTTTTCCAAATCTGCATACCTTTGATGATGCCTTTATATTTCAAAGAAAAATAATCGCAATTGCCCGATTGGATCCCCTTTTTAGGACACCATAACCTTCATATCCAAACTTGTTTTTTTCAACCAATTATAATCAACATTTTGGACCCAAACAGATAAAATAAATCAAAACATTTTTGTCAAAATTTGTAATATTGATGTCCCATTGACAACCAAACATGTTCGACGAAACGTTTTTAAGCTTGATATTTATTCACTACGTTAGGATAAACATTCAACAACAAAAATGGCACTGAATACTTTTATATTTGATACGGCAACAAAAACAGCAGGTATGATCAAAGGCGTTTTTGTCCTATCTACATATTATGGTCAAAACAGGTTATATGCAGGAGACAAACAGTGCAAAATAGTGACAATATCAATAAAATACACAGTAGAAGCATGCAAAATTTCCGATTCTCAGATTATTCGCGATTCGGCCGTGGAAGATTCGAGAACGATTCACAAACATCCAAATTCTGATTATTGAATTATACCTGGTAAAGCGGAAATAAAACACAATCAGCGCGGTCTTCGGGACGCAATGAGGAACGGACCGAGAGTAAATATCATGTGCAGCTAATGCCGCTAGATAAAAAAAAAAAAAAAAAAAAACTATAATACTTGACTGCGGCCGTCAGCCGCTACAAATAGCGGCCAGTTACTACTTGCTAGTTACTACAAACATACGGCAACATACATGGTAGATATCACATATATCAAGAACTACATGCAAAATGACGGCCTTTCCCGCGCTACTAAACAGGCACCATCTTAAAACAGTAGACTTCTCTCAAGGGCTCTGTCGTAGTGAACCTAATTACTTTTCATCTAAAATAACCCTAAATCGGCAAAATCTTGGCTTGAATCTGTCTTTAAATGATGAAACAGTTTTAAAACTTTTACATGTCGAAAGTAGACATAAGGGAAATGATGGAATAACAAGCGCAATTTTAACAACTTTAACGGTTGATTCACAACATTAAATTAATTGAATGTTGTTTAAAGCTGCTGATAAAGAATGGGGACTTGAGCAGTGTTTCCCCTAGGATTTTTTGAAGCTGTGGTGGTGGGCTGCATCGGAGTCGGACAGCCTCACCATGTCGTGCCACAGCGAATTTTTTTTTCTTCATTTTTCCCCCCAAGAAGAACCATAACAAAGATATATTTGAAATATTTCATTAGCCAGGCTAATGTTGTACCTCTCAGCTACAGTACATGTATGTAAAATGCGTAGCTGATTACAGCTACGTTACCCGATGTACTAATGCGACTTTTTTTCTCGTGGCAATAGTACGACTTACATCTCGTAGTGACTCAGGGTTGGCAACCCAAACTGTTGAAAGAGCCATATTTGACCCCCAAAAAAACACAAAAAAAACTGATACAGTATGTCTGGAGCCACAAAAAATTAAAAGCCTTTAACAAGCCTTATAATTATCGATACTAGCTATATTAGCCTACTATAGAAATACGTAATTAGCCTTCATGATTAAATGTTTGTTTTCCCTGCAGTGGATCCTATAGAGAATGACGCACCACGTGACTACTCTGTTGTACTATGCCACCACAAGTTTAACTTCATTACAATATTAATGAATTGAAAGAATGTTTGTGTCATGTTTGTCCTCCTAGAAATCCTATTAAAACAAAAAAATATATTTCCCTCCCCCATCTTTTTCCATTTAAAAAAAAAAAAAAGCTCCGAAGCATCGCTAAAGAGCCGCATGCGGCCCGAGAGCCGCGGGTTGCAGACCACCGTCGTAGTCCTCCTTTTTCCTTTTATTTGACCCTCATAAGTACTACATTACCACAACAATAACAGTCCTTCTGTCAACTGACCCATTTAGAGCACTGGGGGAATTCTAATAGCCGTGTAAAGAGTTTTACTTGATTCGGTGAGAAGGTGAATAGTTTTTTCCCCGTTGTTCGTAAACTAAATTTCCACACAAAGGCACGTCGAGGTACCATTAACTTAGCAAGGAGAGGTATGAGAGTCATTTTTCGAGTGTCCCAGAGCTCGCGAAATTTGGGTGGGGGGGCGCATTTATCAAAGTTTCGTCAGCCGTAATTGTCTGAAGTTGGCGCGCCGGTGTTGTGCCGAAAAATAGCCACTCCACGTGAAATGTCCCCCCTGACGGGAGCGCCCACACGTCACTCGTACAAACAGCCTTTTCTTACCAATCGATGGACACAGAAACGACGTTCTTGTACCGTGAATATGTATCATTTTACTCTGCTTGAACTGATAAATCGTTTACTGTGACCAACGCTCTGAAAATAGAGCAAGGCTTTATTTTGGGCCCCGCCTCTCCGCAGTCTCTCAGCGCAAGTTAGTCAAAGTTTGCTTTAGACGGCCGTCCACCGCTCACTTTCGCCGAAAAGTCCGATCCAAATTATTGTAATGCCCCGGATATGGGCAAGAAGGAGAGAAGTCTGTATTTGCTTACCCACTTTATTGTGGTAACAATAATAAAGAAAAACAATAACAAAATAACAGCGGGCTGCTACAACATGCGACCGCTATCTCTCGCTATCTCGCTCGTTCTCCCATTCTTCCTACTCGTTCCCCTTGCGTCTCTTAAGGGGGGGCCTGCATAGTTACGAACATTAGGCTACAATACACAATGAATAGGTGTCCGCTGAACTCCTCCCACTCGGCTGCCGCTAGTTTGAAGCGGCCTTAAAAATTTTGTTTTATTTAAATAAATGAATAAAATACATCTCATTTGCCAGGCGTGGCGGCTTTCATTTTAGTGTGGCGGTGCGCCACAATCTGTTGAATATAGGGGAATCCCTGTTGAGTATTTTATTTACTGTTTTTAACAGGTAACTTGATACCAAAATAGTAGTTGGGTTTATTTAGCCTGAGAGGATTTTTGAACAATTTTGGAACAAATATACAAAACATTTAAAAAAAAAAAAAAAGGGGGCGGGGGGTGTGTGTGAGTGGGCGGGCATCAATAATTGATTTATAATCGAATCGGAGCCTCTGAATCGTAATCGAATCAATAGGTGCCAAAAGATTCCCACCTCTAATACACAGTATATAATACATTATATATTTTTTACATTAACTGCAATATAAAATTTGTTAGATACTTTTCCTGTCAATGTGCAAAACAGGCCATAAAATGGCAACTATATTCATTTTTTAATCTTTTATTCTTCAAAGGCCTTGGTCAGTTCCTCTCTGACTGGAAACACAAGCCCACATTGTTTGTCTCACACATCCAGGCAGTGCTCCTCTGCAGAGTTGGCACCCCATGCTGCCTGTCTGCGATTTCGGTCTATGACCACACTGGAATCTCCAGCATCTCCACAGTCCTCTCCAGGACGTAGGTCAGGTAGAAGACGAGTACTTATTTCATTGTCATTTCATAGCATATACACAGTATATGTGTTCCTCATCCCAACACAAACTGTAGCAAAGTAGTAGCGGCGGTGAAAGTAGCTAGAAATTTCTTGTCGGAAATCCCTGACATGAAGGTTGCCACGGAGCCAGATTTTTTTTTTTTTTTTTTTTTTTTGGTGGGGGGCGGGGAATCAGGGACTCAAACTTCGGAAAACCACTGAAATGCAGATTAAACTGCTTTTGGCACAGTTATTCCGATAACACACATTTTCATTGAAAATTATATTTTTTCAATGATTTGCAAAATAAAAGTTACCCCAACCTCCATCTCCTAATCCCCCCCCCCACACACACACACATTTCCTAAATACAAAACCTCCATTTTAACTACCTAAGAACATTGGGTGTTCATTAAAATAGTGTACCATACATAACACGTCACCTTTGCTAAATAATATTCATGATATAATACAATATTCATTATATTTAGTATGATCCCTATAACCAGCATTATGTACTATTCTTATGGCTCTTTTTTGCAAAATGGATAGTGATGTTATTGTACATTTATAAGTGTTACCCCAGACCTCTGCACAGTAGTGTAAATATGGCAGGATTAAAGAATGTGGAATGATTTATTGTCAAGACTGTGTTTAGCTTTATTCAGGACTGATATGCTTCTTGATACTTTACTTTGTGTATGTTTTATATGAGCTTTCCAGTTAACCTTGTCATCTATAACAACCCCAAGAAACTTGTTTTCATAGATCCTTTCAATATTCATCCCATCTATCTTTATTTGTACTGACTATTTTTATTGCATCTGGTAAATAACATGATTTTGGTTTTACTTAAATATAATATTTTTTTTTGTGTCAAGCCATGTCTTTAGTTTACAAATTTCATCAGAAACCCTCCCCAGGAGCTCATGCACATCCCCCCCAGAGAAAAGATACTTGTTTCATCTGCAAATAAAACTAATTTTAATATTCTTGAAACTTTGTATATATCATTTATATAAAGAATAAACAGTTTTGGACCTAACACTAAACCCCGAGGGACGCCACAAGCAATGTCCAAGCATGATGATGAATAGTCACCCTCTTCACCCAGTGTAGTGCCACCCCCCTAATCCAATACTTTTCAAGTTTATTGATTAAAATGTCATGATTAATAGTGTCAACTGCTTTCTTTTAAGAATATTCCAACTGAGTGTAATTTATGATCAATAGCGTCACTGATGTCCTGAACCGATTCAATTAATGTTAGTGATGTTGAGCTGTTTGCCTTAAATCCATCCTGACTGTCGAAAAGTGAGTTATATTTAGTTGTGAATTTATCTAATCTGTTGATGAATCATTTTTCAAGAATTTGGGGAAATCGTGGAAGTAGAGAAGCAGGCCTGTAATTTGTAAAGTGGTGCCTATCTCCAGTCTTGTGTTATGGCACTACTTTAGCTATTTTCATTTTGTTTGGAAATGTACCCGTTGAAAATGATCAAATACAGATATAAAGTATGTTAGTGGTTTTGGAATTCCCTCAATTACCTTTTTTTATAACTGTCATGTCAATGTCATTTCAATCAGTGGATGTTTTGCATTTACATGTAATGGACATTAAACTGGGATTCCTTTCAATGAGGTTTTCATTCCACTCCTCGGATAAACTTTTTTTGCCAGATTTGGTCCAACATTTACGAAGAATTAACTGAAGCTGTCTTCCCTGTTATCGTTCTTCACATCATTTTCCACAAAGCACTGACATTCAATATGTCCCATATTTCTTTAATATTGTTTTTTTTTTAATTTATTTATTTTTTAATATACAATATTTTACGATAGTATTCTTTCCTACATACCCTTATGATATTGGTCAGGTTTTTTTTTAATATTTATTTTTTCTGCCTCTGTAGTTCTTTGTTTTATGAATTCTCTATACAGTGTATTTTTCTCCTTTACAAGCGTTTTGTAATCCCATCGTGAACCATGGTCGATCTTTGTACTTTTGTTTTCTGCCGTACCATTGTATTGGACAGTTTTCATCATATAAGTATGTGAATATATTTTTTTAAATGTTTCATATACACAGTCAATGTCAATTCCATTACATGCATATTCCCAATTTTGTGCCAATAAATCCTTTTTAAATGAGTTCAGTTTCCTCTGTACTTACTTGCCTGTATTTGACATTCTGCTCTGGCAATTTTTTTAGCTGGGCACCATTATAAACTGTTAGGTGATCACTAATATTGTTAATTAAGTCAGTTTACTGTATTACTTTCAATGTCATTGTTGACTATATTATCTATAGACCCTACTCACCAACGTCACAGAATGACGTGTTGCTGTTTCCGGCCGCCATACTGTCCGTCTTTGTTTATCCGTATTCTCAATGGTTTCAATTTGTTGTGCAATTTATAGTGCAATTCATGGAAGCCCCGGTGCTTTCAGACACTGTAAACTCATTGGATGCGTTGCATAAAAGGCGTTATGTGGAAAAGCTTCAGTCTATCTATTCGCCAGATCCATATTTGATGCCTAAATCGATATTTTTCGACCTGCTGTCTTCGCCCTCTCTGCCTGACATTTGCTACCCTGATATTTACAACTATCATTTCCACAGAAACTCCGCCTATTCTCACGAAACTTTGAAAAACATTAAGAGCACCACTCTAAGCAACATTACCCTGTGTGATTTCTAAAATGGCGACAATCAAAAAAAAAAAAAAGTTGACTGTGATGGCCGACGCTTCAAGGATAGGTGGATATTGGACTATTTCTTCAATAAAACACGCAACAACTGTGTCCGCCTCATTTGCAAAGAGACAGTCGCTGTTTTCAAAAACTTCGATGTGACGCGATAACAAGACACGCTGACATGTACGACAACATTACAGGGAAGATACGCAGCGAGAAATTATAGCAAGTTGAAGGTAGTTTAATCTCACAGCAGCAGTATTTTGCAAGAGCCCGAGTGTCGAAAGAGAACGGCACAAAGACGAGACTGTTGAAATTATGAATTTAAAAAAATAATAAAGCAAATGTGACACACAGAAGGGCTTGCTAACATTTGTTTAAATATATTGTTCTATGTAAATCAGATAAGGTAGCCCCCCGCATTTTTACCACACCAAATCTGGCTCCCTTTGCAAAAGGTTTGGACACACCTGTTTAACTGATGATCCGTAGACGAGGCCAGCTTCTTTCACTTGGTACCAGCTAAATATTCAAAATGTAATGATGGTGGAAGAAATAAGCATCTTGAATTTGAAACTGTATGTTGTCGGCGATTAGCCTCGCAATGATCTTAATTGTGGTTGTCAGCCCAAAACCCTCTAAATATATATTAAATGCATCTTACCAGATACAAAATGACTACTACATAATCCATGGTAGTCGTTTGGAGCCCAGTTTTCTCATCGAATTGCAGCAGTCCATCTCGCTCTCCTCTCCGGGTCTCTCGGAATACGGTAGAACTTCTAGTCTCTCCGTCTATCTTCTGTTATTGCAACCACACGCCTTCACCATTTTGATTATTAATGTTAACGAGCAGAAAAACACGCCACAATAGGAGGAATTTACGTAGCGGTAATGCGTCAACACGTGGTTGTGACGTCATGTGAGTAGCGTCTATAGACCCTACTCACATGACGTCACAACCACGCCTCCGCGCCATATTGTCCGTCAGCTCGTTGGGTTTAAGCATTACCGCTATGTAAATTCCTCCTATTTTGTCGTGTTTTTCTGCTCGTTGACATTAATAATCAAAATGGTGAAGGCGTGTGTGGCGGTTGGTTGCAATAACAGAGAAGATAGACGGAGAGACTTGAAGTTCAACTGTATTCCGAGAGACCCCGAGAGGAGAGCGAGATGGACTACTGCAATTCGATGAGAAAACTGGGCACCAAACGATCACTGCAGATTATGTAGTAGTCATTTTACATCTGTTAAGATGCATTTAATATATATTTAGAGGGTTTTGGGCTGACAACCACAATTAAGATCATTGCGAGGCTAATCGCCGACAACATACAGTTTCAAATTCAAGATGCTTATTTCTTCCACCAACATTATTTTTTTTAATAATATTTAGCTGGTACCAAGTGAAGTTAAACAGGTGTGTCCAAACCTTTTACAAAGGGAGCCAGATTTGGTGTGGTAAAAATGCGGGGGGCTACCTAGGCTGATTTACATAGAACAATATATTTAAACAAAATTTAGCAAGCCCTTCTGTGTGTCACATTTGCATTGTTATTTTTTTTAATTCATAATTTCAACAATCACGTCTTTGTGGCATTCTCTTTCGACACACGGGCTCTTGCGAAATACTGCTGCTGTGAAATTAAACTAGCTTAAAAAAAAAACATTTTTCTTACTACAACTCAAAATCCTCTGTCTAAATGAATTAAATATAACAAAAAAATCTTCTTAGTCAGGGAATAACAAAAATGGAGCCTTCCTTTTCAGGTAAAACACTACTGCTTTTGTCCACAAGCACAGCCAAACTCAACAAAAAAATGAAAGCTCCTATGGGCTGCTTTAACACCGCATAAATAAAATAAAAATGAAAACTGGGGAGAACGGGGTAAACCTTGGTTCACTACATTTCTTACAGTTTAATTAACGTTAACAGTAGAAAACATTCAGAGAGTGAAAAGGTGTCAAAGTAAGTCTGAACATAATTAAAGTACTGTAATCCACTTAGTAATGGTAGGGTCAATAATATCCTTACAACATATGGGAAGACAATCTAAATGACCTACCGGTACTGTATTTAACCGAAGCCATTATATAATGCAAATAAGACTGCTTTAAAGGGGACAATTTGAGCATCCTGAAAAGTTGCTAGTGTTATGTCCCTACCATCCCAATGCAAACCTACCTCCTTGCTTCATTATCCTTTCCAATTTGACGAGATGTGTCATTTTACACCCATATTTCTTGCCAGGCTCTGAAGATATTTTAAAAGACGAGCAAGCAAGAAGACCTTGCCGGAAATTCCTTCAAATAGGTGACAACACGTCACAGTAGTGTTCATATGGAAAGTACGGAGCACAATATTTAAGGCGGTGTCACGTGTTTTAGGAATTTGTGATTTCGGCACCAGTTGTAGGTTTTCTCACATGTCTGAGGCAGATATGTTCCATTTAGCAAAAGGTAAGAATTGCACGTACACGTCCCATGTCAAAAAGCTGAACTTTCATCCACGTAGTGCGGAAGCCGAACGGGAAGAGGACCGCACACCGTTTGACGTCCCTCCGCAGATCTTCTCCGTTCCCGGCCTACCGCGCTCCTTGGTGCCGCCTTCTTCAGGCGGCTGGAAAGTCGATAGCGACACGGACTGGGGATAATCAATGGGGGGGAGATTGAATGTACTAGATTTAACCTTATAATAAAGGTGTGACAGTGATCTATCGCGATACTTTGTAACCCAAAAGGGTATCTATATCCTCCAGCCAAGAATCGATTTGTCGTTTTAAAGATGTGTAACTGTTAAAAAAACAAAAAACAATCAACAGTTTGCTGCCAAAATCTCCCATTAGAATAATGAATATCTTAGCTTACTGGTTTCCCTTGACGGCGCGAGACGTATAATTCATTCTGACTGGATTGACCTTCAAGGGCACGAAAACTAAAGCATTCACAACAAGTCTTGTGGGTATTTCCAGGTCTTTTCATGTTCAGTTTGCAGGTCACGCCACTGACAGCCATAGACAGCCAATTTTTTTGAAGTGGGAGGGATGGCAGCAAATGAACAAACACTGATACCCTCCCACTTTAAACAGATCGGACGTCTACTTGAAATAGTCTTTGAAATATGGTTTGATTGTTGAATACGGGGTATATATGAGTCACTACCTATTGATTTCGGAAGCATATCAATAACCTTTTCTTTTGGGCTACAAAGTATCGTGATATATCATCTTTTCGATTTGTTGTTACGCCCTAATGTAGATGTGTGTGTAAAAAAAACCATTGTTCTTAACTGTCCTTCAGTTGCAGCTCACATGGTACATTCCTTTACTATTCATAGCCCGTTTGCTAATATAAAAATGCATAGTTTGTTATTCATGCAGTTCATGCAGCTAAGAGGCAACGGAATGGCACGAGTTGAGTATAGACCCTACTCACCAACGTCACAAAATGACGTGTCGCTGTATCCGGCCGCCATATTGTCCGTCTTTGTTTATCCGTATTCTCAATGGTTTCAATTTGTCGTGGAATTTATAGTGCAATTAATGGAAGCCCCGGTGCTTTCAGACGCTGTAAACTCATTGGATGCGTTGCATAAAAGGCGTTATGTGGAAAAGCTTCAGTCTATCCATTCGCCAGATCCATATTTGATGCCTAAATCGATATTTTTCGACCCGCTGTCTTCGCCCTCTCTGCCTGACATCTGCTACCCTGATATCTACAACTATCTTGTCCACACAAAATCAGCCTATTCTCGTTAAAAGTTTGAAAAACTTTAAGAGCAGCACTCTAAGCAACATTACCCCGTGTGACCCTTTACTTCCAGTTTTCTAAAATGGCGACAATCAATAAAAGAAAAAAAAGTTGACTGCGATGGCCGACGCTTCAAGGATAGGTGGATATTGGACTATTTCTTCAATAAAACACGCAACAACTGTGTCTGCCTCATTTGCAAAGAGACAGTCGCTGTTTTCAAAGAGTTCGATGTGACGCGATAATGATATTACCGAACAAGACACGCTGACATGTACGACAACATTACAGGGAAGATACGCAGCGAGAAATTATAGCAACTTGAAGCTAGTTTAATTTCACAGCAGCAGTATTTCGCAAGAGCCCGAGTGTCAAAAGAGAACGCCACAAAGACGAGACTGTTGAAATTATGAATTTTAAAAAATAATGAAGCAAATGTGACACACAGAAGGGCTTGCTAAAATGTGTTTAAATATATTGTTCTATGTAAATCAGCCAAGGTAGCCCCCCGCATTTTTACCACACCAAATCTGGCCGCCTTTGCAAAAGGTTTGGACACACCTGGTTAACTGATGATCCGTAGACGAGGCCAGCTTCTTTCACTTGGTACCAGCTAAATATTATTCAAAATGTAATGATGGTGGAAGAAATAAGCATCTTGAATTTGAAACTGTATGTTGTCGGCGATTAGCCTCGCAATGATCTTAATTGTGGTTGTCAGCCCAAAACCCTCTAAATGTATATCAAATGCATCTTACCAGATATAAAATCACTACTACATAATCCGTGGTAATCGTTTGGAGGTCAGTTTTCTCGTCGAATTGCAGCAGTCCATCTCGCTCTCCTCTCCGGGTCTTTCGGAATACGGTAGAACTTCAAGTCTCTCCGTCTATCTTCTCTGTTACTGCAACCAACCGCCACACACGCCTTCACCATTTTGATTATTAATGTTAACGAGCAGAAAAACACGCCATAATAGGAGGAATTTAAGTAGCGGTAATGCGTAAACCCGACGAGCAGACGGACAATATGGCGCGGAGGCGTGGTTGTGACATCATGTGAGTAGGGTCTATTGCACCTCCCATGTTTTCATATCCCCAAGTACCTTCATTTGGCCGAAAGATGGCAGCATTGTTTAATGTATTATTCCCAGACTGAGGCTATGATTTGTTAGGCTGTGCTGACGTCAGTGATTGCAAACCAAACCGCGCAAAATCAAAATAATAATATAACACTTCCGCCCAGTGACACACACCCGAACAAGAATGGGTATTGTTAGTATATTTTATATAAAATATAGTATATTTTTCCTGGTCGAAGGTTGGAAAACTCCAGCTTCCCAACTTCCTCGAACGCAGCAAAAAGAGTGGCACTTTTCCCTCTTTGTTCTCTTTGGTCTTTGATCTCCTCTAGCTCAGTCACTGAACCGAAGTCACTTTATTCTAGTCTAGCTGGCCGACCGATAACATCGACACGCCGTCAAGCATTCAGAAATCAAGCGAGTAAAATGTCAGCGGCCGCAGTAAAAGATGAGCACCCGCGTCACCAACGCTCGATTGAGTGCAAAATAATGCACGCAAAGGCTGTTCTTCACAGACTAGAACAGGGCCGGCCCAGGCCATTTGGGGGCCCTAAGCAAAATAATGCCAAGGGGCCCATATTTTTGTATAATGTATTAAAATTGTAACTTAATATGCATCTTTCTTGATTCTTGATCTCATAACTATGTACACAACATTGCCAAGCATTACCTTGAATTGTACATTTGGGGAAATCATCAATTTGTGAAGAGGACGGCACTCCACCTCCAATTCCAAGATACTTCTCAATAGCTCCTTTGAATCATCAAAAGTAATAAATATGATTACATGGAACAAAATTCAGCCCAGGAAAATATTCGTCAACAAAAACGTGTACTGTGGGGAGTGCGCAACTAATTAAGTCGATTCACCATAGGCTGATACGAGACATACTACTAAATAATAATGTCCGATATAAATAAAATGACTACACTAGGACAGTTAATTTTGTCCAGGGTGTTTTGCCGACTATTTTTTTATACCTGTGCACACTTCGTTTAAGATGTGTTTAAGCCACCCCCCACCCCCGCATTTGCAAAGTATACCTGCATTTGCTTGCGTAAAATGAAAAGCCTTATGTGTTACGTCATAGCCCGCGCGGTTTATCTTTGAAACGGAAACTCATTCCTAGCCCACGGAAAATTTCGAAATGACTATTCCTTCTAATCTAGACTGTCATTATTTTGTGATCACTGTTTTTTTTCCTGATCGCAGTTAAACGCATCACACAGCAGCGAGATTGGACACACGAGATTGGAGAGCACGCTCTGCTTTTCTGTGCAGGCGCCGTGTAAGTGATTGAAATAAATCTTTATAAAACAACAGAAGCCTGACAACATTACTTGGGATGTTATAATGGATGCTCAGTTGCGCTCTCACCACTTGGAAAATAACAAATAGAAGCATATGTTGTGGCGCTGGGTGGCTGGAAGCCGCAACCAGGCTGCTTGTGCATAAAAGTGGCGATGCTGGAAGTGGCAACAGTTTTGACGGGCAGTAATGTCTGGTGAAAAAAATTGATTGCGCGCCTCTTTGACTGGGGATACAACGCAGGTCACTTTTCGGGGTTTTATTTTCCTCTACGCATTTTTATATACAGTACTCATGTTCGGTCGGCATTGAGTTGGGAGAGGCCAGCCCCGCAGCAGGCTGATCGGACACAACTCTGGAGACGAGCTCTAAAAAATGCTCATCTCCACCTCATCTGCGATGGGAGGACCCCAAATGGGAACTGAATTGAAGCATATTATTGAGACGTAGTTTGAAGGTTCAAGAAAAATGTGTGGAAAAGAAAAGAGCAGCAATGCCACGTCGTGATCGTTCGCCTACATTGTTTACGATGCTGTCATGCCGCACTAAAAACAGCGACGGCATGACGTCCCTTGCTCATTATTCGAATGTTGTACAGTGACAGCAGTCCATATTAGGTGGCGCGCAGGCGGCGGGTAAGATTACCCGCCTACATTAACCATCTAACAATTTATCCATACTAGTGTAGCCGACATGTGGTATAATCCCAAGTAATTACATGTTTAAGGCAATTATCCGTCCTAGTGTAGACGTAGCCTATATCTACACTCTCCAGTCCAAATACATATTATGCAATATTTCGTTTGACTACAATCAGCGGAAGCCGTACATTTGCCGTTGCCGACAGGTGACAACTTGCTTGGCTTTACTTGATTAGCTCCGGGCCTTCGCCCTGCGGCTAATGGCAATTACCAGTACGACATATTGACAAGTTCAGCTGACAACAACTTTCAAGTTGGACTGTCTTGCACAACAACAACAACATCAACAAAATGCCCTATTACCTTGATACTGTTGTTTCTTTTCTTCTCCAATTTTCTTCTTCTTTCGTTTCTCTGCTCCGGAATAAATTCTATTTTCCAAGCAAGTTTGAGCACCAATCATGGCAAAGCAGGTTCAACGTCACTCCCCAGTTTGCCAGATTGTAATGACAAGAAAATGGATGTTTGCATAGATAAACGGCAATGTGCGCCACATTATTCTCGATGCTCTATTAACGTATAAAATGAGGCTGCCAGATTGGGGGGCCCCTAGTGGTGGCCCTCAGCAGCTGCACAGTCTGCATATTGGCTGGGCCGGCCTTGGACTAGAAGGTTGGTTTACTTTCGATGATATGTATACATGACAGACAGAAGACAAATCCCAGTGATGAGAAATCATCTTTAATGTTTTATACAGTATGTAGTGGTGTCAAGATATTAAAATTTTAATTCACACTTAATTGCATTTTTCATGGTTAATGGGCCGTGGGGTCGGCTCTACACAGGGGCAAGCGGGGGCAGTGCTCCCTCAAATAAATGCCTTGCCCCCCAGAATTTTAGACGTTGAGAAAGCACATTTTTAACAGGCCCGGATCTAGGTTTACCTACCAGAGTGGGCACTAAGAAATCTTGAGGGGGCACCCCCAATGCAGACTTTTTTTTACCCTCTGCATTTCTTTAATTTTTCTTAAATCTAGTCGAATAATTTTCTCCATCTTGTTCTGAGAGTTAACGGCTGGTTAACAGATTAATGCATCAGATTCTTCCACTTACTTTAAGTAAATATTACTATTGCTACAGTATTTGTTCTTATTAAGGCCATACAACTACAAGTTGGTCATTTTTCACCTAAATCAAGAGAAAAATGCTTTCAAATAATGTTTTGAACAATATCTATTCTTGAATTTAAAAACATCTCTGACAAGTTTTTTAAGCTTATTTTCAGCTAGGTATTTTTCTTATTTCAAGAAATCTAAGTGAGTAAATTTAATTGAAGCACTCGCAGATAATTTCACTTATTTCTAGTATATTTACACTGAAAACAAGAGAAGCTTTTCTTTTTTTTGGTTTGGGTTTTGCATTGCATATGTAATGGTTTCATTGGTACACCGTTTGATTAAACCTTTGTTTTTAAAAACTACTTAAGAAACATTTTGAAAACTTCCAGAATAAGTGTCTGGATTTTATAAGCAAATTTAAATTGCAATATTTTAACGCAGAGGTGGGTAGAGCAGCCAACATTCTTACTCAACTAAGAGTAGTGTTACTTCAAACTAATATTACTCGAGTAAAAGTAGTCATCCAAAAAATGTACTCAAGTACAAATAAAAAAGTATGCAGTGAAAAGAATACTCAATTAAGAGTGACATTTTGAGTAACTGCTTATTTTTGTTTAATTTTTTTTTTTTTCTACAATGGTATATGAACCGTTTTTATAATGATACTGGACAATAACACATTACATAACCGCATAAAGCCAAAGAAATACAATAAAAATGTATTCCAATGAGAGGAAAAAAACACACAAACGACGCATTCTTCGTCCAAAGAGCATGAGTGCCCTCTGGTGGAAAAAATAGTTCATAGTTTGAATAGTGAAGAGTTTCTTCATTATTACTATTTAGAAATTAGAAGGAGCATATATCCGGTTATCCTTGGTCAATCAATGCCAAATAAAAACTGGTATAGAGGTTGAAATCCGCACTTTTGAGTCCTGTTGAGAGCAGCGCTCAATATAAAATTCTTCATTTTTTTACGGTACTAAAGACCACATGATTGAGCAGGCTGGCGTGAAGCTAGGACGGCAAGATTGCGTCTGATTTGTATAATGGAGTCATGTGATTATTTTTGCGACGTCTCATTGGTGAAATCGGTAGAGCTACTTGGTACTACTACAGCTTTTACAGCTACTCGGCATCGCTGGCAAAAACACTTTTTTGTGTTCTGTCGGGAGGAAAACGGCTGCCCACCCAATAATATGGTATTGGTACAGATATTGTGATATCTTTTTACTTTCTTTGTATTATTATTATTATAGTATTATTGCTGTTCTATCAGCTTCCTACCGTCAGCGAACGCCTCTGGTACGGATGGGTGTGTGTGATTGGATGAGTAGGAGTGGGCGGGGCGAGCGGAGGGTGCGTGTGTGTATGTGCCTGGAGGAGAGAGAGGAAGCGCGCGGATAACAAACGAGGTTGGAAAAACAGCTTGTTTAGGTGATTGCTTGTTCGGCGTTGTTGCGGCCAACAGTAACCGTTAATCCTGCTATAAAAAAGTAGGTGAGACCAACTCTCCGTGCGTTCTCTATATCCAGTGCGACGCTACAATAGATATTCCCGACATTTTGATTGGGTGGGCACGACTCACGTCTGGGTGGACCGTGCTCACCCCGGCCCACCCATACATCCGGCCCCGATTTTTAATACTCTCACAAAGTGAATGTATTACAAATTGACGGATTCATCTGCACTCAATATACAATAACTCCATATACAAAATCTGCACATGACTCTGAATATGGCAATTTAGGCACGTAACTTTGGCTGTGATAGGCATGAGTTGACATTTCCGCAAAGCACCTTCAAGAGATATGCTGTGTTCACGTGTTTCGGGAGGTCTGATTTCCCAAGTTGGGAAATCGTCCTAATGTGCTGAAAAGTCGTAATGTGGGATAAAAAGATTGTTGCTATAAACAGGAGTAGCCTATTTTAATGCTTCAGTGATACATCACAAGTTGTGTGACTGTTTGGCGCTTTTTATAGACACCATGTAATAGAATGTCATTTTTTCGATTACCCCAACAACACCTGAATGCAGCATCAATATTAGCATGTGCCTGAGGAAGAAAAAAAAAATCCAAATGTACAATATGTAAAATTGATTGTCTTATTGAATTGCTATAGAACTGTTTCTTTTGCTTCGCTTATAGAATTGGGGAATCCATAACTAAATGATTATTATGATATAAATTGATTAAAAAAAAATAAAAAAATTCATTGGTCAAAGGGGAATGTATATGTATACATATTTATATGCTTATGGTTTGACTTGCATTATTTGTTCAAGTATTTTCTTTACCAATAAAGTTTAAAATGTTATTCCAACATTGTTGCAATGTTGACATAAAAATGTTGTCTACCAGTAAACTGAACTCTTGCCTTAGCCTACCAGATCTGACATGTTTTGATTATGATTATGTAGTCAACTTTGCACCATCAGCTGTCTGATTCTTTACCGGAGTTGTTATAGTTTCTCATTTCGCTTTAAACTTCCATCATGCTCCAAACTAAGGGCTACATATAGGTTTATCACTTCAGTGCACACTAAATACAGATTATGAAAAATATGTGACAAAAATACCTTCAGTATTTAAATATATCATTTATAATATAACATATCTAATATACACATAATATAACATTTTAATGTAAAGTGTACAGGTTGCCATGCGCTGACTCTACTGACTCCTTGATGAGGGTGATACCGTCACAGCATGGAAAGGCGAGCTCACAAATCAAAACACCGGCCACCTGCCAATACTCACAAATACAGATCATATATAAAGATAAAATGGTGTATCTCACATATGTTTTTAATAATACTTGAAAATAGGCTAAATAACAGTCATATAGCCAACATATGGTACTTTTTTTTATGCTTCGTCATATTTATATGAGAGTACTCTAGTTAGGGTCCTGGCAAAGTCCAGTGCCCCCCATTCCCGTTCTTGCATGTCCACATTTTGAAGTTCAACTACGCTGATTGCTTCCAGCAGCATCTTCACTAATGAGCTGAAATGCCAGTGAATTGTATTGACAAACATGTAATGTATATGTTTAATAGTGAATAATTAGACCATCGGATATTAATGATTGTATTTCTTGAAATGAAAATACCGGAGTACAATCGTTCTACTTCATCCATGCTGACCGCTAGAAGGCGTTGATGAACTCGCTGAATGATTCCTGTGAAAAACTACACCTCCCATAATCCTTATAGACCCTACCCACGTGACGTCACAACTCCTTCCTCCTGACTGGTGCCGCCCAATTGTCCGTCAACACATCATGTTTACCTGTTACGGCTACGTACATTCCTCCTATTTACGACGTGTTTTTCTGCTTGTTAACATTGATAATCAAAATGGTGAAGGCGTGTGTGGCGGTCGGTTGCAATAACAGAGAAGATAGACGGAGAAGACGGAGAGACTTGAAGTTCTACCGGATTCCGAGAGACCCGGAGAGAAGAGAGCGAGATGGGCTGCTGCAATTCGACGAGAAAACTGGGCTCCAAACGATTACCACAGATTATGTAGTAGTCATTTTATATCTGGTAAGATGCATTTAATATATATTTAGAGGGTTTTGGGCTGACAACCACAATTAAGATCATTGCTAGGCTAATCGCCGACAACATACACGTATGTATGTAGTGAGAGTGCTATCGCTAAACCATATAAACATTAAAAACCCTGACTCCATTGACAAACGACATGAAATACATTAGACTTGACAGTGGATGTTAGTAATAACAAAAGATTTTGAATTGAAAATTTCGTAACTCACCTTTCCAAGCACAAGATAGATTCCTGCCGAATTTTCGTGGACGAGGACCTGTTTCACCCAACCAGCAACGAAGTATTTATAAGCCTCCAAGCTCTTAAAGTTTTTCAAACTTTCGTGAGAATAGGCTGATTTTGTGTGGACAAGATAGTTGTACATATCAGGGTAGCTAGCAGATGTCAGGCAAATACGGCGGAGACAGCGGGTCGAAAAACATCGATTTAGGCATCAAATATGGATCTGGCGAATGGATAAACTGAAGCTTTTCCACATAACGCCTTTAATGCAACGCATCAAGTGAGTTTACGGCATCCGAAAGCACCGGGTCTTCCATGAAATGCATTATAAATTGCTCGATCAATTGAGACCATTGATAATACAGACACAAAATGACGGACAAGGGGGCGGAACCATACAGCGAGCACGTGATTTTGTGACGTCGGTGGGTAGGGTCTATAGGAGAAATAATAACGCTACCATCCCATTGCTGATTTTTTTTTTTATCATGTCAAAATATAGATTGAGTTGTAGAAGAGAAACATTTTCATCTTGGAAGGGAAGTTGCAATTTGGGATTTTTTTTTTTTTTTTTTTTAACATTGAACTACGCTGGTTTTACGGTGTGATTGGGCTGGAGACTGTTTCCCATCATGCAATGCTGGTCGAAAATTCAAAAGATAAAGACTGGCCAATGTGGAGCCTTTTTTTGTTTGTTTGTGCGCATCTTGTTTTTTAGTTAATTTCAGTCACTTAACTAAACCGAAGCCTTGACGACATCGTGTCCAGCATTAGCCACATTACGGACTCAAACATTAGTCTTCAAGTCTCAGCACTCGTCGAAGGTTTGCGACTTACTTTAGCCTAGCCTAGCCTAGCTGGCAAACCGCTGGTTTGAAAGGGCAATTTAAAGGCATACAAAAGAACCCACACTGGTGAAAAACCTTTTTCCTGCTCATTTTGTGATCGAGATTCGCTCAGAAAGATCAGATTATGAGACTCGTGTGTACTGGTGTGAGAAGCAGTGGCCAATGACTTTTGCCTGTAAACCATGGCGCCTTCATCAGATTGTGCACACAGAACAATTGTATTCTGTAGAGCTTCCTCAAATCCTGTTGAGGATTGGCACTTTTGGTACCTTGCATGTGCTTTGTCCAATCCTTTTATGATGTGGATCCACACTTTTGCCAAAAGTATTGGCTCACCTGATTTAACTCTCAAATTAAGTGGGATTATTTATACAAAACCCCCTCTTTCAAACTTCTTTTCACAGCTAATATTTGAAACAGTAGACCCCAAATTACAAAAATTCTAAATCATTCATTAATAATGTAATTACATAAATATGGCAAATAAATATTATTATGGTTGTGATTATATATAATTTAAAAAGTTCCAGTCACTACTCTTGATTGACAGTGACATATTACGAGAGAGTATTAGGGCCAAATAAAGGGAGAAAAAGAAAGGAAAATGAGATTAAAGTCATACTATTACTACAAGAAAAAAAAAAGTATATTACATAGGAGGAATGTAGCTGAATAAGGGGCTATGCACTTAATGTACATGTACCGTAGCTGGGAGTCTGACAAAGCATTAGTAGAAATCCTTCTATTGATTTTAATTTGATGTAGATGAGCTAAAAGATAACGGATTTCCTTATTTTGGAAACTGATTCTGAAACACAGCCTCACGATATGCTTTCATTATTGTTGACTTCAGTGGAGGTGGCAAAGCGCTCCGGAAAGTACATGGATGGTTATTCAGCTACATTGCCCAAATGTAACTAATGCCACTTTGTGTAATTACACACATCGCAACACCAATAAAATGATAGAAATTTGGATCGATTGTCAAGCTAAAACGACCGACGCCCGAGATCCCGGATGTAGTGGACCGACATAAACACGATTAATGTCTGCTTAAATAAGGACAGACAGCTAGTTTTAGACAGTCTTGTTTTAATAAAAGACTGTCTCCCCGTCATCTCCTCACTTATCACTGATATCATTAACACCTCCCTACGCTTTGGCTCTGTCCCCCAACTTCTCAAACTGGCTGCCATCACGCCAATCATAAAGAAAACTGGTTTAGACCCCGACATCCCGACCAACTACCGGCCCATTTAAAATCTGCCTTTTCTATCAAAAATTCTGGAAAGGGCAGTTGCGTCACAACTCCGAGCCTACCTTACTGACAATAAGCTATTTGAACTTTTCCAATCTGGCTTCCGCTCACAACACAGCACCGAAACAGCACTTCTCAAAGTAACCAACGACATCCCCCTCTCCTCGGACTCCGGACAACTCACCATCCTCATCCTCCTGGACCTCACTGCTGCTTTTGACACAATCAACCACACCATCCTGCTCTCCCGACTAGCGTCACTACACATCACTGGCACTGCACTCTCCTGGTTCCACTCCTACCTCACTGGCCGACAACAATTCATCATCATTAACAACTGCACATCCCCTGCGGTTTCCCTACCACAACGTGTCCCCCAAGGTTCAGTTCTTGGCCCTTTCCTCTTCATTCTTTACATCCTCCCCCTTGGTCAGATAATCCGTAAATTTGGACTGCAATTTCACTGCTACGCCGATGACATCCAAATATACATCTCCACAAAAACCATCTTACACAGCACCAAATCTACACTTCACAACTGCCTCAGCAAAATTAAATCCTGGATGCAACTTAACTACCTTCAACTCAACAGCAACAAATCTGACATACTCATCATAGACCCTACAGCTCACATCAAAAACAGTCAATTCTCCCTTACCATCGACAACTGCACCCTCCCTCTCTCGACACACTCCCGCAACCTAGGTATCATTTTCGACAATAAACTAAGATTCGATCAGCACATCAACCACATCACCACAACTGCCTTCTTCCACCTCAAGAACATAGCCCGCCTCCGCCCCTCCCTCACCTACTCTGCTGGAGAAACCCTCATACATGCATTCGTCACCTCCAGACTCGATTATTGTAACAGCATTCTTTTCGGATCTCCAGCCAAACTCCTCAATAAACTACAATATATCTAGAACTTCGCTGCACGCCTTCTCACCCGTACCCCCTACAGGAATCACATCACCCCCGTCCTTCACAAACTGCACTGGCTTCCCATCTCACACAGGATACATTTCAAAATCATCCTTCTCACATACAAAGCACTCAATAACCTGGCTCCTCCTTACCTCACGGACCTTCTCTGTCCCCACACCCCCTCCCGTCACCTCCGCTCATCTAATGGAAACATTCTTACACTGCCCCCACAAATAACACACCGTACTTGGGGGGACAGAGCCTTCTCCGTTGCTGCCCCCTCACATTGGAACACACTCCCTAAAACCATTCGCACCTGTTCTGATCTTCCCACATTCAAAAAATTGTTAAAAACTCACCTTTTTAAACTGGCTTTTAATTTGTAATTATTTTCTCTATTGTTCTGTACTGCCCACGTTGTGTGAGCTTTATCCCCCCCCCCCCCCCCCCCCCCCCCAACTGTAAAGCGCCTTTGAGCACCGGTAAAAGCGCTCTATAAATAAAATGTATTATTATTATTATTATTAACTAATGACCACCAGATGGCCAGACCTTGAACAGCTATGGTCGCTACCTCTAATTAGAAGGGGAAAAAATCAGATCCCATAAGCATTCAAACAAACTTTCACCAAAGTGTACATGTTCAAAAGAATATCACATTAATAACTGAATCTTGAAACACTAAATGGTGGTGGTAGTAGCCACCACACACTCCCCTCCCCAGAAAGTTCGCTTACACCGCAGGAGAGATAGTCGGCAGTACTGTTCTGCTTGCCTGGAATGTACTGCACCTCGAACTTGTAGGGCTGCATGGCCAGATACCAGCGGGTTATGCGGTTGTTGGTGTCCCTCATCCTCTCCAGCCATTTGAGTGCTCGGTGGTCCGTCTCAAGCACGAAGGGCCTCCCCAGCAGATAGTAACGGAGTGCATCCAAGGCCCACTTGATCGCCAGGCATTCCTTTTCGATAGTGGAATAGCGGGTTTCTCTCGGGAAGAGTTTCCGGCAGATGAAAGCAATTGGATGGCAGTCATTCGGTGGCCCCTGAAGCAACACTGCCCCCAGACCTCTATCACACGCATCAATCTGTAGGACAAACTCCTGCTCGAAGTCAGGGCAGTGAAGCACTGGATCCTCGCACAAGGTCTGCTGAATGTCTCTGAATGCCTTCACGGCCTCCTCAGACTACCTCAGTACACTCGATCCCCGAAGGCTGGTCATGTCTGTAAGCAGAGAGGCCCTGGCAGAGTAGTTAGGGATGAATCTGTGGTACCAACCTGACATGCCCAAGAAGGATTTCAGTTGTTTTTGGGTCCGGGGCAGAGGGCAGCACCGGATAGCCTCCACCTTTCCAATTTGTGGCTTCACAAGACCCCCTCCAATGACAAAGCCAAGGTACTCCGTCTCCCTCTTGGCAAAGGCACACTTGGCTGGATTCACAATCAGTCCTGCGTTCTGGAGACACCTCAAGACGACTTTTAAGTGTTGCAAATGTTCATCCCAGCTGTTACTATATATAATAATGATGTCATCCAGATACGCCACGGCAAATTGTGAAAGGCCACACAGTACCTTGTCCATAAGACGCTGAAAGGTAGCAGGAGCACCGTGAAATCCAATTGGCATCACTCTGAAGTAGTAGAGACCCCACGGTGTACGGAACTCCGTCAGCTCTCAAGACCTGGAGGACAATGGAACCTGCCAATAGCCCTTGCAAAGGTCAATGGTGGTAAGGTATTTAGCGGTGCCCAGTCACTCAATCAGTTCATCAATTCGAGGAGTAGGGTATGAGTCAAACTTTGAAACAGAGTTGAGATAGCGGAAATCAACGCAAACCTAATCGCTCCATCCTTTTTAGGCACAAGTACAATTGGATTGCACCACTCACTGTATGAGGCTTCTGTAATACCCAGTGACAGCATCAGATCAACTTCCCTTTTAAGGGGGTCCAAAAGTTTCTGTGGTATACGATAGCTTATCCGCTTGGGGACCGCATCGTTCTTTAAAGCCACATCATGCATTACCACAGTGTTGCAACCTGGGGTCTCCTTGAACACCTCAGACGAAGAGATCTTGCCCACCTCCAACCGCTGCTTGACTGGCAGATGGTCCAACCCGGGTACGGAGGCTAATGGAACAGGCAAGTATTGCTCCTCCCGCTCCTCATCCTCGGTGCTCTTCATGTAGAGGGAAACTCCCAACACTGCCACCATGTGTGGTGGCTACCACCACCACCATTTAGTGTCACCATTCAGTTATTTATGTGATATTCTTTTGAACATGTACACTTTGGTGAAAGTTTGTTTGAATGCTTATGGGATCTGATTTTTTTCCCTTCTATTTAGAGGTAGCGACCACAGCTGTTGAAGGTCTGGCATCTGGTGGTAGTTAGTTGTCTGTCCTTATTTAAGCAGCCCCAGTGATGGGTCTGCAGGTCAGTTTGGGCGAACCATTTTGTTATGTTGGCCTCCTTTATGGTGGGCCCAAGATATTTTGTTATATTGGATTTTTTTGTGACTTTATTAAATTGAATGTTCACCTGAGTTGAAACACCAGTGTCCTCGTGTTAATGTCGGTCCACTACATTTGGTGGCAGTGGTGTATTTTTTCCTCCGTTTCCCTTTTTAAAAAATTTTCTTTTGTACCATTCACCCTCAACTATGCCCGTTAGAGGAAGAGGACGCATGAGCCGTGACAGCCCAGAACCGGGCTCATCTGGAAGGGGAGGATATGGCCATGAAGAGGAGGGGGCTGTTGGTGGACTGCCGGTCATGGAAGAGGAGGCAAGTGAAACAACGTTAACCGACCTCTCTAACCTTCTCAAAGCCCATATAAGCCAGCAGAAAGCCATGGAGGCTTATTGGGACAGGGAGGCGGTTAGAAAGGCAAATAACTTCAGAGAACTACAAGAGCAGTTCACTCTACTCAAGATGGAGGTTCAGACTCAAGCCACGCCCCGAATACGGGAGTCATCATCATCAGGGCCTGAAGTGGCCACACCTGTGCAGAGGTTATCTGGCAACTACTCTCGGGCTTCCTCACCAATGCCTCAGCTACCTAAACTGCAAAAGCTGAGTGAGGGAGAACACTTCCTTATTACATTTGAACGAATTGCGGCTGCCTGTAGATGGCCAAAAGTAGACTGGGCTTTCCATCTAATACCATTGTTAACTGGCAAGACCAGAAGCGCTTTTGTACACATGGATGTCGATGTGTCAATGAATTATGACCAAGTCAAGTCGGCTATCTTGCAGAAATATGAGATAAACAGCGAAACCTACAGGCAGAGGTTCCGTTGACTTCAGGTGGACCCCGAGGAAACTCCCAAAGAGCTTTACATCAGGCTGAAGGAGCTGTATGGGAAATGGGTCCAACCGCGAGGTAAAACTGTTAAACCAGATTAACGAAATGATAATTCTTGAACAACATATGAGAATGTTGTCACCAGAACTCCAGGTATGAATCAAGGAACATGAGTCGGCAGACGAGGCTGCCAGATTGGCTAATGTGTTTGTGGCTGCAAGAGGGAAGCATCAGCTATGGGCGCATAGAAGCTGGAGTAAGGGGGACTTTGGTCAGCCCCCCCCCCCGGCACCAAGTGTTGGTAAGCCCTTTGAAAGGGGGGACTTTACGTCAGCACCTGCTTCAAACCTCCATGGGAAAAAGCCAATCTGTTATTTATGTTGACAGGAGGGTCACACGAAACCCAGGTGCCCTCAGAATACTGTCAAATTGTCTCAGATGGGTTTTGTGCCCAGAGAAGAGACTCAAAAGGTTGGGGCGAAGCATAATTTACAGGAGACGTTCGTGGAGCTAAATGGTCAGACACTTAAAGCATTGATTGATACAGGAAGTACACAGACGTTAGTTCGGCGTAAATATGTTTCACCGTATTCTATCTGCACCAGTGAGACTGTTCCTATCTGTTGTGTCCATGGTGATGAAAAGGAATATCCTTCTACTGATGCCTATTTGACTGTGAATGGTTAGACTTATCTGCTGAATGTTGGTTTGTTAGACAACTTGCCTTTTCCTGTCATTGTCCTGTCTTTTCCTGTTACCGTGTCCTCAGTGTGATGTCGCAGTGAATCGGGCCCAGTCAAAGCAATCTGAAGACATTGTTTCAGACCTCAGGGCCTTGCCATTTTATAATGTTGAATTCTCCACAGAAAGGGCAAAGGAACACAAATCCAAACAACAAAGGAGGCGAGAGAAGTTTTGTGGGACGGCAGTGATTCACACTGACACTCCAGAGCTGGATGTACTGCAGGATTTTAAGATCCCTGGTAATATTTTGGAGCTGCAGCACCAGGATCCAAATCTTGCACAGTATTTTGAAGAAGCTAAAGCTAAGGGAAATGACTTCTGTGTTCAAAACGACATTCTTTACAGACAAAATGGTTCAATTAGGCAGCTGGTGGTTCCCTGAGCAGTAAGAGGAATTGTTCTGAGATTGGGCCATGCTATACCCTGGGCTGGTCACCTGGGGATGCACAAGACCTCAGCCTGCGTGAAGCGTTATTTTTATTGGCCCGGCTTGCGTAAAGATGTCGAGCAGTTCTGCCGAAGCTGTCCAGAGTGCCAAATAACATCAGCCAGACGTCCTCACAAAGCTCCTCTCCACCCGCTGCCAGTTGTGAGTACACCATTTCAGCGACTAGGTATGGATATAGTGGGACCTGTGGAAAAAAGTAAATCAGGTAACCGCTTCATGCTTGTAATAACGGACTATGCCACAAAGTATCCAGAGGTCTTTTCCCTCTAAAAACTATTAAGGTCAAGACTGTCGCTTTCTGCTTATTTTTTTTTTCTCCTGTCGTACACACTTTAATCTCATAGTCCTTTTCAATTCAATTTTATTTGTATAGCTCTAAATCACAACAAGGTTGTCACAAAGGGCTTTGCAGAGGCAATGGTACACAATCAGAAACAGCATGTGAAGTAAAAAAAGTTGAATAAATAAAGTTCAAGTCCTGGGCATCCCCCATCCTTGTACCTTTTAATTATTCGGGCCCCTCTCAATGGAAAATCTCTCGACTCTGCTTCGAACTTTAAAGTGCTTGTACTTCACTTTGTTAATTTTATTCATAACAAACAACTTGTTTTTATCCATTTGTGCCCTCCTGTTCCCAATGTTCAGACGAAGCCTAATTATATTTATAATAATTAACCTCAAAACTAGGGTTGTAACGAAAATCGATACTTTATTACCAAGTTGATTCTAAGATTCACAAAATGTGACGGTACTGCCTTTTCTGCAATACCCGAAGTATCGTCGGTACCGACGCGGCAGATCTGGCTGATTCTTTTGTGTGGCATACGGGGCGACACAAGTTGCCGGACAAGCGGTCATTTTCCCCGCTAAAATGGGGGTTATATAGACCAGGGGTTCCCAACCTATTCCACTAAGGCACACTGTGGGTGCAGGATTTCATTCTTACCAAACAAGATGACAACACTTTTTCCCCAATCTGGTGTTTTACAAGTGCAATCAGTTGATTGCAGTCAGGTGTGGCTTGTTTTAGCAGAAGCCTCATTGGTTCAACTGTCTCTGCTGGATCGGCTGGAACAAAAACCAGGACCCACAGTGTGCCTTGAGGACTGGGTTGAAAACCCCTGATATAGACCCTACTCACCTACGTCACAAAATGGGCGTGTCGGTTTCCGGCCGCCATATTGTACCTCTTTTTCAGACCTATTCTCATTGTTTTCAATTAGTCGAGCAAGTTATAGAGCAATTCATGGAAGCCCCGGTGTTATCTGACGCTGTAAACTCATTGGATCCGTTGCATAAAAGGCGTTACGTGGAAAAGCTTCAGTTTATTCATTCTCCAGATCCGTATTTGATGCCTAAATCGATGTTTTTCGACCCGCTGGCTTCGCCTGACATCTGATATCCTGATATTTACAACTATCTTGTCCACACAAAATCAGCCTATTCTCACGAAAGTTTGAAAAACTTTAAGAGCTTGGAGGCTTATAAATGCTACGTTGCTGGTTGGGTGAAACAGGTGCTCTTACACGAAAATTCGGCAGGAATCTTGTGCTCGGAAGGTGAGTTACGAAATTTTCAATTCAAAATCTTTTGTTCTTGCTAACATCCACTGTCAAGTCTAATGTATTTCATATCATTTGTCAATGGAGCTAGGGCTTTTAATGTTTATATAGTTTAGCGATAGCACTCTCACTATATACATATATAATACGTAATAAATATGAAGTGCGATAGCACTACTCCAGATCGTCCCTAGTTGAATTTATTCTGGGGCTTTTGACCTCAATAGTGAAATTGTAAATTAATTGTATGACAACTGTCTGATTATCCCCTTATAATTATATATTTTCAGGTAGTTCATTCACAACGTCTGAGTGTATGTTGTCGGCGATTAGCCTAGCAATGATCTTAATTGTGGCTGTCAGCCCAAAACCCTCTAAATATATATTAAATGCATCTTACCAGATATAAAATGACTACTACATAATCTGTGGTAGTCGTTTGGAGCCCAGTTTTCTCGTCGAATTGCAGCAGTCAATCTCTGTCTCCTCTTCGGGTCTCTCGGAATACGGTAAAAATTCAAGTCTCTCCGTCTATCTTCTCTGTTTTTGCAACCGACCGCCACACACGACTTCACCATTTTGATTATTAATGTTAACGAGCAGAAAAACACGCCATAATAGGAGGAATTTACGAAGCGCTAATGCATTAACATGACTAGTATCCGGACAACATGGCGCGGGGGCGTGGCTGTGACGTCACGTGAGTAGGGTCCATAGTAACCCAAGCTGTGCTAAAGAACGAGAAAAAAAGTCAATGTATGCAACATTGCAGTGGCATGTACATTTACATTGTCTGTGCTGCAAACCATGTACGAACTGTTTCTCATTTTCTTCTTTTGTGGCAACAAAGTAATTACACAACAATACAATACAATAAAAGGTGTTAAGTCTAGGTGTGGTTGTCCCTGTGGCTGGGGCTGGAATTACAATGTCCCATAAACACACGTTGTTTTCCACACACACCCTATAGCTTTTAACGATTGGTACTTCCAAGTTTGTTTTTTTTTTAGTTTAACCCTTTGACACCTAAGCCTCTTTTTTTCCCAACTTGGACACCTTTAATGTTTTTATTATTTCAAAGATTTTTTTTTTTACAATGGCCAGATTGGGTCCCATTTTTCAGGACACCATAACTTTCGTCTCCAAACATTTTGGACGCCCCAAAAATTCAAAAAAAATTTTAATCAAAATTTGTGATACCAACCAAACATGTTCGACGAAACCTTTTGAAGCGTTATAATATTTATTCAGTTTTTTAGGATAAACATTCAACAGAAAAAAAGAGACTGAACAGTTTTACGTATATTTGATAATTCAACAAAAACCGCGGGTATGGTCATAGGCATTTTTGTCCTGTCTACAAACAGTTTGTATATACAGGAGACCAACAGTGAAATACCGGTATATATTATACACACACACACACACACACACACACACACACACACACACACACACACACACACACACACACACACACACACACACACACACACACACACACACACACATATATATACTGGACTGTCTCAGAAAATTAGAATACACAATATTCTAATTTTTTGAGACAGTCCTGTGTATATATACAGGACTGTCGTGTCCTGTATATATGTGTCGCAAGCAAATTTTTGACCACAAGCTGAGCAGGAAAAAGGTTTTTCACCAGTGTGGGTTCTAGTGTGTACTTTTAAGTCGTGAATTTGAGTGAATCCTTGACCACAAAATGAGCAGAAAAAAGGTTTTTCACCAGTGTGGGTTCTTGTGTGTCTATTTAAGGCGCTCTTATGACTGAATCCTTGACCACAAACTGAGCAGGAAAAAGGTTTTTCACCAGTGTGGGTTCTTATGTGTGTTATCAAGCTTTGCTTTATAGGGAATCCTTGACCACAAACTGAGCAGGAAAAAGGTTTTTCGCCAGTGTGGGTCCTTGTGTGTCTTTTCAAGTCTACCTTTCGACTGAATCCTTGACCACATACTGAGCAGGAAAAAGGTTTTTCGCCAGTGTGGGTTCTTGTGTGTGAGCTGTAATTTTACTCCAAAGAAAACAACATGAACATACGTTGAAATCTTACAACTACCATTCTTCTTTATCAAATAACTAAAAAATAAAAGTATATTGTAGAAAATATCAAAACTTGAGCATCATCTTATGTAAACATATCACACACACACAACCCAGCAAGAAAAGGGGAAAGAGCGTGATTCTCAGTGCAGGTCTCTCACAGTACAGAGCGGGCTGTTTTAACCTTCAAAGTCAGGCGACTACTTTGTCTTTTTCCACTAACAGTGAATTCTATGCACAATTTTAGATTTTATATAACAAATACAAAATATGCCTACCTTAATGTAATCCCTGGCCCTGTTTTCCATGAATTTCATGTTTCGTCTCGTAGTTGCGTTTGACACTTGTTGTGCGACACACGCACAATGCTCCCGAGGTATAATGCACAGAGCAAGCGGAAGTAACCAGCCAACCAGTTGTTACCGGCACCCCCAAGGGGCCGCTCTCCCCTACAGTATGACCAGCTTACTAGTTAAGCGTAAGAAAAAGAGAGGCAGGGAGCAAGGTGTTTTGAGAAAGTTGTGCGAAGAGCGCCATGAAAAGTGGCTGTGTCCCATGCTGGTTTTAGTTTTGTTAATAAAAGTCTCCAGCAAAATACCATCCAACGTGTCACTGTGTTTTTATACACATCACCACCTCTCTGAAGTAATAAGCACCGGGCAAATCGACAACAACAAGCCACGTTAATCGCCTGTCCACTACACCCTACGGTGCAGAGTTGCAATTACCAAAAAGTGCAATTGGTAACACAGTGTACTTCCGCCAGCTCTCTGATTGGTCGGCTTCGTGACAGGTTAGTAGTGTGGGCTGAATTAAACGCGCAGAGAAAAAAACCCGACAAGCGCAGGCGTCGAGAAATTAGGGAAGAGCTGGAGGTGTGCTCAAAATCCATTATTGCTCGCATATAACGCCACAGGCAGAGTGGGTGAGAGGGGCGGTCCCGTAAAGCCCCTAAATAACAGGGCGCGCAACTGAAAATGCCTTAATTTCCGGCAAAAAGGCACATTGTAAATGGGCTCGCTTCCGCTATCCAAACAGCTAAACATGAAAAGGTTCACACTCCGGATGTTTTCAGTAATCCCTTATGTGTCCGTTTTCTTTTTTATGAAACTAAAACAATGAAAAAATCCATGCAATCAGCAACAATGCTGCAAATAACAAAAATGCCATCCATATATGCAAACACAATTAGCCTGTATTCAGTAGTTCTTAATTAGAAATATCAAACACATTTCCCCTCAAACACGCAACCTAAAGACAATATAAAGAGTGTAATTCTCAATTTGACAACAAAATACTCACAGACGTTGCTCTAAAGAACACAAATGCCACTCAAGTTGTGAGAGTGGAGCTGCCATGTAACACACTGAATCCCATTTGAAGAACTTCCTATTTGCATTTTTCTTCTACTGTTTTAGAACCAATAAATAAAACGGCCACAAGATGGGGCGCTTGAGCAAGTGATAAAGATACAACCGACAATAAACACGCATTTTTTTTTTTTTTTTGCCATGCCCTCGCGTGTCACTGGTTAACCCTTCGCGTGCCAGTGCTGACACACGTGTCATAGGTTGCCGACCCCTGACTTACACAGTCTGGTGTCTAGCTGTAGCATTGACAGTCGTGAATGCTTTCTGACACATTTCTGCCTTGTAAATATATGTCTAAGTATTTTATGTTTATATACATATGAATACGCAGTATATGTGTATTTCTGTGGAGAAAAGTTTGACTTACAAAACGTCTTAAGTTGTTGTTGTGTTATAGAAGTCAGCCTATGCTAAGACTAGTAGCTCAAGCAATTTGTGCTATCCATATAAAAGTTGTGTATAACAGTGTGTTGTGCAGTTTGTTGTTCATTGAGAATTGAAGATGTGTATGTTTCTTTTATAGTTTCACAATATATTGATGAGTCTCTTCCCATAAAAGCAAGAAAAGAGCAAGCCTTGTAGTTTATGGAAGTGCATTCATTGTTAACTGGCTGTCGGGCAGTGCACAAAGGAAACGCACTGTTTTGGGCAGTACACACATTGTTCTGCATCTGTTTACATTCCATTCTTTTGCACTAGTTAGGGCCCAAATCGCCAGATGCATGATCGTTGCGGTTCCGGTCAGACTCCGGTAAAAAATAGCGCCAGAGCCAATCCGTTCCCATTATATCGTATTGTTCAACGTATACCGGCCGCGTCAATGCTCTGGTTTGACTCCGGACCATCTGCGGCGTGCCGCACCCGCCGGATGGTATAGGCTATTTTCTATTTTTGCCGGACACGCATCCGACAAAATGGGCGGAGCCGGGCCTGACGTCAACATCCCAGTTGCTTATTCACAGTTTAAACCCCAGCGGACATGGACAAAGAACGTTTCATCATGGAGGTGGAAAGTCACAAAGTAATTTACGATGCAGCAGATCGTTATAAAAAGGACAGAATTAAAAAGGAAGCTGCAAGGTGTCCTATTATGTGTGTTTTTCTGGCAATTATATCAAACACACGACGTGCTGACAACTTTGTTTTTGTGAACACACGGCGCTAACTAACTTCTTCAAACCATGGCTATCGGTAGACTGCCTCTTTCTCACTCCCACATCACATGAACAAAACGAACACCGTAGCGTGCACTTCAGGGTGCCTGGGAAAACATCCAGGCTTTCCCCTATACAGTGGGGAGAACAAGTATTTGATACACTGCCGATTTTGCTGGTTTACCCACTTGCAAGCCATGTAGAGGTCCGTAATTTGTATCATAAGTTCTCTTCAACTGTGAGGAACGGAATCTAATACAAAAATCTAAAAAATCACATTGTATAATTTTTAAATAATAAATTTGTGCTTAACTGCATGAAATAAGTATTTGATACATTACCAACTAGTAAATATTTTGGCTCTTAGTTCTTTTTTCAGAACCCCTCCTGTTCTCCACTCATTACCGGAAGTAACTGCACCTGTTTGAACTTGTTACCTGTATAAAAGATACATGTTCACATGCTCAAACAAACAAACTCAACCTCTCCACAATGGCCAAGACCAAAGAGCTGTGTAAGGACATCAGGGATAAAATAATAGACCTGCACAAGGCTGGGATGGGCTACAGGAAAATAAGCAAGCAGCTTGGTGAGAAGGTAACAACTGTTGGAGGAATTATTAGAAAATGGAAGAATTTCAAGTTGACGATCAATCTGCCTCGTTCTGGGGCTCCATGCAAGATCTCACCTCGTGGGGCATCACTGATCATGAGGAAGGTGAGGGATCAACCCAGAACTACATGACAGGACCTGGTCAATGACCTGAAGAGAGCTGGAACCACAGTCTCGAAGAAAACCATCGGAAACACATTACGCCGTCATGGATTAAAATCCGACAGCGCACGCGAGGTCCCGCTGCTGAAGCCAGTGCATGTCCAGACACGTCTGAAGTTTGCCACTGACCATCTGGATGATCCAGAGGAGCAATGGGAGAAGGTCATGTGGTAGGATGAGACCAAATTTGAAGATTTTGGTCTAAACTCGGCTCGTCGTGTTTGGAGGAAAAAGAAGGATGAGTACAATCCCAAGAACACAATCCCAACCGTGAAACATGGAGGAGGAAACATCTTTTTTTGGGGCTGCTTCTCTGCCAAGGGTACAGAACGACTGCCCCGTATTGAAGGGAAGATGGATGGGGCTATGTATCGCCAGATCTTGGCTGACAACCTCCTTCCTTCAGTGAGAGCCCTGAAGATGGGTCGTGGCTGGGTCTTCCAGCATGACAACGACCCAAAGCACACAGCCAAGGCAACTAAAGAGTGGCTCCGTAAGAAGCATCTGAAGGTCCTGGAGTGGCCTAGCCAGTCACCAGATCTGAACCCGAAAGAAAATCTATGGAAGGAGCTGAAAGTCCGTGTTGTCCGCCAGCAGCCCCGAAACCTGAAGGCTCTGGAGATCTGCATGGAGGAGTGGGCCAAAATCCCTGCTGCAGTGTGTGCAAACCTTGTCAAGGACTACAGGAAACAATTGGTATCTGTAATAGCAAACAAAGTTTTTTTGTACCAAATATTAAGATTTTTGTGATGTATCAAATACTTATTTCATGCAATTAAATGCAAATTTATTATTTAAAAATCATACGAGATTTTCTGTTTTTTTGTATTAGATTCCGTCCCTCACAGTTGAAGAGAACTTATGATACAAATTACAGACCTCTACATGCTTTGCAAGTGGGAAAACCAGCAAAATCGGCAATGTATCAAATACTTGTTCTCCCCACTGTATATTAAATATTGTGGCGCACCGCCACACGAAAATAAAAGCTGCCACGCCGTGCAATTTTTTTTAAGGCCAGTTCAAACTAGCGTCAGCCTAATGTGAAAGGTTCAGGCAACCTATTCATTGTGTATTGTAACGTCCGTAACTAAACGAGGGCCCCTAAGAGACAATCGTACGGGGAGCGAGAAAGCGATAGCGGTCGCATGTCGCGGAAGCCCACTGTTATTTTGTTATCCTTTTTCTTTATTATTGTTGCCACAATAAAGTGGCTAAGACAATACAGACTCCCCCACCCCCCATCCGGGGCATTACTGTATTTTGGATAAGACATTTCGGCGAAAGTGAGCGGTGGACGTACCTCTTGGACGGAAAGGCAAGTTTCAATGAGTTTTGCGCCGAGCGGCGGGTCAGAGCGCCGCCGCGCTAATGTGTCAACAACTCATTAAATAGCAGAGGGGCAGGGCTGTTACAGTCATCGGATATACGCAATCACGGCTGACGAAACCTTGATAAATGCGCTTTTTTCCCCAAGTGTTGCGAGCTCTGGGACAAAAACTTATCTTATACCTCTCCTTGCTAAGCGAAATGGTACCTCGATGTGTGTTTGTGTGGAAATGTAGTTCACGAACAACAACAAAAAGACTATTCACCTTCTCACCGAAACCAATAAAACTTTTTTACACGGCAATTAGAATTTCCCCCCACACCTTGAAATGGGTCCATTACAAGGGCGTAGGTTTGGTCTCAATATTGGATTAATGGGTCAGATTATTCCATTTTCTTTAGGTAAATTTTACCATCTGTTCTTATTAAGCCCATATATCTAAAGGTTGGTCATCTTTCTTTTAGCTCTATATGTAAGTAAAACGGCGCCATTATAGACTGAACGCGACAATGCGTGAGTGGGTCGTGCAGCGCATGCGTTCATTGCGTTAAATAATTTTACGTGATTAATTTTTAAAAAATTAATTACCGCCGATAACGCGATAAATTTGATAGCCCTACTTTAAGCCTAAACTAAAGACTCTGGATGAGTGTAAAGCATGTTGTCTGTAACGTTAAATACAAATAGAAAATCATTTAATTAAAAAATATAAATTTATTTAAAAAAGGCATGTTCGATATTTTTTTGCCGATTCCGATACTTTGAAAATGACGAGATCGGACCCGATCGATCTTTATTTTCTACGATGTTAACGTTAGTTAAAACTGTGAGAAACCTAGTGAACTCTGCTCAGCTGTAAGAAACGTAGTGAACCAAGGTTTAGCTCCTTCTCCCCAGTTTACATTTTTATTTTGCTTTAGTGGTCTTAAAGCAGCCGAAAGGAGCTTTCGTTTTTTTTTTTTTTTTAATTTGGCTGTGCTTGTGGACAAAAGAAGTCGTGTTTTTCCTGAAAGACCACTCCATTTTTATTTATTTTTGTTATTCCCTGACCAAAAAAGTTTTTTTTATATTTAATTTATTTAGACAGACAATTTTGAGTGGCATTAAGACAAATGTTTATTTTTTGCATTCCTGGATACTTAAGAGATGATTAACAAGTTTGTATTTCTTGTGTATGCTAATATAATTTGTGCTCGAACAATGCAATTCAAATTTGCTAATAAAATCAAAACATTTAGTCTGGAAGTTTTCAAAATTTCAAAGTTTCTTTAGCAGTTTTTGAAAACAAAGGTTTGAATCGTACGGTGTATCACCTGAATCAATGCATACCGTGCTGGCCAAAAGTATTGGCACCCTTGAAATTCAAATACAAATGCTATGGTAGTAAAATTTAATTATCATTTTACACAAAACTTTAAAAATGGGCCGGACAAAAGTACTGGCACCCTTTATAAAATCATGTGATGCTTCTCTAATTTGTGTAATTAACTGCAACTGTTACTTATCTGTGGCACATAGCAGGTGGTGGCAATAACTAAATCACACTTGCAGTCAGTTAAAATGGATTAAAGTTGACTCAACCTCTGTCCTGTGTCCTTGTGTGTGCCACATTGAGCATGGAGAAAAGAAAGAAGACCAAAGAACTGTCTGAGGACTTGAGAAGCAAAACTGTGAGGAAGCATGGGCAATCTCAAGTCTACAAGTCCCTCTCCAAAGACTTGAATGTTCCTGTGTCTACCGTGCGCAGTGCCATCTATAAGCGGAAAGCCCACGGCACTGTGGCTAACCTCGCTAGATTTGGACGGAAAAGAAAAATGGACGAGAGGTTTCAACGAAAGAATGTGCGGCTGGTGGATAAAGAACCTGGACTAACATCTTAACGACTTCCAGCTGTCCCACAGTCCGAGGGTACAACAGTGTCAACCCATACTATGTGTCGGCGTCTGCATGAAAAGGGACTCTATGGTAGGATGCCCAGAAGACACCACTTTTGACCCAGCGACATAAAAAAGCCAGGCTGGAGTTTGCCAAAACTTACCTAAGAAAGCCAAAAACGTTTTGGAAGAATGTTCTCTGCTCAGAGGAGACAAAAGTAGAGCTTTTTGGAAAAGGCATCAACATAGAGTTTACAGGGAAAAAATGAGGCATTCAAAGAAAAGAACAACAAAGTCAAACATGGCAGAGGTTCCCTAATGTTTTGGGGTTGCTTTGCTGCCTCTGGCACTGGACTGCATGACCGTGTGCATGGCATTATAAGGTCTGAAGACTACTAACACATTTTGCAGCATAATGTGAGAAAGCTGGGTCTCCCTCAGAGGTCATGGGTCTTCCAGCATGACAATGGCCCAAAACACACTTCAAAAAGCACTAGAAAATGGTTTGAGAGAAAGCACTGGAGACTGGTCAGCCATGAGTCCAAACCTGAATCCCATTGAACACCTGTGGAGAGATCTGAAAAAGGCAGTTTGGAGAAGGCACCCTTCAAATCTCAGAGACCTGGAGCAGTTGGCCAAAGAAGAATGGTCTAAAATTCCAGCTGAGCTTCGTAAGAAACCCATTGATGGATATCGGAAGCGGTTGTTCGCAGTTATTTTGTCTAAAGGTTGTTCTAACAAGTATTAGGCTGAGGGTGCCAACACTTTTGTCTGGCCCATTTTTGGAGTTTTGTATAAAAGGGAAATTAATTCATTTTTTCCCATTCTCTTTAGTGTTTTTTCGATTGCAAGCAAAATAAATGAAGATATTACTACCAAAGCATTTGTAATTGCAATCATTTTCTGGGAGAAATTGAGCATTATCTGACAGAATTGCAGGGTTGCCAATACTTTTGGCTGGCACTGTATGCACTGCAAAAAAACCCCTCCTTAAAACTGAGAAACATTTTTTTTAATTTCCTTGTTTTCAGTGTAACTCTACTAGAAATTCGTCAAATTATCTGCCAGTGCTTCAAGTAAATTTTACTCCGATTTCTTGACATAATAAAAATAGCTAGCTGAAAAGATTAACAGACTTATTTTAAGCAAACCGTTCGTACATTTAATCTTAAAAAAAAAAAAAAAAAATGTCAAAAATGTCCTTAATTCAAAAATAGATATTGTTCAAAACATTATTTGAAGCATATTTTTCATTTAGGTGAAAAAATGACCGACTTTTAGATGTATGGATTTAACAGTAAATGGTAATATTTACTCTAAGTAAGTGGAAGAAACTAATGCATTAATCTGTTAACTAGCCTTTAAAACCCAAAACAAGATGAAAAAAATATATTCCACTAGATACAAGAAAAGATATCAGATTAAGACGTTATTCTGTAATTTTGCTGTTTGAAAGTATGAGTGAATACGGATTTTGCATTGATCATTTAGCCTATCAATTAAGTTTTTATTGGTGAGAAATCGAGCTCTGACCGCCGTTCACCCAATCTGCTTGGTCCTATTAATGTCCCGTCCCCAGCAAAAAATGGGTACATGCAGGTTCTGCTGTTATATCGTCCCTACCGATATAGAGACCAAACCTACGCCCTTGTGATAAGACATGTTTGAGTAAACTTGGAGTAAAATTTAAGTATCTGGAGGCCGGGCTGAGTGTCCTCTATTTTGGAAATCACAATATGGTCACTAGTGTTGTCAGTAACGCGTTACTAACGCGTAACTGTAATCTGATTACTTTCTTTCAGTAACGAGCAATCTAACGCGTTCATTTTTCCAAACCAGTAATCTGATTAAAGTTAGTTTCCTCAGTGCCTGTGCGTTACTATTTTGTTGTTTCCTCATAATGTATGTAGAATGAAGAATACTGTAGTCATGTACGAAGAGCATTTGAATAGAAAATACTGCTCTTGAGTTTGGGAGTGACATCACATCTTACGTTTTGTCATCGGAAAAAAAACGGGTCACGTGTATTACCATGGTGTGTGCGCGCCGTCTGCCACAGCGGTCAACAACATAGCATGCTACCTATCAGGATGCTAACAGTAAAGGAGCCGGAGAGATACAGCAAATGGCTGCATTTGCTCACCGGAGATACAGCCATTACTTCACATATCCGTCCAGTAAAGATGACAAAAACTACTCCGTGCGTTGCAAACTGCGCTGGCTCAGAAAGACTGTCGACCACTGAAAACTCGACATCCAATTCAACAGGGAAGCACTTGGAATTACAGGACGACACGAAAAAATTCGAAACAAAGCCGACAGATAACGAGACAGCCAGCACTTCTACAGTTTGTAACCAGCCTTAATAATACGTGTAATTATGTAGATTTTATAGTTAGAGTCTGTAATCATAGGCGGAGTTTTACATTTGTGGGAGAAAAGTGGGGAAAAAGCATGTTGAAGACTTTGAAACAAAAGTCAAAAGTTTGGACACATTATATATTTTCACTACTATTGTAAATACTCACTGAAGACATCAAAACTATTAACATGTGGAATGGCAAAAAAATGTGAAATAACTGAACACAGATTTTGTATTCTACATTCTTCAAAGTATAACTTCAAACTTTTGGCCAATGCTGTGTATATTATATATATACATATATATATATACATATACTGGACTGTCTCAGAAAATTAGAATACACAATATTCTAATTTTCTGAGACAGTCCTGTATATTGTTCTATGTAAAGGACGTCAGCCAAGGTCGGCCCCCCACATTTTTACCACGCCAAATCTGGTCCCCTTTGCAAAAAGTTTGGACACCCCTGCTTTAAATGGTGGATTAATGTACAGGACTGTCTCAGAAAATTAGAATATTGTGTATTCTAATTTCCTGAGACAGTCCAGTATATATATATATATATATATATATATATATATATATATATATATATATATATATATATATATATATATATATATATATATATATATATATATATATATATATATCAGAGGTTGCGCTAGACATTTTCGTTGTCTGTCATTTTGACTGACAGGGTCATAAAAATCCGGTCATAATCTATTTTTACCAGTCACTGAAATTTTTAAAATGATAATGATGACATATTCAATAGTATTTAGTTTTCATTCATTTTTAATTTTGTAACGCTTGCTTGGCGGCGAAAAATTAGACACTGAAGTTGTATTTTTCTCCCTCTTTTTACTCTGCTTACCGCCAACAACACCAACAAAACAACTCCACTCCCTACAGAAAAAGAGGCAACCATATAGACCCCAATCACCAACGTCACACAATGATCTTAATTGTGGTTGTCAGCCCAAAATCTTCTAAATATATATTAAATGCATCTTACCAGATATAAAATGACTACTACATAGTCTGTGGTGATCGTTTGGTGCCCCGATTTCTTATCGAATTACAGCAGTCCATCTCGCTCTCCTCTTCGGTAATTCCAGCTCCAATAGCATATATTTTAAAATGCTACCGTTCACAAGTTCGTAGTTGGATCACGGCGATCTCGGCGAACCACCGTCTGTCACAATTCCTGCCTCTCTCGGCCTCTCCCGGGAGTCGAGCTGTCATCATCATTGTGGAACGCAAACTATATATGTTCGATATATGTCCATCAACGTACAAGTCAAGTTGTCTTCTCTTTTATAACAGCATTTCCCAGCTGTAAACAAACGAATAAAAACTTGTAACACTTGGATATATGCGGTGCATTCAAACACGATTAGCAACAGGCGGCTAGCAGCAGTAGCAGAAGCTAGTTGTTGTAAAAATGATTAAACTTCGTAATTACAATCATCATCGTAATATCAATAGCAAAGGCAACAAGTCGTTTCATGCGCCAGATTTTAGGTTTTAGGTTTCGTATTTTTAGAGCACATTACCTTCCATAACAGCGGGGGCATGACTGCAGGAGCTGTCAGTTTTGTCCATCTCCTTATGACGAGTACGAGCACCCATGGTTTGGAAATCGACATGGTACGAAGCATGGAGGCCTTGGCTTGGTTCTCCACCCGCCTACATCAAAATAACATTCCCGGGATCTTGCATAAAGACCTTCCAACTTCGATTCCACCGCCATTGACTTCAATGGTAAACAGGCGGAAACGGAAGGGGAAGGAAGACATAAGGAAGTAAACCGGTACCTCGAAAACTTGTCTATACACAGGCGGCAATCTAGTCCACCAATTGGATCACGCGCTGGCACACCGGGTGCACCAATAAGAACCTCGCGTTGATGTGTCAATCACGGTGCCGCCGCCAGACCCCGGTTACGCTACAATATTCTGACAGAATAGCCAACGACGTCATGCATTAAGAGAGACAATAGCTAATTAATGTGCCACCCTGTGGTCTGGGGTGTGAATTGCAACCTGTCAAAATGACTGACGGACTTCAGTTTTTTCCGTCAGCGTTTTAAAAAACCGGTCAACGACGGAAAATTTCCGGTTAACGCGACCCCTGATATATATATATATATATTAGGGCTGTCAAACGAATAAAATTTTTAATCGAGTTAGTCACAGCTTAAAAATTAATTAATCGTAATCAATCGCAATTCAAACCATCTCTAAAGTGTGCCATATTTTTCTGTAAATTATTGTTGGAATGGAAAGATAAGACACAAGACGGATATATACATACAACATACTGTACATAAGTGCTGTATTTGTTTATCATAACAATAAATCCACAAATGGCATTATTAACATTCTTTCTGTTTAAGTGATCCACGGATAGTAAGACTTGTAGTTCATAAAAGATAAATGTTATAGTTACAAGTTATAGTAATTTTATATTAAAGGGGAACTCCGGATTTTTTGACATCAGGCTTAATCATCGAGTTGGGGGGCTTAATTAGTCAGTGGAGTAGATTTCAAAATATTACGTAGCGTTTGTTAGTCTTTTATTATTTTTCAGGGCTCCGGAGTGGCTATGCTAATGCAAGTCAATGTGCCCAATTAGCATGCTAATAAAAAGCGATATTCACAGATCTAACACAGTCAAATAAATTGAAAACGCAGCTCAATGTACAAAAATCCCCTGCAGCCCAAAAAAATGTCGCACCAAACTGCCGTAATTTATTCAGTTCTGCGGGACTATTGTTTCATATGCGTAATGACACTCCACTAGAGAGCAGTGCTACGGCCACTTGTCTTCACGTCAGTCTGCACGAAAGGACGTCAGCATGGTGATATGTGCTTTTTAGAACTTGTGGAAACATACAGAAGAAATGGACAAAAGAAAGTGTCCACCGCTTCCCTGTGAAGAACGAGGAACTATATAAACTTTGGTTACTCTCTGCTGGATATGACATTCACACACCGGTGGAAAAAGGACTAAAATGGCGAATTTGCAGCAAGCATTTCGCAACAACCGACATCAGGAAAACATTTTGTGGCTATTCTCTCCTGAAATCAAATGCTGTGCCTTCGACTGCCCAAACAGCTTCAAGATCTTCTGATAAACAGGTAAAAAAAAAAAAAAATCATGTATGGAAATATATCGCATATACACTTCTACTAGGTGTTAGTGTACATGCATGCCAAAAGCGAGCTACTTGTAACAAACACCGGGCATATTTATGGTTCGTGTTTTTAAATAGGAAACAACGATCAACTTTCATATAACCATCCCAAATGCAGTAAATTATTCCAATTTGGGTTGGGTTCGGTTTACAAATGGTTCGTAATTGGTTTATGTTGTGCCGTTCGTAACTTTGTAGGGTTATCTTTTGCCCTGTCATGTCCTCGCACGTCCCGAAAGGTTTTCTAAATTCATGTAGATGCTGCTGCTTTTTCTGTCTGCGTTCTAATTTCTCTTTATAAAACTCAGACATACGCAAATGTGTTGAACATAACCTCAAGTATAATTTCTTGAATTACAAGTGGCCCCCTTGAACACTTGATTTAAAAACTTGAAGTTGCGTAATTTGTGGACTATAATCCGCTGTTTTTTTCCCTCATTTTAAATCCTGCTGCTTATAGTCCAGTGTTGCTTATTTGTTGGGTGAATTGAAAATGTGTCCAACTTAGAGTTCTGTAACCTATATACTTGCGCTCTATCACATGAGGATTTTGGCACATTCTTTTTGAATCATCCTATATTATAGTATAATTAGTGTATAAATATTATAATTTAAGTTACTCGAGGCCGGGTCGAGTTTCCCCTTTTTTTTGGAAATCTAAATATTGTCACCCTACCTATAGTAAGTAGTTTTCTTCGTCCCATTTCCATTCAGGCATTTATTTAAAATGTTGTCGTTTGCGTAAAAGCATAACTGTATTTGTAAATATTAATGTAAATGCCTGAAATGACATGAAAAAAAAAAAACAAAGCGAGCAGCTCTCTCTTTTGTATGATAGGCCTTACTAAGCCAAGCATTTGTTCATACTTTCTTTTGTGATAATGAAATTATAGGTAAGATCTGCTCTACCACAGTCCACGCCAGTGAAGGATACCACATCAACATCAGGCCAGCCGAAGACAATTCAACAATCATCATGAGTAAGTGATCAACTAGTAATAATTGCCACACGATATTAGGGTTGGGAACCTCTGGGTGCCTCACGATACGATACGATTAGCGATACAAGACTTATGATAAAGATGATCTCACAAACAATACAACAATTATCGATAAATCGGTCAGGAAATGCTTCTAGGATATTCAACAAAAAAATAAATAAACAGAGAAACTGATTGGACCTCTACTGGAGATCCAATTAGTTCGAAGAGGGAGGGATGGCAGTGGATAGTTATTCGCTGCAAGCCAACTTTCCACTTCAAATGGATTGGACGTACAGTGGGGAGAACAAGTATTTGATAAACCCATTTGCAGTGTATCAAATCGAGCTCATTGAGAGCCATATACAGTGGGGAGAACAAGTATTTGATAAACCCATTTGCAGTGTATCAAATACAGTGGGGAGAACAAGTATTTGATAAACCCATTTGCAGTGTATCAAATACTTGTTCTCCCCACTGTATATGGCTCTCAACGAGCTCGATTTGGGGCATTTCACATAATTTCCAGTTTATTTTCGATAACTTCCTTTTAACGGGTCACTTCCTGTTGATTTAGGCTTACTGACCACTCAAAAATGTCCCCAAACAGTTAGGAAGCAACTCCAATGCAACAGGAAATAACGCACTTGATTTCTGATTGAATTAGAAGCAATTTTCCGAACATTTATTTTATTGCAGTAGAAAATGTTATCCTCTGCCATTGACATCCCTAGTCCATTACACATACATAATATAAATGCAATTGTAGTTTTATTTTAAAACAAAAGTAAACAATGATGATCGACAGGAGCAAATTTTTGACTAAGTTGTTGCCTCATCAGGACACCAGATCGATTAAATCTTTTTGGTCTCCTGTATTTTTTGGCTGAACATGAAAATACTGCATTATTTATTTTTTTCTGATACTTGGGTTTGCCTTATTCCGTGGTGCGGTTGTGTCTATAACACTGGCGTATATCATGACATATCTCACAAGCTACTTTTTATTGTGATCTGTAGGTGACCTGGAGGTATACCACAGTGCGATGCTGAAGTACACCCAAAAGAGGCTCCACTTTGTCTATAACTCCATGAAGGCAAGGACACTGATGTCTGTTATGGACCACAATGAAAATGTCGGGCGCCAGCAACAGAGGAACGCTGATGGTAGGCTTACTCATACGTCATGGACCAAATTGAAATCTGTCAACATTTGTCCCATTACAATTGCACTCTACCTTTCTTATGTACATATCTCTATCAAATTTACTCTATTAGGCACTTTGAAATACAGCTCGGAGTTTCCAAAGCAAACAAAAAGATGGGTTGCCCGGAACTGTTACGAGCCAACAACGCAGACATTCAGAGAGAATTTGGTGGAAGCGTGTCCTGGAAAGACGGCAGGATTCATCATTAAAGTTTGCTGAGCCAGACTTCTATTTCAAGCCTCCAACTACTATTCCACCGAACATTGTAAACATCGAAAGGCCTGAAAGAAGAAAGAAAGAAACACAAAGAACAACAAAAGAAAAACAAAAAGTTATTTTACAACATGTCAGTCACTTTAAAAAATAAGTAGGCAGACATTTTCCTTTTTTTTTTTTTTTTTATAGATATTTTATAATGTAGATATTTTTGATTGAACGACAATAAAAAAAACACACATATTGTATAATTTGTGAAATGTGAAGGTTTAAAAGATAAAAAGTTTCTGGGTATGGAGGAAATGGTATGAAAAGGTATGTAGGTAAGTCGTACTTAGAAAAATTGCATAGCATCTTCAGCTTCCCTAAAACCATTGTAGTTCTCACTGACAAAAGGGTACTTCTCACGGATGCAGGAGACGACACACGATGGAAGAACACGTCGTTGGCCTCTTCCCAGATGTTCGCCTTTCAACGCCCACTCAAGAACAACCCTATATGCTACCAATCAGAGTTGCCTAAAACAAAACCATAATAGAGGGTGATTCAACAAGAATGTTTCAAAATCATCATGTTGTAGATCAACAGTATATAATAAAAAGTTACAGAACTCTAGATTATTTAGCAATATACATTTTAAATATACCCAACAAATAAGCAGCACTTGACTACAAGCAGCAGGATTCAAAATGAGGGGAAAAAGAAGCGACTTATAGTCCGCAAGTTACGTAACTTCAAGTGCTCAAAGGTGCCCTACACCAGCACTTGTAATACATGAAATGATACTTGAAGTTATGTTCAACACATTTGCCTATGTCAGCGTTTTATAATGTTTTTCATTTTTGACATATCCCGTGATGATTTAGGCACATTCTCGTAAATAATTGCCATACAGCTACTGATTTTGGTAATGACATCATGCTTTATGCTCACAATGCATTACAGTTGAGATGATATAGCTGCTTACCTGAAGTAGAATGAAGCTTAGAGTATACCATAGGTAGTTTTATTATGAGACCATTACGAATATTCATCCAGCGGCAAAATAAGGCATGCAGGAATTCACTAACTTCATTGATCGCTGTCCATTTGGGCCTGCTGGCCTTGTTTTTTTCTTTCAGTTGATCTTGTCGACGAAGAAAAAAGTTTTCTAGAACACCTTTGTTGATAAGTGATAAAAAGTCTTATGCATCGAAATGCATTTTCATCGTCACTATGCAGTGATATATTGAGTTCATGAAAACTCGTGTCGGGAAGTTGCGTCGTTGCCACAAAAAAAAAAAAAAAAAAACTGCGGTGAAAAGACCAACGTGATATACCTCCGCCCTGAGTGCCCGGCGCTTGTTCTCTGCAAAGCAACTGAATTACTAATGTTGCTCTTCATACTGCAGTTATAGACACGCAATGGTAAGTTTTAATAACTTTATCCTGAAAACATAGCCAACACTACTGATTGCATGCGTCATCGGTGATTCTCCTGCGTGCATATGTTTTTTTTATTGGTATGCTAATTGGGCACATTGACTTGCATTAGCATAGCCACTCCGGAGCCCTGAAAAATAATAAAAGACTAACAAACGCTACATAATATTTTGAAAACTACTCCACTGACTAATTAACCCCCCCCTAACTCGATGATTAAGCCTGATGTCAAAAAATCCGGAGTTCCCTTTTAAAACCCCTCTTCATATTTTCGTTTTAATAAAATTTGTACAATTTTCAATCAAAAGTAGAGTTAATAATAATAAGAATAAAAATAACAATAATAAGAATTGAGTGACCAAACTCTGAGTAATGCCAGTTCACTTTGCATTGTTGTTTAGCTGTGTGAGAATAGGGCCTCATTACTACAGACTGAAGTGCTTTTCTTTTTGTGAACATTATTTATTTTGACAGATAGCAATATTATTTTTGTTGTGCTTTCACTAAATGATTAGGGGTGTCAAACGATTAAAATTTTTTAATCGAGTTAATCACAGCTTAAAAATTAATTAATCATAATTAATCGCAATTCAAACCATCTCTAAAGTATGCCATATTTTTCAGTAAATTACTGTTGGAATGGAAAGATAAGACACAAGACGGATATATACATACAACATACTGTACATAAGTGCTGTATTTGTTTATTATAACAATAAATCCACAAATTGCATTATTAACATTCTTTCTGTTTAAGTGATCCATGGATAGTAAGACTTGTAGTTCATAAAAGATAAATGTTATAGTTACAAGTTATAGTAATTTTATATTAAAACTAGGGCTGTCAAACGATTAAAATTTTTAATCGAGTTAATTACAGCTTAAAAATTAATTAATCGTAATTAATCGCAATTAATCGCAATTCAAACCATCTATAAAATATGCCATATTTTTCTGTAAATTATTGTTGGAATGGAAAGATAAGACAAGATGGATATATACATTCAACATACGGTACATAAGGACTGTATTTTTTTATTATAACAATAAATCAACAAGATGGCATTAACATTATGAACATTCTGTTAAAGTGATCCATGGATAGAAAGACTTGTAGTTCTTAAAATATGAATATTAGTACAAGTGATAGAAATGTTATATTAAAACGCCTCTTAATGTTTTCGTTTTAATAAAATTTGTAAAAATTTCAGTCAAAAAATAAACTAGTAGCCCTATTCTGTCCTCAATGTGTGTGAGTACACGAATTGACAGATAGCGAACATAAGTTCCAAAAAGAAATCAGACGGTGTGGCAAAGTTGCATGGGCTTTACTGAAGTCATCTCTTTTTGACAGGAGCACGTTTGTTGTATTTTTGTGAAACTGAAAATAACAAGGCAATGTGTCAATAACTTGCATAAATCACAAAATAACATAAAATGTACACACACGTGTCCATTTGAGCAGTAGTACTAGCCAATTAGCTCACAAGCATCTAACAATGTAACTGCATTTCACCATATATGTGAACAAATTCAAATACACATCATCAATAACTATCTAATGCTCATGAATATAAACAAAGGAGGAATATAACTCACAAGCGATGCATGTATTAGACACAAACAGTGTGATGGGGCTATGAGAACTGCCACTGAATACTGGATGCGGACGTTAGCTGGTCTGAAGAGCACTGTCTATTAGTGTAAGTTCGCGTCGACATACAGGACTGTCTCAGGAAATTAGAATAAGAACTTTATCACAATATTCTAATTATCTGAGACAGTCCTGTATAATCACGTCAGAAAAGCGCGCCGAAACCCAAATAATCAGCTGCACTGAATCGCCAGCAGAGGGCCACATTACACCACATAACATATGCAAGTTACACCCAAGCGCCAACAGAGGGCGGAAAAACTCCATAAAACACAATTAACAAGTTGGCCTTTCACTGTACTGACATTTAAATCTGTCTGAGCGGGCCTAGTGCGTTAATTGCGTCAAATATTTTAACGTGATTAATTTAAAAAATTAATTAACGCCCGTTAACGCGATAATTTTGACAGCCCTATAAATGATACTTCTGTTTGTTGTGAAGGAGTTGCAGAAGCTTATTCCAATAAACGGCGCAGCCCAAAGAACGCCTGTGTCCACTCGCCTTTATAACAGATATATCTCTGTGCACATCTTACCCAAAATACAACAAGAGACACATAATTGCCACTAAAAGAAAGCAAACTTACCGAAATATGTGTGGAGCACAAAGCAACAGCATAAACGTCTCACAACTACTAATTCTCCGACTATTAGAAGGAATAACATTAGTATGGAACGGCGCTGTGCTGCCCCCAAGCGGCCGGTGGCATTCTCTTCACTTTTAATGTCCATAAACGGCGTCACATTGAAATCTGTTTGAGGCAATGTGAGAGGAGCTCATTCAGTGCATGCGTTAATTGCGTCAAATATTTTAACGTGATTAATTAAAAAAAAAAAAAAATTAACGCCCGTTAACGCGATAATTTTGACAGCCCTAATATATACACACACACACACACACACATCTTGACACTGTTCGAGTTCGATCAACTGTTCAAGTTGTTGTTGGTAGCGTTTGAAAGCTTAGGTTTAAAGAAATTCTACATATCCATCTTGCCTCCTCTGGTGTAGTTTTGGCTAAGCAAAGCAAAGGATAGTCTCCAAGGTGCTAGTCACATGATCTGTTCGAAAAATGAGTTTGACCCATTATAAAAACTACATTGTAGGACTTTTGTTCATTTCATTATTTTTTTTTTTTTTATTGCTTTATTACTTTTATAGACAACATTTTAACGGCTAGGTCTTTATTTCAAAGGGGAAGTTCAGAATTTTTTACATTGGGCTTAATCTTGGAGTTAGCGGGAGTTTAATTAGTCGTTGGAGTTGATTTAACCAAATTTTGTGCAGTTTGTCAGTTATCTGCGATGCTAGGGCGAGTCAATGGTGGTTGAAATCAACTCCATCGACTAATTAAACCCCCGCCAACTCAAAGATCAAGCCTTATGTGAAAAACTCAATTACACGCGATGTTATTTTTAAGTTATTTTTATGTTGAGGCAGCAAAAGGAGAAAAATTGGTAAAAAGTAACTGATAAGTTACTTTTAAAGTAACTTTGTTACTTTGATCATAAGGTAATCAGTAAAGTAACTAGATTACTTTTTTGAGGTGTAATCAGTAATCGGTAATTAAATTACTTTTTAAAGTAATCCGTGACAACACTGATTGTCACCCTAGCCAAATCGGGGTCTCAGAGCGGAACCACCCGAGTGTTTTCCCATCCCCAAATTTCCCCCTATCAATAAAAGATTATCTTTAGGATTAAAAACTACAGACATGCAATTCATTTAAACAGGGAGGCCTAGCCTTGAATGCTCATCTTTCAATTTAAATGCGAAACCATGAGGACAAAAAATGAATAGTATTTCCCGAATCGGTGAACCAACCTGCTAGTCTACGAAGAACAACTTTTACTTGCATTTTGCAAGCAGTCGAGAGTTGATGTCATCGCGTTCCTTTTGCGCCACAAAGTTCCGCCTCGAACTTTGCAACTGGCGTCCTTCTTGCACGCATATTGCACACTTGAGGAGGCTCCAACTTGATGTTCAAGCGTCGAACCACGTTGCTTTGTGTTCGCAAGCTAAGCTAAGATAAGCTAGCTAGGCTGCGAAGCGTCAACGCACACAAAGACCACTTGAAGATGGACAGACCAAATCTTTCGAATTTCTTCCAGTCAAGTAGTTCTTGACCTCCTGCGTCGCCAATTATGTGGGTTAACTCCGCACAAAAAGCAACTTGTTGCTGAGCACGTTTTTCTTCGCACGGGGAACTGAGCGTTAGTGACGGGATCTGTCGTTCACTTGAGTAAACGAATCCATTCCGGTTCGTTCAGTAAAACGATTCGTTCAAACGAATCGTTCAACGAATCGTTCGCCCCCCTCATCTCCCTCCCCACCCAAATGAATCGTTCGGTTAGTGAAGGGGAAGTGACGTTGCCGAACGAATCACCAAAGACCGCTTCGCAGTATAACTGAACGGGAAGTGACATTGCTTGGTCCCTCCCTCTCTTGCACATTGACCACTCGTCGTAGTTTCAGAAATGAGTGACAGGCGATATCATTCTGCTCTCAGAGACAGCCTCGTCTCCCTCCCGCTGCTGCAAAAGCGAGGGAGAACTTCCGCGTCGTCTGTCCTAGTTCTATGGGCTCAAAGTCATGGCTCGTGCTTGCATTTCGAATTAGGACACGGTTAAACATTTTCCTTTTGAGGGGGAAGTCGGGGTTTGGGGTCGGGGGCGCACGGACTTTCTTTAGCATGATCTTGCTCACATATACAATGCTGCTGCTAACAGCCAACGCGGCATGCCTGCTGTCACGAAAATAAAAATAAATCGAAAGTTTAATTTCTAATTATGGAACGGCCAACACATCATATTAACCTCTCGCTCTGTTGTATTTTTGTTTTTTATTATTAAGATGATCGTTTTGAATTTTTGCACTGGTATTAATAAATAAAATAATCCGGTCAGCTCCCCTGTCGTCCCCGCATCTCAGATCGTCAAATGCTGACGAGAAATAATTGTTTGCTTTATGATTTCGCCTTTCTACTCTCATTAGTCTGTTAAGAAAAATGTAGACATATTGCGACATCTCCCGTGTCCGCGCGCTTTGTTTTTGGGGCGCTTGAGTAGCACATGATGGACGGATTGACATAATTTGTCAAACCAACCGACACCCTCTGACACGAAAAAAAAAAAAAAAAAAAAACACTCGGAAAAATTTGACATGTATATACAGTTTCATTGCAAATCAGTATTATGGTGATCATACTAAATATTATTTTTTTTCTGTGCACATATGAGGTACATATCGCTGCCATGAAGCCTCCATATAGTGACAGTTCTCTGCCCGCTTCACTGCCGTCACGCGACCGCAGCTCAGGTTTTGCTTGCCTCGCAGCTACGCGTGTTTTAAATTACTGTAAATTTGATAGTATATCGTCATAGGCACAGTCCCGAGTCTGTTGAGAAAAGTAGAACACTAAACCATGCTCGCTAGATTTGTGTGGTGTTTTTGTCTTTTTGAGCAGCATTTGATAGGCTCCACGTTAACAAATATGTGACAAAGTCGTTTCCTTTCATTTTATGACTCGTTCACCGCATAGTCATTACTGGAAAGTCAAGTTAGCAGCAAGCTAGGTCAGGAACCGGAGGACCGAATCACTGAACGGGAAGTGACAAAACTCAGTCTTTCCCCCCTGCCTGCACGCTGGCTGCTTATTGGCCACACGTGGAAATGAGTGACATACGCCATGATTCTGTTTCTGCTCCCTCCCCTGCCCGCGATGAGGCTGGCGTCTGATTGGTCGTGTGCGATGTCAGAAGAGGCTGCCGCTTGCTCAACGCCCTCCCACGCAGCGAACAAGCGCCACCAACTTCATAGAACGAATCAGTGCAGATGGTGATTAGTTCGGTCTCGTTCACCCAAACAATTCGTTCAAAAAGAACGAATCGTTCGCGACCGATACAACACTACTGAGCGTGTGGCGAGTCGGCGACCAGATGGCGGCGCGCATGTGCAGACAGATGCGACGTGGCTCGCTCTGTGAGCAGCTCCGCTACAGTGCATGCGCCACTCACATCGTCGGTACTTACATTGGGTTGCGACACGCCTACACATCGGCACAAAACAAAAATGATCAATATTTGTTTTAATTTTGAAAGTCATTAGCTGCCATTGACGGAGCAGAGTGGTGAAATTTCCTTTGAAACATATTGTTCACTTTTCAAGTTTTACTCTTGGCCGTTTAAAAAGAAGCTTCACCAATTATTAATTATGCATTACTGCAAATTTATCGTAGCAATTATTTTGGTGCTCTGATGTGATTATAACTAGACGTTAAGTGCATGTGACAAGAAAAAAGCATGTTTATTTCATAATACACGTGTATTTTATGCTCCTGAATGATATGGACCTCTTGGATGTGTGTGGAAGCGATCGCTATATTTATTTAGTTTTTTAAATCCCGCGCCATGAAAATGAGTGACTTCCGGCAACAGTCTCGAGTTGAGAAAGAGGGCGTTCTGACGTGTACGGTAGAAGGAGTCCTCCTCACTATACAGCTGTACTGTTGTATGAGAAGAACTAAGGATTCAGCTGATTTTGCGGATTAATACGTTTATTTTTCGAATCACGCCAGCCAAACGGCTGCAGAAAAATCTTGCTGTATGAGGGAGGGGCGTGTGCGTCTTTTTGGAGTTTCAAAAGGTTCCCATTCACCGTGGATATTGGCCAAAACATGCCATACTACTGTGGGATCATCGGACATACGAGGAAGTGAGTAAACATCGTGTTTTGTATTATGTCAAATACTGGGATCATTTTAATATGTAAGTGGCTTGCATTTTGTGGCTGACATGCATGCGGGGTGGCTATTTTTCGTCCCAACACCGTCAGCTTGTGGCACATCCACCCGCCGGGAGAGCACTATATTTGGCTAATTGTGCTCATGTGCCCGGTGTTCTGTCAAATTTTCCGACCGATCAGAAATTGCAACTTTGAGTTAAAAATAGCCGCGAATACAGCGATTACAAAGTAAACACTACAAACTTTCTTTAAATAAAGGACTACTTACATTTGATCATTGATAGGCATGTAAAAAGCTCTCCTCATGCACATTAGCTGCACATTAGCTGCACAACAACTGCAGCCGCCCTCCTCCGAGGAACGAGCTGCAAATTGCTCTCCGCAGGGTGGTTTGCCGATAGGCGAAGACAATCGACAACCCAGCCATCATGTCAAATAACCCGGGCTAGTTGTTTGTGATTTTCCGCTTCGAAGACTTTGAAACATCACTCGGTTCGGGTTAGCGTGTCGGCTAGCTGTCACGCCTCTTGGTTTGTTTACATTCTCCGAAGCTGGGGAAGGGAAATGACGTAAGCCCGATTTAGGTGTCATAAAATATCGTTCAGAAGGTGTGAAAGTAAAGGTGAAGTCGACAGTTTAGATCATTATGGAGTAATTTTGCCATGTCGTCCTGAATAAGTGCATTTTTATTATTTCATATTCCATTTAGCACAAGACTGTTATTTGTCATGACCATGCTATTTATTTAGCAATTGGGGAAAATACTTGGATAAAAAGAATATCCTGTAAAAATATTGAAGTAGAGAGACAGAAACAATGACATTTTGCAGCCCTCTTCGTCGCGTTTTCCTCGTTGTGAATAATTCACCCTCGACGGGCTGACTGGTCATTCGCAAGCCATTTATTTAGCTATTGGGGAAAAATACTTGGATAAAAAGAATATCCTGTAAAAATATTGGAGTAGAGAGACTGAAACAATGACATTTTGCGGCTCTCATCGTCGCGTTTTCCTCGTTCTGAAAAATTCCCCCTCAATGGGCTGACTGGTCATTCGCAAGCCATTTATTTAGCTATTGGGGAAAAATACTTGGATAAAAAGAATATCCTGTAAAAATATTGGAGTAGAGAGACTGAAACAATGACATTTTGCGGCTCTCATCGTCGCGTTTTCCTCGTTCTGAAAAATTCCCCCTCAATGGGCTGAATAGTAAAACCGATGAGCCCAGTCTCCCGCTAACGTCATCCACCTGTTGGGGACGCTAGAGCTCTATAATGGTAGGTGTGGCTAACCGGCAGATTAAATGACTCATTTCTCGTCATCTGCGCTTTGCTAAATTGTTGTATAAAGTCGAATCGTCTCAAAATATGATTCTAATTCACATAATAATGCTATTTAAGACTTTTTTTCTCCTGTCGTATGCTCTTTAATGTCCTACTCCTATGATTAAGTGTTTCATCAAAATGATGGCGCCCCCTTGGGGGGGTCGGTGTAAGGTATATTTTTTCGACATGTTAGGATGAACATTCAATGCAAAAAAATTGAATGAATGGTTTTATATTTGAAAATTCAACATAAACAGCAGGTGTAATCATAGGCGTTTTTGGCCTTTATATAGTACATGCTTTAGTCAAAACAGGTTATGTACAGTAGACTATCCTCAATCGTGCTCGGCAGTATATTCTAAATGTTCACATTGTGTGCTTCTATTGTGACGTCAGAAGTGTTCCTTGGATATATGGCGCTTTCAGTTTTGAAAAAGGACAAGAAATGATGGAAATATGGACATTAACAAATGATCCATGCAGCATTTTATTGTTTATTTGAGAGGACAATAAAACTATAAAACTTGATGACAATGACATTATCTCACGTTTTACTTGGTCGATTGACTTCAAATAAAAACGAGAGTAAACCTCAACTTCCGCACTTTCAAACGAGACTGGCCAGCGGCACATGGGTGACATAATTAAAACATGGGGGGCTTCAAAGACAACATTCGCTGAAGACGCGTGGGCGCGTCCTGTGACTTATAAGTACTTAAATAACGAGCGCTTGAGTAACAAGTACTTTAATAACGAGTACTTGAGTGTTTAAGAGTACTTGAATAGTTAAATAATGATTACTCGAGTAGTAAGGACTACTCAAGTATAATGAGTACTCAAGTATAATGAGTACTCGAGTATTAAAGTAATGAGTACTCAATTACTTAAGTGACAAGTACTCAGTAACTTGAGTACTTGAGTGAGTAAACAAGTAGAGTAGTAAAGTAATAAGTACTCAAGTATTTAAGTAATGAGTACTTGAGTAAAAGTACTCGAGCACTTAACAGGCATGAAAATGGGTCAGGGCTTAAAAAGGTGAGTAGGGTGTGGAGGAAATATATTCCGGCGTTCTGCCAAAATGTCCTCGGTCAGCGAAACGTCCTACATGAGGCGAATTTAACCATTTTAATTTTTCACATAAGGGTTAATATTTGAGTTAGCAGGGGTTTAATTAGTTGAAGGAGTTGATTTCAACCACCATTGTCTCGCGCTAGCTGAGCCAGTCCGGAGCCCTGAAACTAACAAATAACTGGCAAACTGCACAGAATTTGCTCAAATCAACTGCAACGACTAATTAAACCCTGGCTAACTCAAAGACTAAGCCTAATGTAAAAAATTCTGAACTTCCCCTTTAAAATAAAGACCATTGAATATGGCCATTTAAATGTTGTCCATAAAAGTTTTAGAGCAATAAAACAAACAACAAAAATGAATGAAATGAACAAGAATCCTTCAAAGTATTTCATAATGGGTCCAAATTATTTTTCGAAAAGATCATGTGACTATAGCACCTTTGAGACAGCCGTTTGCTTTACTTAGCCAAAACTACAGCTGAGGAGGCAAGATGGATATTTAGAATTTCTTTAAACCTAAGCTTTCAAAACCTTCAACAACAACTGAGCTTGGACCGAGCATTGAGCACGAGCAGTATCAAAAAGTCCTGGCTGTCTTGTTACCTGTTGTGCTGTAATTCCAAGTGGTGCTTGAATTGGATGCTTTTAGCGGTCGACAGTCTTTTTGAGCCAGCGCAAAGTTCGCGGCGCATGGAGATATTTTTGTCATCTTTACTGGACAAAAATGTGAAGTAATGGCTTGGAAACACAGTGTGTACATACAGTGTGTACATACATGTACATGTAGCATATCTCCTGCCTATTTCATTGCATCCCGGCGAGGTCGCAAGGCTATGTTATTTTGGCCGCAAACTCCCAGCGCTCACAGCTCACGCATCATGGTAATACACGTGACCCGTTTTTTTTTCCATCCCCGATTAGAAAATGTGACATGTGATGTCACTCCCATGACTACAGTATTCTTCATTCTACATACATTATGGGGCATTAACAAAATAGTAACGCACAGGCATCAAGGAAAGTGACTTTAATCAGATTACTAATTTAGAAAAATGAACACGTTAGATTGCTCTTTACTGAAAGAATGTAATCAGATTACAGTTACGCATTACTCACATAACGCGTTAATGACAACACTGCTTTTATATTACTGTTAAATACACAAGCTTGACGCTAACTTAACGGGAGCTATTTTTTCACCGGAGATTTGGCTAGCTCTGGCAGTGTTCAACGCAAGCTGCAACGAACGGCAGTAACTTTGTCATACCGCAAAATATGAAAACGATTGAAACCATTACTCACCAAATTCAATATGCTGGCAAATGCATTCATCTAAAAAAAATTGGGAGTGATACGTCTCCTCGTCCAGTGAACGTGAATTTGTGCTTCGGACAAGATCATCTGTTGCAATTAGCGATCTTTGACGCTCTCTTTTCTCCCCCTGCATTCAAACTTGTTTCTCTCTCAGCAGCTGTGATTAACCTCAATGAAGTTGCTCTCCTAGCTAAGCCTTGCCTATCATTCGTCTTTGTAAGTTTTTAGTAACTTTGTGTATTGAATTTGAAAGGAAAATGTGTGTTTTGTTTTTGGCGAACTTTTTCATGAAGCTAAACTGTTGAAGCTACTTACACGTGGAAAAATACGATTGTACAACGTTTTAAATGTATTCATATGGTATATTTCACTTAACATGATTTGAGAGCTCAATAAATTGAAGAAAAGTACGCCTTGTGTTTGGAATGTTTGTTTTTGGGTTTGCTGGAATAGGGAATGGGACGTACTATGTCATTGTTTGGATACGCCTCCATGCTGATAATATCCTTTACTTCCGGTCCGGCAGACTCAACGCGGATTGTAACATGTGGTAGTGCTAAACTAATTCCTTCGGTGTATTCGAAAGAAAATATGGGTGTGTATTGTTGTGTTACCGGGTGCAACAGCGTCTCTTCGACAAAAAAAGGGGTGAGGATAACTGGACTCATTTTTCACCGTTTTCCTGCGTGGAGGACCAATGAATGGGACCAAATATCAGAGATCACGAAGGCACGACGGATGGCTTGGGTCGCGGCGGTTCGTCGGAAAAGCATTTCTTTTGATCACAGGCGGTTTTTGCTATGGGCAATGTGGGTGACCGCCCAGGGCGCAATCTATTTGGGGGCGCACAAACACCCTCGAGAATAAAAAAAAAAAAAAAAAAAATCTGCTAGTTTTCTAGACTAATACCGGTCATTTCCACGTCAAGTTAGTAGAGTGGGCGCTAGGGCACTGTCAACTGCTGCTGAGAGTCGTGTGTGTCAGAGGAAAGGGCACGGAGAGACGAGAGGGGGATCAGCTGCTTGCAACGGCAGAGTGAGTGAGCAGGTCGAAATTCAACCACTCTCAGAGGCAAATCATGGAGGGGGAGGGCCCCGCACCCGTGCCACGTACCCTGTACAGCTTTTCACAGGCCACCTCATTATTCATGTGACTACTTAAATAAATCGTGATTTTTTTCCAAGAAAGTCCATTAATGGGTCTATCATATTCCTCGTTCAATACTCTATAAGAAAAATATAACATATATGCATCTAAAATAATCCTAAACGATTTTATTAGCAATTTTAATACTCCTTTTAGCAAGGTTACTTGGGAATGCGGTGTGCCGCTGAGTACGTTCCCATAGCAACCAGTCCTGTTATTGTCCTACGTCAAAAGCGCTGCATATTCTGAGAACGAGAATAGGCGTAAGCGTAAGGTGCGCATTTTGGGCAGAGGACGGCCACCCCACCTGTTAGGATTAATCTGTGCGTCCATGAACGAATGTAAGTATTTCCTCTTCATGCCATAAAGTTCTTATGATAAGTTAGAGCCATCATCAGCGCGACCGTTTCGTGTTTTTCCTGTTACGTCAGCTGGTTGATCCCACTCGTTCGCGCTGCTTCGAGGAGAACGTTCTTTACTTTATATTCGCATTGCACATTTGCTTTAAGAGGGAAGGTGTTAGTTTAGCATCTTAAAATGATGTTGTACATCTATATGAGTGTAAAGTGCTTAGTTTTCGCCACTTTTATGGCCAAGATGACCGTACGCAGCGCGCACTCGAACCTCCCGCCCCCACCTTCGTGTTCATTTTACTGCACAAATATGTATGTGTGTCACGTGACTCAGAGTGAGTGGGCGGCGATCTGGCCCTTTTTTAATTGGCAAAATGGAAAGTTATCCGTCTGGAAATAAAAAAGAAAGAAAAAAAAGCAGAAGAGGAGAAAAGGAAGCAAGACAGCGGTGAGTGTACTATGTAACTGTAGTTTTATGTCCTAATGTAGTCGAAGCACTGCAGACTAGTAGTAGTAAACCAATTAACTGCCTTAACTTGTTTTAACTAGCTTGTTAGCGTCTGCTAACAGTATTGCAGCATGCTAGCGTTTCTTCATACATAAATGTTACCTAGAACATTAAATCAGTGTTAAGAATCACCATACACACTGATCAGCCAGATGATGGGGTGGTTTGCCCAGGGCGCGCAAGTAGCCAGGACCGCCACTGCTTTTGATCATATTTCTGCTGGAATGAGAGTGTGTTCCCGTCATTTCTACTCTGGTAAATTGAACGATTTATCCACTGTTTTGGTTTCAATAAACGTTTTTTTTTTTTTTTTTGTTTACCGCTGTGTAAATCTGCCTCGGTAGCAATGCTCAGCTACATTTGTTGTGTTCCTTGCATATGAAATACTGACAACACATCCCGATTGGTCACCATCTCTCTTCTTGGGTTGTTCTGAGGTCAAGCGCACCACATTGGAGCATTATGAGAGGTTGGAAAGGCGAAGAGTGCACGCTGAAACCTTTTTTGCTGTGCTCTTACAAACATGAGCCCAAGTGTTGTTGTTAAAAGTCAATAAAATGTGAATACTAAAACATGACTTTAACAAGTTCTTGACAAACTGTAACTGCTTGTTGTTTACTTCAGCTCTTCATAATAAACAGGTGTAATGATTACAAAGTCAGTTGATTTAATATTATGTTATTCTATTTGGAATATGCATTGACAATGTTTGGACAGTATTGTACACAAGAACTGGGACTGGTAAATTGCAATAGATTTATTTCAAGTAATGCAACTTCTTCAATACAATATTTGAACTGACAGTTTAAAATCTTTAAATTAGTGCAAACAAGACCCACCCTCTGACGGGGGAGCAAATATTATATAATATTATAATATAAGGAATAAACAATACAAGATTACAATAAAAGTGTCTTTGTTAAAGCAGTTACAAAAAATAATAATTCACTGGCCTTGGGTAAATTGCCAGACATAATCAAAATGTACTTCTTGCATTTCCATTTTAAGTATTGCAAGTTCCCCAAGACAATATTTGAACTGACAGTTTAAAATCCTTACATTAGTGCAAAATGGCCCACACACTGACAGCGGGCAGCAAATATTATTATATAAAATAAAATAGATTATAAAAAGCAATATACTATATAAATACAAGATTACAATAAAACGTGTCTTTTTCAAAGCGGTTTAAAAAAAGAAAACATTCGGTGGCCTTAGGTAAATAAAGGTGAAGAAATATGTACATTACAGTTCTTGCATTTCTATTTTAGATATTTCAACTCCAACACAATATTTGAATTGACAGTTTAAAGTCAGTGATGACCCATGGCCTTAAAGGAGTCTCGTTGAGGCACTGAGAGTGCAAAACCTGTTAGGGCAGAGAGAAAAAAATAACACAATCGAGTCTTTAGCTCATTGTTTTGAAATCAATGTGAAAGTAAATAAAAGCACTCGAGTAAACATGCATTTAGTCATTTACTGTAGCTGTAGTTTCAACATGGATACAGTCAAGTGAGCTATAAGATGATAAATGCTGGATCAACAGTTGATAATGTAAAAAGCAATGGATTAACAACAAGAGTGTAGCTTTGGTCTTAACATTGGTAGGGATGATATAACATGCATGTACACTTTTTGCTGGAGATGGGACATTAATAAAACCATTAATAAGACCAAACAGATTATTGAAAAGGGGTCAGGGCTACATTTCTCATGAATATGAGCCTCATTAATAAGCTAATTTTAATTCCAATATTTAAACACAAATTACATTAACCTGCACAATAAATACAGACTTGTTACTAGTACAGCGTGTTGTGCTTTAGGTTTTACTTTCATGCACCAGGGAACAATGAGTTAAATGATGGCGATATGTTAACAACATTTCGTGCACTGTGGTACAGAAATGTAAACAAGGCAAGACAGACATTGTGAGAACCGCACAGCACGTAGCCTACCTGTGAGCAGACGAGCGTGTTGTCGTCTGTTGCTTTGAAAATCTGTAGGTCCTAAACCCATCCATTAGTGAACTGGACATGAGCCTCAAAGGATTTGCAATTTTTCAACTGAACCAATGTGTAGGCACTCACACTGCAGACAAGGTATGCGATGATGTCGTTTGTTGTCAACGAGGGCAAGTCGTCCAAATTGTTGCTCCATGCCTTCTTTGGCAGCAAGTACGGGTCTACATCGTTAATAAAAGTTATTTTTTAAAAGTACCGGGTTTGAGCCTCGACTGACAGCGTTTCCCTGTAAATGCCACGACGACTTTGCTTTTTTAACATGATTCCAGCATAAAAACTATCCCAAGGCAAAGTAAACAGCAAGACTGGTTATAATCCGCGTTGAGTCTGCCGGACCGGAAGTAAAGGATATTATCAGCATGGAGGCGTATCCAAACAATGACGTAGTACATCCCATTCCCTATTATGGCATGTTTTTCTCCTCGTTAACATTAATAATAAAAATGGTGAAGGCGCGTGTGGCGGTTGGTTGCAGTAACAGAAAAGATAGACGGAGAGACTTGAAATTCTACCGTATTCCGAGAGACCCGGAGAGGAGAGCGAGATGGACTGCTGCAATTCAACGAGAAAACTGGGCACCAAACGATCACCACAGATTATGTAGTAGTCATTTTATATCTGGTAAGATGCATTTAATATATATTTAGAGGGTTTTGGGCTGACAACCACAATTATAATCATTGCGAGGCTAATCGCCGACAACATACAGTTTCAAATTCAAGATGCTTATTTCTTCCACCATCATTACATTTTGAATAATATTTAGCTGGTACCAAGTGATAGAAACTGGCCTCGTCTACGGATCATCAGTTAAACAGGTGTGTTCAAACCTTTTGCAAAGGGGGCCAGATTTGGTGTGGTAAAAATGCGGGGGGCTACCTTGGCTGATTTACATAGAACAATATATTTAAACAAATTTTAGCAAGCCCTTCTGTGTGTCACATTTGCTTTATTATTTTTTTAAATTCATAATTCCAACAGTCTCGTCTTTGTGGCGTTCTTTCGACACTCGGGCTCTTGCGAAATACTGCTGCTGTGAAATTAAATTAGCTTCAAGTTGCTATAATTTCTCGCTGCGTATCTTCCCTGTAATGTTGTCGTACCTGTCAGCGTGTCTTGTTCGGTAATATCATTATCGCGTCACATCGAACTCTTTGAAAACAGCGACTGTCTCTTTGCAAATGAGGCAGACACAGTTGTTGCATGTTTTATTGAAGAAATAGTCCAATATCCACCTATCCTTGAAGCGTCGGCCATCGCAGTCAACTTTTTTTTATTGATTGTCGCCATTTTAGAAAATGAAGCAAAGGGTCACACGGGGTAATGTTGCTTAGAGTGCTGCTCTTAAAGTTTTTCAAACTTTCGTGAGAATAGGCTAATTTTATGTGGACAAGATAGTTGTAGATATCAGGGTAGCAGATGTCAGGCAGAGAGGGCAAAGACAGCGGGTCGAAAAATATCGATTTAGGCATCAAAAATGGATCTGGCGAATTGATCGACCGAAGCTTTTCCACATAACGCCTTTTATGCAACGCATCCAATGAGTTTACAGTGTCTGAAAGCACCGAGGCTTCCATGAATTGCACTATGAATTGCACGATAAATTGAAACCATTGAGAATACGGATAAACAATGACGGACAATAAGGCGGCCGGATACAGCGACACGTCATTCTGTGGATTTGGTATGTAGGGTCTATATGTAAATTGATTGGCTCATTGAATCCCTATAGAATCATTTCTTTTGCTTTGCTAAAAGAATTGGGGAATCAATAAATAAATTATTATGAAGTTATAAATCGATTTAAAAAATATAAATCATTTAATTGATAAAAGGGGAATATACATGTGTACATATTAATATGTTTGTGTTTTGACTTCCATTATTTGTTCAATTATTTTCTTTAGGGCAGTTGACAGTTATTTTACCTAAATATTGGAGTGTATGGAGCGGCTAATTTCTCCCATTGATTTTTTTTCACATTTCAAAATGCATGGTATGAAAAATATAATAATTACCAAGAATCCTCGAACGAATCACTCCTGAGACAGTCCTTCTTGTTAGTATACGGTCCATCTTTCATACTTTATTAATGTAAATCCGACATTGTGCTCAAAAGCATGTGTAAGAGTTTCACTCCCACTGACTTTTAATAAATGAAGTTGAGTCGCACAGAATGAAGGAGCTTTCAAGTCAAGTTTTTTTATGTCTATGGACAAACGTTGTTCTTTCTACCGTAAGACATCAATCATTGCTGTTAAAGGCTCTAATGAGGTGCAGCAGGCTTATCTTAAAATACAGCTATCCTTAAATGAGGCGTTTCCAGTGGAGTTTGTTCGAAGTGATTCGCTGTCTTCCCGGTCAACCAAGATCACAACTATTTTTCGACCAAAACCACTGCTCATCCATAATTGGATGACTTTTTAAATCATATTTCCTGGTACCTCATTTATCAACTTTTTGTCAAAATTAGTTCATCACCTATAAAACAATGTTAACCCAACCATTGCCTGACATACTATAAAACAGCGTTGTTTCAACATCACTGTCATGTGTTATTGATTCAACATTGGTTATTGACGAAAATTTCGATGTCAACCATACTGATACTGATTTTGATGGAAAATCAACTTTTATTAAGTGTCGGTCTGCTATCTGGGTGTAATGTCAAGCACTTTGAATTAGCTTTGTGTTGGATTGGATGACAACAAAATATCAATCAACAAAAATTTGGCAAGGAGGAATTTTCTCCAACAGAAAACAACTTTGGGAACACAAGGTAGCAAATAAGGAAATAAGATTGGCCCGTGTGTTTGTGGTCTTGCAGATCTAAGTGTCACCCAAGCCCATCGTCCTGAGCACCAGGAGTCTGCATGCATCAAGAAGGAAGGGGAGGAAGAGTCACCATACATCAAGGATGAGGAAGAGTCGGTACCCATTCAAGGTCATTCTGACTTGAATATTGCTTCAACGAAAAGGACACATTGGCTTCGTGCTCGAAGATGGCAAGATAAACTTATATTTGTCAGTCCGTTCTTCATTTAATCGGCAGTTTTCAGTGGCCACCTTTCTCAGACGTGCCATTTTGATGTTGTGCCACCGGTGTGAGCAACGCTCCTGCCGCAAATAAATTGCCACTGTTGCGCCTGAAGGATGAGCGCGTGTCAATGCACAATGATTAACAGCCAATAGGCGCATCGTTGTCATGGGATTGACAGCCCAGAATGCATCTGGTACGAGCGGGTACATACCTCTCCATCTCGCTCTCTTAGCCAGCCTAACCTTACGGCCTACTAGCTGGATAGACTGTTCATAAAACATATTATTTGTCTATTTGTGTCTTGCAGGTTTCAGCAAATATCTTGGTCTTGGGGGGCAGGAGTCTCCTGGTGTTAAAGAGGAAGTCGAGCACCCGCATATGAAAGAGAAAGAGCCAGAGCACTCTCAACAGCAACTTCCAGTCATAAGGGAGGAGGTAAAGCTGCCATATATTAAAGAGGAAGACTATATCAACAGGTTGACTGGTGAGCCCTTGAAGAGTGAAGATGGTCCGAGTGAGGTCAGCAGCGGGACGGAGCCTCCAAGCGGCAGCAGCAGCTCAACAGAAGGATTGCAAGCCTACATTTTCATCGCACCGTCAGATAGAAATGGCGCCACGTCACACTCACCTTCCAAAGATGATGGTCCTAAGAAATTTCACTGTGATGACAATCTCTGCCAATGGTCTCAGTGTGGGAAAACCTTTGCTAATAACTATACTTATATTATGCATATAAGGAGCCACACAGGTGAAAAACCTTTCTCCTGCTCCTTTTGTGGTAAAAAATTCTCTGACAAAGGCAACTTGAAAAAACACACAAGAACCCATACAGGTGAAAAACCGTTCTCCTGCTCCGTTTGTGGTAAAAAATTCTCTGACAAAGGCAACTTGAAAAAACACACAAGAACCCATGCTGGTGAAAAACCTTTTCCCTGCTCAGTTTGTGGTCATGGTTTTATTCAAAAGAAAAACTTAAACGCACACATGAGAACCCACACTGGTGAAAAACTTTTTTCCTGTTGTGTTTGTGGTCAAGCATGCAGTCAAAAGGAAGCCTTGAAAAGACACACAAGAACCCACACCGATGAAAAACCTTTCTCCTGCTCCGTTTGTGGTAAAAACTCTGAAAAAGGCAACTTGAAAAAACACACAAGAACCCATACCGGTGAAAAACCTTTTTCCTGCTCAGTTTGTGGTCATGGTTTTGTTCGAAAGCATCACTTAAACATACACATGAGAACACACACTGGAGAAAAACCATATTACTGCTCAGTTTGTGGTCAAGGGTTTGCTTGGAAGTATCAGATTAAGAGACACGTGTGTGTCTAACGTGCTTTGTCCAATCCTTGTATTATGTGGATCCACACGATAGTACTTGCTCACCTGATTTAACTGTCATGTTAAGTGGCATTTTTTATACTATACTCCCCCTCTTTCAAATGACACTTCACAGTTAATATTTGAAACAGTAGATCCCAAATTACAAAAATTCTGAATCATTAATAAATAATATAATTACATTAATATGGAAAATTATGATTGGCTTACAAATAATGTTTTTGGGGTGGGGATGATTAGACAAATTTAAAATAATTACTATTACTACCCTTGATTGACAGTGATATATTACGACAGAGTATTAGGGCAAAATAAGGGGGGGAGTAAAAGGAGTACAATATTAAAGTTGTACTGTTACTCCAAGAAAAGTATTATTACGTAGGGGTAATGTAGCTGAATAAGCAGCTACGCACTTTACATGCATGTACCTTAGCTGGTAGCTACGACGAAGCATTAGTACAAATCCTTCTGTTGATTATAATTTTATGTAGATGAGCTAAAAGATGAAGGATTTCCTAATTTTGGAAAGTGATTCTTAAACACAGCCTTTTGCAGGCTCCCGTTTGCCCCCCGCCCCCTCCCTCCCCCCCTTAGCAACAGGAGGTAACATTATGAATATTAATGAGCGGAAGTGACGTGTTGCTTGCGGTACGCCATTGAAATCCTCAGCTGGCCCCCATCATGTTTAAGTAGGCGTGTCGCAACCCAATGTGAGTCCCGACAGGATGTGAGTGGCGCATGCGCAGTAGCGGAGCTACTCACGGAGTGAGCCACATTTGTCTGCACATGCGCGCCGCTATCTGGTCGCCACACAAAGGGTCAGTTACCCTAGCGGTAAAATTAAAGTGCTCAGCAACATGCTGCTTTTTGTGCGGAGTTAACCCACTAAGTTCGCGACGCTTGAAGTTCAGAACTACTTGACTGGAACATAATCGAAAGATTTGGTCCATCCAAGTGGTCTTCGTTTGCGTTTTAGCTTCGGAGCCTAGTTATCTTAGCTAAGCTTAGCTTAGCTTAGCTTGCGAACACAGACCAACGTGGTTCGACGCTTGAACATCAAGTTGGAGCCTTCTAAAGTGTGCAAAATGCACGCAAGAACGACGCCAGCAGCAAAGTTCGAGGCGGAACTTTGTGGCGCAAAAGATCTGCGACAACATCAATGCTCGGCTTCTTGCAAAATGCAAGTAAAGGTTGTGCCTCGCACACTACCAGGTTGGTTCACCGATTCGAAAAATACTATCATTTTTTTGTCCTGATGGTATTTGAATTGAAAGATGAGCATGCAAAGCTTTTTTTTGATTGGAGTAATGTAATTTTGAGTTTGGGCCACATTTTAGGTAGGACATTTGTGTCTTAATAATTAAATCACAAAATAAATTGCTTCCATCAAAAGAAAAGATTTTCAATTAGGCTCGAGCGTTTACGTCACAGCAGCACGGGATCGTGCGAGATTTGCGACAACGCATCCATTGCGGAAGCACGTCTGCATCACGGGACATTTAAACTTAACGGCAAATACAATTCAACTACGAGTGCCAAAGATGGAAAAATGTAAGGAAAACTTGCCAGTTCGAAACAGAGACAAACTTGTTACCACGGCAAAGGACATATATGTGAGCAATTTTAAGGATGTGAACAATGTTGACCCTCACGAGCAAGCCGAACACAAATGGAATAAAGATGTCGACAAGCTTCCACCACTACGCGAAATGGACATCACGCTGTATTTAGTGTTTGGTATATGTTACTACACTCATCAGCAATTCCGAAAATACAAATCGCTACAAAGCTACGAACAGTTTTGCTGCGGATGGGTGCAGGATCTTCACTTTATGGCCATAGCAAACGGCAACACCATCTTTCTAGCAAAGGTAGGCAATGTGTGTTTACATTAGTCTGTGACCACGGATGTACAAATCTTTTGCTGCATAAAATGTAGCCTGTGTACAAATTCTTTGCCACTCTCTCACGTCAAAATATTACAGCTTTTTCATTTAGCAACGACAGGAATGATGTCTTATCAAGACAATGCACATGTATGCATGCTAGTTGTTTAGCTGTAGCAATAGCTAACAACAGGGCGACTTAGGGCGTAAAGTTACTGAAATTTGCGTAAACAAACGAAATTAACTTACCGGAGTGGACGTGCATAGAGCAAACTCAGTGTGTAACTGGAGAATCAAACGTTATGCCCTTCCTTCTGATCGAGGCCACCCATGCCATTCTTCGACGTTTGGTAAGTTCAGATATGAGCTTTCCCTCGCCTTTTCTCCATGTAGGGATCCGGAAGAAACTCAATGGTGTTCCGTCGAGCTGTACATTCTCCTTTCTATTCGATCGGTTGTTGCAATTCTTTACCGCACAATAATTTCCAACCATTTTTAAAGAGCGACCTGTGTTGAAATGCCTCAGTTTATGTTTCTCGCTTCCACAATGGCGATAGCGGCGGAAACCTCGCGAGTGCCACGTCATACGCTCGAGCCTAATAGAAAAATGACGTCAATTCAAAAACCTTTTTTCAATCATGTGAAAAATTTTGAATGCGAAAAAAATATTTGACTCAAAAATTCACATTTGAACAAGTCAATTTTTATTGAAAATATTTTCTTAGATTGAAGCAATCCTTTTTGTGTCTGGGCCATATTGTGCGTCGGATATTTAAGTCTAAATCATTGAATACCCCCACCCCCTAAATTTGCTTCAATAAAATAAATAAATAAAAAATAAATCGAGGAAAATGTTCATATGCAAAAATAAAATTGCCCTCCTTAAAAAAAATTGTATTTGAAATTATTTTTTGATTTTTGTTGAAAAGGGTTTTAGTACTCTTGATAACAACTAGCCAGCTGATTTAGGTGAGTTTGAATAACACACAATGGTTGGTAACAAGAAACTGACCTGTTTATTCAGTGACAAACACAAAAGATTATAAATAACAAACAGAAATGGCATAGTCAGTCAGTCAACCGTGCAAATAATATTGTAAACTGTCAGTGGAAAATCCCACAAATCCGCCAAGCTATTAGATGCTTTTAATGTTTCGTGCATTCGTTACAAAAATTGTATAAAAAGCCTCTCAGGTTTAAATAAACGACTATTTCAGTATCAAGTTAACATTTTAAAACAGTAAATAAACTACTCAAGTCCCCATTCTGTATCAGCAGCTTTAAACTACATTCAATTAATTTAGTTTTGTGAATCAACTGTTAAAAGTTGTTAAAATTGCTCCCGTTATTCCATGATTTCCCTTCTGTCTACTTTTGACATGTGAAAGTTTTAAAACTGTTTTGAAGATAGATTCAAGTCAAGATTTTGCCGATTTAGGAGTAGTTTAGATAAAAAGTTAATTAGGTTCGCTTGGAAGGTTTACTACAACAGCCTACAAGGGAAGTCTCCTGCTTTAAGATGGCGGCTGTTTACTAACGCACCTAGTTTTCAATGCATGTGTTGCTAACACTGTCAAGTCTGTCATTGTGCATCTAGTTCTACATACATATGATATCTATTAGATAAGCATGATGTTTACTCTTGGGACCCTATGCGGTCCGTTTCTCATTGCGTCCCAAAGACCCCGCTGTGAATTAGTTCTGCTTTACTTGACATATTTCAATAATCGGAATTTGGATGTTTGTGAATCGTTCTCGAATCTTCCACGGCAGAATCGCTCAAGGATGTAATGACGTCTGGCCAAGTTGTACCGTGGTTCTAATGCTGCGTTCCAGAAAAGTGGGATGTCGGACTTTTCCGACCTCCGACTAGGAAAATATCATTGGAACACCACTTGAACTGGGAGGTCCAAATCGCAAAGTAGGAGAAAAAATAACTACCCCGACTTCCAAGTTGTTTCAATCTGACGTCACTGGACAAAATGGCGCTCAAGAAAACAAATGATAACACAATAATGAAGTAAATCAAGTTTGAGACGCCATGTATTTTTTTTCCTCATACAGTCAATTATCTTTGTTGTGCTATGTTTTTATATTGAAGATCAGCAAAGGATGTAACTAAAAAAAGGCTGTTTACAGTGTGGGCTATAACGCAGCCGTTGTTTTTCCTCTGCTATTTGATCGCTTATAGGAAGGCAGGTTCGCTGGAGGTCAAAATGTCTTTGGATGGCCGATCAGCCATCTTTGTTGTTTACATTTGCTTGAAACGCTTTGAGGTCGGAACTGGGACCATCCGAGGGGGATAAATCTGACTTCCTACTTCTCTGGAATGCAGCATAATGTGTTGGATGGTGTGTCTTTACTCGCGAGAGATAATGGCTCGTCATCCAGAATGAATTCTTGATTCTTCTTCTTGGAATGAATTCTTGCAGTGACTCTTGTTATTCCCTGGGCTTTGGGACTGTCGAGTGCCAGTTTGTCACGCATAGCAAAAGTTTCTGCCAGTGTTAGTTGCGTAGGACCTTTCTTTTTGTCTTCGGTTTTCTTAACATACTCCTCATATTGTTTGTGGTGGTATTTCGCTAAATGCTTGCTTAGGTTGGTTGTATTAAAACTTCTTACAGCTTTACCACCACGCTTGACTTTATTGTGGCATATGTTGCACTCTGCCTCTTCGTCTTTGTCGTCCTTTAAGGTGAAATGATCCCACACAGCTGACATTTTTACCGATAAAGTCTCTCGGTAAATTGGGAGACGGTAATGTAGTGTGTTGAAGGTCTGCCGTAAAATGCGGACCGGATTTTAGGGAAACCGAAGCAAAAACTGGAATGGATTATGTATATCTGTGCGCTGGAAAACCCAGACCGGATTTTCAAAAAAACTGGATCGGAAGTCTGGATCGGAATTTTTCCGTGTCGGCCGATCCGATACCGATGCATTTTTTTGCCCATATCGGCGTCCGATCCGATCCCAATATCGGATCGGGACATCTCTAATACAGACATTAACATAACGTTTAAGTTCTTTATGACGTGTCTTTGACCCGAATCGTCGCGTCCTTGCCAGCATTTTTTTCGCCGCTGACGTCACTCGTTTTAATTTCAGAAGAGTATTTATATGGGAGAATATTTTTTCAATATTTATTTATTTATTTCAAAAATTTTTTCAATATTTACAGTAAGTAGAAGTAAGAAGTATAAGTATTGTTAAAAGAAGTCAATGTTGTGAAGGTGGGGAACGCACCACTCATTTTGCGACTGAAAGTCCGACCTGCATGAGAGTGATAGCTGTGTTTTCTACTGTTTTCTACTTTATATACAGTGGGGCAAATAAATATTTAGTCAACCACTAATTGTGCGTGTTCTCCCACTTGAAAATATTAGAGAGGTCTGTAATTGTCAACATGGTTAAACCTCAACCATGAGCGACAGAATGTGGAAAAAAACTGAAAATCACAATGTTTGATTTTTAAATAATTTATTTGCGAATCATGGTGGAAACTAAGTATTTGGTCATGACCAAAAGTTCATCTCAATACTTTGTTTTGTACCCTTTGTTGGCAATAACGGAGGCCAAACGTTTTCTGTAACTCTTCACAAGCTTTTCGCACACTGTTGCTGGTATTTTGGCCCATTCCTCAATGCAGACCTCCTCTAGAACAGTGATGTTTTGGGGCTGTCGTTGGGCAACATGGACTATCAACTCCCGCTGCAGATTTTCTATGGGGTTGAGATCTGGAGACTGGCTAGGCCACGACAGGACCTTGAAATGCTTCTTACGAAGCCACTCCTATGTTGCCCTGGCTGTGTGTTTGGGATCATTGTCATGCTGAAAGACCCAGGATCGTCTCATCTTCAATGCCCTTGCTGATGGAAGGAGATTTTCACTCAAAATCTCTCGATAAATGGCCCCATTCATTCTTTCCTTTACACAGATCAGTCGTCTTGGTCCCCTTGCAGAAAAACAGTCCCAAAGCATGATGTTTCCACCCCCATGCTTCACAGTGGGTATGGTGCAATTCAGTATTCGTTTTCCTCCAAACAAGAGAACCTGTGTTTCTACCAAAAAGTTCTATTTTGGTTTCATCTGACCATAACACATTCTCCCAGTCCTCTTCTGGATCATCCAAATGCTCTCTAGCGAACCGCAGACGGGCGTGGACGTGTACTGGTTTCAGCAGGGGGGCACGTCTGGCAGTGCAGGATTTGAGTCCCTGGCGGCGCATTGTGTTAATGATAGTAGCCTTTGTTACTGTGGTCCCAGCTCTCTGTAGGTCATTCACTAGGTCCCCCCGTGTGGTTCTGTGATTTTTGATCCCCGTTCTTGTTATAATTTTGACACCACGGGGTGAGGAGGGAGTTGAAAGTCCGTGTTGCCCAACGACAGCCCCAAAACATCACTGCTCTAGAAGATCTGCATGGAGGAATGGGCCAAAATACCAGCAACAGTGTGTGAAAAGCTTGTGATGAGTTACAGAGAAAGTTTGGCCTCCGTTATTGCCAACAAAGGGTACATAACAAAGTATTGAGATGAACTTTTGGTATAGACCAAATACTTATTTTCCACCATGATTTGCAAATAAATTCTTTAAAAATCAAACAATGTGATCTTCTGAGTTTTTCCCCCACATTCTTTCTCTCATGGTTGAGGTTTACCCATGTTGACAATTACAGGCCTCTCTAATATTTTCAAGTTGGAGAACTTGCACAATTAGTGGTTGACTTAATACTTATCTGCCCCACTGTACATGTACCTTCCCTCACAGCTACGACGAAGCATTAGTATAAATTCTTAAATTGCTTATAATTTGATGTAGATTAAGCAAAATAATGATTTCCTTTTTGTAAAACTGATTCTAAAACACAAAATGCTTTCAATATTGTTGATTTTAACGGAGGTGTCCATGTCGTACGTATAGTACTTCGCTGCTTATTCTGCTCATGAGCCCGACATAAGCCCCAATACTCTGTTGTACGGCCAACATAAAGGCAACTTTAATGAAAAAATCTCTCCTGTCGTCTTCCAAAATAATACCTGCAGTGTTTCCCCTAGGATTTTTTGGAAGCTGCGGTAGTGGGCTGCATTGGAGTTGGACTGCCTCAACATGTCGTGTCACGGCAAAATTGCGTCATATCATGACTTTTTTTTTTCACATTTAATTTCCCAAAAAGAACCATAACAAAGCTCTATTTGAAATATTTCATGAGCCAGGCTAATGTCGTAGCTCTCGGCAACAGTTCATGTACGTAAAATGCGTAGCTGATTACAGTTACATTCTCCCACGTAATAATACGACTGTTTTTTTCTCGTAGCAATACTATGACCTACATTTCATACTCCTTCTTTTTCCTTTTATTTGGCCCTAATATGTACTACATTAACACAACAATAATAGTACTTCTATTAATGGACCAATGGCGTAGGTTTGCATAGGGATGTTAGGGACATAACACTAGGAACTTTTCAGGATGCGCAAATTGTCCCCACCAAATTTTAAGCAACCTTGTTGTATTCTCTAAAGAGTTCAATTATAGAAGTCATTTAGATTGTCTTCACATATTTTGTAAGGTTAGAATTGACCCTACCATTATTAACTCAATTACTTTCCTTATGTTCAGACTTGCACTGACACCATTTTTTCCCCTCAAACGCACGTTTGATTGGCAGTTGACTAAATTCCCTTGTTTTCAATCTACTAGAAATAAGTGAAATTATCTGCCAGTGCTTTAAATAAATTTTATTCAGATTTCTTGAAATAAGATTATTTTCAGATGGCTATTTTTTTAACACACTTACTTTAAGCAAAAAAAAGTTTTTTTTTCGTCAGGAATGTTCTTAATTCAACAAGTGATATTGTTCAGAACATTATTTGAAAGCATGTTCCCCCTTGATTTTGGTGAAAAATGGCCAACCTTTAGATGCATGGGCTTAATAAAAACAAATGGTAATATTTACCTAAAGTAAATTGAATAATCTGACCCATTAATCTATTAACTAGTCTTAAACACTCAAAACAAGATGGAGAAGATTGTTCGAATAGATTTCAGAAAAATCCTCGCACTAAAACATTCTAAATTTGTAGTGTGAAAGTTGGTACGTCAATACAGATTTATTTTTGCATTGATCATTTAGCCTATCAATTAATTAGGTTCAAATTGGTGGTGAGAAATGTAGCCCTGATCCCCGTTCACTAGGCATGTGCCGGTATGAGATTTTGACGGTACGATAACCTTGAGCAAAAATACCGCGGTTTCACGGTATCACGGTATTGCAATTATAGCTCCAAAATTTTGAGATGTATGAGTTTAAAAAAAAAAAAAAAAACTTTTTTCCATTGAACAGTTTTTTTTTTCAGAACATATTTGCAAATTGGAACATGAATATAATGTGAAAATAAATGAATGTGAAAATAAATAAACTAACAAAAAATAACAAATATTTTATATAAAATTAAAATAAATAGAACCTAGACTATACCCACAGCCACAGCTCAAGTTGCTCAATATTAGAGCAAGAACAAAATAATTGCTATAAAAAAGTAAAAACACTTCAAAATAAAATTAAAAATATATACTGTATGACTTTTTTTGAGGGGGAGAAGCTGCAATTTCGCCATTTTCAGCCACTGTGTCAACTCTCTTCTACATGATGTCATGCCTTTGTGTTAAAAAGAACAAAGAATTCATAAGTTAATAAGTTAGTTAAAGATGTGTAAGTTAGTTTTATAAGTTAGTTAAAATATAAATATGTTGAGGAAGGGTTTCATCTGAAAAAGTGTGGAGTGAGACCTCCTTTCGCAATTAGCGATCTTTGACGCGATCCTTTTTTTTTTTTTTTTCTCCCTCCTTCATTTAAGCTTGTTTCTCACTCAGCGGCTGTGAGACATGAAATGTCGACGAAGCTGCTCTCCCAGCTTAGCCAAAGCTAACATTCGTCTTTGTAAGTTTTAGTTAGTTTGTATATGAATGTGAAAGGAAAATGTGTGTTTTGTTTTTGGCGACCTTTTTCATGGTGCTACTGCTATCCTGTTGAACCTACTCACATGTGGAAAAATACAATTGTATAACGTTTTAAATGTATTCATTTGTATATTTCACCACGATTTGAGAGCTAAATAAATTGAAGAAAAGTACGCCTTGTGTTTCGAGGGTGGGTTTTTGGGTTTGCTGGCTGTTGAGCAGAATAGCGTTACTGACACTCACGGCAACAAACGGGAAGGGTGAGCGCTGCCGCACCAAGCCACTTCGGCTGCATTTTGGCACATGAAAAATAGCGAATACCGTACTAAGGTATGACGGAAAATTTTAGTGGTTTTGAAACCGCGACGTTTTCACACCACGGTAAACCGTGAAACCGGTAACCGGCACATGTCTACCGTTCACCCAATCTGTTGGGTCTTATTACGGTAATGTCCGTCCCCAGCAAAAAGTGTACATGGAGGTTATGCTGTTACATCGTCCCTACCAATATTGAGACCAAACCTACGCCCTTCTAATGGATCCATTTCAGGCAGTAGGGGGAAATTCTAATTGCCGTGTAAAGAGATTTACTAGTTTTGGTGAGAAGGTGAATATTTTTTTGTTGTTGTTCCTGAACTACATTTCCACACAAACGCACATTGAGGTACCAATTAGCTCAGCAAGGAGAAGTATAAGAGTCATTTTTCAATTGTCCCCGAGCTTGCGAAACTTGGATAAAAAGAGCGCATTTGTCAAGGTTTCGTCAGCCGTGATTGCGTATATCTGTCCGCCGAAACAGCCTGATAGCATAAGTACGTCTGCCCCTCTAGTATTGAACGCGTTGTTGATATTAGCGCGGTGGCGCTCTGCCCGCCTCTCTGCACAATTTCATTCAAACTTGCCGTTCCGTCCAAGCCGTCCACTGCTTACTTTCGCCGAAAAGTCCGGTCCAAAATACTTTAAAGGGATCTTCTATTTTTAAGACAAATAATTCTTAAAAGATAAATGTTAGTGTGAGTTATAATAATTTGATATTAAAGCCCCTCTTAATGTTTTTGTTTTAATAAAGTTTGTAAAATTATTTTAAGTGATATATCGCCATTCTTGTTACGTCGCAGTGCGTAACGTCACCGGTCCCGTTGCCGAAATTCCAGCGTGTCACTCGTTAGCTTTCTCAACATCGTCAGTTCTACCCTTCCTATTTGAACCATATCTGAAAAGTGAAGAGCAGGACAGCACTGTCGGTCGTTCACAAGACGAGCTTCAGGGAAAAATGCGTGCAGCAAATACCTGATAAGACAAAAGTTGGGTAAAACTGTGTGATGCGAGAGAGTGCTGTTAGGAACTCCGGTTGGGAGCAAGAGTGTATCCTGTTGGGAACTCCGGTTTTATTAGCAGATATTCAATGTAAGGATATTGCGTTTTCAAACTTATCCCAATATACTGTAATTATGTAGATTGTTAGCATCCAGAGCTGTCGTGTGCTTTACATACAGTACAGGCCAAAGAGCACACCTTGTGTAATCCATGTCTTGTACATTGTAACGCGTGGTAGCTAGGATACGTGTATAAGAGTACCAAAAAGGGGAGAAGCTTCCACTTATGCACATTTATTCACTAAAAATATTTCCACCATGACCACTCTTCACTCGGGAGCTCAGCAGTACGCAAACACGCGTTCCCTGACGAACTCCAACATTGTTGTAAGGTCCACGTCAGAGTCACTGTCGTCACTGTAGCGTGCCATAGTGCTTTAATTATTTAGTATGATTTGGGGAAAACTCCCACGAAGAATAGTCAACAAAAAAGATAGCAATGGTAATCCAAATCCGCGTTTTTTTGTCGCAGCCGCGATCAGGCCATCGATTCCACAAAATAGACTGATCCGATAACCCGCTGTGGGACCGACGAATCAAAAGAATGGACAGATCCGAAACCAATATTGCAGACGCGGTGGGACCGTCGGATCCAGAAAATAGATGGATCCCTTACTTGATTAATGTTAACCAATCACTATACGCTATGTGCTTACTTTCTGCATATTCATGTGTTATCAATAAAAGGAGTGTACGATGGAAAAAAAGGTGGATTACCCCGTGCACGTAAAAAAACAGATACTCGAGTAATTGCTGACTTGGGTGTGAGCTTTTTCTCCTTGCTACTGTTCTCAGAATAGAATACTGGTTGTGTTTTATTTCCTGACACACAAATAAAAGCGGGCTTCCGTGACATGCGACCGCTATGTCGCTTCCCTCTACGTCACAGCTCCTCCCTTAAGGGGGCCTCGCAGAGCTACGGACATTACAATACACAATGAATAGGTTGCCGCTGAACCCTTCACACTAGGCTGCCACTAGTTTGAAACGGCCTTAAATTTTTTTTTTTTTTAAAACATCTCTTTTGAACGGCGTGGCGGCTTTTATTTTGGTGTGGCGGTGTGCCACAATAATTAATATGTATGGGAAACCCTGACCTGGGTGACGGCGCTTCAGGTATTCATTTACGGCCGATGTGCTGCTTTGGTATGCAACCTGGGTGTACGCTCCTTTGTTTTGTTGAAATATGTTAATGCTTTGGTCACTCTAGTGCACTTTTTTGGCTTTGTGCCGCTTTCCCTGCTTGAATCCCTAGCATTGTCCATTCTCAACACTCCACGCATATTTTTTTAACCCTTTATTAACAGTAGACGGGACGGTGTGCTCGTCAGCACATTTATGTCATCGATGATGTTGACTACGTCAACTAGTCGGGACAGCTCTAATGTCAAGCCCTTTGAATAATTTGAATTGGATTGGATGACAACAAAACATTAACAAACAAAAAGAGATTGGCAAGGAGGAATTTTCTCTAACAGAAAACAACTTTGGGGACACAAGTTTGCAAATGAAATAAGATTTGGCCCATGTGTTTGTGGTCTTGCAGATCTATATGTCAGCCAAGACCATCGTCCTGAGCACCAAGAGTCTGCATGCATCAAAGAGGAGGAAGAGTCTAGACCCATCCAAGGTCATTCTAAGTGCTTTCTTTTTCTTCTTCAGATGAGGCAGGAACCAAATATGGTACCTTCTCATAAGTATGAAAATGTCTTTCAGTCTAATATAGTGGCTTTGTTTACTCAGTAGCTGTGCAATGGACTCGTTAACCGACGCAAGGGTTGCACCATTGCATCGACTTGACTACAGGTAGTCCCGGGGTTACGACGTACCTGACTTACCCGATTTCGACTTTATGATACGAAAGTCTTGTCTGCCATTCTGTTTCCAGTTGTGTTTGTAAACGGTACCTAGTTCTTGCCATGCCTATTTTTGCTTAAGCTTATCATACTGTCAGAATCTCATACCGGCACATGCCTATTCCCTTTTAACATGTTTTTTTTTCTTCTTTTTTTTCGGGAGCCCCAGCAGTTACATGGATGCGTCCCATTCATGACAGAAACCAAATATAAATATGAAAAAGTTTTAAAAAATGCATAATCTAAAGATAGTCATGGGTTTAAGTCAGGGGTCGGCAACCTTTTTGACCAAGTGAGCCAAAACACCCAACATATTTTAAAAAGAGCACTGTTTCTTTCGTGAACTCATTTGAATGCATCATACAGGAGGGAGAGTGTGGTCACACTCTGCTTTTACAAGTAGTCGCAGAGTTGCAAAAGAAATAAATCTTGAGTAAACGAAAATGTTTAACATTTTTACTAAGAATGTTACAATCAATGCACACTCAACACTTAGATAACGGTGCCTCTTGGAGCGGCCGTTTAGTAAGTCGCGCTCTCTCCTGGAAGTTGCCTGGAAGTCCTTTTCTTCTGTTGTATTTTCCCTTGGCAAATCAGCTCGTTACATTGCAGCGAAGTAGTCGATTTAACCGTGAAGGAGTGGGAGTAGATGAAAATAATACTCGCTCGGGCTCTATTTTTAGTCGCAAAATGCCCCAATTGGGGTCAGTCTGGAGCCCTGGATTGAAAAAAACTTCTTTTTTTGATTGAAGTGATTTTTCTCTTGGAAATATTTATTCTTCGTTTGAAGCAACTTATTTTTGGGATTCAATCAAAAAGTTGTTTCAATCACCCAAAAACTTCAAGGGCAATCCCAAACGATTATTTTTCTCCCGATTAGTCAGCGGACTTTAAAGTGCATGTGACACGAAAAAGCGTGTTTATTTCATAATACACGTGGTATTTTATGCTCCTGAATGATATGGACCGCTTGGATGTGTGTGGAAGCGATCGCTCTATTTTAGTTTTTTGAATCCCGCGCCATGAAAATGAGTGACTTCCGGCTTCGGTCTTGCATTGAGGAGTGCGCTGTGACGTGTACGGGTGAAGGGCTCCTCTTCACTATAGACCCCAATCACCAACGTCAGACAATCACGTGATCGCTGTATTGTGCCGCCATATTGTCCGTCATCGTGTGTCCGTATTGTCGTTGATAGTAGTTTCTAAAGGTGGATTCACTTGCAAATTATGGAAGCCCCGGTGCTTTCAGACGCTGTAAACTCATTGGATGAGTTGCATAAAAGCAGTTATTTGGAAAAGCTTCGGTCGATTCAGTCGCCAGATCCATACTTGATGTCCAAACCGATGTTTCCTCCCATCCGGTCCCGTCCCGTCCCGTGCATCAGAGCTCGTCCAGAGACCACAAAATTTCTAATCATACTCCAGTTTATGTCACGATGGGGAGTCGCATACCTGTCAACCTGGACGCTTTTGCCGTACAAAGTACGGTTTTTATGCAATGTAAAATGTGTACGGCGTACAAGAAAATCTGTACGGAAAATCGCAAATTTCCCAATTATGGGTACCGTCCGGTATGCACCGATTATCAAGTAATGGTAAATCAAAAGAGTTCGCTGCGGTAGCCTCCATTCCGTATTATTTTTTCGGTGCAAACGAAGCGAGTGGCTTCATGCTCCTGTGCGCATGCGGTTACCGCCTGGGTTTTTCCCCATTGCATCATTCCGATCACGTGAACAAAACAAAAGCACAGTACAACGTCGTTTTAAACCATTTTTTGGATACAATTATCAAGTCGCAATGTCTGAACCTGAATCAAAACGCCGCAGGGTAAATTGAAGAGGTAAACATAAAAAAGAATGGGAGAAAATGTCAGGACGATATGAGGGATTGATACGAGCTTAGAAGAAAGGTGTGGAATATTCTTATTGTGTTGCTTGCAAAAAGGACGTGAAAGTGGCTGCCTCCGGTTTCTATGATTTGAAGACGCATTATGATACTAAGAAGCACGCTGACAACGTAGCCGTCTCAAAAACCTACAGATCAATGAATGTTCATTTTGCTCCTAAAAAAGAACCAGAAGATTTCTCAACAGCTGCAGAAGTGATGTTTTGCCATTTCATCGGAGAGCACAACGTACCTCCAACAGTTGCCGACCACTTCACATTGCTTGTGAAAAACGTGTTTCCATATTAGAAGGCTGCAAAGGTTTGTAGGCTTTTCTGTCCCTTTTATAAAAATTAAATTACAAGCATAACTGATTGATATTTTACCTTGGATTAATATTTAAAAAAACAAAACAAAAAAAAAATTCCATGCAAACTGACAGCTACTGGACAAGTATTCTAAAGCAGACCACATCACTGGGAGTGCAGATATTTCCTGAGGTATGGAAACTTTTCCATTTTGCTGTGCCTCCCACATATTAACGCATATAGTGAGAGGGTCAACATCAAAATCAACACAGAATACAGAAAGAGCATGTCAGAAGATACACTCGTTGCATATTTGCAAGTGAAGATGAACTATGATGGCAAATGTTGTGACTTTGCTCCATCAAAAGATATGCTAGTTTCAGCAAAGAAGGCAACGGTAACATACAACAAAGAGCGCAGTAGTAGTTAAAGCAACACTTGTTTACGTAATTTATTAAGCAAGTAATTTGTGTGTATAGAAGAATATAATGAACTTAGTGAAAATAGAAAAATGTTAATCTGGTTATAAATAATAATGTCCAACTATGTACAAACGGATTTGGAAAAAAAAAATAGGGTGTAAGTTTTTTTTTTAAATTTTGTAAAGAAAAATACGGCGGTTTGTAAGGCCATGGAGCCTTGGAGGTTGCAGGTATGGAGTCGGGTACCCAAAATCGACACCGGCCCGAATATAAACCGACATTTGGTCAGCTGAGCGTCACCGTTGTCACGATTGTAAAATGAAACTTGATCGACAACGGGCCGGTGTGTGGGGAAAATAGCTGCCCCGCGTGAAATGTCCTCCCTGACGGGAGCGCTTATTTATAACGCTTTACTGACGTGAAAACATCAAAAGTTTTCATGGACGCCTTACAGTAATGGATTTACAACTGTAAGATCAGTTTTAAATAATTAAATTACACAAAATATTAGTACTGTATTTTAGTAACAATTCGTGGACTGGGCCACATAACCATTTTTGAACAGAAATGTATTAGTCTACAGGTTTTCATGACCATATCCCAATGACAATCACACAGGTATTGCATTTATTAGTTTAAGCAGAGTAAAATAATACATATTCACGGTACAACAAAGTCGTTTCCGTGTGGGCGCTCCCGTCAGGGGGGACATTTCACGCAGGGTGGCTATTTTTCGGCACAACGCCTGTTGTTGCGCTCACCTTCTTGCTGTGCAACCGTGGCGACGAGCTTCGTAGTCTCCGTCTGATGATGTCTGCGATCGTGTTGGCATCATATTGATGTTTTCGCCGCTGTCCAATGGCTGTCGACACAAACGCATCATGGACCGAGATAAAACAAGCCGTGCTGCTTTAGATTTGCCCTTTTAACAATGGGCACACAGCAACTACTAAAATGACCGTTTATCTTCTCTGTTGCTGCAACCAACCGCAACAAATGCCTTCATCATTTTGATTAATCAATGTTAACGATCGTCAGGAAGGTTTTTGGGTTCGTTTACTAGGCGGTGATTCCTTAGACAAGCAGAAAAACACGCAGTAATAGGAGGAATGTACGTAGCGGTAATATGTAAACACGATGAGCTGATGGACAATATGGCGGCACCAGTCACGGGGGCGGAGTTGTGACGTCACGTGATAGGGGTCTATACAGCCGTACTGTTGTGTATGAGGACTAAGGATTCAGCTGATTTTTCGGATAAATACGTTTATTTTTCGCATCACGTGAAGGGGAAAGATATCGTCATCGTACACACCACATAATTGTTTGCATTAGTCTAACACATATATAGTCTAACACATACATATGGTACAGGTTCTCGTAGGCACCGTCTGTTTGCAGTACTCTAACACACGTAATATAATTAATCAGGAAATAGTATCATTTTCATATTTACGGTAGGACTACACTACTAATATAAAATAAATAACACACCATAGTTTAATGAGAAGAAATAGAAGAGATACACAATGCCGTCTTATAGCGGGATGTTGAATGATAAATTACTGTCAATCCAAATTCCTAAGTATTTGTATGAATCAGTAAGAGTAATTGGAGTGTCATTTAGGGATTTGATTCCGGGTAAGTCATTGTCAGTAATAGTGGAAGTGGAGAAAACCATGTATTTAGTTTTTTTCAGAATTTAAAACTGTGATTATGAAGAGATATTTGTAAGCCATCAAAAGCTGTCCGTAAATGAGTCAGAGCTAGAGATGGGGAAGAACCGGGCGCATATAGAATAAAATCATCAGCAAAAAAAGTGGACATTACAATATTGATTAGGAAGAAAAATTTTATTGATGTATAACGTAAAAAGGAGTGGTCCAAGGACAGACCCCTGCGGCACCCCGTTTTTAATAGTAAGTGGACTTGATTGAACACCGTCAGCAGCAACAGTTTGTATTCTGTCTGTAAGGTAGACTTAAACCAGTTGAGGGCATTAACGTCTAAACCTATGGCCTGTAGTTTATGAAGTAGAATTTTATGATCAACGGTATCGAATGCTTTTGAAAGATCAATGAAAAGAGCAGCACAGAACTGTTTATTATCAAGAAAGGAGACAATGTTATTTAGGACAGAAACTGAAGCTGTAATTGTACTGTGACCTGGGCGAAAACCAGACTGTTGCGGCTGAGGTATGTTAGATAAGTCAATAAAAGAACGTAGTTGAGAATTGATCAATAATTCAAGAATTTTGGATAAAAACGGAAGCTTGGATATTGGACGGTAATTATTGAGGTCTGAGATATCACCATTTTTATGTAGCGGGATTACAGTAGCAGTTTTCCAAGGGGATGGGATGATGCCGGAAAGAAGGGTTTGGTTAAAAATGTGAGCTAAATATGGACTAATAAAATGAGCACTTAATTGAAGAAAATATGGATCTAGATGGTGTGCACCAGCATTTTTGGAAGCCTTCCATTTCCTCAAAATTTTAAAAACATCAGAACTTTGAAATAAGGAGAACGAAAATTTGGGTTGAGAGTTGATTTGCGAATTAAGGGCTCCGTCTAAAGGAACGTTATGATAATTGCTTTGAGTTGACATGGAGGAGTTACTCTATAAGAGACCAGAGGACATGAAGTGATTGTTGAATAATTCAACCACAGATAATTTATCAGAAGTATGAGCAGCTGCTTGAGTGATATGTGGAGGGAGATGTGGCTTAGATGAATTCTTTAGAGATGAAATTGTTTTCCAGAATTTAGCAGGGTTGTCAGAAGAAGAAAGGGTGGAGAGATAATAATTTGATTTGGCTTTCCTAATCATGCTAGTGCAGATTTTCCTTTTTTGCCTAAATAATAACCAGTCTTCAGGGGTACCACTGGATCTAGCCCTGGACCACGCCTATCTCTGCTGTAAATGACAGTAGCAAGTTGTGGGGAAAACCAGGGATTGAATCTGTTTTTAATTCTTTGTTGTTTACAGGGATCATGTCTGTCAGCAATAATGTTAAAAGAATGTGAAAAATGTTCCAAGGCCAAATACATAAATTCGAAAAAGGACTACCAGATTAAAGTCTTACTATTGCTGCGAGAAAAAAAAGTCCTCCTTCCCAGTAGCTTCGCCGCCGCCGTCTTGCAGTTCCTGATGGTGTCAGGGCCCGGCCGCTGTCATCTCCAGTACTCTTTGCACAGAGCCCTTTTCTCTCAGCCAGTAAAGCCCTAATAGTCATTCAATATAGTAACAGCATTTAACACAACGTACCTTAGTCTTATTTTGTACTTATGAATATGACATACAGTCCATGTTTTTGGACCGTTATTTAATATTTAGAGGTACTTAAAGGGTTCATTCACACTTACGCAAAAATTGGGGTTACGTTGCCAGCCCCGGAACAAAACTCGTTCGTAACCCGGGGACTACCTGTATTTGCAGATTGAAAGATTTCTTTCTATGTAAACGATTTTGCTTTGTTTGAAGTAATTACATGATGTAGATTAGGAGTGTGAACCGCAGGGCACCTCACAATACGAAACGATTCGCGATACAAGGCTAACGATAACGATTATCTCACGATACAGCGATTGTCGATATATTGGTCAGAAATTTGATACATGATGTTCTACGATACAACTGTTGAAACGGGGGGGGGGGGAAGATATTTCAAAATAGAAAAAATCCAGTTTAAGTCATTTATTAAACAGTGACACCTTTTCTGTGCAACGTTGCTGTAAAATATAAATCTACTGCAAATTGTGTACCTGCACACACTAGTATAGAGGAAACAAACCACAGCCACTGATATCCTTGGAGAGATCATGATGAATGGCACCCTTAATTTCTTTAAAGTTTTCAATCTTACAAAAAAAAAAACAGTGCTGTACGTGTCAGTCAGCAGTTGAGCTTGGAGTGGGACAATGATAAAATTGGTGGGTCTTTTCTTCGTATATGACCTTTGTTGCCAAATGCATTGGTTTGAGCACTTCCACCATCTGCTTCAGCATTTGAGATGTCTGACTCAGTCAGTCACATTTTTCCTCACCTTAAAAGCGACACCATAAAACAAAAAATATGAGCTACTTAATAGCTTTTGAGTTGAAATCCTGTTTTTTTGTGTGTGTGTGTGTTGGAAGTATTGAGTAAATTAAAAAAATATGAATTGAATGTACAGAAATTAAAAATGCAATAATTACCTATTTTTAATATGTAGGGTACAATAATTGCACATTACCTTGTATATCTTGGAAGCTATTCAAACCATTTTTATAGCTTATTGTATCAAAATGGCAGTAATATTTAGTAAACTAGATGGAAAGTGGTTCTCAAATAATGTCAAATAAATCAAATTCATGTAGGCTTGTTTGATATTCATTTTCATCCAGTTTAGGGTCCTGGTTTATTTTATATCATTCAACACCAAATTAAATTACATTGCAAATCTTTCTTACCTCGAGTGCTGAAGCGAAGCAGTGAAGAAATCCGGTGCTCACTTTATCACCAGCTGTCAGTGAACCTTATTTTTGTTTGACAATTCTTGCATACAGCAAAGTCCTTGTACACCCACTTCCTTTCTTTTTGGTGTAAAATCTAAAGTGTGTCCACATGTGTGATTTGTAGCAATAGTTTTCTCAGGTTTTCCTCCACCGTTCTCACAAAGCTTTATTTTTTTCAACCCACTTGGAGGTTCCTCTCTTCTTTTCTAGATGACATGTGGGCACTTTACCTTCATTGCCGCTCATGAGCGCCCCTAGTGAGCCGCCAAGGAATTGCTCAACAAACATTGAGCAGTTTACAGCATTCATACTCCATTGGATGGCCAATATGTTTACTAAAAGTATCGATACTTGGCGGGAGCATATCGATAACCAATCAGGTTGCAGAATATCACGATATGTCGCTGTATCGAGAGATGGTCACAGTCGTACTGAAAACCCAGTCCGCGTTTTCCCTGTGACCAAGCTAGCAGTCAGTAGTACCATTTTTCCCCCTGCAGTCGGTTTCTGCGCGCGTCTTTTACCTTTGTTGGTTTGCGGTCAAAAGTTACATCCCAGCTCTAAAATAACGCTGCTACTTAGCTAGTTAGCTTGAAATGTATCGTGAAAGTCCTAGCAGAGGTAAGTGTGTACTAGAGGTGTGCAAAATTTCCGATTCTTAGATTATTCGCGATTTGGCCGTGGAAGATTCGAGAACGATTCACAAACATCCAAATTCCGATTATTGAAATATGCCGAGTAAAGCGGAAGTACAACACACGCAGCGTGCCGCGCGGTCTTCGGGACGCAATGAGCAAGAACGGAGCGAGAGTAGCTAAACATCATGCTTCTCATTACCCGGCCCCTCGGGTAATGCCAATGCTCAACTCACGGCTCTAGCTCAACTCATGCCACGGGATAAAAAAACACAACAACATACCTGACTGCTGCCGAAAAGCTACTACAAAGTACATCCACATAATGTTACGGTAGATATCATTTATATAGGACTAGATGCACCATAGATTCGGTAGCGTTAGCAGCACATCTACAAAAAGTTAGATGCGGACGTTAGTAAACGGCCGCCATCTTAAAGCAGTATACTTCCCTGCAAGGCTGTTGTAGCGAACCTTCCAAGCAAACCCAATTAACTTTTTATCTAAAATACTCCTAAATAGGTAAAATATTGACTTGAATCTATCTTTAAAATAGTTTTAAAATTTTCACATGTCGAAAGTAGACAAAAGGGGAATTATGGAATAACTGGAGCAATTTTAACAACTTTAACGGTTGATTCACAACATTAAATTAATTGAATGTAGTTTAAAGCTGCTGATACAGAATGGGGACTGGAGTTTTTTATTTACTGTTATTTTTGTATATTTGTTTACTGCTATATGTTAACTTGATACTGAAATAGTAGTTTGGTTTAGCCTGAGAGTATTTTGGAACAATTTTGGAACTAATGTACAAAACATTTAAAAAAAAAAATTTTTTTTTAAAAGGAGGGGGGTGTATCTATAATCGTTTTATAATCGAATCGGAGCCTCTGAATCGTTATCGAATCGTTAGGTGCCCAAAGATTCCCAGCTCTAGTGTGTACTCTTGTTCCCACTATCTTTGGGTAGGGGGACTTCCTTGATTATCATCAGTGGATAGTCATTATAATACACTAATAATTAGAGGTGGGAATCTTTGGGCACCTAACGATTCAATTACGATTAAGAGGCTGCGATTCGGTTATAAATCCATTATTGATAATGATTGATGATGTGATGATGCTTCGTACATTAGTTACAAAAATTGTACAAAAAGCCTTTGAGGCTTAAATAAACAACTACTTCAGTATCAAGTTAACAGTTCAAAACAGTAAATAAAATACTCAAGTCCCTGTTCTGCATTAGCAGCTTTAAACTACATTCAATTAATTGAATGAACTTGTGAATCAACCGTTAAAGTTGTTAAAATTACTCCCTTTATTCCTTAATTTCCCTTCTGTAGACTTTCGACATGTGAAAGTTCTAAAACTGTTTTAAAGGTGGATTCAAGTCAAGATTTTGCGGAGTATTTTAGATGAAAAGTTAATTAGGTTCGCTCGGAAGGTTGGGTACAACAGCCTTCCAGGTAGGGGTGGGCGATATGGCCTTAAACACGTATCACGATAAATTGAGCAGATTTACCTCGATAACGATAAATGACGATAAATTCGCCCAAGCGGACTGTTATATACAGTGGTACCTCTACATACGATCACTTCAACACACGATCTTTTCGACATCCGACGTAAAATTTGAGCCGCCATTTGTTTCTACATCCGACGAGTTGCTCGAAATACGACGACATGACAGCACTGCAAACGAACGCACGGTGGATTTTCTTGTGTGAGAAATCAACACAGTTTTCAAAAAAAGTTGATACAGTTGGAGAAACAAGGAAAAAAGTGATGCTTACCTTTGAAATGAAGATGCAAGTTACAGAAAAATATGAGCTTGGGGTGCGCGTCCCTGAACTGGCTCAACAATACAGCTCCATGGTCCTCTTCCGACCACCGTTCGCCACTATTTATAAGTTAAGGTGACAATTATTATTGTGGTAACATTGCCAAGGAAATCGCCAGCTTCGTCTCGTTTTTATCATTTATTTAAGAACTTATCCAACACAAAACGCCCATTGTCTTAAGCAGTTGACTGCTCTCAAGAAAACGAAAGTATTATCTCTACCGCACCGACCTATCTCACTGAGACGTCACCTTCGCGGTGCGTTCAGGGACAGTAAAAAGTGTCCGCCATATTAGAATCCGATTCGTTACATTATTTACAGGAATAATTATTAATTATTATTCTTATTATTATATTATTCTGAATTATTTATTTATAACTTATTTGTTTTTCTATGTTTAATTGCCATTTGTAACAGTGCCAGCAGTATTAAGAATTTAGTGCATGTTTTTAGGCTTTGGAACGAATTAATGGAATTATAATGTATTCCTATGGGAAAATCCTGCTCGACATACGACCATTTCGACTTACAAACAAGGTCCTGGAACGAATTAAATTCGTATGTAGAGGTACCACTGTAGTTTGAAAATCTGAATCAATGCATGAAATACAGATTAACAGTTTCTTGTTGATTTATTTACCAGCATTCAATTTGATATATTTAACAATTGTACATGCAGTCTAAACATTAAGTTTATAAAAATGTATTGTAAACAATAAGAATTCAAGTATGAGCATTTATAACGGCGTGTATGGCTTGAACAATGTACATTGTCAAAAACAGTGTACATTGTCAGAATCAATATGCCTGTGCAAACATGTCATTGTAACACAAATGACTTGCAGCTTGAACAGGACACTTCAAAAAGACAATTTATTGTTAATGGCTGCTGTGACATAATTATTCAATACAAGTGTTTACTTTATGGTTTCAGGGTCCCCCCCCCCCCCCCAGTGCATTTTTTAATAAATGCACGCATACATGAACCCCCAAACAGACAGACAGACACACATTAAAGCTATATTGATCTTCTGCAAATGAAACACTTAAGATTTTATGATAGCAATAATGACAGGGAATTAAGCACATACAGAAAAATAGCTGGGGCGATTTCTCTGTCATATTATAAGTTTCACCGTTGGATTGTGCTTTAAGCTGAATGCTTTACCATCACAAAAGCTATCTGAGAAATCACACACAGACAGATACAAAATAACGCGACATAGTAATTGCTGGATGCAGTCCGTGCCCAATCCACTCATTAAGTTCAGCCGTTTCGACAAGGTTAGAGCCGCTATCCGACTCCATCACGTTCATTTGTAGCGTTAGTCACTAGCGGCCGCTAGCGTTAGCCTGTGGCCTGGCTACCAGTAGAAAGTACTGAAAGCAACATCTCCGGAAATCGTGAGAACAAGGGAAGACAGCGGGTGAAAGCCCGTCTGGATGCCACCAAGAGTCTACTAAATGTCGGGTGAGAGTTTGGCGAACCTCCCTTAAAGAGCATATCACACCAGAAAAAAAGTCTTAAATGGCATTATTATGTGAATTAGAATCATATTTTGAGACGATTCGACTATATACAACAATTTAGCAAAGCGCAGATGACGAGAAATTAGTCTTTTAATCTGCCGGTTAGCCACGCCTACTATTATAGGGCTTTAGCGTCCCCAACAGGTGGATGACGTCAGCGGTAGACTAGGCTCATCGGTTTTACTATTCAGCCCATTGAGGGGGAATTGTTCAGAACGAGGAAAACGCGACGAAGAGAGCTGCAAAATGTCATTGTTTCAGTCTCTCTACTCCCAATATTTTTACAGGATATTCTTTTTATCCAAGTATTTTTCCCCAATAGCTATATAAATGGCTTGAGAAGGACCAGTCAGCCCGTCGAGGAGGAACTATTCACAATGAGGAAAACGCGACGGAGAGAGCGGCAAAATGTCATTGTTCCTGTCTCTTTACTTCAATATTTTTACAGGATATTCTTTTTACCCAAGTACTTTCCCCAATTGCTAAATAAATGGCATGGTCATGACAAATAACAATCTTGTGCTAAATGGAATATAAAATAATAAAAATCCATTTATTCAAGACGAAATGGCAAAATTACTCCATAATGGTCAAAACAGTCGACTTCACCTTTACTGTCACACCTCCTGAACGATATTTTATGAGACCTAAATCGGACATATGTAATTTCCCTTCCCCGGCTTCGGAGAATGTAAACAGACCAGAAGGAGTGACAGCTAGCCGACATGCTAACCCGAACCGAGGGATGTTTCAAAGTCTTCGAAGTGGAAAATCACACATAACTAGCCTGGATTATTTGACATGACGACCCGGTTGTCGAGTTTCTTTGCGGATCGGCAAACCGCCCGGAGGAGAGCAATTTACAGTTCGTTCCCTGGAGGAGGGTGGCTGGAGTTGTTGTGTAGCTAATGCGCTAACAGCTAACTGCTAATGAGCATGAGGATAGCTTTTTACATGCCTATCAATGATCAAACGTAAGTAGTCCTTTATTTAAAGGAATTTTATAGTGTTTACTTTGTAATCACTGTATTCGTATTTGACATAATACAAAACAAGATGTTTACTCACTTCCTTGTAAGTCCAATGGTCCCACAGTAAATATCCACGGTGAATGGGAACCTTTTGAAACTCCAAAAAGGCGCATACGCCTCTCCCGCATACAGAATGATTTTTCTGCAGCCGTTTGGCTGGCGTGATGCAAAAAATAAAAGTATTAATCCGCAAAATCAGCTGAATCCTTCGTCCTCATACACAACAGTACACTGTATAGTGAAGAGAACGTCTTCTACCGTACACGTCACAGCGCCCTCCTCCTCAATGCAAGACCGAAGCCGGAAGTCACTCATTTTCATGGCGCGGGATTCAAAAAACTAAATAAATATAGCGATCGCTTCCACACACATCCAAGCGGTCCATATCATTCAGGGGCATAAAATACTGCGTGTATTATGAAATAAACATGCTTTTTCGTGTCACAGGCACTTTAAGCCACACTCCATCACGTTTTGCTTGTAGCGTTAGCTGCTAGCGTTAGCTTACCAGGCTTCTGTTTGATTGGCTTCCCGATGATCACGTGACTCTCTATTAAGCACATTGACTTTTCTTAAAGGGGAATGAACATAGACGAACAACACAGAGTCAAAGCGGGATGAAAAGACTATTTTCTTGTTTTATTAATTTACTGAATTTACCGACACGGTCAAAATTACATCGGTCATCGTGAAGAATTTCGGTGACGGTAAATTTTCGGTTTACCGCCCTGCTCTACTTCCAGGGAAGTCTACTACTTTAAGATGGCGGCTGATTTCGATTGCCGGCGAGTCTGTCATTTCGCATATAGCATAGCATTATGTGGACGCAGTTTGTAGCGGCTGTCGGCAGCAATCAGGTATTATTGTTTATTTATCTCGCGGCATGAGTTGCGCCAGAGCCGTGAGTTGATCATTGTCATTACCCGGGGCCAGAGCCGTGAGTTGATCATAGTCATTACCCGGGTAATGACAAGCATGCCTTTTACTCTTGGTCCGTTCCTTAATGCGTCCCGAAGGCCGCGCCGACTGTGTTTTAGTTCCGCTTTACTTGACATATTTCTATAATCGGAATTTGGATATTTGTGAATTGTTCTCGAATCTTCCGCGGGCGAATCGCGAATAATCTAAGAATCTGAAATTTCGCACACCTCTACTAATAATAATAATCACTCCACCATCTTTATTGACCTGTAGCAGTCAGAGTAGAGGAGCAAAGAGGGTGACGGGGGAGAGAGACCTCTACATAAAAGGTCAGTAGGAGAGTAATGATTAGAAAATAGAGAAAGCCAAACTGATTATTATATACCCCCCCCCCCCCACACACACACACACACACACACACCTGTACACAAACGTACAGTACAGGCCAAAAGTTTGGACACATCTTCTCATTCGTGCGTTTTCTGTATTTTCATGACTATTTACATCGTAAATTCTCACTGAAGTTACTAAAACTATGAACATGTGTGGGATTATGTACTTTGCAAAAAAGGTAAAATAATTAAGAACGTCTAATATTCTAGCATCTTCAAAGTAGCCAACCTTTGGTCTGATGAGTTTTTTGCACACTCTTCCATTCTATTGATGAGGTTCAAGAAGGAGTCACCTAAAATGTTTTTTGACTTCACAGGTATGTCTTTTCAGGGTTAATTGGTGGAGTTTATTGCAGTGGGTTTGGGACCTTCGGTTGTGTCCAAACTTTTGGCCTTAACTGTATGTATGTTATGAATCATTTTTGGATGTATGTTTGTGTGCGTGCGTGCGTGCGCGTGTGTGTGTGTGTGTGTGTGTGTGTGTGTGTGTGTGTGTGTGTGTGTGGGTGGGTGTGTATGTGCGTGCGTGTGTGTGTGTGTGTGTGTGCGTGTGCGTGTAAGGCAAATTAGCCTGACCCGGATATTACTTAAATTCAAGTAACTAGTAGTATTTTTCAGGGTTTGAAATTACAGCCATTTTTGTTACGTATATGCCCAAAATGTAATATGTTTGATTTACAAATATTTGGGAACAAACAATTACTGTGCTGTGAGTGAAAGTCATGGCATTAGCCTCTATGATTAAATGTATGTGTATATATTAAGAGCGTGACAATATCTCGATACGGCAATATATATCGCGATATTTTGCAACCCAATCGGTTATCGATATGCTCCCGCCAAGTATCGATACTTTTATTTGACATATTGGCCATACAATGGAGTATGGATGCTGTAAACTGCTCATTGTTTGTTGAGCAATTCCTTGTCGGTTCACTAGAGGGGGGGCAAAAGAATGGCGGTGAAGGTAAAGTGCGCACAAGTCGTCTAAAGAAGAAGAGAGGATGCTCCGAGTGGGTTGAAAAAAATAAAAAAGCTTTGTGAGAACGGTGGGGGAAAAAGTGAGAAAAATATTGCTACAAATCACACGTTAGATTTTACACCAACAAGAGAGGTAGTAATGGCAGAGTTATGCTTCCGCGGCAGACCTGCGCCGTCGACGAAGAAACGTAGCCGTAGCCTCTGGGTCCTTCCGCTTCTTCTGACTTCGCGTCGCTATGATTGGTCCGCTCAGACTGTTGTGTCCGGTTCAGCGCGAAATCGCTGGCATTGTCAAACATTATTTTTCTACACGTAAAAATGGACCAAGCTGACGAGAGTATCAAGTATCCCAGTTGAAGCCTGGGAACGTGTGCTTTGGTCAGATGAGACCAAGATTGAGCTTTTTGGCAGCAAACACTCTAAGTGGGTCAGGCGTGCCATGAAAGATGCGCATGCTGAAAAGCACCTCATACCCACTGTGAAGTATGTGGGTGGGTCAGTGATGCTGTGGGGCTGTTTCACTTCCAAAGGCCCTGGGAACCTTGTTAGGGTGCATGGCATCATGAATGCTTTGAAATATCAGGACATTTTATATCAAAATCTGTTGCCCCCTGCCCGAAAGCTGAAGATGGGTCGTCACTGGGTCTTTCAGCAAGACAATGACCCTAAACATATGGCCAAATCTACACAGAAATGGTTCACCAGACACAAAATCAAGCTCCTCCCATGGCCATCTCAGTCCCCAGACCTTGTTTTGTTGGCAAAAGGGGGTTGTACAAAGTATTAACACCAGGGGTGCTAATAATTGTGACACACATTATTTGATGTCAAATAATTATTTCTTTATGAGGGATTTTTTCCCCACTGAATAAATGCACTTGTATTGAAGGTTGGATTTTTCTCTTTTTTCCATTAAGGTCCCATATTATTTGAATTAAAAAAAAAAATAGAAGCTAAAAAACACATCTTAACCAGGGGTGCCAATAATTATGGTGGGCGCACTATATACAGTACATTCCAGAATTGGTAGGTCTGAAGAAAATATAAGGAACCCACTAACCACTAAAATCTAATGAGTGCATACGTTGACAGGACAACCACTTATTTTCAACAGGGAATTTCTTCTGAAGAACATACAATACCAAATTATTGTTATTTTGGGTTACTGCCGTTAAAGTAATATAGCTAAATAATGACATTAATAGATTACCTTTCTAATAGGCTGAAATTTTCCCCAAAACAGACTCCCAGCTACCACAGCAGAGAGTTGGTGAATGGGCTCCTGTTAAAAAAGGGAACAACATTACAGCTGTACTCTGGCAAAAATTAAATGCATTGAGAAAAATAACTACATCCAGCACTTGCCTGCTGCCTTACAATGAGGATATGAATGTATGCATCAATTACCTGTATAGAATTTTTTTAAAAAATTGGCAAAAGGCTTAATACTTATTGTTCCCACTGACTTCATCCGACAGCCAGCCATTGCCTTCTAGTGTATGGAAAGACGTGTCATATAATTTATACGGTCCAAAGACAGCCTCCACCTTGCCTTGGTCCTCTGCAGCCCACAGTAATTTAACTGAAAACACAACATTGTTAAATCAAAAAAAATTATTATTTACGGCACTTGACCAGATGACCATCAGGTCAGAATTATCGACTGAATAGGCCAAACCACCATAATGCTGATAAACTGGGGTTGGCCAGACAAATGACAGAAAAGCGATAAATTCATAATCGTCTGAACATGCGAAATGAAGGGGAAAATTGCCTCCCTCCATACATCATTAACAAAGGGGAGAGCTTTGTGGTTCTGTTAATCTTGGATCTCAAAGCAAATAATACTGGATCCAAGAGCACATCCCAGTTGTCCTGATGGCCATTCACCAATTTTGTAAGAGCTCTACGAAGTAGAAGGGTACAATTAGATATACATTTTGGAACTAAACAAAAAAAACTTGCCGTTTTATGTTGCTATTTGTCCTCTCATCCAGCCCATTCGTCTAAGGATGATATGCAGCTGTAACACTCCTTTCAATGCCCAGGAGGGCACAAAGGTTATCGTTGACCTGAAAAATTGATACAACTTTGTAAATAAATCCAATTTAAAAAAAAAAAAAAAAAAAAAAAACCAAGGAAAACAACGCCAAAATCCCACTGTGAAAATATTTAATGCATTCAGATACCTCATTGACAAATTCTCTTCCTTGGTCAGAAAGGATTCTTTGGGGGCAGCCGTGTCTATAAACAATTGAGCAGATCTGTTGTGCCACTTTTGATGCTGTTTTGGTTTTTAAAGGAAAGGCCTCAACCCACTTAGACAAATAAGTCTTAAGTGGGGAAAATACACCAAAACATGGCGGTGCGCATATAGTCGCAGCGGCTTGGAGCTCCAACACTATCGTAGTTTTCTACAGTATTTTGGTGATTACATGTCTCATCTCGCATGGTTACAACACCCTTGCACTGCAATATAGTCGGACTGAACTCTTGCTGCTAAACAGTGGAGCGCATCGCCTGCCACTTGAGCACTTTATTCCCCAGGAGATCGCCAGACAACCTACCGGGACATCTGCAGCAGGAAGCCGGAGGAGGAAGCGCTGCGAGCGGCGGCAGAAGAGGGGCAAGAGGGCGGGCGTTTTGGCTAGACTCAAAGCCAGCCCGTTTAGACCACCGCTCCCTACCATCTTCCTCTCGAACGTTAGATCCATCCGGAACAAAATGGACGAGTTAAGACTGCTATTGTCCACCCATAAGGTCCTGAACAACTGTTGCTGCATGATTTTCTCCGAAACCTGGCTAGACAGTTTCATCCCCGACGCTGCTGTGGAGCTAGCGGGCCGCACCGCCTACCGAGCCGACAGGACGGCTGATTCGGGTAAGAAGACTGGCGGGGGGCTTTGCGGTTACATCAACAACTCCTGGTGCACTAACATCACTGTGGTGGATAAACTGTGTACTCCAGAGACAGAACTCCTGTTATTAAAGTGCCGCCCTTTCTACCTCCCCAGGGAGTTTACGGCTGTTTACATCTGCTGTTTACATACCACCGGACGCTAATGCTAAGCTAGCGCTAGCACAAGTATACAGTAGTATTAACAACAGCCTAGTAGCACACCCAGACAGCATTTTTATTGCAGCTGGGGACTTTAATCACGCTGATTTAAAATCAATTCTGCGTAAATTCCACCGCAATGTTAAGTGTGCTACTAGAGGAGATAAAACTTTGCATCAGTTGTATACTAATGTAGCAGATGCATACAGAACTCAGGTCTACCCCCACCTGGGTCTGTCAGACCACCTCTCTCTCCTGCTGCACCCAAGGTATACACCCCAAATCAGGAGAGCCGAGACCACTGTTAGTACAGTTAGAATCTGGCCCGAGGAAGCTATTCCTATGCTACAGGACTGTTTCCACCATACAGACTGGAACGTATTCAGAGAGCAGGGCACTGTCACTCGAGAGACTTTGGACAACTACACCTCCACTGTCCTGGAATATATATGCTTCTGTGTGGACAATGTAACATCATGGAGACAACACCGCGTGCTTCCTAACACACCACCTTGGATGACACACAGAGTTCAACAGCTCATCTGTGCTAGGAATAGCGCTTTTAGGTCTGGAGATCAGGAGGTGTACAACAGACCCAGGGCTGCCCTCAGGAAAGGGATCAAAATCGCCAAGCAGCACCACAGGAGGCACATCAAAGCCAGGTTTGCTGACTCGGCAAATCCCAGGCAGGTCTGGGAGGGCATCAGGACCATAATGGGCTATAAAAAGAAGACACCACCTCTCCTAGCCAGTCCCACCTTGGCTGAGGACCTAAATGCTTTTTATGCCCGCTTCGATAAGGAAAACAACGACCAGGTTCAACACCCCTCCCCTCCACAGGTCATGCTCCAGTCCTGACTGAGCACGAAGTGAGGTGTCCTCTGCGCCGCATTAACATCAGGAAGGCTCCCGGACCAGATGCAGTGCCAGGCCGGGTGCTCAATGAGTGTGCTGCAGAGCTTACTGACGTCTTCACCTCCATCTACAACACCTCGCTGTCAACTTCCTGGGTCCCAGCCCGCTTCAAAGCTGCCACAATTGTCCCGCTCCCCAAGCAGTCCCAGGTCACAGGCCTGAACGATTACAGGCCAGGTGCTCTCACCCCCATCCCCGCTAAATGCATGGAAAGACTGGTCATCAGCCACATCAAGGCCGCCATACCACCATCACATGATCCATACCAGTTTGCTTACAGGGAAAATCGCTCAACAGAGGACGCCATCACTACAGTGCTCCATGCACTACTGGAGCATCTGGAGCTTAAAAACACCTACGCACGCCTCCGGTTTGTGGATTACAGCTCGGCCTTCAACACCATCCGGCCATAGAGCCTACGCCCCAAACTCCAACAGCTGGGACTTAACACCACCCTGTGCAACTGGATTGTGGACTTCCTCATGAACCGCACACAGAGTGTCAGAGTGGGTAATTACACCTCCTCCACCTTTGCCATCAACACTGGGGCTCCCCAGGGTTGTGTGCTAAGCCCTCTGCTCTACACTCTGTTCACCCATGACTGCTCTGCCTCCTCCCCCTCCAACCTCATCGTCAAGTTCGCGGACGATACCACTGTTCTTGGACTTATCTCCAACAACGATGAGACGGATTACAGGAAAGAGGTGCAACATCTGGCGTCATGGTGCAGGAAGAACAACCTGGTTCTAAATATTAAAAAGACCAAAGAAACCATCGTGGACTTCCGTAAGTGCAAGCCCAAACACCATAGCCCTCTCACCATTGGCTCGGAGGTGGTGGAGAGGGTCAGCAGTTTTAGTTCCTGGGGGTGACCATGGCAGAGGACCTATCCTGGAACAATCACATTGCCTCAGTAGTTGGTAAGTCCCAACAGCGCCTCTTCTACCTGAGGAAGCTGAGGAATTACAACATCCCCAGACCGCTGCTGGTGAACTTCTACAACTGTGCCATCAGCAGCGTTCTGAATTATGCATTTCTAGCTTGTTACGCAGGCTCCACCAAAGCAGACCAGCAGGCACTCCAGCGAGTGGTAAAAACAGCAGAGAAAATCACTGGGACCCCCCTCCCAGAAATAAGTAACACATACAACACACGCTGTCTAAACAGAGTGCAGAACATCCTGCGGGATAAATACCATCCTGCCCATCGCCTGTTCCTCCTTCTACCCTCAGGTAGAAGGTACAGATCATTGAGCAGCCGTACTAAAAGATTTGCAAACAGTCTGTACCCTCAGGCGATAAGACTGCTGAATTCACAAGTACACTGAAATTGCTGTTATGGTTATGCTGTCATTAGTACGCACTTGACACTGTGGGGTGTGGGGGGGCATAAATGGTTATGTAAATCTATCAATATTTATTATTATTTATGGTGGGATTGTGGGGGCACTGGGGACACTTTACCTTTATATTGCTCTGCACCAAGCACTTTAATGGAAACTAACCCATAGTATTGTTGGAACTCCAATCTGAATTTCGTTGTTATTTTGACAATGACAAATAAACTCTGAATCTGAATCTAATCGGTGGCAGTCAGAATGTACTGAAAGCCATCCTGGGTTTTTGGGAGAGGCCCCGTCAGGTCTATCCCAACCAAACAGCTGGCACATGTGAAAGGCAAATCCAATATTTAACTTATCTCTTACAGCTATTCCTACACAATCTGAGGAGCACCATGTTTTATCTTTGAAGTTTTTAACTTAATCTGGGTAGCTGGCTCCCAACTTGATATGAAAAGAACACATAAAAACCTAATTTTCACACATGTCCAAATATTAAATATGAAGTTGGGTGAGACAGGGTGAGATCTTGCATGGAGCCCCAGATCGAGGGACATTAGCAGTGGTATTGTATGTCTTCCATTTTCTAATAATTGCTCCCACAGTTGATTTCTTTACACCAAGCGTTTTACCTATTGCAGATTGTCTTCCCAGCTTGGTGCAGGTCTATAATTTTGTCTCTGGTGTCCTTCGACAGCTCTTTGGTCTTGGCCATAGTGGAGTTTGGAGTGTGACTGACTAAGGTTGTGGACAGGTGTCTTTTATACCGATAATGAGTTAAAACAGGTGCCATTAATACAGTTAACGAGTGAAGCCTCGGTAGACCTCGTTAGAAGAAGTTAGACCTCTTTGACAGCCAGAAATCTTGCTTGTTTGTATATGACCAAATACTTATTTTCCACTCTAATTTGGAAATTCTTTAAAAATCAAACAATATAATTTTCTGTTTTTTCCCCCAACATTCTGTCTCTCATGGTTGAGGTTTACCCATGTTGACAATTACAGGCATCTCTAATCTTTCCAAGTAGGAGAACTTGCACAATTGGTGGTTGACTAAATTCTTATTTGCCCCACTGTATATATAGGATTTTCTCAAAATATAATGGCATATTTGGGTCACTAGCCATTTGGAGATATGGTTCATTTTTGTATGATTTCAAGCACGAAACTCAGTTAAAACCCAGGTTACCCAAATGTTTAATGCTTACATCATACAATGCTAACTTCCGTACGCTTTTAACCCGCTATAATGTAAAAAAAATCTATCTTGAATAATCACCGAATCTCCATTAAAACCCTGGCGACCCACGTGTTTACTGCTTATCATGCGACGTTAATTTCATTACGCTTTTTTTGTGCAATATCATCAATATTCCAATTCAATCTTTCGTGTATATGTATTTGCTTACAGAGGTTAGCGGACAAAAGGGACTAAAAATACATTAGAAATATTACTCACTTCCAACGACAACAACAAAAGCAATGAAGCACGTGTTTACTGCTTATCATGCGACGTTAACTTCATTACGTTTTTGTCTTGCAATATCATCAATATTCCAATTCAGTCTTTCATGTATATGTAGTTGCTTACAGAGGTTAGTGGTCAAAAGGCACTATAAAATGAAATTACTTGAGAAATGTACTCACCTGCAGCGACAACAATAGCAGGAAAGGCGTCGTAGTCAAATAGGAATCTCCACTTGACAAAAGTTTGACACGTGAACACCCCTGGAGGGGTGTGGTTGCCATGCGCATGCTCAGTAGCGCTTTGGCTATCAATTTGACAGGGATCTTCAATTGTCAGTACACCGGTATGAGATTTTGACGATGAGATAACCATGAGCAAAAATACCGCGGTTTCACGGTATGGCAACTATAGCTCCAAAATGTGTTATTTTGTGATGTATGGGTTAAAAAAAATATTTTTTCCATTGAACTGGATGTTTTTAATTTTTCAGAACATATTTGCATATTGGAACATGAATATAATGTTAAAATAAATACATACATTAACAAAAAATAAAAATTTTAAAAAATAAAATAAAATAAACAGAACATATAGACTATACCCACAGCTACAGCTCAAGTTGCTCATGATTAGCGCAAGAACAAAATAATTGCTATAAAAAAGTAAAAACACTTCTAGATAAAATTAAGAAAATATATATACTGCATGACTTTTTTTTTAAGGGGGGCGGGGCTCAAGGGAAATTTAGCCATTTTCAGCCACTGTCAACTGTAGTCTACATGATGTCATGCCTTTGTGTTAAAAAGAACATAAAGAATTCATAAGTTAATAAGTTAGTTAAAAACATATTAGTTAAAATGGAAATATCGTCGTGAAAGGGTTACATCTAAAAAAAAAACATTGGGTGTGAGACCTCTCCTAGATGAGCGAACATGGATTTGTGTATCAGGCAAGATCATCTTTCCCAATTAGCTATCTTTGACGCTATCCTTTTTTCCCCTTCATTCAAGCTTTTTTCACACTCGGCGCCTGTGAGACTTAAAACCTCGACGTAGTTGCTCTCCCAGCTAAACCTAGGCTAACATTCGTCTTTGTACAGTTTTAGTTCGTTTGTATATTGAATTTGAAAGGAAAATGTGTGTTTTGTTTTTAGCGAAGGTGCTAACCTTTTGAACCTACTCACATGTGGAAGATTACAATTGTACAACGTTTTAAATGTACCGTAATTTACCGAATATAAGGCGCACCCGTGTATAATGCGCACCCCAAATTTACTTGTAAAATATAGGGAATATTATTGTACCCGTTTATAACGCGCACCCTAATCTTAGCACCAATAAATAGAAGAATACAAGAAAACAGAGCTCGTGTACAGATACAGAAATGTCATTTTACTGAATGGTGAAACACAGCACAAGCATAGCATATTGGTAGTTCAAAACATTACCATAAACTGACAATATTTACGGTAATAATATGATTTGACAACTTCTCCAACTGACTAGAATCTAGGAGAAAACAAAACAGATGTGACTTTTCTTTTAAAGGCTGCTGTATAACTTGCTCGTTTCATCATGATGAATAAATGTTTCTTCCATGGATTGATATTGTAAAATGTAAGTGAGAACGTAAGTCGGAAATCCGAGAACGCTCATCGCTGTCGACACGACAGTAACAATAGGAACTATTTTTATTTGGGTTTGAGTTTCCCGAGGGACAGATATAGTTGACGGACATATACAGGAAGCCCGTTGTTACGTTTGTTATGGTCCGAGTTGCGGAGCTGCAATAAACGTTGACTCAAATGAGTTCAAGAAACTAAATTCTGTGCTTTATGAAGAGTGAAAAAAGCAGAATTTAACACAGACGAAATCATTCGGCCGATCAGAGTGAAGTACTACCGAAACAAAATGGTGATGTCACGTACCGTAATGGTCGGCAACAGAACGCCGCATACGAATCTTCAACACAACGTGGCCGTGTCAATTAAAAAAAAAAAATCGGTTTATAGATATACAGTATACATATAATATATATACTGTATATACAGTGCCTTGCAAAAGTATTCGGCCCCCTTGAATCTTGCAACCTTTCGCCACATTTCAGGCTTCAAACATAAAGATATGAAATTTAATTTTTTTGTCAAGAATCAACAACAAGTGGGACACAATCGTGAAGTGGAACAACATTTATTGGATAATTTAAACTTTTTTAACAAATAAAAAACTGAAAAGTGGGGCGTGCAATATTATTCGGCCCCTTTACTTTCAGTGCAGCAAACTCACTCCAGAAGTTCAGTGAGGATCTCTGAATGATCCAATGTTGTCCTAAATGACCGATGATGATAAATAGAATCCACCTGTGTGTAATCAAGTCTCCGTATAAATGCACCTGCTCTGTGATAGTCTCAGGGTTCTGTTTAAAGTGCAGAGAGCATTATGAAAACCAAGGAACACACCAGGCAGGTCCGAGATACTGTTGTGGAGAAGTTTAAAGCTGGATTTGGATACAAAAAGATTTCCCAAGCTTTAAACATCTCAAGGAGCACTGTGCAAGCCATCATATTGAAATGGAAGGAGCATCAGACCACTGCAAATCTACCAAGACCGGCCGTCCTTCCAAACTTTCTTCTCAAACAAGGAGAAAACTGATCAGAGATGCAGCCAAGAGGCCCATGATCACTCTGGATGAACTGCAGAGATCTACAGCTGAGGTGGGAGAGTTTGTCTATAGGACAACAATTAGTCGTACACTGCACAAATCTGGCCTTTATGGAAGAGTGGCAAGAAGAAAGCCATTTCTCAAAGATATCCATAAAAAGTCTCGTTTAAAGTTTGCCACAAGCCACCTGGGAGACACACCAAACATGTGGAAGAAGGTGCTCTGGTCAGATGAAACCAAAATTGAACTTTTCGGCCACAATGCAAAACGATATGTTTGGCGTAAAAGCAACACCTCAGCTCATCACCATGAACACACCATCCCCACTGTCAAACATGGTGGTGGCAGCATCATGGTTTGGGCCTGCTTTTCTTCAGCAGGGACAGGGAAGATGGTTAAAATTGACGGGAAGATGGATGCAGCCAAATACAGGAACATTCTGGAAGAAAACCTGTTGGTATCTGCACAAGACCTGAGACTGGGACGGAGATTTACAGTGCTGCTCGAAAGTTTGTGAACCCCACAGCGATGGTCAGATTTTTTGTAAAAAAAAACTAAAATAACCTTATTAAATGTTAAGTTATACCCAAATCCACAATACTGACATTCCAAATAATGGACTGAAACAAAAGAAATAGTTATATTGTCATTCTTTATTTAACAAAAGTGGTTGATTTAAGAAAAACTCAGATATCATGTGTGCAAAAGTATGTGAACCCCTTCAGTTAATAGGATATTGCGCCTCCTTTTGCAGAGATTACCTCAACCAAACGGTTTCTGTAGTGACTAATCAGCCTCACACATCTACTTTGGGGGATTTTTGCCCATTCTTCCTTGCAGAACGCAGTCAGTTGAGAGAGGTTTGATGGGCGTCTGGCATGAACTGCTCGCTTCAGGTCCCGCCACAGCATTTCAATGGGATTTAGATCAGGACTTTGACTGGGCCAGTCCAGAACACGAATCTTCTTCTTTTTCAGCCATTCCTTGGTTGTATTGCTGGAATGCTTTGGATCATTATCATGTTGCATGATCCACCTTCTGCCAAGCTTTAACTTCAAAACAGATGGCGTCAGGTTATGTTCTAGGATTTGACAATATTCCTCAGAATTCATGATTCCCTGGACTATGTGGAGTTGTCCAGGTCCTGAGGATGAAAAGCAAGCCCAGATCTTGACATTCCCACCTCCATGCTTCACTGTTGGGAGAAGGTTCTTTTGGTGGTATGCAGTGTTGACTTTTCGCCAGACATGGCGGTTTTGGTTGTGACCAAACAGTTCAATTTTGCACCTACATCAGTTGATGAAAACTCTTTTTAATTTAGTCTCGACAACACAACTGTTAAAAAAACAAAAAAAACTACTGAATTGATTGATTAGGAAATCAGGTTGAAATAATAGAAAATTCCAAAATGTTGAGGGGGTTCACAAACTTTTGAGCAGCACTGTATCTTCCAACAGGACAATGATCCAAAACATAAAGCCAAATCTACAATGGAATGGTTCAAAAATAAACGTTAGAATGGCCAAGTCAAAGTCCAGACCTGAATCCAATCGAGAATCTGAGAGCTGAAGACTGCTGTTCACAAACACTCTCCATCCAACCTCACTGAGCTCGAGCTGTTTTGCAAGGAAGAATGGGCAAGAATGTCAGTCTCTCGATGTGCAAAACTGATAGAAACATACCCCAAGTGACTTGCAGCTGTAATTGGAGCAAAAGGTGGCGCTACAAAGTATTAACGCAAGGGGGCTGAATAATATTGCACGCCCCACTTTTCAGTTTTTTTTATTTGTTAAAAAAGTTTAAATTATCCAATGAATTTTGTTCCACTTCATGATTGTGTCCCACTTGTTGTTGATTCTTGACAAAAAATTAAAATTTTATATCTTTATGTTTGAAGCCTGAAATGTGGTAAAAGGTTGCAAGGTTCAAGGGAGCCGAATACTTTTGCAAGGCACTGTATATATATATTTATATTTCTGTCTTTATCAATGTACCTATTAATAATGCGCACCATGATTTTACAAGTTGATTTTGGGGAAAAAAAGTGCGCGTTATATTCGGGAAATTACGGTATTCATTTTTTATATTTCACTTCCCACGATTTGAGAGCTCAATAAATTGAAGAAAAGTACGCCTTGTGTCTGGAGTGTGTGTTTTTGGGTTCGCTGGCTGTTCAACAGAATAGCGTCACTTTTACACACAGCAACAGGGAAAGGGCTGAGCACTGCCGCGCCAAACCACTTCGGCTGCATTTTTAGCACATGAAAAATAGCGAATACCGTACTATGGTATGACTGAAAATTTTAGGAGTTTTGAAACCGCGACGTTTTCACACTACGGGAAGTCGGTAACCGGTACATGTCTAGTCCGTAACAAAGCGCACCCCCCCCCACCCCCTTAAGACTGGGGAGCTGTGATGTATGGGCAAGCGAGTTGGAAGAATGGGCGAGATAGCCGTCGCATGTCGCGGCAGCTCGCTGTTATTTTATTGTTTTTCTTTATTATTGTTGCCACCATTAAGTGGGTAAGCCAATACCTACTCCTCGCTTTCCCTCAGCGAGCGTGAGCGGTGGACAGCCGTCTTGGACGGAACAGCAAGTTTGAATTAATTTGCACGAGAGACGGGGCCCAAAATAGAGCCTTGCTCTATTTTCAGAGCGCGGCCGCGCTAACAGCAACAACGCATCCAATAGCAGAGGGGACATTTCTGTGCTATCAAGCGGTTTCGACGGACAGATACGCAATCATGGCTTACGAAACCTTGATAAATGTGCTTGTTTCGCATGCTCTGGGACACTCTCAAAATGACTCTCACCTCTCCTTGCTAAGCTAAATGGTACCTTGATGTTCGTTTATGTGGAAATGTAGTTCACGAACAACAACAAAAAAGTATTCACCTTCACACCGAAACTATTAACTGTTTCAGTGTTTCCCCTTGGATTTTTTTAAGCTGCGGTGGTGGGCTGCATCGGAGTCGGACCGCCTTACCATGTCGTGCCACAGCAAAATTGCGTAATATCATGACAAATTTTTGTTTCTCATTTTTTCAAGAAGAACCATAACAAAGATCTATTTGAAATATTTCATTAGCCATGCTCATGTCATCACTCTCAGCTACGGTACATGTTCATAAAATGCGTAGCTGTTTACAGCTACATTACCCTACTTAATAATACGACTTTTTTTTTTCTTGTAGCAATAGTATGACTGACATCTCTTAGTCCTTTTTTCTTTTATTTGGCCCTAATATGTGCTACATTAACACAACAATACTAGTCCTTCTGTTAATGGACCAATGGCGTAGGTTTGTATAGGGACGTTAGGGCCATAAACACTACAAGCTTTTTAGGATGCTCAAATTGTCCCCACCAACATTTAGGCAACCTTATTTGCATTATATAATGAGTTCAGTTATAGAGGTCATTTAGATTGTCTTCACATATTTTGTGAGGATAGAATTGACCCAACCATTAGAAGTGAATTACTTTCATTATGTTCAGACTTACAGTGACACCATTTTTTCCCCCTCAAACGCATGTTTGATTGGCTGATGATTGTCCAAGACGTACGTCCACCGCTCACTTTCGCCGAAATGTCCTATCCAAAATACAGTAATGCCCCGGATGGGGGGGGGGGGGGGGGGTTCTCCTTTGTCTTAGCCACTTTATTGTGGCAACAATAATAAAGAAAAAGGATAACAAAATAAAGGCGGGCTTCCGCGACATGCGACCCCTACCGCCTTCTCACTTCCCACTACGTCACAGCTCCCCATCCGATTGTCTCTTAACGGGGCCTTGTTTAGTTACGGATGTTACAATACACAATCAATGGGTTGCCTGAACCCTTCACACCAGGCTGACGCGAGTTTGAAACGGCCTTAAATTTTTTTTTTAAAAACATGTTTTTGCACGGCGTGGCGGCTTTTATTTTAGTGTGGCGGTGCGCCACAATATCTAATAAGTAGGGGAAAGCCTGCTCTTAACATGGATATTAGATTTTCGCCCTACTCCTTGAAATGGGTCCGTTAACAGAATGACTATTATTGTTGTGGTCATGTAGTACTATTAATTACAATTTATTCACACACACACATTCATATTTACAAAGTGTACATCATCTCCTAATGCTGAGCAAGGATCATGTTTGAGTCCGGTCTCCTTAAGAAGCTACTCAAAGCTTATAGCCAGGAGCCTGCGTACATTATGACAATCCTAAAAAAATTAAAAGAGCAGAAAGGGTGAATTATCGCATATTGCAGTATCCCCATACAATAAAATACTGACAAACAATAACATTAAACACTAAATACACACACAAAAAGAAATTCTTCCCTAGAAGAGGCGAATTTATAACTTCGATATGTCCAAATTTTTATATTCACTGATCAGAATGTTTATTAGCATCGTTTTAAAGTTGGAAATGGATTTCAACACGTCGAGCTCATTCCAAATTAGGGCCAAATTAAAGGAAAAACAAAAGGACTACGACATGTAAGTCGTACTATGGCTATGAGAAAAAGTTGAATTATTACGAAGGGTAACGTAGCTGTAATTAGCTACGCAATTTACGTACATCTCCTGTAGCTGAGAGCTATGACATTAGCCTGGCTAATGAAATATTTCAAATAGATCATAGTTATGGTTCTTCTTGGGGGAAAAAATCTCATTTGTCATATGACGCAATTTCGCCATGGTCGACATGGTGAGGCTCTCCGACTCCGAAGCAGCCCGCCGCCTCAGCATAAAAAATCTGAGAGAAAACCCTAGATTTATTTATTTTATTTATTATTTATACTTCATTTGGGGACATTCTTGAGTCACTTCCTTTTCAGCAGAGGAAGGTAGAGTAGACAACATTTTAAATCAAGTGAAAGTAGCGTTCAAAATAATACGACTCCAGTAAAAGTAGTCATCTAAAAAATGTACTCAAGTACAAGTAAAGCATTTGGTGAAAAGAACACTCAAGTCATGATTAAAATTGTAACTGCTAGTTTTTTTTTTCTTAAACAATGAATAAAAAATTTTGAAAAAATAATAATTCTTAAACAATGAATAAAAATTTTTGAAAAAATAATAATAAATAAAATTGCTACTGCTTGCACCTGAAGGATGAGAGCGTGTCAGTGCACGATGACTAACAAGCAATCGGTGCATCGTTGTCACGGGAATGACAGCCCGGAATGCATCTAGCGTGTGCGGGGATATACACTCACGCTCTCTCAGTCAATCTACCCTCACAGCCTATCAGCGACATAGAGGGTCTATAAAATACAGAATTTATCTTCTTGTGTCTTGCAGGTTTCAGCGAATATCTTGGTCCTGATGCTAAACAGCTAAAGAAAGAAGTACAACTTCCAATCAAAAAGGAGGAGGTAGCGCTTCCTTATGTTAAAGAGGAGGATGATATCACCATGTTGACTGGTGAGCCCTCGAATGGCGAGGATGGTCCGAGTGAGGTAAGCAGAGGGACGGAGCCTCCAAGCGGCACCAGCAGCAGCTCAACAGAAAGACACATTTTCATTGCACCATCAGATAGAAAAGGCGCCACGTCACGCTCCCCTTACAAAGATGGTGGTCAGAAGAAATCTCACCGTGACGGCCAACTCTGCAAATGCTCTCAGTGTGGGAAAAACTTTGCTAATAACTATTCTTTTCGTATGCATATGAGGAGCCACACTGACGAAAAACCTTTTGTCTGCTCAGTTTGTGGTCAAAAGTTCACTCAGAAGACCAACTTAAACACACACACCAGAACCCACACTGGTGAAAAACCTTTTGTCTGCTCAGTTTGTGGTCAAAATTTCACTCAGAAGAGCAACTTAAAAAGTCACTCGAGAAACCACACCGGAGAAAAACCTTTTGCCTGCTCAGTTTGTGGTCAAAAATTCGCTCAGAAGACCCACTTAAACACACACACCAGAACCCACACTGGTGAAAAACCTTTTGTCTGCTCAGTTTGTGGTCAAAATTTCACTCAGCAGAGCAGCTTAAAAAATCACACTAGAATTCACACTGGTGAAAAACCTTTTTCCTGCTCAGTTTGTGGAAAAAGATTCACGCAGAAGGGCACCTTAAACACACACACAAGAACCCACACTGGTGAAAAACGTTTTTCCTGCTCAGTTTGTGGTCAGGGATTCACTTCAAAGGAAAGCTTAAAAAGACACTCGAGAACCCACACTGGAGAAAAACCTTTTGCCTGCTTAGATTGTGGGAAAAAATTCAGTCGCAAAAACGTCTTAAAAAGTCACGCTAGCACTCACGCTGGTGAAAAACCTTTTTCCTGCTCAGTTTGTGGAAAAAGATTCGCTCAGAAAAACACCTTAAACATACACACAAGAACCCACACTGGTGAAAAACCGTTTTCATGCTCAGTTTGTGGTCAAAGATTCACTCAAATTCACCCCTTAAAAGTACACACAAGAACCCACTCTGGAGAAAACCTTTTTCTTGCTTAGTTTATGGTCAAGGATTTGATCACAAGGATCGGATTAAGAGACATGTGTGTGTTGGTGTGAGAAGCAGTGGCCAATGACTCTTTTGCCTGTCATCCATGCTGCCTTCATTGGATTGTGCTCACAGGACGATTGTATTCTGGAGAGCTTCCTCAAATCCTGTTGAGGATTGGCACTTGTATAATGTGGATCCACACTTTTGCCAAAAGTATTGGCTCACCTGCTTTAACTCTCAAGTTGAGTGGCATTATTTATACAATACTTTCCCTCTTTCAAACTACACTTTTCAGAATGAATATTTGAAACAATAGACCCTAAATTACAAAAATTCTAAATCATTCATCAATATAATAATTACATAAAAATGGAAAATTATGACTCGCAAATATTCGTTTTTTGGGGGAGGGGTGATTATAATTTTAAAAGTTACTATTACTCCACTTGATTGACAGTGACATATTACGACGGAGTATTGTGGCCAAATAAAGGGAGGGGAAAAAATGACTACGAGATTGAAGTTGTACTCTTACTACAAGAAAAAAAGTCGTATTACGTAGGAGTAATGTAGCTTGTAGTGGACCAAAGATACACGAGGACACTGGTGTTGCAACTTAGGTGAACATTCAATTTAATAAAGTCACAAAAGAGAACCAATATAACAAAATATCTTGGGCCCAACATAAACGAGGCCAACATAACAAAAGGCTTCAACCAAACTGACCTGCAGACCCATCTCTGCGGCTGCTTTAATAAAGACAGACTACGAACTACCACCTGAGGGAGGCATGACAACCAGTTAAGCAAACATTGTCAATTTAAACAACAACAGATGGAGAAATTACATACATCAACTTAGAACAATAATCAACTAATGTGCATTGAAATTATCCCTGAAAATTTTACCCCAAACCATATTTAAATCAACCTAAATATTCCCCCTCCAGAATAGGAGGTGCCAGATCTTGAACAGCTGTGGTCGCTACCTCAAATAAGAAAATCAGATCCCATAAGCATTCAAACAAACTTTAACCAAAGTGTACATGTCCAAAAGAATATCACATAAATAACTAAATCTTGAAACACTAAATGGTGCCGGTAGTGGTAGCCACCACATAGCTGAATAAGGGGCTACGCACTTTATGTACATGTACCTTAGCCGGGAACTCCGACAAAGCATCAGTAAAAGTGCAAAACAATATCGGTATCTGATCGGAAGTGCAAAAACCTGGATAGGGGGATCCCTAATTCGACCGCCATATTGTCCGTCATTGTTTATCCGTATTCTCAATGGTTTCAATTTTTCGTGCAATTTATAGACCCTACCCACCGACGTCAAAAAATCACGTGATCGCTGTATTGTTCTGCCCCCTTGTCCGTCATTTTGTGTCTGTATTATCAATGGTCTCAATTGATCGAGCAATTTATAATGCATTTCATGGAAGACCCGGTGCTTTCGGATGCCGTAAACTCACTTGATGCGTTGCATAAAAGGCGTTATGTGGAAAAGCTTCAGTTTATCCATTCGCCAGATCCATATTTGATGCCTAAATCTATGTTTTTCGACCCGCTGTCTTCGACGTATTTGCCTGACATCTGCTAGCTACCCTGATATTTAAAACTATCTTGTCCACACAAAATCAGCCTATTCTCACGAAAGTTTGAAAAACTTTAAGAGCTTGGAGGCTTATAAATACTTTGTTGCTGGTTGGGTGAAACAGGTCCTCGTCCACGAAAATTCGGCAGGAATCTATCTTGTGCTTGGAAAGGTGAGTTACGAAATTTTCAATTCAAAATCTTTTGTTCTTGCTAACATCCACTGTCAAGTCCAATGTATTTCATGTCATTTGTCAATGGAGCTGGGGCTTTTAATGTTTATATGGTTTAGCGATAGCACTCTCACTACATACATACGTGTATGTTGTCGGCGATTAGCCTAGCAATGATCTTAATTGTGGTTGTCATCCCCAAACCCTCTAAATATATTTTAAATGCATCTTACCAGATATAAAATGACTACTACATAATCGGTGGTAATCGTTTGGATCCCAGTTTTCTCGTCGAATTGCAGCAGCCCATCTCGCTCTCTCCTCTCCGGGTCTCTCGGAATCCGGTAGAACTTCAAGTCTCTCCGTCTATCTTCTCTGTTATTGCAACCAACCGCCACACACGTCTTCACCATTTTGATTATTAATGTTAACGAGCAGAAAAACACGCCGTAAATAGGAGGAATGTACGTAGCCGTAACAGGTAAACACGATGTGTTGACGGACAATTTGGCGGCACCAGTCAGGAGGGCGGAGTTGTGACGTCACGTGGGTAGGGTCTATAGTGCAATTCATGGAAGCCCCGGTGCTTTCAGACGCTGTAAACTCATTGGATGTGTTGCATAAAAGGCGTTATGTGGAAAAGCTTCAGTCTATCCATTCGCCAGATCCATATTTGATGCCTAAATCGATATTTTTCGACCCGTTGTCTTTACCGTCTCTGCCTGACATCTGCTACCCTGATATCTACAACTATCTTGTCCACAGAAACTCAGCCTATTCTCACGAAATTTTGAAAAACGTTAAGAGCAGCACTCTAAGCAGCATTACCCCGTATGACCCTTCCAATTTTCTAAAATGGCGATAATCGATAAAAAAAAAAGTTGACTGCGATGGCCGACGCTTCAAGGATAGGTGGATATTGGACTATTTCTTCAATAAAATACGCAACAACTGTGTCTGCCTCATTTGCAAAGAGACAGGCGCTGTTTTCAAAGAGTTCGCTGTGACGCGATATTACCAAACAAGACACGCTGACATGTACGACATTACAGAGAAGATACGCAGCGAGAAATGAAAGCAACTTGAAGCTCGTTTAATTTCACAGCAGTAGTATTTCGCAAGAGCCCGAGTGTCGAAAGAGAACGCCACAAAGGCAACATTGTTGAAATTATGAATTAAAAAAATAATAATAAAGCAAGTGTGACACACAGAGCTTGCTAAAATGTGTTTAAATATATTGTTCTACGTAAATCAGCCAAGGTAGCCCCCCACATTTTTACCACACCAAATCTGGCCCCCTTTGCAAAAAGTTTGGACACCCCTGTTTAACTGATGATCCGGAGACGAGGCCAGCTTCTTTCAATTGGTACCAGCTAAATATTATTCAAAAAATAATGATGGCGGAGGAAATAAACATCTTGAATTTGAAACTGTATGTTGTCGGCGATTAGCCTCGCAATGATCTTGATTGTGGTTGTCAGCCCAAAACCCTCTAAATATATATTAAATGCATCTTACCAGATATAAAATGACTACTACATAATCTGTGGTGATCGTTTGGTGCCCAGTTTTCACGTCGAATTGCAGTAGTCCATCTCGCTCTCCTCTCCGGGTCTCTCGGAATACGGTAGAACTTCAAGTCTCTCCGTCTATCTTCTCTTTTACTGCAACCAACCGCCACACACGCCTTCACCATTTTGATTATTAATCTTAACGAGCAGAAAAGTAAGCCATAATAGGAGGAATTTACGTAGCGGTGATGCATAAACCTGACGAGCTGACGGACAATATGGCGCGGAGGCGTGGTTGTGACGTCATGTGAGTGGGGTCTATAGACCCCAATCACCAACGTCACACAATCACGTGATCGCTGTATTGTGCCGCCATATTGTTAGTCATTGTGTGTCCGTATTGTCAATGATTGTAGTTTCTAAAGGTGGATTCACTTGCACATTATGGAAGCCACAGTGCTTTCAGACGCTGTAAACTCATTGGATGAGTTGCATAAAAGCCGTTATTTGGAAAAGCTTTGGTCGATTCAATCGCCAGATCCATATTTGATGCCCAAACCGATGTTTCCTCCCGTCCCGAGACCACAAAATTTCCAATCACACTCCAGTTTATGTCACGATAAGGAGTCGGGTACCCAAAATCGGCACCGGCCCGAATATGAACCGAGATGTGGTCAGCTGAGCGTCACCGTTGTCACGATTGTAAAATGAAATTTGATGGACAACGGGCCGGTGTGTGCCGAAAAATAGCTGCTCCGCGTGAAATGTTCCCCCTGCCAGGAGCACTTATTTATAACGCTTTATTGACGTGAAAACATCAAATGTTTTAATGGACGGCTTACAGTAATGGATTTACGACTGTAAGATCAGTTTTAAATAAGTTACACAAAATATTAGTAATGTATTTTCGTAACAAATCGTGGACTGGGCCACATAACCATCTTTAAACAGAAATGTATTAGTCTTCAGGTTTTCACGACCATATCCCAATGACAATCACGCACGTATGACATTTAGAGCTGTTACGACACGTGATTGGGGTCTATACTCGAAGTATCGCGCGGCAGATCTGGCCGCTTCTTTTGTATAGCATACGAGGCTAAACAAGTTGCCCTACAAGCAGTCACACAGCTAAAATGGAGGTTGTAAATGAGCGCTTATATGGCAACCCACGCTCTGCTAAAGAATGAGAAAAGTCAATGTACGCAACATGGCAGTGACATGTGCATTTATGTCGTTTAAAAAAAAATTTTTTTTTTTTTTTTTTACTTTTTTTAGTTTAACGCAAACACCTAAGCCTATTTTTTTTTTCCAAATCTGCATACCTTTGATGATGCCTTTATATTTCAAAGAAAAATAATCGCAATTGCCCGATTGGATCCCCTTTTTAGGACACCATAACCTTCATATCCAAACTTGTTTTTTTCAACCAATTATAATCAACATTTTGGACCCAAACAGATAAAATAAATCAAAACATTTTTGTCAAAATTTCTAATATTGATGTCCCATTGACAACCAAACAGGCTCGACGAAACGTTTTTAAGCTTGATATTTATTCACTATGTTAGGATAAACATTCAACAAAAAAAATGAGACTGAACAGTTTTATATTTGATACGGCAACAAAAACAGCAGGTATGATCAAAGGCGTTTTTGTCCTTCCTACATATTATGGTCAAAACAGGTTATATACAGGAGACAATCAGTGCAAAATAGTGACTATATCAATAAAATATATTATACACAGTAGAAGCGTGCAAAATTTCCGATTCTCAGATTATTCACGATTCGGCCGTGGAAGATTCGAGAACGATTTACAAACATCCAAATTCCGATTATTGAATTATACCTGGTACCCGCCTGGTAAAGCGGAAATAAAACAGTCAGCGGGGTATTCGGGATGCAGCGAGGAACGGACCGAGAGTAAATATCATGTGCAGCTAATGCCGCTAGATAAAAAAAAAAAACAATAATACCTGACCGCGGCCGTCAGCCGCTACAAATAGCGCCTAGTTGCTACTTGCTAGTTACTACAAACATACGGCAACATACGGCTATGGGAGATATCACATATATCTAGAACTAAATGTGAAATGACAGACGACGGCCGTGTTAGACCATGTATCAATAACTACATGCGAAATGACGGCCTTTCCCGCGCTACTAAACAGGCGCCATCTTAAAACAGTAGACTTCTCTAGAGGGCTCTGTTGTAGTGAACCTAATTACTTTTTATCTAAAATACCCCTAAATCGGCAAAATCTTGGCTTGAATCTGTCTTTAAATGATGAAACAGTTTTAAAACTTTCACAGGTCGAAAGTAGACATAAGGGAAATTATGGAATAACAGGCGCAATTTTAACAACTTTAACGGTTGATTCACAACATTAAATTAATTGAATGTAGTTTAAAGCTGCTGATACAGAATGGGCACTTGAGTATTTTATTTACTGTTTTTAACAGGTAACTTGATACTAAAATACGGTAGTAGTTTGGTTTATTTAGCCTGAGAGGATTTTTGAACAATTTTGGAACAAATATACAAAACATAAAAAAAAAATTTTTTAAAAAGGGTGGGGGGGGGGACTTCAATAATCGATTTATAATCGAATCGGAGCCTCTGATTCGTAATCGAATCAATAAGTGCCAAAAGATTCCCACCTCTAATACATATATATAATAATATCTAATACATAATATGTTATATATTTTGTATATTAGCTGCAATATAAAATTTGTTATACTTTTCCTGTCAATGTGCAAAACAGGCCATAAAATGGCAACTATATTCATTTCTTAATCTTTGATTACTCAAAGGCCTTGGTCAGTTCCTCTCTGACTGGAAACACAAGCCCACATTGTTTGTCTCACACATCCAGGCAGTGCTCCTCTGCAGAGTTGGCACCCCATGCTGGCTCTCTGCGATTTCGGTCTATGACCACACTGGAATCTACAGCATCTCCACAGTCCTCTCCAGGACTTAGGTCAGGTAGAAGACGAGTGCTTATTTCATTGTTATTTCATAGCATATACACAGTATATGTGTTCCTCATCCCAACACAAACTGTAGCAAAGTAGTAGCGGCAGTGAAAGTAGGTAGAAATTTCATGTCGGAAATCCCTGACATGAAGGTTGCCACGGTGCCAGATTTTTTTTTTTTTTCTTTTGGGGGTTGGGGGGCGGGGAATCAGGGGCTCAAACTTCGGAAAACCACTGAAATGCAGATAAAACTGCTTTTGGCACAGTTATTCCTATAACACACATTTTCGTTGAAAATTATATTTTTCAATGATTTGCAAAATAAAAGTTACCCCAACCTCCATCTCCTAATCCCCCCCCCCCCCCCCCCCCCCCCCACATTTCCTAAATGCAAAACCTCCATTTTAACAACTTAAGAACATTGGGTGTTCATTAAAATAGTGTACCACACATAACACGTCACCTTTGCTAAATAATATTCATGATGTAATACAATATTCATTATATTTTGTATGATCCCTATAACCAGCATTATGTACTATTCTTATGGCTCCTAACCCTGCAAAATGGATAGTGATGTTATTGTACATTTATAAGTGTTACCCCAGACCTCTGCACAGTAGTGTAAATATGGCAGGATTAAAGAATGTGGAGTGATTTATTGTCAAGGCTGTGTTTAGCTTTATTCAAGACTGATATGCTTCTTGATACTTTACTTTGTGTATGTTTTATATGAGCTTTCCAGTTACCCTTGTCATCAATAACAACCCAAAGAAACTTGTTTTCATAGACCCTTTCAATATTCATCCCATCTATCTGTATTTGTACTGACTATATTTATTGTATCTGGTAAATAACATGATTTTGGTTTGTATATATTTTTGTGTCAAGCCATGTCTTTAGTTTACAAATTTCATCAGAAACCCTCCCCAGGAGCTCATGCACATCCCCCCCAGAGAAAAGATACTTGTTTCATCTGCAAATAAAACTAATTTTAATATTCTTGAAACTTTGTATATATCATTTATATAAGAATAAACCGTTTTGGACCTAACACTAAACCCTGAGGGATACCACAAGCAATGTCCGAGCATAATGATGAATAGTCACCCTCTTCACTCAGTGTAGTGCCACCCCCCTAATTCAATACTTTTCAAGTTTATTGATTAAAATGTCATGATTAATAGTGTCAACTGCTTTCTTTTAAGAATATTCCAACTGAGTATAATTTATCATCAATAGCGTTACTGATGTCCTGAACCGATTCAATTAATGTTAGTGATGTTGAGCTGTTTGCCTTAAATCCATCCTGACTGTCGAAAAGTAAGTTATATTTATAGTTGTGAATTTATCTAATCTGTTGTTGAATCATTTTTCAAGAATTTGGGGAAATCGTGGAAGTAGAGAAGCAGGCCTGTAATTTGTAAAGTGGTGCCTATCTCCAGTCTTGTGTTATGGCACTACTTTAGCTATTTTCATTTTGTTTGGAATTGTACCCGTTGAAAATTATCAAATATAAATATAAAGTATGTTAGTGGTTTTGGAATCCCCTCAATGACCTTTTTTACAACTGTCATGTCAATGTAATTTCAATCAGTGGATGTTTTGCATTTACATGTATTTGCCGTATCAATTATTTCTTCCACCACTGCTGTAATGGACATTAAACTGGGATTCCTTTCAATGAGGTTTTCATTCCACTCCTCGGATAAACTTTTTTTTGTGTGCCAGATTTGGTCCAACATTTATGAAGAAATAATTGAAGCTGCTGACGATGTCGTCCCTAATATCGTTCTTCACATCATTTTCCACAAAGCATTGAGGATAGCTCTGTTGTGTAGCACCATTTTTAATAATTCCATTCAATATGTCCCATATTCCTTTCATTTTTAATTTTTTTTTTTTATTTTATACAATATTTTACAATAGTATTCTTTCCTACATACCCTTATGATATTGGTCAGGTTTTTTAAAATATTTTTTTTCTGCCTCTGTAGTTCTTTGTTTTATGAATTCTCTATACAGTGTATTTTTCTCCTTTACAAGCGTTTTGTAATCCCTTCGTGAACCATGGTCGATCTTTGTACTTTTGTTTTCTGCCGTACCGTTGTATTGGACAGTTTTCATCATATAAGTATGTGAATATATTAAAGAAAATGTTTCATATACACAGTCAATGTCAATTTCATTACATGCATATTCCCAATTTTGTGCCAATAAATCCTTTTTAAATGAGTTCAGTTTCCTCTGTACTTACTTGCCTGTACTTGACATTCTGCTCTGGCAAATTTCTTAGCGGGGTACCATTATAAACTGTTAGGTGATCACTAATATTGTTAATTAAGTTCGCTTACTGTATTACTTTCAATGTCATTGTTGACTATATTATCTATAGACCCTACTCACCAACGTCACAGAATGACGTGTCGCTGTATCCGGCCGCCATATTGTCCGTCTTTGTTTATCCGTATTCTCAATGGTTATTCTCAATGGTTTCAATTAGTCGTTCAGTGTCAGTGTAATTCATGGAAGCCCCGGTGCTTTAAGACGCTGTGAACTCATTGGATGCGTTGCATAAAAGGCGTTATGTGACAAAAGCTTCAGTCTATCCATTCACCAGATCCATATTTGATGCCTAAATCGATATTTTTCGACCCGCTGTCTTCGCCCTCTCAGCCTGACATCTGCTACCCTGATATTTACAACTATCTTTTCCACAGAAACTCAGCCTATTCTCACGAAACTTTAAAAAACATTAAGAGCACCACTCTAAGCAACATTACCCTGTGTGATTTCTAAAATGGCAACAATCAAAAAAAAAAAAAAAAAAAGTTGACTGCGATGGCCGACGCTTCAAGGATAGGTGGATATTGGACTATTTCTTCAATAAAACACGCAACAACTGTGTCCGCCTCATTTGCAAAGAGACAGTCGCTGTTTTCAAAAACTTCGATGTGACGCGATAATGAAATTACCGAACAAGACACGCTGACATGTACGACAACATTACAGGGAAGATAAGCAGCGAGAAATTATAGCAAGTTGAAGCTAGTTTAATCTCACAGCAGCAGTATTTTGCAAGAGCCCGAGTGTCGAAAGAGAACGCCACAAAGACGAGACTGTTGAAATTATGAATTAAAAAAAATAATGAAGCAAATGTGACACACGAAGGGCTTGCTAACATTTGTTTAAATATATTGTTCTATGTAAATCAGATAAGGTAGCCCCCCGCATTTTTACCACACTAAATCTGGTTGCCTGGCTCTGCCAGACTATTCTCCCTGTATTTTTCAAACACTGAGAGAAATAGTCTGGGAACCATCCCATTAACGACCTTTCGAGCAGGTACAAAATCAATCGACAAATCAGATTCGTTTATTTGCGTGACGTGTTCTTAACGAGCAACGTCACTCTTGCGCGTCGAAAGTCATCTCCAACACAGATGGTGAACGGGAGAGCCAAGAATATGTTCCAATCCACGGTAAAATCCGTTTTAAATGACCAAAAATGCATCGACACGAGTCATTGACAACGGTCTGTCTCGTGCTAGCCATGTTGAATAAACTCCGCTCTCTTCGTATGTTTACTTCCGCGCGCAAGTCCCTCGTCCTTCCCTCGTCATTGAGAGATGTCGTCATTTTACTAACGTCACGTCTGCCCGTCGCTGATTGGTCCACTCCGCTGTCTGTTTGATGTGGCTTACTCCGCCCTGGAAATTGTACCCGCTGGAATGGTGGCCAGACTTAATAGCTGGAACAGCGGTGAGTCTGGTGTACCAGGCAACAAATCTGGCTCCCTTTGCAAAAGGTTTGGACACACCTGTTTAACTGATGATCCGTAGACGAGGCCAGCTTCTTTCACTTGGTACCAGCTAAATATTATTCAAAATGTAATGATGGTGGAAGAAATAAGCATCTTGAATTTGAAACTGTATGTTGTCGGCGATTAGCCTCGCAATGATCTTAATTGTGGTTGTCAGCCCAAAACCCTCTAAATATATATTAAATGCATCTTACCAGATATAAAATGAATATGTTCCTACCATCCCGATGCAAACCTACCCCCTTGCTTCATTATCCTTTCCAATTTGACGCGATGTGTCATTTTACACCCATATTTCTTGGCAGGCTCTGAAGATATTTTAAAAGACGAGCAAGCAAGAAGACCTTGCCGGAAATTCCTTCAAATAGGTGACAACACAACGTCACAGTAGTGTTCATATGGAAAGTACGGAGCACAATATTTAATGCGGTGTCACGTGTTTTAGGAATTTGTGATTTCGGCACCAGTTGTAGGTTTTCTCACATGTCTGAGGCAGATATGTTCCATTTAGCAAAAGGTAAGAATTGCACGTACACGTCTCATGTCAAAAAGCTGAACTTTCATCCACGTAGTGCGGAAGCCGAACGGGAAGAGGACCGCACACCGTTTGACGTCCCTCCGCAGATCTTCTCCGTTCCCGACCTACCGCGCTCCTTGGTGCCGCCTTCTTCAGGCGGCTGGAAAGTCGATAGCGACACGGACTGGGGATAATCAATTGGGGAAAAAAAATCGAGTGTACTAGATTTAACCTTACAATAAAGGTGATATATCGTGACACTTTGTTGCCCAAAAGTGTATCTATATGCTCCAGCCAAGAATCGATTTATCGTTTTAAAGATGTGTCACTGTTAAAAAAAACAAAAAAACAAACAGTTTGATACCAAAATCTCCCATTAGAATAATGAATATCTTAACTTAGCTTACTGGTTTCCCTTGATGGCGCGAGACATATAATTCATTTTGACTGGATTGACCTTCAAGGGCACGAAAACTAAAGCAGTCACAACAAGTCTTGTGGGTATTTCCAGGTCAATTCATGTTCAGTTTGCAGGTCACGCCACTGATAGCCATAGACAGCCAATTTTTTTGAAGTGGGAGGGATGGCAGCAAATGAACAAACACTGATACCCTCCCACTTTAAACAGATCGGACGTCTACTTGAAATAGTCTTTGAAATGTGGTTTGATTGTTGAATACGGGGTATTTATGAGTCACTACCTATTGATTTCGGAAGCATATCAATAACCTTTCCTTTTGGGCTACAAATTATCGTGATATATCATCTTTTCGATTTGTTGTCACGCCCTAATGTAGATGTGTGTGTAAAAAAACATTGTTCTTAACTGTCCTTCAGTTGCAGCTCACATGGTACATTCCGTTACTATTCATAGCCCGTTTGCTAATATAAAAATGCAAAGTTTGTCATTCATGCAGTCCGTGCAGCTAAGAGGCAACGGAATGGTACGAGTTGAGTATTGCACATCCCATGTTTTCATATCCCCAAGTATCTTCATTTGGCCGAATGATAGCAGCATTGTTTAATGTATTATTGCCAGACTGAGGCTATGATTTGTTATGCTGTGCTGACGTCAGTGATTGCAAACCAAACCGCGCAAAATCAAAATAATATTTAAACACTTCCGCCCTGTGACACACACCTGAACAAGAATGGGTATTGTTAGTATATTTTATGTAAAATATAGTATATTTTTCCTGGTCAGAGGTTGGAAAACTCCGGCTTCCCAACTTCCTCGAATACAGCCAAAAGTGTGGCCACTTTTCTCTCTTTGTTATCTTTGGTCTTTGATCTCCTCTATCTCAGTCACTTTATTGTAGCCTAGCTGGCCGACCGATAACATCGACACGCCGTCAGGCATTCAGAAATCGAGTAAATTGTCACCGGCTCCAGTAAAAGAGGAGCCCCCGCGTCACCAACGCTCGACTGTGTGCAAAATAATTAAGCTTGAGAACGATAAACCGATATGACCGGATATCCGGTTTTACAGGTGAGAGATACAGCTGCATCAATAGTAAAGTTACCATTCGACAGTAATTAGCCATTAAATATTCAATTAACCGATAGTAGAGATAGAATTCGGCTATCGCGAGCACAAGAATCGTCTTCTAATGACTAGTGCAATGTATTGCTTAATGGGATGATAATTTAGCTTTTAATTCACATGCTGCGCTTGTGTCATTCACCACACAGCGCACTTAGATTGAGACTGGACGCATGATATAATATGGACAAGCACAACTCATGGTCGTGGTTGCCTCAACTTCCCATGCATTTCGGCAGAACCGCTACTAGTCACCGTCATTACCTGATTGTCACGGGCGTGTCATAACAATGCGAGAGCTAACAAAACCACTGTACCGCACGCTCCGTAGCGCTTTCTTCACAGCCCAAAGCGAAAACGAAAATTGTAGTGGCAACGAAGCAACATGCTAAAACAATCGACAGTTTGAGCACCGATGCCAGCGACGTGGAGCGATTGATTTTCAACGCACCCAAGAAAAACAAAAGTCGGACTTGGAAGTGAGGAAGGCAGCCAGATCTGTTCGCATGGGACAAAGCTAGTGTGAAGTGTGGAACGGTACAGAGATCGTGAGTTTTTATCCCTGAAAAATAACCCACTACAATGGTGGAAAGGGCAGCACGACCCTCTGGAGATTTTTTTTCCACGAAACGCAGTCTACTTAAACATTAACATGTGGATTAGTTGATCTTCCTCAAGAAAAAATCTGCCCTTCAAAAAAGATATGGACAGTGATGAGGAATAAAAAAATGTGGAAGCACAGGTATAAGTGAAAGACTGCTGTGTATAAGGTTAAAGTAATGATGATTGACCTGTCTGTCTAAAATGCAATGTTTTTATTCCCCCAATTATATTGTGGTAAAGCATAATTTATTATTTATTTATGATAACATTGCAGGTTTATTTATTTTTTTCTAGAGCTGCTGCATATAATTAATATTTTTTGCTTGTAAGAGGTTTATGTTGAAAGTTTGCACTTAAATTACTTACCTCTTGTGTTCGAAACACCAGGAAATACAGTAATTGAATTACTGCACTTTATTGTTGTCTGTCACTGGAGTTTTATTATCAATCCCAATCCAACAAAATGACGGTCATATAGTAAACCTTAATTTATTTATTTTTCCATAAAAAAAAAAAAAAAACATAACATTGGTATGAAATTTTGTTGTTTAATTTTGCTATTAGAAATGTGGTCTTTTTAATATGTTTAAAATACTGTACAAACACACACAACAAATGTTTACTATCGTATTGTTTTCAATCTGTATCAAACCGTATCATTCTTAAACTGTATCGAATCATATTAAATCGATCGGCCTTAAAAATGTATCGTTTTTAATCGAATCGTAACCTGTGTATCTAGATACATATCGAATCGGCTTCATGCCAGAGATTCCCAACCCTAAAAATAATGCACGCAAAGGTTGTTCTTCAAAGACTAGAAGGTTGGTTTACTTTCGAATATACGTATACATGACAGACAGAAGACAAATCCCAGTGATGAGAAATCTAATGTTATAAGTCGTGGTGTCAAGATATTAACATTTTTATTCACACTTAATCGCGTTTTTCATAGTTAATGGGCCGTGGGGTCGGCTCTATACAGGGGCAAGAGGGGGGCAGTGCTCCCTCAAATAAGTGCCTTGCCTCCTCCAATCAAAATTTTAGACGTTGAGAAAGCACATTTTTAATACTCTCACAAAATGAATATATTATAAATTGACAGATTCATCTGCACTCAATATACAATAACTCCATATACAAAATCTGCACATGACTTAATATGGTAATTTATGCACGTAACTTTGGCTGTGATAGGCATGGAGTTGACACTTCCGCGAAGCACCTTCAAGAGATATGCTGTGTTCACGTGTTTCGGGAGGTCTGAGATCCCAAGTTGGAAAATCGTCCTAATGTGCTGAAAAGTCGTAATGTGGGATAAAAACGTGGTTGCTATAAACAGGAGTAGCCTATTTTAATGCTTCAGCGATACATCACAAGTTGTGTGACTGTTTGGCGCTTTTTATAGACACCATGTAATAGAATGTCATTTTTTCGATTACTCCAACAACACCTGAATGCAGCATCATTATTAGCATGTGCCTGATGAAGAAAAAAAAAATCCAAATGTACAATATGTAAAATTGATTGTCTTATTGAATTGCTACAGAACTATTTCTTTTGCTTCGCTTATAGAATTGGGGAATCCATAACTAAATGATTATTATGTTATAAATCGATTAAAAAAAACAATAATTTCATTGGTCAAAGGGGAATGTATATGTATACATATTTATATGCTTATGGTTTGACTTGCATTATTTGTTCAAGTATTTTCTTTACCAATAAAGTTTAAAATGTTATTCCAACATTGTTGCAATGTTGACATAAAAATGTTGTCTACCAGTAAACTGAACTCTTGCCTTAGCCTACCAGATCTGACATGTTTTGATTATGATTATGTAGTCTACTTTGCACCATCAGCTGTTTGATTCTTTACCAGTGTTATTATAGTTTCTCATTTCGCTTTAAACTTCCATCATGCTCCAAACTAAGGGCTGCATATAGGTTTATCACTTCAGTGCACACTAAATACAGATTATGAAAAATATGTGACAAAAATACCTTCAGTATTTAAATATATCATTTATAATATAACATATCTAATATATACATAATATAACATTTAAATGTAAAGTATACAGATTGCCATGCGCTGACTCTACTGACTCCTTGATGAGGGTGATACCGTCACAGCATGGAAAGGCGAGCTCACAAATCAAAACACCGGCCACCTGCCAATACTCACAAATACAGATCATATATAAAGATAAAATGGTTTATCTCACACGTTTTTAATAATACTTGAAAATGGGCTAAATAACAGTCATATAGCCAACATATGGTACTTTTTTTATGCTTCGTCATATTTATATGAGAGTACTCTAGTTAGGGTCCTGGCAAAGTCCAGTGCCCCCCATTCCCGTTCTTGCATGTCCACATTTTGAAGTTCAACTACGCTGATTGCTTCCAGCAGCATCTTCACTAATGAGCTGAAATGCCAGTGAATTGTATTGACAAACATGTAATGTATATGTTTAATAGTGAATAATTAGACCATCGGATATTAATGATTGTATTTCTTGAAATGAAAATACCGGAGTACAATCGTTCTTCTTCATCCATGCTGACCGCTAGAAAGCGTTGATGAACTCGCTTAATGATTCCTGTGAAAAACTACCCCTCCCATGATCCTTATAGGAGAAATAATAACGCTACAATCCCATTGCTGATGTATTTTTTTATCATGTCAAAATATAGATTGAGTTGTAGAAGAGAAACATTTTCATCTTGAAAGGGAAGTTGCAATTTGGGATTTTTTAATTTTTTTTTTTAACATTGAACTACGCTGGTTTTACGGTGTGATTGGGCTGGAGACCGTTTCCCATCATGCAATGCTGGTCGGAAATTCAAAAGATAAAGACTGGCCAATGTGGAGCCTTTTTTGTTTGTTTGTGCGCATCTTGTTTTTTAGTTAATTTCAGTCACTTAACTTAACCGAAGCCTTGACGACGTCGTGTCCAGCATTAGCCACATTACAGACTCAAACATTAGTCTTCAAGTTTCAGGCACTCGTCGAAGGTTTGCGACCTACTTTAGCCTAGCCTAGCTGGCAAACCGCTAGTTTGTAACCGCTAATCGAGAGGGCAATTTAAAGGCACACAAAAGAACCCACACTGGTGAAAATCCTTTTTCCTGCTCATTTTGTGGTCAAGAATTCGCTCGGAAAGATCAGACTATGAGACTCGTGTGTATTGGTGTGAGAAGCAGTGGCCAATGCCTTTTGCCTGTAAATCATGCTGCCTTTCTCAGATTGTGCACACAGAACAATTGTATTCTGTAGAGCTTCCTCCAATCCTGTTGAGGATTGGCACTTTTGGTACCTTGCATGTGCTTTGTCCAATCTGTTGCGAACGGCAAGCCTTTAATGCGGATCCAAAACACAGACCAGGAAATCAGAGAGCGAATTTAGTATTTAATGAGTACAACAAAGGGAGCACGCTAGAAAACGCGAGTGAGAAAATAGAACTGAGAGAGCAAGCGAGTAAGAAAATACAACTGAGAGAGCACGCTAAAATGGCGTGAATATAACAGTACAAAATTACTATTACAAAATCCAAAAAAAACAAAAGTAAATGAGATCAAACCAGAACACGATCGACGAATGTCGGGAAGCACCAAGGGTGACGATGAGCAGCGGTAAGCAAAGCAGGTAACAAGCAAATGCAATAGTCCGACACTCGCAGACGGTGGCCGGAGTCCTTAAATAATGAGCGCTCCAAATGCGCCACAGGTGTGTTGCAACGGCCCCGCCCATCCAGCTGAATCAGATGCTGGAATGAAAAAAGAACTGAGAAGGCATACAGATATGACAGAACCCCCCTCTCAACGGACGCCCCCTGGCGGACCACCTGGTTTCGTGGGATGACGAGAGCGGAAATCCCGTAGCAGCGACGGATCGAGGATCCAGGAGCAGGGGACCCATTGGCGTTCCTCAGGGCCATAACCTTCCCAGTCGACCAGGTACTGCACCCCCCTACCCCTCCTCCTAGAGTCGAGAATGGCACGTACTGTGTACACCGGCCCACCGTCGATCACGCAAGGAGCAGGAGGAGGCACTGGTGGAGGGTTCAGGGGACAGGTGGAGACTGGCTTGAGCAGAGAGACGTGGAAAACTGGGTGAACCTTCATCGAGCTGGGAAGCTTCAGTCTTACAGTCACAGGGTTCACCACAGCATCTACAGCAAAAGGACCCACGAACCGAGGGCCCAGTTTCTTTGAAGTCCCAGCCAGGTGTAAATCCCGCGTTGACAGCCAGACCATCTGGCCTGGGCGATAGACTGGAGCGGGCCGTCGGTGGCGATCAGCTATCTGCCGGTTGCGGGCCGCCGTGCGGACTAGCGCAGCCCTTCCGTCCCTCCAGACCCTATGGGCCCTTCGCAGGTGCACCTGGACAGATGGCACGATGACTTCGGCTTCTTGGGAAGGAAATAGTGGAGGCTGGTACCCATATGCGGTCATGAAAGGTGACCTCCCAGTGGCAGAGGAAACGAGGGTGTTGCGCGCATACTCCACCCAAGGGAGGTGCGATGACCAGGAGGCCGGATGCAGTTCACAAACACAACGGAGGGCAGCCTCTAGCTCCTGGTTGACCCGTTCCGTCTGCCCATTGGATTGTGGGTGGTAACCTGAAGATTTGCTTGACGTGGCCCCCAAAGCCTTGCAGAACGCTCCCCAGACCTGTGAGACAAACTGGGGCCCTCTATCAGAGACAAGGTCGCACGGGATGCCATGAGCCCTAAAAACATGTGTCACCAGCATGTCAGCGGTCTCCAGGGCTGAAGGTAACTTGGAAAGGGCGATGAAATGCGCCATCTTGGAGAACCGGTCCACCACCGTCAAGATGACCGAACAACCCCTGGATCGTGGAAGACTAGTGACGAAATCGAGTGCAACATGTGACCAGGGGCGAGTTGGAACAGGCAATGGATGGAGTAAGCCCGCTGGAGCACGATGGACTGGCTTGCCCCGAGCACAGATGGAACAAGCAGAGACATAGTCAGTGACGTCCTTGCGCATGCCTGGCCACCAAAACCGCTGGGAAACGAGGAAGAACGTTTGGGACACACCCGGGTGGCAGGCAAACTTCGAGGAGTGGCCCCACTTCAGTACTCCTGTGCGCTGAGCAACTGGGACGAATAACTTGCCGGCAGGGCAACCCCCAGGCACCCTAACTCCTCGTAAGGCTTCTTCCACAAGACGCTCTACTTCCCAACGTAGGGCGCCAACGATCAGATTCACAGGAACAATGGACTCCTCTGAAGGCCCCTCCTCCACTGGCTCATGGAGCCTTGACAGCGCATCGGGCTTCCCGTTCCTTGACCCTGGACGGTAGGTAATCTGGAAGTTGAAACGGGTCAGGAACAATGCCCAGCGGGCCTGGCGAGAGTTGAGGCGCTTGGCAGCACAAAGGTATTCCAAGTTTTTATGGTCTGTGAATATCTGGAACGGTACCTCAGTGCCCTCCAACCAGTGTCTCCATTCCTGCAATGCCTGGACTATAGCGAGCAGCTCCCTGTTGCCGACATCATAATTCGCCTCGGCCGGGCTGAGGCGGCGGGAGTAGAATGCACAGGGGTGCAGCCTCTGGTCGACTGCAGACCTCTGGGAAAGGATGGCCCCCACTCCGGAACTCGATGCGTCAACCTCGACCACAAAAGGGAGATCTGTGTCAGCATGAACAAGGACAGGTGAGCTCGTGACCGCTCGTTTAAGGCTTACAAAAGCGGCCTCTGCCACCGAGTACCACACAAATGGTCGCTTGTTAGAGGTCAACCTGGTAAGGGGCTCGGCCCTCATACTATAATTGCCGATAAAACGCCTGTAAAAGTTAGCAAACCCGAGGAAACGTTGTATGTGTTTACGTGAGGTGGGGGTTGGCCACTCTGCCACCGCCTGAATTTTTGCTGGATCAGGCCCGAGCTGCCCTTTTTCCACAACAAAGCCAAGAAACTGCATTGACTCACGGTGAAACTCACACTTCTCGGCCTTAACAAACAACCGGTTTTCCAACAGTCTATCCGGACATGTTGGCGATGTTCATGCAAGCTTTCGGAGAAAATTAAAATGTCATCCAAATAAACAAAACAGAACACATTTAGCATGTCACCCAATACGTCGTTGATGAGACTCTGAAACACTGCGGGTGCGTTTGTCAGACCGAAAGGCATGACCAAGTATTCAAAATGCCCAAGCGGGGTTTTAAAAGCGGTTTTCCACTCGTCTCCTTCACGAATCCTGACCAAGTGGTAAGCGCTGCGCAAGTCTAATTTGGTGAAAATGGTGGCAGATTTTAACGGCGCGAAAGCCGAATCCAACAACGGTAACGGGTATTTATTTTTAACAGTAATATTGTTGAGACCCCGGTAGTCGATGCACGGTCTAAGTCCCCCATCTTTTTTGCCAATGAAGAAAAACCCCGCCCCCAAAGGAGAGGATGAAGGGCCAATAAGGCCCAAAGCCAAAGAAGAGGAGATGTATTCCCTCATTGCTTCCTGCTCCGGTCTAGAGACCTTGTATAGACCCTACCCACGTGACGTCACAACTCCTTCCTCCTGACTGGTGCCGCCCAATTGTCCGTCAACACATCATGTTTCCCTGTTACGGCTACGTACATTCCTCCTATTTACGACGTGTTTTTCTGCTCGTTAACATTAATAATCAAAATGGTGAAGGCATGTGTGGCGGTCGGTTGCAATAACAGAGAAGACGGAGAGACTTGAAGTTCTACAGGATTCCGAGAGACCCGGAGAGAAGAGAGCGAGATGGGCTGCTGCAATTCAACGAGAAAACTGGGCTCCAAACGATTACCACAGATTATGTAGTAGCCATTTTATATCTGGTAAGATGCATTTAATATATATTTAGAGGGTTTTGGGCTGACAACCACAATTAAGATCATTGCTAGGCTAATCGCCGACAACATACACGTATGTATGTAGTGAGTTCTATCGCTAAACCATATAAACATTAAAAGCCCTAACTCCATTGACAAACGACATGAAATACATTAGACTTGACAGTGGATGTTAGCAATAACAAAAGATTTTGAATTGAAAATTTCGTAACTCACCTTTCCAAGCACAAGATAGATTCCTGCCGAATTTTCGTGGACGAGGACCTGTTACACCTAACTAGCAACGAAGTATTTATAAGCCTCCAAGCTCTTAAAGTTTTTCAAACTTTCGTGAGAATAGGCTGATTTTGTGTGGACAAGATAGTTGTACAGTTCAGGGTAGCTAGCAGATGTCAGGCAAATACGGCGGAGACAGCGGGTCGAAAAACATCGATTTAGGCATCAAATATGGATCTGGCGAATGGATAAACTGAAGCTTTTCCACATAACGCCTTTTATGCAACGCATCAAGTGAGTTTACGGCATCCGAAAGCACCGGGTCTTCCATGAAATGCATTATAAATTGCTCGATCAATTGAGACCATTGATAATACAGACACAAAATGACGGACAAGTGGGCGGAACCATACAGCGAGCACGTGATTTTGTGACGTCGGTGGGTAGGGTCTATAAGCGCGAACTGGGCAACGGGGCATTGGGCAGCAGATCAATGGCACAGTCGTAAGGACGGTGCGGGGGCAGGGTACTAGCCTGCTCTCTACTGAATACACGCTGGAAATCATAATACTCGGCGGGAACATTTTTCAAATTAACAGGCTCGGTATCCGTTTTTGCTTGACCGGGAAGTAGACACGCTGAACGTAAACGGTGCGCATAACAGAACGCACTCCAAGCAACTATTTGCGTCTTCGCCCAGTCAATATTAGGATTATGCACTTTCAACCAGGAGAGCCCCAGCACGACCGGAGCCGATTTGCACGGCATAACCAAGAAGCTACGGGCCTCAAAATGATTCCCGGACAACTTTAATTTGAGCGGGGGAGTAATAAACTTCACGTCCGCCAGAGGGCGCCCATCTAGGTCTAAAACCCTTTTGGGCCTAGCGAGTCTTATTAAGGGACATTTAAGCGCGTCAACAACACTCTGGTCTATAAAACAGTCATCTGCCCCCGAATCAATTAGAGCAGTAAACCTAAAGTGAACCCCACCGTGCGACACTTCTCCCGGCAATTGCAGTCTCATAACACCTTGGGAGTCTTTTGGATCCTTCAACTCCTCCCGAGGCAACTCACTTGAGGGATTGCTGTCCTGTAAGGACCTCGTACTACTACACCCTCGGGCGAGGGGAGCCCCAGGCAACGAAGATTCCAGTTGATGCGAAGGGGCGGCGTCACAAGCGGCGACACGGTGCCCCTGCAAGCTACAATCGGTTGTTGTCACCTACGTCATCACGACCACCTGAGCCGCCATCTTTCGTGTATCTCAGTGACCTTCACTATATCCGCCGCAGTCACGTTTGTTCTGTTGACAGTTTTTCGTGGAAGCAGCCACGCGAATGTCACATCAAAATGGGAAAAAAAAGACAGAAGAACGACAAGACTCCTTATGTGGAGAAGCTTGAAAAGGAAGCGAGAGATCGGTATTTGTCAGTTATGGTGCCTCTGCCGTGGTCTGGAGACCAAAGATGACATGGTTGCGCGTGATAATGAGAACTGCCCCATTATTATTTAACCTGTGTTGGTCCACACAGCATGACACAACTAAAGACATATGTTGGTTCTGCTCTCTGTGCTCCACTTAAGTTAGTGGTGATTGGTAGTTTGTGATTTGTTTTAACTGACAATTTGGCAACATTAAAAGTACCTGGCCAAAGTAGTAAACTGTCGTCCTTTGTATAAACATTATTATGCGTGTGTCAGTGTGTGTGTTTATATATATATATACATACACACATAAAATACAGTATTGACACAAATGCTTTACTTACAAAGAATAGGATTCAAGATGACTTAATGTTTTATTAAGTACAATCAAGTCACAACAAAATACAAAAAATCACTAACAGCTACATTTAAAAGGCTGTTAGCATACTAAATGGTACCTTTCACGTATAACAGTACAAACTACACAACAGTTGGGCAAAGGTTTGTAAGGGCACCGCATACATGAACAATCTTACCCAACAATGTGCAATCTTCGCCGTCACATGGCAGAACCACGTTAATAGGTATAGTTCCTGTTAGGATCTTATACTTCTGGCAAAGATTACCAATTACCCGTTCAACATGGATCCTCAAATGTGCTATCTTCCTAGTCTCCTCCACATCTCTACCAGCTAACTGACAGCGACCTTTTGTGAACGCAGGGAGTTTGACCTCTGCACATAACATACCCACATGTTCTTGAATATCAAAGCCTCTGTCAGTCAAGACAATGTCCCCGGGCAAAAGGTTATTAAAAAAAGCACTGTTCAAGGTGATATGTTTGTCACCACCCCAACCTTCTGACATGAAACAAATTCCCCCCTTTGGTGTGATTCCAATTAGGTATTTCATGGTGTAGTTATGCTTGTAACTAGAAAACATTTGCGCACGGGCCTTAAGATTTTATGGTTTCTCTGTAAAAATTTCAAAAAACTCATTAATCACTGCAACTCTGCGTCTGAAGGACTCAACAAACTCGTGAGGCATTGTTTCTCTGTTGTGCCAAACAATTGCTCATCTCAAGTTAGCATGGAAAAAGAGCACCATGTCATTGAACACTCAGTACACAGTCTTACGGGAAACATGTAATATGTGTGCAATGTGTAGTGCAGCCAGGTCCTGACGCAGGTGCATGAAGGTCAGAAGGAGCATCTGAAGGGCGCTGAAGGCTCGTCCTGTAGCTCACCAACGTCTTCCTCCATCCTCAATTTCTCACGCCCACTTCGTCTAGAAGAGCGGTCCACGTTGGTGGGTTGAACACGTGTGTGTCCCAGGCGTAAGGATGGTGCCCAGTCAGGGTCTGCCTCATTTATTTCATATGCTGGTTTTCCTGCAATTACATAAGTCGTATCAGTCATACAACAGGTTAACATTAGTTACTTAAAATGGATTTTAAAACTTTGTAGTGTGTCTAAACTGGTGGGAACTGCCTTCATATGGCACTGATGTGTAGGCAACAGATTTTTTTTTTTTTTTTTTTTTTAAGTTTAACTGATCATTAGGCATAACAAACAAGCAGAAGATTCTTCTGGTGATTTAGTAGATCTGTAGTCTCCTCCACAGAGTGCTTGGTCAAGCATATCAGTAGCTTAAGCGGGAGGTAAATATAGCATTTTTTTATTCACACATCTCCCATACTTATAATCATTCATGGTGTGCTGTTATATCTTCATTACTACCCTTACTTTGTTACCTTTGAACTGTTTTTTGTGTACTAGTATCATACGGTGAACGCCTGTGGCTTATGCAGTTAGCCAGTAGGGCAACAGTTAGCCTCTCTGAGACACTAGCGTGGTTAGTCAAAGTAAACAACACAGCCACACGCCATAAGCGTTTCAATCCAGTCAGTATCAGCGTCCGAAGAACATTAACACTTCCAGTTACTCACCTTTATGGAAATTTAGGGAACAGACCGACATGTTTTCAGGTGATGAATGAAAAGCGATGGCCTTTCTTCTCACCGCTGCAACCATTCGAAGCTTCTTGGTCAACTCATCGGAGTTCCATATTTTCTCTTCCTGGCGGGAATGCTAAAAACGTATCCCATCCTTTTTGCATTCGTTTCTATCATGGGAACGAGAATGGCAGTCATTCACACAACACGAGTGTACCATTTTCAACAATTACCACGCAGAATGGATGCCTAGCAAAGTATCACGTCGCGGGCTTGTTGTTGTTGTGCAATACACGAAAACCCACAATGCATTGCGCCAAAAACGTCACGAGAGAAGAACCGATACAGACACAAGCCTGCCATCATCCGTCTTCGTCGCTCCGCCGCAGAAAAATGTCCGCCGCCGAGTTGCATGGGCTCCTTCCCCGTCGGGACCGGCCTCCGTGTCGACGTGGAGACGAACGGTGGTTTGATGAAGCCGTCCCGACCGGCCGCTGTCGGGCTGCTCTGCGGCGTTGACCAGCGACGTTCCCGATGCTCCGCAGCTCGCTCGCTCTCACGCTCTTTTAGACGAGGACCCAAATTTACGGACAACTCGATCAGCTCCTGCAGATTCGACGAGTCTTCCCGGGCCGCCAACTCGTCTTTCACCGCCGAAGACAGCCCGCGCCGAAAAATCCCAGACAACGCCGCTTCCTCAAAACCGCACTCAGCGGCCAAAATGCGAAACTGAATGGAGTAGTCCGCTACGGTCAGATCGCCTTGGGAAAAATCCAGCAGGCGGCTGGCTGCCTCCTTGCCTTTTACCGGATGATCGAAAACTCTCACGAGCTCAGTCTTAAAAGTTTCAAAAGAATGACGGATTGCGGGTCTTGAGTTGCTTACCGCTATGGCCCATGCTGCCGCTTTACCGGCGAGGAGGCTCATTGCATATGCTACGCGGGATCTATCACTCGCAAACGTTTGAGGTTGTTGGTCAAACACAAGGGAGCACTGGTGCAAAAATAGTTGGCAAGCACCTGCCTGTCCCTCATAGTGTACTATGTAACTGTAGTTTTATGTCCTAATGTAGTCGAAGCACTGCAGACTAGTAGTAGTAAACCAATTAACTGCCTTAACTTGTTTTAACTAGCTTGTTAGCGTCTGCTAACAGCATTGCAGCATGCTAGCGTTTCTTCATACATAAATGTTACCTAGAACATTAAATCAGTGTTAAGAATCACCATACACACTGATCAGCCAGATGATGGGGTGGTTTGCCCAGGGCGCGCAAGTAGCCAGGACCGCCACTGCTTTTGATCATATTTCTGCTGGAATGAGAGTGTGTTCCCGTCATTTCTACTCTGGTAAATTGAACGATTTATCCACTGTTTTGGTTTCAATAAACGTTTTTTTTTGTTTTTGTTTACCGCTGTGTAAATCTGCCTCGGTAGCAATGCTCAGCTACATTTGTTGTGTTCCTTGCATATGAAATACTGACAACACATCCCGATTGGTCACCATCTCTCTTCTTGGGTTGTTCTGAGGTCAAGCGCACCACATTGGAGCATTATGAGAGGTTGGAAAGGCGAAGAGTGCACGCTGAAACCTTTTTTGCTGTGCTCTTACAAACATGAGCCCAAGTGTTGTTGTTAAAAGTCAATAAAATGTGAATACTAAAACATGACTTTAACAAGTTCTTGACAAACTGTAACTGCTTGTTGTTTACTTCAGCTCTTCATAATAAACAGGTGTAATGATTACAAAGTCAGTTGATTTAATATTATGTTATTCTATTTGGAATATGCATTGACAATGTTTGGACAGTATTGTACACAAGAACTGGGACTGGTAAATTGCAATAGATTTATTTCAAGTAATGCAACTTCTTCAATACAATATTTGAACTGACAGTTTAAAATCTTTAAATTAGTGCAAACAAGACCCACCCTCTGACGGGGGAGCAAATATTATATAATATTATAATATAAGGAATAAACAATACAAGATTACAATAAAAGTGTCTTTGTTAAAGCAGTTACAAAAAATAATAATTCACTGGCCTTGGGTAAATTGCCAGACATAATCAAAATGTACTTCTTGCATTTCCATTTTAAGTATTGCAAGTTCCCCAAGACAATATTTGAACTGACAGTTTAAAATCCTTACATTAGTGCAAAATGGCCCACACTCTGACAGCGGGCAGCAAATATTATTATATAAAATAAAATAGATTATAAAAAGCAATATACTATATAAATACAAGATTACAATAAAACATGTCTTTTTCAAAGCGGTTTAAAAAAAGAAAACATTCGGTGGCCTTAGGTAAATAAAGGTGAAGAAATATGTACATTACAGTTCTTGCATTTCTATTTTAGATATTTCAACTCCAACACAATATTTGAATTGACAGTTTAAAGTCAGTGATGACCCATGGCCTTAAAGGAGTCTCGTTGAGGCGCTGAGAGTGCAAAACCTGTTAGGGCAGAGAGAAAAAAATAACACAATCGAGTCTTTAGCTCATTGTTTTGAAATCAATGTGAAAGTAAATAAAAGCACTCGAGTAAACATGCATTTAGTCATTTACTGTAGCTGTAGTTTCAACATGGATACAGTCAAGTGAGCTATAAGATGATAAATGCTGGATCAACAGTTGATAATGTAAAAAGCAATGGATTAACAACAAGAGTGTAGCTTTGGTCTTAACATTGGTAGGGATGATATAACATGCATGTACACTTTTTGCTGGAGATGGGACATTAATAAAACCATTAATAAGACCAAACAGATTATTGAAAAGGGGTCAGGGCTACATTTCTCATGAATATGAGCCTCATTAATAAGCTAATTTTAATTCCAATATTTAAACACAAATTACATTAACCTGCACAATAAATACAGACTTGTTACTATTACAGCGTGTTGTGCTTTAGGTTTTACTTTCATGCACCAGGGAACAATGAGTTAAATGATGGCGATATGTTAACAACATTTCGTGCACTGTGGTACAGAAATGTAAACAAGGCAAGACAGACATTGTGAGAACCGCACAGCACGTAGCCTACCTGTGAGCAGACGAGCGTGTTGTCGTCTGTTGCTTTGAAAATCTGTAGGTCCTAAACCCATCCATTAGTGAACTGGACATGAGCCTCAAAGGATTTGCAATTTTTCAACTGAACCAATGTGTAGGCACTCACACTGCAGACAAGGTATGCGATGATGTCGTTTGTTGTCAACGAGGGCAAGTCGTCCAAATTGTTGCTCCATGCCTTCTTTGGCAGCAAGTACGGGTCTACATCGTTAATAAAAGTTATTTTTTAAAAGTACCGGGTTTGAGCCTCGACTGACAGCGTTTCCCTGTAAATGCCACGACGACTTTGCTTTTTTAACATGATTCCAGCATAAAAACTATCCCAAGGCAAAGTAAACAGCAAGACTGGTTATAATCCGCGTTGAGTCTGCCGGACCGGAAGTAAAGGATATTATCAGCATGGAGGCGTATCCAAACAATGACGTAGTACATCCCATTCCCTATTATGGCATGTTTTTCTCCTCGTTAACATTAATAATAAAAATGGTGAAGGCGCGTGTGGCGGTTGGTTGCAGTAACAGAAAAGATAGACGGAGAGACTTGAAATTCTACCGTATTCCGAGAGACCCGGAGAGGAGAGCGAGATGGACTGCTGCAATTCAACGAGAAAACTGGGCACCAAACGATCACCACAGATTATGTAGTAGTCATTTTATATCTGGTAAGATGCATTTAATATATATTTAGAGGGTTTTGGGCTGACAACCACAATTATAATCATTGCGAGGCTAATCGCCGACAACATACAGTTTCAAATTCAAGATGCTTATTTCTTCCACCATCATTACATTTTGAATAATATTTAGCTGGTACCAAGTGATAGAAACTGGCCTCGTCTACGGATCATCAGTTAAACAGGTGTGTTCAAACCTTTTGCAAAGGGGGCCAGATTTGGTGTGGTAAAAATGCGGGGGGCTACCTTGGCTGATTTACATAGAACAATATATTTAAACAAATTTTAGCAAGCCCTTCTGTGTGTCACATTTGCTTTATTATTTTTTTAAATTCATAATTCCAACAGTCTCGTCTTTGTGGCGTTCTTTCGACACTCGGGCTCTTGCGAAATACTGCTGCTGTGAAATTAAATTAGCTTCAAGTTGCTATAATTTCTCGCTGCGTATCTTCCCTGTAATGTTGTCGTACCTGTCAGCGTGTCTTGTTCGGTAATATCATTATCGCGTCACATCGAACTCTTTGAAAACAGCGACTGTCTCTTTGCAAATGAGGCAGACACAGTTGTTGCATGTTTTATTGAAGAAATAGTCCAATATCCACCTATCCTTGAAGCGTCGGCCATCGCAGTCAACTTTTTTTTATTGATTGTCGCCATTTTAGAAAATGAAGCAAAGGGTCACACGGGGTAATGTTGCTTAGAGTGCTGCTCTTAAAGTTTTTCAAACTTTCGTGAGAATAGGCTAATTTTATGTGGACAAGATAGTTGTAGATATCAGGGTAGCAGATGTCAGGCAGAGAGGGCAAAGACAGCGGGTCGAAAAATATCGATTTAGGCATCAAAAATGGATCTGGCGAATTGATCGACCGAAGCTTTTCCACATAACGCCTTTTATGCAACGCATCCAATGAGTTTACAGTGTCTGAAAGCACCGAGGCTTCCATGAATTGCACTATGAATTGCACGATAAATTGAAACCATTGAGAATACGGATAAACAATGACGGACAATAAGGCGGCCGGATACAGCGACACGTCATTCTGTGGATTTGGTATGTAGGGTCTATATGTAAATTGATTGGCTCATTGAATCCCTATAGAATCATTTCTTTTGCTTTGCTAAAAGAATTGGGGAATCAATAAATAAATTATTATGAAGTTATAAATCGATTTAAAAAATATAAATCATTTAATTGATAAAAGGGGAATATACATGTGTACATATTAATATGTTTGTGTTTTGACTTCCATTATTTGTTCAATTATTTTCTTTAGGGCAGTTGACAGTTATTTTACCTAAATATTGGAGTGTATGGAGCGGCTAATTTCTCCCATTGATTTTTTTTCACATTTCAAAATGCATGGTATGAAAAATATAATAATTACCAAGAATCCTCGAACGAATCACTCCTGAGACAGTCCTTCTTGTTAGTATACGGTCCATCTTTCATACTTTATTAATGTAAATCCGACATTGTGCTCAAAAGCATGTGTAAGAGTTTCACTCCCACTGACTTTTAATAAATGAAGTTGAGTCGCAGAGAATGAAGGAGCTTTCAAGTCAAGTTTTTTTATGTCTATGGACAAACGTTGTTCTTTCTACCGTAAGACATCAATCATTGCTGTTAAAGGCTCTAATGAGGTGCAGCAGGCTTATCTTAAAATACAGCTATCCTTAAATGAGGCGTTTCCAGTGGAGTTTGTTCGAAGTGATTCGCTGTCTTCCCGGTCAACCAAGATCACAACTATTTTTCGACCAAAACCACTGCTCATCCATAATTGGATGACTTTTTAAATCATATTTCATGGTACCTCATTTATCAACTTTTTGTCAACATTAGTTCATCACCTATAAAACAATGTTAACCCAACCATTGCCTGACATACTATAAAACAGCGTTGTTTCAACATCACTGTCATGTGTTATTGATTCAACATTGGTTATTGACGAAAATTTCGATGTCAACCATACTGATACTGATTTTGATGGAAAATCAACTTTTATTAAGTGTCGGTCTGCTATCTGGGTGTAATGTCAAGCACTTTGAATTAGCTTTGTGTTGGATTGGATGACAACAAAATATCAATCAACAAAAATTTGGCAAGGAGGAATTTTCTCCAACAGAAAACAACTTTGGGAACACAAGGTAGCAAATAAGGAAATAAGATTGGCCCGTGTGTTTGTGGTCTTGCAGATCTAAGTGTCACCCAAGCCCATCGTCCTGAGCACCAGGAGTCTGCATGCATCAAGAAGGAAGGGGAGGAAGAGTCACCATACATCAAGGATGAGGAAGAGTCGGTACCCATTCAAGGTCATTCTGACTTGAATATTGCTTCAACGAAAAGGACACATTGGCTTCGTGCTCGAAGATGGCAAGATAAACTTATATTTGTCAGTCCGTTCTTCATTTAATCGGCAGTTTTCAGTGGCCACCTTTCTCAGACGTGCCATTTTGATGTTGTGCCACCGGTGTGAGCAACGCTCCTGCCGCAAATAAATTGCCACTGTTGCGCCTGAAGGATGAGCGCGTGTCAATGCACAATGATTAACAGCCAATAGGCGCATCGTTGTCATGGGATTGACAGCCCAGAATGCATCTGGTACGAGCGGGTACATACCTCTCCATCTCGCTCTCTTAGCCAGCCTAACCTTACGGCCTACTAGCTGGATAGACTGTTCATAAAACATATTATTTGTCTATTTGTGTCTTGCAGGTTTCAGCAAATATCTTGGTCTTGGGGGGCAGGAGTCTCCTGGTGTTAAAGAGGAAGTCGAGCACCCGCATATGAAAGAGAAAGAGCCAGAGCACTCTCAACAGCAACTTCCAGTCATAAGGGAGGAGGTAAAGCTGCCATATATTAAAGAGGAAGACTATATCAACAGGTTGACTGGTGAGCCCTTGAAGAGTGAAGATGGTCCGAGTGAGGTCAGCAGCGGGACGGAGCCTCCAAGCGGCAGCAGCAGCTCAACAGAAGGATTGCAAGCCTACATTTTCATCGCACCGTCAGATAGAAATGGCGCCACGTCACACTCACCTTCCAAAGATGATGGTCCTAAGAAATTTCACTGTGATGACAATCTCTGCCAATGGTCTCAGTGTGGGAAAACCTTTGCTAATAACTATACTTATATTATGCATATAAGGAGCCACACAGGTGAAAAACCTTTCTCCTGCTCCTTTTGTGGTAAAAAATTCTCTGACAAAGGCAACTTGAAAAAACACACAAGAACCCATACAGGTGAAAAACCGTTCTCCTGCTCCGTTTGTGGTAAAAAATTCTCTGACAAAGGCAACTTGAAAAAACACACAAGAACCCATGCTGGTGAAAAACCTTTTCCCTGCTCAGTTTGTGGTCATGGTTTTATTCAAAAGAAAAACTTAAACGCACACATGAGAACCCACACTGGTGAAAAACTTTTTTCCTGTTGTGTTTGTGGTCAAGCATGCAGTCAAAAGGAAGCCTTGAAAAGACACACAAGAACCCACACCGATGAAAAACCTTTCTCCTGCTCCGTTTGTGGTAAAAACTTCTCTGAAAAAGGCAACTTGAAAAAACACACAAGAACCCATACCGGTGAAAAACCTTTTTCCTGCTCAGTTTGTGGTCATGGTTTTGTTCGAAAGCATCACTTAAACATACACATGAGAACACACACTGGAGAAAAACCATATTACTGCTCAGTTTGTGGTCAAGGGTTTGCTTGGAAGTATCAGATTAAGAGACACGTGTGTGTCTAACGTGCTTTGTCCAATCCTTGTATTATGTGGATCCACACGATAGTACTTGCTCACCTGATTTAACTGTCATGTTAAGTGGCATTTTTTATACTATACTCCCCCTCTTTCAAATGACACTTCACAGTTAATATTTGAAACAGTAGATCCCAAATTACAAAAATTCTGAATCATTAATAAATAATATAATTACATTAATATGGAAAATTATGATTGGCTTACAAATAATGTTTTTGAGGTGGGGATGATTAGACAAATTTAAAAAAATTACTATTACTACCCTTGATTGACAGTGATATATTACGACAGAGTATTAGGGCAAAATAAGGGGGGGAGTAAAAGGAGTACAATATTAAAGTTGTACTGTTACTCCAAGAAAAGTATTATTACGTAGGGGTAATGTAGCTGAATAAGCAGCTACGCACTTTACATGCATGTACCTTAGCTGGTAGCTACGACGAAGCATTAGTACAAATCCTTCTGTTGATTATAATTTTATGTAGATGAGCTAAAAGATGAAGGATTTCCTAATTTTGGAGAGTGATTCTTAAACACAGCCTTTTGCAGGCTCCCGTTTGCCCCCCCCCCCCCCCCCCCTTAGCAACAGGAGGTAACATTATGAATATTAATGAGCGGAAGTGACGTGTTGCTTGCGGTACGCCATTGAAATCCTCAGCTGGCCCCCATCATGTTTAAGTAGGCGTGTCGCAACCCAATGTGAGTCCCGACAGGATGTGAGTGGCGCATGCGCAGTAGCGGAGCTACTCACGGAGTGAGCCACATTTGTCTGCACATGCGCGCCGCTATCTGGTCGCCACACAAAGGGTCAGTTACCCTAGCGGTAAAATTAAAGTGGTCAGCAACATGCTGCTTTTTGTGCGGAGTTAACCCACTAAGTTCGCGACGCTTGAAGTTCAGAACTACTTGACTGGAACATAATCGAAATATTTGGTCCATCCAAGTGGTCTTCGTTTGCGTTTTAGCTTCGGAGCCTAGTTATCTTAGCTAAGCTTAGCTTAGCTTAGCTTGCGAACACAGACCAACGTGGTTCGACGCTTGAACATCAAGTTGGAGCCTTCTAAAGTGTGCAAAATGCACGCAAGAACGACGCCAGCAGCAAAGTTCGAGGCGGAACTTTGTGGCGCAAAAGATCTGCGACAACATCAATGCTCGGCTTCTTGCAAAATGCAAGTAAAGGTTGTGCCTCACACACTACCAGGTTGGTTCACCGATTCGAAAAATACTATCATTTTTTTGTCCTGATGGTATTTGAATTGAAAGATGAGCATGCAAAGCTTTTTTTTGATTGGAGTAATGTAATTTTGAGTTTGGGCCACATTTTAGGTAGGACATTTGTGTCTTAATAATTAAATCACAAAATAAATTGCTTCCATCAAAAGAAAAGATTTTCAATAGAAAAATGACGTCAATTCAAAAACCTTTTTTCAATCATGTGAAAAATTTTGAATGCGAAAAAAATATTTGACTCAAAAATTCACATTTGAACAAGTCAATTTTTATTGAAAATATTTTCTTAGATTGAAGCAATCCTTTTTGTGTCTGGGCCATATTGTGCGTCGGATATTTAAGTCTAAATCATTGAATACCCTCACCCCCTAAATTTGCTTCAATAAAAAAAAATAAAAAAAATAAAAAAAAAATAAATCGAGGAAAATGTTCATATGCAAAAATAAAATTGCCCTCCTTAAAAAAAATTGTATTTGAAATTATTTTTTGATTTTTGTTGAAAAGGGTTTTAGTACTCTTGATAACAACTAGCCAGCTGATTTAGGTGAGTTTGAATAACACACAATGGTTGGTAACAAGACACTGACCTGTTTATTCAGTGACAAACACAAAAGATTATAAATAACAAACAGAAATGGCATAGTCAGTCAGTCAACCGTGCAAATAATATTGTAAACTGTCAGTGGAAAATCCCACAAATCCGCCAAGCTATTAGATGCTTTTAATGTTTCGTGCATTCGTTACAAAAATTGTATAAAAAGCATCTCAGGTTTAAATAAACGACTATTTCAGTATCAAGTTAACATTTTAAAACAGTAAATAAACTACTCAAGTCCCCATTCTGTATCAGCAGCTTTAAACTACATTCAATTAATTTAGTTTTGTGAATCAACTGTTAAAAGTTGTTAAAATTGCTCCCGTTATTCCATGATTTCCCTTCTGTCTACTTTTGACATGTGAAAGTTTTAAAACTGTTTTGAAGATAGATTCAAGTCAAGATTTTGCCGATTTAAGAGTAGTTTAGATAAAAAGTTAATTAGGTTCGCTTGGAAGGTTTACTACAACAGCCTACAAGGGAAGTCTCCTGCTTTAAGATGGCGGCTGTTTACTAACGCACCTAGTTTTCAATGCATGTGTTGCTAACACTGTCAAGTCTGTCATTGTGCATCTTGTTCTACATACATATGATATCTATTAGATAAGCATGATGTTTACTCTTGGGACCCTATGCGGTCCGTTTCTCATTGCGTCCCAAAGACCCCGCTGTGAATTAGTTCTGCTTTACTTGACATATTTCAATAATCGGAATTTGGATGTTTGTGAATCGTTCTCGAATCTTCCACGGCAGAATCGCTCAAGGATGTAATGACGTCTGGCCAAGTTGTACCGTGGTTCTAATGCTGCGTTCCAGAAAAGTGGGATGTCGGACTTTTCCGACCTCCGACTAGGAAAATATCATTGGAACACCACTTGAACTGGGAGGTCCAAATCGCAAAGTCGGAGAAAAAATAACTACCCCGACTTCCAAGTTGTTTCAATCTGACGTCACTGGACAAAATGGCGCTCAAGAAAACAAATGATAACACAATAATGAAGTAAATCAAGTTTGAGACGCCATGTATTTTTTTTCCTCATACAGTCAATTATCTTTGTTGTGCTATGTTTTTATATTGAAGATCAGCAAAGGATGTAACTAAAAAAAGGCTGTTTACAGTGTGGGCTATAACGCAGCCGTTGTTTTTCCTCTGCTATTTGATCGCTTATAGGAAGGCAGGTTCGCTGGAGGTCAAAATGTCTTTGGATGGCCGATCAGCCATCTTTGTTGTTTACATTTGCTTGAAACGCTTTGAGGTCGGAACTGGGACCATCCGAGGGGGATAAATCTGACTTCCTACTTCTCTGGAATGCAGCATAATGTGTTGGATGGTGTGTCTTTACTCGCGAGAGATAATGGCTCGTCATCCAGAATGAATTCTTGATTCTTCTTCTTGGAATGAATTCTTGCAGTGACTCTTGTTATTCCCTGGGCTTTGGGACTGTCGAGTGCCAGTTTGTCACGCATAGCAAAAGTTTCTGCCAGTGTTAGTTGCGTAGGACCTTTCTTTTTGTCTTCGGTTTTCTTAACATACTCCTCATATTGTTTGTGGTGGTATTTCGCTAAATGCTTGCTTAGGTTGGTTGTATTAAAACTTCTTACAGCTTTACCACCACGCTTGACTTTATTGTGGCATATGTTGCACTCTGCCTCTTCGTCTTTGTCGTCCTTTAAGGTGAAATGATCCCACACAGCTGCCATTTTTACCGATAAAGTCTCTCGGTAAATTGGGAGACGGTAATGTAGTGTGTTGAAGGTCTGCCGTAAAATGCGGACCGGATTTTAGGGAAACCGAAGCAAAAACTGGAATGGATTATGTATATCTGTGCGCTGGAAAACCCAGACCGGATTTTCAAAAAAACTGGATCGGAAGTCTGGATCGGAATTTTTCCGTGTCGGCCGATCCGATACCGATGCATTTTTTTGCCCATATCGGCGTCCGATCCGATCCCAATATCGGATCGGGACATCTCTAATACAGACATTAACATAACGTTTAAGTTCTTTATGACGTGTCTTTGACCCGAATCGTCGCGTCCTTGCCAGCATTTTTTTCGCCGCTGACGTCACTCGTTCTAATTTCAGAAGAGTATTTATATGGGAGAATATTTTTTCAATATTTATTTATTTATTTCAAATTTTTTTCAATATTTACAGTAAGTAGAAGTAAGAAGTATAAGTATTGTTAAAAGAAGTCAATGTTGTGAAGGTGGGGAACGCACCACTCATTTTGCGACTGAAAGTCCGACCTGCATGAGAGTGTTAGCTGTGTTTTCTACTGTTTTCTACTTTATATACAGTGGGGCAAATAAATATTTACTCAACCACTAATTGTGCGTGTTCTCCCACTTGAAAATATTAGAGAGGTCTGTAATTGTCAACATGGTTAAACCTCAACCATGAGCGACAGAATGTGGAAAAAAACTGAAAATCACAATGTTTGATTTTTAAATAATTTATTTGCAAATCATGGTGGAAAGTAAGTATTTGGTCATGACCAAAAGTTCATCTCAATACTTTGTTTTGTACCCTTTGTTGGCAATAACGGAGGCCAAACGTTTTCTGTAACTCTTCACAAGCTTTTCGCACACTGTTGCTGGTATTTTGGCCCATTCCTCAATGCAGACCTCCTCTAGAACAGTGATGTTTTGGGGCTGTCGTTGGGCAACATGGACTTTCAACTCCCGCTGCAGATTTTCTATGGGGTTGAGATCTGGAGACTGGCTAGGCCACGACAGGACCTTGAAATGCTTCTTACGAAGCCACTCCTTTGTTGCCCTGGCTGTGTGTTTGGGATCATTGTCATGCTGAAAGACCCAGGATCGTCTCATCTTCAATGCCCTTGCTGATGGAAGGAGATTTTCACTCAAAATCTCTCGATAAATGGCCCCATTCATTCTTTCCTTTACACAGATCAGTCGTCTTGGTCCCCTTGCAGAAAAACAGTCCCAAAGCATGATGTTTCCACCCCCATGCTTCACAGTGGGTATGGTGCAATTCAGTATTCGTTTTCCTCCAAACAAGAGAACCTGTGTTTCTACCAAAAAGTTCTATTTTGGTTTCATCTGACCATAACACATTCTCCCAGTCCTCTTCTGGATCATCCAAATGCTCTCTAGCGAACCGCAGATGGGCGTGGACGTGTACTGGTTTCAGCAGGGGGGCACGTCTGGCAGTGCAGGATTTGAGTCCCTGGCGGCGCATTGTGTTAATGATAGTAGCCTTTGTTACTGTGGTCCCAGCTCTCTGTAGGTCATTCACTAGGTCCCCCCGTGTGGTTCTGTGATTTTTGATCCCCGTTCTTGTTATAATTTTGACACCACGGGGTGAGGAGGGAGTTGAAAGTCCGTGTTGCCCAACGACAGCCCCAAAACATCACTGCTCTAGAAGATCTGCATGGAGGAATGGGCCAAAATACCAGCAACAGTGTGTGAAAAGCTTGTGATGAGTTACAGAGAAAGTTTGGCCTCCGTTATTGCCAACAAAGGGTACATAACAAAGTATTGAGATGAACTTTTGGTATAGACCAAATACTTATTTTCCACCATGATTTGCAAATAAATTCTTTAAAAATCAAACAATGTGATCTTCTGAGTTTTTCCCCCACATTCTTTCTCTCATGGTTGAGGTTTACCCATGTTGACAATTAGAGGCCTCTCTAATATTTTCAAGTTGGAGAACTTGCACAATTAGTGGTTGACTTAATACTTATCTGCCCCACTGTACATGTACCTTCCCTCACAGCTACGACGAAGCATTAGTATAAATTCTTAAATTGCTTATAATTTGATGTAGATTAAGCAAAATAATGATTTCCTTTTTGTAAAACTGATTCTAAAACACAAAATGCTTTCAATATTGTTGATTTTAACGGAGGCGTCCATGTCGTACGTAAAGTACTTCGCTGCTTATTCTGCTCATGAGCCCGACATAAGCCCCAATACTCTGTTGTACGGCCAACATAAAGGCAACTTTAATGAAAAAATGTCTCCTGTCGTCTTCCAAAATAATACCTGAAGTGTTTCCCCTAGGATTTTTTGGAAGCTGCGGTAGTGGGCTGCATTGGAGTTGGACTGCCTCAACATGTCGTGTCACGGCAAAATTGCGTCATATAATGACTTTTTTTTTTCACATTTAATTTCCCAAAAAGAACCATAACAAAGATCTATTTGAAATATTTCATGAGCCAGGCTAATGTTGTAGCTCTCAGCAACGGTTCATGTACGTAAAATGCGTAGATGATTACAGTTACATTCTCCTACGTAATAATACGACTGTTTTTTTCTCGTAGCAATACTATGACTTACATTTCATAGTCCTTCTTTTTCCTTTTATTTGGCCCTAATATGTACTACATTAACACAACAATAATAGTACTTCTATTAATGGACCAATGGCGTAGGTTTGCATAGGGATGTTAGGGACATAACACTAGGAACTTTTCAGGATGCTCAAATTGTCCCCACCAAATTTTAAGCAACCTTGTTGTATTCTCTAAAGAGTTCAATTATAGAGGTCAATTAGATTGTGTTCACATATTTTGTAAGGTTAGAATTGACCCTACCTCTATTAACTCATTTACTTTACTTATGTTCAGACTTGCACTGACACCATTTTTCCCCCTCAAACGCACGTTTGATTGGCAGTTGACTAAATTCCCTTGTTTTCAATCCACTAGAAATAAGTGAAATTATCTGCCAGTGCTTTAAGTAAATTTTATTCAGATTTCTTGAAATAAGATTATTTTCAGATGGCTATTTTTTTTAACACACTTACTTTAAGCAAAAAAAAGAGGTTTTTTTTCGTCAGGAATGTTCTTAATTCAACAAGTGATATTGTTCAGAACATTATTTGAAAGCATGTTCCCCCTTGATTTTGGTGAAAAATGGCCAACCTTTAGATGCATGGGCTTAATAAGAACAAATGGTAATATTTACCTAAAGTAAATTGAATAATCTGACCCATTAATCTATTAACTCGTCGTTAATACTCAAAACAAGATGGAGAAGATTGTTCGATTAGATTTGAGAAAAATCCTCGCACTAAAACATTCTAAATTTGCAGTGTGAAAGTTGGTACGTCAATACAGATATTTTTGCATTGATCATTTAGCCTATCAATTAGGTTCAAATTGGTGGTGAGAAATGTAGCCCTGACCCCCGTTCACCCAATCTGTTGGGTCTTATTATGGTAATGTCCGTCCCCAGCAAAAAGTGTACATGGAGGTTATGCTGTTATATCGCCCCTACCAATATTGAGACCAAACCTACGCCCTTCTAATGGATCCATTTCAGGCAGTAGGGGGAAATTCTAATTGCCGTGTAAAGAGATTTACTAGTTTTGGTGAGAAGGTGAATATTTTTTTGTCGTTGTTCCTGAACTATATTTCCACACAAACGCACATTGAGGTACCAATTAGCTCAGCAAGGAGAAGTATAAGTCATTTTTCAATTGTCCCCGAGCTTGCGAAACTTGGATAAAAAGAGCGCATTTGTCAAGGTTTCGTCAGCCGTGATTGCGTATATCTGTCCGCCGAAACAGCCTGATAGCATAAGTACGTCTGCCCCTCTAGGATTGAACGCGTTGTTGATATTAGCGCGGTGGCACGCTGCCCGCCTCTCTGCGCAATTTCATTCAAACTTGCCGTTCCGTCCAAGCCGTCCACTGCTTACTTTCGCCGAAAAGTCCGGTCCAAAATACTTTAAAGGGATCTTCTATTTTTAAGACAATTAATTCTTAAAAAATAAATGTTAGTGTGAGTTATAATAATTTGATATTAAAGCCCCTCTTAATTTTTTTGTTTTAATCAAGTTTGTAAAATTATTTTAAGTGATATGTCGCCATTCTTGTTACGTCGCAGTGCGTCACTCGTTAGCTTTCCCAACATCGTCAGTTCTACCCTTCCTATTTGAACCAGATCTGAAAAGTGAAGAGCAGGACAGCACTGTCGGTCGTTCACAAGACGAGCTTCAGGGAAAAATGCGTGCAGCAAATACCTGATAAAACAAAAGTTGGGCAAAACTGGTGATGCGAGAGAGTGCTGTTAGGAACTCCGGTTGGGAGCGAGAGTGTATCCTGTTGGGAACTCCGGTTTTATTAGCAGATATTCAAGGTAAGGATATTGCGTTTTCAAACTTATCCCAATATACTGTAATTATGTAGATTGCTAGCATCCAGAGCTGTCGTGTGCTTTACATACAGTACAGGCCAAAGAGCACACCTTGTGTAATCCATGTCTTGTACATTGTAACGCGTGGTAGCTAGGATATGTGTATAAAAGTACCAAAAAGGGGAGAAGCTTCCACTTATGCACATTTATTCACTAAAAATATTTCCACCATGACCACTCTCCACTCGGGAGCTCAGCAGTACGCAAACACGCATTCCCTGACGAACTCCAACATTGTTGTAAGGTCCACGTCAGAGTCACTGTCGTCACTGTAGCGTGCCATAGTGCTTTAATTATTTAGTATGATTTGGGGAAAACTCCCACGAAGAATAGTCAACAAAAAAGATAGCAATGGTAATCCAAATCCGCGTTTTTTTTTTTTTTTTACTCAAAGATCCAGGAATTAGACCGATCCCATGGCAATGTCGCAGCCGCGATCAGGCCATCAATTCCACAAAATAGACTGATCCGATATGCCGCTGTGGGACCGACGAATCAAAAAAATGGACAGATCCGAAACCCATATTGCAGACGCGGTGTGACCGTCGGATCCAGAAAATAGATGGATCCCTTACTTGACTAAGGATCCAGGAAAAATGTTCGGGCGCCAGTTGGAACGCGTGGTGGGTTGGATACGTGCATACAGGGACCAAAAAGGGGGAGAAGCTTCCACTTATGTACATTTATTCACAAAAAATAATATTTCCACCTTGACCACTCACTTCACTCCCCTTGTTTCCATTTGACTGGAAATTGCATCCAAAAGCAGCACATCGTGGCATTTTACTTCGCGAGTTTAGGCAGCAATAAGCAATTGTTGAAAACGCTACACATTTGGAAAGATCCCAATGACGTCATCACTGCGAGCCCGCAAACCATGGCGCCAACTAACGGTCAAAATATGGACTAAATATTATAAAATATTGCCATTGATTTAACATTTTATGTGTTTCTAACAACATATTTTAGTACAAGAGAACAATTGTGGTTTATTAGAGCCTACATGTATTTAAGTTAGAGGATCACTTTAATGCCCCAGATAGGCGGAAGAAGGAGAGGAGTCTGTATTGGCTTACCTACTTTATTGTGGCGACAATAATAAAGAAAAACAATAACAAAATGAGAGAAAATGTATGGGTTTAAGAGGTTTTATTAAAATGTATAATCATGTTAAGGTGAACTGATTTCAACACAATGCTTTGTGTCTGCAAGGAATTTGCTTTCCTGGGAAGGGAGTGTCAGCAAGGCATCTGGCCAATGCCTAGTTTAAAGGGAAAGCCAGGGTCTGTTGCTCTCCAAGGCCGAGGGACGCCTCGAGCTCACAGGGGCGTTGCATACCTTGATAGATAAGGGGTTTCCGAGCTGACTCGTTTCCCAGGAAACGGTGTTTGATTTAAGGAACCAATCACTATCCACTATGTACACACTTTCGGCATAATCACGTGTTAGCCAATCACTGTACGCTATGTGCTTACTTTCTGCATATTCATGTGTTATCATGTATATTCAAGTGATATTGTCAATAAAAGGAGTGTACGATGGAAAAAAAGTTGGATTACCCCGTGCAAGTAAAAAACCAGATACTCGAGTAATTGCCGACTTGGGTGTGAGCTTCTTCTCCTTGCTACTGTTCTCAGAATAGAATACTGGTTGTGTTTTATTTCCTGACACACAAAGCGGGCTTCCGTGACATGCGACCGCTATCTCGCTTCCCTCTACGTCACAGCTCCTCCTCCGATCGTCTCTTAAGGGGGCCTCGCAGAGTAGACATGTGCCGGTTACCGGTTTCACGGTTTACCGTGGTGTGAAAACGTCGCGGTTTCAAAACCAATAAAATTTTCCGTCATACCTTAGTACGGTATTCGCTATTTTTCATGTGCCGAAATGCAGCCTAAGTGGCTTGGTGCGGCAGCGCTCACCCTTCCCCTGTTTGTTGCCGTGAGTGTCAGTGACGCTGTTCTGCTAAACAGCAAACCCAAAAACAAACACAAGGCGTACTTTTTTTCAATTTACTGAGATCTCAAATCGTGGTGAAATATACAAATGAATACATTTAAAACGTTATACAATTGTATTTTTCCACATGTGAGTAGGTTCAACAGGATAGCAGTAGCACCATGAAAAAGGTCGCCAAAAACAAAACACACATTTTCCTTTCAAATTCAATATACAAACTAACTAAAACTTACAAAGACGAATGTTAGCCTAGGCTAAGCTGGGAGAGCAGCTTCGTCGACGTTTCATGTCTCACAGCCGCTGAGTGAGAAACAAGCTTAAATGAAGGAGGGAGGGAAAAAAAGGATCGCGTCAAAGATCGCTAACTGCGAAATGAGGTCTCATTCCTCACTTGTTTCAGATGAAACCTTTCCTCAACATATTTACATTTTAACTAACTTATAAAACTAACTTACACGTCTTTAACTAACTTATTAACTTATAAATTCTTTATTCTTTTTAACACAAAGGCATGACATCATGTAGAAGAGAGTTGACACAGTGGCTGAAAATGGCGAAATTGCAGCTTCTCCCCCTCAAAAAAAGTCATACAGTATATATTTTAAATTTTATTTAGAAGTGTTTTTACTTTTTTATAGCAATTATTTTGTTCTTGCTCTAATATTGAGCAACTTGAGCTGTGGCTGTGGGTATAGTCTAGGTTCTATTTATTTTAATTTTATTTAAAATATTTATTTTTTGTTAGTTTATTTATTTTCACATTAATTTATTTTCACATTATATTCATGTTCCAATTTGCAAATATGTTCTGAAAAAAAAAAAACTGATCAATGGAAAAAAATTTATTTTTTTTTTTTTTAAAACCCATACATCTCGAAATTTTGGAGCTATAATTGCAATACCGTGATACCGTGAAACCGCGGTATTTTTGCTCACGGTTATCGTACCGTCAAAATCTCATACCGGCACATGCCTATCGCAGAGCTACGGACATTACAATACACAATGAATAGGTTGCCGCTGAATCCTTCACACTAGGCTGCCGCTAGTTTGAAACGGCCTTAAAACATTTTTTTTTTTTTTTTAAACATCTCTTTTGAACGGCGTGGCGGTTTTTATTTTGGTGTGGCGGTGCGCCACAATAATTAATATGTATTGGAAACCCTGACCTGGGTGACGGTGCTTCAGGTGTTCATTTACGGCCGACCTGCTGCCTTGGTATGCAACCTGGGTGTACGCTCCTTTGTTTCATTTTAATACAGTATGTGTATGCTTTGGTCACTCTAGTGCACTTATATGGCTTTGTGCCGCTTTCCTCGCTTGAATCCCTAGCATTGTCCATTCTCAACACTCCACGCATATTTTTTTAACCCTTTATTAACAGCAGACGGGATGGTGTGCTTGTCAGCACATTTATGTCATCGATGACGTCGACTACGTCAACTAGTCGGGACAGCTCTAATCTCAAGCCCTTTGAATTAATTTGAATTGGATTGGATGACAACAAAACATTAACAAACAAAAAGAGATTGGCAAGGAGGAATTTTCTCTAACAGAAAACAACTTTGGGGACACAAGTTTGCAAATGAAATAAGATTTGGCCCATGTGTTTGTGGTCTTGCAGATCCATATGTCAGCCAAGACCATCGTCCTGAGCACCAAGAGTCTGCATGCATCAAAGAGGAGGAAGAGTCCAGACCCATCCAAGGTGCTAAGTGCTTTCTTTTTCTTCTTCAGATGAGAAATCAAATATGGTACCTTCTCATAAGTACGAAAATGTCTTTCAGTCTAATATAGTGGCTTTGTTTACTCAGTAGCTGTGCAATGGACTCGTTAACCGACGCACAGGTTGCACCATTGCATCGACTTGGCTACAGGTAGTCCCGGGGTTACGACGTACCTGACTTACCCGATTTCAACTTTACGATGGCAAATCAGCTCGTTAGATTGCAGCGAAGTAGTCAATTTAACCGTGAAGGAGTACGAGTAGATGAAAATAATACTCGCTCAGGCTCTAATTTTATTCGCAAAATGCCCCAATTGGGGTCAGTCTGGAGCCCTGGATTGAAAAAAAAATCTTTTTTTTGATTGAAATGATTTTTCTCTTGGAAATATTTTTTCTTTGTGTGAAGTAACTTGTTTTTTTGGATTCAATCAAAAAGCTGTTTCAATCACCCAAAAACTTCAAGGGCAGTCCCAAACGATTATTTTTCTCCCGATTAGTCAGCAGACTTTAAAGTGCATGTGACACGAAAAAGCATGTTTATTTCATAATACACGTGATAATGATATGGACCGCTTGGATGTGTGTGGAAGCGATCGCTATATTTAATTAGTTTTTTTAATCCCGCGCCATGAAAATGAGTGACTTCAGGCTTCGGTCTTGCATTGAGGAGGAGGGCGCTGTGACGTGTACGGGTGAAGGGGTCCTCTTCACTATAGACCCCAATCACCAACGTCACACAATCACGTGATCGCTGTATTGTGCCGCCATATTGTCCTTCATTGTGTGTCCGCATTGTCGTTGATAGTAGTTTCTAAAGGTGGATTCACTTGCAAATTATGGAAGCCCCGGTGCTTTCAGACGCTGTAAACTCATTGGATGAGTTGCATAAAAGCCATTATTTGGAAAAGCTTCGGTCGATCCAGTCGCCAGATCCATATTTGATGCCCAAACCGAAGTTTCCTTCCATCCGGTCCCGTGCTGTGCGTCAGAGCTCGTCCTGAGACCACAAAATTTCCAATCATACTCCAGTTTATGTCACGATGAGGAGTCGGGTACCCAAAATCGACACCGGCCCGAATATAAACCGACAATTGGTCAGCTAAGCGTCACCGTTGTCAAGATTGTAAAATGAAACTTGATCGACAACGGGCCGGTGTGTGCGGAAAATTGCTGCCTCGCATGAAATGTCTTCCCTGATGGGAGCGCTTATTTATAATAAGGCTGCAGCTATCGAATATTTTAGTAATCGACTGAAAATTCTATCGATTAATCGAGTAATCGGATAAAACAAATATATTTTTAGGTGAAGAGCAATTATAAATATGCACGAGAAAACAAGACTTTTCATCTAATCTTGAACCATTTTCAGTCAATCAATGCCTTTATTTTCGAAGTATATTGTTGAAAACAGCCAACAATTGCATCTCAGATGTAACTAGAATAAAAAAAGACTAATTCACTGCTTTCACTCAAAAAAAAAAAAAAAAAATATATATATATATATATATGTATATAAAAATGCTGTTACACTTGATAACACACATCATTTAAAAGTTAGGATTTTTTCCCACATGTTTCAATTGAATTTCTATTGGTGTCAAGCCATTTTTAAGTTCTAGTTAAGTTTTGAGTTGGTCTAAACCACAGGTGTCAAACCGATTCCAGAAAGGGCCAAGTGGGTGCAGGTTTGCTTTCCAACCAATGAAGAGGACACCTTTTCACCAATTAGATCTTTTACATGTGTAATCAATTAAACTTTGTCAGGTGCTGCTTGTTTCAGCAGGAAGTTCATTGGTTAAACTCTCTGCGCGTTTTCGGTTAGAACAAAATCCAGCACCCACTTGGCCCTTTCTGGAATCGGTTTGACACCTGTGGTCTAAACTATAAGTCCTGATAGTATTTTGAGTTTTTGCAGTGTTCAAAATAAATGTGTGATACAGGCTGTATTGGAGCACATTAGGGACCAGTGCTACTTGGTGTTTTATCCAGCAATGACTACTGAGCTAAAATTGATAGTTAGCATTATTGAGTTTTTATTTCACACCCTCATCACTCCACAACACTATGTTATGTTAAAGCCTGTATGTAAGACACGTTAGCCACGCATTGACAGTGGTCATAATTAATAGAAACCCAGCCCTCCGCAGGGCTAACGTTACGTGAGCTAGTAGTGACAGTAACGTTAATCTTATTTATTAGCGCTTAGTGCTCTTTATTAGCGCTTAGCGCTCTACTGCTTTAAGATGGCGGCTGTTTACTAACGCTGCCCAGACGCGGCCGAGTCTGTCATTCAACTCTAGTTCAACATACATGTGATCTCTATGAGACTCATCAGATGCTACCTGCTACCAACGTTGCATCGTGTGGGCTAGTATTTAGCAACATCGGCGTCGTTTGTAGCGGCTGTCGGCTGCAGTAAGTTTTTTTTTTTTTTTTTTTGCTTCTTCCTCTACGTGCGTGACATCATCAACGCGTTGTCCCGCATTAAAAGTAGTCCGAGCAAAACGTGATGCTTAGAGCTGTCAAAATAAACGATTACTCGGGGTGAATAAAATAACTCGGATCAGTTTTTAAACTCGAGTTGCTCGAGTATTCGTTTCAGCTCTAATTTATAACGCTTTATTGACTTGACATGGACGCCCTACAGTAATGGATTTACGACTGTAAGATCAGTTTTAAATAATTAAATTACACAAAATATTAGTACTGTATTTTAGTAACAAATCGTGGACTGGGCCACATAACCATCTTTGAACATAAATGTATTAGTCTACAGGTTTTCACGACCATATCCCAATGACAATCACACAGGTATGGCATTTATTAGTTCAAGCAGAGTAAAATAATACATATTCAATGTACAAGAAAGTCATTTCCGTGTGGGCGCTCCCGTCAGGAGGGACATTTCACGCAGGGCGGCTATTTTTCGGCACAACGCCTGTTGTTGCGCTCACCTTCTTGCTGCGCGACCATGGCGACGAGCTTCATAGTCTCTGTCTGATGATGTCTGCGATCGTGTTGGCATCATATTGATGTTTTCGCCGCTGTCTAATGGCTGTCGACACAAACGCATCATGGACCGAGATAAAACAAGCCGTGCTGCTTTCGAGATTTGCCCTTTTAACAATGGGCACACAGCAACTACTAAAATGACTGTTATCTTCTCTGTTACTGCAACCAACCGCCAAACATGCCTTCACCATTTTGATTAATCAATGTTAACGATTGTCAGGAAGGTTTTTGGGTTCGTTTACTAGGCGGTGATTCCTTAGACAAGCTGAAAAACACGCAGTAATAGGAGGAATGTACGTAGCGGTAATATGTAAACACGATGAGCTGACGGACAATATGGTAGCACCAGTCAGTGGGGCTGTGTTGTGACGTCACGTGATTGGGGTCTATACAGCCGTACTGTTGTGTATGAGGACTAAGGATTCAGCTGATTTTTCGGATTAATACGTTTATTTTTCGCATCACGCCAGCCAAATGGCTACAGAAAAATCTTGCTGTATGAGGGAGCGGCGTGTGTGCCTTTTTGGAGTTTCAAAAAGTTCCCATTCATCGTGGATATTGGCCAAAACAAGCCCTACTACTTCAAATATGAATACAGCGATTACAAAGTAAACACTACAAACTTTCTTTAAATAAAGAACTACTTACATTTGATCACTGATAGGCATGTAAAATGCTCTCTCCATGCACATTAGCTGCATGTTAGCTGCACAACACCTGCAGCCGCCCTCCTCCGGGGACTCCTCCGGGATCCTCTAACGATCCACAAAGACAATCGACAACCCAGTCGTCATGTCAAATAATCCGGGCTAGTTATGTGTGATTTTCCGCTTCGAATACTTTGAAACAAAAATCTTTTTCTTTGAAAACAGAAATCTCTTTGTCGCGTTTTCCTCGTTGTGAATAGTTCCCCCTCGACGGGCTGACAGGTCCTTCTCAAGCCATTTATTTAGCTCCCACTGCTTGAGCTGTGCAGTCGCACAATTTGAGCTCCTGAAGGGCACGCTCCTATCTTGACTGATAAGCGCTCAGGGCCGGGGGGACCAGCCTGAAAAATACGTCTCAAGTATGGCTCCGAGGGCTCTGAAACCTGAGGATCTGGATGAAGTCAAATCCTCCATCCAGAAAATAGAGGCCTCTCTAGCCTCTCTGACCAACCTGGTTCAAAGCCAGAATCGGGAAGTCATGAAAGAATTACAGCTGATGCGCACTGAAAACGAGAAGCTCAAACAAGTGGTTGAGGAAAAGGAGGCACGCATGAAAAGGCTGGAAATTCTGGCTGATGCTCTCAACCAAGGAAGACGCTCAAATGATCTCATCATCTCTGGATTACAACTGGTGCCCAGATCATATGCCGAGGCCGCTGGCCAACCTGTGGCTCAACAGGCAATTGACAAGCTACAAGAATTTGGAATAAAAGTGGACCCAGAGGACATCCGCCACTGCTTTCTGCTCCCAGCTGGGGGCAGAGGACCGGCGACGATGGTCGTGAAGTTGGCAGACCACAAGAGCAAGGTTGCCCTGCTTGAACAGCGCCACCGCCTGAAGGGAACGAAGATCTTTCTGAATAACAACCTAACTCGCCGAAATGCTAAAATAGCGAAAAAAGCACGTCAGCTCAAAAAAGAGGGGAAAATTGCCAGCACCTGGGTCTGTGATTGCAAAATCCTTGTCAAGTCGCAAGACATGAAGATAAGAGTTGTGCGAAGCTTGGAAGAGCTGACCCCATTTGAAAATTAATGATGACACCTATCACCAACTTTCTGGATGACCAGATTGATGAGTCCCATGATGACCCAATTGATAGTGTTGATCCTGACCTCAACTTTTACAATAACATGTCGAACAACTGTAAGTACTACACCACAGAACAGTACAACAATCCTATGGATGCGAACGGTAAGCTAAAACTAATCCACTTCAACGCCAGGAGTCTATACAGATATTTTGAAAACAGAAGAATATTTACAGAGCTTCAAAAACAAGTTTGATGTTATTGCCGTCTCTGAAACCTGGCTCAGTGTCAACAAAGGATCTGACTTTAAATTGCACGGATACAACATTGCCCAAATGAATCGGACATCTAAGGGGGGGGGGGGTGTTGCCGTATTTGTAAAAAATGTGTTTAAGTTTGATGTCCTACATGTCAACTGCGATTGAAGATTTGATGGAATGTATCACAACTGAATTAAGTATCCCAAACTGCAAAAGTATTACCATTTGCTGTGTCTATCGTGCACCTGACTCAAACGTCCAGCTTTTTTACTAAGCATATGGAAAAGATATTGTTTAAAGCGAATAACAAACATGTTTTTTGCTGTGGGGACACAAATCTGGATATCTTGAACCCTAAAAAAAATCCGCGTATAGACAACTTTGTTGCCTCCATGTATTCTCAAGGCCTACGGCTTCTGATTACGCAACCAACACGAATAACGACACACCGTGTGACACTCATTGATAGTATATTCACAAACATTCTGAATCAGACTCATAGTGTCTTGCTAATCTGTGATATCACTGACCATCTGCCTATCTTTACAAACTGCACCCTACGCAACTACTGTGAAAGCCCGGAAAGGTTGTGTACAAAAGAATAAGAAATGAACATAACATTGAAAGCATGAAAAAAGAACTCTCAACTCAAGACTGGAATGATGTTTACAATTAGTGATGCACGATAATACATTTTTCAACCGATACCGATAACCGATAATTTCTTCCTCATTCCAACCGATAACCGATAATGTCAAGCCGATAATTATATTAAAATATTTATGTAAAATTTTAAAGTATACACAAAAGAAAATGTTACTGTGCAAAAATATAATTTATTGCTCTTTTTTCAACATAAAATATGAACAAGTCGTCAATTCAAACATCTTAATAATGACAGATTGTCTGACATTGTGTAATGGTAAACTTTTGGCAACAATTACTTAAAGAGTAAATACCTAAGTTGCAAAAAAATGCCTTTAAAAGTAAGCCATTCCTAACATATATAACATTAATACACTGCAAAACAAACCTCCTTAAAACTAGTCAGTTTTAAGTGTAAATCTATTGGCAATAAGTGAAATTATCTGCCATCGCTTCAAGTGTATTTCTCTCAGATTTCTTGGAAGAAAAATAGCTAGCTGAAAATAATCTTAACAGCCTTGTTTTAAGCAATACATTATTCTAATTAATCCTAAAAAAAAAAAAAAACTTGGAAGAAGGAAAGATTTTGAATAATATTTGTGGCTACAGAATATTGATTTAAGAATTTGATTTTCTACTGTGACTGTAATTGATCAGAGAAATAAGTTAAATAATTTGAAAAGTGATTGCTAATGTTACATGCTTTGTTGCACACTGTGAAAATGATTAACTCAAAAGAGCGAGATGTCATTTACCCATTCTGCAGCGCTTTGTTTACATTTGCGGCTTTCACGACATTTGCTTTACAGCAGCTAAACTGATACACGGCAGTACTATTTGGACGGAGTTGGAACTCGCACCCGCGTTGTTTTGTGCCCGAGTTTTGTTAAGCCTAAAATAAAGGCAGCGTTACAAAGTCATTTGACCGCTCGTCATTTTACATACTGAATGCATTATTGACTGGCTGACTTCGTTTTCTCCATGTTTAAATTATCATCTAACCACTGTGCCGTCATGATAAGCTTGCTTACTGGACATCACTTTTTCATGAAGAATGGTGGTCGTATAAACTGCATTATTTTTTTTATCCAGGGCTTTGGTTCTCGGGTCATTTAGGTAAAAAAAACAACAACCGTGTCTTGTCTCGGCGGCGGCGGCAGCTACATTCGTACTAGAGAATCCGCCCGCCCCAGCCGGTTCGCCGCAGTGTATTCGGGTCCTGGCTCTGCTCGCACGCCGTGGGGGAACGCTCGAGAAACCGGGGTGTTCGCCGGAGGTCCCCAAGCCGGGGTACCGCTCGGCTCGGCCTGCCGGACCAGACCAGAACAGAACAGGTGTTCGGCCAGAACAGGTGTTCGGCCATTCCTTACTACGCGGCGAAACGTCTACACAATGCTCAGGGCGCTTGCGCATGCATTCACACGCATGCGCACATCGGTTAGAGGTGGCGATTACTCACTATTTTTGTTTTTATTTAGTTATTTAGAACCTTTTCACAGCCTCAAAGATACTTTTTGCATGTATTACCCTCTCATACTTTTAACCATTGTGTTTTTTTGCGTTAGATTTGAAGCAGTTGACCACATTAGTCACGTAGCGTGTTTAAACCGTCCTTATTTGATATAACTACATTTAAGTATTTTCTGCAGGCATTTTTTTAGTACCTTATTCCTGTATGCATCTAAACAAAACAAGTTTAGAGCGCACGGTAGTACTTTAGGTGTCAAATTCGACTAATGTAGGACGTTTCGCCGATGTAGGATATTTTGGCAGAACACCGGCCAGAGCGGCGGGCTCCGTCGGAAGACGGCTACTTGCCGACTATCGGTCTCCAGTCTTGCCGGTGTTTAGCCTTAGATGCGAATTTACCACCCGCCTTGGGCTGCATTCCCAAACAGCCCGACTCTGTATCGTCACAAGCCCTGTAGTTTAACTTTGTTAGTGTTTAAAATAGCTTTAGCATTCCCGCTAGCAGCAGACTCGTATTCGTTCCAAAAATCTTTGTGATGCAGTTTTAAATGGCTGCTGGGTTAGTGGTTTTGAATGAGTACGCTTTCTTTCTGCCTCATGGAACTTCTACGGTACATGTTTCGCAGATGGTGGGAGCGTCATTTTTTTAGTGACAGCCGCCATAATATTCAACTACTTCTTGTCGTGTAACTCCGCCTCCTCAACCCCTCCTACCTCAGGGGCTTCAGAGAGGGGAGGGGTTGAGGAGGCGACGTGCTGAATTCTTCGGTTGCGCACATTTAGAGGCTAAATCAAGTATATAATTATCGGATTGCATTATCGGTTGAATTTTTTTATTATCTGGATTATCTGTGTGACGTCATAATTGCCATTATCGGCCGATAATTATCGGTGACCGATATTATCGTGTATCTTTATTTACAATGCAACTAATGTGAATGCTGCTTATCGGTGCTTTATGAATACAATTCAACACCTCTACGATAAACACTGCCCAAAAAAGTTAATTCCCACTAAGCGAAGAGGGATAAACAAACCTTGGATGACCAAAACGCTTATCAACGCTTGCAGAAAGAAAACAAATCTGTATAAGGAGTACATCTCCAAGGGGACAGTCTCTACTGAGGATAAATTTAAGAAATCTAGAAATAAACTTAACTCCATTCTGCGAGCTTGTAAAAAACAATACTATTGCATTTTACTGGAAAACAACAAAACCTACACTTGTAGACTGTAATTAAGAACGTCTAATATTCTAGTATCTTCAAAGTAACCAACCTTTGGTCTGATGAGTTTTTTGCACACTCTTGCCATTCTATTGATGAGATTCAAGAAGGAGTCACCTAAAATGGTTTTTGACTTCACAGGTATGTCTTTTCAGGGTTAACTGGTGGAAATTATTGCAATGGGTTTGGGACCTTCGGTTGTGTCCAAACTTTTGGCCTTTACTGTATGTATGTTATGAATCATTTTTGGATGTATGTTTGTGTGCGTGCGTGTGTGTCTAAGGCAAATTAGCCTGACAATTAGCCTAATATTACTTGAATTCAAGTAACTAGCAGTATTTTTCAGGGTTTGAAATTAAAGCCATTTTTCTTACGTATATGCCCAAAATGTGATATGTGTGATTTACAAATATTTGGGAACAAACAATTACTGTGTAATTGTGTAAACAGCCTCTATGATTAAATGTATGTGTATATATTAGGAATGAGAAATTTCTCGATACGGCAATATATCGCGATATTTTGCAACCCAATCGGTTATCGATATGCTCCCGCCAAGTATCGATACTTTTATTTGACATATTGGCCATACATTGGAGTATGGATGCTGTAAACTGCTCATTGTTTGTTGAGCAATTCCTTGGCGGTTCACTAGGGGAGCTCAAGAGTGGTGGTAAAGGTAAAGTGCGCACAAGTCGTCAAAAGAAGGAGAGGAAGCTCCGAGTGGGTTGAAAAAAAATAAAAAAGCTTTGTGAGAAGGGTGGGGGGAAAAGTGAGAAAAATATTGCTACAAATCACACGTGTTAGATTTTACACCAACAAGAGAGGAAGTAATGACAGTTATGCTTCCCCGTGAGACCTGCGCCGTCGACGAAGACACGATTTACGACACTCCGCCGTAGCCTCTGGGTCCTTCCTCTTCTTCTGACTTCGCGTCGCGTCAACGCGTGCGACGTGGTGGAAATGGACTATGATTGGTCCGCTCAGACTGTTGTTTCCGGTTAAGCAGCAAAATTGCCGGCATTGTCAAACATTATTTTTCTACACGTAAAAATGGACCAAGACGATGAGAGTATCAAGTATCCCAGTTGAAGCCTGAGAACGTGTACTTTGGTCAGATGAGACCAAGATTGAGCTTTTTGGCAACAAACACTCTAAGTGGGTCTGGCGTGCCACGAAAGATGCGCATGTTGTGGGGCTGTTTCACTTCCAAAGGCCCTGGGAACCTTGTTAGGGTGCATGACATCATGAATTCTTTGAAATACCAGGACATTTTAACACTAGAAGTACCATGGGTGTCCCATTTTGGGACACCCGAGGATCATCCCCAAGGGTGTCCCATTTTGGGACACCCTTGGATCCGCCCCCAAGCCGAGCCTAGCCTTTGTTTTGTAAATGGGGCCATTACTTATGCACCGCTGGCCGCATCCCATGTCTATTTTTCTTCCCCCACAGGGGGAGGGCTTGAAACGTCAGCCCTAAAAATTGGAACGTCATAAGTCCGTTCGGCCAGTTGTTACATAACCAAAAGCGACGATAAAAAGTGCACTAAGTGGACTTGTGCGTTTAGCAAAACTGAAAAACAAAACAAACATTACAAATGAAGAAACACAAAGAACAATGAACTAACATTACAATTAGTGGTGTCGATTTTTATTTATTACACCCCTAATTAGTGCACTTTTTATCGTGATTAATCTTTTTTAACTGTTACTTTTCTGACTGAAGAAAACACATTGAGAGTAGATAATACTGGTCATCAGCTGTTAGAATATTATTTGGATGTATCAAGCTTGTTTCATTTAATTTAAACAAAGCAAACAAAAAAAACACTAACTAACTAACGGAAGGGTCCACAACACATGCACATAGATGTGGAGCACTAGTTCAGTTTAGAGATGTCCCGATCCGATATTTGGATCGGATCGGACGCCTATAATGGCAAAAAAATGCCCATCGGTATCGGATGACCGACACAGAAAAATTCCGATCCAGACTTCCGATCCAGTTTTTTTGAAAGTCCGGTCCGGGTTTTCCAGCGCATCGAGTTACAAAATCCATTCAAGTTTTTTACTTCGGTTTCCCTAAAATCGGGTCCACATTTTGCGGCACACCTTCAACACACTACATTACTGTCTCCCAATTTACCGAGAGACTTTATCGGTAAAAATGGCAGCTGTGTGGGATCATTTCACCTTAAAGGACGACAAAGACGAAGAGGCAGAGTGCAACATATGCCACAATAAAGTGAAGTGTGGTGGTAAAGCTGTAAGAAGTTTTAATACAACCAACCTAAGCAAGCATTTAGCGAAATACCACCACAAACAATATGAGGAGTATGTTAAGAAAACCGAAGACAAAAAGAAAGGTCCTACGCAACTAACACTGGCAGAAACTTTGGCTATGCGTGACAAACTGGCACTCGACAGTCCCAAAGCCCAGGGATTAACAAGAGTAATTGCCGAAGAATTCATTCTGGATGACGAGCCATTATCTCTTGTGAGCAAAGACGCACAATCCAACACTTAGAACCACGGTACAACATGCCCAGCCGTCATTACTTACTTGAGCGATTCGGCCATTGTAGCTTCGAGAACGATTGACAAACATCCAAATTCCGATTATTGAAATATGTCAAGTAAAGCGGAACTAATACACAGCGCCTTCTTCGGGACGCAATGAGAAACGGATCGCGCCTCCCGAGAGTATGATGAGAGCATGCTTGTCATAGACCCGGGTAATGCCAATGCTCGACTCACGGCTTTAGCTCAACTCATGCCGCTGGATAAAAAACACAAGAATACCTGACTGCTGTTGACAGCAGCTACAAACTACGTCAACATCGTTTTACTGTAGATTATAGATATCATATGTATATAGAACTAGATGCAAAACGACAGACTCGACGGCGGTAGCAACATTGAAGTATGGACAATTAGATGCGTTAGTAAACAGCCGCCATCTTAAAGCAGGAGACTTCCCTAGGCTGTTGTGAACCTTCCAAGCGAACCTAATTAACTTTTTATCTAAAATACTCCTAAATCGGCAAAATCTTGACTTGAATCTATCTTCAAAACAGTTTTAAAACTTTCACATGTCGAAAGTATACAGAAGGGAAATCATGGAATAACAGGAGCAATTTTAACAACTTTAACAGATAATTCGCAAAATTAAATGAATTGAATGTAGTTTAAAGCTGCTGATACAGAATGGGAACTTGAGTATTTTATTTACTGTTTTAAAATGTTAACTTGATACTGAAATAGTTGTTTATTTAAACCTGAGAGGCTTTTTATACAATTATTGTAACTAATGCACGAAACATTAAAAGCATCTAATAGCTTGGGGGTTTTGTGGGATTTTCCACTGAGGTTGTTTGTGTGTTTTGCTTTTTTAAGACAGTTTACAATATTATTTGCACGTTTTACTGACTGACTATGCCATTTCTGTTTGTTATTTATAATGTTTTGTGTTTGTCACTGAATAAACAGCTCAGTTCGTTGTTACCAACCATTGTGTGTTATTCAAACTCACTTAATTCAGCTGGCTAGTTGTTATCAAGAGTACTAAAACCCTTTTCAGCATGAGTCTGACACTAAGTAAGGAGGCTAAATAACTTTAAACTTTAACACATGCTCAGATAGGCCGGTATCGGCCAATATCGGTATCGGATCGGAAGTACAAAACAATATCGGTATCGGATCGGAAGTGCAAAAACCTGGATCGGGACATCCCTAGTTCGGTTTAATTAGGTTTCAGATTCAATGTAATATTTACACCATTGTATGAAACCTGAATGATAGTTTATTTCTGAACCAAGAGTGGTATTTACTAATCTTGCATATTTTTTTCCAGCAATTTCATTTGTCGAGCTCTTCGTTTCACCACTGTTGCTTGGTGTGCTTAGTTGTAGTATTTCTAAATATGTATACCAATGTATATCCACAGCAAATTGTTAATTGATATTTTTAAAAATGTTTTTTTTAACATGTAGAGGATATTCAAACAAATACATCACTTCACAGTGGGTATGGTGTTCTTCGGCTGCAACTCAGAATTCTTTCTGCTCCAAACACGAGAACCTGTGTTTCTACCAACAAGTTCTATTTTGGTTTCATCTGACCATAACACATTCTCCCAGTCCTCTTCTGGATCATCCAAATGCTCTCTAGCAAACCGCAGACGGGCCTGGACGTGTACTTTCTTCAGCAGGGGGACACGTCTGGCAGTGCAGGATTTGAGTCCCTGGCGGCGCATTGTGTTACTGATAGAAGCCTTTGTTACTGTGGTCCCAGCTCTCTGTAGGTCATTCACTAGGTCTCCCCGTGTTTTGCTCCCAGTTGTTGTTATCATTTTGACGCCACAGGGTGGGATCTTGCATGGAGCCCCAGATCGAGGGAGATTATCAGTGGTCTTGTATGTCTTCCATTTTCTAATAATTGCTCCCACAGTTGATTTCTTTACACCAAGTGTTTTACCTATTGCAGATTGTCTTCCCAGCCTGGTGCAGGTCTCCAATTTTGTCTTTGGTGTCCTTCGACAGCTCTTTGGTCTTGACCATAGTGGAGTTTGGAGTGTGACTGACTGAGTTTGTGGACAGGTGTCTTTTATACCGATAATGAGTTAAAACAGGTACCATTAATACAGGTAACGAGTGAAGCCTTGTTAGACCTCGTTAGAAGTTAGACCTCTTTGACAGCCAGAAATCTTGCTTGTTTGTAGATGACCAAATACTTATTTTCCACTCTAAGTTGGAAATAAATTCTTTAAATATCAAACAATATGATTTTCAGTTCCCCCCCCCCCCCCACACATTCTGTTTCTCATGGTTGAGGTTTACTCATGTTGACAATTACAGGCATCTCTAATCTTTCCAAGTAGGAGAACTTTCAGAATTGGTGGTTGACTAAATACTTATTTGCCCCACTGTGTATATATAGGACTTTCTCAAAATATAATGGGTCACTAGCCATTTGGAGATATGGTTAATTTCTGTCTGATTTCAAGCACGAAACTCAGTTAAAACCCAGGTTACCCAAATGTTTAATGCTTACATAATACAATGCTAACTTCCGTACGCTGTTAACCCGCTATAATGTAAAAAAATCTATTTTGAACAATCACCAAATCGCCATTAAAACCCTGGCGACCCACGTGTTTACTGCTTATCATGCGACGTTAATTTCATTACGCTTTTTTCGTGCAATATCGTCAATATTCCAATTCAGTCTTTCGTGTATATGTATTTGCTTACATAGGTTAGCGGACAAAATGGACTATAAAATGAATATACATTAGAAATAATACTCACTTCCAACGACAACAACAAAAGCAATGAAGCACGTGTTTACTGCTTATCATGCGACGTTAACTTCATTATGTTTTTGTCTTGCAATATCATCAATATTCCAATTCAGTCTTTCATGTATATGTAATTGCCTACAGAGGTTAGTGGTCAAAAGGCACTATAAAATGAAAGTACTTGAGAAATTCCTCACCTGCAGCGACAACAATAGCAGGAAAGGCGTCGTCGTCAAAAAGGAATCTCCACTTGACAAAGTTTGGCACGTGAACACCCCTGGAGGGGCGTGATTGCCATGCGCATGGTCAGTAGCGCTTTGGCTATCAATTTGACAGGGATCTTCATTTGTCAGTACACCGGTATGAGATTTTGACGATGAGATAACCATGAGCAAAAATACCGCGGTTTCACGGTATGGCAATTATAGCTCCAAAATGTGTTATTTTGAGCTGTATGGGTTAATTTTTTTTTTTTTTTTTTTTTCCATTGAACTGGATGTTTTTAATTTTTCAGAACATATTTGCAAATTGGAACATGAATGTAATGTTAAAATAAATACATAAATTAACAAAAAATAACAAAAAAAAATAAAATAAAATAAACAGAACTTAGACTATACCCACAGCTACAGCTCAAGTGGCTCATGATTAGCGCAATAACAAAATAATTGCTATAAAAAAGTAAAAACACTTCTAGATAAAATTAAGAAAATATATATACTGCATGACTTTTTTTTGAGGGGGGCGGGGCTCAAGGGAAATTTAGCCATTTTCAGCAACTGTCAACTCAAGTCTACATGATGTCATGCCTTTGTGTTAAAAAGAACATAAAGAATTCATAAGTTAATAAGTTAGTTAAAAACGTATTAGTTAAAATGGAAATATTGTTGTGAAAGGGTTACATGTAAAAAAAAAAAACATTGGGTGTGAGACCTCTCCTAGACTAGCGAACATGGATTTGTGTTTCAGGCAAGATCATCTTTCCCAATTAGCTAGCTTTGACGCTATCCTTTTTTCCCCTTCATTCAAGCTTTTTTCACACTCGGCTGCTGTGAGACTTAAAACCTCGACCTAGTTGCTCTCCCAGCTAAACCTAGGCTAACATTCGTCTTTGTACAGTTTTAGTCCGTTTGTATATTGAATTTGAAAGGAAAATGTGTGTTTTGTTTTTAGCGAAGGTGCTAACCTTTTGAACCCACTCACATGTGGAAGATTACAATTGTACAATGTTTTAAATGTACCGTAATTTACCGATTATAAGGCGCACCCGTGTATAATGCGCACCCCAAATTTACTTGTAAAATCTAGGGAAAATTATTGTACCCGTTTATAAAGCGCACCCTAATCTTAGCACCAATAAATAGAAGAATACAAGAAAACAGAGCTCGTGTACAGATACAGAAATGTTATTTTACTGAATGGTGAAACACAGCACAAGCATAGCATATTGGTAGTTCAAAGCATTACCATAAACTGACAATATTTACGGTAATAATATGATTTGACAACTTCTCCAACCGACCAGAATCTAGGAGAAAACAAAACAGATGTGACTTTTCTTTTAAAGGCTGCTGTATAACTTGCTCGTTTCATTATGATGAATAAATGTTTCTTCCATGGATTGATACGGTAAAATGAAAGTGAGAACGTAAGTCGGAAATCCGAGAACGCTCATCGCTGTCGACACGACAGTAACAATAGGAACTATTTTTATTTGGGTTTGAGTTTCCCGAGGGACAGATATAGTTGACGGACATATACAGGAAGCCCGTTGTTACGTTTGTTATGGTCCGAGTTGCGAAGCTGCAATAAACGTTGACTCAAATGAGTTCAAGAAACTAAATTCTGTGCTTTATGAAGAGTGAAAAAAGCAGAATTTAACACAGACGAAATCATTCCGCCGATCAGAGTGAAGTACTACCGAAACAAAATGGTGACGTCACGTATCGTAATGGTCGGCAACGGAACGCCGCATACGATTCTTCAACACAACGTGGCCGTGTCAAAAAAAAAAAAAAATCGGTTTATACAGTATACATATGATATATATACTGTATATACAGTGCCTTGCAAAAGTATTCGGCCCCCTTGAATCTTGCAACCTCTCGCCACATTTCAGGCTTCAAACATAAAGATATGAAATTTAAAAAATTTAAAATTTAATTTTTTTTGTCAAGAATCAACAACAAGTGGGACACAATCGTGAAGTGGAACAACATTTTTTGGATAATTTAAACTTTTTTAACAAATAAAAAACTGGCAGGCAGGTCCGAGATACTGTTGTGTAGAAGTTTAAAGCCGGATTTGGATACAAAAATATTTCCCAAGCTTTAAAAATCTCAAGGAGCACTGTGCAAGCCATCATATTGAAATGGAAGGAGCATCAGACCACTGCAAATCTACCAAGACCCGGCCGTCCTTCCAAACTTTCTTCTCAAACAAGGAGAAAACTGATCAGAGATGCAGCCAAGAGGCCCATGATCACTCTGGATGAACTGCAGAGATCAACAGCTGAGGTGGGAGAGTCTGTCCATAGGACAACAATCAGTCGTACACTGCACAAATCTGGCCTTTATGGAAGAGTGGCAAGAAGAAAGCCATTTCTCAAAGATATCCATAAAAAGTCTCGTTTAAAGTTTGCCACAAGCCACCTGGGAGACACACCAAACATGTGGAAGAAGGTGCTCTGGTCAGAGGAAACCAAAATTTAACTTTTTGGCCACAATGCAAAACGATATGTTTGGCGTAAAAGCAACACAGCTCATCACCCTGAACACACCATCCCCACTGTCAAACATGGTGGTGGCAGCATCATGGTTTGGGCCTGCTTTTCTTCAGCAGGGACAGGGAAGATGGTCAAAATTGACGGGAAGATGGATGCAGCCAAATACAGGAACATTCTGGAAGAAAACCTGTTGGTATCTGCACAAGACTTGAGACTGGGACGGAGATTTATCTTCCAAAAGGACAATGATCCAAAACATAAAGCCAAATCTACAATGGAATGGTTCAAAAATAAACGTTAGAATGGCCAAGTCAAAGTCCAGACCTGAATCCAATGGAGAATCTGTGGAAAGAGCTGAAGACTGCTGTTCACAAACACTCTCCATCCAACCTCACTGAGCTCGAGCTGTTTTGCAAGGAAGAATGGGCAAGAATGTCAGTCTCTCGATGTGCAAAACTGATAGAAACATACCCCAAGCGATTTGCAGCTGTAATTGGAGCAAAAGGTGGCGCTACAAAGTATTAACGCAAGGGGGCCAAATAATATTGCACGCCCCACTTTTCAGTTTATTTGTTAAAAAAGTTTAAATGATCCAATAAATTTTGTTCCACTTCACGATTGTGTTCCACTTGTTGATTCTTGACAAAAAATTAAAATTTTATATCTTTATGTTTGAAGCCTGAAATGTGGCGAAAGGTTGCAAGGTTCAAGGGGGCCGAATACTATTGCAAGGCACTGTATATATATATATATATATATATATATATATATTTCTGTCTTTATCCATGTACCTATTTATAATGCGCACCATGACTTTACAAGTTGATTTTGGGGAAAAAAAGTGCGCGTTATATTCGGGAAATTACAGTATTCATTTTGTATATTTCACTTCCCACGATTTGAGAGCTCAATAAATTGAAGAAAAGTACGCCTTGTGTCTGGAGTGTGTGTTTTTGGGTTCGCTGGCTGTTCAACAGAATAGCGTCACTTTTACACACAGCAACAGGGGAAGGGGTGAGCACTGCCGCGCCAAACCACTTCGGCTGCATTTTTAGCACATGAAAAATAGCGAATACCGTACTACGGTATGACTGAAAATTTTAGGAGTTTTGAAACCGCGACGTTTTCACACTACGTGAAGTCGGTAACCGGTACATGCCTAGTCCGTAACAAAGCGCGTCCCCCCCCCCCCCCCCCCCTTGAGACTGGGGAGCTGTGATGTATGGGCAAGCGAGTTGGAAGAATGGGCGAGATAGCAGTCGCATGTCGTGGCAGCTCGCTGTTATTTTATTGTTTTTCTTTATTCTTGTTGCCACCATGAAGTGGGTAAGCCAATACCTACTCCTCTCTTTCCCTCAGCGAGCGTGAGCGACAGCCGTCTTGGACGGAACAGCAAGTTTGAATTAATTTGCACCGAGAGACGTGGCCCAAAATAGAGCCTTGCTCTATTTTCAGAGCGCGGCCGCGCTAACAGCAACAACGCATCCAATAGATCCTACCCACGTGACGTCACAACTCCTTCCTCCTGACTGGTGCCGCCCAATTGTTCGTCAACACATTGTGTTGACCTGTTACGGCTACGTACATTCCTCCTATTTACGGCGTGTTTTTCTGCTCGTTAACATTAATAATCAAAATGGTGAAGGCGTGTGTGGCGGTCGGTTGCAATAACAGAGAAGATAGACGGAGAGACTTGAAGTTCTACCGGATTCCGAGAGACACGGAGAGGAGAGAGCGAGATGGGCTGCTGCAATTCGACGAGAAAACTGGGCTCCAAACGATTACCACAGATTATGGAGAAGTCATTTTATGTCTGGTAAGATGCATTTAATATATATTTAGAGGGTTTTGGGCTGACAACCACAATTAAGATCATTGCTAGACTAATCGCCGACAACATACACGTATGTATGTAGTGAGAGTGCTATCGCTAAACCATATAAACATTAAAAGCCCTAGCTACATTGACAAATGACATGAAATACATTAGACTTGACAGTGGATGTTAGCAAGAACAAAAGATTTTGAACTGAAAATTTCCTAACTCACCTTTCCAAGCACAAGATAGATTCCTGCCGAATTTTCCTGGACGAGGACCTGTTTCACCCAACCAGCAACGAAGTATTTATAAGCCTCCAAGCTCTTAAAGTTTTTCAAACTTTTGTGAGAATAGGCTGATTTTGTGTGGACAAGATAGTTGTAAATATCAGGGTCAGGCAGGGACGGCGAAGGCAGCCGGTCAAAAATCACCGATTTAGGCATCAAATATGGATCTGGCGACTGTATAGAACGAAGCTTTTCCACATAACGCCTTTTATGCAACACATCCAGTGAGTTTATGGCATCAGAAAGCACCGGGTCTTCCATGAAATGCATTTTAAATTCCTCGATCAATTGAAACCAATGCTAATACAGAGACAAAATGACGGACAAGTGGGCGGAACCATACAGCGAGCACGTGATTTTGTGACGTCGGTGGGTAGGGTCTATAGCAGAGGGGACATTTCTGTGCTATCAAGCGGTTTCGGCGGACAGATACGCAATCATGTCTTATGAAACCTTGATAAATGTGCTTGTTTCGCATGCTCTGGGACACTCTCAAAATGACTCTCACCTCTCCTTGCTAAGCTAAATGGTACCTTGATGTTCGTTTATGTGGAAATGTAGTTCACGAACAACAACAAAAAAGTATTCACCTTGACACCGGAAACTATTAACTGTTTCAGTGTTTCCCCTTGGATTTTTTTAAGCTGCGGTGGTGGGCTGCATCGGAGTCGGACCGCCTTACCATGTCGTGCCACAGCAAAATTGCGTAATATCATGTGAAGGAGAAACGATATCGTCATCGCACACACCATATAATTGTCTGCATTAGTACAGGTTTTCGTAGGCACCGTCTAACTGTTTGCATTAATCTAACACACGTAATATAATTAATCAGGAAATAGTATCATTTTCATATTTACGGTAGGACTACACTACTAATATAAAATAAATAGCACACCATAGTTTAATGAGAAGGAATAGAAGAGATACACAATGCCGTCTTATCACAAGATTGACGCACCAACTCGTGTAATCAGCTCTCCCAGCAAACTCCAAGGACAAAGCGCTTTGTCCTAAAACAAGTACAACCAGCCCGGACAGCAAAGTTGATAGCGGGCGTCCCAATCCGCGCACGAACCTAAGCCGCCCAAAACCGGCCACAGCGGGGATGACCCAAAAGCAACGCCCAGAAACGCCTTCGACAAGACCCGCGTCAGCAAAGACTTCAAAAAGACTGGACACTGAGATAAGACAGATTTCTTCTGCTCGGAAACATGTAGCCTTGTTTTGGATCCAGAATTGTCCCTCCGTCGTCTGTTTTTGCCTTGTTTTTTACCATTGTCGACGAATAAATTGTCAACCTGTTTTCGGCGAGTGTTCTTCAAGCTTTTGAAACATGGAGTCAGTGTGCAAAGGGTTAACACAGGAACGCGCGGAGTTTAGCTTCCTCCTGGCCTGGCTCTTCGGGGGCGTCGAGCGGCGGAGCACATTTCCGTTCTGTTGCCGGCCTCCCCGTGCGGTTTGGGCTGGGAGGACTAAATTCCTTCACATGACAAATTAATTTTTGTTTCCCATTTTTTCAAGAAGAACCATAACAAAGATCTATTTGAAATATTTCATTAGCCATGCTCATGTCATCACTCTCAGCTACGGTACATGTACATAAAATGCGTAGCTGTTTACAGCTACATTACCCTACTTAATAATACGACTTTTTTTTTTCTTGTAGCAATAGTATGACTGACATCTCTTAGTCCTTTTTTCTTTTATTTTGCCCTAATATGTGCTACATTAACACAACAATACTACTCCTTCTGTTAATGGACCAATGGCGTAGGTTTGTATAGGGACGTTAGGGCCATAAACACTACAAGCTTTTTAGGATGCTCAAATTGTCCCCACCAACATTTAGGCAACCTTATTTGCACTATATAATGAGTTCAGTTATAGAGGTCATTTAGATTGTCTTCACATATTTTGTGAGGATAGAATTGACCCAACCATTAGAAGTGAATTACTTTCATTATGTTCAGACTTACAGTGACACCATTGTTTCCCCCTCAAACGCATGTTTGATTGGCTGATGATTGTCCAAGACGTACGTCCACCGCTCACTTTCGCCAAAATGTCCTATCCAAAATACAGTAATGCCCCGGATGGGGGGGGGGGGGGTTTCTGTATTGTCTTAGCCACTTTATTGTGGCAACAATGATAAAGAAAAAGGATAACAAAATAACAGCGGGCTTCCGCGACATGCGACCGCTACCGCCTTCTCGCTTCCCACTACGTCACAGCTCCCCGTCCGATTGTCTCTTAACGGGGCCTCGTTTAGTTACGGATGTTACATTACACAATCAATGAGTTGCCTGAACCCTTCACACTAGGCTGACGCGAGTTTGAAATGGCCTTAAAAATTTTTTTTAAAAACATGTTTTTGCACGGCGTGGCGGCTTTTATTTTAGTGTGGCGGTGCGCCACAATATCTAATATGTAGGGGAAAGCCTGCTCTTAACATGGATATTAGATTTTCGCCCTACTCCTTGAAATGGGTCCGTTAACAGAATGACTATTATTGTTGCGCTCATGTAGTACAATTAATTACAATTTATTCACACACACACATTCATATTCACAAAGTGTACATCATCTCCTAATGCTGAGCAAGGATCATGTTTGAGTCCGGTCTCCTTAAGAAGCTACTCAAAGCTTATAGCCAGGAGCCTGCGTACATTATGACAATCCCAAAAAAATTAAAAGAGCAGAAAGGGTGAATTATCGCATATTGCAGTATCCCCATACAATAAAATACTGACAAACAATAACATTAAACACTAAATACACACACAAAAAGAAATTCTTCCCTAGAAGAGAATTTATAACCTCGATAATTTTTATATTCACTGATCAGAATGTTTATTAGCATCGTTTTAAAGTTGGAAATGGATTTCAACACGTCGAGCTCATTCCAAATTAAGGCCAAATTAAAGGAAACACAAAAGGACTACGACATGTAAGTCGTACTATGGCTATGAGAAAAAGTTGAATTATTACGAAGGGTAACGTAGCTGTAATTAGCTACCCAATTTACGTACATCTCCTGTAGCTGAGAGCTATGACATTAGCCTGGCTAATGAAATATTTTAAATAGATCTTTGTGATGGTTCTTCTTGGGGAAAAAAATCTCATTTGTCATGATATGACGCAATTTCACCATGGTCGACATGGTGAGGCTGTCCGACTCCGAAACAGCCCGCCGCCTCAGCATAAAAAATCCGAGAGAAAACCCTAGATTTATTTTTTATACTTCATTTGGGGACATTCTTGAGTCACTTCCTTTTCAGCAGAGGAAGGTAGAGTAGACAAAATTTTAAATCAAGTGAAAGTAGCGTTCAAAATAATACGACTCCAGTAAAAGTCATCTAAAAAATGTACTCAAGTGCAAGTAAAGCATTTGGTGAAAAGAACACTCAAGTCATGATTAAAATTGTAACTGCTAGTTTTTTTTTTTTCTTAAACAATGAATAAAATTTTTTGAAAAAATAATAATTCTTAATGAATAAAAAATTTTGAAAAAATAATAATAAATAAAATTGCTACTGCTTGCGCCTGAAGGATGAAAGCGTGTCAGTGCACGATGACTAACAAGCAATCGGTGCATCGTTGTAATGGGAATGACAGCCCGGAATGCATCTAGCGCGCGCGGGTATATACACTCGCGCTCTCTCAGCCAATCTACCCTCACGGCCTACCAGGGGCATAGAGGGTCTATAAAACATATCATTGGTCTTCTTGTGTCTTGCAGGTTTCAGCAAATATCTTGGTCCTGATGATAAACAGCTAAAGAGAGAAGTACACCTTCCAATCAAAAAGGAGGAGGTAGCGCTGCCATATGTTAAAGAGGAGGATGACATCACCATGTTGACTGGTGAGCGCTCGAATGGCGAGGATGGTCCGAGTGAGGTAAGCAGAGGGACGGAGCCTCCAAGCGGCACCAGCAGCAGCTCAACAGAAAGACACATTTTCATTGCACCATCAGATAGAAAAGGTGCCACGTCACGCTCCCCTTACAAAGATGGTGGTCAGAAGAAATCTCACCGTGACGGCCAACTCTGCAGATGCTCTCAGTGTGGGAAAAACTTTGCCAATAACTATTCTTGTCGTATGCATATGAGGAGCCACACTGACGAAAAACCTTTTGTCTGCTCAGTTTGTGGTCAAAAATTCACTCAGAAGAGCAAGTTAATCACACACACCAGAACCCACACTGGTGAAAAACCTTTTGTCTGCTCAGTTTGTGGTCAAAATTTCACTCAGAAGAGCAACTTAAAAACTCACACTAGAACTCACACTGGTGAAAAACCTTTTTCCTGCTCAGTTTGTGGAAAAAGATTTGCGCTTAAGGACACATTAAACAAACACACAAGAACCCACACTGGTGAAAAACCTTTTCCCTGCTCAGTTTGTGGTCAGGGATTCACTTCAAAGCAAAGCTTAAAAACCCACTCAAGAACCCACACCGGAGAAAAACCTTTTGCCTGTTCAGATTGTGGTCAAAAATTCAGTCGCAAAAACGTCTTTAAAAGTCACATTAGAACTCACACTGGCGAAAAACCTTTTTCCTGCTCAGTTTGTGGAAAAAGATTCACTCAGAAAAGCGCCTTAAACACACACACAAGAACCCACACCGGTGAAAAACCTTTTTCCTGCTTAGTTTGTGGTCAGGGATTCACTTCAAAGCAAAGCTTAGAAAGACACTCAAGAACCCACACCGGAGAAAAACCTTTTGCCTGCTCAGATTGTGGTAAAAAATTCAGTCGCAAAAACGTCTTAAAAATTCACGCTAGCACTCACACTGGCGAAAAACCTTTCCCCTGCTCAGTTTGTGGTCAAAGATTCACTGAAAAGAAAAGCATAAAAAGACACTCGAGAACCCACACCGGTGAAAAACCTTTTTCGTGCTCAGTTTGTAGTCAAAGATTCACTGAAAAGCAAATCTTAAAAAGGCACTCAAGAACCCACACTGGAGAAAAACCTTTTGCCTGCTCAGATTGTGGTCAAAAATTCAGTTGAAACAACGAATTAAAAAGTCACACTAGAACTCACACTGGTGAAAAACCTTTTTCCTGCTCAGTTTGTGGAAAAAGGTTCACTCAGAAAAGCGCCTTAAACACACACAAGAACCCACACCGGTGAAAAACCTTTTTCCTGCTTAGTTTGTGGTCAGGGATTCACTTCAAAGCAAAGCTTAGAAAGACACTCGAGAACCCACACCGGAGAAAAACCTTTTGCCTGCTCAGATTGTGGTAAAAAATTCAGTCGCAAAAACGTCTTAAAAATTCACACTCGCACTCACACTGGTGAAAAACCTTTTTCCTGCTCAGTTTGTGGTCAAAGATTCACTGAAAAGAAAAGCTTAAAAAGACACTCGAGAACCCACACCGGTGAAAAACCTTTTTCGTGCTCAGTTTGTGGAAAAAGATTCACTCAGAAAAACACCTTAAACATACACACAAGAACCCACACTGGCGAAAAACCTTTTTCCTGCTCAGTTTGTGGACAAGGATTCAGTTGCAAGAGCATCTTAAGACGACACACAAGAACCCACACTGGCGAAAAACCTTTTTCCTGCTCATTTTGTGGTCAAAGATTCACTCAAATTCACCACTTAAAAGTACACACAAGAACCCACTCTGGAGAAAACCTTTTTCTTGCTTAGTTTATGGTCAAGGATTTGATCACAAGGATCGGATTAAGAGACACGTGTGTGTTGGTGTGAGAAGCAGTGGCCAATGACTCTTTTGCCTGTCATCCATGCTGCCTTCATCAGATTGTGCTCACAGGTCGATTGTATTCTGGAGAGCTTCCTCAAATCCTGTTGAGGATTGGCACTTGCATAATGTGGATCCACACTTTTGCCGAAAGTATTGGCTCACCTGCTTTAACTCTCAAGTTGAGTGGCATTATTTATACAATACTTTCCCTCTTTCAAACTACACTTTTCAGAATTAATATTTGAAACAATAGATCCTAAATTACAAAAATTCTAAATCATTCATCAATAATATAATTACATAAATATGGAAAATTATGACTCGCAAATATTCGTTTTTGGGGGAGGGGTAATTATATATAATTTTAAAAGTTACTATTACTCCTCTTGATTGACAGTGACATATTACGACGGAGTATTGTGGCCAAATAAAGGGAGGGGAAAAAATGACTACGAGATTGAAGTTGTACTCTTACTACAAGAAAAAAAGTCGTATTACGTAGGAGTAATGTAGCTTGTAGTGGACCAAAGATACACGAGGACACTGGTGTTGCAACTTAGGTGAACATTCAATTTAATAAAGTCACAAAAGAGAACCCATATAACAAAATATCTTGGGCCCAACATAAACGAGGCCAACATAACAAAAGGCTTCAACCAAACTGACCTGCAGACCCATCTCTGCGGCTGCTTTAATAAAGACAGACTACGAACTACCACCTGAGGGAGGCATGACAACCAGTTAAGCAAACATTGTCAATTTAAACAACAACAGATGGAGAAATTACATACATCAACTTAGAACAATAATCAACTAATGTGCATTGAAATTATCCCTGAAAATTTTACCCCAAACCATATTTAAATCAACCTAAATATCCCCCCTCCAGAATAGTAGGTGCCAGATCTTGAACAGCTGTGGTCGCTACCTCAAATAAGAAAATCAGATCCCATAAGCATTCAAACAAACTTTAACCAAAGTGTACATGTCCAAAAGAATATCACATAAATAACTAAATCTTGAAACACTAAATGGTGCCGGTAGTGGTAGCCACCACATAGCTGAATAAGGGGCTACGCACTTTATGTACATGTACCTTAGCCGGGAACTCCGACAAAGCATCAGTAAAAGTGCAAAACAATATCGGTGTAGGATCGGAAGTGCAAAAACCTGGATCGGGGCATCCCTAATTCGACCGCCATATTGTCCGTCATTGTTTATCCGTATTCTCAATGGTTTCAATTTTTCGTGCAATTTATAGACCCTACCCACCGACGTCACAAAACCACGTGATCGCTGTATTGCTCTGCCCCCTTGTCCGTCATTTTGTGTCTGTATTATCAATGGTCTCAATTGATCGAGCAATTTATAATGCATTTCATGGAAGACCCGGTGCTTTCGGATGCCTTAAACTCGATGCGTTGCATAAAAGACGTTATGTGGAAAAGCTTCAGTTTATCCATTCGCCAGATCCATATTTGATGCCTAAATCGATATTTTTCGATCCGTTGTCTTCACCGTCTCTGCCTGACATCTGCTACCCTGATATCTACAACTATCTTGTCCACAGAAACTCAGCCTATTCTCACGAAACTTTGAAAAACGTTAAGAGCAGCACTCTAAGCAGCATTACCCCGTGTGACCCTTCCAATTTTCTAAAATGGCGATAATCAATAAAAAAAAAAGTTGACTGCGATGGCCGAAGCTTCAAGGATAGGTGGATATTGGACTATTTCTTCAATAAAATACGCAACAACTGTGTCTGCCTCATTTGCAAAGAGACAGTCGCTGTTTTCAAAGAGTTCGCTGTGACGCGATATTACCAAACAAGACACGCTGACATGTACGACATTACAGAGAAGATACGCAGCGAGAAATGAAAGCAACTTGAAGCTCGTTTAATTTCACAGCAGTAGTATTTCACAAGAGCCCGAGTGTCGAAAAAGAACACCACAAAGGCGAGATTGTTGAAATTATGAATTAAAAAAAAAATAAAATAAAGCAAGTGTGACACACAGAAGAGCTTGCTAAAATTTGTTTAAATATATTGTTCTACGTAAATCAGCCAAGGTAGCCCCCCACATTTTTACCACACCAAATCTGGCCCCCTTTTGCAAAAAGTTTGGACACCCCTGTTTAACTGATGATCCGGAGACGAGGCCAGCTTCTTTCAATTGGTACCAGCTAAATATTATTCAAAAAATAATGATGGTAGAAGAAATAAGCATCTTGAATTTGAAACTGTATGTTGTTGCCGATTAGCCTCGCAATGATCTTAATTGTGGTTGTCAGCCCAAAACCCTCTAAATATATATTAAATGCATCTTACCAGATATAAAATGACTACTACATAATCTGTGGTGATCGTTTGGTGCCCAGTTTTCACGTCGAATTGCAGTAGTCCATCTCGCTCTCCTCTCAGAGTCTCTCGGAATACGGTAGAACTTCAAGTCTCTCCGTCTATCTTCTCTTTTACTGCAACCAACCGCCACACACGCCTTCACCATTTTGATTATTAATCTTAACGAGCAGAAAAATTAGCCATAATAGGAAGAATTTACGTAGCGGTGATGCGTAAACATGACGAGCTGACGGACAATATGGCGTGGAGGCGTGGTTGTGACGTCATGCAAATTATGGAAGCCCCAGTGCTTTCAGACGCTGTAAACTCATTGGATGAGTTGCATAAAAGCCGTTATTTGGAAAAGCTTCGGTCGATTCAGTCGCCAGATCCATATTTGATGCCCAAACCGATGTTTCCTCCCGTCTGGTCCCGTCCCGTGCGTCAGAGCTCGTCCCGAGACCACAAAATTTCCAATCATACTCCAGTTTATGTCACGATAAGGAGTCGGGTACCCAAAATCGGCACTGGCCCGAATATGAACCGAGATCTGGTCAGCTGAGCGTCACCGTTGTCACGATTGTAAAATGAAATTTGATCGACAACGGGCCGGTGTGTGCCGAAAAATAGCTGCTCCGCGTGAAATGTTCCCCCTGCCAGGAGCACTTATTTATAACGCTTTATTGACGTGAAAACATCAAATGTTTTCATGGACGCCTTACAGTAATGGATTTACGACTGTAAGATCAGTTTTAAATAATTAAGTTACACAAAATATTAGTAATGTATTTTCGTAACAAATCGTGGACTGGGCCACATAACCATCTTTGAACAGAAATGTATTAGTCTTCAGGTTTTCACGACCATATCCCAATGACAATCACACAGGTATGACATATATTAGTTCAAGCAGAGTAAAATAATACATATTCACGGTACAAGAAAGTCCTTTCCGTGTGGGCGCTCCCGTCAGGGGGGACATTTCACGCAGGGCGGCTATTTTTCGGCACAACACCTGTTGTTGCGCTCACCTTCTTGCTGCGTGACCGTGGCAACGAGCTTCGTAGTCTCCGTCTGATGATGTCTACGATCGTGTTGGCATCATATTGATGTTTTCGCCGCTGTCTGACGACTGTCGACACAAACGCATCATGGACCGAGATAAACAAACGTGCTGCTTTCGAGATTTGCCCTTTTAACAATGGGCACACAGCAACTACTAAAATGACCGTTTATCTTCTCTGTTACTGCAACCAACCGCCACACATGCCTTCACCATTTTGATTAATCAATGTTAACGATTGTCAGGAAGGTTTTTGGGTTCGTTTACTAGGCGGTGATTCCTTAGACAAGCAGAAAAACACGCAGTAATAGGAGGAATGTACGTAGCGGTAATATGTAAACACGATGAGCTGACGGACAATATGGCGGCACCAGTCAGGGGGGCGGAGTTGTGACGTCACGTGATTGGGGTTTATACTCGAAGTATCGCAGCGGCAGATCTGGCCGCTTCTCTTGTGTTTTATATGAGGCTAAACAAGTTGCCCGACAAGCAGTCACACAGCTAAAATGGAGGTTGTAAATGAGCGCTTATATGGCAATACACGCTCTGATAAAGAATGAGAAAAACAGTCAATGTATGCAACATGGCAGTGACATGTGCATTTATGTCGGTTTTGTTTTACTTTTTTTAGTTTAACTCTTTAACACCTAACCCTTTGATTATGCCTTTATATTTCAAAGAAAAATAATCGCAATTGCCCGATTGGATCCCTTTTTCAGGACACCATAACCTTAATGTCCAAACTTGTTTTTTCAACCAATTATAATCAACATTTTGGACCCAAACAGATAAAATAAAACATTTTTGTCAAAATTTGTAAAATTGATGTCCTGTTGACAACCAAACATGCTCAACGAAACGTTTTTAAGCTTGATATTTATTCACCATGTTAAGATAAACATTCAACAACAAAAATGGCACTGAATAGTTTTATATTTGATACGGCAACAAAAACAGCAGGTATGATCAAAGGCGTTTTTGTCCTATCTACATATTATGGTCAAAACAGGTTATATGCAGGAGACAAACAGTGCAAAATAGTGACTATATCAATGAAATACACAGTAGAAGCATGCAAAATTTCCGATTCTCAGATTATTTGCGATTCGGCCGTGGAAGATTCGAGAACGATTCACAAACATCCAAATTCCGATTATTGAATTATACCTGGTAAAGCGGAAATAAAACACAGTCAGCGCGGTCTTCGGGACGCAATGAGGAACGGACCGAGAGTAAATATCATGTGCATCTAATGCCGCTAGATAAAAAAAAAAATAATAATACCTGACTGCGGCCATCAGCCGCTACAAACAGCGCCCAGTTGCTACTTGTTAGTTACTACAAACATACGGCAATATACGGCTATGGTAGATATCACATATATCTAGAACTAGATGTGAAATGACAGACGACGGCCGTGTTAGACCATGTATCAAGAACTAGATGCGAAATGACAGCCTTCCCCGCGCTACTAAACAGGCGCCATCTTAAAACGGTAGACTTCTCTAGAGGGCTCTGTTGTAGTGAACCTAATTACTTTTTATCTAAAATACCCCTAAATCGGCAAAATCTTGGCTTGAATCTTTCTTTAAATGATGAAACAGTTTTAAAACTGTCGAAAGTAGACATAAGGGAAATGATGGAATAACAGGCACAACTTTAACGGTTGATTCACAACATTAAATTAATTGAATGTAGTTTAAAGCTGCTGTTACAGAATGGGGACTTGAGTATTTTATTTACTGTTTTTGACAGGTAACTTGATACTAAAATACGGTAGTAGTTTGGTTTATTTAGCCTGAGAGGATTTTTGAACAATTTTGGAACAAATATACAGAACATTAAAAAAAAAAAAAAAAAAAAAAAAGGGGTGGGGGGGCTTCAATAATCGATTTATAATTGAATCAGAGCCTCTGAATCGTAATCAAATCAATAAGTGCCAAAAGATTCCCACCTCTAATACACAGTATATATAAAAGTTACCCCAACCTCCATCTCCTAATTCCCCCCCCCCCACATTTCCGAAATGCAAAACCTCCATTTTAACAACTTAAGAACATTGGGTGTTCATTAAAATAGTGTACCGCACATAACACGTCACCTTTGCTAAATAATATTCATGATATAATACAATATTCATCATATTTAGTATGATCCCTATAACCAGCATTATGTACTATTCTTATGGCTCTTTTTTGCAAAATGGATAGTGATGTTATTGTACATTTATAAGTGTTAGCCCAGACCTCTGCACAGTAGTGTAAATATGGCAGGATTAAAGAATGTGGAGTGATTTATTGTCAAGACTGTGTTTAGCTTTATTCAGGACTGATATGCTTCTTGATACTTTACTTTGTGTATGTTTTATATGAGCTTTCCAGTTACCCTTGTCATCAATAACAACCCCAAGAAACTTGTTTTCATAGACCCTTTCAATATTCATCCCATCTATCTGTATTTGTACTGACTATATTTATTGTATCTGGTAAATAACATGATTTTGGTTTTACTTAAATATAATAATTTTTTATGTGTCAAGCCATGTCTTTAGTTTACAAATTTCATCAGAAACCCCCCCAGGAGCTCATGCACATGCCCCCCAGAGAAAAGATACTTGTTTCATCTGCAATTTTAATATTCTTGAAACTTTGTATATATCATTTATATAAGAATAAACAGTTTTGGACCTAACACTAAACCCTGAGGGACACCACAAGCAATGTCCAAGCATAATGATGAATAGTCACCCTCTTCACCCAGTGTAGTGCCACCCCCCTAATCCAATACTTTTCAAGTTTATTGATTAAAATGTCATGATTAATAGTGTCAACTAGGGATGTCCCGATCTAGGTTTTTGCACTTCCGATCCGATACCGATATTGTTTTGCACTTCCGATCCGATACCGATATTGGCCGATACCGATACCGGCCTATCTGAGCATGTATTAAAGTTATTTAGCCTCCTTACTTAGTTGTCAGACTCATGTTGAAAAGAGTTTTATTACTCTTGATAACAACTAGCCAGCTGAATTAAGTGAGTTTGAATAACACACAATGGTTGGTAACAAGAAACTGACCTGTTTATTCAGTGACAAACACAAAACATTATAAATGACAAACAGAAATGGCATAGTCAGTAAAACGTGCAAATAATATTGTAAACTGTCAGTGGAAAATCCCATTAAGCCCCCAAGCTATTAGATGCTTTTAATGTTCCGTGCATTAGTAACAAAAATTGTATAAAAAACCTCAGGTTTAAATAAACAACTATTTCAGTATCAAGTTAACATTTTAAAATAGTAAATAAAATACTCAAGTCCCCATTCTGTATCAGCAGCTTTGAACTACATACTTTTTTAGGAAATCACAACTAAAAACAATAGACCATGCCTCTTTTAAGTAAAAGACAACAATATTAATACTGCACAGAAACACAGAAGAAATAAAATGTGTTTATAAGAAAAATACAATTCCACTTAATAATTTAAGCATCTAGGCAAATGAAAACGTTTCCCCCTTATAGCTTCTGCTATGGCGTTCCATGTGTAATACAGTGGTACCTCAACATACGAAGTTAATTCGTTCCAGGAGCTTGTTTGTAAGTCGAAATGGCCGTATGTCAAGCAGTATTTTTCCATAAGAATACATTATAATTCCAATAATTCGTTCCACAGCCCAAAAACCCACACTACATCCTTAATAAATACTGGTGTTACTATTGCAAATAGGAATTTCAACGAGCAAAACAAATAAAATATTAATAAAAATCAGAATAACAATAATAATAGTAATAAAAATACGGTAATAATAATACAGTACAGTACCTGTAATAATGTAACGAATCGAGTTCCAATGTGGCGGACTTTTTTTGCTGCACCTGAACGCACCGCGGGGCTGACGGTGAGCAGGAGGAGAGCGCTTCTTACTTTCTGTTTCGATCCTGGCGTCAACAGCAGTGGACACTCGACGAGTTGATGGAATAAATGATTAGAAACCTGACGAAGCTGGTGATGTCTTACCACAATAAGAGCTGTCACCCTAACTTATAAAGACTGGCGAACGGAGGGGGACCGCCGGCCGAGATCGACATTCTACGACCCAGTTCATAGATGCACACATCATGCTTATATTTTGCTATCATTCACATCTTCATTTCAATGGTAAGCGTCACCTTTTTTTTCTCCACCTGCACTAAACTAAAAACAGAACTAAAATGCATTTTGCGTAGTTGGTAACAAGGAAGCCGAACTTTTAACTGCACGTCAGCGGCACGCACGCGCGCACGCGAGGCGATAAATCGCAGCGGAAAAATTATCGCCTTCATTTTTATGTACCGTGTGATAAATGGAATTATTGCATATTGCGACCGGCTAAGATTCAAGTCAAGATTTTGCCGATTTAGGAGTACTTTAGATAAAAAGTTAATTAGGTTCGCTTGGAAGATTCACTACAACAGCCTACAAGGGAAGTCTCCTGCTTTAAGATGGCGGCTGTTTACTAACGCAGCTAGTTTTCAATGCATGTGTATGTCGCTAAATGCTTGATTAGGTTGGTTTTATTAAAACTTCTTACAACTTTACCACCACGCTTGACTTTATTGTGGCATATGTTGCACTCTGCCTCTTCGTCTTTATCGTCCTTTAAGGTGAAATGATCCGACACAGCTGACATTTTTACAGATAAAGTCTCTTGGTAAATTGGGAGAAGGTAATGTAGTGTGTTGAAGGTGTGCCGTAAATTGCGGACCGGATTTTAGGGAAACCGAAGCAAAAACTGGAATGGATTATGTATATCGGTGCGCTGGAAAACCCGGACCGGATTTTCCCCAAAAAATGGATCGGAAGTCTGGATCGGAATTTTTCCGTGTCGGCCGATCCGATCCGCATTTTTTGCCCATATCGGCGTCCGATCCAAATATCGGATCGGGACATCTCTAGTGTCAACTGCTTTCTTCTAAGAATATTCCAACTGAGTGTAATTTGTGATCAATAGCGTTACTGATGTCCTGAACCAATTCAATTAATGCTAGTGATGTTGAGCTGTTTGCCTTAAATCCATCCTGACTGTCGAAAAGTAAGTTATATTTAGTTGTGAATTTATCTAATCTGTTGTTGAATCATTTTTCAAGAATTTGGGGAAATCGTGGAAGTAGAGAAGCAGGCCTGTAATTTGTAAAGTGGTGCCTATCTCCAGTCTTGTGTTATGGCACTACTTTAGCTATTTTCATTTTGTTTGGAAATGTACCCGTTGAAAATGATCAAATATAAATATAAAGTATGTTAGTGGTTTTGGAATCCCTTCAATGACCTTTTTTACAACTGTCATGTCAATGTAATTTCAATGAGTGGATGTTTTGTATTTACATGTATTTGCCGTATCAATTATTTCTTCCACCACTGCTGTAATGGACATTAAACTGGGATTCCTTTCAATGAGGTTTTCATTCCACTCCTCGGATAAACTTTTTTTTTTTGCCAGATTTGGTCCAACATTTACGAAGAAATAATTAAAGCTGCTGACGATGTCATCCCTATTATCGTTCTTCACATCATTTTCCACAAAGCATTGAGGATAGCTCCGTTGCGTTGCACCATTTTTAATAATTCCATTCAATATGTCCCATATTCCTTTAATATAGTTTTTTTTTTTTTAAAATATATATACAATATGTTACGATAGTAGTCTTTCCTACATACCCTTACGATATTAGTCAGGTTTTTTTAAATATTTTTTTTCTGCCTCTGTAGTTCTTTGTTTTATAAATTCTCTATACAGTGTATTTTTCTCCTTTACAAGCGTTTGTAATCCCTTCGTGAACCATGGTCGATCTTTGTACTTTTGTTTTCTGCCGTACCGTTGTATTGGACAGTTTTCATCATATAAGTATGTGAATATATTAAAGAAAATGTTTCATATACACGGTCAATGTCAATTCCATTACATGCATATTCCCAATTTTGTGCCAATAAATCCTTTTTAAATGAGTTCAGTTTCCTCTGTACTTACTTGTCTGTACTTGACATTCTGCTCTGGCAACTTTCTTAGCTGGGTACCATTATAAACTGTTAGATCACTAATATTGTTAATTAAGTCCGCTTACTGTATTACTTTCAATGTCATTGGTGACTATATTATCTATTAAAGTAGCATTGTTGGTTGTGATTCGACTCGGTCTGGTGATTTTTTTCATACAAACTCATACTGTACATGGTATTAGGGCTGGGCGATATGGCCTTAAGTACGAATCACGATAAATACCTCGATGACGACAAATTCGCCCAAGCGGACTGTTATATAATTTGAAAATTTGAATCAATGCATGGAATACAAATTAACCGTTTCTCGTTAAATTTATTTAACTAGCTTTCAATTTAACAATTGCACATGCAGTCTAAACATTAAGTATTAAAGAAAATCTTGTAAAAAAAAATAAGAATTCTAGTGTGAACATTTATAACAGCTTGTATGACTTGAAAAATGTACAACATTATAAAAATCAATATGACGACTGCAAACGTGATTCTAACACAAATGACTTGCAGCTTTAACAGTACACTTCAGACAACTTATTGGTAATGGCTGCTGTGACATAATTATTCAACACATGTGTTTACGTCAAGATTTTAGTTTTTTTTTTTTTTTCCCCGAAACATTTTTTAATACATGCACCCCCCACACAGACACAACCAGATGCCAATGAAACATTTAAGGTTTTATGATGGCAGAATAAACACATACAGAAAAATAGCTGTGGCCATAAAACTGTCATATTATATATATATATATATTATATATAGGCTTCCCTGCTGGATTATACTTTATGCTGAGTGCTTTACCATCATGAAAGCTTTCAGAGAAATCACACAGGGATGCCAAATAACGCGACATATTGATCGCTACATGAAGTCCGTGCACAATGCACAGTCCACTCATTAATTTCCGCCGTTTCGACAAGGTTAGAGCCGCTATCCGCTATATGGCTTTTGAAAACATTTCTCCTATCCAGTCCTCGAATGTTTCAATATTAGAGCCTGGTGCTGTATAAATACAGCGGATTATGACATTTTTGCGTTTTTCATCATCTAATTCAATTGTTATATATTCCAAAAGGTTATCAACCTGTTGGTCGGGTCAAGCGGTTGTCATACTTTCTCCAACTTTGTAGTTCAAAATTTTATCCACATACAAGCCGACTGCTCCTCCACTTTTATTCTTTCGGTTTAAACGGTTAAATTCATAACCATCCTGTTCAAAATCCATTCCTTTATCTGCTTTGAGCTGTGTTTTGGATGTGGCAATACTTTGATGGTTTTATACATTTATTCCGATATTTTCTCACATTACTGATGTTTGCACACATACTTCTGCTGTATTACTGATAATGTATTGTTCATTTTAATGGTAGAGTTCCTCTGTGTAATAGCAGCAGTTGTTGTTGTTTTAAAAAAGAAATTAGTCTGGATCTACATCATACTTGGGATCCAGTGATTTATGTTCAGTATGTTGAAATGATCTGAGCTCTAGATTCCCATGATCAGCAATCCTTTGGAATACAGGTTCTTCTTAAAGAAAATTAGCATATCGTGATAGAGATCATTATTTTCTGTAATGTACTTATAAACATTAGACTTTTATATATTTTAGATTCATTACAACTGAAGTAGTTCAAGCCTTTTATTGTTTTAATATTGACGATTTTGGCAAAAAAAGTTAAAAAAAAAAAAAAAAAAAAAAATCCCTATTTCAAAAAATTAGCATTTCATGAAAGGGTACTCTCAAGAAGCTATTAACCTAATCATCTGAATCAATGAATTAACTCAAAACCCCTGCGAAGATTCCTGAGGCTTTTAGAAACTCCCAGCCTGGTTCATTACTCAAAACCGCAATCGTGGGCAGGACTGCCGACCTGCCTGCTGTCCAGAAGGCCATCATTGACACCCTCAACCAAGTGGCTAAAGCCCGAGTTATACTCCCGCGTTGCGGTGACGGCGCACCGACTACGGCGTCATTCGACATTCGATAGTTCTGCGGTGAGAGAACGCGTTGCTTTGTAATTCACCGCCAAGCCACTAGAGGGGTGTGGCGTTATGTTTGTACGTTTTTGGGGCATGCTTTTTGACTTCCGCTAGTCTAGTTTACCGGGGAAAAAATAAACAATGCAAGATGGAACCTTTGAAAGTAAATATTGTGCTCATCAACACTGAATAAATATTGAACATACAAATGTTGAGGGGCAGGCGATGCAGAAGACGGTTTCGAGGCTGTCTGGCCGACTTTTTATGCCGCACAGAGAGTTTTAGACTCTGGTGGAGAGAGCTAGCTGTGGCGGCTAGCTCGAAACTGGCGTCGAGCACTACGTTCAAGGTCTTCAAACTCAAAGCCCTCCAGCCCGATTTGTTTGCCGTGTCCTACAACCAGCCAGTGGGAAGCCATAGCAGATTTCTGGCGTCTATGGAACTTCCCAAACTGCGTTGGGAGCCTTGATTTTAACGTTAACATAAAAAGCACCGAGGCACTCTCAATCAGTGATGATGTATCGTGTGTGAACTGTCTGTTATTGAAAATTAACGATCAAAACAACTCTTTAACACCAAATCTGTGCTTTATTCTTCATATACTTGAAGTGTGACACATAAATAAGTCACAGACTCACAGCAAACATATGTACACAATAAATGATGATGTGCACCAACCAAAAAATACGACATGAAGTGATAAAAAGTTGGCAGTTTTTGGCCGACTGGGTCACCGCTTCGTGTGGCCAATCTATTCCGAACACACACCTCTCGGTGGTTCTTCCATTTTAAAATTTTTTTTCAATCGCCGACCTTGCCATTTGGCAATCACAATAATGTCTTGACGAGACTTGCTCTTCGATGATACTCCGGTCAGCTTGGTCCATTTTTGCGTGTAGAAAATAATGTTTGATTCTATTCTGCAATGGCGGTGATTTCGCGCTGAACCAGAAACCAGTCTGAGCGGACCAATCACAGTCCGTTTCTGCCACGTCATACGCGTCTACGCGACGCGAAGGTTAGAAAATTCGAGAGGAGCGCGTCAGGCTATGGCGCAGGGTCGTAACTCGGGTCTTCCTTGACGGCGCAGGTCTGACGCGGAAGTATAACTCGGCCTTAAGACACAGAAAAACATTTCTGATCAAGGCACCTCTGTGGGAAGGAAAAAATGTTTAAAAAAATTCTAAACCTGCCCTGTATACACAGCAATTTACAACGTCAGATATTTTTTCTTAAGTCTAGTCAAATAATTTTCTCCATCTTGTTTTGAGTGTTAAAGACTAATTAACAGAGAATTGTGTCAGATTATTCCACTTACTTTTAAGTAAATATCATATGTTCTTACTAAGCCCATCCATCTAAAAGTTGATCATTTTTCACCTAAATCAAGATAAAATTGCTTACAAATAATGTTTTGGATAATAGCTGTTCTTGAATTAAGAACATTTGACCTTTTAAAGCTTTTTAAAGATTAAATATACTAATTTATTGCTTAAAATAAGTATTTGAAGCTTATTTTCATCATTCTTTTATTTTCCGAACCGCTTCTGAAAATCTGCGTAAAATTTACTTGAAGCATTGGCAGATAATTTCACTTATTTCTAGTAGATTTACACTTAAAACAAGGGAATTCATTCATTTATTTATTTTTGTTTTAAGGAGGTGGGTTTTTGCAGTGCATATGTATTGGTTCAGGTGATATACTGTTCAGTTAGAACCTTTGTTTTCAAAAACTACTAAAGAAACATTTTGAAAACTCCCAGAATAAATGTCTGGATTATATTAGCAAATTTGAATTGCATTATTTGAACACATATTATATTAACATACACGAAAAATACAAACTTGTTGATCATCTCTTAAGTATCCAGGGATGCAAAAAAAACCAAACAAAAAAACATTTGTCTTACTACCACTTAAAATCGTCTAAATGAATTAAATATAACAAAAAACAAATCTTAGTCAGGGAATAACAAAAACGGAGCCTTCCTTTTCAGGTAAAACACTACTGCTTTTGTCCACAAGCACAGCCAAACTCAACAAAAAAATGAAAGCTCCTATGGGCTGCTTTAACACTGCATAAATAAAAGAAAAATGAAAACTGGGGAAACGGGGTAAACCTTGGTTCACTACATTTCTTACAGTTTAACGTTAACAGTAGAAAACATTCAGAGAGTGAAAAGGTGTCAAAGTAAGTCTGAACATAATTCAAGTACTGTAATCCACTTAGTAATGGTAGGGTCAATAATATGCTTACAACATATGGGAAGACAATCTAAATGACCTTCTGTATTTAACCGAAGCCATTATATAATGCAAATAAGACTGCTTTAAAGTTTGTGGGGACAATTTGAGCATCCTGAAAAGTTGCTAGTGTTATGTCCCTACCATCCCGATGCAAACCTACCCCCTTGCTTCATTATCCTTTCCAATTTGACGCGATGTGTCATTTTACACCCATATTTCTTGGCAGGCTCTGAAGATATTTTAAAAGACAAGCAAGCAAGAAGTCCTTGCCGGAAATTCCTTCAAATAGGTGACAACACAACGTCACAGTAGTGTTCATATGGAAAGTACGGAGCACACTATTTAATGCGGTGACATGTGTTTTAGGAATTTGTGATTTCGGCACCAGTTGTAGGTTTTCTCACATGTCTGAGGCAGATATGTTCCATTTAAGGAAAAAAGTGGAAAGTAGGTTTACGCTTTAAGTATATTTTAAACAAATAAATTATATATAGTAGATGAAAATCAACGCCTGGAGGGTTCTGACGACCCGAACGCGTTGGAGCTCAACGTGGAAATCTGGCTGTCCAACAGGGAAAAGCGAAAAAGCGGCCAGACCGGCATAAGGTAAGAATTGCACGTACACGTCTCATGTCAAAAAGCTGAACTTTCATCCACGTAGTGAGGACCGCACACCGTTTGACATCCCTCCGCAGATCTTCTCCGTTCCCGACCTACCGCGCTCCTTGGTGCCGCCTTCTTCAGGCGGCTGGAAAGTCGATAGCGACATGGACTGGGGATAATCAATGGGGGGAAAAAATCGAGTGTGCTAGATTTAACCTTACAATAAAGGTGTGACGGTGATATATCGTGATACTTTGTAACCCAAAAGCGTATCTATATGCTCCAGCCAAGAATCGATTTATCGTTTTAAAGATGTGTCACTGTTTAAAAAAACAAACAGTTTGATACCAAAATCTCCCATTAGAATAATGAACATCTTCGCTTAGCTTACTGGCTTCCCTTGACGGCGCTAGACGTCCAATTCAAGGGCACGAAAACTAAAGCATTCACAACAAGTCTTGTGGGTATTTCCAGGTCACTTCATGTTCAGTTTGCAGGTCACGCCACTGACGGCCATAGACAGCCAATTTTTTTGAAGTGGGAGGGATGGCAGCGAATGAACAAACACTGCTACCCTCCCACTTTAAACAGATCGGACGTCTACTTGAAATAGTCATTGAAATGTGGTTTGATTGTTGATTTCGGGGTATGAGTCACTACCTATTGATTTTGGAAGCATATCAATAACCTTTTCTTTTGGCCTACAAAGTATCGTGATATATCATCTTTTCGATTTGTTGTCACGCCCTAATGTAGATGTGTGTGTAAAAAAACATTGTTCTTAACTGTCCGTCAGTTGCAGCTCTCATGGTACATTCCATTACTATTCATAGCCCGTTAGCTAATATAAAAATGCAAAGTTTGTTATTCATGCAGTTCGTGCAGCTAAGAGGCAACGGAATGGCACGAGTTGAGTATTGCACCTCCCATGTTTTCATATCCCCAAGTACCTTCATTTGGCCGAAAGATAGCAGCATTGTTTAATGTATTATTGCCAGACTGAGGCTATGATTTGTTATGCTGTGCTGACGTCAGTGATTGCAAACCAAACCGCGCAAAATCAAAATAATATTTAAACACTTCCGCCCTGTGACACACACCCGAACAAGAATGGGTATTGTTAGTATGTTTTATATAAAATATAGTATATTTTTCCTGGTCGGAGGTTGGAAAACTCCGGCTTCCCAACTTCCTCGAACGCAGCAAAAAGAGTGGCCACTTTTCTCTCTTTGTTATCTTTGGTCTTTGATCTCCTCTATCTCAGTCACTTAACCGAAGTCACTTTATTGTAGCCTAGCTGGCCGACCGATAACATCGACACGCCGTCAGGCATTCAGAAATCGAGTAAATTGTCACCGGCTCCAGTAAAAGAGGAGCCCCCGCGTCACCAATGCTGGACTGTGTGCAAAATAATTAAGCTTGAGAACGATAAACCGATATGACCGGATATCCGGTTTTACAGGTGAGAGATACAGCTGTATCGATAGTAAAGTTACCATTCGACAGTAATTAGCCATTAAATATTCAATGAACCGATAGTAGAGATAGAATTCGGCTATCACGAGCACAACAATCGGCTTCTAATAACTAGTTCAATGCATTGCATAATGGGAAGATAATTAAGCTTTTAATTCACATGCTGCGGTTGTGTCATTCACCACACAGCGCATTTAGATTGAGACTGCACGCATGATATAATATGGACAAGCACAACTCACGGTCGTGGTTGCCTCAACTTCCCATGCATTTCGGCAGAACGGCTACGAGTCACAGTCATTACCCGATCGTCACGGGCGTGTCATAACAACGCGAGAGCTAACAAAACCACTGTACCGCACGCTCCGTAGCGTTTTCTTCACAGCCCAAAACGAAAACTAAACTAGTAGTGGCAACGAAGCAACATGCTAAAACAATGGACAGTTTGAGGACCGACGCCAGCGACGTGGAGCGATTGATTTTCAACGCACCCAGGAAAAACAAAAGTTGGACTTTGACGTGAGGAAGGCAGCCAGATCTGTTCGCATGGGACAAAGCTAGTGTGGAGCGGTACAGAGATCGTGAGTTTTTAACCCTGAAAAATAACCCACTACAATGGTGGAAAGGGCAGCATGACCCTCTGGAGATTTTTTTTCCACGAAACGCAGTCTACTTAAACATTAACGTGGATTAGTTGATCCTCCTCAAGAAAAAATCTGTCCTTAAAAAAAGATGTGGACAGTAATGAGGAATAAAAAAATGTGGAAGCACAGGCATAAATGAAAGACTCTGCTGTGTATACGGTTAAAGTGCATGTGACACGAAAAAGAATGTTTATTTCATAATACACGCGGTATTTTATGCTCCTGAATGATATGGACCGCTTGGATGTGTGTGGAAGCGATCGCTATGTTTATTTAGTTTTTTTAATCCCGCGCCATGAAAATTAGTGACTTCCGGCTTCTGTCTTGCATTGAGGAGGAGGGCGCTGTGACGTGTACGGTAGAAGACGTCCTCTTTACTATACAACGTACTGTTGTGTATGAGGACGAAGGATTCAGCTGCTTTTGCGGATTAATACGTTTATTTTTCACATCACGCCAGCCAAACGGCTTCAGAAAAATCATTCTGTAAGAGGGACAACCGTATGCGCCTTTTTGGAGTTTCAAAAGGTTCCCATTCACCGTGGATATTTACTGTGGGACCATTGGACTTACAAGGAAGTGAGTAAACATCTTGTTTTGTATTATGTCAAATATGAATACAGCGATTACAAAGTAAACACTACAAACTTTCTTTAAATAAAGGACTACTTACGTTTGATCATTGATAGGCATGTAAAAAGCGCTCCTCATGCACGTTAGCTGCACAACAACTGCAGCCACCCTCCTCCGGGGAACGAACTGTAAATTGCTCTCCGCCGGGCGGTTTGCCGATCCACGAAGACAATCGACAACCCAGTCATGTCAATAAATCCAGGCTAGTTATGTGTGATTTTCCGCTTCGAAGACTTTGAAACATCACTCGGTTCGGGTTAGCATGTCAGCTAGCTGTCACGCCTTTTGGTTCGTTCACATTCTCCGAAGCCGGGGAAGGGAAATGACATATGTCCGATTTAGGTGTCATAAAATATCGTTCGGGAGGTGCGACAGTAAAGGTGAAGTCGACATTTTTTACCATTATGGAGTAATTTTGCCATGTCGTCCTGAATAAATGCATTTTTATAATTTCATATTCCATTCAGCACAAGACTGTTATTTGTCATGAACATGCCATTTATTTAGCAATTGGGGAAAATACTTGGATAAAAAGAATATCCTGTAAAAATATTGAAGTAAAGAGACAGAAACAATGACATTTTGCCGCTCTCTTCGTCGCGTTTTCCTCGTTGTGAATAGTTCCCCCTCGATGGGCTGACTGGTCCTTCTCAAGCCATTTATATAGCTATTTGGGAAAATACTTGGATAAAAAGAATATCCTGTAAAAATATTGAAGTAAAGAGACAGAAACAATTACATTTTGCGGCTCTCTTCGTTACGTTTTCCTCGTTCTGAATAATTCCCCCTCAATGAGCTGAATAGTCAAACCGATGAGCCCAGTCTACCGCTGACGTCATCCACCTGTTGGGGACGCTAAAGCCCTATAATGGTAGGCGTGGCTAACCGGCAGATTAAAAGACTAATTTCTCGTCATCTGCGCTTTGGTAAATTGTTGTATATAGTCAAATCGTCTCAAAATATGATTCTGATTCACATAGTAATGCCATTTAAGACTTTTTTTTTTCTCCTGCCGTATGCTCTTTAACACTTGTGTATGTAAATCTGATGTTGGTAGATTGTTTTCTTCTTGGAGATGAAATGCATGTGTGGCAGTTTAGCATTTTTTCTTTTTTTTTTTTTTTAACATAGCGTTTTGACAGTTGCTGTCATATTTTCGGAATCAAAGCACCGTGTACCGGAACTGCGTTCCGGCCCTAAATCTTATACCAGAACTGTGTTCCTGACCGTTCTGGCCCAATTTCACCCCTGACTATTTGAAGTCAAATTTTCTGTGCATTTACAGCCAACAGATTATTTGTCCTTGTGATGTCTGGATGAGTTCTGTTTGCATTGGCTTTGAGTCAACTGTTTTTTTTTTTTTTTTTTTTTATAACCCTCCTGTGTTTTGGGTACACTTGGTTTTGTTTGCAGGTTTGAGTTGCCACCCGGACATTATTTACCTATTGTTTATTTCGGATTATGACCTAGAGTTAGCTTGACTCAGCAACATAATCATTTGATAAAATTTGTTTATACCTCCTCTTAAAAACAGCCAATGACCCTGAGCTGGTCACTGTAGAATCTAATTTATTCCAAAGATGTACACCAGAGTAAGGGACCAAAAATGATTTTAGTGTTGTTCTAGCATAGTTAAATTGAAACACATTTTCTCCCCTCAAATCCTATTTCGATTCCCGAGCCTGGAACCGACTTTGCAGGTTATATGGGAGGCTATTAGTTGAGGCTTTGTACATCATCTGTCCCGTTTTGAAATTTATTAAATCATACAGCTTCAATAAATTTGATTTGACAAATAACTCATGAATGTGCCGTGTATTTCGCCTTATGAATAATCCGTATTGCTATTTTCTGGATGACCAACAGAGGGTGTAATCGGCATTTGTAATTGTTTCCCCAAATTTTAGCGCAGAAAGTCAGGTAGGGTAAAAACTGCACTATAAATTATTTGGAGGGCCCTGTGATCTAGTACATTTTGTGCTCTGTAAAGAATGGAGACGCTCCTCGCTAATTTATTTTTCAGTTGTCTTACATGTGCATTCCATGTTAATGAATCATCAAGTACCTAATACCTTTTGTTTTCTAACACGTTCAATAGCTACCTGGTTTACTTGACTATCTAGATGTTCTTTCAGTCCTTTTTTGCCAAATAGTATATATTTAGTTTTACTAAGGTTTAGTGACAGTTTGATGGCATTGAACCATTCTTGCAGCTTGCCTAATTCCTCATTCACTTGTTGGGCCAATCTTTTTAGGTCGCTACCTGGGTATCGTATCGTATAGACCCTACCCACCGACGTCACAAAACCACGTACTCGCTGAATGGTTCCGCCCACTTGTCCGTCATTTTGTCTCTGTATTAGCATTGGTTTCAATTGATCGAGGAATTTAAAATGCATTTCATGGAAGACCCGGTGCTTGGCAGATCCGAAACCAATATTGCAGATGTGGTGGGACTGTCGGATCCAGAAAATAGACTGATCCCACACTTGAATGAGGATCCAGGAAAAATGTTCGGGCGCCAGTTGTGACGCGTGGTGTTTAGGGTACGTGCATACAGGGACCAAAAAGGGGGAGAAGCTTCCACTTATGCACATTTATTCACTAAAAACTCACTTCACTCCCCTCGTTTCCATTTGACTGGAAATTGCATCCAAAAGCAGCACATCGTGGCATTTTACTTTACGAGTTTAGGCAGCAATAAGCAATTGTTTAACACACTACACATTTGGAAAGATACCGATTACGTAATCACTGCGAGCCCGCAAACCATGGCGCCAACTAACGGTCAAAATATGGACTAAATATTATAAAATATTGCCATTGATTTAACATTTTATGTGTTTCTAACAACATATTTTAGTACAAGAGAACAAATGTGGTTTATTAGAGCCTACATGTATTTAAGTTAGAGGATCACAGCTAAACGCTAATGCGAACGCTTTGTTAACAATACAAGTTAGTTTAGTGCGTGATGATCACTCAGCAGATATATTTAAAGGCAAAAGCAACATGGCAAAACTAGCCATGATAAGAAACCAAAACTTACCAAGCAGCACCTGACACGTTTCACAAAAGGAGCCTGGAATGGGCACACGCTTACTCACCGGCCGTTGTTCTGCCAAAATGTTGTACACCAGCGAAATGTGGTACAAGAGGCGAATTTGACACCTGAAACACTAATGTGCGCTTTTAGTTTGTTTTGTTTAGATGCATAAAAGAAGAACAAACTAAAACATGCCTAAAGAAAATACATAAAGTAATATCAATGAGGGTGGTTTAAATACGCTACGTGACCAATGTAGTCAATAGATCATCACTGCTTACAAGAAAACGGTGCTTAAAATCATGAGAGGGAAACAAGCAAAATGTATTTTGAGACAATAACAAGGCAAAAGACTCAAGAAAAACAAATATAGTAAGTGCAGTGGTACCTCTACATGTGAAGTTAATTCGTTCCAGGACCTTGTTTGTAAGTCAAAATGGTTGTATGTCTAGCAGGACTTTCCCATAAGAATACATTATATTTCCGTTAATACATCATTATTACATTATTACACATAGCAAAACAAAAAATATATAAATCAAAATCTGAATAATAATATAAAAATACTAATAATTCGTGTAATAATGGAACAAATCGGGTTCAAACAGGGTTTGGGTTTAAGTTCTTGATGGCGTGTCTTTGACCCAAATCGTTGCGTCCTAGCATAGCATTTGTTTGGCGCTGACGTCACTTGTTGTAATTTTAGATGAGTATTTTTATGTACAGTATTTTGGAAAGAGAAAAGTTCCTGAGGACGAGGGTCTGCTAACAAAATGAACATTATTGTTGTGGTGATCTAGACAGTCACGTTCCGAATATTTTATCAGCATCTGAGGCTAATGTCGATCAGATGGCGGCGACCGCTCGTTGTTTGACCGTCGCTTGACAGTTTTATGAAAGCAGACCTTTGCAATTAAAATCGAAAATTCCTTGTGACTTTTGAAAACCCTGGAAGGAATTGTAGGAGTAAGATGTCACTTTTTCGCCTGCTTTGTTCACTTTATTTTTTTGCTTGGAACTAAAAGTTAGCCAGCGGCTACGTGAAAGCTAATCAGCGTCACCTAGCAAAATGGGCAAAGAAGGCATTGACTGTCAACTATCAGAGGACATTTCTGTGATTAAGCTACAGCAGAAATCCCTCCTGAACCTGGTAGAGGAGAAGGCTCTCCGAATCCAGAATGCCGAGAAAGACCGGTGTCTGGCGCAATTGGAGAGTCGAGTGGCGGAATTGCAGCAGCACACAAACATCAATGATGTGATCGTAACTGGGCTCCGAATCAAGCCGTAGTCATACGCCCGGGCTGTGACCGACAACGTTGGGGAGCCCAGTGAGCAGGATGTCGGCTCTGTTGAGCAACAGGTAGCTGTATTGCTTTGAGGTAGGTCAGAATAACATCAAGGTCTCCCACCTCTACCCCGCAGAGATGTCAACGACAAACGAGGTGTTTTCATCAGGTTTGTCCACAGAAAGCACAGAACCGCACTGTTAAAAAAAAAAACAAGGACGGTAGCTGAAGGGAATCAATGTATTCATGGGAACGATCTGACTGAGCAAAACGCTGATATCGGTAAAAAAGCACGACTGATGAAAAAACCAGGGAAAATTCAGCATGCATGGACATCAAACTAAAATATTCAGCAAACTAAATGGGACACCAGATGAAGCCAAAACATTGGTCGTCAGGAGCATAGAGGTATTCGTCAGGTATGAATGACCAACATGGACTGTAAAGTATGAAGAAACACACAACATCATGACACACCCATCCCCATCTAGAGACAACAGGAATATATTCCAACAGATTGCTGATCATGGAAATCTAGAGCTCAGATCATTTCAATTTACCGAACATACGTAAATCACAGGATCTGGAGTATGATGTAGATCCAGACTATAATTTTTTTTAATACCAACATCAACTGCTGCTATTACACAGAGGAACAGTACAACTCCACCATCAAAATGAACAATAAATTATCAGTAATACAAGTATGTATGCTAACTTCAGTAATATGAGAGAATAGCTGAATCAATTTATAAAACTATTCAAAATCATTGCCATATTCAAAACATGGCTCAAAGCAGATAAAGGGATGGATTTTCAACTGGATGGTTATGAATTTAACTGTTTAAACCAAAAATTTAATCTCATAATCCGCTGTATAAATAGAGCACCAGGCTCTAGTATTGAAACATTCAGGGACTGGATAGGAGAGATGTTTTCAAAAGCCTTTCAAAAGGTTGTGTTCATATGTGGGGATTTCAATATTGATTTGCTCAGTCCGAACAAGCACCAATCAGTTGATGAATATATCAACACCATGTACAGTAGGAGTTTGTATCCAAAAATCACCAGGCTGAGTCGAATCACAACCTACAGTGCTACTATAATATATCATATATTCACCAAGGACATTGAAAGTAATATCGTAAGCGGACTATTAATTAACGATATGAGTGATCCCCTACCAGTTTATAATGGAATCCAGCTAAGAAATTTGCCAGAGCAGACTGTCGTACAGGTGAGTAAGGACGGAGGAAACTGAACTCATTTAAAAAGGATTTACTGGCACAAAATTGGAAACATGTACGTATTGGAATTGACATTGACGGTGTATGTGAAACATTTTAGACTTGTTTTTATCATATAATGATGTGAATATAATCTCCAATCCAATGGTACAGCAGAAAACAAAAGTACAAAGATCGACCATGTTTCACGAAGGGACTACAAAATGTTTGTAAGAAAAATACACTGCAAAGAGAATTCATAAAACAAAGAACTACAGAGGCAGAAAAATAAAAATAAACAGGCCAATATAATAAGGGTATGTAGGAAAGAATATCGTAAAATATTGTACAACAACAAAAACAATATTCAAGGAATATGGGACATATTGAATGGAATTGTTAAAAATGGTGCTAAGCAACAATCATCTAAAATCGTCAGCAGCTTCAATGATTTCTTTGTAAATGTTGGACCAATCCTGGCAAAAAAAAAAAAAAGTTTATCTGAGGAGTGGAATGAAAACCTCATTGAAAGGAATCCCAGCTCAATGTTCCTTACAGCAGTGGTGGAAGAAGAAATAATTGATACCGTAAATACATGTAAATGCAAAACATCCACTAATTCAAATGACATTGACATGACAGCTTTGAAAAAGGTCATTGAGGGGATTTCCAAATCACTAACATATATCTGTAACGTAGCATTTTCAACGGGTAAATTTCCAAACAAAATGGAAAATTGGAATATTCTTAGATCTTAAGAAAGCATTTGACTCTATTAATCATGACATTTTGATCAATAAACTTGAAAAGTATGGGATCAGCGGGGTGGCACTACACTGGGTGAAGAGGGTAACTGTTCATCATCATGCTTGGACATTGCTTGTGGCATCCCCCAGGTTAGGTCCAAAACTGTATACATCATTTATATAAAGAATAAACAAAGTTTCGAGAATACTAAATATTTACACTACTGTGCAGAGGTCTGGGGTAACACCTATAAATGAACAATAAAATCACTATTCATTTTGTAAAAATGAGCAGTAAGAATAGTACATAATGCTGGTTATAGGGCTCATACTATTATTTTTAAAATGTAGAACATTAAAACTCAGGGACTTGTTACATTTTCCGTTTCACGCAACCCATCTCTTTAAAGGGCAACTGAAGAGGTTTTCAGATTTCGCTTTTAAGTGTTTTACTCAGTTGAATTGTATTAAATGCATCATTCGCTGTCTCAATAAGTCACATTAAAAAAAGATAATAATAATTGACCGCGTAGTTTTTGAGTTATGGCCATAGCAACACCATAGCAACGAGAGACGCGCCGTCCTGCCGACTCCTACCTCGTGACGTAACTTCCAGGAAGCCTCCCCACCACTCTGAACACGGAAATATAGCACCACGCTATCCTCGCCATATATTGCAAACATTTTCTGGGTTTTACTCGCGGGATTCGTCATGCCATCTCGATGTGTAGCGATGAATTGCTCACAGGAAGACTCGAGACTCTAGGAGTGGTCCAAAAAAAACTTCTCCTGCAAAGGTTTGGACCGTTTTTGTTAACATGCATACAGGTCCCCAATCGGCTCATTGTTTTCATCATTTCAGCCACGACAGCTTTGAAAACCTACAACAATGCAACTTTGGTTTTACAAAGACGTAAGTAGAACATTAATGGCTTTTTTTTTTTTTATATATAAACGAGGGGGGACTCCTACTGCCTGTTTGTTGAAGTGCGACATTTTTTTTTTTTTTTTTTTGCTGTTTGCCTGTCATAAGTAGATAGGTTGGCTGACATGTCGTCTACTCATGTGATTTTATTACTATATCAATAGGTGTTTTGTAAATTGAAATGTCCCCAGCACCAAATAGGTCCTTGGCTCGTTGTTTTTTTATACTTCAACATCAAGGCCTGCCTATTTGAAGAGGGAACAATAGCATCAAATAGATGCTGCAATGACTGGGGCATTATTATTTGATCACCAAGAAATTATTATTAAATTAAAATTAGGATTCAATATTTTCATGCTGCTGTGATTTTTTTTTTTCCTCCAGGAAGCCAAACATAAAAAATTAAGTGGCGGAAACCCTCAACACGATGAAAAAAGCGTTGCAAGTCAGTCGCCACCCAGTTTCCCAAAATCAAGAGAGAGTGGGTCGAGTCATATGATGACCCAAGTGATGCGGTGTCCAGCGATAACGACTGAAGAGATCCTATGAGGCCTGCCAGATGCTGAATTTCTTCCGTCTGCGACATCAGATGACGATGACTTAGGAGAAATAAATGTAGCAAATTTTGATGACATGAAATCATAAACTAGTCATGTATACACATTTTTTCAAAGAAAAATCTAGTTACCTTCATATTTTAATGATAATGCATTATCTTTGTATAGAGAACACTTCATGCTACAGAAAAGAGTAAATACATATTTCCCACTGCCATTATCATTTTTCAATGTTGCGCTAGTCCGTTGCTATCCTAACTTTGTGTTGCTTACTAAAATTATGCTCTTTGATGTGTGCCATTGTCTGCTTGGTATAACATATGTTGTGTCACAATTTGACAACGAAAGCTAATGCTGATTCAACATAAATCTGGTATCATTTCTTATTGTGGCCTATTGAATATTTTTTCAGAATGTAATATAATTACAATATATTATATACCAATAGAATACATTAAACAGTCAACAAAATGTGTCAATGTTGTTAACAATTTATGGTTTTATTTTTTTAATGTAATTCATGCCCCTGTCAGTGCTTCAGCCTCCTCAAGTTTGGCTCTCACGTCTGGGATCTCCTGATGACACAGGCATACTCTTGGAAGGGTAATTACTTGACGGTTTACAGCAAGACCTGGAAAATAAAATGGTTTTGTCATTTATTTTGAAATATCAATAACATATCATTCATTTAGCCACATCTGGGCTAGCTTTATCATATTTAGATCGGTAGGAGCTGTCCCATTACCTAATATCCAGTTTTAGCTATGTGTAGAGCATGGAAAAATAAACAACCATGTAATCGCATTCTAATAAAAAAATCACGATGCTGGACTTACCACTCACTCTCCCGTTCGTGAAGTGTCGAGCTGTCAATTGGCGTCACGACGCCATCTGCTGTGTCAAGTAAATCGCCGTCATCTGACGCCTCAGGTTCAAACATGTAGGGATTAATTGCAGTTCATCTTTCCTGGGAGCCTTTGCCATCGGTAGCGTCACATAAGAGCGATCCTGAATGGTTACCTTTGGTGGAAATATCACTGACATCGTTGTTGCTGCTATGCTAGCTGTGGGTAGTCTTCTGTTGCCTACGTCACACTTCCGGGTTTGCGACGGGACCATTAACGGAGTGCAAAAAAACTAAAAAAACGCAAATTATCCTTACAATTACGTGTTGATAATGTCATGGTTGTTTTGACGAACTCGTCCAAAGTTTATATTCATAAAATTACACCAAAATCCGGAAAGGTCTTCAGTTGCCCTTTAACTGAACATTTGTATGATCTTCCACATCTTTACCAGAGAATTTGGCACCAGGAACATCATTTTTGGACAGAATTGGTAGGTTTAGCTCGGTAAACATCTCTTTCATACACTATTTACTAGGGGTGTAATGGTATACAAAAATCTCAGTTCGGTACGTATGTCGGTTTTGAGGTCACGGTTCGGTTCATTTTCGGTACAGTAAGAAAACAAAATGCAAAATATAAATGTGCTAGTTGTTTATTAAACACTTTTGTGCTTTCAACAATAGGAACAGTAGCCTATGCAAAGCCAGAATTCTGCTCAAAAAGTAGCGGGTATTGAAAGATAATAATCCAACAACAATTTGCCTTTCAGACTCCGCGTATTGCTCAGCTTTCTTTCTGAAAGAAAGAAAAAAAGAAGTCCTGTACTAAAGAGAAAAGCAATCCCAATGACAAATATTTTAACATGTATTTTACATACGAAATGCCTCAATGAATCTTTTTTTTTTTTGTTATGAACGGTTTTCAAAAGCTTTATTGGTGGATTTTCTCAAGTTAAAGCGCCACACAGAAATTAATAAATTTAATTGTGTAAGCAGGATCTGTGCATTATTCTTATTAATTACAGGTGCTTTAGCTCATTTCAATTTATTTTATTTAAATGGGCTATTATTTATTTTATTGTGTTTGTATTTTACAAATGTGATGTATTCATTTATATTGTATAACTTTAGTTCATATGTGAATATTACTTCCTACTTGTTTTGTTGTGGGAGGGGGGTTTTGTATTGAACACGGGGCCGTGTTGGTTATTATTATAGCAGAGAAGACAATTGTAAATCAACAAAGACAAGTCAACTGTGCCCAGATCTACCACTCAAGAGATCTGATGGACTCAAAAAGTGGGTTACGATTGCATATTAGTTTGAAAATCGACCGGATCCACCGTATTTTTACACGAGTGTATCCCGGTCTGAGAGCGAGTAGTATGGACGCTGGAGGGCCGCATCTCCCGTCAAATAATAAACTCTGCCTTTCTTTTCGCGTGCATTGCGTTGAGCCGCTTCTGACACGCGGCCGCACTGCGACTGGTGAGCATTGGCTGATTGACTTTAACGCCCGCGTATCACTGCGTTCTCGCGGCGGACACGTTGTCGCGCCATTGACGTTTTTTACTGTCCTACCGTGTTGGTCCTCATTATAGTAGAGAAGACGGAGTAAATATAATCGACACAAGGAAACTGTAACCCGATCGACTCACAGCCTCGAAAAGTAACGGTTACATTACGTCAGAAACTCGTTCGGTACGCCTCCGTTCCGAATCGAGCACCAAGTACTGAAACGGTTCAATACGAATACATGTACCGTTCCACCCTTACTATTTACATGCATCTAGCATGGGGGACAAATGCATGTTTGCCCCCCCCCCCCCCCCCCCCCAGCAACAGTCAGTAATGTCATGAATATTACTGAATAAAGGTGACGTGTTATGTGCAGTACACTATTTTAATGAACATCCAATGTTCTAAAGTAGTTAAAATGGAGGTTTTGCATTTAGAAAATGTGGGGGGGGGGAAGATTAGGAGTTTGGGTTACTGCTGGTTCTGTTAACATTTATTTTGCAAATCATTGAAAAAGAAGTTTGAATGAAAATTTGTGTTTCTAGGAATAACTGTGCCAAAAGCAGTTTGATCTGCATTTCAGTGGTTTTCCAAGGTTTGAGCCCCCCCCCCAAAAAAAACATTTCAGGCTCCGCGGCAACCTTCGTTTCAGGGAATCTCAGCAAGAAATTTCTATCCACTTTCACCCCTGCTACTTCTCTGCTACAGTTTGTGCTGTGATGAGAAAAAGATATATACTGTGTATGTGCTATGAATTGACCATGAAATAAGTACCCGTCATCTACCTGACCTATGTCCTGGAGAGGGCTGTGGAGATTCCAGTGTTGTCATTGACTGAAATTGCAGAGAGCCAGCATGGGGCACCTCCTCTGCAGAGGAGTACTGCCTGGATGTGTGAGACAAACAATGTGGGCCTGTGTCTCCAGCCAGGGAGGAACTGACCAAGGCCTCTGAGGAATCAAAGACTAAGAAATGCATATAGTTTTCATTTTATGGTCTGTTTTAAACATTGAAAAGTATCTAACAAATTTTATATTGTAGTTTATATATAAATATGTAATGTACGATACACTGTGTATTATATGTTGTGTATATATATATATATATATATATAGTCACTATTTTGCACTGGTCTCCTGTGTATAACCTGTTTTGACCAGGGCAAAAGGACAAAAACGCCTTTGACCATAGCTGCTTTTTTTTTTTTTTTTGAATTATCAAATATAAAGTCCCAGTTTTTTCTGTCGAATGTTTATCCTAACATGGTGAATACATATCACGCATAAAAATGTTTCGTCGAGCATGTTTGGTTGTCAATGGGACATCAATATTACAAATTTTGACAAAAATGTTTTGATTTTCTTTTTCTCACCAATGTGGGTTCTTTTGTGTATTTTTAAGGAGCTCCTGCAACTGAATCCTTGACCACAAACTGAGCAAGAAAAACGTTTTTCACCAGTGTGGGATGTTATGTGTACTTTTAAGTGGTGAATTTGAGTGAATCCTTGACCACAAACTGAGCATGAAAACGGTTTTTCACCAGTGTGGGTTCTTGTGTGTCTATTCAAGTCGCTCTTCTGAGTGAATCTTTTTCCACAAACTGAGCAGGAAAAAGGTTTTTCACCAGTGTGGGTTCTTTTGTGGATTTTTAAGGAGCTCTTGGAACTAAATCCATGACCACAGACTGAGCAGGAAAGAAGTTTCTCACCAGTGTGTGTTCTTGTGTGTCTTTGTAAATTGTGCTTTTCAGTGAAACTGTGACCACAAACTGAGCAGGAAAAAGGTTTTTGACCAGTGTGGGTTCTTGTGTGTCTAGTTAAGGCGCTCTTCTGAGTGAATCCTTGACTACAAACTGAGCAGGAAAAAGGTTTTTCACCAGTGTGGGTTCTTGTGTGTCTTTGTAAGTTGTCCTTTTCAGCGAAACTGTGACCACAAACTGAGCAGGAAAAAGGTTTTTGACCAGTGTGGGTTCTTGTGTGTCTACTTGCGGCACTCTTCTGAGTGAATCTTTTTCCACAAACTGAGCAGGAAAAAGGTTTTTCACCAGTATGGGTTCTTGTGTGCCTTTGTAAGTTATCCTTTTCAGTGAAACTGCGACCACAAACTGAGCAGGAAAAAGGTTTTTGACCAGTGTGGGTTAATGTGTGTTTGTTAAAGACTCTCTTCTGAGTGAATTTTTGACCACAATCTGAGCAGGAATAAGGTTTTTTAACCGTGTGGCTCCTCATATGCATACGAAGAGTATAGTTATTAACGAAGGGTTTCTCACACTGAGAGCATTTGCAGAGTTTGTCGCCACGGTGAGATTTCTTATGACCATCATCTTTGTAAGGTGAGTGTGACATGGCGCCATTTCTATCTGATGGTGCGATGAAAATGTGTGCTTGCGATCCTTCTGTTGAACTGCTGCTTGGAGGCTCCGTCGGACCATCCTCGCTATTCAAGGGCACACCAGTCGACATGGTGATATTGTCCTCCTCTTTAACGTATGGCAGGTCTGACTCCTCCTGTTTCATTTGCGGGTGCTCCACTTCCTCTTTAAGGCCAGGAGACTCCTGCCACTCAGGACCAAGATATTTGCTGAAACCTGCATGAAACAAGAAGACAAATGATACATTTTATGGACCGTCTATCTAGCTACTAGGCCGTGAGGTTAGACTGGTTGAGAGAGCGAAAGAGTGTATATACACACGCGTACAAGATGCATTCTGGGCTGTCATTCCCATGACAATGATGCACCGATTGGCTGTTAGTCATCGTGCATTGACACGCTCTCATCCTTCAGGCGCAAGCAGTGGCATTTATTTTATTTTTATTATATATTGACCTAAAAAAATTCTCAACAAAAATGTAAGCAGTTACAATTTTAATCATGACTAGGCATGTGCCAGTATCAGATTTTGACAGTACAATAACCGTGAGCAAAAATACCGCGGTTTTACGGTATCATGGTATTGCAATTATAGCTGCAAAATGTGTTATTTTGAGAGGTATGGGTTAAAGAAAAAGAAAAAAAAATTCCGGTATTTTTTTATTTTTCAGAAAATATTTGCAAATTGGAACATGAATATTATGTTAAAATAAAAAAACAAAAACTATTTTAAATAAAATAAAAATAAATAGAACTTATACACCAGCCACAGCTCAGGTTGCGCAAGATTGGAGCAAGAACTAAATTAATTGCTATAAAAAAGTAAAAACACTTCTAAATAAAATTGAAAAATATTGACTGTACTTTTTTTTTTGAGGAGGCAAAAGCTCAACAGTAATTTCGCCATTTTCAGCCACTGTGTCAACTCTAGTCTACATGTCATGCCTTTGTGTTAAAAAGACGCAGAATTCATAAGTTAAAAATGGATAAGTTAGTTAAAATGTGAATGTTGTTGTGTAAACGTTTCATCTAAAAACACTGGGAGTGAGACATCCTCCTTTTCCAGCGAGAGTACATTTGTGCTTAGGGCAAGATCATCTGTCGCAATTAGCGATCTTTGATGTTATCCCTTTTCCTTCAGTCAAGCTTGTTTCTCAGTGGCCGTGAGATTTATAACCTTGATGAAGTTGCTCTGTCACCTAAGACTAGGCTAACATTCGTCTTTGTAAGTTTTTAGTTAATTTGTATTTTGAATTTGAAAGGAAAATGTGTTTTGTTTTTGGCAAACTTTTTCATGGATGACTTCCTCACATTCTGTTGTGTTTGTGCTAATGAAGCTACTCACACGTGTAAAATACTATTGTACAACGTTTTAAAACTGTATATTTCAGTTACCATGATTTGAGACCTCCATAAATTCCAGAAAAGTACACCTTTTGTTTGGAGTGTTTCTTTTTTGGTGTTTAGCAGAATAGCGTCACTGACACACACACATCAACAACTGGAGAGGGATGGGTGAGCGCTGCCTCTCCAAGATACTTCTGGCTGCATTTTTGAGACTTGTAAAACAGCGAATACCGTACTACGGTATGACGGAAAATTTTAGTGGTTTTGAAACTGACGTTTTCATACCACGGTAAACCTTGAAACCGGTAACCGGCACATGCCTAATCATGACTTGAGTATTTTTTTCACCAAATACCTTTTCACTTGTACTTGAGTACATTTTGTTGGGATGATTACTTCTACTTGAGTAATATTATTTTGAAGTTACACTACTCTTACTTGAGTCAAATTTTTGTCTATTCTACTCTCCTCTGTTGAAAAGGAAGCGACTCAAGAATGTATCCAAATGAAGTATTGAGAAGAAAATAACACCCTATCTACTGTCAAGCACAGTGGGGGGGTGGGGGGGTCATGCACTGGGGTTGTTTTGCTTCTTCAGCTACACGGACTCTTCAGTGTGTGCAAGGTATTATTTATTCAATTCAATACCAGGAGATCTTGGATGCAAATGCCAAGCAGTCATTGACAAAGCTGAGGCTTGGGTGAGGTCGGACCTGCCAACAAGACAATGATCCGAAGCATACCTCAACATCTACCACATCTTGGTTGCAAAAGAAGTGCTGGAAGATTCTGGAGGGGCCATCGCAATTACCATACTTAAATTCCATTGAAAATCTCTGATGGTACTTGATGAAGGCAGTTACAGCACGAAAGCCCATAAATGTTAATGAACTGGAGGCCTTTGCCCATGAAGAATGGGCAAAGATACCTGTGGATCACAGCAAGAAACTTATGTCAGGCTAGCTTCGCGTCTAAAGTATGTTATTGTTGCAAAGGATGTTCTACATACCTAAGGGTTTGAATAATATTGTCAATGAAGTCATCACAGAAAGGCCATAAATTGGAATAGTCCCAGAAACATTTTGGTTGTTTCATCCGTATTTTTTCTATTTGACATGTCATTATTTGATGTGATTATAAACAAGAATGAATGTCAAACTTGCAAAAGCACCATCTACTTTGGGGGTTTAATAATTAGTTACACAACTGTAAATGTAGTAGTATACTATAATATTAATGCTAAATATTTTAAATGTGTATTTTTTTAAAGAATTGTTTAGAATCATGTTGGAAAGGTGAAGTCGCAGTGTGTTGCCTATATGCACCAGTATGGGAAATTAGTTGACCATTTGCAGTGTGTTGCTGCCACCTGCCGATCAGAATAATTCACTGCATCTATTTTTTTTTAAATTTTTATTATTATTTTTTTTTTTATACAGAGTTTGCCTCACAAGCTCATTCACTTACACAGTCTGGTGTCTAGTGGTACCATTGACACTCGTAAATGCTTTCCGTGACGTTTCTGCCTGGGAAATATGTGTAAGTATTTTATGTTTATAATAACATGAATAGGCAGTATATGTACATTTCTGTGCAAAAAAGTTGTATTTACTAAACGTCTGAAGTTGTTGTTGTCTTATAGAAGCCAGCCTATGCTAATGCTAGTAGCTCAAGCAATTTATGCCATCTATATAATAGTTGTGTATATAAGGGTGTAGTGTGTTGTATATTGAGTATTGCCTATGTGTATGCTTCTATTATAGTTTCACAATATTATGACGAGATTCTGGCCAATATTATATAATATTACTTAAATGCAGAGAATATAAGTCTTCCAAAATGTTTTTGTGAATAAGAGTCAACGAAAATTTAATTGCTAGATTAGTTTAACGATTAGTTGACCAATCGTTAAAAAAGTCTGCTGACTAAGCAGACAACTGTATTTAAAATAAATACAGTATATTAAAGTAAATACAGTATATTGAAGTGATAAGGCAAGGGCGTAGGTTTGCATCGGGACGGTAGGGACAAAACACCACCAACTTTTTAGGATGCTCAAATTGTTTATGCTGTAGCGATAGAATTGACCCTACCATTATTAAGTGAATTGTTTTCATTATTTTCAGACTTAATTTACCCCTTTTACACTTGCTGAATCAGAGAGTCAATGTTTTTTTTCCTCAAACGCATGTTTGATTGGCTGATGACTTGAACATACACGTACTCTCAGAGTACAGAATTACGTTACATTTCGACATGACACCACCTCCTCTGCCCGCCCTTTGCTACTGAAAGTCCGACCTGCATCACAGTTTACCATTACCATTACATTATACTGTGTGAACTTGCTAGCCTGAGTAGGAAGCTGCTAAGGAGAAGAGTCCTCTTGTATGAGTTTCTAATATGTTAACATTAATCAAACTGTGAGAAATATAGTGCACTCTGATTTAGAGATGTCCCGATCCGATATTTGGATCGGATCGGACGCCGATATGGGCAAAAAAATGCGGATCGGTATCGGATCGGCCGACACGGAAAAATTTCGATCCAGACGTCCGATCCAGTTTTTTTTTGAAAATCCGGTCCGGGATTTCCAGCGCACCAATATACATAATCCATTCCAGTTTTTGCTTCGGTTTCCCTAAAATCCGGTCCGCATTTTAAGGCTCACTTCAATTCACTACATTACCGTCTCCCAATTTACCGAGAGACTTATCTGTAAAAATGTCAGCGGTGTGGGATCATTTCACCTAAAAGGACGACAAAGACGAAGAGGCAGAGTGCAAAATATGCCACAATATAGTCAAGCGTGGTGGTAAAGCAATAAGAAGTTTTAATACAACCAACCTAATCAAGCATTTAGCGACATACACATGCATCGAAAACTAGGTGCCTTAGTAAACAGCCGCCATCTTAAAGCAGGAGACTTCCCTTGTAGGCTGTTGTAGTGAACCTTCCAAGCGAACCTAATGAACTTTTTATCTAAAATACTCCTTGTTCTGCCCTTCATTTCGCGATGTGCATTTTTCGTTCCTTTTATTTTGACAGCCGTCCGACAGGAAAGAAGTAGCGCGGCGGCCATGTTTGTAGTCGTTTCGTCATAACCAAAATGTATCTTCTAATTAGGCCAATTCGACCAAGTGTGAACAACTTCGTTGCTCTATAAGCTGCCTAAGTCCCTGAGAAAATCTACTTCCTTTTAATAGCGAACAAAGGGTCAACAGATTTAGTATAAGTAAACAAAGGTGTATCTCGCATGGCTAAATGATCCACTGGGATCCAGTGTGTTTCACACAGCGTTACGTACTTGCGCGTAATATATCTACATTAAGAGTGTGACAATATCTCGATACAGCAATATATCACGATATTTTGCAACCCGATCGGTTATCGATATGCTCCCGCCAAGTATCAATACTTTTATTTGACATATTGTCCATACAATGGAGTATGGATGCTGTAAACTGCTCAATGTTTGTTGAGCCATTCCTTGGGGGTCCACTAGGGGCGCTCAAGAATGGCAATGAAGGTAAAGTGCGCACAAGTCGTCTAGAGAAGAAGGGAAGAAGCTCCAAGTGGGGTGAAAAAAATAAAAAAGCTTTGTGAGAACGGAGGAGGAAAACGTGAGAAAAATATTGCTACAAATCACACATGTGGACACACTTTAGATTTTACACCAACAAGAAAGGAAGTTGGTGTACAAGGACTTTGCTGTATGCAAGAATTGTCAAACAAAAATAAGGTTCACTGGCAGCTGGTGATGAAGTGGACACCGGATTTCTTCACTGCTTCGCTTTCATCACTCGAGGTAAGAAAGTTTTGCAATGTAATTTCATTTGATGTTGGATGATATAAAATAAACCCGGACCCTAAACTGGATGAAAATGAATATCGAACAAGCCTACACGACTTTGATTTATTTGACATTATTTGAGAACCACTTTCCATCTAGTTTACTACATATTACTGCCATTTTGATACAATAAGCTATAAAAATGGTTTGAATAGCTTCCAAGATACACAAGGTAATGTGCAATTAATGTAGCCTACATATCAAAAATAGGTAATTATTGCATTTTTAATTTCTGTACATTCAATTCATTTTTTTTTTATTTACTCAATACTTCCAACACACACACACACACACACACACACACACACACACACACACACACACACACACACACACACACACACAAAAATCAGGATTTCAACTCAAAAGCTATTAAGTAGCTCATATTTTTTGTTTTATTTTGTCGTTTTTAAGGTGAGGAAGAATATGACTGATGGAGTCAGACATCTCAAATGCTGAAGCAGAGGGTGGAAGTGCTCAAACCAATGCTTTTGGCAACAAAGATCATATACGAAGAAAAGACCCACCAATTTTATCATTGTCACTCATTGTCACTTTATCATTTATCACTCAACTGCTGACTGACACCTACAGCAGTTATTTAATTTTTTTTTTTTTTTTAAGATTTAAAACTTTAGAGAAATTGAGGGTGCCATTCATCATGATCTCTCCAAGGATATCAGTGGTTGTGGTTTCTTACCTCTATACTAGTATGTGTAGGTACACAATTTGCAGCAGATTTATATTTTACAGCAACTTTGCACAGAAAAGGTGTCACTGTTTAATAAATGACTTAAACTGTATTTTTTCTATTTTGAAATATATTTTTCCCCCGTTTAAATAGTTGTATTGTAGAAGATCATGTATCAAATTTCTGACCAATATATTGACAATCGCTGTATCGTGAGATAATCGTTATCGCTAGCCTTGTATCGTGAATCGTTTCGTATTGTGAGGTGCCCTGCGGTTCCCACTCCTAATCTACATCATGTAATTATTTCAAACAAAGCAAAATCGTTTACATAGAAAGAAATCTTTCAATCTGCAAATACAGGTAGTCCCCTGGTTACGAACGAGTTTCGTTCCGAGGCTGGCGACGTAACCCAAATTTCTGCGTAAGTGTGAATGAACCCTTTAAGTAGAGCTGGGAATCTTTTTTTTTTTTTTTTTTTAATTAAATGTTTTGTACATTAGTTCCGAAATTGTTGAAAAATATTCTCAAGCTAAACCAAACTACTATTTCAGTATCAAGTTAACATATAGCAGTAAACAAATATACAAAAATAACAGTAAATAAAAAACTCCAGTCCCCATTCTGTAACAGCAGCTTTAAACTACATTCAATTAATTTAATGTTGTGAATCAACCGTTAAAGTTGTTAAAATTGCTCCCGTTATTCCATAATTTCCCTTTTGTCTACTTTCGACATGTGAAAGTTTTAAAACTATTTTAAAGATAGATTCAAGTCAATATTTTACCGATTTAGGAGTATTTTAGATAAAAAGTTAATTAGGTTTGCTTGGAAGGTTCGCTACAACAGCCTTGCAGGGAAGTGTACTGCTTTGAGATGGCGGCCGTTTACTAACGCCAGCATCTAGCTTTTTGTAGATGTGCTGCCAACGCTACCAAATCTGTATTGCATCTAGTCCTATATAAATGATATCTACCGTAACATTATGTGGATGACGTACTTTTTAGCAGCTTTTCGGCAGCAGTCAGGTATGTTGTTGTGTTTTTTTATCTCGTAGCATGAGTTGAGCTAGAGCCGTGAGTTGAGCGTTGGCATTACCCGAGGGGCCGGGTAATGAGAAGCATGATGTTTAGCTACTCTCGCTGCGTTCCTCATTGACCGCGCAGCGCGCTGAGTGTGTTGTACTTCAGCTTTACTTGGCATATTTCAATAATCGGAATTTGGATGTTTGTGAATCGTTCTCGAATCTTCCACGGCCAAATCGCGAATAATCTAAGAATCGGAAATTTTGCACACCTCTCCCTTTAAGTACCTCTAAATATAAAATAACGCTCCAAAATCATGGACTGTATGTCATATTCATAAGTACAAAATAAGACTTAGGTATGTTGTGTTAAATGCTGTTACTATATTGAATGACTATTAGGGCTTTACTGGCAGGTGAGTCACTTTGCTCAGAGAAAAGTGCGCTGTGCAAAGAGTACTGGAGATGACAGCGGCCGGGCCCTGACACCATCAGGAACTGCGAGACGGCAGCGGCGAAGCTGCTGGGAAGGAGGACTTTTTTTTTTCTCGTAGCAATAGTAAGACTTTAATCTGGTAGTCCTTTTTTTAATTTATGTATTTGGCCCTAATACTCTGTCGTAATATGTCATTTTCAATCAAGAGTAGTAATAGTAATTTTTAAAAATATATAAACGTGCATCATTTGTTTTTTTTTTTCACATACTTAACTCCACTGATACGTGACATTTATCTATCTACTCTGCTGGTGCTGGCTCTAATGCTGACAAGAATATAAACATATAACAAAAAGGGAAAGTAAAAGGGAAGTCACAGTGTTCTGAATCTGTTAATATTCCGTTCTTCTGCACTAGTAGTGCCAGCAGCATTTGACCTCATTGTTTGTCATTTATGTGTTTATTTGTACTTTAATAATTTAAGTCTTCCAAAATGTTTTGTGAATTAATAATCGTCAACAAAAATGTAATTGCAAGATCAGTCAAAAAAGTTTTTTATTAGACTAGTCGACTAATCGTTAAAGTCTGCTGACTAATCTGGAGAAAAATAATCGTTTGGGACTGCCCTTGAAGTTTTTGGGGGATTGAAACAACTTTTTGATTGAATCCAAAAAATAAGTTGCTTCTCACAAAGAAAAAATATTTCCAAGAGAAAAATCACTTCGATCAAAAAAAGAATTTTTCTTTCAATCCAGGGCTCAAGACTGCCCCCAATTGGGGCATTTTGCGACTAAAATTAGAGCCTGAGCGAGTATTATTTTCATCTACTCGCAGTCCTTCACGGTTAAATCGACTACTTTGCTGTAATGTAACGAGCTGGTTTGCCAAAGGAAAATACAACAGAAGAAAAGGTCTTCCAGGCAACATCCAGGAGAGAGAGCGACTTACTAAACGGCCGCTCCGAGAGGCACCGCTATCTTCCAAGTGTTGAGTGCGCATTGATTGTCATATTCTAAGTAAAAATGTTAAACATTTTTGTTTACTCAAGATTTATTTATTTCGCAATTCTGCGACTACTTGTAAAAGCAGAGTGTGACAGTGCTCTTTTTCAAATATGTTGGGTGTTTTGGCTCACTCGGTCAAAAAGGTTCCCGACCCCTGACTTAAACCCATGACTATCTTTAGATTCTGCATTTTTGAAAACTTTTTGATATTTATATTTGGTTTCTGTCATGAATGGGACGCCTCCATGTAACTGCTGGGGCTCCCGAGAAAAAACAAAACAAAACCCATGTTAAAAGGGAATAGGCATGTGCCGGTAAGAGATTCTGACAGTATGATAAGCTTAAGCAAAAATAGGCACGGCAAGAACTAGGTACCGTTTACAAACACAACTGGAGACAGAATGGCAGACAAGACTTTCGCATCGTAAAGTCGAAATCGGGTAAGTCAGGTTCGTCGTAACCCCGGGACTACCTGTAGTCAAGTCGATGCCATGGCGCAACCCTTACGTCGGTTCACGAGTCCATTGCACAGCTACTGAGTAAGCAAAGCCACTATATTAGACTGAAAGACATTTTGGTACTTATGAGAAGGTACCATATTTGATTTCTGCCTCATCTGAAATTAAAAAAAAAAAAAAAAAGAAAACACTTAGAATGACCTTGGATGGGTCTGGACTCTTCCTCCTCTTTGATGCATGCAGACTCTTGGTGCTCAGGACAATGGTCTTGGCTGACATATAGATCTGCAAGACCACAAACACATGGGCCAAATCTTATTTCATTTGCAAACTTGTGTCCCCAAAGTTGTTTTCTGTTAGAGAAAATTCCTCCTTGCCAATCTCTTTTTGTTTGTTAATGTTTTGTTGTCATCCAATCCAATGGCGTACCGCACGCAGGCTATTTTTAGACCGTGACGTCGCATCATAAAGCGGAAGTAAAGCCGAAGTGGGACATTATAGACCCGCCCTCGCATAGACACAAAGTAATTTGTGCTACTTTTCTCCGGTAATCTTTCAAAAACGAACTTGCCGATCACGCATTGCTTTTTTGGAACTTGTAGAAACGACTCTAGACATTACGACACATGAAGGAGGTTTTCTTCATACGTTTCCAGAAACCAAAAACTGAGGAAAAAATGTGAAGACTGAATCAACTTGCGTGGACTTTTAACACCAGCTCGGTGAATCCATTCACATTTCATATGCATAAAACATTATGTTGGGTTGGCATGGTCTTTCAGAGGACAAAGAGGTCAGTCATTTTTATATTTTTAACTTATTTTTTTAGCGTAACGTTGTGCCGTACTGCTTTTGTCTGACAATGAATGACCTGAAAAGAATTACAATGGTATCTGACTGCCACTGTTACCGTTTCTGTATATATACAGTACTGTATATATTTTTTTTTAATTATTAAATTTATTAGGATCATGGAAGCTTCCACTTGGGGAAAACATATACATACAGTTTATCCTGTATATACATAATATAATAAAAACATACAGTACTGTGCAAAAGTTTTAGGCAGGTGTGAAAAAATGCTGTAAACTAAGAATGCTTTCAAAAATTGAAGTGTTAATAGTTTATTTTCATCAATTAACAAAATGCAGTGAATGAACAGAAAAGAAATCTAAATCAAATCAATATTTGGTGTGACCACCCTTTGCCTTCAAAACAGCATCAATTCTTCTAGGTACACTTGCACACAGTTTTTGAAGGAACTTGGCTGGTAGGTTGTTCCAAACATCTTGGAGAACTAACCACATATCTTCTGTGGATGTAGGCTTCCTCAAATCCTTCTGTCTCTTCATGAAATCCCAGACAGACTCGATGATGTTGAGATCAGGGCTCTGTGGGGGCCATACCATCATGATGCTTCCAGGACGTCTTGTTCTTTACGCTGAAGATAGTTCTTAATGACATTGGCTGTATGTTTGGGGTCGTTGTCATGCTGCAGAATAAATTTGGGGCCAATCATACGCCTCCCTGATGGTATTGCATGATGGATAAGTATCTGCCTGTATTTCTCAGCATTGAGGACACCATTAATCCTGACCAAATCTCCAACTCCATTTGCAGAAATGCAGCCCCAAACTTGCAAGGAACCTCCACCATGCTTCAATGTTGCCTGCAGACACTCAATTTTGTACCGCTCTCCAGCCCTTCGGCGAACAAACTTCCTTCTGCTACAGCCAAATATTCCAAATTTTGACTCATCAGTCCAGAGCACCTGCTGCCATTTTTCTGCACCCCAGTTCCTATGTTTTCGTGCATAGTCGAGTCGCTTGGCCTTGTTTCCATATCGGAGGTATGGCTTTTTGGCTGCAACTCTTCCATGAAGACCACTTCTGGCCAGACTTCTCCGGACAGTAGATGGGTGTACCTGGGTCCCACTGGTTTCTGCAAGTTCTGAGCTGATGGCACTGCTGGTCATCTTCCGATTTCGAAGGGAAATAAACTTGAGGTGTTTTTCATCTGCTGCACTAAGTTTCCTTGGCCGACCACTGCGTCTACGATCCTCAGCGTTGCACGTTTCTTTGGGCTTCTTCAAAAGAGCTTGAACAGTATATCTTGAAATCCCAGTCTGCTTTGAAAACTTTGTCTGGGAGAGACCTTGCTGATGCAGTATAACTACCTTGTGTCTTGTTGCTGTGCTCAGTCTTGCCATGGTGTACGAACTGTGACATGATACTGTCTTCCACAACCTCACCTTGGTAGCAGAGTTTGGCTGTTCCTCACCCAGTTTTAAGCCTCCTACACAGCTGTTTCTGTTTCAGTTTATGACTGTGTTTCAACCTACATGTGACAATGATGATCATTTGCACTTGATCATACACCTGACCATAATCCTACAAAATCCCTGACTCTGTGCAAGTGTACCTATAAGAATTGATGCTGGTTTGAAGGCAAAGGGTAGTAACTCCAAATATTGATTTGATTTAGATTTTTCTGTTGTTCACTCACTTTGTATCTTGTAAATTGATAAAAATAAACAATCATTGTTTATATTTTTGAAAGTATTCTTAGTTTATATAATTTTTTCACACCTGCCTAAAACTTTTGCACAGTACTGAATATATAAAAACAACTTTAGTAAGGGGGAAGTGTAAATAAATTATAGAATTAAGATGTGTTATCAATGAAAAAAATTAAAAGTGTTCGTTGGCTGTTCCTGAGTAGCATTTGCGATCGCTACACAAAGCTAACTAAATTACCCCCAAGAACGGTAAGAGACGTAGGACAACCAGAGGATATATAAGAAAGACAGGGCTGATGATAAAGGATAGCTTGTTGAAACAGGAGAATATCATTGTCAGTCGCGTCGATAAAAAAGCTAAAGCTATGCTTCGGTCGGCTCGTTTTTTTTTTTCTAATGTCATGAATATTAATGAGCGGAAGTGACGTGTTGCTTGCGGTACGCCATTCAAAGGGCTTGACATTAGAGCTGGCCCGACTAGTTGACGTAATCGACGTCATCGATGACATAAATGTGCTGACGAGCACACCGTCCCGTCTACTGTTAATAAAGGGTTAAAAAAATATGCGTGGAGTGTTGAGAATGGAAAATGCTAGGGATTCAAGCTGGGAAAGCAGCACAAAGCCTAAAAAGTGCACTAGAGTGACCAAAGCATGCACAAATTTCAACGAAACAAAAGAGCGTACACCCAGGTTGCATACCAGGGCAGCACGTCGGCCGTAAATGAACACCTGAAGCGCAGTCACCCAGGTCAGGGTTTCCCATACATATTAATTATTGTGGCACACCGCCACACCAAAATAAAAGCCGCCATGCCGTGCAAAAGAGATGTTTAAAAAAAAAAACAACAACAAAAATTTAAGGCCGTTTCAGACTAGTGGCAGCCTAGTGTGAAGGATTCAGCGGCAACTAGGCCTGAACGATATATCGTTTAAACATCGCCATCGCGATGTGCGCATGCGCAATAGTCCCATCGCAAGGACGTGCGATAGTTTTTTCATTTCATTTTTTTAAATCCACAAACGTTTGTTTTGAGGAAGGAGCGCGAAGGAGAGCGCACAGCTCTCTCATTCCCTCCAACTCGCAGTCATCGGCTCCTCCCCCTCCCCTGCTACAGCGGAGTGGAGGGAGGAGGGGCCGAACAGCAGAGCGGAGGGAGGAGGGGCCGTTTTCAAAGTGAAAGCAAGCAACACGTTGAATAGGGAAGACTGTCTCCAAAAGGAGTTTTGGAAGTATTTTGGCTATCGACAAGAATATAAGGAATAAAAAACAGCCCTGTTGACAGTGCCTCGCCATGGTTGCCTCAACAAGAAGTAATCCGTCAAACATGTGGGACCATTTAAAACGCAGGTATCTATGCATTCCTGCTACGAGCTTCCCATCAGAGGCTTTTTAGTACAGGTGGGAACATTGTTATGTGCCAACGTTGTTGTCTCAAGCCTGCAATGGTGGATAAACTAGTAGTCTTGGCCAAAAACCTATGAGACCCAGTTGAGAATTGCTGAGCAAGGAAGGTGGACGATATGCAGACAAATACATAACACAGCTGCAGGAATGTCTTTTCTTCTTTTTATTCATGTGACAGCTATCAGGAAGGCAGGAAATTTGGGAGTTAAAATGGTTCTGTTATTCATCAGTTATTTGCTGTTATTCAGTTCAATTATTTACAAGTTCAATTGAGTTTCTGTTTATATTTAAATTAATTGTAAATCGTATTTTTCAAATAACTATAGTACAGCTGCACATAAAGTTTTGATGCTTAATATTTTTTAAATATTTTTACAACTTTGTTGCAGTTTTGCAGTTTTATATTGTTATATTTTGTGTAAACAACTCAGGGGACTAATGCACTTGCACTTTTATTTGACAGATTTAATATTTAAGTTCAAATATGTTGACAACTTTATTGTTTTTCTGAGGTTTTTATTTATTGTTATAGTTTGTGAACAACTCTTATTTGTCATATTTAATATTTTTGTTCAACTATGTTTACAACTTTGTTGTTATTTTACAGAAGTTTTTATTTATTGTTATATTTTGTCAAAAACTTAGGGGACGAATGCACCTGCTCTTTTATTTGTCATTTAATGTATTTGCTGCTGTTGAAGTGTCAAATATTGTGTTCAATAAATTATCTATTTTGTGCAGACATTGCTTCCTGGATCCCTTCATAATAATACAGCAATCTTAATCATTCACAAATGAAACGGTATTATATGAATACACTGTGGTCACGGTGTGTCATGCAAAGTATTTCCAAACAGCTATTCAAGTCATCTAGTGAAAATTTCTTTTAAAAAAAAAAAATATATATATATATATTTTTTTTTTTTTTTTTTTTTTACTATCGCAATATAATATCGCAATATATTGCACACCTAAAAAAAAATCGCAACAATAGTTTTTTCCAATATCGTTCAGGCCTGGCGGCAACCTATTCATTGTGTATTGTAATGTCCGTAGCTCTGCGAAGCCCCCTTAAGAGACGATCGGAGGAGGAGCTGTGACGTACAGGGAAGCGAGATAGCGGTCGCATGTCACGGAAGCCCGCTATTATTTTGTTACTGTTTTTCTTTATTATTGTCGCCACATGATGCGGGAAAATATTACATTATGCTTTTGTGATGTATGATTGCTACTGTGACATAGATTGTAACAACTTCTATTGTTTTTCACCGTGTTCCCATAGTTAGGAGACGCGCTTGAGAATCTCACGAGATTACTTGTTATTGTTTTACTACACGCCTGGGTCCCATAGTTACACGCCTGGGTCCCATAGAGATAACTTGTTTTGCACCCATAATATTTACCATTTGTTGGCATCTGTTGCAGCACAGCTCATTCGTCCCATGTGAAAAGCCCTTTTTCAAGGGGGCTGAACCAAAAGTAGCTTAAATGTTTGTGATGGGACGGGTCCGTGCCGCTCGGGGGCGGAAGTTGGCCTCTCCGCCTCCGAGGGGCGCGTCCTTACAAAACCGGACATTTCCGGGAGACCCGTGAGGTCCGCCAGCGGGTCACGTACGGATTGCCTGGCTTTGTTCCTTTGCCGCTTTACTGGAGTGTTGCTGGCTTCCCACTCACTTGTCACGGACTCACGGCAAGCGATTTTCGTTGTTAAAGGGATATTTTGTTTTGCTTTAACGCTAACGCGGGGATTCTGGGGTTGGCAAGCTCAAGTCTAGCGTCATCGTTGACATTTGTTGATACTTGTTTGCTTGCTCTTGTGGGATTGTAATCAATAAATCTCATTTATTCTGCATTTTCTAATCAATAAACATCGTCTACTGAGCAAAAGTGTGCCTGTTACTGATTCACCGCGAACCTGAAAATTTCGGAAAACACCACAATAAAGTAGGCAAGCCAATACAGACTCCACTCCTTCTTCCGCCCATCCGGGGCATTGAAGTATTTTGGATCGGACTTTTCGGCGAAAGTAAGCAGTGGATGGCTTGGACGGAACGGCAAGTTTGAATGAAATTGCACCGAGAGGCGGGGAGAGCGCCGCCGCGCTAATATCAACAACGCGTTCAATAGCAGAGGGGCAGACGTATACTTATGCTACCAGACTGTTTCTGCGGACAGATATACGCAATCGCGGCTGACGAAACCTTGATAAATGCGCTCTTTTTATCAAAGTTTCGCAAGCCCGGGGACACTCGAAAAATGACTCTTATACTTCTCCTTGCTGAGCTAATTGGTACCTCAATGTGCGTTTGTGTGGAAATGTAGTTCAGGAACAACAACAAAAAAATATTCACCTTCTCACCAAAACTAATAAATCTCTTTACACGGCAATTAGTATTTCCCCCTACTGCTTGAAATGGATCCATGACAAGGGGGTAGGTTTGGTCTCAATATTGGTAGTGACGATAGATATAACAGCATAACATCCATGTACACTTTTTGCTGGGGACGGACATTACCGTAATAAGACCCAACAGACTGGGTGAACGGGGGTCAGGGCAACATTTCTCATCACCAATTTGAACCTAATTAATTGATAGGCTAAATGATCAATGCAAAAATAAATCTGTATTGACGTACCAACTTTCACACTGCAAATTTAGAATGTTTTAATGCGATGATTTTTCTGAAATCTATTAGAACAATTTTCTCCATCTTGTTTTGAGTATTAAAGACTAGTTAAAGGGGATGTCGCGGCAAAGGGGGTGTGAGACATCAATAGAACCGTTATGTGCCAAGATAACAAATATTGATAAAGTTGACAAAAAAAATCAATCACATTAATGAGCAATTATTGAAAATAGATCGAAAATGACGAACATTCCTGAAAGTGTTCCGGAAACAGCCGAATGGTGCGGCGACGTCACGACAAGTGATTGACAGTCGAGGCGGAGCTAGGTGCCATTGTTTTTTAACGACAAGAGAGTAGCGTTGGGGTTTGTTTGACGAAAACATCTCAAAAATGGTTCAAAACTGCTGTGCTATGTGGTGTACAAATAGCTATTTATCGGAATATAGTATCCATGAGTTCCCGAACGCGAAAAAAAAGCTGGACTACGCAGACGATGGGTAAAGTTCGTCCGTGCAAAGAGGGCTAATTTTCTAGACACAGCCTCCGGCACGCTTTTCTGTGGTGCGCATTTTCCACCTGAAAGCTTCTCGAACTATGGACAAGTGAAATCGGATTTTGCTAAAAGATTGCTGCTCAAAGGAGATGCGGTGCCGACCATACACGCGCAGCGACCTAAATGTCCCGAGATATCAAGAAAAAGGATGATGACTAGCAAAGGAGGCTAAGGCTAAGGAAAGGAGGGGAGCAGCCAAGCTCGAAATGGCTAGAGTGAGTACTCTTTTATAATTTAAAAAATGTCACGCATTGGATACAGGACTGGACACATGTATACATAATCGTTCGTAAAATATATAGAACAAATCCTCTGATCCCATTCATATTTGTGTCTGTTGGCCGCTATGATAGCGCAATAAATGATAATTATTCTATGCATTCCTTTATTTTGCAGTCACGGTGTATCAGCTTCACAAAAAGAAATGCAAAACAAATCATTGGTGTTTCCCACACGATCTGCTGCCGATGTTTCATCAGTGTCATTGCTCCCCTGAAAGACCGTTTCATTACGCTGCATTGGCGTTGGTTTGGGCTCAAATTGGTAACCGAAAACACCGGTTAAAGCTTCGTAACTCTCCTCGTCACCATTAGATGAACATCCGTTACGTCCTTCTACGTCGGATTCGTCGCTGAAACTACAAACGAAATTTTCTGCCATCATCGCCGCCATTCAGTATTAAAGCACTGAGCCTTTTTCTTGTCGAAGAAACAATTCTGAATTCTCTTTTATTGACAACGAGGAGTGTTTCTTCATGAGGGAACCTGGAATATGTGCAGGACGAACACAATGCATCAGCATAAACAGCTCAAAACACCCCTAATTCTCCCCTCACTAGAAGGAATTCTACTGATGCAGACAGGCGCTGCTCCCCTAGTGGCCGGTGGGACTCTCTTCACTTGTCGTGACATCACGCACACAATCTGCCAGATCTCGGGCGCCGGTCGTTTTAGCTTGACAATCGAGCCAAATTTCTCTCATTTTCTTGTGTGTAATTACACCAAGTGGCATGATATGAATACAAAAGGCATGCGTTTATGGATAAATGATGGAATATTAAAATTTTCCCAGGGCACTACATCCCCTTTAATAGATTAATGGGTCAGATTATTCAATTTACTTTAGGTAAATATTACCATTTGTCCTTATTAAGCCCATGCATCTGAAGCTTGGCCATTTTTCACCATAATCAAGGGGGAAAATGCTTTCAAATAATGTTTTGAACAATATAACTTGTTGAATTAAGAAAATTCCTGACGAAAAAAAAAAGCTTTTTTTTTTTTTGCTTAAAATAAGTGTGATAAAAAAAAAAAAAAATAGCTATCTGAAAATAATCTTATTTCAAGAAATCTGAGTAAAATTTACTTGAAGCACTGGCAGATAATTTCACTTATTTAAGCCGCTACTTTTTTCCTTCATTTTGATACCTGTGGCTTATAGACCCTACCTACGTGATGTCACAACTCCTTCCTCCTGACTGGTGCCGCCCAATTGTCCGTCAACACATCATGTTTCCCTGTTACGGCTACGTACATTCCTCCTATTTACGACGTGTTTTTCTGCTCGTTAACATTGATAATCAAAATGGTGAAGGCATGTGTGGCGGTCGGTTGCAATAACAGAGAAGATAGACGGAGAAGACGGAGAGACTTGAAGTTCTACCGGATTCCGAGAGACCCGGAGAGGAGAGAGCGAGATGGGCTGCTGCAATTCGACGAGAAAACTGGGCTCCAAACGATTACCACAGATTATGTAGTAGTCATTTTATATCTGGTAAGATGCATTTAATATATATTTAGAGGGTTTTGGGCTGACAACCACTATTAAGATCATTGCTAGGCTAATCGACGACAACATACACGTATGTATGTAGTGAGAGTGCTATCGCTAAACCATATAAACATTAAAAGCCCTAGCTCCATTGACAAATGACATGAAATACATTAGACTTGACAGTGGATGTTAGCAAGAACAAAAGATTTTGAATATAAAATTTCGTAACTCACCTTTCCAAGCACAAGATAGATTCCTGCCGAATTTTCGTGGACGAGGACCTGTTTCACCCAACCAGCAATGAAGTTTTTATAAGCCTCCAAGCTCTTAAAGTTTTTCACACTTTCGTGAGAATAGGCTGATTTTGTGTGGACAAAATAGTTGTACATATCAGGGTAGCTAGCAGATGTCAGGCAAATACGGCGAACACCGCGGGTCGAAAAACATCGATTTAGGCATCAAATATGGATCTGGCGAATGGATAAACTGAAGCTTTTCCACATAACGCCTTTTATGCAACGCATCAAGTGAGTTTACGGCATCCGAAAGCACCGGGTCTTCCATGAAATGCATTATAAATTGCTCGATCAATTGAGACCATTGATAATACAGACACAAAATGACGGACAAGGGGGCGGAACAATACAGCGATCACGTGATTTTGTGACGTCGGTGGGTAGGGTCTATAAAGCTTTGCAGTAATTGGTTCAAAGTTTAATGATGATTCATTGTCTTATGACAGTCGGTCGTATGATGCCGCTGTCAAAAAGGGTTGTACCAGTTAATATCTTTTGGTGTAAATATCCCATGATACAGTAAGGACAGCTGCGGCTTATAGTCCAGTGCGGCTTATCTATGAACAAATGCCGTTTTGTGCCAGATTTGGTGGGCTGCGGCTTATAGTCAGGTGCACCTTATAGTGCGAAAATTAGGGTAATTGACTTAATAATGGTGGGATCAATTCTAACCTTACAAAATATGTGAAGACAATCTAAATGACCTCTGTAACTGAACTTTTTATATAATGCAAAAAGGTTGCTTAAAGTTTGGTGGGGACAATTTGAGCATCCTGAAAAGTTCCTAGTGTTATGTCGCTAATGTCCCTATGCAAACCTACGCCATTGGTCCAATAACAGAAGTACTATTATTGCTGTGTTAATGTAGTACATATTAGGGCCAAATAAAAGGAAAAAGGACTATGAAATGTAAGTCATAGTATTGCTACGAGAAAAAAACAGTCGTATTATTACGTAGGGGAATGTAACTGTAATCAGCTACGCATTTTACGTACATGAACCGTTACTGAGAGCTACGACATTAGCCTGGCTCATGAAATAATTCAAATAGATCTTTGTTATGGTTCTTTTTGGGGAACAAAATGTGAAAAAAAAAAAGTCATGATATGACGCAATTTTGCCGTGACACGACATGTTGAGGGAGTCCAACTCCGATGCAGCCCACTACCACAGCTTCCAAAAAATCCTAGGGGAAACACTGCTGGTATTATTTTGGAAGACGACAGGAGACATTTTTTTAATTAAAGTTGCCTTTATGTTGCCTGTACAACAGAGTATTGGGGCTTATGTCGGGCTCATGAGCGGAATGAGCAGCGGCGAAGTACTCTACGTAGGGAATGATCGCTTCCATTAAAATCAACAATATTGAAAGCATTTTGTGTTTTAGAATCAGTTTTACAAATGAGGAAATCATTATTTTGCTTAATCTACATCAAATTATAATCAATAGAATTTATACTAATGCTTTGTCGTAGCTGTGAGGGAAGGTACATGTATAGTGGGGCAAATAAGTATTTAGTCAATCACTAATTGTGCAAGTTCTCCCACTTGAAAATATTAGAGAGGCCTGTAATTGTCAACATGGGTAAACCTCAACCATGAGAGACAGAATGTGGGGGGAAAAACCCAGAAAATCACATTGTTTGATTTTTAAAGAATTTATTTGCAAATCATGGTGGAACATAAGTATTTGGTCAATACCAAAGAGATTTTGAGTGAAAATCTTCCATCAGCAAGGGCATTGAAGATGAGACGTGGCTGGATCTTTCAGCATGACAATGATCCCAAACACACAGCCAGGGCAACAAAGGAGTGGCTTCGTAAGAAATGGAGACTGGCCTAGCCAGTCTCCATTTCTCAACCCCATAGAAAATCTGCGGCGGGAGTTAAAAGTCTGTGTTGCCAAACGACAGCCCCAAAACATCACTGCTCTAGAGGAGATCTGCATGGACGAATGGGCCCAAATACCAGCAACAGTGTGTGAAAAGCTTGTGAAGAGTTACAGAAAACGTTTGGCCTCCGTTATTGCCAACAAAGGGTACATTACAAAGTATTGAGATGAACTTTTGGTATTGACCAAATACTTATTTTCCACCATGATTTGCAAATAAATTATTTAAAAATCAAACATTGTGATTTTGTTTTTTTTCCCCACATTCTGTTGCTCATGGTTGAGGTTTAACCATGTTGACAATTACAAGCCTCTCTAATATTTTCAAGTGGGAGAACACGCACAATTAGTGGTTGACTAAATACTTAATTTCCCCACTGTATATAAAGTAGAAAACAGTAGAAAACACAGCTACCACTCTCATGCAGATCAGACTTTCAGTCGCAAAATGAGTGGTGTGTTCCCCACCTTAACAACATTGACTTCTTTTAATAATACTTATACTTCTTACTTCTACTTACTGAATAAATATTGAAATAAAAATGGAAATAATTACATAAATAAAAATTGAAATAAATAAACATTGAAAATAAATTTTTCCATATAAATACTCTTCTGAAATTACAACGAGTGACGTCGGCGCCGAAAAAATGCTTGGCAAGGACGCGACGATTCGGGTCAAAGACACATCATAAAGAACTTAAACGTTATGTCGATGTCTGTATTAAGGTCGTTTTCACAGAATGGCATTCATTTAGTTGAAATACCTTTCGGCGGAGTTTTCTAAACTCCACCCCGACAAAACCAGGTGCAAGTTAACAAGAGAACCCATGTGATTGTCTAAATAAGGCGTGTAAAGGAACAATTAGTAATTAGTATTAGTAAAATTAATAATAGTAAAAAGTAATTGACGTGCTATTTCAGACGACTTATGGGAATTAGTGCGTAAATAATGGAGCTATATATTTTTTGTTAGACGCCATTCTAAATTATAAAAATTAGAATGTTTCATTAAATCTTTAAAAAAAATCTCATTTGCAATGCCTGGCGGCTTTTAATTTGGTGTGGTGGTGCGCCACAATCTTTTTTGTGGAGGAGAAACCCTGCCGAAATATTAAGGATATATCGGATAAACAGGATAAACCCGATTCTATAAAACAAGATGCCTTCAATATTGTTGATTTTAACGGAGGCGGCTTATTCAGGTACATTAGCCCGACGTAATAATACGACTTTCATTCTCGTACTATTAATCCGACATTTATTCTTGAAGTAATTTAGCCCGACGTAATAATACGACTTTTATTCACTATTACTTTGAAAATAAACGGCGCCTCTGTTAAAATTAACAATATTGAAAGCATCTTGTGTTTTAGAATCAGTTTTACAAATAAGTAAATCATTATTTTGCCTCATTTACATCTAACTATAATCAATTAAAGAATGTATACTCATGGTTGGTCGAAATAGCAGGCGAAATAAATGTTACTGCAAGCATAAACGCTTTTTTTTGTTCATCTAAAATTTATTTGGCAACATAAATGTTTGTAATCAGATTACGCCATTATTCGAACTAACTAATCAAAAGACAGGCATAAATCAATAAAAAAAAGTGAGTTCAAAACTTTTTTCACTTCAACCCAAAAAATAATTTCAAATACAATTTTTTTAAGGAGGGCAATTTTATTTTTGCATATGACATTTTTCCACGATTTAAAAAAAAAAAAAAAAAATTAATGGAATCAAATTTGGGGAGTGGGGGGATTCAATGATTTAGACCAGGGGTCAGCAACCCTGGTCCTCGAGTGCCACTATCCAGCTTGTTTTCCATGCCTCCCTCCTTTAACACACCTGGATCAAATAATCATGATCGTTATTAGGCTCCTGCAGAGCTTGCTGATGAGCTGATCATTTGATTCAGGTGTGTCAAAGGAGGGAGAGATGGAAAACAAGCTGGATAGTGGCACTCGAGGACCAGGGTTGCTGACCCCTGATTTAGACTCAAATATCCTACGCACAATATGGCCCAGACACAAAAAGGATTGCTTCAATCTAAGAAAACATTTTCAATAAGAATTGACTTGTTCAAATGTAAATTTTTGAGTCAAATATTTTTTTCGCATTCAAAATTTTTCACATGATTGAAAAAAGGTTTTTGGATTGACGTCATTTTACTATTAAAAATCTTTTCTTTTGATGGAATCAATTGATTTTGTGATTTAATTATTAAGACATATATGTCCTACCTAACATGTGGCCCAAACTCAAAATTACATTACTTCAATCAAATAAAGCTTTGCATGCTTATCTTTCAATTCAAATACCATCAGGACAAAAAATGAAGAGTATTTTCCGAATCGGTGAACCAACCTGGTAGTGTGCAAGGCACAACCTTTTCTTGCATTTTGCAAGAAGCCGAGCATTGATGTTGTCGCAGATCTTTTGCGCCACAAAGTTCCGCCTCGAACTTGGCGGCTGGCGTCGTTCTTGCGCGCATTTTGCACACTTTAGAAGGCTCCAACTTGATGTTCAAGCGTCGAACCACGTTGGTCTGTGTTCGCAAGCTAAGCTAAGCTTAGCTAAGATAACTAGGCTCCGAAGCTACAACGCGCACGAAGACCACTTGGATGGACCAAATCTTTCGATTTTGCTCCAGTCAAGTAGTTCTGAACTTCAAGCGTCGCGAACTTAGTGGGTTAACTCCGCACAAAAAGCAGCATGTTGCTGAGCACTTTAATTTTACCGCAAGGGTAACTGACCCTTTGTGTGGCGACCAGATAGCGGCGCGCATGTGCAGACAAATGTGGCTCGCTCCGTGAGTAGCTCCGCGACTGCGCATGCGCCACTCACATCCTGTCGGGACTCACATTGGGTTGCGACACGCCTACTTAAACATGATGGGGGCCAGCTGAGGATTTCAATGGTGTACCGCAAGCAACACGTCACTTCCGCTCATTAATATTCATAATGTTACCTACTGTTGCTAAGCGAGGGGGCAAACGGGAGCTTGCCCCCCGGGCCGTTCCTGACCAATATTTAGCACAAGATTGTTATTTGTCATGACCATACAATTTATATTGCTATCGGGGGAAAAATATTTCGAATGTCCTGGAAAAGTATTGGAGTAGAAAGATAAAAACAATGATGACATTTTGTGTTGTCCAGGCTATCTCCTCTAGTCATCAGCCTCGTGTTTGTTGCCTTTTTTTCATTCTGAATTTTCCTCCTCCTTCAAATGCAACTCAAACATAGATGGCTGTATGTCACATACTTGCTCTGGATTGACAATATCGTTCGAAAAATCCACACTTGAACCAGAATCGCTGTAAAACGTTTCCTCCTCCAATGCTAAATCCGCTGAAATCGCTCATTATCTGACGTCATCACAAATATGGAGACACCAGTGCACTATAATGACTGGAGGAACTAAACTGCAGATTTAAAGATGGATTTCTCGTCATCTGCACTTTGCCAAATTATGGTATTTAGTTGAATAATTTCAAAATATGATTTAAATTCCTATAGTAATGCTATTTAAGATATTTTGTCATGTCATAAGCATTTTAATCATAAACCTACTGGTAACTTGTCATTTAACAATCAAAAATTAATCTAGTTGGTCACATTGGAGTGCTGGTATTTTGAACACTATCGCATCATATCATGACCCTGCATATTGAGGCGAATCGCATCGTAGGTGTTATGGTGTATTGTACCGTCCCTAGTAAATTGGCCAAAAGTGGCACAACAACATGAGCAAAATTATTTTCATGCACAAATCAGGCTTGTTCTGAAGGACCGGAACAGGAGGCTTGGACTGAATGAAAACAAGGTCTTTATTATGAATGAAAATAAACAAGGACGGTGAAATACAAGCACTTTGAAGTTCAAAGAAGAGTCGAGAAATTTTCATCAGTTGGGACTGGTATAATTAAAAGCACAAACAATAAAAATATCATATGTCCAATCAATGTCGTATTGTTACAATGAAAAATAAAAAGTCAAACTGTCACGACAAGAAAATAAGTTGTACGATTACTATGAGAATAAAAGTCGTATTATTGCGTAGGGGTACTGTAGCTGAATAAGCAGCTATTCATTTTACATTGCGCGTTGCCGCCTATGCTAAAATCAGCAATCATGAAAGCATCTTGTAAGGCTGTGTTTAAGAATCAGTTTCCAAAATTAGGAAATCCTTCATCTTTTAGCTCATCTACATTAAATTATAATCAACAGAAGGATTTGTAATAATGCTTCGTCATAGCTACCAGCAGGGGCGGACTGGGACTAAAAAGCAGCCCTGGACTTTGACTCAGCCCAGCCCATAAGAATCGCTATACGAAGGGAAACACAGACCCCATAGGGGGGTCCGGGAACATGCCCCTGCCGGGGGAATTTTTTTTTTTTTTTTTACATTTTATTGTAAAATGCACCAATTTCGTGCACTTTGAGAGAAAAATGAAGAAAATGTGTCTAGACTGTGACTGTCTGACTACGGGCGCTCAAAGTACTGCAAGGCTGAACTGGAGTTGGATTCATTTTCTGTACTAGCTCTATGATCAACCTGAATAAACAAATGAAAGAATTTATTTTTCAAAGCAAGTTTTACGTATCCAATTGATTATAATATATCTCTATAGATCTCTGTCTATAAAATGACTTCATTGTTTATGCCATAATTCAGTGGTCTCCAAACTATTCCACATAGGGCTGCGGCGGGCGCAGGATTTCATTCCAACAAAACAAGACAAAACCTCTGCACCAATCTGGTGTCTTACAAGTGTAATCAGTTGATTGCAGTCAGGTGCTGCTTGTTTTAGCAGAAACTTCATTGGTTAAACTGTCGGTACTCGATCGGTTAAAACAAAAACCAGGCCCCACAGCGGCCCTTGAGGACCGGTTTGGAGACCCCTGCCATAATTAATCTTGCCATACAAATAATAAATTTCAATGAAAATACAATACACATTTCAAGACAAATCCTGTATACATAAACTTCATTGGAAAGTATTAACCAGAAAACAAAACGATATATAAATGATTAATAATGTATATAACATCAATTTAACTACCTAAACTTTAAAGTAAAACCATTCATTTTATTAATATTTTGTTATATTTCTTCTGAATTAATATTGCTATGCTGCGTGTGCATACATTGTTTTACGGCTAAAATATTTTTTCTTAGGAGAGGGATAGTAGGACTAGCATACTGTAACTTGACACGATTGCAAACGGGTACATCGACTAGCTGGCACTAACCCTTTAATTGTCATTTATTTGATTTAAAATGTAGCTACCTGATGGATAACAATTGCCAGTTTACAGAGCAAGTAACCCTTTTCATCCCAATTTACTTGCCCTGCGCTTGTCTGGGGAACTTCCAACAGTTTATCGTTGCCCCCTCCCTCTTCTTTTCTCTCTCCCAGCACCGTCTGCACGTCAGAGCGGCTGCAGCTCCCTCTCACCATCGCCGGGAGCTGAGCTGTTGTTACCCGACGTGGCCGTTGCAGACAGACTGCTGCTTGCGAAAATATTTGTCGATTTATGACATTTTAATGCTTCACTCTCCAGTTTCTTTAATTTTTTCTCTCTAACCTTCTCCGCGCCACCCTGCTCTTTTCAGTTTTTTTGCCACCACCATCCATATTGTGCATTAACACTCGTCGCTATTTTGCTTCCACAAGGAAGGAACCAATGAAGGCTACTCTGTGCTTTCGTCGTTCCTAGTCTATCAGATTGGCGGTGAAAAGCCAGGCGCATTGCTGCCACCTGTCGGATTGGATGCGAACTGTAGATAATCAGAGGATGGGGGGATAAAAACAGTGATGCATAATGAATGGCGGCCGCCGGCCGTCCAGGGCACCGGCCGTTCTGTGATCCTCCAGAACCCACAGATTACCAGTCCGCCCCTGGCTACCAGCTAAGGTACATGTATGTAAAGTGCGTAGCTGATTATTTAGCTACATTACCTCTACGTAATAATACTTTTCTTGTAGTAACAGTACAACTTTAATATCGTAGTCCTTTTACCCCCCCCCCCTTATTTTTCCCTAATACTCTGTCGTAATATATCACTGTCAATCAAAGGTAGTAATAGTAATTTTTTTTATTTGTAATCATCCCCACCCCAAAAACATTATTTGTGAGCCAATCATAATTTTCCATATTGATTGTAATTATATTATTTATCAATGATTCAGAATTTTTGTAATTTGGGATCTACTGTTTCAAATATTAACTGTGAAGAGTTAATATTTGAAAGAGGGGGAGTATAGTATAAAAAAATGCCACTTAACTTGACAGTTAAATCAGGTGAGCAAGTACTATCGTGTGGATCCACACAATACAAGGATTAGACAAAGCAGATTTCAGACACACACTTGTCTCTTAATCTGATACTTCCAAGCGAACCCTTGACCACAAACTGAGCAGGAAAATGGTTTTTCTCCTGTGTGGGTTCTTGTGTTTTTTTAAGTTGCCTTTGTCAGAGAATTTTTTACCACAAACGGAGCAGGAGAAAGGGTTTTCACCAGTGTGGGTTCTTGTGTGTCTTTTCAAGTTGCCTTTGTCAGAGAATTTTTTACCACAAAAGGAGCAGGAGAAAGGTTTTTCACCTGTGTGGCTCCTTATATGCATAATATAAGTATAGTTATTAGCAAAGGTTTTCCTACACTGAGACCATTTTCAGAGATTGTCATCACGGTGAAATTTCTTAGGACCATCATTTTCGTAAGGTGAGTGTGACGTGGCGCCATTTCTATCTGACGGTGTGATGAAAATGTAGGCTTGCAATCCTTCTGTTGAGCTGCTGCTGCTGCTGCCGCTTGGAGGCGCCGTCCCTTTGCTGACCTCACTCGGACCATCTTCACTCTTCAAGGGCTCACCAGTCAACCTGGTGATAGTCTTCCTCTTTAATATATGGCAGCTTTACCTCCTCCCTTTTGACTGGAAGTTGCACCCCTCTCTTTTGCTGTTGAGAGTGCTCTGGCTCTTTCTCTTTCATATGTGGGTGCTCAACTTCCTCTTTAACACCAGGAGACTCCTGCCCCTCAAGACCAAGATATTTGCTGAAACCTGCAAGACACAAATAGACAAATAATATGTTTTATGAGCCGTCTATCCAGCTAGTAGGCCGTGAGGTTAGGCTGGCTAAGAGAGCATGCTGGAGAGGTATGTACTGTACGTGCTCATACCAGATGCGTTCTGGGCTGTCAATCCCATGACGACGATGCGCTGATTGGCTGTTAATCATTGTGCATTGACACACCCTCATCCTTCAGGCGCAACAGTGGCAATTTATTTGCGGCAGGAGCGTTGCTCATACACGTGGCACGACATCAATTGGCACGTCTGAGAAAGGTGGCCAATGAAAACTGCCAATTAAATGAAGAACGGACTGACAAATATAAATTTATCTTTCCATCTTCGAGCACGAAGCCAATGTGTCCTTTGTGTCGAAGCACAGTTGCTCTGATGAAACGTGAAAACATAAAATGCCACCATGAGAAGGGCCACCACAATTTTAATCAAGAATGCCCTCTCGAAATCGGATTAACTTAAAAAAATCTGAAAAAGTCGTACGAGCCTTCGAGCACAAAACTGACCTCGTGCATGACAGAACAGCTAAATAGTTGCCTGGATCATGGGTCAAGAAAGCATTTCATGATGCAGAAATGATCCAATCCAAGACGTTTTGACGCCTTGTTAGAAGGCAAGGAATGTTTCTAAATTGAAGTAAATCCCACATACATACTCAATTCATTCGCTGCCATCCCTCACACTTCAAACAGCTTGGACGTCTATGGTTGTCAGTGGTAGCCAATGCCAGGCAATTAGTGCGTTTTGGGGCATTTCATGTCATTTCCTGATAATTTTTGGGCACTTCCTTAAGTTCCTTTCCATTTTTGGGGCATTTATGGTCGTTTCCTGTTCATTTTGGGATACTGAAAAGCAGGTGTGTAGTAATGCGTTACATACGTCTAAGAGTAGTTTACCTAAGCCATAGTTTTTACTTTTACTTGAGTATATTTTTGAAGATAAAATACTACTCTTACTCCGCTACTTTGGGCTACACAAGAGTCGTAAGATTTGTTCTTTCTGCCAGCGATGCCAAGAGTAGCTCGACCAATTTCGGCAATGAAACGTTGCAACAATAATCACATGACTCCATTTTACCAATCAGATGCAAACTTGACGTTGCCATTGCGTTTTGCAACCAATTTATAGACCCTACTCACATGAGGTCACAACCACGCCTCCGCGCCATATTGTCCGTCAGCTCGTCGGGTTTAAGCATTACCACCACGTAAATTCCTCCTATTATGGCGTGTTTTTCTGCTATTTAACATTAATAATCAAAATGGTGAAGGCGTGTGTCGCGGTTGGTTGCAATTTAAGAGAAGATAGACGGAGAGACTTGAAGTTCTACCTTATTCCGAGAGACCCGAAGAGGAGAGCGAGATGGACTGCTGCAATTCGACGAGAAAACTGGGCACCAAATGATCACTACAGATTATGTAGTAGTCATTTTATATCTGGTAAGATGCATTTAATATATATTTAGAGGGTTTTGGGCTGACAACCACAATTAAGATCATGCGAGGCTACTCGCCGACAACACACAGTTTCAAATTCAAGATGCTTATTTCTTCCACCATCATTATTTTTTGAATAATATTTAGCTGGTACCAAGTGAAAGAAGTTAAACAGGTGTGTCCAAACCTTTTGCAAAGGGGGCCAGATTTGGTGTGGTAAAAATGCGGGGGGCTACCTTGGCTGATTTACATAGAACAATATATTTAAACAAATTTTAGCTAGCCCTTCTGTGTGTCACATTTGCTTTATAATTTTTTAAATTCATAATTTCAACAATCTCGTCTTTGTGGCGTTCTCTTTTGACACTCGGGCTCTTGCGAAATACTGCTGCTGTGAAATTAAACTAGCTTCAAGTTGCTATAATTTCTCGCTGCATATCTTCCCTGTAATGTCGTACATGTCAGCGTGTTTTGTACGGTAATATCATTATCGCGTCACATCGAACTCTTTGAAAACAGCGACTGTCTCTTAGCAAATGAGGCAGACACAGTTATTGCGTGTTTTATTGAAGAAATAGTCCAATATCCACCTATCCTTGAAGCGTCGGCCATCGGAGTCAACTTTTTTTTTTTATTGATTGTCGCTATTTTAGAAAATTGGAAGTAAAGGGTCACACGGGGTAATGTTGCTTAGAGTGCTGCTCTTAAAGTTTTTCAAACTTTCGTGAGAATAGGCTGATTTTGTGTGGACAAGATAGTTGTAGATATCAGGGTAGCAGATGTCAGGCAGAGAGGGCGAAGACAGCGGGTCAAAAAATATCGATTTAGGCATCAAATATGGATCTGGCGAATGGATAGACTGAAACTTTTCCACATAACGCCTTTTATGCAACGCATCCAATGAGTTTACAGCGTCTGAAAACACCGGGGCTTCCAATTGCACTATAAATTGCATGACAAATTGAAACCATTGAGAATATGGATAAACACTGACGGACAATATGGCGGCCGGATACAGCGACACGTCATTCTGTGACGTTGGTGAGTATGGTTTATATAGGTAAAACGGCGCCATTACAGCTTGAGCGCGACAATGCGTGAGTGGGTCATGCAGTGCATGCATTAATTGCGTTAAATATTTTAACGTGATACATTTTTTAAAAAATTAATTACCGCCGTTATCGAGATAAATTTGATAACCCTATCTTAAGCCTAAACTAAAGACTCCGGATAGTGTGTAACATATTATGTTTATAACGTTAAATACAATTAGAAACGATTTAATTAAATTATATATATATATGTATATACATATATCAAAACAAGGCATGGGCGATATTTTTTTGCCGATTCCGATACTTTGAAAATGACGTTATCGGACCCGATCGATCGTGATAATTCCCAAGTACATGTTGCCATCAAGCGCGGAATATGTCACCGTCTTATTGACATGAGTCTCTGCATATTTTGTGAAACAGGGGTGTTGCTGATATTGCGATAACTAGATGGTAACAGTTGCTATGTTGGGAAGTCATTTGATATTGTGAATCAACTGTTAAAGTTGTTAAAATTGTTACAATTATTGAATTATTTCCCTTCTGTCTACTTTCGACATGTGGAAGATTTAAAACTGTTTTATTGTTTAAAGATAGATTCAAAACAAGATTTTGCCGATTTAGGAATATTTTAGATAAAAGTGACTCACTTTAGGTTCGCTACAACCAGTGGCGCCACCAGGAGGTGGCCAGGGGTGGCCACGGCCACCACTATAAATTTGTTGGCCACCCCACTGGCCACCCCGCTTGCCAGTATATCGTTAGATTGTTGTAGCATCAGTTATGCATTTCATCCCAAATGAATGCATTTATTTTGTTTTGTTAAATGTAGGGCTGTCAAATTTATCGCGTTAACGGGCGGTAATTATTTTCTTTAAATTAATCATGTGAAAATATTTATCGCAATTAACGCATTCACAGTACGACTCATTCACGCATTGCCGCAAACAGCCTACAATGGCGCCATTTTACTTCTATACAGAGATAAGAGGCAGTGTCAAGTGAGTGGAGTAGATAAAACATTCTTTGGGGCCGTGCTTTTAATTGGCAAAAGCTTTGTCATCTCTCCCACAGCAACTATAAATATTGTGGGAAGCGACGTGGGGAAGAATGACAGGAGTTGATCTTTTTCTTAACACCCTGTAGTATATCCAACGCAGAGAAGATATAGCATTTGCAGCCACCACACAGTCATGGTTGCACCACTCCCCATCATGCATTTGGGCAGAACAGTTAAGTCGCTACAGTATCATTTACTGAAAGCTCAACAAATACACTAGATGGCAATATTTAGTCACAATATACAAACTCACATTTATCCTTTAAGAATTACAAGTCTTTCTATCCGTGGATCGCTTTCACAGAAAGAATGTTAATAATGTTAATGCCATCTTGTGGATTTATTGTTATAATAAACAAATACAGCACTTATATACAGTATGTTGAATGTATATATCCGTCATGTCTTATCTTTCCATTCCAACAATAATTTACAGAAAAATATGGCATATTTTAGAGATGGTTTGAATTGCGATTAATTACGATTAATTGATTTTTAAGCTGTGACTCGATTAAAATTTTTAATCGTTTGACAGCCCTAGTTAAATGTACATCTTATGCCTAATATGTACATAACACAATAAAACAGAATTGTTGAGGAACTCAAAATGTTGACTGGACAGTTACAGACTATGCACATTAAATCATTAGTAACATCAAGTATTACACAATACACCAAAGTATATCAGTAGCCGTGTCCTTAAGTCTTTCTGATAGTTTTCTCCTGACCTTTTTACTGCAATAATATAATGAAAACCTGAAATTATGGCTTTTAGTTTTGGCCACCCCAAGATTTTAAGTGGCCCCATCTGGCCACCCCTATGAAAAATTTCTGGAGGTGCCACTGGCTACAACAAGGGCTTCCTGAGAAGTCTACTGATTTAAGATGGCGGCTGTTTACTAATGCCGCCGAGTCCCCCATCTCGCATCTAGTTCTATGTACCAGATATCTATGAGACGCATTCGATTACCGTAGCACCAAGCAATGGCTGCAGTCATTGTGATTGTCCCAATATTGACTTCTTTCTCTCCCCCTCCGCCTACTTCTTCTCCGACCTTCAAGTGGCGGCTCAGGAGACTTGCTTTCCCATCGTGCAATCCTGGTCGGAAACACAAAGGATAACTACTGGTCGAGGTGGAACATTTTTTCTCCGCGGATTTTTTTTTCTTTGAGCGCGTCTTGTTTTTCCTCGATTTCATTGACTTAAACCGAAGCCTCGACGACGTGTCCAGCATTAGCTACCTTACGGACTCAAACATCAGTCAAGCTCTCGGCACTCGTTGAAGTTTTGCGGCCTACTTTAGCCTAGCCTAGCCTAGCTGGCCAACCACTAACAAAGCTGCAAGGCACGTCGTCAAGCGTACTCAGTTCTAGTGAGGAAAATGTCCGCAAAAACGACAACGGCTGCAGTAAAGTTCCAGGAGGAACTTTGTGGAGTCAAAGAGGAGTCCCCACGTCACCAACACTTAACTGTGCGCAAAATAGTGCACGCAAAGGTTGTTCTTCACAGACTAGAAGGTTGGTTAACTTTCATTTGATACGATTACGTATACTGTACATAGCAGACACCCGACATCGCAGTGATATGGAGGACCAAGAGTGCAAACATTAAATAAATAAATACACAATTAAATAAATTATTATATGTGTAATTAAAATGTTTCTATTTAAATATTTATTTCACTACTTTATTTTTTCTTTATTTGAATTTTTTTTTTTCAATTTACATCAATTTATTTAAATGTTTATTTCAATTTTTTAAATATTTCAACATGTATTTCCATTTTTTATTTTTTTCATTATTTCGAAATTTATTTCTCTTTGTTTATTTCATTCTTGCACTCTTGTTCCCTCGTAATGCATGGAATTATTTTATCTGTCATTGGCTCATGAAACTCTGGCGGGCGTGAACTGCGCGGGGTTTGAGTTGAGTTGCTCCTTGCGTCCCAACGTGGCAGCGATTGCTAAGATTCTGCATAATTTTAGGTTCAATGGGTTAGAATTAGGCCTGTCGTGATAACAAATTTTAGTGGGCGATAAATTCTCTCATAAATTATTGCGATATGCGATATTATTGCGCCACAGTAACACAGTAAGGATACAGTTTATATACTAATAAGACTAAGTAATATTAAGTACACCGCAATAAACGTTTACTCTTAAATTCAAAAATACTTTTTTAGAAATCACAACTAAAATCAATAGACCATGCCTCTTTTAAGTAAAAGACAACAATATCAATACCACACAGAATAAATAAAATTTCTTTTTCAAGAAAAAATAAAATTGCACTTCAATAACAAGCATTTAGGCACAGAGGTAGTAATGGGTCCAGTGATACTAATGCGTCGGCGCGCGCACCGAGCTCATGGAGCAAACCTTGCGTTGTTGCATGTATCGCTACAAGAAAATCATGTGACCGATGCATGAACTCATTGAACTGTGTCGACACAGTCATGACGCGGCAAACTGGTTCAAAAGGAAGTGCGTCTGTCAACGCGATGGAGCTGCTGAAACAATCCACATCTCACGGTTACTTCCTCGTTGTCTACATGCTGTGGAGATGGACGTAACACAGTCATCATCAACGCACTAGTCATCTTCCATTCAAAATACAATTAATTTTAAGGTAACTCTTAGTTTATTAGTATGACGGGTAGACGCGGGTCCGTCGTATGCGGTGCATGCAAATCTCGCTTCCGATGCCTTCAAAAACACCTTTTGGCATTTAACCAGCTAGCTTAGTGGTAAAAGCGCTCGCTTTTCGTCCTCGACGGATCACGGCGCGTCTCCAAGAAAACAGGTGGTATTATTCACGTTCATTCATTCATTTTCCATGCCGCTTTTCCTCACAAGGGTCGCGGAGGTGCTGGAGCCTATCCCAGCTGACTAGTAGTAGGCAGGGGACACCCTGAACTGGTTGCCAGCCAATCGCGGGGCACAAGGAGACATACAACCATTCACGCACACACTCATACCTACGGACAATTTAGAGTGTTCAATCGGCCTATAATAATAACGTTATTAACATTATTATTATTATTATTTTTTTTTTTTTCAGGTAAAATGTCTCCATTGTACCTTCCACCTTTCATATACAAACAGTTGCCACCTCCTCAATGCTGAAGCATTATTGGGCCAAGCATTAGAATGAAGTTTCTGATAATCCCAAAATAAACACCGGCATAGAGCAATTCCTTTACTTACCCACAATAGCTTTTTAGGTATTTTATTAGAAATCGGTAATTAAGCTATAATATATTTATTGTCCACTTCAATTTTTTCTGATGGGCTATGGTAGCACCTAGATGACGAAGTGGGGAGTCAAGGAGCCAATGCAACTATAGATGAAATTGCAAAAGTGCAACAATGCACGGCTGAGCCGAACATGACACGCAGTGCAGATTTTCTTCAATACTGAAGGAGCCAATGGACATCTTATCCAAACTTCTTTCAACCATCTGAGAAATTCTTGTGCATGCTGGCATCATTGGTTCCATGCGAGTGTGTGTTATCCACAGCAGGTGAAATGGCTTGTTTAAAATATAAATAAATAAACAGGTACCAATTAAATTTTAAACATTAAAAAACTATGTTTTTGAAAAAAAAAATTATCAGAACAAAATGTCCACAAGCATCCTCATTCACCCATTCATTATTACTTACATTTTCACACAATATATGTTCACATAATTTAAAGATATGGAATAATGCAATGTGAATGCAAAGACTTAAATGATTTGATTTTATATGCTATGTCATCAATTCAGTGTCAGTCTGCCAAGAGGATTCCCTGTAGGGATTTTTTTATGTCCAGCATGTGTTAGTATTCAATGACACAGTATTCATACTGTGTCGACACGCTTCATGAGGTCTCACAGAGCCATCACTACACAGACGTATAAAGTTGTCGTAACACAAATAATTGCACTTCAACAACAACGGAGAAAAATAGATTAATTAAGTAGCAGTAAGAAAAATTTGACTTCACGAAGGCTAGGTTTATCCTGCAGGTCTTAATGCTAGGCATGCAAACTTGCCACCTTACAGCGAAATTTCGCCATTTTGAAATCAAAATGGGTCATTCTTCTGAATCATGTTGATCCGAGGAGAAAAAAATGGGGGGCGGGGCATGTCAACGAGCGAGTGAAACCGTTTACTTCAAAACCGTAGTCCATACTCAAAACTACACTCTAGTCCTATGACCTAGACCTATCACCGCCACTCTCTTCTCGTGACAACAAACGACTGACAAGGGAGAGAGACGGGAGCACAGTTATCACCAATCAGCAATGAGGAGGCCGAACCCCTCTCTGTCCCAGCTTCTCGCCCGGACCCGTTGGAAATTGGGGCAAGGTAAGGGATTAATGTCAAAAATTGTTGACTTCTTAAAGCTAAAAGTTTGAGTGATGGCCTATAATAGTCTTCATAAATCATTCAATCGTGTCGTTTGATCAATTCCTGCGCTTGTAATGGTAATGACACAAGTTATTCGCTTAATTTCTTGATAACTGACGTCAGATAGTCCTCGATATTTCACCGCCTCGTAGAACGCATTTACTTGAGGTAGCTCTAACTGCGGAGGGGCTAACTAGCGCCTTTCACACAGGGCTTTGCTGGTAAAGTTAGCAAACGTCAGTTGGGATTTGAATTGTCGCCAGTTGGCGTTGTGACGAGTTATTTAAGGCCCCTTTGTGAAGCACTTGTTAACGATAAATTTTTTTTTTTTTTTTAAACATGAGCAATGAGCTAACTAGAATGATGAACTAGTGCCTTCCATACAAGTCATGTTCAGGGCTTTGTTAGTAAAGTTCTGAATGGTCACCAGTTAATTTGACAACGAGTTATTTAAGGCCCCTCTACTCTCCGATAATTTCAGAAAGGGAAGAGTTTTGCCTTGTTGTGGAGGTGGTTTAATTTGTTTGGTGTGTGGTTGTCTACTCCAACTTTGAATTTTTCAATGTTTACCAATGCAACAATCAAAACAAAAGCATTTATATGTCTTACTCTTTTCAGTTTAACAAAACCCTCGTGTCCAATTCAGATCAAAAACAAAGCCATTTAGCAATAATTAGGATATCTATGTATGTCTTGGAAATTGATGCCCTTTTCTTTTGTTCCTTATGTCATTCAAAATATGTATCATTTTCCCCTTTTGTAAAAAAATTAGTTCCCCAGAAAATAATTTCAAAATAACAAACTATAAAATAGGATCAATAGAATAAATGCAAGCCAACCAGTTTTTTTTTTTTTTTTTTTTTTTAAACACAATTCAACGATGTCCTCCAAACAGTCAAATATAAAATATAAAAACAGACATTTTATAGAAAATGAAAAAAATGCAATACCAATATAAAATATAAAAATAAAATTTTTAGAAAAATTATGAAAGATACAGTTAGCACAAGCGTGGAACGAAACAACACTTACTCCACTCCTCCTTTTTTTTTAAAGATTATTCAAATCCTTAAAAACTCAAAAAAGTCAGTTCTATAAGGGTCCAAAGAAATGGAAAAATATCAAATGAGGGTAATTCCTCAAAAATAAAAAATGAAACCATAAAAATTGTCTTATACTGGGGAAATCGTATTTATAGACGGTAGATTTGGAAATAATGATAAGTATTCTGAAATTAAAGTAAGTCATATCTAGATTCTATCTAATTATAGTTGTATCTCCGAGTATCATATTTATCATTTAAGATAAGCAATTTCCCCGGCATAATAAATTGCATTTGGCACAATGCCAGTGATGTTCTCAAATTTATTTAGTCCCCACTTAAATAAATTGTTAATTAGATTAGATTTTTTTTTTTTTTTTTTTTTTTTTGTCGCACGGATAGCCCAATTCTAGCCGCAGGTGAGCCAAAAGATTATGTTTTAGTGAAATTTGGCATTTTCAAGTCCTTTAAAAACCTAAATCAACTTTTACATTGTCCAGTATATCAAAATTAACCCATGAAAGAGATTCTTCCTCCGTATTCTTTAGGGAGTCAATAGTGGCTAGGGAAGGACTATCTTATCTATTGTTTTCCCAAAACAACCAGAGACTTGAGCTTGAGATGGCCCACTTTAAAACTTTACTCTTTTCTAAACTTTAACCCGTTTAGCAAGGGATCTCAAACCAAAATTAGCTTCTATAAACTCCAAATTAAACGGAACTACAAAATAAATCAAAAATCTGTTTTACAAAAGTGCAAAAGAAAAAGAAAATATATTAAATGAAACTATTTCCTTCAAAAGGTCAGCAATGAAAAGCAAATATCCACATTAAAAATAAAAATTAATTAGACTTAAAATGTATCTCATTCTGGGAACGTTATCTCCGATGTAAATTTGGAATCGTGATAAGTATTCTGAAAGAACAATTTACCCATTTTTAACTCCAAAGATGTTCTAGTTAAATCCAGGAGTGTTACGATTGTCAATTAGCTCGAATATTTAAATTCTTATATCACATTATTACAGGTTTTACAATTGCTCCCTATTTAATAATTTGTCAATTAAATTTGGTCGTGGCCTGTCTCGACAAAGTTGGCCACTTATTTCTTACTATAATTTCATAACAGCAAAAATTAGGTCAATTATAATTGTCTTCTGATGTCAGAACTAAATTCGATAAAGATATACTCCCTTAAAATTAAATTTCAAACTATTCGTTATACTACGAGTGAGCCATGATGCCAATTCCCCGTTATTAACTTTAAGGTTTTCCTTGCTTTATCTGCTCGCTTTAGGAGACTCTCCACATTCTTTTGTGAGTCAAAACATTGGCTCGGGAAAGCTTATCTAAAAACATCCAGGGCCTTCTCAGTTTCTTAACCTGCATTAAAAGGAGGTATCAGTTTTTCACCATCCTCTTAAAAAAGTTTATCAAGCTATCATTTATGTTACTGTATATTTCTTCACGAACCCATTTCAATTTTTGGTCAAGACTGGTATTCTTTTTGGTTCTGGGTTTCTGGGCGGAGCTGGAATTGTCAATACTGGGTGATTGAGCTGACACGCCAGCCCCGCCGAATAAAACCAATGTCTTTTTTGTTGTTGTTGTTGTTTTTTTTTAGCAATTTAAGCGGCTTTTATAATTTTAAAGCATTCTATCATTTCCAATCAAGCTCCCGGGTTTATTTTCCTCTAATGCCACCTCTTTTTCACTTTATTAGCATTCCATCTCAAGTTCTATTTTAATATTCTGTTTTTTCATTAGACTGTCAATTTGATAGCACCAATAGTAAAATGTGCTTGAATGTTGCCAGCCCTCCTTGCTTTGCTTGGCCAGAGCAAGAGCAAGGGGGCCTCACGCCCATCGCCCCGCGCACCTCATTTTGAACACTGTATTTTTTTATTTTTTTTTTACATGTTTTCCCTCTTTGGCTCTCAATATTATCTTAGAATTACTAGTTGTGAGACGTTCATGCTGTATTAACAATGCAATGCAAATTGCTATTTTTGCTCCACACATATTTCGGTAAGTTTTCTTTCTTTTAGTGGCAATTATGTGTCTCTTGTTGTATTTTGGGTAAGATATGTACAGATATATGTTATACAGTAAAGGCGAGTGGACACAGGTGTTCTTTGGACCGCGCCGTTTATTGGCATAAGCTTCAGCAACTCCTTCACAACAAACATAAGTATCGTTTAGTGAAAGCACAACAAAAATAATATTCCTATCTCTCCCCAAAAAAATAATGTTCACAAAAAGAAAAGCACTTCAGTCTATAGTAATGAGGACCTATTCTGACACACAGTTAAACAACAATGCAAAATGAACTGGCATTCCATATCAAAATAGCTATGCAAAATACATGTAAAACTTAGACTTTGGTCACTCTATTTTTATTATTGTTATTTTTATTCTTATTATATTAACTACTTTTGATTGAAAATGTTGCAAATTTTATCAAAACGAAAACATGAAGGGGGTTTTAATATAACATTACTATAACTTGTAACTATAACAATTATCTTTTAAGAACTACAAGTCTTTCTATCTGTGGATCAATTTAACAGAAAGAATGTTAATAATGCCATTTGTGGATTTATTGTTACAATAAACAAATACAGTACTTATGTACAGTATGTTGTATGTATATATCCGTCGTGTGTCTTATCTTTCCATTCCAACAATAATTTACAGAAAAATATGGCATATTTTAGAGATGTTTTGAACTCCGATTAATTACGATTAATTAATTTTTAAGCTGTAATTAACTCGATTAAAAATTTTAATTGTTTGACAGCCCTAATTATATTATGTTAATATTTTTATTTTATTTACTTTTGTTCCGTAAAGAATCCAGAGAGGGTTATTTGATTGTGGCTTTCTAAATAACAATAATTTTTTACATTTAGGCACTCCTGCAATCGTCACACTTTTTCTGTTACAAACTGACCCCGGCCCTTCATCAGAGAAGGGAAAAGTTATGTGGCCCTCAAAGGAAAAAGTTTGGGGACCCCTAATCTAACACATAATAGTTAAGTGAATGGATTTTATTCTGTACCTGTAAATTCATATTTTATGCTGTACAGCTGTTCTCTGCTTAATGCAAATGGGACTTACTGTATATTTTATAATTTAGATTTTGTATAATTTGCTACTTAATGCGTCTTTTATGTTCTGATTTCAGGATGAAAGATTTTGACTTGAATATTATAAATTATTATGTACTGTGTTGTAATTCGAGATGTCTCTGGTTGCACTATGAAATGCACTTTTCAGCGCATGCCGTGTGTCCATATTACTTTGCCACCTTTTTCACCCCTAACCAGTTTGTATGCCTGTAATGCACAAATCCGATTTTTTTTTCATATGTGGTTTTTTTGGCGTGCCCGTTCAGACTGCCTTTGTCCATGGAGCCCGTTTAAGTATCACGCATGCACACTAATTCGCAGTCCGAGATGCGCAGAAGCATCAAAATAAATGACACATGCTAGCTGTATGACATTCCAGTGTGATCCAAAAAGATGGCACAATTAACAGACATCAATAATCCCCGTTTAGTCTTTCATTCGAAGTTTATATGGACTGATAGAACGCATACACGCACGCACATAAGCCTTGACTTGTGTGTGTGACATGACGTGGGTGTGTAAGTTTGCCCCGTCTCAGCCATGTAAGCAATACTGAAATATTGTTCATTTGGCGTATTGAATGAAAATCCAAAATTGTCAGGCTTAACCTTCATTGTTTTTTTATGACTGTGGACAAGCCCGCTTCGTGCATAAAAGCAGAGTTCAAGCTAGAAGCTAATGCACAGCTACATCGCTCCCGTCCTGCTTTCACTTTGCTGACGTCATTGCTGCACGACTTCCAATTCGGGAGACTTGAAAGTTCAGACCGCCAGCCACATTCTAGAAAAATGTGGCCCAGATCGGATTTAGACCACATACGAAGGTGACCCAGATCGGATTTGAAATGGTCCACTTCTATGCGACTTGTCACGTTCAGACCGTCAAGTTAATGCTTCACTTGAGTCGGAAAAACATGAAAAAATCGGATTCGTGCATTAAGACCTGCAGTATGAACCTAGCCTCAAGTGTCAAACAACATTGAACAGAGGTAAAACGGTCTTATTTCTTTAGCAATGGAGCGGACTACACTTTCCGTGAAGAAACGCCGTTTTGCGGGGTTTCGTTTGTATTTCTCAAATCAAGCGAATACCTCTGTAATTGTCGGTTGGCGTGACAAGGTGGGCTCCGCTTGTTGCGATGCAGTTTTCTTACCAAGCAGTGAAAACTAGAGTGTGATTGTGTTTCAAATGAGCATTTAGATTTGTTGTATTGGCCCTCTTTGTTGAAACAACCTCCAAACACATTTTGCAGACTGGTTCGTCCTCTTTGGGTGCCTCGCAATTTTCATTTGGTTCAAAATCAAAATATTCCCACACCGGATCTGTGGTGTTTGGCTTGGAAATCAGTATTTACCGACAATTTTCTGCTCGCTCATTGCTGTACGCCGACAGTGCACTCAGTCCCGCCTCCCTCCATTGAATGATGGTTACGCAAACTCAAATGTATAAAACGAACAAACCCAGAAGTCAATAAAACAGTGAATCCTTGAACAGCATATTGCGCTGTTGGTAACAAGGAAGCCGAACTTTTAAGAGCACGTCCGCCGCACGTGCACGCACGCACATACGCACTTGAGCCGATAATTAGCAGCGGGAAAATTACCGCTTTCATATTCGTCTCCCGTGCGATAAATGGAATTATTGCATATCGCGACAGGCTTAGTCAGAATTGAGAACATAGATCAAAGATTTATTTTCACTATACATGGATTACACTCAAGATAGAAACTGTGTCGGGTCTGACATTTTACAATGTTTTTCGGAATTCATTTCCGTACGGAAAAGCCGTTCATTTGCTGCCCCACGCACATATACGATATATATCTTGGGCTCTTTTATGCTTTTATGCATTTTTAATGTATTTTATGAGACTGTTTTGGCTGAGGCCTTCCTGATTTTAATGTGGTGTCAATCACTTTGAATTACTTTGTGTTGGATTTGATGACAACAAAACGTGAATAAAAATGGCAAAGAGGAATTTACTTCAACAGAAAACAACTTTGGGGACACAAGTTTGCAAATAAAGAAATAAGATTTGACCCGTGTTGTTTGTGGTCTTGTTCTTGTAGATCTATATGTCAGCCAAGCCCATCGTCATGAGCCCCAGGTTTCTGCATTCATCAAAGAGGAGGAAGAGGAAGAGTCACCATACATCAAGGAAGAGGAGGACTTCGTACCCATTAAAGGTCATCCCAAGCTGTGCTTTTTCCCCCTCTTCAAATGAGGCAGAAATGAAAAATGGTGCCTTCTCAGAAGTACAGAAATGTGTTTCAGACTACCTCTACACTAAAACGGATCATATTTTTTGCCTTGTAATTCGGACAATATACCTGTCCGCACTATGGCGTCATTCGATGTCTTCTGCTGACATATTCGAGCATAAAATTTATAAGCTCTTTCCATTGTAAAAAGAGGAGCGGGAAAGCCTCGTCTTTAGCATTCGTCTCCATTGTTTACAATGCCGTAATACATAATGGCAATAGCGCGCTCCTTGACGTCACTTCTTTTGTGTCCGATTATTATACAGATATCCATGTTAGCTCCAATGATGACTCCACTTTCGGTTTGACTTGGAACAAGTTTTATTTTAGGCTCCCGCCTTGTGCACAGACATTTGTCAAGTGAACATAAATGCACAGCCTATTCCCACAGTGAAGTAACACTGCACCCTAATGGTGTGCCATTATAATGACTCCGTGGAAGATTACAACAAATTTATAGTACAATTCAGGGCCTTAGAAAGAGGGTTACGACACTCCCATAGAGATCCATTATAGACAACTATGTTGTCCACACAAAATCAGCCTATTCTCACGAAAGTTTGAAAAACTTTAAGAGCTTGGAGGCTTATAAATACTTCGTTGCTGGTTGGGTGAAACAGGTCCTCGTCCGCGAAAATTCGGCAGGAATCTATCTTGTGCTTGGAAAGGTGAGTTACGAAATTTTCAATTCAAAATCTTTTGTTCTTGCTAACATCCACTGTCAAGTCTAATGTATTTCATGTCATTTGTCAATGGAGTTAGGGCTTTTAATGTTTATATGGTTTAGCGATAGCACTCTCACTACATACATAAGTGTATGTTGTCGGCGATTAGCCTAGCAATGATCTTAATTGTGGTTGTCAGCCCAAAACCCTCTAAATATATATTAAATGCATCTTACCAGATATAAAATGACTACTACATAATCTGTGGTAATTGTTTGGAGCCCAGTTTTCTCGTCGAATTGCAGCAGCCCATCTCGCTCTCTCCTCTCCGGGTCTCTCGGAATCCGGTAGAACTTCAAGTCTCTCCGTCTATCTTCTCTGTTATTGCAACCGACCGCCACACACGCCTTCACCATTTTGATTATTAATGTTAACAAGCAGAAAAACACGCCGTAAATAGGAGGAATGTACGTAGCCGTAACAGGTAAACACGATGTGTTGACGGACAATTGGGCGGCACCAGTCTGGAGGCCGGAGTTGTGACGTCACGTGGGTAGGGTCTATACGATTTTACTTCCGGGTTACGGAGCCTCGTGTAGTTCCAAACATGGCTTCGACGAGAGCAGACCGCATTCATACGAATGGCTGGCTGTAAAGTATATTCGGAGGTAAGTTGGTGAAAAAAACGATCCCTTTTGAATTTTCAACAGTCTGTATTCTATCAGAGGCGCTTTATGATGTATATGTTGAGCTTTATTTGTAGATGCGTAGCGTAATTATACATATATTTTATCTTGGTTGACGAGCGATGTTCTGCTACTTTTTAAGCTGAGTCTGCTAACTAGGAATGTATCGTCAGGGGTAAATTCATTGTCCCTACCTCTTTTAAGTTGTTAACACTTTCAGAGGCCCTTTGTGACATACACACTCATCTGTATTTGTGAGTATTGGTCGACGACCGGCTTATTAGCTCCATTTTGTAAGCTTTGAAGTAAGGTATCCCCCTCATGAAAGAGTACCAAGTCAATGCATGACAATCTGTATTCTTTACACCAAAATGTTTGACATTATTATATTTTAGAGATGTGTATAGATTGAAAAGTGATGTCAACAAATAATAAACACATTTATAATAAAAAAAAAAAAAAACTAATGTATATTATTATTTTAGGTTACTTTTTCATGATCCACATGCTGCTGTCGGTCTATGTTCCTACCCTAACCTATAGTCACGACCCAGGACACGCTGGAGAGACTGTGTCTCGGCTGGCCTGGGAACGCCTTGGGACCTCGCCGGAGGAGCTGGATGAAGTGGCTGGGGAGAGAGAAGTCTGGGCTTCCCTGTTAAAGCTGCTGCCCCTGCGACCGGATCCCCAGAGCAAGTGGAAGATGATGGATGGATGGACATCATGCTGCTGGCTGTGCGCACTAAGTCCATTTTTTAAATGGCAACAAAAAAACAAAACAAAAAAAAGCATTTTTTTCATGTTTTGACGACTGACCATTGCCATCCATTTTCTGATCTATAAAATGTTAGGTGTAAACAATGAACCATGACACCAATTTCACCAATTTTTCAATAAATATTGTGATTTTCTTTATCAAAGGTAATAAGTTGTTATGGTTATACATTACACCATGTTGAGGAAAATCATTAAATGTTTTTCCTGTCTTGTAATCATTTTGTGTTGCTTGGGTCCAAAATGAAAAATGCCTTTAAAGAGGTACAGGTTTGGTTTTGCATAAATTAGAGGCTATATTCAAAATTTAGTTGTTTTGCACTGTTAAATGTCATTTGTTTGTGTTTCAGGTCAAACTAAGTCTATAAAATGGAAAATGTACGGCCGCATATATGTAAGCATTAGAAAGTGCAACAGGAAAGAAAAGTGGAAAAAGGAATTTAAAAGCCATGACCACAAACCCACTTTTTGGGAAACAAATGTTTTTATATGTCAATACGAGAAAACAAACTTGGAACTACCACTTAGAACTAGGGAACAAAATACATGGGGTCATCTTTAATATATTACCACAGGTAGGTGAATCAAGGAAATCTAGACATTTTCTGGAAAAACAGTATTTTAGTTGTGAAAAAATGAAAAACCTCAGTCATCTTGTATTTCAATGTAAAAGTCGATTTCCCTTGCTCATGCTAACATTAACATGACACGTTCCCTTCTATGTTAGTTTACATAGTTCTCAATTGTCGCCTGACCACTCCAAATGTAAAACGAGCCCTTAGACATATGTCATAATGCAATGACATAATCAAACAAGTACTTAGATACGTGATTTGATCCATTTTTCCATAAATGTCGCAATTACCGCTGTCCAGTCCATTGCAAACCACGACAGCGCTGCTTGTGTTTGGAACTATTCACGCCCTACATGAACCACGTGACCACACGCGGCGAGAACAGAGAGTGTCGCGACTCTCTTTATATGGCTCTGGCACAATTTAAGCAAACATTGCTGACAACAACAACATATGTGCAGTGGACTTATCACAGAATAAGTTTGTGTATTTATTTAACTGCCCAATGTCCTTCATAGAGAGCCTTAAGTAACGAGACTGATGATGCTCCCCTTTTTTTGTAAGGCAGTCTGCCAGTTGATTTTTGGTTTGTGACCATATAACTTGCTGAACCCTTTTGGTTTGTATGACAGGATTTCCCCTACATACACTGAACAAATGTCACTTATAAAACGAGTTAAAAAAAATGACTTGAAATGAGATAAGATTAGCTTAAAACAAGTAAGAAAATTCTGCCAATTGAACAATCAATTTTTGTCTTGGTAAGAATTCTTAAAATAAGACATCCATTCAGGATGAACGAGATCTTGAAACTAGTTGTTTCACTAGTTTTAAGAAGTGTTTTGGATTATAATAAGCTTTAAAAAGTTTAGTATAGTGGTACTTCGACATAAGATCGCTTCAACACACAAACTAACTCCATCTATGTCCAGCTTGGATCTTTTACATCCATTCAAATGTGAGATAATTTGCCGGATAAAAGTAAATGACATCTGTCAAAAGCATTCATAACCTACATATATCAGATTGTGGCGCAGCGACACACTAAAATAAAAGCCGCTACTCCCTCTAAATGAGATATATTTGTTTGTTTGTTTTTTAGGCCGTTTCAAACTAGTGGTAGCCGAGTGTGAAGGGTTCAGCAACCTATTCATTGTGTATTGTAATGTCCGTAACAACGTGCGGCCCCCTTAAGTATGGGTAGCTGTGACGTAGGGGCTAGCGAGTTGGGAAAATGGGCGAGATAGCGATCGCATGTCGCGGCAGCCCGCTGTTATTTTGTTATTGTTTTTTCTTTATCATTGTTGTCACAATAAAGTGGGTAAGCCAATACCGACTTCTCTCCTTCTTCCCCCAATCCGGGGCATGACAGTATTTTGGATCGGACTTCTTGGACGTCTTGGACGGAGCAGAAAAAAATGTACTCAAGGAGAAGTAAAAAAGTATTTGATGAAAAGAATACTCAAGTCTTGATTAAAATTGTAACTGCCATTTCTTTCCAAACAATGAATAAAACAATCAAAAGATAATAATAATAAAATAAATAAATAAACTAAGCCACTGCTTGCGGCTGAAGGATGACGGCGTGTCAATGTACGATGACTAACAGCCAATCGGTGCATCGTTGTCATGGAAATGACAGCCCAGAATGCATCTTGTAAGCGTGCATACAGTATATACTCTCTCTCTCTCTCGCTCTCTCAGCCAGTCTTTCTTCACGGCCTACCAGCTGCATAGAAGTTCTATAAGATATACCGTATATCATTTGTCTTCTTGTATCTTGCAGGTTTCAGCAAATATCTTGGTCCAAAGTGGCAGGAGTCTGAGTCTCCTGTAGTTAAAGAGGAAGTGGAGCACCCACACATGAAACAGGAAGAGCCAGAGCACCCTCAACAGCAAAATAGAGAACTGCAACTTCCACTCAAAAAGTCGGAGGTAGAGCTTCCATACGTTAAAGAGGAGGACGATGTCACCATATTGACTGGTGAGCCCTTGAAGAGTGAGAATGGTCCGAGCGAGGCCAGCAGAGGGATGGAGCCTCCAAGTGGCAGCAGCAACTCAACAGGATCGCAAGCACACATTTTAATTTCACCATCAGATAGAAATGGCGTCATGTCACACTCGCCTTACAAAGAAGATTGTCGTAAGAAATCTCACTGTGACGACAAACTCATCAAATGCTCCCACTGTGGGAAAACCTTTACTTCTAAGCAAACTTGTCGTACCCATATGAGGAGGCACACTGACGAAAGACCTTTTGTCTGCTCAGTATGTGGTCAAGGATTCAGTCAAAAGAGTGCCTTTAAAGTGCACACAAAAACCCACACTGGTGAAAAACCCTTTTCCTGCTCAGTTTGTGGTAAAGAATTCCCTTGGAAGAGCCGCTTAAGCGCACACTCCAGAACCCACACTGGCGAAAAACCTTTTTGCTGCTCAGTTTGTGGCCAAAGATTCAGTCAAAAGCACAACTTCAACACACACTCCAGAACCCACACTGGCGAAAAACCTTTTTGCTGCTCAGTTTGTGGCCAAAGATTCAGTCAAGAGAGGGCCTTTAAAGTACACACAAAAACCCACACTGGTGAAAAACCCTTTTCCTGCTCAGTTTGTGGTAAAAAATTCCCTTGGAAGAGCCGCTTAAGCACACACTCAAGAACACACACTGGCGAAAAACCTTTTTGCTGCTCAGTTTGTGGTCAAAGATTCAGTCAAAAGAGCAACTTCAAAGCACACTCCAGAACCCACACTGTCGAAAAACCTTTTTGCTGCTCAGTTTGTGGCCAAAGATTCATTCAAAAGAGCTCCTTCGACACACACTCCAGAACCCACACTGGGGAAAAAGCTTTTTCCTGCTCAGTGTGTGGTAAAAAAATCAGCCACAAGAGCTACTTAAACACACACTCAAGAAACCACACTGGCGAAAAGCCTTTTTCCTGCTTAGTTTGTGGTCAGAGATTCTGTACAAACAGCGCCTTAAGCAAACACACAAGAACCCACACTGGCGAAAAAGCTTTTGTCTGCTCAGTTTGTGGTAAAAAATTCGCTTGTAAGAGGTACTTAAGCGCACACACAAGAATCCACACTGGCGAAAAAGCTTTTTCCTGCTCAGTTTGTGGCCAAAGATTCAGTCACAAGAACGCCTTAGAAATACACACAAGAACCCACACCGGCGAAAAAGCCTTTTCCTGCTCAGTGTGTGGTAAAAAATTAAGTCAAAAGAGCCAGTTAAGTGCACACTCAAGAACCCACACTGGCGAAAAGCCTTTTTCATGCTCAGTTTGTGGTCAAAGATTCCATACAAAGAGCAACGTAAACATACACATAAGAACACACACTGGTGAAAAAGCTTTTTCATGCTCAGTGTGTGGTAAAAAATTCACTCAAAAGGTCCACTTAAACGCACACTCAAGGACCCACACTGGCAAAAAACCCTTTTCCTGCTCATTTTGTGGTCAAGGGTTCGCTGAAAAGCAACACTTAATGTTACACATAAGAAACCACGCTGATGAAAAACCTTTTTCCTGCTCATTTGTGGTCAAAGATTCAGCCGAAAGAGCAACGTAAACACACACACAAGAACCCATACGGGCGAAAAAGCTTTTTCCTGCTCATTTGTGGTCAAAGATTCAGTCAAAAGAGCAACGTAAACACACACAAGAATCCACACTGGCGAAAAACCTTTTTCCTACTCAATTTGTGGTCAAGGATTCACTTGGAAGGATCCGATGAAGAAACACGTGTGTGGTGGCCAATGACTGTTTTGTCTGTCATCAATGATTGCTACATCAGATTTTGCAAGCAGGACGATTGTGTTGTGTAGAGCGTCCTCAAATCCAGTTGAAAACTGCTACTTTTGGTGCCTTACGTGTGCTTTGTCCTATCCTTGTATCCTTGCATCCACACTATTGCCAGAAGTATTGTCTCACCTGATTACCTCTCAAGTGAAGCAATAGAGCAACAAGTTCTGTAACATTTGACAATAATCATCATAATAATTCCTGTCGTACGTTGTTGCCAAAGAAGTCGTCCTTCTGTCGTCTGAGTCTGCCTCCTTTGCTTTTTCTGGACGAATGGAACAAGTGATCTAATTTGAGAGCACACACCTAGTCGGTATACTTCTGCCAGCTTTCTGATTGGTTGGCTTTGTGGCACATTTGCAATGTGTGTGCCAAACTGATTGCGCAGATAGAGAAAAATCGGTGCTTGCACGGGTCGACAGATTGAGCGGTAGGGGGGAATTGAGCGGGTAAAATTAACATTCAAACAATTATGGAGCACAGAGTACATTTTTTTTGCTCAATATTGTTTCCTGTATTCCAATTCTGTTATTGCTTGCTCAAAATCTTTAATTTCTCACTCAGAGTAGTGGCACAAATACACACCACAAATGGCAAACTACTACAGGAAGCATCAGGCTTGCCATTTTTGAAAATAATTTTAGTTTTTATCCTGCATGTGAGAATATGCAATATTGCTTTAGCCTTTTATGGTGTTTACTGAGTATATCTACATTCTAAATATAACTCGTAGCATTAGCTTTACCATGGGGAGCATCCTCTTAAACTCTCAATTGTTAACATCTCGTGACGTCCAGGTGGGTTTAATTATTTGAAAATAATGTTCTGTTCTCGCTGAGCGTGTATAATCATAAAAGGAAGTCCTGCGGTAGTGTGTATATACGTATATACTGTATATCGGCCTCAAATATCGGCTTACAGAAGCTGCTTAGGATATGTGATATACCATCTTTTCAATTAGTTTTCACATCCTAATGTATATGTTTGTGTAGAAAACCCCCGTGAATGACTTTGTTCTTAACTGTCCTACACCCTTTCAGTTGCAGCTCACATGGTACATTCCATTACTATTCATAGCGCGTTTGCTCATATAGAAATGCAAAGTTATGCAGTTCGTGCAGCTAATAGGCAACCTAATGGCACGAGTTGACTAAAGCACCTATGTTTTCATATCCCCAAGTACCTTCATTTGGCCAAAAGATTGCAGCATTGTTTCATGTACGAATAATTGCCAGACTGATGCTATGATTTGTTGTGCTGTGCTGACTTGAATGATTAATAATTGTTTTGTGTTGACAATTGTTTCTTCTGTTTTATTGACAGAAAACACACAAAATATTCATCCACAACTAAAATTGGAATCCTCCTGTTCAAGAATAAAACTGGAAGGACAAAACACTTCATTTATTCATCATATTAGTCGCTACCCTTTTAACCAGGGTTAAGGGAATGCAGGTGCAACACACACTACACATAATTCAATACAGTTTGTGTTTTCAAGCCTAGAATGATGACTTGAAGGGTTACAATATTTGGGTACCTTTTAGGAAGTATTCGAGTACCTCTAAAGTCTTTAGGTAGATTTTAGGGAGTATTTGAGTTCATTTAGGTCAATTTTAGCGAGTATTGAAGTACATTTAGGTGTATTTTAGTATATTTAGGTGTACTTAAGTAGGTTTTGGGGAGTATTTGAGTACATTTAGGTAACTTTTAGGGAGAATTAAAGTATATTTAGGTATATTTCGGTGTTATTAGGTCTATTTCTAGTGAGAATTTGAATACATTTAGTCTACTTGAGTAACTTTTAGGGAGTATTTTAGTACATTTTGCTTTATTTAGGCAACTTAAAGTATTTGAGGGCATCTAAAAGGTTAGGTCCATTAGGTATTTTCCAGTTTTTCACATTTTCTCATCTGTGTCCTCAAAGCTACCGACTGGTACGTTGTAAAGTATGTCGCCCAGGCGAAGGCCAGAATTTGAATTCTGACGACGACCCCCCATCAACTTTGAGGCCTATCGGCAACACCGGCGCCTAAGTGACAATACAGAGCAAAATCGTAGGTTTGGCTGCCAAATGTTGCCATTTTACTGTAAAGTTGTGTATGGTTTTGATCCAAACACCTCATTTGGCTTATCCCAGAAGCTCAGAAAGGATGCAACTTCAAGTAATTTAGGGACATTCATCAAAGTAGCAGTCCAGGATGAATAGCTGTTGACATTAACCTGCTTGCTGATTGATGAAAAAGGGCGCAGGCAAGATTATGTTTATGTTGAGACAGGTTAAGCTTTGAAATCACACGGCCAGCCTTTCCACGCGTGTGGTAGAGCTGCTACCTCAGCAGTGGGTTTGCATACATTGGCTGATATCAGAATAATGGTGGTAGTCCATTGGATGAGGGCAAAAGAATCCACAGGGATTGAAACCCACATGGGGCATGTGACTGTGAACAGCAGATCTTAACAAAATGATCGTGTGGAACTAATAATTGACACGTTTGAACATGATCATTTCATGCACTGCTTAGACAAGTGATTTCAAAACCTTTTGTCTAAAAAGGTACGGGCGTTCCAAAATCGGGAGGAACTTTGGGCTTAAAAATGGTTGAAAAATAAAATGTTACTTTTTTGACTTTCCGATACATATTTTTCATCAATAGGTAATACACTATCAAAAGTTTGATAAGCTCAGCTGAAAGATCAATGGGAAATTTTTGATAAAATGATTTGGTGTTGACACAAAAACATTTTATAATAATAATTATATATATATATATATATATAAAATAATGACCCATATAGCCTGCAAGATGTTCTCGCCAAAACACTTTTGACCACCAGAAAAGCAGCGCATGTGGCAATTACTCATAATATAATACGGCCAAGGTATAAAACGGCAGGGTTGTACAGTACTTTGTTATATGGAATGCCCCTGCCATCTAGTGGAAAAGCTTTTAATTGTTCTGTATGTCACTTCTACACAGGTATCTGAACTTCAGGCAGTCAGAGTAGCAATCAAGCTTTGCCATATTTGCATAGTAGCCAACCAAAAGTAACGCAAAGATTTTTCCAACTATTGGAAACTACAGTATTACTATTAAAAGCACATCATTGAAACAATGATTTTCTTTAGAAAATTCTCTATTGGAGGTCCTCTGTCCTAAGTGTGAGAAGACCTACCGACGTCAGTGTTGATTACCTCGAAGATTTTTTTAGTTGAGGGCGACCGATATGGGATTTTCAAATGCTGATGTATGTCTATGTATATATATATATATATATATATATATATGTATATATATAAAATGTATGTATACAGTGGGTTGGCAGTGTATCAAATACTTGTTCTCCCCACTGTGTATATATACATATATACATATATATATATATATATATACAGTGCCCTCCATAATTATTGGCACCCCTGGTTAAGATGTGTTTTTTAGCTTCTAATAACCGTGTGCTTTGATCAGATGAGACCAAGATTGAGCTTTTGGCAACACACACTCTAAGTGGGTCTGGCGTGCCACGAAAGATGCGCATGCTGAAAAGCACCTCATACCCACTGTGAAGTATGGGGGTGGGTCAGTGATGCTGTGGGGCTGTTTCACTTCCAAAGGCCCTGGGAACCTTGTTAGGGTGCATGGCATCATGAATGCTTTGAAATACCAGGACATTTTAAATCAAAATCTGTTGCCCTCTGCCCGAAAGCTGAAGATGGGTCGTCGCTGGGTCTTTCAGCAAGACAATGACCCTAAACATATGGCCAAATCAACACAGAAATGATTCACCAGACACAAAATCAAGCTTGTGAAACATTATAGGAGAAGATTAGGTGCTATTTTGTTGGCAAAAGGGGGTTGTACAAAGTATTAACACCAGGGGTGCTAATAATTGTGACACACATTATTTGATGTCAAATAATTATTTCTTTATGTGAGATTTTTTCCCCACTGAATAAATGCACTTGTATTGAAAGGTGGATTTTTCTCTTTTTTTTCCATTAAGGTACCATATTATTTGAATAAAATAAAAAAAAATCATTAGAACCTAAACACATCTTAACCAGGGGTGCCAATAATTATGGAGGGCACTGTATGTATATAGCAGAGGTTGCGCTAGACATTTTCGTTGTCTGTCATTTTGACTGACAGGGTCATAAAAATCCGGTCATAGTCTATTTTTACCCGTCACTTAAATTTTAAAAATGATAATGATGACGTATTCAATAGTATTTAGTTTTCATTCATTTTTAATTAATATTGTAACGCTTGCTTGGCGGCGAAAAATTAGACACGGAAGTCGTGGTATTTTTCTCCCTTTTTACTCTGCTTACCGCCAACAACTCCGCCCCCAAAGAAAAGGAGGCAACGATATAGACCCCAATCACCAACGTCACACAATGATCTTAATTGTGGTTGTCAGCCCAAAATCTTCTAAATATATATTAAATGCATCTTACCAGATATAAAAAGACTACTACATAGTCTGTGGTGATCGTTTGGTGCCCAAATTTCTTGTCGAATTACAGCAGTCCATCTCGCTCTCATCTTCGCGTCTCTCAGAATACGGTAGAACTTCAAGTCTCTCCGTCTATCTTCTCTGTTACAGCAACCAACCGCCACACACGCCTTCACCATTTTGATTATTAATATTAACGAGCAGAAAAACACGCCGTAATAGGAGGCATGTACGTAGCGGTAATGTATAAACATGACGGGCTGACACACAATATGGCGGCTCCGGTCAGGGGGGCGGAGTTGTGACGTCATGTGATTGGGGTCTATACACAGGCGGCAATCTTGTCCATCAATTGGATGACGCGCTGGCACACCGGGTGCACCAATAAGAACCTTGCGTTGATGTGTCAATCACGGTGCCGCCGCCAGACCCCGGTTACGCTACAATGTTCTGACAGAATAGCCAACGACGTCATGCATTAAGAGAGACAATAGCTAATTAATATGCTAACTCGCCACCCTGTGGTCTGGGGTGTGAATTGCAACCTGTCAAAATGACTGACGGACTTCAGTTTTTTCCGTCACCGTTTTAAAAAACCGGTCAACGACGGAAAATTTCCAGTTAACGCGACCCCTGGTATATAATATATATGTATATATATATATTAGTGCCGTCAAGCGATTAAAATATTTAATCGCGATTAATCGCACAAATGTCATAGTTAACTCGCGATTTTATCTATTATAAATGTCCCTTGAATTATTTTAATACTCTTATCAACATGGAAAAGTGGATAGGCTTGCTTTGTGCATTTTTTTAAAAATTGAAAACAATATGTAGTGCTATATTTCGCAGTACCATTCTCACTTTGAACAGTCATTCACTTTTCAAGCAATATCTCACACAAGTTCAGACACGTACCTGCAATAATATAAAGAAGCTCTTTAGTGTTGGTAGTCACATAGAGCTTGCTCGCTCGGTCGCTCACTCACACACAGAAAGCCCATACTGGTGTCAGTAGTTACAGTCGTATATGGGGAGAGAGGAGGGATATGTCTGTCTCTGTCTCTCTCTCTCTCTCTCTCTTTCGCACACACACATTAACATTACCGTTTTGAAACATATCTACCTTGATTATTAAATTAATAGATAGGCACATGACATGGACACAAACTATGAGTTACAGTGCCTTGCAAAAGTATTCGGCCCCCTTGAACCTTGCAACCTTTCGCCACATTTCAGGCTTCAAACATAAAGATATAAAATTTTAATTTTTTGTCAAGAATCAACAACAAGTGGGACACAATCGTGAAGTGGAACAAAATCTATTGGATAATTTAAACTTTTTTAACAAATAAAAAACTGAAAAGTGGGGCGTGCAATATTATTCGGCCCCCTTGCGTTAATACTTTGTAGCGCCACCTTTTGCTCCGATTACAGCTGCAAGTCGCTTGGGGTATGTTTCTATCAGTTTTGCACATCGAGTCACTGACATTCTTGCCCATTCTTCCTTGCAAAACAGCTCGAGCTCAGTGAGGTTGGATGGAGAGTGTTTGTGAACAGCAGTCTTCAGCTCTTTCCACAGATTCTCGATTGGATTCAGGTCTGGACTTTGACTTGGCCATTCTAACACCTGGATACGTTTATTTTTGAACCATTCCATTGTAGATTTGGCTTTATGTTTTGGATCATTGTACTGTTGGAAGATAAATCTCCGTCCCAGTCTCAGGTCTTGTGCAGATACCAACAGGTTTTCTTCCAGAATGTTCCTGTATTTGGCTGCATCCATCTTCCCGTCAATTTTAACCATCTTCCCTGTCCCTGCTGTAGAAAAGCAGGCCCAAACCATGATGCTGCCACCAACATGTTTGACAGTGGGGATGCTGTGTTCAGGGCAGGGGTCGCGTTAACCGAATATTTTCCGTCGTTGACCGGTTTTTTAAAACGGTGACGGAAAAAACTGAAGTCCGTCCGTCATTTTGACAGGTTGCAATTCACACCCCAGACCACAGGGTGGCATATTAATTAGCTATTGTCTCTCTTAATGCATGACGTCGTTGGCTATTCTGTCAGAATATTGTAGCGTCACCGTGGTCTGGCGGCAGCACCGTGATTGACACATCAACGCGAGGTTCTTATTGGCGCACCCGGTGTGTCAGCGCGTCATCCAATTGGTGGACTAGATTGTCGCCTGTGTATAGACAAGTTTCCGAGGTACTTCCGGTTTACTTCCTTATGTCTTCCTTCCCCTTCCGTTTCCGCCTGTTTACCGTTGAAGTCATTGGCGGTGGAATTGAAGTTGGGAGGTCTTTATACAAGATCCCGGGAATGTTATTTTGATGTAGGCGGGTGGAGAACCAAGCCAAGGCCTCCATGCTTCGTACCATGTCGATTTCCAAACCATGGGTGCTCGTACTCGTCATACAGGTGGGAGGGAAGGAGATGGACAAAACTGACAGCTCCTGCAGTCATGCCCCCGCTGTTATGGAAGGTAATGTGCTCTAAAAATACGAAACCTAAAATCTGGCGCATGAAACGACTTGTTGCCTTTGCTATTGATATTACGATGATGATTGTAATTACGAAGTTTAATCATTTTTACAACAACTAGCTTCTGCTACTGCTGCTAGCCGCCTGTTGCTAATCGTGTTTGAATGCACCGCATAAATCCAAGTGTTACAAGTTTTTATTCGTTTGTTTACAGCTGGGAAATGCTGTTATAAAAGAGAAGACAACTTGACTTGTACGTTGATGGACATATATCGAACATATATAGTTTGCGTTCCACAATGATGATGACAGCTCGACTCCCGAGAGAGGCCGAGAGAGGCAGGAATTGTGACAGACGGTGGTTCGCCGAGATCGCCGTGATCCAACTACGAACTTGTGAACGGTAGCGTCTTTAAATATATGCTATTGGAGCTGGAATTACCGAGGACGGGAAAAAAGCACATCTAAATGCCGCCGAGGGCCTCCGTGATGTCGCTATTTGTTCACGAGGCTCCGGAGCTCTGCGGTCTGATATCACATTCTCGTATGCTATTTTTGCAATACTTTTATAAATGTGATTTATTGACCTGTTTTGGAGTGCACCAATCGTTTTAAATAAAACAAGAAATTGAATCATGTCTAAATGTTTTATTGCGATCAATGCCTGCAATAAAAAAAGAATAACATACTATTTGTGTTTACATCATATGTACATAACCTTGTAGCATTTCCTTGTAACAAAACAATCCATGACAGCCCTTCTGCAGTCGGCAAATGTAATATAACTTGTAATTTCACCACATTTTGGTCACTAACGGCCGTAGTATCAATCCATTCCTCACGTTAACACAGGCTGACCTTTGTTAATAATTTTGTCCACGAATGATCAACGAAGTGACACGAACTGCCATCCAATCTCATCTACGTGTCATCTAGGTCGTGCTGAATCAATTTTTGAAGATTCCATGGGTTTCTCTGGCTTGATTTCGTAGTTTTATCGTCGTCAATACACTGCTAATACACTGCTACTCGACCGGACCGGAAGTGCGAAGCAGACATTTTCCAAGATGGCGGCGCCCGTATTTCGCTCAGGAAACTTGTCTATAGACCCCAATCACATGACGTCACAACTCCGCCCCCTGACTGGAGCAGCCATATTGTCCGTCAGCTCGTCGTGTATACACATTACCGCTACGTACATGCCTCCTATTACGGCGTGTTTTTCTGCTTGTTAACATTAATAATCAAAATGGCGAAGGCGTGTGTGGCGGTTGGTTGCAGTAACAGAGAGGATAGACGGAGAAACTTGAAGTTCTACCGTATTCTGAGAGACCCGAAGAGGAGAGCGAGATGGACTGCTGTAATTCGACAAGAAATCTGGGCACCAAACGATCCACAGACTATGTAGTAGTCATTTTATATCTGGTAAGATGCATTTAATATATATTTAGAAGATTTTGGGCTGACAACCACAATTAAGATCATTGTGTGACGTTGGTGATTGGGGTCTATATAGTTGCCTCTTTTTCTTTGGGAGTGGAGTTGTTTTGTTTGTGTTGTTGGCGGTAAGCAGAGTAAAAAGAGGGAGAAAAATACAACTTCCGTGTCTAATTTTTCGCCGCCAAGCAAGCGTTACAATATTAATTAAAAATGAATGAAAACTAAATACTATTGAATATGTCATCATTATCATTTTAAGAATTTAAGTGACTGGTAAAAATAGATTATGACTGGATTTTTATGACCCTGTCAGTCAAAATGACACAACGAAAATGTCTAGCGCAACCTCTGGTTCAGGGTGATGAGCTGTGTTTTTTTTTTTTTTTTGTGCTTTTACGCCAAACATATCGTTTTGCATTGTGGCCAAAAAGTTCAATTTTGGTTTCATCTGACCGGAGCACCTTCTTCCACATGTTTGGTGTGTCTCCCAGGTGGCTTGTGGCAAACTTTAAACGAGACTTTTTATGGATATCTTTGAGAAATGGCTTTCTTCTTGCCACTCTTCCATAAAGGCCAGATTTGTGCAGTGTACGACTGATTGTTGTTGTCCTATGGACAGACTCTCCCACCTCAGCTGTAGATCTCTGCAGTTCATCCAGAGTGATCATGGGCCTCTTGGCTGCATCTCTGATCAGTTTTCTCCTTGTTTGAGAAGAAAGTTTGGAAGGACGGCCGGGTCTTGGTAGATTTGCAGTGGTCTGATGCTCCTTCCATTTCAATATGATGGCTTGCACAGTGCTCCTTGAGATGTTTAAAGCTTGGGAAATCTTTTTGTATCCAAATCCGGCTTTAAACTTCTCCACAACAGTATCTCGGACCTGCCTGGTGTGTTCCTTGGTTTTCATAATGCTCTCTGCACTTTAAACAGAACCCTGAGACTATCACAGAGCTGGTGCATTTATACGGAGACTTGATTACACACAGGTGAATTCTATTTATCATCATCGGTCATTTAGGACAACATTGGATCATTCAGAGATCCTCACTGAATTTCTGGAGTGAGTTTGCTGCACTGAAAGTAAAGGGGCCGAATAATATTGCACGCCCCACTTTTCAGTTTTTTATTTGTTAAAAAAGTTTAAATTATCCAATAAATGTTGTTCCACTTCACGATTGTGTCCCACTTGTTGTTGATTATTGACAAAAAAATTAAATTTCATATCTTTATGTTTGAAGCCTGAAATGTGGCGAAAGGTTGCAAGAGTCAAGGGGGCCGAATACTTTTGCAAGGCACTGTACCTGCACTGCTCCAACGCAGCTTTGAGCTTCCTCATTTTCTCCAGCTCGGTAGCTGTTGGCATGGTGACATTGCTTGGTCTGTAGGGGCAGCACGTCTGGCAGATGTCCCGTATTCCGCTGGACGTGCTTGATAATTTCAAGGGTACTATTCCATCTAGTTGACACTTCCTGTGTGAGCGACTCTTTCTTCTGATGGTGTGCGATCTGTTGCTGCTCTAGCTCCACGGCATTTGCTGGGCTGTGTTTGAAATGTCCAACTATTCGGCATTTTGCCAATGCACTGTCAAACGGGCTGTTGTGTAAAGAAACCGTGACTGCACACTGTGTGCGTTGCATGGCAAGTGTTCAAAAGAAAGCTGTCTGGCCACAGCAATCAAGTTGCCTGCACTATCAGTGGTCAGTGAGACCAGTTTGTGTTCAATGTTCCAGTCTTTGGCTTACTTGCATGAAATGCGCTGCAACAACGTCGCTTAAGTGCCTCTCTTCGGTCTTCATAACAGTCAAAGCATGCGACTGAAGTTCCCACAGTGGGTCGAAATAATGTGCTGTGACCCCGAGGTAGTTATCATTACTGAGGGACGTCTAGTAATCTACAGTGAGCGCGACTGTGTTTGTCTGCTCCAACGCGTGCTGTACATTGGACTTCTCCGTGAACTTTCCGTTCAGAATTGTTTTCGTTTCCGCTTCGTTTCACTCAAACAGCCTACTCTTTCACAGCGAGTGAGCAGGCAAGATCAAGCACATGCGTGGGGCGTGCCTATTGTTTTGTTTCCGGGTTACAACTTTTTTTCTCACGTTGCAACCAGAGCCATACAAAGAGAGTCGCGACACTCTCTGTTCTCGTCGCGGGTGGTCACGTGATTCATGTAGGGCGTGAATAGTTCCAAACACAACCAGCGCTGTCGTGGTTTGCAATGGAACTGACAGCGGTAATTGCGACATTTATGGAAAAATGGATCAAATCACGCATCTAAGTACTTGTTTGATTATGTCATTGCATTATGACATATATCTGAGGGCTAGTTTTACATTTGGAGTGGTCAGGCGACAATTGAGAACTATGTAAACTAACACAGAAGGGAACTTTCTCATGTTATGGAGTGAACGTGTCATGTTAATTTTAGCATGAGCATGGGAAATCGACTTTTACATTGAAATACTACATGACTGAGGTTTTTCATTTTTCACAACTAAAATACTGTTTTTCCAGAAAATGTCTAGATTTCCTTGATTCACCTACCTGTGGTAATATATTAAAGATGACCCCATGTATAACATATTTTGTTCCCTAGTTCTAAGTGGTAGTTTAAAGTTTGTTTTCTCGTATTGACATATAAAAACATTTGTTTCCCCAAAAATTTGGGTTTGTGGTCACGGCATTTAAAGGGCAACTGAAGACCTTTCCGGATTTTGGTGTAATTTTACGAATATAAACTTTGGACGAGTTCGTCAAAACAACCATGACATTATCAACACGTAATTGTAAGGATAATTTGCGTTTTTTTTTTTTAGTTTTTTTGCACTCCGTTAATGGTCCCTTCGCAAACCTGGAAGTGTGACGTAGGTAACAGAAGACTACCCACAACTAGCATAGCAGCAACAACGATGTCAGTGATATTTCCACCAAAGGTAACCATTCAGGATCGCTCCTTCGTGACGCGACCGGTGGCAAAGGCTCCCAGGAAAGATGAACAACAATTAATCCCTACATGTTTGAACCTGAGGCGTCAGATGACGGCGATTTACTTGACACAGCAGATGGCGTCATGACGCCATTTGACAGCTCGACACTTCACGAACGGGAGAGTGAGTAGTAAGCCTAAATCCAGCATCGTGATTTTTTTATTAGAGAGAATGCGATCATATGGTTGTATATTTTTCCATGCCAACTGGATATTAGGTAATGGGACAGCTCCTACAGATCTAAATATGGTAAAGCTAGCCCAAATGTGGCTAAATGAATGATATTTTACTGATTTTTCAAAATAAATGACAAAACGATTTTATTTTCCAGGTGTTGCTGTAAACCGTCAAGTAATTACCCTTCCAAGAGTATGCCTGTGTCATCAGGAGATCCCAGACGTGAGAGCCAAACTTGAGGAGGCTGAAGCACTGACAGGGGCATGAATTACATTAAAAAAATAAAACCATAAATTGTAAACAACATTGACACATTTTGTTGACTGTTTAATGTATTCTATTGGTATATAATATATTGTAATTATATTACATTCAGAAAAAATATTCAATAGGCCACAATAATAAATGATACCAGATTTATGTTGAATAAGCATCAGCTTTCGCTGTCAGATTGTGACAACATATGAGCTAAGTTATACCAAGCACACAATGGCACAAATCAAAGAACATAAATTTAGTAAGCAAAACAAAGTTAGGATAGCAACGGACTAGCGCAACATTGAAAAATGATAATGGCAGTGGGAAATATGTATTTATATGATAAATATGTAATATATGAAGGTAACTATATTTTTCCTTTAAAAAATGTGTACTGTATATATGACTAGTTTATGATTTCATGTCATCAAAATTTGCTACATTTATTTCTCCTAAATCATCGTCATCTGATGTCGCAGACGGAAGAAATTCAGCATCTGGCAGGCCTCATAGGATCTCTTCAGTCATCATCGCTGGACACCGCATCACTTGGGTCATCATATGACTCGACCCACTCTCTCTTTATTTTGGGAAACTGGGTGGCGACTGACTTGCAACGCTTTTTTCATCATGTTGAGGGTTTCCGCCACTTAATTTTTTATGTTTGGCTTCCTGGAGGAAAAAAAAATCACAGCAGCATGAAAATATTGGATGAATCCTAATTTTAATTTAGTAATAATTTCTTGGTGATCAAATAATAATGCCCCAGCCAAGGACCTATTTGGTGCTGGGGACATTTGAATTTACATAATACCTATTGATATAGTAATAAAATCATATGAGTAGACGACATGTCAGCCAACCTATCTACTTATGACAGGCCAACAGCAACAACAAAAAATATGTCGCACTTCAACAAACAGGCAGTAGGAGTCCCCCTCGTTTATCAAAAAAAAGCCAGTAGTGTTCTACTTACGTCTTTGTAAAACCAAGGTTGCATTGTTGTAGGTTTTCAAAGCTGTCGTTGCTGAAATGATGAAATAAATGAGCCGATTGGGGACCTGTATGCATGCTCACAAAAACGGTCCAAACCTTTGCAGAAGTTTTTTTGGGACCACTCCTAGAGTCTCGAGTCTTCCTGTGAGCTATTCATCGGTACACATCGAGATGGCATGACGAATCCCGCGAGTAAAACCCAGAAAATGTTTGCAATATATGGCGAGAATAGCGTGGTGCTATATTTCCGTGTTCAGAGTGGTGGCGAGGCTTCCTGGAAGTTACGTCATGAGGTAGCGGTCGGCAGGACGGCGCGTCCCTCGTTGCTATGGCGTTGCTATGGCCATAATTCAAAAACTACGCGGTCAATTATTTATTTATTTTTTTATGTGACTTTTCGAGACAGCGAATGATGCATTTAATACAATTCAACTGAGTAAAATACTTAAGAGCGAAATCCGAAAAGCTCTTCAGTTGCCCTTTAAATTCTATTTTCCACTTTTCTTTCCTGTTGCACTTTCTAATGCTTACATATATGTGTGTGTGTACATTTTCCATTTGATAGACTTAGTTTGACCTGAAACACAAACAAATGACATTTAACAGTGCAAAACAACAAAATTTTGAATATAGCCTCTAATTTTAGCAAAACCAAACCTGTACCTCTTTAGAGGCATTTTTCATTTTGGACCCAAGCAACACAAAATGATTACAAGACAGGAAAAACATTTTATGATTTTCCCCAACATGGTGTAATGTATAACAATAACAACTTATTACCTTTGATAAAGAAAATCACAATATTTATTGAAAAATTGGTGAAATTGGTGTCATGGTTCATTGTTTACACCTAACATTTTACAGATCAGTGGCCTGTGATGGTTTGTGTGCCGCATGATTTCCCCAAGGACCAAGAGCAGCAGAAAAAAATGGATGGCAATGGTCAGTCGTCAAAACATGAAAATGCTTTTTTTGTTTGTTTGTTTGTTGCCATTTAAAAAATGGGCTTAGTGCGCACAGCCAGCAGTCACCATCAGCAGGCACCGCCAGCAGCATGATGTCCATCCATCCATCATCTTCCACTTGCTCTGGGGTCCGGTCGCAGGGGCAGCAGCTTTAACAGGGAAGCCCAGACTTCCCTCTCCCCGGCCACTTCATCCAGCTCCTCTGGCGAGGTCCCAAGGCATTCCCAGGCCAGCAGAGACACGGTCTCTCCAGCATGTCCTGGGTCGTGACTATCGGTTAGGGTAGGAACGTAGACCGACATGATGTGGATCATGAAAAAGTAACCTAAAATAATATTATACATTAGTTTTTTTTTTTTTTTTTTTTTTTATAAATGTGTATTATTGACATCACTTTTCAATCTATACACATCTCTAAAATATAATCATGTCAAACATTTTGGTGTAAAGAATACAGGTTGCCATGCATTGACTTGGTACTCTTTCATGAGGGGGATACCTTACTTCAAAGCTTACAAAATGGAGCTAATAAGCCGGTCGTCGACCAATACTCACAAATACAGATGAGTGTGTACGTCACAAAGGGCCTCTGAAAGAGTTAACAACTTAAAAGAGGTAGGGACAATGAATTTACCTCTGACGATACATTCCTAGTTAGCAGACTCAGCTTAAAAAGTAGCAGAACATCGCTCGTCAACCAAGATAAAATATATGTATAATTACGCTACACATCTACAAATAAAGCTCAACATATACATCATAAAGCGCCTCTGATAGAATACAGACTGTTGAAAATTCAAAAGATCGTTTTTTTCACCAACTTACCTCCGAATATACTTTACAGCCAGCCATTCGTATGAATGCGGTCCGCTCTCGTCGAAGCCATGTTTGGAAGTACACGAGGCTCCGTAACCTGGAAGTACCCGGAAGTAAAATCGTGTAGTGGATCTCTATGGGAGTGTCGTAACCCTCTATCTAAGGCCCTGGTTGCAACCAGTGGCCACAGTTTATAAAAACTACAAGTCCACTTGGTCACAATGAACGTTAATCTCGCGATAAAAAAAAATGACACCGTTAAAATTGATTTTCGTTAACGCGTTAATAACCAGTGTTGTTAATAACGGCGTTACAATATAACGGCGTTACTAACGGCGTTATTTTTTTCAGTAGTGGGTAATCTAATTAATTACTTTTCTCATCTTGGCAACGCCGTTACCGTTACTGAGGACGGAAAGGCATGCGTTACTATGCGTTACTATATTGGTCAAAAAGTCTGAGGGAGACGGACTCACCGAGACGACAGAGCAGAGCAGGAGCGGGGAGGAGGCAAGAAAGTTGTGACGCCGAGCAAACGCGATGCTAGGTAGCTCCAATAATACATGTTGTAGCCGATAGCCGACAAACTACGCCCGCATGTTATGGTAGATATGTTAGACATGGTAGATATCACATGTACTGTATATAGATATAACTAGATGCAAAATGACAGACATGGCACTAAATGCGTTAGTAGACAGCTGCCATCTTAAAGCAGTAGGCTTTTTAGGACGGCTGTGTTGTAGAGAACCTTCCTAGCGAACCTAAATAACTTTTTATCTAAAATACTTCTAAATCGGCAAAATCTTGACTTGAATCTATCTTTAAATGATGAAACAGTTTTAAAACTTTCATATGTCGAAAGTAGAGAGAAGGGAACTAATGCAATAATGGGAGCAATTTTAACAACTTTTAACAGTTGATTCAGGGTAAAGGGTAAATTAGGGTAAAGAATTGGGCTCGGGCCAATTGTACCAAAAACCTCCACAAAAAACTTCACATAGTGTGGCCAATTTTTGTTTTTTTTTGTTTTGTTTTTTGAGGAAAAAAAAAAAAGTAATTATCACCAATTACTTTGCCAAGTAACTAATTACTCTTACATTCAGGTAATTGAGTTACTAACGCAATTACTTTTTGGGAGAAGTAATTTGTAACTATAATTAATTACTTTTTTTCAGTAAGATTAACAACACTGTTAATAACGCGCTATTTTTGACAGCAGTATTAATATATATATATATATACATATATATATATATATATATATATATATACTAGTATATCCAAAGGGGATTTTGTAAGCCCTTATTTGAGGCCAATATACATTGCCAAATTGCAGGGGTGCCAAAAATATTGGCACCCCTGCAATTCTGTCAGATAATGCTCAATTTCTCTCAGAAAAGGATTGCAATTACAAATGCTTTGGTAGTAATTAGGGTTGGGAATCTCTGGCATGAAGCCGATTCGATATGTATCTAGATACGCAGGTTACGATTCGATTAAAAAACAATACATTTTTATGGCCAAGCGATTCGATACAGTTTAAGAACGATACGTTTCGATACAGAGTGAAAACAATACGATAGTAAACATTTGTTGTGTGTGTTCGTACAGTATTTTGAACATATGAAAAAAAGACCACATTTCTAATAGCAAAATTAAACAAAATTTCATACCATTGTTATGTTTAATTTTTTTTTTATGAAAAAAAAAAATTAAGGCTTATTATATGACCGTCATTTTGTTGGATGGGATTGATAATAAAACTCCAGTGATGGACAACAATAAAGTGCAGTAATTCAATTACTGTATTTCCTGGTGTTTTGAACACAAGAGGTAAGTAATTTAAGTGCAAACTTTCAATGTGAACATCTGACAAACAAAAAATATTAATTATATGCAGCAGCTCTAGAAAAAAAAATTAAACCTGCAATGTTATTATAAATAAATAATAAATTATGCTTTACCACTGGTACAATTGGGGGAATAAAAATATGGCATTTTAGACAGACAGGCCAATAATCATTACTTTAACCTTATACACAGCAAAGTCTTTCACTTATGCCTGTGTTTCCACATTTTTTACTCCTCATCACTGTCCATATCTTTTTTTGAAGGGCAGATTGTTTCTTGGGGAAGATCAACTAATCCACATTTTCATGTTTAAGTAGACTGCGTTTCGTGGGGAAAAAAAATCTCCAGAGGGTCCTGCTGCCCTTTTCACCATTGACGTGGGTTAGTTTTCAGGGTTAAAAACTCACGATCTCTGTACCGCTCCACACTTCACACTAGCTCTGTCCCACGCGAACAGATCTGGCTGCCTTCCTTACTTCAAAGTCCGAATTTGTCTCCCTGGGTGCGTTGAAAATCAATCGCTGGACGTCGCTGGCGTCGGTGCTCAAACTGTCCATTGTTTTAGCATGTTGCTTCCTTGCCACTACTAGTTTCGTTTTGGGCTGTGAAGAAAACGCTACGGAGCGTGCGTTACAGTGGTTTTGTTAGCTCTCGCGTTGTTATCACACGCCCGTGACGATTGGGTAATGATGGCAACTAGTAGCGGTTCTGCCGAAATGCATGGGAAGTTGAGGCAACCATGACCGTTAGTTGTGCTTGTCCATATTATATCATGCGTTCGGTCTCAATCCAAGTGCGCTGTGTGGTGAATGACACAAGCGCAGCATGTGAATTAAAAGCTAAATTATTATCCCATTAAGCAATGCATTGAACGAGGCCTTAAAAGCTGATTCTTGTGCTCGCGATAGTCGAATTCTATCTCTACTATTGGTTCATTGAATATTTAATGGCTAATTACTGTCGAATGGTAACTTTACTTTCGATACAGCTGTATCTCTCACCCGTAAAACCGGATTTCCGGTCTAATCGGTTTATCGTTCTCAAGCGTAGTAGTAATGTCTTCATTTATTTTGCTTGAAATGAAAAAACAAAAAAGAGAAGAAAAAAAAATATTTTACACAAAACTCCAAAAATGGGCCCGACAAAAGTATTGGCGCCCTCAGCCTAATACTTGGTAGCACAACCTTTAGACAAAATAACTGCGAACAACAGCTTCTAGTATCCATCAGTGAGTTTCTTACAGTGCTCTGCTAGAATTTTAGACCATTCTTCTTTGGCCAACTGCTCCAGGTCTCTTAAGATTTGAAGGGTGCCTTCTCCAAACTGCCATTTTCAGATCTCTCCACCGGTGTTCTATTGGATTCAGGTCTGGACTCATTGCTGGCCACATTAGAAGTTTCCAGTGCTTTCTCTCGAACCATTTTCTACTGCTTTTTGAGGTGTGTTTTGGGTCATTGTCCTGCTGGAAGACCCATGACCTCTGAGGGAGACCCAGCTTTCTCACACTGGGCCCTACGTTATGCTGCAAAATTTGTTGGTAGGCTTCAGATCTCACAATGCCATGCACACAGTGGCAGTCCAGTGCCAGAGGAAGCAAAGCAACCCCAAAACATCAGGGAGCCTCTGCCATGTTGGACTGTGGGGACCGTGTTCTTTTCTTTGAAGGCCTCGCTTTTCCCCCCTGTAAACTCTGTTGATGCCTGTTCCAAAAAAGCTCTACTTTTGTCTCAACATTCTTCCAAAACATTTTTGGCTTTCTCAGGTAAGTTTGGCAAACTCCAGCCTGGCTTTTTTATGTCTCTGGGTCAGAAGTGGGGTCTTTCTGGGTATCCTACCATAGAGTCCCTTTTCATTCAGACTCCAACGGATAGTGCAGGTTAACATTGTTGTACCCTCGGACTGCAGAACAGCTTGAACTTGTTTGGGTGTTAGTTGAAGTTCTTTATCCACCATCCGCACAATCTTTCGTTGAAATGTCTCGTCCATTTTTCTTTTCCGTCCACATCTAGGGAGGTTAGCCACAGTGCCATGGACTTCACACTTATTGATGACACTGCGCACGGTAGATGCTGAAGCATTCAGGTCTTTGGAGATGGACTTGTAGCCTTGAGATTGCCCGTGCTTCCTCACAATTTTGCTTCTGAAATCCTCAGACAGTTCTTTGGTCTTCTTTCTTTTCTCCATGCTCAATGTGGTACACACAAGGACACAGGACAGAGGTTGAGTCAACTTTCATCCATTTTAACTAGCTGCAATTGTGATCTAGTTATTGGCACCACCTATTATGTGCCAAAGGTAAGTAACAGGTGCTGTTAATTACATGATAATAATTTAAGTTTTTTTCCATTCTCTTTTGTGGTTTTTCATTGCAAGCAAATTAAATGAAGATATTACTACCAAAGCATTTGTAATTGCAATCATTTTCTGGGAAAAAATTGTGCATTATCTGACAGAATTGCAGGGGTGCCAATACCTTTGGCCAGCAGTGTAAGTAGACGTGTTATTTCGATCTCTAATAAGCATTGAAGGGAAGTTATATTTAATAACGGGAATTAACATAATAAAAGTAATGAGACAATAAAATGCATTTGCTGTAAGAAAGCTGAGACTGTTTCTTTAAGCAGGAGGGCCCTTTCGATAACATACCTCTTCGGACAAGTGTTTGACACCCGAAGAACGAAAGCAGCAAAAGACAACATGCCATCTGGAGTTGATTCACCTTGGGGAGGCCTAAGGAGGAGAAGGGAGCAAAGGGCACTTTTTCTCTGATCTCAGGACAGTGTGGGGGCACCTAGAAGTCTGGCAAAGCCAACAGCAGACGTTTAGATCAACAATCTCCCCATCTGGCATTAATGGCCAGGAATTCCATGGACATTCAACCAATCACATGACCACATAGCATCAGTTCCTCATCCTCATCTATAAAATACCGGGCAAGCCGGAAAGAATCTGTCAGTCTACTCTGATCTTTTTTGGGCTGGGACAGGAGTGGCTCACTGACACAGCGTCATAGGCGGAGTTTGACTTTTGGGGCAGGGGGGGCATAACATGTTGATGACCCCAAAACGCAGTGTCGGCAATAAAATTAGCTTACAAGAATATTTATAATAATAAGTTGAAAATGAGCATTGTTTCCCTTCATTCTTGAGGGGAATTCTAAATCAGACAGCTTAGGACAGCTATACCTTTCGCCAAGATCGTAATCCATTGAATATGGTACGCCCGCCGGTGTCGTGCCAATGTAGTTACCCCAGTCAAAAATTGTATCACCTGGGTGAATCCATATGGAGGTAGATTTGTGTCTTCATTATTGGATCCAAAAAAAAGTTGCATCAATCCCTCCCCGCCAAAAAAAGTTTGATCAAAATCAGAGGTTGCGCTAGACTTTTTCGTTGTCTGTCATTTTGACTGACAGGGTCATAAAAATCCGGTCATAATCTATTTTTACCCGTCAATTAAAGTTTTAAAATGATGATAATGACATTGTGGTGACCCTTTGTTTGGCATAATTCACCTTCCGTACTTGTGTGTCCATTTGGCCGAGCGCGTTACCGGCTACGACAGTCACGTGACAGAGACACTTAGGAGCCGCGCGCGGTCCCCTCACTATCCACTCGCTCTCGCTATATGATTGGCCGAAGAGTCGAAATGCTCTCCCGTGAAATGCCCGTTTAAAAATGTTCCCGTTGTTACTTCTTGCGTTCGCTTATAAGTGCCCATTTAAAAAGGAAAAGCGATGGATGATACTACACACAGAGTTGTATAATCATATAGCGAGAATAAGGAACGTCACTGACAAGCGCAGGCCCCCGCGAGTGGATAGTGAGGGGTCTAGGATAGTGCGCCTACAGCTAACAAGACTTTTAACATTGCATACCGCTTCAACATATTCAATAGTATTTAGTTTTCATTCATTTTAAATTAATATTCTGTCCGAACAAGCTTAACAGAGAATCCACACCGTGCCATCACACATCAAGCAGATGAATATGTAACTTTTTCTCCGCAGTGACAAAAACAGCTAACTGTGGCCCCAGTAGTTAGGTAGCCTACCATATGTAGCATATGGAACAATGAAATTAACAGTTCACCTGCTGAGGCCTGAACGTAGTCTCACACTTTCCTCCTGGTGCGCATGGACTTGAGTTGCGTGCCCGCTTGTGCAGTCCCTGTTTTTTCACCTCTTTTATCAACACCATCGTCGTTTTGGGGCTTTTTGAAGAAACTTCGGACACTCAGTTGCCTTGACATTTTTCAGAGTAAGGCCAACGATGTCATGCATCAAGAGAGACAATAGCTAATTAATAAGCTCACTCGCCACCCTGTGGTCTGGGGTGTGAATTGCAACCGGTCAAAATGACGGATGGATTTCAGTTTTTTCCGTCACTGTTTTAAAAAATCGGTCAACGACGGAAAATATTCGGTTAACGCGACCCCTGATCAAAATATATTTTTTCAATGAAAAAAAGTCACTTCAATCAAAAAAATATGTTTGAATGCAAAAATAAATTTGAAACTCAAAAAGATGCATTTGAAAGCTATTTTTATTTGGATTTTTTTTTTGTTTTTTTGTTTTTTGGATTGAAGTCAATTTTTGGGGGGGTTGAAGCAATTTTTTTGATTGAAGTAATGTTGCTTTGCGTTTGGGCTACATTTTGGCTAGAACGTTTGTGTCTTTATTATTCAATCAAAAATGAAGTTGCTTGAAACGAAAATCACTTCAATCAAAAAAAGAAAATTTTCAATCATAGAAAAAAAGTTTTTGAATGCGAAAAAATATTTGAGACTCAAATGTTTGCATTGCCCTTAATTTTTCATTTTAAAAAAATCTTTGATATTAGCAATCCTTTTTGTGTGACATTTGTGTCTAAATCATTCAACCCCCAAAAAAGTTCAAAAAAAATATTTTCAAAGAAAATAAATCATTTGAAAAATAAAATTGCCCTCCCGTTTTTTGTTGTTGTTTTTTTAAAAAAATAATATTCAAAGCAAATGACCGTCGAAGGTGCTCATCACATATTCAGTTCGAAAAATCATTTCAACCCATTATATAAATCTTTTTTTTGTTCATTTCATTCATTTTTGTTGTATGTTTTATTGCTTTACAACTTTTATATGAATACGAAAGTCAATTATATGCAATGACACTTTTCGGCCACCGGGGGGCCTGGATCCCCCCGCCCCCCTTTAAACTCTTTGACTTTGAACATGCAGTCGTTATTGGAGTCCTCACAAAACGAACATGCATGAAACCTTGAGGATGAATCAGTTACCAGGTGATCTAAAATACAGGTTCCTTTATTATGTCAATGGTTTTATATGTATTTGGACTGTATACTTACTGAATTACAAAAACAAGCTTTGCCCCAATCTGTTGCAGTTTCATGGATTTTGGAGTGGACGAGTCAATAAGTTACAAGCTATCTACGAAGCCAACACTATTTTTATGTTTCACTTTTATTTCAGACAATGATAGACATACAGTACCTCTACCCTGGGACCTGTTTTTCTTCCACCTCCTTTCTGCGCTTTCTCAAAGCATCCTGTGAGGGCTTCGACCTTTTCATATTAAAATTCTTCAACGTCGTGAGACATTCATCATATGCTAGCAGTAAACATAGTGATATGTTGCTCCCCGACACACACACATACACCTTTCACTGTCATCAAGAGTGCAAGTGGAAAAAAAACAATTGCCCAGCCTTAAGAGTGTGTATATCATAAATGCTGGGTCTTGTTGGTTTTCTGAGAATCTACTGAACCTACTGGTAACTTGTTTGCCATGTAGCGTTAAAAAATATACCAATTCATCTAATAAGTGACATTGGACTCCTATTATTTATAACACTACTGTGTCATATCGTGACCCTGCTGTATCGTAGGTGTTTAAGGCTTTTGTCCCGTCTCTAGTAAACTGGTCAAAAGTGGCACAACACATGTACAATTTTTCATACACACAGGTTTGTTCTGATGGACCAGACCAGGAGGCTTGTACTGAATCAAAACAAGGTATTTATTATGAATAGCACTTTGAGCAAGCAAGTTCAAAGCAGAGTCGAGAGATTTTCATCAGCGGGGACTGGTATGATTAAAAGCACACTCAATAAAAATATCATATGTCGAATTTGTAGTTTTAGAACCGAAAAACGAGAGGGATTAAAGTTGTACTATTACAATGAGAAAAAAAAAAGTTGAACTGTCACTATAAGAAAATAAGTCGTACGATTACTGACAATAAACCTCACATCACGTCGGGGTAACGTAGCTGAATAAACAGCTATGTATTTTACGTTGAGCGTTGCCGCCTCCGCTAAAATGAACAATAATGAAAGCATCTTGCGAGGCTGTGTTTAATAATCAATTCCCAGAAATAGGAAATCCTTTATCTTTTAGCTCATCTACATAAAATTATAATCCATAGAAGGATTTGTACTAATGCTTCATTGTAGCTACCATCTAAGGTACATGTATGTAAAGTGCGTAGCCGATTATTCAGCTACAATATCCCTACGTAATAATACCACTTTTTTTCTTTTAGTAACAGTATGACTTTAATGTTGTAGTCCCCCTCCCCCCCCCCTTTATTGGCCCTAATAATCTGTCATAATAAATCTGTCAATCAACAGTAGTAATAGTATTTGTTTTAATTATATATGATTACCCCACCCCCCAAAAAAACCTATCATTTGAGAGGCAATCATAATTTTCCATATTGTTGTAATTACATTATGTGCAATTAATTACATAATAATAATTGCGAGCATAATTACATCATCTGTAATTTGGGGTCTACTGTTTCAAATATCAACTATGAAAAGGGCAATTTGAAAGGGGGAGATTATTGTATAAATAATGCCACTCGAGAGTTAAATCAGGTGAGCCAATACGTTTGGCAATAGGGTGGATCCACAAGGATTGGACAAAGCACATCCAAGGCACCAAAAGTACAACAGGATTTGAGGAACCTCTACAGAATGCAATCGTCCTTCGTGCACAGTCTGAGGAAGGCAGCATGGGTGACAGGCGAAACAGTTACTGGCCACTGCTTCGAACACCAACGCACTTGTGTCTCCTCATATGATCCTTCCAAATGAATCCTTGACCACAAACTGAGCAGGAAAAAGGTTTTTCACCAGTGTGGGTTCTTGTGTGTGTGTTTAAGACGCTCTTGCGAGTGAATCTTTTTCCACAAACCGAGCATGAAAAAAGTTTTTCTCCGGTATGGATTTTCATGTGGGTGTTTAAGCTACTCTTTTGAGTGAATATCTGACCACAAACTGAGCAGGAAAAAGGTTTTTCGCCAGTGTGGGTTCTTGAGTGTACTTTTAAGTAACTCTTTCGAGTGAATTTTTTACCACAAACTGAGCAGGAAAAAGGTTTTTCTCCGGTATGGATTTTCGTGTGGGTGTTTAAGCTACTCTCTTGAGTGAATTTTTTACCACAAACTGAGCAGGAAAAAGGTTTTTCGCCAGTGTGGGTTCTTGAGTGTACTTTTAAGTTACTCTTAAGACTGAATCTTTGACCACAAACTGAGCAGGAAAAAGGTTTTTCACCAGTGTGAGATCTTGTGTGTCTGTTTAAGTCACTCTTTCGAGTGAATTTTTTACCACAAACTGAGCAGGAAAAAGGTTTTTCTCCGGTATGGATTTTCGTGTGGGTGTTTAAGCTACTCTTTTGAGTGAATTTTTTACCACAAACTGAGCAGGAAAAAGGTTTTTCGCCAGTGTGGGTTTTTGTGTGTGTGTTTAAGTTGCCCTCCCGATGGAATTTATGACCACAAACTGAGCAGACAAAAGGTTTTTCAACATTGTGGCTCCTCATATGCGTACAACAAGTATAATTATTAGCAAAGGTTTTCCCACACTGAGAGCATTTGCAGAGTTTGTTTTCACGGTGAGATTTCTTGTGACCATCATCATTATAAGTTGAGTGTGACGTGGTGCCATTTCTGTCTGATGGAGCGTTGAAAATGTCAGTTTGCAATCCTTTTATTGAGCTGCTGCTGCCGCTTGGAGGCTCCGCTCTTCTGTTGGCCTCACTCAGATCATCATCACTCCTCAAGGGCTCACCAGCGTCTACCTCCTCCTTTTTGATTGGAAGTTGTACTTCTCTCTTTTGCTGTTGAGGGTGCTCTGGCTCTTGCTGTTTCATATTCGGGTGCTCGACTTCCTCTTTAAAGCCAGGAGACTCAGACTCCGGCCACTCAAAATATTTGCTAAAACCTGCAAGAAACACAAAAAGACACATGATATAATTTATAGACCGTCTATCCAGCTTGTAGGCTGTGAGGTTAGATTCGATGAGAGAGCGAGTGTATGTATGCGTGCGTTCGAGATGCTTTCTGGGCTGTCATTCCCATGACAACGATGCACTGATTGGCTGTTAGTCATCGTGCATTGACACGCCCTCAACCTTCAGGCGCAAGCAGTAGCAATTTACTTGTGGCAGGAGCGCTGCTCACACTCGTGGCATGATATCAAAATGGCACGTCAGAGAAAGGTGGACACTGAACGAAAACTGCGATTGAATGAAGAACGGACTGATAAATATAAGTTTATCTTGCCATCTTCGAGCCCAAAGCCAATGTTTCCTTTGTGTCAAAGCACTGTTGCTCTAAAATAACGTGAAAACATGAAATGACATCATGAGAAAAGCCACCGCAATTTTAATAAAGAACGCCCCCCAAAATCAGATAAAATAAAAAATAAAAATAAAAGCTGAAAAACTTGTGCGAAACGTCTGTCACAAAACTGACCTTGTGCTTGACAGAAGAGCAAAGTAGTGGCCTGGATCATGGGTAAGCACAAGAAAGCATTTGATGATGCAGAAATGATGCAAGGAATGTTGCTAAAATAAAGTAAATCCCACTCACAGAAGACAGCAATAAGACATACTGAAATAATTGCTGACGATTTGCCCAAACAGCTCTGTGATGGAATACAAAATGCATTTCCCCTGCAGTGAATGAATCCAATGATGCCACTGACAGGGGCGCCGTATAGGGGGGAAAAGTGGTACCGATTCTAAGGGCCCATGGCCTGAGGGGGCCCACAAAGAAAATTAGAGCATTAGGTAATCGTTTGCAAATTAAAATATTAATCATTATAATTTTAAAAGGTATAAAACGAAGGGTTTCTTTTTCTTGTTTTGTTTTTGGCAAAAAGTAAACATCCAGAGACCATATGTACTGCCAGCAACCCCCCGCGTATTTTCATTAATTGGTTTCGTCCGCCCTTCCTTTGATCAGACCACGCGCAGGCTGAGCAGCGGTGCACATTTACACCAGTCAATGACTGAGTACTGTGCGTGCGGTAGGCTACATCAAAAATGTTTTCAAAACAGAAATCAGGCTATCAAAAGAGGAAAGAAAATAAAGCAAAGCAGGAGAGGGGTAGAAAAGGCCTACAGGATGTGAAAAAGTACTTCACAAAGGAAGGTTGGTGTAAATTGTGTCAGTGTAGTGCTGAAAATTAACCTGTTATTTTAGCTCACGCGACGTCTATTAGAAAGCTCAGAAGCAGGTCCCAGCTCACTCCGTAAGAAATACGGGATTTTCCCGACCTCAGTGAGCGACATTGACCAATTCAAGAACACAAATTCCAAATAATGACGGCATTTTTTGGTATCATACGGATGTTGAAAGTTGGTGTGGATTTTTTTTTTTATCTGGTTGAATCCAGTTTTTCAAGAACTTATTGAATTTAGTTTGTCATCAATTAAATTTAGTTAGTTAACAAGGAAGGGACCTGGCTTCGGAGCTAGCCTGTAGCCTATAGTGGAGATTGTAAGTTTTTTTTTTTTTTTTTTTTTTTTTTAACCTGTCCTGTTCAGCTGTTTGACACAGAGAATGGAAGTCTAAGTGCCCGGATTCTGAACAGTTTTAATGTTTCACATGGAGAGTCTGACATACTCCCATTGTGATCCTTCAAAATACCTTTTTATTATGACAAAGCAGCGAACAGGAAGGGATTATGGGGGGACAGAAGAAAAGAAATACAAGAGAAGAAAGAAAAGAAACACATACACAAACAACAACAAGAAATACATAGAACATCTAGACTAATTATTAATATGCTGGTGCTATCGTCAGCGAGATGTATTTCCGGTTTACACCATGTGGGGGCCAATTGGCCAGTGAAAGAGGAGAATGGGGGTGGGGGTGTCTATAAGACTATAAGCTAAGTGATTGAAAGGGGTAGAGTGTACACAAATCAGTTCTGTGATCTAGAACCCAGTAATCGTGTGAATCTCTTATGAGTGTAAGCCCGTTGGCGACCAACCCTACGCCGCCGCATCGCCAATCCCGGCACCGGAACCCCCAACCCGAGCATGCCCTACCACATCCAGCAGCACGCAAGCCCCACCGGGCGCGCGACAGCCACGCAGACGGGTGGAGAAACCGCGCCACGGCGCCCCACCCAGCCAGCCCGGGGAGCGCAGCCCATCCCTCCTCCCGCCGCCCAGCAAAGGAGCCACCGCCCCCCCCCCCCCCCCCCGGGACCCAGGGTGGTCCCCCGGGCCACCCGCGCGCCCATCAACCGGCCTTCAGGGATGGCAGGAGGGGACGCATCACCAACCCCACGCCTACACCCACCCCCGCCCGCCCACCCGGGCCACGAGCCACAGCCACAGCCCCCCAACCGGCACGGCACGCCATGGGACCCCCAGCGGCCCACCAAGCCCCAGGCAAGGCAGGGTCCCCCGCCGGTGCAGGCGACACCCCGCTGATACACCGGCGCCCAGCCAGCGACCCGCGACGGAGCGCAGGGCGGATGCCCAGCCAGGGAAGAGAGGGGAAGGCGGAGGCAGGAGAACGCCCAGGAACTGCCACGGGGCGATGCAAGATCGGAGACCCGACCCCCCAACCCACTCCCGCGGCCGGCAGCCGAGGCAGAGGGGAGGCCACACCCCGGGAGCCACGCCATATAGAAAAAGTGTGGGACCCACCTACCACCCTATTACTGTGGCTGCCAGGTTCCCGACTGGCAGCCATCACCCAGCACCGTGATGGGGGTGTGAGGGGAGGGTAGTGCAATGTATGCATTAAAATAGGAGAGCTTGGCTTGGGGCAGTGGGACCGCAGCATGGAGTTTCTGTCCAGCCGCCCGTCCCACCGCCCTTTGCCGGAGCTCTCCTGTGGAGTATGATGTGTGTGGTGCATTTAAAAAAGGTGCAGGGATGGCGGGGCCTGTGGTGAGGAGGCAGCCGTGAGGCCCCCCCCCCCCCCCCCCCCAACAGGTCCCAACCATCCCACAACCTTGGTGTGTGGTGCATTAAAAACAGGGGGGAGTCGGGCTGGGACTGTAAAGCCCCATCCCAACTCTCCCCGGAGAAGTGTATGAGCATGTAAGTGCCAGGGTGAAAAATATTTACAGTGCCGAAGTGAGAAGTGTGTGAGTTAAGAGGCAGGCTCCCGCGGGCGTGGCCCCGTCCACCAGAACCACCGGCCCCAGGGCGGAAGAAGCGTCAGGGCCCGGATCAATCCCCGCCCCAGACCACCCACGGCGCCTCCGCGACCGCCCACCCCCCTCCCACCCACCGAGCACCCACCCCGCACCCCGAGCAGGCGCCACACCAAGCGCCGGCGACCAGGGGGCGTCCACCCCACCGGCAAGGGACAGCAAGCCTCACCCTAGGCCCCGCGGGCCCCAAGAGGCCCCGCCAACGACCCCGCCAGCCGGGGGGCAGCCGCGGCCGCCGCGGCCCAGGGAGGCGGACAGGGCCGGAAACAGACCAAGGGGAGGGAAGTGCACCCCCCACAACCCACCCCCGGGCCAAGAAGGGCGCGCGGTATGGCACCAGAGGGCACCTCCCCGGCACCCGGTACAGGGAGACGCGGCTCCGGCCGGGCGGACCTGGGAGGGAACCATGGCTGCCGCATACACCCCCCGGCCCCCACCCCAACTCCACCCCACCCCGGCCGGCCGGGGAAGGGCCACGGCCCCGGACCGGCACCCGCGCGGCCCCCCCACCCGCCCACGACACCAGCGCACGCCCGACGGGACCCCCCGCACAGCCAGACGCAACCAGACAAGCCCCGGCCGAAAATCCCGGGGGCCAAGACCGGCGGCGGGACGGCCCAGGGCAGGACGCCAACAAACTCCACCTGTAAAGCTGATAGAAGAAGAGGTTTATCAAACACCATTAGATGTATGCCAAGGACCAGTGAAGTGTATTATTTACGCATAGTTCCTTAATTGTTCCAAGTCTGATAAGTAATATATAGGGTGTTCCAAAAAAAGTTGCATATGATCCCCAGTAGCTGGGGATTGTAAGTTTTCAAATGGGGCTAAGCCTGCTCCATTATGAAATACTGTAATTGTTTGCTAGCTAGTGTTTGCTCCACTTTTAGCTTACATTTAATTAGTACAGCAGGTTAACCCTTTCGCAAGCTCTCCACACCAAAACAGTTGTCTCTGCACTCGCCTGTTGTAATAGGCACAAGCACAACTCCTCTTGCTGCGTCTGGCTCAGCAGCTCTGTCTCCTGACACCCTTTATGAGCCAGCCTCATCTTTACTCCCAACTGAAGGAGGTGAGAAATCAACTTGAACACTGCCACACCACACATAAAATATCATTGGCTAAGAGACAAATAGTAATAAGTAATAATAATGAATAATAATAATTATTATTATTAATTAATGATACATAATTAATAATTAAATTAAGATACTAGAATAATATAGAAGATATTGTTATATTTGTCATTTTATGTACACTACAGAGCCAGGACCATCTCAAGTTTTGTTTTAACTTAAGTCATTCATTGTGGTATTTGAGAATATTTCTAATAAAAATATATTTAGATTGTAAAAGATGGGCTTCAGTACATTTCTTAAAGATGATATCAGTCTATTCATTATTGCTCTATACGCTGTATGTTTACATAAATATATTTTCATCTTAAATTAATGCAGAAAATGCACAAATTAGTGTGTAAAGATTCACCAGAATGCAGGAAATTACGTAGTTGATACTCTAAATGTGTGTGTGTGTCCCGGCTCTGGTGGTGGGGCCCAAAGTGATATCTTTTCATGGGGCCCAAAATCCCTGGTCGCGCCCCTGGCCACTGATAACGCACAGTTGGTGAGATATTATGATGAGGCAAAGGAAAAGTTTATTGAAGACGTGCTGGGAGTGGCAATCTCAGTTGGCAAACAGAAGGGGAATACGTTTATTAAGTACATTCAATACGCAAAAAACATTCGATCCAAATGAAAAGCATTAACGCGCTCCTACGTTACATGTACTCCGTTAAATTTACTTGAGTAACTTAAAAAAATAATAATTTAAAAAGTACTTCTAAGAGTAGTTAAACTGAGCCATACTTTTTACTTTTATTCGAGTATATTTGTGAAGAAAAAATGCTACTCTTCCTCTGCTACTTTGGGCTACACAGGAGTCGTAACATTTTTTCTCATTATTCTACATACTAGATTTTTTGTTTTGTGCTGGGAACCCTAAGAGGAGCTTGACCAGTTTCACCAAGGAGTTGTAGCAACGATAATCCCATGACTCAATTTTACCAATCAGATGCAAGCTTGCCGTTCTATGATCACGCCAGCCTGCTCAATCAGGTGGCGTCTTTAAAGCAGTGTAAATAATATAAGTATTTGACATAGCCATGCCCTCAACAGTATGAATTTATCATGCATGAATAAATGACCAGGTATCAGTATGTTTTACACAGCGTTACGCGCTTGTTTGCTCTACTCAGCGTGTGTGTTCTATCCTGGTAATTGCGTGTGATATACATGGCGGAAAACACAGACAAGGCTGAAAAGCAGTTTCTGCCCTTGCACCCCTCTTTAAAATAAACTGCTGTACTTTTAGCCAAAAGAACTGTTGTGTTTGATAGAACAATATGTCTATATGCTGTCATAGCAGATTAATGGCGCATTAAGCCCCCAAACTAATTTTAATTTGCCTGTTTTACCCTGGAAACCCCCGTTTATAGACGTCTCACAACTGCTTTTGTTTCAACCCAGCCATAAAAAGAAGGAAAACAATTATATTTATTATTTGAAATGTCTGTCATTTTTGGCTTAGAGTCATTAATTGATGTCTAATATTTAGTTTAAAAAAGAAAACGACTTTAAAAAATTATTCACTCGTATATTTTAAACTTTTAAACAAATGACGTCACAATGAAAAAAATAGTGTCTGTAAATGAGCCACGGATATCTACCTCATAACTATCACTTAATTGTATTTTTGTTTTTGTTCCTGTCCCATTTCCCCCAATATTTTAGATGATAAATAATCGATCTAAACAAAGAAAAACTGAAAAGAAAAAGGTTTCAAAGGGTAAATATATGAAAAAGAAAATCTCGATCACTCCTTGATGTCTGCGATTTCTGCATTGCGACCAGGGGGTGAAAGTGGGCCAGAACGGTCAGGAACGCAGTTCCAGTATTAGATTCTGGGCCAGAACGCATTTCCGGTATAGGATTCAGGGCCAGAATGCTGTTCCGGTACACGGTGCTTGATTCCGAAAATATGACGTCAACTGTCAAAACGCTATGTAAAAAAAAAAAAAATGCTAAGCTGCCACACATGCATTTCATCTCCAAGAAGAAAACAATGGTAACACTTTATAATAACTATGCGTTTTACTAGTTAATAGATCATTAGTAAACTGTTGATAAATGATTTATTGTTGATTTGTGAAGCATTTGTTAACAGTTTGTTAAGCATTACAGGGTGTTCTTAACCTGACACACAGTTTGTGTAGAAACGTTTCAAGTTTTTGTGTGTAATGTTTGGCGTTTCTATCTTTTCAGGTTAAGAAATGCCGTTCACTTCAAAAGAAAAGGCATTTTGATAAGGCATTTTGCAGGCAGCGCTCATGTTGCACATTTATGAAAATCTGCCATAGAACCAACAAATATTTGTACTTTTCTTTGTATATTTAAGCAATAAAACTTATGACCTTCAACAAGTCAAGTCAAGTCAAGTTCAAGTTTATTGTCCCCTAAGGAGGGGAAACTTATCTTACAGCAGGTGAGCACACAGATTCACAACAACAGATAACACATACCCATAAAATGACAAAGACCACAATTAAAAAAAAAAAAAAAAAAAAATGCTATGAACAGCTTTGCCTCTCAGTCCGAGAATTGTGCAAACATAAAGTGTATATAGTTTTATTAAGATCCATCAACTAGCATGGGCATTTAGAATGGGGTCAACTATATTGGAACACCCTGCAAATGCTTAACAAACTGTTAACAAATACTTTACAAATCAACAAATCATTTATGAACAGTTTACTAATGATCTATTAACTAGTAAAACGGATAGTTATTATAAAGTGTTACCAAAACAATCTACCAACATCAGATTTATGTACACAAGTGTTAACAACAAGCATAATAAAGTGCTTGTGTAGCGTAATCTGTTTCCACCAATATTCACTATTTATTTTATTCCATGGACCGCATGGAGGTTTCCCCATCTGCTGCAGTTATCCGAGTCTGATGATGATGAGTCACGTCAATGTGCGAATGCACACAGCAAAGCAAAACGCCTGGACTCATTTATCCGTTCAATTGGCTGACATACTGACATGTGATCAGCAGAGATAGTTAGCTCTGATTGGTTCAAATGTGCATGTTTTCTGGAACAGCAAAAAAAAAAAAAAAAAAAAAAAAAAAAAGTTTTTTGAATTGATGCGACAACAAAAGGGCAATACAACATAAAATGGATCAAATCAAATCTTTAAGGGCAACGAAAGAGTTGAGGCTTTTTTATCATATTTAGTTTTATTTGCTCTGATGGGTACACTGTAAAAAATTTCAGCGTAAAATAACGGTAAAGAGCTGGCAGCAGGGTTGCCATTTATATACTGTCCTTCTACAGTCTTGGTAATGTAAAAATGTTTCACAGTAATAGTCTGTAATCCAGAAAAACTGTTGATTCCTGTATTTATAGAAAACACAGTATAAGTCCGTCAGCAGGATTGCCATTACGAGACTGTTATTTTACAGTCTTGGTAAACATGTTTCACAGTAATAGTCCATAATCTAGAAAAACTTGATTCCTGTATTTATAGAGAACACCGTAAAAGTCAGTCAGCAGGATTGCCATTACCAGACTGTTATTTTACAGTCTTGGTAATGTAAAAATATTTAATAGTCTGTAATCCAGGAAAAACTGTATATTCCTGTACCACCAGAATTCACGGTAAAGAGCAGGCAACTGAGGAGCTGCAGTATGCTGCATTTTTAACGATATACTGTGTTTTAACAGTATTATTTGGGAAAATGACTTTACAGTCCATGAATGCATATATTTTTAAAAAATGCGGATGTCAGGTTTGAAACAGAACAGGTTTTATTTCATCGTGTTGGCAGGCAGTGAAAACTGACAGGAACTAGAGAGATGGTGCAGTCGGGTCGTGTAGGTCAGGCTGGAGATCTGGCGTGATCGGGTCAAGCAGGACAGGCTGGGTCAGAAGTGGTGATCGGTCAAGGACAAACGACGAGCAGGAGTGTGCTGAATCGTTGACGAACTGATACCGGCTTTGGGAGGCCGTGCCTTTTTTCTTTTATTTGAGCAATGTGGAAACCTTTCTCCATTAGGTGAAAACCTTCAATAAACAATACAAAAAGAAAATGTCAACAGTTGCATTTGACTAAATTCAACATTAACATTGAATCTCTAGCACGTAAACTACATTTTAGAACAGTCAATTAACTTTTTAAATTACACACAGTCAATAACTAATTTCAAATTACAGTGTTTAAATCTCTCATTTTTAAATACTCAAACTTTTATACAATAAAAGGACAAATTCATTACATTGTTTTAATTAACAACAACAAAAAGTGAAAGCTTGAATACAATAAATGTCAATGTCAATATTAAAACAGTGTCTCAAATCCCAAATTACCCTTGAAATATATACTACAATTGTCCAAACATTTCCACTGGTGAGTCAAGCAATGTGGTAATGGCCGCTGCTGGCACATTTCATCTTTTAATTCTGCTGCTTACCGGCTGCCTCTCTGGTTATCTTTTGCCAACGTCTCCAGCTGCACAGGACAGCAAGTTTCAATAGCCAAACCAGGCTGTCATCTTCCTTTCCTGCTTTTATAGCTCTAGGTTGCTTATGGGTTGATTGGCCAATCTCTTCCAGCTGTGCATCGTTTCCATAGTGCTTGCATGCCGGTGATTTTCCAGTTCACACCCTGGTTGTCTGCTCAATGCTTTTTTGTTGATGTTTATCAGGGTTTGACTTTACAATGGTTGAAAAATAATTGTCCATGTTGTTCTTCAATATGAAGAAGTAAGAGTTTGTAAAAAAACAATTGAAGCAAAAAAAGCACCTGTCTAATTTACTCCAAATGTTAACATTGGTCTCATGTGTGACGTGGGGACAAAGTTTGTCGCAGCCAGTGACGTTTCCACAGTAATTCACCGCCATACCACTAGATTGGTGTGGCTTTGTCTTTGTATGGTTTTGGTTTTTGTCGAATTCCTTTAATTTTCCACCGGTCATTGACAGTAATGGAGTAATGAAGATGGAACATGTGCATTTGCAGCTGCAGCTCATTAATATTAAACAACAAATGTTGTCAATACAAATGTTGAAGCGTTGGCGACACAGAAGTCGTTTGCGAATGTTTGAAAATGGTGTTGTTGTTGTTGTGCTAAACCGGAAACAATGTTCTGAGCGGACCAATCAGTCCTTCGACGTTCACGTCCCGCGCGTTGATGTGATTTGTAGTCAGGACTTTTTAGAGGGGCACATTAGGCTATGGCGTAGGGTCGTTATCGGGTCTGCGTTAATGGCGTAGGTCTGCCGTCACCACTATGCAGAAGCATAAATCAGCCTTCATAGTGATGGAACGCTACAATTTTTGGAGAAGGGCCAGTTTAGATCAGAGTGGGGATACAACAAGAAACATAACATATGAGTAGAACAGAATGGAGGCGACGTCAAATAATATAATAATATAGCGTATAGGCCAACCAAACATCCAGTCTGGTGTTTGCGTCGATGTGATTGTGTTGTAGTCTGAGGCTCAACACCCATATATCATCCGGTACAGCTAACGCTAATGCATTTGGCTAACATTTGCAACATCAAAATTTAAAACTACTAACAATCAAAACATAAACATAATACATTTATTAAATAAATATTAATATAAATAGAGAAATAATTAAAATAAATTGTATCGTATTGTAACTCCACTGTTGGATACATATGAGACACTTTTATTTATTTCCCAAAAAATTCTCTCAGCTGCATCTTTTGCAAAACAATAGAAAACTGCCCTCTACTGGCACTCCAGAGGAATTAACATCAATATTATATATTTCGCTATCCAGCATCCTCAGAACTTTAGTTTAATATAAAAAATTTTAGGTAATATGAGTAAGACTTAATTAACTTACCGTTTATAAATTGGTACATATAAATCCCAATATAAGTTGAACAATAAGCAATGAAGAGCAGCAAATGTCATCTAAAGTCATTCTCTGAAGAGTCTCCAACATCAAAATTATAGGTAAATAAGTCCTCCGGGATTTGATGGCAAATTATTTGCGGTGTCTAGTTATTATAATTTTAATTGGCAAAAAACATAGTCTATATTGCCACAATGCTCCAAATTTCCAGTCAAAACTCAGTTTCCAAAAAATACGGTAGTGTCATGTAATTGAAACATTAACATACCGTTTACAGCATTCGTCTTGTTGCTTTAATGTTGGTAACCCACAATGCATTGCTAACTACCCACAATGCATTGCTAACTACGGTAATAAACTGTTTAACATAAAAACGGTATTTTAGTGTTCAAAATTGGCCGTAAATTTACAGCAATTTTTTACATTGTAGGTTCAGAACATAGCTGTCAATGTGCACTTTGGACTTACAGTATATTTATTACTTTATGTTAGGGTACTTATTCATTTCCTTATCATTTAAAAAATTCAATGTTTGCGCGATCTTCAAGCTATATTCCATTTCTCTCTGCATACTATAAGTCATTTGTACTTATTTTTCTGAATGTCACTTATGTCTTTTTTTTTTTTTTTTTAAGTTAAATGTTTACATTAACTTCATTTTTAATATACATCCTATGTTCTTATGTAGTTAAAATTGAGATTTGGCATTTAGTATGTTAGGAAATGAGGGAAAATAAAAATAAAAAATTAGGAGATGGAGGTTGGGGTTATTGCTGTTTTTGGGAACTTTTATTTTGAAAAAATATAATTTTGAATGAAAATCAGTTTTTGTATGTGTTATAGAAATAACTGTGCTAAAACAGTTTTCTTTGCATTTCAGTAGTTTAAGAGGTTTGAAAAAAAAAAAAAACATTTCTGGCTCCGTGGCGACCTTCACGTCAGGGAGTTCCGGCAAGAAATTCTAGCCACTTTCACCACTGATCGCGACCCTTGTTATATTACCATGTTTCACCCATAAATTCAGCTGTGGCCATTCACAGTTGCGTCTTGACACTCTGTGATACATGCTACATGGAGTTTTTGGATCGAAACAAGGTAAGTACGCAATAATACCTCATTAAAATCATGGCGTCTTTAATTATGTTCTCTCATGCTCTCACCTCCAGTTAGGGTTTTGCTGTTTGAATTTTTTTTTTAAAATGCCCTCCTGTTCAAAATTTTTCTTCCCACAGAAAATTGAGATTTTGAGCTTTCCAATGATATATCACACATGCTTAAGGCAGTGCTTAATTTGTAAATCATATGGTGCCGGAACGCAAAGTACATATGACAGCGCAGGGATGACTAGACACGCACAGGTCCCGGAACACAGGCAAAAACTGGTACTCGAAAACAACACGCAAATGGCCAATTGCATGCTGTGGGACTTACAAGCCTCAATTTCAGATAATATCCATGGTATAAATGTTATGACAACAATTTACAATTATTTAGGATAAACTCTGCACAGCACGGTCAACTGCCCATATAAACAAAGGTGGGACTTACAGTAAACAGTCAGCGATATAACATGGCTATAGATGATTAATCCATGGCTAGGGACTCATCACCAAAGGTATCACTATAGCCCTTTTCACACACATATCCAGGGAAATTCCCATGTAAGGTGCCGCGGGATTTGCTCATGTCATTGCTTTCACGTATGAACAGATGTCTCGAGAATGAAGCGGTTTGGACGCTTTCACAGACTTGTCCCGCGTTGCACACTGGCGCTCTCTGTTCGGGGAGGGCTGCTGGCGTGCTTTTATGAACCGGACATATACATCATTTTTGTCGTAACTCCAGCCAATTTAAGCTCATCAAGACTGTAAGTGGTGGCAAGTGGTAAAATGGGGCCTAAAAAATCCAGCCAGACCCGAGCCGGTCCGCGGGCATTAAAGCCTGACCCGGCCCGAGCCCGGTCAATTAACTTGATTTGCAGGGTCGAGCCCGTAAGAAAACCCAATTTTAAAAAATTTTATTTGTAGGCTCCAGCCCAAAAAAACAACAAAATTTTATATTTTATTTGTAGGCTCAAGCCCAAACCCCCAATCCCTCTGAAATTTTATGTTTTATTTGTGAGGACTTAGGATAAGGATGAAAAAGATGGGATGCGCCAGTCAGACCTGGACAACACTGCTTGCTTCTTGGGAAAATGGACTGGTTGCGTTTTGTGTGATCACATTTGTGACGATGCCTGTGTCTTTTGTAACGAATTCTCAGTTGGTAAAAAAAAAAAAGTTTTCTCAATGTTTAAAAAGTCTGCATATTTTTATGATCATTATAAATGCATTTAAACAATTAAATAACGCTGGAAAAGTTTGTTAAATACAAAGAGCTGCGGTTTTGCGGACACACAAAGGGGAAGAATAAAAAGGATCACATTTGTCTGCGTAAAAGGTAACAAATTCTCAGTTGGCAGAAAAAAAAAATTGCAAGTTTTCTCAATGTTTAAATAGTCTACATATTTTTATGATCATTTTAAATGCATTTACACAACGAAATAAGGCTGTTAAATATAAAAAAACAGATGCGGCTTTGCGGACACGCAGAGAGGAAGATTAAAAAGGGGGCATGGCACGCTCTGGCTCTGCACTCATACTGTTTGCAATGACCATATACAGCACCTTCGCTTTTTTATTCAAGTTATTTACTTATAACACGTATTTCTTTGTTTAACATCCATAAATCGTTTGAGTATACATATATGAATATATATTTATTTGAAAAAGCGAGTGAGAAGCCCAGCCCGGCCTGACACGAATGTAATATTTGGGCATTTTAATTTTGTTATGTTTTCAGTTTAATTTAGCTATTTCCCGCTTGCTATGTTTATAATTGCGATGTTTGTTTACCGCTTTGCGTTTTACTGCGAAGAGGGAAGAAGTGACGATCGCCCGCTATGATATTTACCTTTATCAGCCATCGTGTTCCCTGGAATTTAACACCTGCTTTCACGCACACCACTTCCTGAATAAGTCCCGGGCATGACACTAGGACGCGACCCGTGAAATGTCCGCGTAATCTCCGTGTCAGTCAACACGGATATTGTTTTCACACACAACTGCTGCACGGGTTAATCCCGCGACATTCCCAGTGTTTCGGAGTATGTGAAAAGGGCTGTAGCTAAACGTTTGACTCTTTGTCAACGTTAAAATACAATACATTTAAAAAAAAAAGTTTTTATATTACTATTATTTTCTACACACGAGAGGTACTGGATCCGCCCAAATAAGTCCCGGAACACGGGGACGCCAAAATCAAGAGGTGGCGGATCCTGTTCCGGCGTGTTCCAGCACAAATTAACTCCTGCATATAGGACAGTTTGAAATTTGGCCAAATTGGGAGTCTCAGAGAGGAACATCAAGTCACCCGAGTGTTTTCCGCCATAAAAATCATGTAATTACTTCAAACAAAGCAAATTCGTTTCCATAGAAAGAAATTTTTCAATCTGCAAACAATTGTCGACGCCGTGGCACAACCCTTACGTCGGTTAACGAGTCCATTGCACAGCTACTAAGTAAGCAACGCCACAATATTTGAGACATTTCCTCACTTATCCTCACTTAGAAGTTACCACGTTTGATTTCTGCCTCATCTGAGGAAGAAAAAAAGCAATGCTTAGAATGACCTTGAATGGGTACGGACTCTTCCTCCTCCTTGATATATGGTGACTCTTCCTCCTCCTCTTTCTTAATGCATACAGACTCCTGGTGCTCAGGACGATGGGCTTGGGTAACATTTAGATCTGCAAGACCACAAACAAACGGGCCAAATCTTATTTCCTTATTTGCAAACTTGTGTCCCCAAAATTGATTTCTGTTTGAGAAAATTCCTCCTTGCCAATTTTTTGTTCATTGATATTGTTGTCATCCAATCCAACACAAAAGTAACTCATAGTGCTTGTCATCACGCCCAGATAGCAGACCGACATTGAATAAACGTTGATTTTCCATCAAAATCATCAGTGTGGTTGACATTGAAATTTTCGACAATAAACAATGTTGAATCAATGACACATGACAGTGACGTTGAAACAATACTGTTTTATGGTATGTCAGGCAATGTGTGGGTTAACATTGTTTTAAAATTGAACTAATGTTGACAAAAAGTTAATTTATGATTTTTTGCAGAAATCCAAAAAGCCTCACACCACTCTCCCTGGTGTAGCAACAAAAGCCTGCAGCACATTGGACTGGCGTGACGCAAAAAATAAACAAATTATTCCGCCAAATCAGTTGATCTGGACATGCTTTGTTTTGTGTCACAGGCACTTTACCGATAGCCATATTTTAAGGTAAGCCTGCTGCGCTTCGTTAGAGCCTTTAACAGCAATGATGTCTTATTGTAGAAAGAACCGCGTTTGTCATTATCACTTGTATATGAAACCCTTTGCCTGACATCGTGTGACAAAGTTGCCAAAATTGTAAGAAACTGTGCATTTGCTGTGATTGGCATTCCAGCAAAGACCCACTTAGCTTGGATGTTAGCAAAGTAGAATTTCAGGCAAACTAAATTCCTTTTCCAATTCATGTGCTATAATCTCTAGATATTACACAATTGAGCCTACCGTAATTTCATTTACTGAACACCAAGACAGTGCAGTCATTTTTCCATCGTAGCTCGCTCCATTCCCACATTTAGCCCCAATTTGGTTTGAGAGTGGTTGAGAAACTCACTTCACCACACAATGCTGAAGCATATGAACTAACCTATGATATCTGCTTGAATTCCATGCGGTTTGACTTAACTGTGAATGTGGCTTTACTTGAATTTTTTAGACTCACTGAAGAGACAGATGAGGATGGTCATGTTAGAATATGCATTCGCTGCTGTTGTGCAAAAGTGGCTACGCTATGCCCCGTACAGACCGCGTTGGTGGCGAGGTTCGCAGCGAAGCTGGTCACACTGAAGAGGAGGCTTAAGTTTGAAATACAGTATGTTTACGAAGCGATATTACAAAATAATTTGAAATCTAGCCATGTTTTTATTTTCACTGTTTATTCATTTATCATTTTATCAGTCAGCCTTGTGGTTTCTTCTGTCTGTAAATAAAGCAGGTCCTCTAAATAAATATAATATTTGTACAGTATATATACATATTTGAAAGCAATAATAGCATCATGGTTGAAAATGGAGGAAAACATAACATTGATTCCGCATTGTTAATAATAATGGAAGGATTTCAAAATTGGAACAATATTAATCGAGGGTGCAACAGTGATGACAAAATCAAGGATTTTTATTGTCTCATCAGTTCACATTTACATGTTAATGGTGAGAAAATAGAACTCCGGTCCCGTTTTGAAGGCCAATATATAAACGTCGGGTGTCAACGTTGATTCAACGATATAAGATCGACAGCAGAATGTTGATTCAACATCTTTTCAACATCGGACTGCTATCTGGGCATTAACCAGGGCCAGTTGGAGGCAGGCATATATTAGGGGGCAGTCAGAAATGTGTAAGGGGCATCATATGTGGGGCACAGCGAGGCACTGCCGAGCAAGTAAAAACATTTTTTACCACTTATCTGTCATAAAAAGTCAGAAAAATCCTACCAAAATACAAGTTTCTGTAAAAAAAAAAAAAAAAAAAAAGTGACATTTTTGTGTGTTTTTCAGCCATCTGTATTCCAAATCCAAATTGGGACATCCCTTGTTGACAGTCAATTCACATGTGCTCATCAACTTCCATCTCTCCTTCACCTATACCTGCACTCTGCCGCTCTACTTTGACTGGACACAAATGGGGATACGTTACTTGTAATTCTTGTGCAATTAATCAGTGTTTCTCAACTGGTAATTTGTGACCAAAAAGTGGTTATCTCGCCACCTCTCTCTTTGCTGCGAGCAAATAACTTTCCATTATCCATTTGCAAGGGAGAGAAACCGAAAGTGTTGACTAAAAATTAAGCGTGATGTCGTCTTCTTATTAGAATAATAAGATAGACAACACATGGTGTCAGAATAGACCGTGCACAAACTCGGATGGAAGTTTTGTCACGGGAAACTCATGTCCTCTACAGAAGAAGTGTTTCCAGTCGTGTGAGTAAAGTGTGCTAACGGGACGTGCTAATGGAGTTTGCTGCAACTTTTGATGGCATCGAGCGTGCGTGTGGGTGCTGAGGAGCAAGCGGACCAAATTGAACTAGAGGAAGAGATTGGTGTGCCTGTTGCCGACGGCGACCAGCATCATAATATACCTGGCGAAGTTCCCATACTCCGACGTGCAGTCATGTAAAAGCAGTGACGTGCGGTCAGGCTCATCAGTGTTGTAATCTGATTACTTTCTTCAGTAACGAGTAATCTAACGCGTTCATTTTTCCAAGCCATTAATCCGATTAAAGTTAGTTTCCCTAGTGCCTGTGCGTTACTATTTTGTTTTTGCCTCATAATGTATGTAGAATGAAGAATACTCTAGTCATGTACGAAGAAAAAAAAAACGGTTCACGTGTATTACGATGCTGTTTGAGGCTGTCTGCCACGGCGGTCAACAACATAGCATTCTGACAAGGCAGGAAGGCTAACAGTGAAAGGCAGGATATATATTGCAAATGGATGCCTTTGCTCACTGGAAATACAGCCTTTACTTCACATTTCTGTCCAGTAAAGATGACAAAAATATCCCCATTTGTTGCAAACTTTACGCTGGCTGAAAAAGACTGTCGGCCGCTAAAAACTACATCCAATTCAACAAGGAAGCACTTGGAATTAGAGGACAACGCGACAAAACTCGAAAAAGCCTACAGGTATGCACCAGCTCCAGCACTTCTACAGTTTGTAACTAGCCTTTATGCACATTTTATTATCAGTGTTTGTAACCATAGGCGGAGTTTTACTTTTGTGGGGCTGGGGGCAAAGCATGTTGATGACTGAAAAAGTCAAAAGTTTGGACGCACCTAAACATTTTTACGTTTTATATATTTTCCCTACTATTGTAAATCCTCTCTGAATGCATCAAAACTATGAACGAACATGTGGAATGGCAAAAAATATTTAGTCGTTGGAGTTGATTTGAAGAAATTCCGTGCATGTTGTCAGTTATTTGTTAGTTTCAGGGCTCCGGCGTGGCTAAGCTAGCGCGAGTGAATGGTGGTTGAAATCAACTCCATCGACTAATTAAACCCCCGCTAACTCAAAGATTAAGCCTTACGTGAAAAATTCAATTACATGCGATGACATTTTTTGTTGTCATTTTTATGTTGAGGCAGCAAAAGGAGAAAAATTGGCAAAAAGTAACTGATAAGTTACTTTTAAATTAACTTAGTTACTTTGATAATAAAGTAATCAGTAAAGTAACTAGATTACTTTTTTGAGGTGTAATCAGTAATCAGTAATTACATTACTTTTTTAAGTAATCTATGACAACACTGGTCATCATGACAAAAAATAATTATAACATCAAATTTATATTAATATTTGTCCACTTATTTTCATGTATGACTTAATTTCGAACATTTTTTATGGTCAAAATCGCTGAATTTACCTATTTCCTGTTCAAATAAAGAAATGAAACGAGAGGTGCGGCAGCAACGAGTAAAGCCTCACCTCTGAATCCGCAATCCATCCCAAACTGGGTTGATACATGCAATTTGAGCGTGCGGGTTGCCTTATATCTGCATGTCGCCATTCTAATGTTTGCAGATACGTTTATTTGACCTGATTTTCCACAGTCTGGCTAATGTCTTTAACCCGTAAAGTTTAATGTTTGTTAGGGACGTATTTAGTTTTGCTTATGGGGAAAAAAAAACGCAGTGAAAAGGCTCAGGTTTCGGCAGAGTAGAAGGGGGGCGTACGTGAGCCAACGGGTACTTGGCGCCAGGCGAGTCAAGTGCACTGCTGCGAGCCATTTTGTATTTTGCTACATCGGACTCCCAAAATGGAAGAGGATTATATATCTAAGCTTAAAAATTTCTCTTAATTGGACTTTCAGTCAAAAGTGGACGTGATTAACACAGGTAAAACCAACGCCGGAGCTAAAAGGCTTGCTTCAAACTACGGGACAGAAGATAACTCGCTCTTTTCAATCCGAGTTGTACACCCGAAAAGACTGTCTATGTGGCTGTCCTTCGAAAAATCGCCTTAGCTGCTTTCCCTGCCTTTTGTCCTCAACTTGTGCCAATGTCTGGACTAACAGGGGATATTGTGACATGGAAAATTTACCACGAAGCCTCAGCAAACATGAGTGATCGACCACTCACATTCAAAGCCAGATTGCTTTAAAAACTTTTGGAAGCTCAAAGATCGATTTGGCTTTGAACAAACAGCGGAGGCTCAACGTTAGCATCCACAATGCTAAGATAAAGGAAAACCGAACGATTTTGAAAGACCTCATTAATGCAACCTGCTTCCTAGCTAAACAGGAGTTAGCATTTCGTGGTAACGATGAGAGGGCAAGCTCTTCTAATCGTGACAATTATGTGTAACTATTACATGCTTTTGCTGAGAAAGATGAAAGGTTAGCTAGACTTTTGGACACATCCACTGTTTTCTGCCTTGTCAAATAGAGTACAGAAAAATGTAATCGAAGCAATCGTCTCCATTGAGTCGGAGAGACTTTTAAAACTAAAGGAAAATAAGGAGGACTTTTACAACAAGGAGGTTATTGTCGCGAAGGACAGGCGCATGGACTTCATCTACAAATAAAGGTAAGAGCACAAACAATTTTCATTTCAATCTTTTAATAAAGAGATTAGACTAAGAAAAATACAATAGGATATTTAAAAACTAAATTTTGGCCTTATATAAAATATTCTTTGTTCTTCTTTTCATGCTTTTTGTTGAGCAATCTGTTTTAAATTGATTAAAGTATCAGAATTAAAAGTTTTAAAAACAACTGAATATTTCACTAAAGGTCAAAATTGAAATCTGTGGTTTTGTCCACCACTCTTTACTCTCATTTATGTTGCATGAATTATAGAATTGTGACGGCCAACACATGGAGGGTGTAGAGCAAATACATACCGTAATTTCCCGAATATGACGCGCACTTTTTTCCCCCAAAATCAACTTGTAAAATCATGGTGCGCATTATAAACGGGTACATGGATGGAGACAGAAATATATATATATGTATATATATATATATATATATATAATAGGGCTGTCAAAATTATCGCGTTAATGCGCGGTAATTAATTTTTTAAATTAATCACGTTAAAATATTTGACGCAATTAACGCACATGTCCCGCTCAGACAGTATTCTACCTTTTGGTAAGTTTTACAGCAAGGCTTTTTGTGCTGTAACAGCGAACTCTTGTGGTCGCTTTGCAATATGGTATATTTTTTTCTTGCCAGCTCAATATGACTGCACGACGTCTCGGGCTGACGCCTACGTTGTGATGTTGTGCTTATATGATCCTTGGAGAAGATTTGTCCGTAAGTATGGTTGTTGTAAAGAATGTACATATTATGTTAGTAAGCGAAATGTTCTATTTTTTGTATGAGACGCTTTTTGTTTATGTTTAGTGAACCTGTATAGCGTGCTAAGCTAACGTTGTTGCTAATGCAATGCTTGTGTACTTTCTTTTTTGTAGTTTTATGACGGTCTAAAGAGGACAATGGTTTGAGGCTATTTTATTAATAAATCAGATGAAAAAGGAAGAAGTATGATTATTATGGTGTCGTTCACTAGCTGTCTAGCTTTGGAAAAAGTAGATGCTTTGGAGTGAGGACAGCATAGACAGATTTAAATGACAGTAGAGTGAAATGCCCACTACAGTCCTTATGTACCGTATGGTGAATGTATATATCCATCTTGTGTCTTATCTTTCCATTCCAACAATTTATTTTACAGAATATATATATAATTTACAGAAAAATATGGCATATTTTATAGATGGTTTGAATTGCGATTAATTGCGATTAATTACGATTAATTAATTTTTAAGCTGTAATTAACTCGATTAAAAATTTTAATCGTTTGACAGCCCTAATTTAAACAAATTTTAGCAAGCCATTGTTTCACATTTGCTTTTTTATTTTAATTTCAACAATCTTAATCATGTGTTTTGGTTCATTTGAAACACGCATATCACATGCAGTTGAATATCCACTTAACTTTTTTTTCTTAAACAAACTAGCTTCAAGTTACTTCAATTTCTCGTAGCATTCCTTCCCTGCAATCTTGCCGTACATGTCAGAGTGTCTCGTTTGTTAATGTCGCTTGACATTGAACTCTTTACAAACAGCCACTCTCTCCTGGCAAATGAGGCAGACACAGTTATTGCGTACTTCAGTAAAGAAATACCGTATTGGCCCGAATATTAAGACAGCCCTGATTATAGGACAACCCCCTCTTTTTCAAGACTCAAGTTTGAAAAAAGACTTTTTGAACACCAAATTAATTTTTTTACCAAAAATAATTACTGTACATCCGAAACAAATGATTATAACAATATATTTGAGAGAAAAAGCATGTTATTTTGCCTTATTCAAATCTTAATATCTGAACATTTAAATATGTAAACTAAAGTACCATCACATTCGTGAATGAATGGCTTCTGGTTTTTGAAATACAAACAAACCGATCTATTGTGATAAACAACAAAATTGCAATAACTGCATTAGCCATCAAAGTGAAGTCTAACTGTAACTGAAGTCTTGAAAAGAAGGAAAAACATTGCAATAAAATAATGCAAACTAGTTAAACATGAGAGTAGCTGAGATCTGTCATCACAGAACATCGGTCAACTTTCCTTTTTTTGTTAATTGTCGCCATTTTATAAATTTGGGGGTAAAGCGTCACACTGAGTGATGCACTCACAGTGCTGCTGCCCTCTAGTATGTAAATGAGGAACAGCATTTAGTGTAAGCTACTTCATATGCTGCTCAATTTATTAAGTCTAGGTGCGGGCCAGACGTTATGGGTTTTATGACAGAGGCTGCGGGCCGGATGAAATTTGACCAAGGGCCGCATTTGGCCCCCGGGCCGGATTTTGGACATGTCTGGATTAGACTAAGAAAAATACGATAGAATATTTAAAAACTAAATTTTGGCCTTGTATAAAATATTCTTTGTTCTTCTTTTCATGCTTTTTGTTGAGCAATCTGTTTTAAATTGATTGAAGTATCAGAATTAAAAGTTTTAAAAACAACTGAATATTTCACTAAAGGTCAAAATTGAAATCTGTGGTTTTGTACACCACTCTTTACTCTCATTTATGTTGCATGAATTATAGAATTCTGACGGCCAACACATGGAGGGTGTAGAGCAAATACATACCGTAATTTCCCGAATATAACGCGCACTTTTTTCCCCCCAAAATCAACTTGTAAAATCATGGTGCGCATTATAAACGGGTACATGGATGGAGACAGAAATATATATATATATTACATATATATATAAACCGATTTTTTTTTTATTGACACGGCCACGTTGTGTTGAAGCAACGTATGCGGCGACCCGTTGCCGACCATTACAGTACGTGACGTCACCATTTTGTTTCGGTAATACTTCCCTCTAATCGGCCGAATGATTTCGTCTGTGTTAAATTCTGCTTTTTTCACTCTTCATAAAGCACAGAATTTAGTTTCTTGAACTCATTTGAGGCGACGTGTATTGCAGCTCGGCAACTCGGACCATAACAAACGTAAGCACACAGACTTCCTGTGTCCGTCAACTATATCTGTCCCTCGGGAAACTCAAACCCAAATAACAATAGTTCCTATTGTTACTGTCGTGTTGACAGCGATGAGCTCTCACGGATTTCCGACTTACGTTCTCACTTTCATTTTACCGTATCAATATATGGACGAAACATTTATTCATCATGATGAAACGAGGATTTAAATTTTTTAAAGTCACATCTGTTTTGTTTTCTCCTAGATTCTGGTAAGTTGGAGAATTTGTCAAATCATATTATTGCCGTAAATATTGTCTGTTTATGGTAATGTTTTGAACTACCAATGTGCTATGCTTGTGCTGTGTTCCACCAGTCAGTGAAATGACATTTCTGTATCTGTACACGAGCTCTGTTTTCTTGTATTCTTCTATTCATGGGTGCTAAAATTAGGGTGCGCGTTATAAACGGGTACAATAATTTCCCCTAGATTTTACAAGTAATTTTGGGGTGCGCATTATGCACAGGTGCGCCTTATATTCGGGAAATTATGGTATTATTTTCTTACTTTTACGTATCTGTAATATGTACCGTGTGTTCGTGTATTGTGAAGAATGCCGAGATATTAAATAACCACTAGCCAATTGAATAAGCCACCCTTTTTGGTTTATATATTAGTAAATCTGACACTAAAGGAGCCAGTGCCTCACCAACCATCAACCTCACCGCACGTCACTGTGTTAAAGCTAAGTCCACCTACTTCAATGCAATTATCTGGTATTTTGGCCGATAATTGAAAGCGCTTCAAGCAAAGATTTAACATAGATCTGGCTGCAAGCGGCGATGATGAAGGACTGAAAGCTAACATCCTTTTGCATATCATTGGAGAAGATGCTTTGGATATTTATAATAGTTTTCAGTTAGATGAAGATAATCTGATTTTAGCAGCATTGATGAGAAACTTTGAGGAATATTTTGTGGGTAGTCAAAACAAGACCTTCGATCGGTACAAGTTCTTGACTCATGATAAAAAACAAGGAGTATCTTTTGATCAGTATTTAGCAGAGCTCCACACACTAAGCAAAACCTGTGAATTTGGCACACTAAGAGACTCGTTGGTGAGAGACAGGATTGTCTGTGGCACAGCAGATAATGGACTCAGAGAAAGACTGTTGAGAGAAACTGGACTGACACTTGATAAATGTGTTAGCATGTGCAGAGCAGCCGAAACCACTCGAGCACGAGCAAAAGAGCTCAGAAGAAGTGAAACGGCAGTGCATGAAATACACAAAGGTAGAACGAAAAACGCAACGTTCACCAAACAAAAAGATCAGAAACAGAAATCTATTGAATTTAAAGGTGGTAAATGTGGAGAAAGTCACAAGCCAAAGTCATGTCCAGCATTTGGAGAATCCTGTAATAACTGTGGGAAAAGTAACCACTATGCAACATGTTGCAAAGCACGTTCAAGAAACAAAGTTCACACAGTCGATGAAAATGACAAAGATGAAGAGGAATTTCTTGTGGAAGTTGTGCAGGTCTGCAATGAAAAAAAAAAAAGAATAGATTATGTCAATCCAAGTGAATGAAACAGTAATTCCATTCAAGCTTGATACAGGTGCACAAGTAAACCTGCTGTCTTTTAAGGACTATAAAACGCTAAAAGTGAAAAGCAAGATGCATCCTGTAAAAACCAAAGTGACCGGATGCACTGGTGAAAGAGTTCCTGTTAAAGGCGGATGTATCATGACCTTCAAACACAAAAGTCCGAAAATCAGGGCACAGCTTCCGATTGTGGACATGCAAGTACAGCCAATTCTGGGACTTAGTGCATGTGCAAAACTCAATTTGGAAAGAAAAGTGTTTGTAGTGACAACACCAGATACACCAAAAGACAAAAACTCACTCATGGAGGAGTATAAGGACTGTTTTGAATGACTTGGATGTCTTCCAGGAATACACAAAATATGTGTGGATAAAAATATGACTCCTGTAGTGCATCTGTGCAGGAAGGTCCCATTTACACTGCGGCAGAAGCTGAAAGACGAACTGGACTGAATGGTAAAGATGGAGGCCATCAAGAAAATAGATGAGCCTAGTGAATGGGTCAGCTCGCTGGTCATCGTGCAAAAGAAAAATGGTGCACTGAGAATATGCTTGGACCCAAGAGACTTGAATAATGCGATTGAAAGAGAACATTTTAATTACCAACTAGAGAAAAAATCATGGCGCAGTTTGCAGGAGCAAAATTGTTAAGCAAACTTAATGCATCATGAGGCTTCTGGCAGCGCAGGTTGGACGAGGAGAGCTCCAAACTGTGTACCTTCAACACGCCTGAGGGGAGGTACAGGTTTCTTCGCTTACCGTATGGCATCTTGTCAGAGCCTGAAGTCTACCATAAGACCATTCACATGATTTTTGAACACATTCCAGGAGTAGACACTATGATGGACGATATCATTGTTTGGGGATCTACTCAAGAGGAGCACGACGAAAGACTAAGACAAGTGCTTGACAAGACAAGGGAGGTGAATCTCAAACTTGACAAAGACAAATGTGAGTTTGGAGTACGATCACTTACTTTTGTGGGAGATGTTGGCAGCGATGAAGGCGTGCGGCCAGACCCAAGGAAAACATCGGCAATAAACAACATGGAAAGACCAAAGAATAAAGATGAGGTCAGAAGGTCCCTAGGGATGGTAACGTCCCTTGCCAAGTTCGTACCACAATTGTCAACCCAGTCAGCACCTCTCAGAAGTCTGCTAGAACACAACCAAGCGACTGCCTTCGCTAAAGCCTGGAGATGTGGTACGTCTCAGAGACACCTCTATGGGATCGTGGAGTCGACCAGGACAAGTGGAACAGGAAGTGGCACCACGTTCCTACAGGATCCAGACGGAGAATGGATTGTCGCTGAAAAGAAACCGCGCAGATCTTCAACTGCAAACACCTGAGAAGTCTACTGCAACTCAGGAGGCGGTTCCAAGAGATCTGGCTGACTTCAGTGAGGTAACTGGGAGTGGGCCGGATAAAACCGAGAAAGCTCTTTCTACAGCGCCCGCACCATCAGATGCTGAGACACTTTCCAACACGCCAAGATCAACAACAACAGAAAAAGTCTCTAGACCTAAAAGACACATTCAGCCACCAAAAAGGTTGATTGAAAGTTGCCCCCCCCCCCCCCCCCCCCCCAAAAAAAAAGCGTTGTAAGTTATCGAAAAAAAATAACATGTTAATATTTTGAATGCCGTTAAAACTGTTGTACACGTTCGGTAAGAATATTTTGTGAGATTGCAAAGTTATAATGTGCACATAGTATTATATGTAGGGGTGTCAAACGATTAAAAATTTTAATCGAGTTAATTACAGCTTAAAAATTAATTAATCGTAATTAATCGCAATTAATCGGAATTCAAACCATCTATATAATATGCCATATTTTTCTGTAAATTATTGTTGGAATGGAAAGATAAGACGCAAGATGGATATATATATATATATATATATATATATATATATATATTCAGCATGTGGTACTTAAGGACTGTATTTGTTTATTATAACAATAAATCAACAAGATGGCATTAACATTATTAACATTCTGTTAAAGTGATCCATGGATAGAAAGACTTGTAGTTCTTTATGAAAAATGTTAGTACAAGTTATAGAAATTTTATATTAAAACCCCTCTTAATGTTTTCGTTTTAATAAAATTTGTAAAATTTTCAATCAAAAAATAAACTTGTAGCCCGCCATTGTTGATGACAATATTTACTTACACTATAAAATCAGTAGCACCCAAGCGCCAGCAGAGGGCAGCAAAACTCCGTAAAACACAATTAACGAGTGGGCCTTTAACTCCTCTGTCATTTAAATCTGTCTGAGCTGGGCCAAGTGGGTTAATTGCGTCAATTTTTTTAACGGGATTAATTAAAAAAATTAATTAACGCCCGTTAACGCGATAATTTTGACAGCCCTAATTATATGATAAGGTAAATGCTTGTTTTGTTAAGGGGGGAAGATGTGGTGTAAGGAGTAACACTACATTACCCAGCATGCAATGTTATGACACACAGAGTGACGTCATGTTTTGTTGACAGAAGTTCAGTCTGTACAGCGCGACCGGTGTAGGTTCACTATCCTCTTCCCCTCATTATCCACTCGCTCTCGCTATATGATTGGCCGAAGAGTCGAAATGCTCTCCCGTGAAATAACTGTTTAAAAATGTTCCCGTTGTTACTTCTTGCATTCGCTTAAAAGTGCCCATTTAAAAAGGAAAAGCGATGGATGATACTACACACAGAGCGTATTATTAACAAATGTCAAAGTTGTATAATCAGATAGCGAGAATAAGGAACTGTCAAGCGCAGGCCCCCGCGAGTGGATAGTGAGGGGAATAGGATAGTGCGCCTACACCGGCGCAAGTGAGAAACCGAAAGAGTTCATTAAACGTCAGCGGGATGACAACGCTTCGTCTTCTTATTAAAATAATAAGATAGACACAATAGCCAGTAGGCTAAAACACGGCAGCTAATCTGCCCCATTAATTCAATACAAGAGTACTTTATCTCAGTTAACTGCCTAATACATAAAGAGTAAAGTTGAACCATTGAAATTCACAATTCATGGGAATAGGCGACCTAACAAACATCAACACATACAGTCGGTAATAAAAAAATAACAAGGATGGGCAGTTTATCGGGCACTAACCTGTAACGAAGGTGGGAAGATGTCATTCGCACCTGCCGTCGACTGTATGATTAGTAAGGATGGGCTGATCGATACCAAAATATCGATATTTCGATCCAGCGCGTTAAGTTTTAGGTATCGATCCCCTTTCTATTACATGGTGTCTATAAAAAGCGCCAAACAGTCACACAGTCAAATTGTGATCTATCGTTGGAGCATTAAAATAGGCTACTCCTATTTATAGCAACCATGTTTTTATCCCACATTATGACTTTTCAGCACATCAAAACGATTTTCCAACTTGGAAAATCAGACCTCCCGAAACACGTGAACACAGCATATCTCCTGAAGGTGCTTCACGGAAGTGTCAACTCCTGCCTATTACGTGTATCAATTACCATATTAAGAGCCATGTGCAGGTTTTGTATATGGGGTGATTGTATATTGAGTGCATATTAATCTGTCAATTTTTAATGTGTCAATTTTATGAGAGTATTAAAAATGCGCTTTCTCAACGTCTAAAATTTTGATTTGAGGGGTCAAGACATTTATTTGAGGGAGCACTGCCCCCTCTTGCCCTTGCATAGAGCCGACCCTGCGGCCCATTAACTATGAAAATGCGATCGTGAATAAAAAAATTAATATCTTGACACCACTACTTTTAACATTAAAAATAAATTCTCATCACTAGGATTTGTCTTCTTTCTGTCAGTCATGTACAGTATATTTTGTATCATCGAAAGTGGATCAACCAACCTTCTAGTCTGTGAAGAACAACCTTTGCGTGCATTATTTTGCACACAGTCGAGTGTTGGTAACGCAGGGGCTCCTCTTTTACTGCAGCCGATGACATTTTACTCGCTTGATTTCTGAATGCTTGACGGCGTGTCGATGTTATTGGTAGGCCAGCTAGGCTAGAATAAAGAGACTTTGGTGAAGTGGCTGAGATAGAGGAGATGAAAGACCAAAGAGAACAAAGAGGAAAAACTGGCCAGTCTTTTTGCTGCGTTCGATGAGTGCAGGAAGCCGTAGTTTTCTAACCTCCGACCAGGAAAATTATATTTCATATATTTATTTATTTATTTTCCCTACAGGCATGACAAATCCGAACAAACATACAGCATTTATATGTGTTTACAATTAATTCAACCCGAAAAAATATATTAAGAATACCCATTCTTGTTAGGGTATGCGAAATGAAAAATGGCGCCCCGCTACCCGCACGTCCCAACCGGCTACCAACCCAGCAGGGACACACACACTTTTTTAGGGTGGCATCTATGCTGCTTTTTAGTATGTTAGTTATATGGTTGCAACTAACGATGAGATTTTTAATCGAATGATTAATGAAACGATTAATCAGATAAATGTCACGTTTTTCAATTACTTTAACAATTTCACTTGAAGTTGTCTTTGGTATGTTGTAATTAACAATGAAGACAAAACGGATGACTACGTATTTCCTTCAAAAACATTGTTTTATTACAGCTTCCTGACTTAACTGGAGTCAAGGGCGTAGGTTTGAATAGGGACGGTAGGGACATAACACTACCAACTTTTGAGGATGCTCAAATTGTCCCCACCACCTTTTAAGCAACCTTATTTGCATTATACTATGAGTTCAGCTATAAAGGTAATTTAGATTGTCTTCCCATATATTGTAAGGATAAAATTGACCCTACCATTATTAAGTGTATTACAGTACTTTATGTTCAGACTTACATTGAACCCTTTTCACTTGCTGAATGTGCCAGTCCATTTTTCCCCCCTCAAATGCACGTTTGATTGGCTAATGACTTTACCCCCCAGCCCCCCCCCCACACACACACACACAAACGCATACACCCAAGCCCAACAGAAATACAACACGCAGCCTCCTCCGCCCCGTTCAAAGACAACGGATATTAAAAGTTTTTTTCCGCCAGCAGCAGCCACTGTAAGTAATGTAAAAAAGGAAATGTTCTGTAGCTGGGGAACACACCACTAATTTTGCTACTGAAAGTCCGGCCTGCATCAGAGTTAGCATAACATTAATCTGTGTGAATTTCTCAAACTCGGGGAGGAAGCCGCTCTGAGAGAAATATCCTCCTGTATGTTTTCTACTGTTAACGTTAAGAAATGTAGTGAACCCAGGTTTACCCCTTCTCCCCGGTGTTCATTTTTATTTTATTTATGCGGTCTTAAAGCAGCCCAAAGGAGCTTTCATTTTTTTGTTGAGTTTGGCTGTGCTTGTGGACAAAAGCAGTAGTGTTTTACCTAAGGCTTCATTTTTATTTATTTTTGTTATTCCCTGACGAAGAAGTTTTTTTGTTATATTTAATTCATTTGGACAGACAATTTTGAGTGGTACTAAGACAAATGTTTATTTTTTGCATTCCTGGACACTAAAGAGATGATTAACAAGTGTGTATTTCTTGTGTATGGTAATATAATTGCATTCAAGTAATGCGATTTAAATTTGGTAGTATAATCCAGTCATTTATTCTGGAAGTTTTCCAAATGTTTCTTTATTGGTTTTTGAAAAAAAAGGTTTGAATCGAATGGTGTATCACCTGCACGAATACATTTGCACTGCAAAAACCCACCTCCTTAAAACAAAACAAAAAAAATTAATAAGTAGTAGGGTTGTTCCGATCATGTTTTTTTGCTCCCGATCCGATCCCGATCGTTTTAGTTTGAGTATCTGCCGATCCCGATATTTCCCGATCCGATTGCTTTTTTTTTGCTCCCGATTCAATTCCAATCATTCCCGATCATTTTTCCCGATCATATACATTTAGGCAATACATTAAGAAAAAAATGAATAAAACTCGGATGAATATATACATTCAACATACAGTACATAAGTACTGTATTTGTTTATTATGAAAATAAATCCTCAAGATGGCATTTACATTAGTAACATTCTTTCTGTGAGAGGCATCCACGGATAGAAAGACTTGTAATTCTCAAAGGATAAATGTGACTTTGTATATTGTGACTAAATATTGCCATCTAGTGTATTCGTTGAGCTTTCAGTAAATGATACTGTAGCCATTTAAAGGTTGCCCAAATGCATGATGGGAAGTCCACCCATGACTGTGCATAGTGGCACCAATTGATATATCCTCTCTGCGTTGGAATATAACACATGGTGTTAAGAAAAAGATCAACTTCTATCTTACTTCCCCACATTGCTTCCCACGATAGTCCTAATTATTGAAAGGGGGATTATAAGGCTTTAGCCAAATAAAAAAAGGTTCCAAAGACTGCCAAAACTCACTCTACTCATCTTACGCTGCCTTTCAGCTCTATACATAGGTGAAACGGCGCCATCATAGATTGAACGCGACAATACGTGAGTGGGTCGTGACGTGCAGCGCAATGAGCGCATGCGTTAATTGCGTTAAATATTTTGACGTGATTAAATCAAAAAATATTAATTACCGCCGTTAACGCGATAAATTTGAAAGTCCTACTTTAAGCCAAAACTAAAGACGCTGGATGAGTGTAAGACATTTTGACTGTAACGTTAAATATAATTAGAAAACGATTTAATTAAACAATATATATATATGTGTATTAAAAAAATAAATTAAAACCCCTCTTAATGTTATCGTTTTAATAAAATTTGTAAAAAAATTCTATCAAAAAATAAAGTAGATACACTAAATACACCACAAGGTGTCAATGGCGAGTTTTAAATTAACTTGGAAATCAAGCCAAATAGTGTTTTGTCCCTCGAGGACTGAACTGGTCCATCCATTGTAATTCACGTCATTTGAGTGCTGGCTTCACAACGTACTTGACCACTGATAGTTCATATATTGTGAATAAATATTGCCATCCAGTGTATTTGTTGAATTAAACAAAATGTTTAAATAGAGTTAGACCAAAGTCTCAGTAAGTTTTATGTGTATGTTGCATAGCTATTTCGATTGGGAATGCCAGTTCTCTTTGCACTGTGTGAGAATAGGGCCTCATTAATACATATTGAAGCGCTTTTTTTTTTTTTGTCAACATTTTTGGGAGAGATTTTTTGTTGTGCTTTCACTAAATGATACTTGTTTTTTGTGAAGGAGTTGCCGAAGCTTATGCCAATAAACGGCGCGGCCCAATGAACGCCTGTGTCCACTCGCTTTTTGTAATATTCTGATATAGAATTATCCGAGGCACCTTGAAGTGCACGCGGCGCCAATATTTTTTACTCACATGATGCAGGAGTGAGTTAGAGTTAGTTAGAGCCTGCCGAGAGCCATAAGCTGTGTTAATGTTGAAGCTGAATGTGCTAATAAAGAAACAAAGTGCCAGCACATCGCATGTGGTATACCTATGTTAAGAAAAAGCACAAAACAAGACATCGTTCTCTGCCTCTTAGCTCTCAAGTGCGTCATTGTAATCTGTTTGACGTAATGCATGAGCGGGTCATTCCGCGCATGCGTTAAATATTTTAACATGATTAATTAAAACAATTAATTACCGCCCATTAACGCGTTAAATTTGACAGCCCTAGCTAAAAATGGCCACGAATGCAGCGGTTCTAAAGTAAACACGACAAACATTCTTTAGAGAAAGGAATACATTTATGTTTGAACAAGGACTGGCATATAGAAAAGTTCTTCTCAAACACATCCTGCTATGTCAACTGCACACAAAAACTGCATGCCGCTCTCACTACTAACATCTACGGCGTGTCATTAAGCATTAATTTCCGCCATTTTCGTGTTGCACATGTATGTTTATGATTTAATTTGTTTATTTAGCACCTTTGGATAACATTAAAGAGTCCAACTGGATGTAAAACAGGGCTAAGTCATCACCATAAAAGATTTTAATGAAAATATTATAAGGGTGAAAAATGACAACACTGTGAATGTAACACAGATCGATATGGAAAAATGATGGATGGATGGATGGATGGATGGATATATGGATGGATGGATGGATGGATGGATGGATGGATGGATGGATGGATGATGGATGGTTGGATGGATGGATGGATGGATGGATGGATGGATGGATGGATGGATGGATGGATGGATGGATGGATGGATGGATGGATGGATGGATGGATGGATGGATGGATGGATGGATGGAATTCGTTTACCTCTCATTGTTAACGCCAGGAGATTCTGGCTCCTGCTACTCAGCACCAAGATTTTTACTGAAAGCTGCAAGACACAAGAAAACCATTGAAATATTTTATGGACCACCAACGCGTCATCAGCCAGTCTTTCCTTGGAAAAGACGATTGGAGTGATCCATCGCAACTTCACGTTTGGCTGATTCAGTGCGTCGTGCGGTTGTAATAGGTATTCATCAAAAAATAGTTAATAGTTAATCAGCCACTTGCCCCACAAACATGCAGAACAATACGAGTGTATGAAACAACCAATACGACAGGTATGACAAACAATCGCAGAAACAAAAATGTTGCTCCCACCCGTTGTTGTTTTGTTGCTGTTTCTTAGTCATATTTTAGTCATTTCAAAATGTGTTCATTTTCATCTAGTTTTAGTCGACAATTCTCAAAATGTTTTCATCTATAAACTTCAAAAATTTTAGTCCATTAAAATAAAGGTTTTTAACAATTTTGAATAAACAATAAATCACATCAATAAATAATTTTGAATAAGCTTACAAGCACATCTCCATTTTCATGATACATATTCACTCAGCAGAGACTTTTAAAGACAAAAGCAACATGGCATAACTTGCCATGATAAGAAGCAAAACTTACCAAGCAGCAGCTGACACGTTTTATAAAAGGAGCCTGGAATGGGAACAAGCTTACTCACAGTCAGTGTTCTGCCAAAATGTTCTACACCAGCGAAACGTGCTACAAGAGGCGAATTTGACACCTGAAGTACTAATGTGTGCTTTTAGTTTGTTTTGTTACATACAAGAAGAACAAACTAAAACATGCCTTACGAAAATACTTAAAGTAATATCAATGAGGGTGGTTTAAATACGCTACGTGACTAATGTGGTCAATAGATCAACACTGCTTACAAGAAAACAATGCTTAAAAGTATGAGAGGGAAACTGTAAATGGCAAAATGTATTTTGATGCAGTGAAAAGGCAATAAAAGACTCAAGAAAAACAAAAATAGTAAGTACAGTGTACTGCTACATACGAAGTTAATTCGTTCCAGGACATTGTTTGTAAGTCGAAATGGTTGTATGTCGAGCAGGACTTTCCCAATTGGAAATACATTGTATTTCAATTAATACATTGTTATTATTACACATTGCAAAACAAAAAATATATAAAATTTGAATAATAATATAATAATACTAATAAATCATGTAATAAAGTAACAAATCAGTTTCTAAGAGGCTTTTGGTTTAAGTTCTTGGTGTGTCTTTGACCCGAATCGTTGCGTCCTAGCATAGCATTTGTTTGGCGCAGACATCACTCGTAATTTCTGAAGAGTATTTTGATGTACAGTATTTTGGAAAGAGAAAAGTTCCTGAGGACGAGGGACCGCTAACAAAATGAACATGATTGTTGTGGTGATCTAGACCGTCACGTTCCGAATATTTAATCAGCATCTGAGGCTATTGTCAATCAGATGGCACTGGGATAGATGGCGCCAACCGCTTGTCGTCTGACCGTTGCTTGACAGTGGTTTGACAGTTTTGTGAAAGCAGACCATTGCAATTGGAATCGAAAATTCCTTGTGACTTTTGAAAACCCTGGAAGGAATTGCAGGAGTTCGATGTCACGTTTTCGCCCTATCGGTTCGGGTTTTTTTATTTGCTTGGAACTAAAAGTTTGCCGGTGGCTACTTGGAAGCTAATCAGCGTCACCTAGCAAAATGGGCCGAAACAAGAAGGCGGCGATATCAAGAGATCTCTTGACTTCCTATCAGAGGAGATTTCTGTGATTACGCTACAGCAGAAATCCATCCTGAACCTGGTGAAGGAGGTGAAGGCTCTCCGAATCCAAAATGCCGAGAAAGACCAGCGTCTAGCGCAGTTGGAGAGTCGAGTGGCGAAATTGCAGCAGCACACAAGGATCAACGATGTGATCTTCACACAAGGATCAACGATGTGATCGTAACTGGGCTCCGGATAAAGCTGTGGTCATACGCCCGGGCTGTGACCGATAACGTTGGGGAGCCCAGCGAGCAGGTTTTCGGCTCTGTTGAGCAACAAGTGGCTGTATTTTTCCAGTCCAAAGGGATTGAGGTGGATCGGAATGACATCGAAGCCTGCCACCTCTACCCCGGAGAGATGACAGCGACAAACGAGATGTTATCATCAGGTTTGTCAACAGAAAGCACAAAACCGCACTGTTAAAACAAGGAAGATACTGTTAAAACGAGGATACTGAACGGATTCATGGGAACGAGCATCTGACATGGCAAAACTTTGATATCGCTATAAAAGCACAACTAATGAAAAACCAAGGGAAAATTCAGCACGCATGGAAATCAAACTGTAAAATATTCATCAAACTAAATGGGACACACAGATGAAGCCAAAACATTGGTCGTCAGGAGCATAGGCGTGGCCACAAGGGTGGCCACGCCTATGCTCCTGACACCCCTGAAATTTGGTTGGCCACCCTAAGTACCCCCCCCAACCAACCACCACCTCAGTAAAGCTACGTTCACACCGGCCGCTTAATTTGCTTGTCGCGCCGCGGGTTCCCATGAAAGTCAATGTGAACGTGTCACGCATGTCGCGTCGGGGCGATGCGATGACGCCAAAATGACTGTAGCTCGTCAAATTTAACGCACCGCCAAGGAGATGGTTTGGTTGAACTTTCTGCGACTGAGTTCGGCGTCGAGGAGGAAGCAGCCAATCGAATACTTCTTCCTCATTCACGTGACTTTAGGCGAATAGGATGCACAGGAACGTCAATATCATGCATTCACAACAAACCAAGTTGGACAATTTGGTGTTTATATTGTTCTTGAGAACACTACTACCACGGCGGTGGTTAAACACCATTCATAATTGAGGTAAGTGAGAATGTCCAAACTGTGAAAAAAATGTGAATGTTAGTGTTTAATGTATAGGCATGTCACAGGTGGTTGGGTAACGTTTGTGTGGCTGAAGTTAAGAAGCTAATGTTAGCAACACTAGCTCAAATCGTTTGAAAGAATTTACCTGATTAGAACTTGGTAGTTTTTTTCCTTTTTCTTTTTGCTTTTTTCTTGGTTGGGGTAATTTTTCACTTGAGTTTGTTTGCGTTTGCTGTGATTTTAGTTTTTTTCAACATGACACATGATAAATGCCTGAGCATTATGGCCTCATTTTCTCGGGCAGATTAGGGAAAGAACAATGAAGGGATCTCAAAAGATTGAGACATTCTTTATTGTCAAGAAGAAAAAAAGATCAGCTGCTGGAGACAGTGGGGCTACAGCATCCTCTTCAGGACAGCATTCAGCAGGGAAATATATCATAAAATTAATAGTTCTAAATGTGTACTTATCTGTAAGACAACAAGTTGAAATATATTCCTTATGTTTATGCATTAATTGAATATTTCTTTGTGTGGTCAGAGATTCAGATGAGGATCCACAAGCGTCTATATGTGAAAGTGGCAGCGACACAGACGAGGCTCCACATTTTCCGCTCCCCACATCGTCCCAGTCATCAGGTATTTAACTTCTAGTTTTGTTTGAAGATTAAGGAAAACTTGTACAAAAATTATGGATGAAGCAGTTGGGTGCATTATTTAATTGCTGACCCAGGATTAGGTCACAACAACGCTTACAATTTATTATCATTGCATAAAAACGTTCAGTAATTTAAAAAAAAAATTTTTTTCTTCCTAGATATATCACGGTGCCCAGCCGATGGACCAACACGGCCATACCTGAGGATGTATCCCAGGACAGTGCAGGCAGGGAGGAAGAGATCCTTTAACAGCTCATGGTACCAACATTTCCCATGGTTGGAATATTCAACAAGTCAGGACTCTGCCTATTGTTTTGCATGTAGACACTTTAGCTTGCCCAATACTCCCGAAACACCTTTTGCGGCCAAAGGAGGCTACTCGAATTGGAAAAAAGCCATGTATAAAGATGGGGGGTTTAAAATGCATGAGCAGTCAGAAGGGCATGTTAATGCCATGTTTGCATGGAGTGAATTCAAGAATAATATCATTAAAGATTCCTCTATACGAGAGGCTTTGGACAAAGCCTACAAAAAAAAAAATTGAAGAAAACAGGATGTACATAAAGACAGTAGCAGAAGTGCTTCGGTTTACAGCCATGCAGAATGTTGCTCAAAGGGGACATGTTGAAAGTGATTGTTCACAAAACAAAGGAAACTTTGTAGAAATGATGGAATTGATTTCGAAACACAGTGCTCTGGTTGAAAAGAAAATGAATGGTGCAAGAAATGCCAAGTATATCAGTAACACCATTCATAATGAAGTTTTGGAATGTCTGTCAGATATGGTCCGTGAACAAATAATTAAGGAAGTTAAGGAAAGCAATTATTTTTCTGTTATTGCAGATGAAACAAAAGATCTTTAAAAAAAGGAGCAGCTGTCATTAGTACTAAGGTACTATTACAATGGTGCAGTTCACGAGAGCTTTTTAGATTTCCAAAGAGCCAGTGAATTAGATGCAGCAGGACTCAGTCATAAGATAGTACAGTGTCCAGTCCTTGACAATATGAACGCAGAACTTACAAGGCGATTCAGTGAAAACAACTGTGATATAATGAAGGGTATACAAGCTCTTAACCCTAAGGGGAAAAGCTTTCTAGAGGAAGCAACAGTTTTACGTTTTGGCCGTCTGTATGACTGTGATGTTGATGACCTAAAACATGAGCTGTATCAGGCAAAGAAGGTTGTTCAAAGAAAAGCACAGTGTGGGACTGAAATGACAAATATTTGGATTTTACAACTTTCATTGAACCATACAAAGAGGTGTTTCATCAACTTTTTTGCTTGTGCCGAATAGCTCTGGCCTTGCCAGTGAGCAGTGCTAGTTGTGAGCGCAGCTTCTCAGCACTAAAGCTTATTAAAAATCATTTGCGAACAACAATGACTGATGACAGGCTTAGTAACCTTGGAGTGCTCCGCATTGAGAGGAGAAGGGCAAGGTTGCTGAACCTAGATGACTTTGATGAACGCTTTGCTCACAGTCATGGAAACAGGCGTACAAATCTAAAATAAGTCCACATTAGTGTGAAATGACCCCCCCCCTTTATTTATTATTATTACTTTTTTGCTCTGGGGCAATAGCACTTTATTATTATTATTTTTTTTTTTGTAAAATTGTGCTAAAATGTGTCAAACAAAAAGAAGGAAGCTGTGCAGACTGTGAAATTGTGAAATTGTTTTAATAAACAACATGCTGAGCAAGCAAATGGTTTAACATGTTATTCCTGTACTTTACTGAAACGAATTGTGACCCCAAAACCGAGGTAATCGTGACTTTTTTTGTATCGTTACACCCCTACAGTAAAATATGCCACCCCTCTACAGATTGTGACCCTGTTTGGCCCCCCCAAGAAAAAATCCGAGACACGCCCTTGGTCAGGAGCATGGAGGTATTGGTCAGGTATGAATGATCAAGATGGACTGTGAGGTAGTAAGACACACACCATTATGACACACCCATCACCATCTAGAGACAATAGACCCTACCCACGTGACGTCACAACTCCGCCCTCCTGACTGGTGCCGCCCAATTGTCCGTCAACACATCTTGTTTACTTGTTACGGCTACGTACATTCCTCCTATTTACGGCGTGTTTTTCTGCTCGTTAACATTAATAACTAGAAACTGCAATTTCAGGAGAAATTACACCTGGTCTTTCCTGTGTGGCTATACAGATCGTAGCCCCGCCCAAGGCTATCACTAGAATGGACAAACATGCCAATCAATGGCATTAAACAAATTAAATGCCATTAGAAATGAATGGGAAATTTGGACGTCCATGGCCGTCAATGGCAGCACCCTCCATAGGCGTCAATGCAATCGGGGACATTTGGGGTACACGTCCTATTGATATCTGGTCATTTCCTGTTGATTTAGGGAAAAAAAAAAATTCCCATTGAAAATGAATTGGAAAAATTTTGGACGTCCATGGACGTCAATTGTATCAACTTACTTAAGCGTCAATGGAATACAAGTACATTGGCATCAATAGAATGAACAATCATGAAGAAATGCCATTGGAAATGAATGGGAAGTTTGGACGTCCATGGACGTCAATCGCATCACCCTCCATAAGCGGCAATGCAATCGGGGACATTTGGGAGACACGTCCTATTGATATTTAGTCATTTTCTGTTGATTTGGGGGGGGGGGGGGGGGGGATTCCCATAGAAAATGAATGGGAAAAATTTTGGACATCCATGGACGTCAATGGTATCAACTTACATAAGTGTTAATGGAATCCAAGTACATTGACATCAATAGAATGAACAAACATGAAGAAATGCCATTGGAAATGAATGGGAAGTTTGGACGTCCATTGACGTCAATGGCATCACCCTCCATAAGCGGCAATGCAATCGGGGACATTTGGGGTACACGTCCTTTTGATATCTAGTCATTTTCTGTTGATTTGGGGGGGGGGATTCCCATTGAAAATGAATGGGAAAAATTTTGGACGTCCATGGACGTCAATGGTATCAACTTACATAAGCGCCAATGGAATCCAAGTACATTGGCATCAATAGAATGAACAAACATGAAGAAATGCCATTGGAAATGAATAGGAAGTTTGGACGTCCATGGCCGTCAATGGCATCACCCTCCATAAGCTGCAATGCAATCGGGGACATTTGGGGGGACACGTCCTATTGATATCTAGTCATTTTCTGTTGATTTGGGGAAAAAAAAATTTTTCCCATTGAATATGAATGGGAAAAATTCTGGATGTCCATGGACGTCAACGGTATCAACTTACATAAGCGTCAATGGAATCCAAGTACATTGGCATCAATAGAATGAACAAACATGAAGAAATGCCATTGGAAATGAATGGGAAGTTTGGACGTCCATTGACGTCAATGGCATCACCCTCCATAAGCGGCAATGCAATCGGGGACATTTGAAGGACACGTCCTAATGATATCTAGTCATTTTCTGTTGATTTGGGGGGGGGGAAATTCCCATTGAAAATGAATGGAAAAAATTTTGGACGTCCATGGACGTCAATGGTATCAACTTACATAAGCGTCAATGGAATCCAAGTACATTAGCATCAATAAAATATAAAACATGCTGAAATGCCATTAGAAAATGAATGGGAAATTTGGACGTCCATGGCTGTCAATGGCGGCACCCTTCATAAGCGTCAATGAAATTGGAGAAGTTTGGGGGACACGTCCTATTGATATCTGGTCATTTTCTGTTGATTGTGGGAAAAAAAACATTTCCCATTGAAAATGAATGGGAAAAAATTTGGACGTCCATGGACATCAATGGCAGCACCCCCTATAAGCGTCAATGGAGTCAGGGATGTTTGGGGCACAGGTCCTATTGATATCTGGTCATTATCTGTTATTTTGGGGAAATTTAGTTTTTTCCCCATTGAAAATGAATGGGAAACATTTTGGACGTCCATGGACGTCAATGGCATCGACATCCATAAAGTCAATTGAATCCAAGTACATTCGCATCAATAGATTCGACATGCATGGCAGTCAATGGCATCAATGCAATGTCAAAAATTCAATTGGAAATCCCATTGTAAGTGAAAGGGAAATGTTCTCATTAGAAATGAATGGGAAAGTTTTTGGCAAGTTTCTGGGAAACCGTAAATTTTTTACAAATGCTGTATACAACTTTTATGCCCCTCACCGTCACGGAATTTTTGATGCCCAAATTGTGTGATTTGGTCAAAAACTGAAGGACTAGATACATTTTGAAACTTTTCTTCGTTTCCCATTAAAAATGAATGGGCCAGTTTTTGGCAATTTGCCGGGAAACCGTACATTTTATCAAAACATTTACCGCTGTCATTTTTATGCCCCTCGCCATCCCGGAATTTTTGACGCCCATCTTGTGTGTTTTCGTCAAAAATTGACGGACTAGTAACAGTTTGAAAGTTGTCTTTTTTTCCCATTAAAAATGAATGGGCAGGTTTTTGGCAAATTTCCGGGGAACCGTATATTTTTTCCAAATTGTGTTAATAACGTTTATTCCCCTCCCCGTCCTGGAATCTTTGATGCCCAAATTGTGTGATTTGGTGAAAAATTGTAGGACTAGATACATTTTGAAACTTTTTTTTTCTCATTAAAAATGAATGGGCAAGTTTCTGTCAAATTTCTGGGGAACCGTAAATTTTTTCCAAATTCTGTATACAACTTTTATGCCCCTCACCGTCCCGGAATTTTTGATACCTAAATTATGTAATTTGGTAAAAAATTGTAGGACTAGATACATTTTGAAAATTGCTTTTTTTTTTCGGAAATTTGCCGTTTACGGGCAAACGGAAAATTTTTCGGGGTCGTTTGAAAAATTCCCATCGTCGCGCAAAAATTCCGGACGTGTCGGTACTTGAATGGTGCCGATCGGTCAAGCGGTTCGGGCTGCGCAGCGCGCCGAAGGATTCCCATTCAAAAAAAAAAAACACAATAACATAATAGGGGGGAGGCCGTACAATCTCACTACCTGATCTTTCCAGAGGAAAGACCAGGTAATAAAAATGGTGAAGGCGTGTGTGGCGGTCGGTTGCAATAACAGAGAAGATAGACGGAGGGACTTGAAGTTTTACCGGATTCCGAGAGACCCCGGAGAGGAGAGCGAGATGGGCTGCTGCAATTCGACGAGAAAACTGGGCTCCAAACGATTACCACAGATTATGTAGTAGTCATTTTATATCTGGTAAAATGCATTTAATATATATTTAGAGGGTTTTGGGCTGACAACCACAATTAAAGTGCCTGTGACACGAAAAAGCATGTTTATTTCATAATACACGTGGTATTTTACGCCCCTGAATGATATGGGCCGCTTGGATGTGTGTGGAAGCGATCGCTATTTTTATTTAGTTTTTTGAATCCCGCGCCATGAAAATGAGTGACTTCCGGCTTCGGTCTTGCATTGAGGAGGAGGGCGCTGTGACGTGTACGGTAGAAGACGTCCTCTTCACGCTACAGTGTACTGTTGTGTATGAGGACGAAGGATTCAGCTGATTAGGCGGATTAATACGTTTATTTTTCGCATCACGCCAGCCAAACGGCTGCAGAAAAATCATTCTGTATGAGGGAGAGGCGTATGCGCCTTTTTGGAGTTTCAAAAGGTTCCCATTCACCGTGGATACTTACTGTGGGACCATTGGACTTATGAGGAAGTGAGTAAACATCTTGTTTTGTATTATATCAAAAACGAATACAGCGATTACAAAGTAAACACTACAAACTTTCTTTAAATGAAGGACTACTTACGTTTGATCATTGATAGGCATGTAAAAAGCTCTCCTAATGGTCATTAGCAGCACCACGTTAGCTGCACAACAAATCCAGCCACCCTCCTCCGGGGAACGAACTGTAAATTGCTCTCCGCCGGGCGGTTTGCCGATCCACTAAGACAATTGACAACCGGGTCGTCATGTCAAATAATGCAGGATAGTTATGTGTGATTTTCCACTTCGAAGACTTTGAAACATCACTCGGTTTGGGTTAGCATGTCGGCTAGCTGTCACGGCTTCTGGTTTGTTTACATTCTCCGAAGCCGGGGAAGGGAAATGACATATGTCCAATTTAGGTGTCATAAAATATCGTTCGGGAGGTGCGACAGTAAAGGTGAAGTCGACATTTTTGACCATTATGGAGTAATTTTGCCATGTCGTCCTGAATAAATGCATTTTTATTATTTCATATTCCATTCAGCACAATACTGTTATTTGTCATGAACATGCCATTTATTTAGCAATTGGGGAAAATACTTGGATAAAAAGAATATCCTGTAAAAATATTGAAGTAAAGAGACAGAAACAATGACATTTTGCCGCTCTCTTCGTCGCGTTTTCCTCGTTGTGAATAGTTCCCCCTCGACGGGCTGACTGGTCCTTCTCAAGCCATTTATATAGCTATTGGGGGAAAATACGTGGATAAAAAGAATATCCTGTAAAAATATTGGAGTAGAGAGACTGAACTAATGACATTTTGCGGCTCTCTTCGTCGCGTTTTCCTCGTTCTGAATAATTCCCCCTCAATGGGCTGAATAGTAAAACCGATGAGCCCAGTCTACCACTGACGTCATCCACCTGTTGGGGACGCTAAAGCCCTATAATGGTAGGCGTGGCTAACCGGCAGATTAAAAGACTAATTTCTCGTCATCTGTGCTTTTCTAAATTGTTGTATATAGTCGAATTGTCTCAAAATATGATTCTAACTCACATAATAATGCCATTTAAGACTTTTTTTCTTGTGTCATATGCTCTTTAAGATCATTGCTAGGCTAATCGCCGACAACATACACGTATGTGTGTAGTGAGAGTGCTATCGCTAAACCATATAAACATTAAAAGCCCTAACTCCATTGACAAATGACATGAAATACATTAGTCTTGACAGTGGATGTTAGCAAGAACAAAAGATTTTGAATTGAAAATTTCGTAACTCACCTTTCCAAGCACAAGATAGATTCCTGCCGAATTTTCGTGGATGAGGACCTGTTTCACCCAACCAGCAACGAAGTATTTATAAGCCTCCAAGCTCTTAAAGTTTTTCAAACTTTCGTGAGAATAGGCTGATTTTGTGTGGACAAGATAGTTGTAAATGTCAGGGTAGCTAGCAGATGTCAGGCAAAGACGGCGAAGACAGCTGGTTGAAAAACATCGATTTAGGCATCAAATATGGATCTGGCGAATGGATAAACTGAAGCTTTTCCACATAACGCTTTTTATGCAACGCATCCAGTGAGTTTACGGCATCCGAAAGCACCGGGTCTTCCATGAAATGCATTATAAATTGCTCGATCAATTGAGACCATTGATAATACAGACACAAAATGACGGACAATGGTGCGGAACAATACAGCGTTCACGTGATTTTGTGACGTCGGTGGGTAGGGTCTATAGGAATATATTCCAAAGGATTGCTGATCATGGGAAACTACAGCTCAGATCATTTCAACATACTGAACATAAATCACTGGATCTGGAGTATGATTATAGATCCAGACTATAATTTCTTTTTTAATACCAACATCAACTGCTGCTATTACACGGAGGAACAGTACAACTCTACCATTAAAATGAACAATAAATTATCAGTAAAACAACAGAAGTATGTATGCCAACTTCAGTAATATCAGAGAACGTCTGAATCATTTTATAAAACCATTCAAAATAATTGCCATATCCGAAACATGGCTCAAAGCAGTAGGCTGTATTGGCTGAGCCAAAATTGTGTTGGTTCGTTCCACTGAAATGGATCTACATGACCTCTGCATTGTAATTTACATACGTTGCTAATTACTACCCAAAAAAAAGTTCTACTCACGGTTTCCAGTCATTTTTTAGTAATTAGCGTTTTCGTGTCGGTCTTTTTTTCCCCCGTGGCGCAGTGATATTGATACGGCGGAGTCGTATCATCAGTGTGTGAAGCCATTTTAGGTCACGTGCACCAATAGGAGACGAGGACTGTTGCTATGCGCTTCTAAAACAAACAATATGGCGGCGACCGTGTCAAGCTACGACACGAGCGAAGATGAACCAAAGATAAGAAAACCGCATTCGGAATTTAGTCAAAAGGCATCGAAACGATGCTATATGCATTTCTCAACTGTCCAAGGGCGAAAAAGGGCAGGAAATTGGAAAAAACGTGCAGAGCCCGCGTGGTTGTGTCAGACAATGGCTTTCTCCCCAGGCTCCGTCGAAGGATCTTGCTGAAAATGCGTCGACTGGGATTTTTAACGACATTCATTCACTACAGGTAAGCCACACGCACGCCTTTACTACAAGGTTAATTGTTATTAACTTATGCTCAAAAAATTCTTATTTAAACTAGTGTTGTAACGATACCATTTTTTAGCCCAGATATCAATACCACTTTGTTATAAAATGTATATAGGGTACAGTGTGTCGAAAGTGAATCCAGTAGAACTTTTTATTGCATACCAGTTATGGGTGACAATGGTTAAATAAACATTTTGGCTCAAGAACATCAAGCTGTAGTCAATAAAAGCCCTGATACTGACATGGCAGTGATTGCTGTAAGTCTGCAGATAGATTTACAGTGTAAATTGCATTTTTTCACAGGAGGAGGCAACAGAACGAGGACTGACGTCTATAAGGTCTCTGCAGCTCCTGGCACTAGTGTGTGTTCAGCACTTATTGGCATCCATACATTCTCAGGTTGTGACTCTGCTTGTGCCTTTCATGGCAAAGGCAAAAAAACCTTTTCTTTTGCACGTCATGAAAAAGAATACCTGACTGGGTTTGCAAAGCTGGGCAGCAGTTTTAAACTTGACCTACAAACATTTAACACGTTGTGTAAATACATGTGCCACCTGTTTGGCCAGTCGTGTGCCAAAAATGATGCCAAATGCAGATCTTTCTGTATGCCCTCGTCAGTCTTGCCAAAACATTCTATTCCCCCCAAAACTGATGGTCTGTACCAACATTGCAGGACAGATAACTATCAAGCAGCAATTATGAAACGTTGTCAGACAGTTAAAATGTGTGCCCCCTCACCCATTGGGAATGGGTGGGACATTGAGGATGGGCAGTTGGCAGTGACATGGATGACTAAAAATCCTGCCCCTGATACTGTTTTGCAAGTAGTCAACTGTAGTTGAAAGGCAACCAATTGTGACATGGGAAGATGTTCCTGTATGTCTGCAAAACTTTCTTGCACTGATTTATATCGGTGCCAAGCATGTGAGAATGTTTCCAAAGAAACAGAAGACACTTGGATGGGATGATGACTTTGAGTCAAGCGATTTTGAGGAGTAATGTTGTCATGTAGTTTTACTATTCTTTTGTTTCTTTTTTTTTTTTAATTCGTTTTTCAATATTTGTATGTGTAATAATGTGTATTTTTATAGTATGAGACACTTCCATGTTTAAATAAATGTGTACCAACAGTACCATACTTGAATGATTCCAACCTTTTGTGTATATACAGTGTGATTAAAAAAGGCTGTGCCAAAATCAAAATGCCATGTCAAAAACGAAAAACATTAAAAAAAAAAAAAAAAAAACCTACCTTGGACAGATGTAGGAAGTAACTAAGTTTAATTTCATGTTTTCATAGTACTCAAATATGGCCATCACCAGCAGCATGGACAACATCAAGTTGACATGAGAATTCCTCCCTCCCGCGTTGATTGCGTCTGTTATGTAATCTTTCATGTCATCAATATTTGCTGGAAGTGGTGGAACATACACTTAGTGTATAACATACGTTATGTGCCATAAAGATGGATAACGAACTTTGTCTTTAACATACCAACACGTCCAGCAAGTACTGATGATGTGAAATATCGAACAACAGTTGCAATCAAGACAATAACTGCGACATGCACACGTTTGAGAGGAATTCTCATCGTGGCTTGATTTTGTCCGTGCTGCTGGGTGTGCTCACATTTGAGCACTTGTGAAACATGAAATAAAACTTGGAAGTTATCTTCAACACGTGTCCATCACTTCTTTTGTGATGTCTTTCATTTTTTAAGTATCACCTTATGATTTTGGCACATTATATTTTTGATCACCCTGTAATTTTTTTGTCTTATTCCATTTTTGCCATGATTCACATTTAGGAGGGTGTGGTAGCAATTGGGTTGATTTTCAGCTATTTATGATCATGGCGTGCATTTTTTATTTTATATATTTCATTGCATAGTAGGTTGTGATATTTTTAATATGACACATAAGCCTTTAGCTTAATTCAATATATATTTCATTGTGCTGGGTGCAAATCATTAATGTTGAAGTGTTTCCTTCAAGAAATTAGCTACATTTCTCATTCTGAATTCACCTATGTGTATACTAAGGCACCAATACTTGTTTCAAATGTTTGGTAGATGTGTTTATGACATTTGATAAAGATTTTGTGTTGCCAGAATTAATATAACACTTAAAACAAGCAAAAACAGCAACACTAGATCTGTATTTTTGTGTATTCACATCAAGATACATTTCTGGCTGGTGACTAAGTTAGGAGGGTATTGGCTTTGAAAAAATCCATTTTCTAAGCACTTTTTCCATGGTCCCAATAAAGCCATATTTCCACAAGCTTGTCCATTCGCAGCCCTTCCTGGTCAACTCTAATCTTTTAATGGACGACGGTCTCACAGAAGTTGTAGCTGTCAGTGAAGGGTGTTTCAGCTCCGAAAAACACGCACACACACATAAACCATGTGAGAACTGTTTCATCCATATCATATTTACATAATCTTCCAATCCAAATTATATAGGCTTGTCTATTCTGCCATTTTTTCCTGAATAAAATTATCAAATAGGTTTTTGGAACTACAGTTAAACAGACTAAATAATATGTTATTTGTCAATCTAAACTTTTTGCTCAAAGTTAACAATCAAACATCATAATAATGACCGCTACAGCCCAGAACTCACATTGCAAGTCTTAACTTCATCTGTGATCTGACCAGAAGCCCCCCAACTCCCATAGTTATTCACAACAAAAGGCGTGTGTGTGGCTTACCTGTAGTCAATGTTGTTAAAAATCCCAGTCGACGCATTTTCAGCAAGATCCTTCGACGGAGCCTGGAGAGAAAGCCATTGTCTGACGCAACCACGCGGGCTCTGCACGTTTTTTCCAAATTCCTGCTCTTTTTCGCCCTTGCACAATTGAGAGATGCATATAGCATCGTTTCAATGCCTTTTGACTAAATTCCGAATGCGGTTTTCTTATCTTTAGTTCATCTTCGCTCGTGTCGTAGCTGACACAGTCGCCGCCATATTGTTTGTTTTAGAAGCGCATAGCAACAGTCCTCGTCTCCTATTGGTGCACGTGACCTAAAATGGCTTCACACACTGACGATACGACTCCGCTGTATCAATATCACTGCGCCACGGGGGAAAAAAAGACCGACACGAAAAAGCTAATTACTAAAAAATGACAGGAAACCGTGAGTAGAACTTTTTTTTTTGTAGTAATTAGCAACCTATGTAAATTACAATGCAGAGGTCATGTAGATCCATTTCAGTGGAACGAAATCCATTTTCTAAGCACTTTTTCCATGGTGCCAATACAGCCTACAGGTAAAGGAATGGATTTTGAACTGCATAGTTATGAATTTAGCCGTTTAAACTGAAAGTTTAATGTCATAATCCGCTGTATACATAGAGCAGCCAGGCCTTAGTATTGAAACATTCAGTGACTGGATAGGAGAAATGTTTTCAAAAGCCATTCAAAAGGTTGTGTTCATTTGTGTGGATTTCAATATTGATTTGTTCAATCCGAAAAAGTACCAATCGGTTAATGAATTTATCAATACCAAGTACAATATGCGTTTGTATCCAATAATCACCAGACCGAGTCAAATCGCAACCCACAGTGCTACTTTAATAGATAATATATTCACCAATGACAGTGAAAGCAATCCAGTAAGCGGACTGTTAATTAACGATCTGAGTGATCACCTACCAGTTTTTACAGTTTATAGCGGCACTCAGCTAAGAAATTTGCCAGAGCAGAATGTCAAGTACAGGCGAGTAAGGACAGAGGAAACTGAACTCATTTAAAAAGGATTTACTGGCACAAAATTGGGAAAATGTATGTAATGGAATTGACATCGACTGTGTATATTATACATTTTTGAATATATTCACATCATTATCTGATAAAAACTGTCCAATACAACGGTACAGCAGAAAACAAAAGTACAAAGATCAACCATGGTTCACGAAGGGATTTCAAAATTCTTTTAAAGGAGAAAAATACACTGTATAGAGAAGTCATAAAACAAAGAACTACAGAGGCAGAAAAAAATATTGTATATATACATGTATATATAATTTATTCTTTATATAAATGATATATGCCAAGTTTCAAGAATACTAAAATTACTGTAGTTTTATTTGCAGATGACACAAGTATCTTTTGCTCGGGGGGTTTCTGATTAAATTTGTAAACTAAAGACCTGGTTTGGAACAAACAAATTATCGTTATTTTTAACAAAAACCAAATTCATGTTATTTAGCAGATACAATACATATAGTCAAGTACAAATACAGATAGATGGGGTGAATATTGAAAGGGTCTATGAAAACAAGTTTCTTGGGGTTGTTATTGATGACAAGGTTAACTAGAAAGCTCATATAAAACATATACAAGGTATCAAGAAGCATATCAGTCCTGAATAAAGCTAAACACAGTCTTGACAATAAATCACTCCACATTCTTTAATCCTGCCATATTTACACTACAGTGCAGAGGTTTGGGGTAACACCTATAAATGAACAATAAAATCACTATTCATTTTGCAAAAATGAGCCGTAAGATTAGTACATAATGCTGGTTATAGGGATCATAATAATATATTATTTTTAAAATACAGAACAATAAAACTCAGGGACTTGTTTCATTTTCAAACAGCTCAGCTCATGTATAAGGCTATACACAGGTGACTTCCTGCCAATATAAAGAAATTGTTTAACAGAGAAGGTCAATACAGTTTGAGGGGGGAGCTTCACTGACAGCATCAGAGGGTGCGAACTACATTAAAAAGGTTTTGTGTTTCTGTTTGTGGAGTGACGCTGTGGAATAAATTAGATGAGGGGCTCAAGCAATGTCCAAGCATGACCCAGTTTAGGAAGTGGCACAAGCACAGGGTATAGGGAAGAAGAAGGGTTTCAGAGATAGGTGGTGTTCACATATCTGTTATTGGCTTGGTTCTATTTATTGTTGTTCATCATGCATCTTATGTGTATGGTCATTAACTTTATTTCTTTGTTGATATGAGGACTCGTTAAATAGGGCGGACTGATATAATTAAAGAATAGAAAAGGGGGTGTAGGTTTTAATAAGCAAATTCTTCATCCTACTCCTTTTAGGAAACAATGAATAAGTTCTGATATTATTATTATTGTCTTAAATATTGTTGCTGTTATCTCAAGTATTATCATTGGTTTTGTCAGTTGTTTTTTTTTAATTTCTCATGTCCAAAATAAAGCATTCATTCATTCAAAAAAAATTAAATGTGTTCGTTGGCTGTCACTGACTAGCATATGCGATCGCTACACGAAAATAACAACATAAGTCATCCTGAACAACGGTCAGAGACGTAATACAACCACAGGATATAATATATAATGAAGACAGGGCAAAGGGTGGTAAAGGATAGCTTGTTGAAACAGGAGAATGTCATTGTCAGTGGCGTAAGCCTACCTCTGGATCAGGTCGGCTCTTTTTCCCCCGTCTTTTTTTTACCCTAGACACTCAAGCCATCTCTTTAACGGAACATTTGAATGCAATTCCACATCTTTACCAGTGAATTTGGCACCAGGGACATCATTTTCGGACAGAATTGGTAGGTTTAGCTCTGTAAACATTTCTTTCGTACACTATTCACATGCATCTAGCATGAGGGACATATGCATGTTTGACCCCCCCCCCCACCCAGCAACAGTTGCTAACGTCATGAATATTAATGAGCACAGATGACATGTCAAGTGCAGTACGCTATTTTAATGAACATCCAATGTTCTTAAGTAGTTTAAATGGAGGTTTTGCATTTAGGAAATGTGGGGGGGAAATTAGGAGATGGAGATTGGGGTTACTGCTGGTTCTGTTAACTTTTATTTTGCAAATCATTGAAAAAAAAAATTGAATGAAAATTTGTGTTATAGGAATAACCGTGCCAAAAGCAGTTTTATCTGCATTTCAGTGGTTTTCCGAGGGTTGAGCCCCCCCCCCCCCCCCCCAAAAAACAAAAAAAGATTCTGGCTCCGTGGTGACCTTCATGTCACGGAGTTCCTGCAAGAAATTCCTAGCCTCTTTCACCCCTGCTACTACTTTGCTACAGTTTGTGTTGTGATGAGGAACAGATATACTGTGTATGTGCTATGAAATGACAGTGAAATAAGTACTCGTCTTCTACCTGACCTATGTCCTGGAGAGGACTGTGGAGATTCCAGTGTGGTCATAGACCGAAATTGCAGAGAGCCAGCATGGGGTGCAAACTCTGCAGAGGAGCACTGCCTGGATGTGTGAGATATACAATGTGGGCCTGTGTTTCCAGCCAGAGAGGAACTGACCAAGGCCTCTGAGGAATCAAAGATTAAAAAATGTACATAGTTTTCATTTTATGGCCTGTTTTGCACATTGAGAGGAAAAGTATCTAACAAATTTTAAATTGTAGTTTATATACAAAATATATGTGTTCTACACTGTGTATAAAATATATATAATCACAATTTTGCACTGTTGGTCTCCTGTATATAACTTATTTTGACCATAATATGTAGAAAGGACAAAAAGGCCCTTTACCATACCTGCTGTTTTTGTTGCATTATCAAATATAAAACTATTCAGTCTTTCTTTCTGTTGAATGTTTATCCTAACAAGTTGAATAAACATCACCCTTAAAAACATTTCGTTGAGCAAGTTTGGTTGTTAATGGGACATCAATATTACAAATTTTGACAAAAATGTTTTGATTTTTTTGTTGTTGTCTTTTTGGGTACAAAATGTTGATTATAATTGGTTGAAGGAAACAACAGTTTGGACATTATAGTGTCCTAAAAAAGGGACCCAATCTGGCAATTGTGATGTTTTTTTCTTTGAAATATAAAGGCAACATCAAAGGTATGTAGATTTTAGGAAAAAAGGCTTGGCTGTTAAAAAGTTAAACAACGTAGAATTGAAAAAAAAAAAAAAAAAAAAGTCGTAAATGCACATGCCACTGCCATGTTGCATACATTGACTGGTTTTCTCGTTCTTTAGCGGTGTGTTTGACCGCTTGTCGGGAAACTTGTGCAACCTCGCATGCCGCACAAAAGAAGTGCCCAAATCATGTCGACCGCGTCGGTACCAATGATACTTTGGGAAGGGAAGGGGAGGCAAGGACGGAATAAAAGCAAGTTGTTTATAATGAATAAAATTAATAAGCACAGTGAAGTACAAGCACTTTAAAATTCGAAGCAAAGTCGAGATATTTTCATCGACGAGGGCCGGAATGATTAACAGTCCAAACAATTTTTATAATCATTGTCCTATTTCTACGACAAAGCATTAGGCCAAAATAAAGAGGACTGCGATATTATAGTCATACTGTTACGAGGAGGGAAAAAAAGTCATCCTGTTACGTAGGGGTAATGTAGCTGAATAAGCAGCTACATACTTTCTGTAGTGCTTTGCCGCTGCCACTAAAGTCAACGAAAATGAAAGCAGCTCTTGAGGCTGTGTTTTAGAATCAGTTTCCAAAATGAGGAAATCCGTTATCTTTTAGCTGATCTACATCAAATCATATTTTCCATATTTATGTAATTATATTATTAATGATTTAGAATTTTTGTAATTTGAGATCTAGTGTTTCAAATATTAGCTGTGAAAAGTATAGTTTGAAAGAGGGAGAGTATTGTATAAATAATGCCACTCAACTTGAGGGTTCAATCAGGTGAGCCAATACTTTTGGCAATAGTGTGGATCCACATTATGCAAGGATTGGACAAAGCACATGTAAAGCACCAATACTGCCAATCCTCAACAGGATTTGAGGAAACTCTGCAGACTACAATTGACCTGTGTGCACAATCTGACCTAGGCAGCATGGATGACAGGCAAAACAGTTATTGGCCACTGCTTTTCACACCAATACACACGTATTGCGTATAATTGGCTCGTCGTCGATTTTCGTGCCTTTCTTAGGAAGGCGAAATTCACTTGATGTTGACACGAATTATGATTATATACGCTTGATAAATCTTTAACTGAATGACATTCATGAGAAAACATTAATTCCACGGAACTTCTTACCTGAGCGTGCTCTGCCATTTCTGTCGTACTCTGCCGTGATGAATAAAGCAAGAAGGAGCAGGTCGGCAATGGTGTGTCCCGCCCTCCTCCTGAACAATCGCCGTTCCGATTGGTCTGAATTTTGCCTCACATCACATGCTTGGGCCGAAATTTAGTTGTACATGCTCAGAAAACACTTGTAGATTATTAAAGATAAAACACCCGAAGAACTATTCACTAGATTGTGTTCTTTCTTAACTAACGTCTTCTTTTGACCACGACTTGGAATGATATTTTTGTGTTTTACAACATATTATTTCGATGTACAAGTAGATTTTTTCATCTTTGGTTACAAGTGACTTTTGTCTCAGAAAACGCCACAAGGGGTGAGACGAAACTTTTTCACCTGTAGCAAAGAAAAAAACACCTGTAGAAAAATAAAAAAATCACTTGTAAATGGGGGAAAAAAACACTTGAAGAAATTTTTTAATATTGTTTTTTCATGTTTATTTCACAACGAAAAATTTGGAAATACAAGTGTTTTTTTAGTTAAAATACAAGTGTTTTTTAGTTAAGATGAGTCATTTTACAGGTATGTTTTTATTTTAAAACTAGGTTACAAGTATTTTTTTTGTCTCATAAAACGCGACAAGGGTGAGACAAAACTTTTTAACCTGTAGCTAAGAAAAAACACCCGTAGAACAAAAAAAATCACTTGTAAATGAGGAAAAAAAACACTTGAAGAAATTTTATAATATTGTTTTTTCATGTTTATTTCACAACGAAAAAATTTGGAAATACAAGTGTTTTTTTAGTTAAAATACAAGTGTTTTTTAGTTAAGATGAGTCATTTTACAGGTATGTTTTTATTTTAAAACTAGGTTACGAGTATTTTTTTTGTCTCATAAAACGCGACAAGGGTGAGACAAAACTTTTTAACCTGTAGCTAAGAAAAAACACCCGTAGAACAAAAAAAATCACTTGTAATTGGAAAAAAAACACTTGTATAATGTATTTTTTACATTGTGTTTTTTTCATGTTTATTACAAAAGGAAAAAGTCGGTAATACAAGTGTTTTTTAGTTAAAAATGGTCATTTTACAGGAAGAATTTTCATTTTACAACCTCACTTCTTTTGGCACTATTCTATCTCCATAGCGAGTGGCGACCAGATGGCGGCGCGCATGTGCAGATAGATGTCGAAGTGGCTCGCTCCGTGAGTAGCTCCGCTACTGCGCATGCGCTGCTTACATCCTGTCGGACCGTTCTGATCTGGTCACTGTTCGGCAACGAGACAATTTTCCCTACCCAAGAAACGTCTACGGCACGTGAACGCGCCAGTGACGCTCAGCGTCAATTCCCATAGGACGCGTTTCAGGAGCAGCGCGTCAGTGGAGCGGCTCGATCTGTTCACGCGAGGATTGCAAGATCGCGCGAGAATAGCGGGTATTTAAAGATAATAAAACAACAACCATTTGCCTTTCAGACCCCGCATATAGACCCTACTCACCTACGTCACAAAATGGGCGTGTCGCTGTTTCCGGCCACCATATTGTACCTCTTTTTCAGACCTATTCTCATTGTTTTCAATTAGTCGAGCAAGTTATAGAGCAATTCATGGAAGCCCCGGTGTTATCTGACGCTGTAAACTCATTGGATCCGTTGCATAAAAGGCGTTACATGGAAAAGCTTCAGTTTATCCATTCGCCAGATCCGTATTTGATGCTTAAATCGATGTTTTTCGACCCGCTGGCTTCACCTGACATCTGATATCGATATTTACAACTATCTTGTCCACACAAAATCAGCCTATTCTCACGAAATTTTGAAAAACTTTAAGAGCTTGGAGGCTTATAAATGCTACGTTGCTGGTTGGGTGAAACACGTCCTCGTACACGAAAATTCGGCAGGAATCTTGTGCTCGGAAGGTGAGTTACGAAATTTTCAATTCAAAATCTTTTGTTCTTGCTAACATCCACTGTCAAGTCTAATGTATTTCATGTCATTTGTCAATGGAGCTAGGGCTTTTAATGTTTATATGGTTTAGCGATAGCACTCACTACATACATACGTGTATGTTGTCGGCGATTAGCCTAGCAATGATCTTAATTGTGGTTGTCAGCCCAAAACCCTCTAAATATAGATTAAATGCATTTTACCTGATATAAAATGACTACTACATAATCTGTGGTAGTCGTTTGGAGCCCAGTTTTCGCGTCGAATTGCAGCAGCCCATCTCGCTCTTCTCTCCGGGTCCCTCGGAATCCGGTAAAACTTCAAGTCTCTCCGTCTATCTTCTCTGTTATTGCAACCGACCGCCACACACGACTTCACCATTTTGAGTATTAATGTTGACGAGCAGTAAAACGTGCAATAATAGGAGGAATTTACGAAGCGCTAATGCATTTCTATGACGAGTATGCGGACAACATGGCGCGGGGGCGTGGCTGTGACGTCACGTGAGTAGGGTCTATTGGCCAGCTTTCTTTTTGAAAGAAAGAACAAAAAAGAAGTCATGTGCTAAAGAGAAAAGCAATCCCAATGACAGATTTTAACATGTATTTTACAAATGAAATGCCTCAATGATTTTTTTTTCTAATGCACATTTTTCTAAGCTTTATAGACCCTACTCACATGACGTCACAACCACGCCTCCGCGCCATATTGTCCGTCAGCTCGTCGGGTTTAAGCATTACCGCTACGTAAATTCCTCCTATTATGGCGTGTTTTTCTGCTCGTTGACATTAATAATCAAAATGGTGAAGGCGTGTGTGGCGGTTGGTTGCAATAACAGAGAAGATAGACGGAGAGACTTGAAGTACTACCGTATTCCGAGAGACCCGGAGAGGAGAGCGAGATGGACTGCTGCAATTCGACGAGAAAACTGGGCACTAAACGATCACTATAGATTATGTAGTAGTCATTTTAGATCTGGTAAGATGCAATTAAAATATATTTAGAGGGTTTTGGGCTGACAACCACAATTAAGATCATTGCGAGGCTAATCGCCGACAACATACAGTTTCAAATTCAAGATGCTTATTTCTTCCACCATCATTATTTTTTAAATAATATTTAGCTGGTACCAAGTGAAACAAGTTAAACAGGTGTGTCCAAACCTTTTGCAAAGGGGGCCAGATTTGGTGTAGTAAAAATGCGGGGGGCTACCTTGGCTGACTTACATAGAACAATATATTTAAACAAATTTTAGCAAGCCCTTCTGTGTGTCAGATTTGCTTTTTAATTCTTTTAATTCATAATTTCAACAATCTCGTCTTTGTGGCATTCTCTTTCGACACTCGGGCTCTTGCGAAATACTGCTGCTGTGAAATTAAACTAGCTTCAAGTTGCTATAATTTCTCGCTGCGTATCTTCCCTGTAATGTCGTACATGTCAGCGTGTCTTGTTTGGTAATATTGCGACACATCGAACTCTTTGAAAACAGCGACTCTCTCTTTGCAAATGAGGCAGACACAGTTGTTGCGTGTTTTATTGAAGAAATAGTCCAATATCCACCTATCCTTGAAGCGTCGGCCATCGCAGTCAACTTTTTTTTTATTGATTGTCGCCATTTTAGAAAATTGGAAGTAAAGGGTCACACCGGGTAATGTTGTTAGAGTGCTGCTCTTAAAGTTTTTCAAACTTTCGTGAGAATAGGCTGAGTTTCTGTGGACAAGATAGTTGTAGATATCAGGGTAGCAGATGTCAGGCAGAGAGGGCGAAGACAGCGGGTCGAAAAATATCGATTTAGGCATCAAATATGGATCTGGGGAATGGATAGACTGAAGCTTTTCCACATAACGCCTTTTATGCAACACATCCAATGAGTTTACAGCGTCTGAAAGCACCGGGGCTTCCATGAATTGCACTATAAATTGCACGACAGATTGAAACCATTGAGAATACAGATAAACACTGACGGACAATATGGATACAGCGACACGTCATTCTGTGACGTTGGTGAGTAGGGTCTATTGATGGTTTTTCTCAAGTTAAACCACCACGTAGAAATTAATAAATTTAATTGTATAGCAGGATTTGTGTATTATTCGTATTCATTAATTACAGGTGTTTTAGCTCATTTCAATTTATTTTATTTATATGGGCTATTATTTATTTTATTATGTATTTATGTTTTACAAATGTGATGTAGTATTCATTTATATTCTATATTTTATGTTGTATTACTTTAGTTACTGTGTGAATATTAGTTCCTACTTGTTTTGTTGTGGTAGGTGGGTTTTTGTCACATTCTGCTGCTGGTTAGATTTTGTTTTCCGTTACAGAGCCGGCGGTGTGGGCGTTCCCATCATCGCACCTGCGGCTAATTCCAGCAACTCAACATTAGTATATAACCCCGGCGATCCAAGCCAACGTTGCCGAGATATTTGCTTGCTGTTCGCTATTTGACACCTGTACTTTCGAGGCTCGCTGCATGCCCACCGCTTAGTTTAGTGTTATTTGATCCCCGTTGACCTCTTGTCACGGACTCCTTTTGTTATTCTCCCTTTTTCCGCGATAGCGTGTTTTTTAGTTGTATTAAAAAAAACTCTTGTTACTATTCCCTCAGTTGTTGTCTGCTCTTGGGTCAAATCTTGTTTTCCGCGTTCGCGGATCGTAACCGTTTTGTATTGAACACGGGGGCTCTGATGCGCCGAGATTAAAAGCAGAGTTGATACTGCCGTGTTGGTTGTTATTATAGCAGAGAAGTCAGCAGTAAACCAACAACAAGTAAACTGTGACCCGATCTACCCACAGCTTCAACAGAGCTGATGGACTCAGAAAAGTTACGATTGCATATTATTTTGAAAATTGACCGGATCCACCGTATTTTTACATTAGTTACTTCCAGCCTGCCCGATCCTACCTAGTAGTATTGACGCAGGGGGGCCGTGTCTCGCGTCAAAAAAAACAAACTTTGCTGTTTTTTCACGTTGAGCGCTTCTGGGACGCGTCCAACACGCGGCCGCACTGCGACTGGTGTGCATTTGCTGATTGACTTGAATGGCCTTGTTTCACTGCGTTATCGCGGCGGGATCGTTGACACGACGTTCACGTTTCTGGTGTGTTACCAGCATATAGACCCTACTCACGTGACGTCACAGCCACGCCCCCGCGCCATGTTGTCCGGATACTAGTCATGTTAATGCATTAGCGCTTCGTAAATTCCTCCTATTATGGCGTGTTTTTCTGCTCGTTAACATTAATAATCAAAATGGTGAAGTCGTGTGTGGCGGTCGGTTGCAAAAACAGAGAAGAAAGACGGAGAGACTTGAATTTTTAACGTATTCCGAGAGACCCGAAGAGGAGACCGAGATTGACTGCTGCAATTCGACAAGAAAACTGGGCTCCAAACGACTACCACAGATTATGTAGTAGTCATTTTATATCTGGTAAGATGCATTTAATATATATTTAGAGGGTTTTGGGCTTACAACCACAATTAAGATAATTGCTAGGCTAATCGCCGACAACATACACTCAGACGTTGTGAATGAACTACCTGAAAATATATAATTATAAGGGGATAATCAGACAGTTGTCATACAATTAATTTACAATTTCACTATTGAGGTCAAAAGCCAAAAAATAAATTCAACTAGGGACAATCTGGAGTAGTGCTATCGCACTTCATATTTATTACGTATTATATATGTATATAGTGAGAGTGCTATCGCTAAACCATATAAACATTAAAAGCCCTAGCTCCATTGACAAATGATATGAAATACATTAGACTTGACAGTGGATGTTAGCAAGAACAAAAGATTTTGAATTGAAAATTTCGTAACTCACCTTCCGAGCACAAGATTCCTGCCGAATTTTCGTGTACGAGGACCTGTTTCACCCAACCAGCAACGTAGCATTTATAAGCCTCCAAGCTCTTAAAGTTTTTCAAACTTTCGTGAGAATAGGCTGATTTTGTGTGGACAAGATAGTTGTAAATATCAGGATATCAGATGTCAGGCGAAGCGAGTGACGTTTGTCTCAAAAATAAATGCGTGTGTTCGCTGTTAAAAAACACAGCTCCAACAAGTCACAAGCAAAATTGAATACTTAAAAAATGTCAAGTCATGATAATTGCACGCACATCATTAAAAAAAAAAACACGTGAAATTTGTGGAAGTATTTGTGGATTTGAAAATTACATGTGGAAAACGCGGACGTATTTGTGGATCTGAAAAACACATGTGAAAATGACTAATGTATTTGTGAGAATCGCGGACGTATTTGTGAATTTGAAAAACGTGTGAATCGCGAATGCGCTTGTGTGTGAAAATTTTAACGTTTCTTGTTATGTTTGTCTCAAAAAGAAATGCACGCGGCCGCCGATTCACAAATACAATTCGAATGTTTGCAAACAATAATTCATGATGAGTGCACGCACAACATAAAAACACACGCGTAAAACTCACGGATATATTTGTGGATTACAAAAACACATGTGAAACTCACAAATATATTTGTGGATCTCGAAAATACATGTGAAAATCTTGGATATATTTGTGCATCTACAAAAAATATGTGTGAATCGCGGATGTATTTGTGAGAATATTTTTGAGACAAATCTCTCCCCATACTTTCTACACCATATCTCCCGTCCTGCGTGTTTGCTCTCGGCATTTTCATAAAGGCAAGTCAGTTTTTTTCAAAGTATTGATACTGAATATGCTGGGTTTTTTTTGCTTTCTAAAGTCGCTATTTTCTCATTGGCTAACCTTAGCTAGTTAGCCTCACTTGTAAACTACAGGCAAAGAGGGAGGGCAGTTAAAATGGGTTAATCTGTACGTGATAAATCAGTGTTTAATTTATTCAGTCATCGTTTATAAAAACATTATAGAGTGAATGATTTGAAAGATAAAGGTAAACAGCATAAATGCACAGAAATATCAATGCGTGAGATTTCCTTTTGTGATCTGAGAGATCTGATGGGATGGAAGCATGTCTGATTAAATGTTTACGATTTTGAAATGCCATGGAAATATCTAATCTTACCTAGCTTTCTAAATAAAACCTGTGATTGCAGGTGAACCAGCTTATGAAATGATGGAGACTGACCCAGACTGGGCACCATCCATACATCTGGGACACACATCTGTTACACCGACAAACACTGCACGCTCTGCAAGACGAAGTAGGCGTGAGCAGCTACGAAAAGAGACACTCTAAGCTCCAGAGATGGGGGTCCAGCAGGATGCAAACATTGAAGAGCTGCAGACCAAGGAGGGACCATCTGAACCTGGTGAAATAAACAGTCATCGACAGACTGAGGAGGGGACACCTGACGCTGGAGAAGAAAGTGGTCAGCTACAGACTGAAGAAGGGACACATGAAGCTGGAGAAGAAGGTGATCACCTAATCACAGAGGATGAGACGCACAACACCAATCAGGATGTGACACAGACTGTGATTATTGACTGTTTTGAAATTTTCACAGAAAACCCGTCAAATCCGAAAGCACGTGCCCAAATGTTTTCCAGCTACAAGCACCACCACACTATGAAGTATTTAATATGTATTACACCCAAGGGAGCCATTTGTTTCTTATCAAAAGGCTGGGGAGGGCGTACAAGTGACAAACATATAACCCTGAACAGTGATTTTTTTGGGGGGGGATAATTTGTTACCTGGGGACATTGTCTTACCTGACAGAGGTTTTGACATACAAGAATGTGTGGGCATGTAGTGTTCAGTGTTAAGATCTTAACAGGAACCATACCCATAAACATGATTCTTCCATGTGAAGGTGAAGAAGCTACAATGTTGGATAAGGTCACTTTCTGCTGTGCCCTGATAAGCCATTGCCCAACAGTAGTATAGTACAATTTTCTTTTCGTAGTGTTTGTACAAGCAGTTTTTTTATACGTTTGTAGATGACTTAAACCTGTTTAATAAAGTATGTCCGTGACAATTTTGAAGTCTTGACTCCTTGCCTCTCTTAGGTACATAAAACACTAGTGTTGGTTTTTTTTATATCCAGTGATGAAGTTGGAGGTAGTAATGTGGCGTCGGAGCTACTCCTGTTCTGGTTTGTTTACATCCGTGATACACTCAAAATGGCGCATGGGGGCGTGTCCGCTAGTTTGGGCACGTGACTGACAAAGACCGATACGATATTTGAATTGACAGTTTAAAATCTTGAAATTAGTGCAAACAAGGCCCACCCTCTGACGGTGGCAGCAAATATTATATAATAAATTATAAGTAATACACAAATACAAGATCACAATAAACCTATCTTTGTCAAAGCAGTTTAAAACACTATTTACTGGCCTTGGGTAAATTGCCAGACAGGATAAATATGTGCTTTAAAGTTCTTGCATTTCCATTTTAAGTATTGCAAGTACTAGTTTCCAACACAGTATTTGAACTGACAGTTTAAAATCCTTTTAGTACAAAATGGCCCACACTCTGGCAGGGGGCAGCAAATATTATAATACATAATATAATACATTATAAAAAGCTATATACTATATAAATACAAGATCACAACAAAACCTGTATTTTTCAAAGCAGTTAAAAAACATCCAGTGGCCTTAGGTAAATAAAGGTGTATAAATATGTACTTTACAGTTTTTGCATTTCTATTTTAGGTATTGCAACTTTTCCAACACTATTTGAATTGACAGTCTAAAGTCTACATTAGTGCAAATAAGAATATTATAAATTAAAAATAATAATAGAAAATATAAATTCAACATTACAATGAAATGTGTCTTTGTCAAAGTGGTTAAAAAAAACACACAAAAAAACACGTCACTGGCCATAGTTAAATAGCCAGGCAGAATAAATATGTGCATTACAGTTCTTGCATTTTCACAAGTTAAAAGCCCGCAGTTCATCGACAAGAAGGGCAGACCCAGATGGCGTCTGCTGCAGGGGCTTGTTTGAGTCCGACACAGGACAAATGGAACCACTCCATTGAACAAATTTTCTTTATCAATTGATCCAAGAAGAGAGATGGTGACCAATCGGGATGTGTTGTCAGCAGGTTTACCTAGGAACACAACAGGTAGGTGAGTCGTAGTTGGCGAGCATGGCTACCGAGGCAGATTTACACAACGGTGTCAAAAAACAAAAACGTATTGAAACCAAAAGGGGATAAATCGTTCAACTTACAAGAGTAGAGATGACAGGAACACACTCTCATTCCAGCAGAAATATGATCATAAGAAATGCTTTTCCGACGAACCGCTGCAATCCAGCCATCCGTCGTACCTTCGTGATCTGATATTTGGTCCTCCATGCAGGAAAACGGTGAAAAGTGAGTCCATTTTTCTTAACCCCTTGTTTTTGTCGTAGGAGACGCTGTTGCACCCGGTAACACAACAATAAGCACCTACGGTATATTTTCTTTCTAAAACACCGAAGGAGTTAGCTTAGCACTACCACACGTTACAATCTGCATTGAGTCTGCGATTAAGTGTGAATAAAAAAAAAAAAATATCTTGACACCAATACTTTTAACAATAAAAATGAATGCTCATCACTAGGATTTGTCTTCTTTCTGTCAGCCATGTACAGTATATTTCGTTATATTTCGTATCATCGAAAGTGAATCAGCAGGGACACACACACTTTTTTAGGGTGGCATCTTTGCTGCTTTTTAGTATGTTAGTCATATGGCTGCAACTAACGATGACATTTTTAATCGAACAATTAATGAAACGATTAATCAGATAAATGTCACGTTTTTCAATTAGTTTAACAATTTCACTTGAAGTTGTCTTAGGTTTGTTGTAATTAACAATGAAGACAAAACGGATGACTACGTATTTTCTTCATAAACATTATTTTATTCCAGCTTCCTGACTTAACTGGAGTCAAGGGCCTAGGTTTGCATAGGGACGGTAGGGACATAACACTACCAACTTTTCAGGATGCTCAAATTGTCCCCACCAACTTTTTAAGCAGCTTTATTTGCATTATACTATGAGTTCAGCTATAAATGTAATTTAGATTGTCTTCCTATATATTGTAAGGATAAAATTGACCCGACCATTATTAAGTGAATTACAGTACTTTAATTATGTTCAGACTTACATTGAACCCTTTTCACTTGCTGAATGTGCCAGTCCATTTTTCCTCAAATGCACGTTTGATTGGCTAATGACTTTACCCCCCCCCCAGCCCCCCCCCCCACACACAAACGCATCTACCCCAACCCTGACAGAAATACAACATGCCGCCTCCTCCGCCGCCCCGTTAAAAAACAACGGATATTAGAAGCTTTTTTTCCGCCAGCAGCAGCCACTGTAAGTAATGTAAAAAAGGAAATGTTCTGTAGGTGGGGAACACACCACTAATTTTGTTACTGAAAGTCCCACCTGCATCAGAGTTAGCATAACATTAATCTGTGTGAATTTCTCAAACTAGAGGAGGAAGCCCGCTCTGAGAGAAATATCCTCCTGTATGTTTTCTACTGTTAACGTTAAGAAATGTTGTGAATCAAGCTTTACCCCTTCTCTCCAGTGTTCGTTTTGATTTTATTTATGTGGTCTTAAAGTGTAAGTTCAGATTTTTTGACATCAGGCTCATTCTTCGAGTTAGGGGGGGGGGGGGGGGGGGGGTTAAATGGTCAGTGGAGTTGATTTCAAAATATTCCGTATCGTTTGTTAGTCTTCTATTATTCTTCAGGGCTCCGGAGTGATTATGCTAATGCAAGTCAATATGCCCAATTAGCATGCTAATAAAAACCGATATTCACAGATCTAACATAGTCAAATAAATTCAAAACGCAGCTCGATGTTCAAAAACCCCCTGCAGCCAAAACAATGTCTCACCAAACTGCCGTAATTCATTTAATTCTGCAGGACTATTTTTCCATAAGCGTAATGGCACCACAACAGAGGAGTGCTATGGCCACTCGTCTTCACCTCGGTCTGCTATGCAGAGTGTTCACGGAAGGACGTCAACATGGTGAAATGTGCTTTTAGAAGCTGTGAAAACATACAGAAGAAATGGACAAAGGAAAGTTTCTACCGCTTGCCTGTGATGAACGAGGAACTATATAAAAAGGGGTTACTCTGCTGGATATGACATATACACACCGGTGGAAATAGTACTGCTTTGGAGTATTTGCAGCGCGCATTTTCATCGGTATCATCTCCTGAAACCAAACGCTGTGCCTTCGACTGTCCAAACGTCTTCAAGAGCTTCTGATAAACAGGTAAATCGGTCAGTTCACCGCAGTCAATAACGCAGCTCGCGTTACTGGGGCTTATAACTAACACCATGCATATTTATGGTTCGCGTTTTTAAATTGGAAACAATTGTCAATGTTCTGGCCAATATCTCACGAAGTGCATTTTTCCTTCCTGCTATTATTTTAAAAGCCGTTCGACAGGAAGGAACTACTGCGGCGGCCATTTTTGTAGTATTTTCGTCAGTCCGTCGTTTGGTGAGCGCTGGTTGTGTTGTTTGCACTTTCGAAGGCATCGTCTTTTCACACTGATTCATTTTTGGATGCGACAGTGCAGCACAATAAAACACCTGGAGCTCGGACTCTACCTCCCGACTCCCGTATTTATTTTGAATGGAGTTGTGTTCACTAGCACACACAAGGGGAACAGTACAGTCAACTTCCAGATCACCATCCCGAATGCAGTAAAATTCATTCCACTTGGGGTTGGATTCCGTTTACGAATGATTCGTAGGTTATGTGCGTGAGCAACCGCCGTTTTTTGCACAACCCCACACACAGACACGTACTCTGACGCTTCCTCATTGGGACTAGTAGTCGGTAGTATGTAAATAAGTAATATGTCAATCATACAATATTTTTTTTATCCTTCACTATTTGCCCCAGACACCTCACGCAATCAGTTATTGAAGGGTTATTTATAGTAAGGTTTGTGAGTGAACTGGGGGATATTGGAATACTTTATCACTTTCATGAAAAATTGAGAAGAAAACTGTGATAACTGTTACGTTTCTATGTCCTTAGATAAGTGACACCTACCTAGCTTGTAATAAATGAAGGAATAAACTAAGAAGTAATTCAGGGAAGCGTTGAACAACGCTCCTAAATACGATTTAACAAGTCAATAAATTCTAAAACTTTTTTGCTGAGCATGACAATCCTGGATAAGTTTTTTAGATATTAGGGTTTACCTTATTCCGTGGTGCGATTGTGTCTACAACACAGGCATATTATAATGACAAATCTAACAAGCTACTTTTTACTGTGATCTCTAGGCGACCTGGAGATGCTGAAGGTACACCCAGAAGAGGCTCCACTTTGTTTTCAACTCCATGAAGGCAAGGGCACCAGCAAGCGAGGAATGCTGATGGTAGGCTCTATCAACATTTGTCCCTTTAACAATTGCACTCGACCCTTATGTGTACATACTTCAATCAAATTTACTGTATTAGGGACTTTGAGATACAGCTTGGAGTTTTCTAAAGCAAATGAAAAGATGGGTTGCCCGGAGGAGTTACGAGCCAACAACGCAGATATTCTGACAGAATTTGGTGGCGCATGTCCTGGAAAGACTGCAGGATTCATTAGTGAAGTTTGCTGATCCAGACTTTTATTTCAAGCCTCCAACTACAATTCCCCAAACCGTTGCAGGCAACAAAAGGCCTGATAAAGAAAAAATCATTTTACATGTCAGTAGATTTAAAGAATAAGTAGGCTGACATTTTCCTTTTTTTTTTTTTTTTTAAAGATATTTTTGAATGTACTATAAAAATAAAAATAAAACAAACACATATTGTCTTATTTGTGAAATGTGAAGGTTTAAAAGATCAAAAGTTTCTGGGTATGTAGGAGTTGTATTGACAAGGATGCGCTAAAGGACCCAAATGCTCGATAGGTCAATCCAAACAAAGATTTATTTTCCAGTTCATAAAGTTCAAAAAGGGAAGATAACAAAAATTCACAGCAACGGCTGGACATTAATCAACAAAAATTCACAGCAACGGCTGGATATTAATCAACAAAAATTCACAGCATCAGCTGGACCTCAATCAACTGAGTATAGTTCACTAGAAACAAAAAAAGGCATTGGTACAAAAACATGAATCGTTCTCAAAAAAGGGGCTTACACAAGGACGTGGCGTAGGACGTGGCAGGATAGCAGACAAACCGACACTGGGCATGGTTAGAAGCAGGCTATTTATACAGAGGGTCACAGGTGGACGCAATCCGCCTGATTGGCAAGGGCAGGAAGTAAAGTTAACTGTAGGAGGCACGCCACTACCAAAATAAAAGAAACTGACATGAATCAACACTAAACATTAACAAGACTTCCGAGACGTGACATGTATTTAGAACAATTGCAGAGCATCTTCAGTTTCCCTAAAACAGGGGTCTCAAACCGATTCCACAAAGGGCCGCAGTGGGTCCTGGTCTTTGTTCCAACAGATCCAAAACAGACAGTTCAACCAATGAGGTTTCTGCTAAAGTAAGCAGCACCTGACTGCAATTAACTGATTACACTTGTTAGACACCAGATTGGTGAAAAGGGATTGTTCTCGTTTGGTTGGAATGAAATCCAGTACCCACTGCGGCCCTTTGAGGACCGGTTTGAGACCACTGCCCTAAAACCATTGTAGTTCCCATTGACAGAAGTGCACTTGTACAGGAGATGACACATGATGGAAGAACACGTCGCTGGCCTCTTCCCAGATGTTTGCCTTTCAACGCCCACTCAAGAACAACCCTATATGCCACCAATCGGAGTTGCCTAAAACAAGAAAACCATAATACAGGGTGATTAAAAAAGAAAGTGCCAAAATCATCATGTGATGGAGCAAAAAATTATATATGTTATTTGAAAAAGTTACAGAACTCTAGCTTAGATACATGTTCAATATTCCCAACAAATAAGCAGCACTCTACTATACGCAGCAGGATTCAAAATGAGGGGGAAAAAGTAGCGGCTTATAGTCCGCAAATTACGTAACTTCAAGTTTTTAAATCAAGTGCTCTAAGGCGACAATCACCGGCAATTGAAATACATGAAGTAATACTTGAAGTTATGTTCAACACATTTGCCTATGTCAGTTTTATAATGTTTTTATTTTTTGACATATTGCGTCATGATTTAGGCACATTCTTGTAAATAATTGACATACTGCTACTGCTTTTTATATTGACATGCTTTTACTCTCACAGTGCATTACTGTTGAGATGATATAGCTGCTTTCCTGAAGTAGAACTAAGCTTAGAGTATACGAATATTTGCCCAGCGACAAAATAAAGCATGCAGGAATCCAATTACCTCATTGACAGCTGCCGGTTTTTTCCAGTTGGTCTTATCTACGAAGAAAAAAGTTTCAAGAACACCTTTGTTGAGAAGTGGTAAAAAGTCTTGGTGTTCACTTGCAACCATTTGTTGAGTTCTGAAAACTGTTCAGCTCCAATTCTTCCCCGCATTTTGGGGGCGGGAAGTCGCTTCGTTGCCACAAAAAAAAAAAAAAAAAAAGCGGTAAAAAGACCAATGTGATATCCCTCCGCGCAGCCAGCTTGTTCTCCTCTCTGCAAGGCAACTGAATTACTAATGTTGCTGTTCTTACTGCAGTTATGGACATGCAAGGGTAAGTTTTAATAACTTTATCCTGAAAACATAGCCAACACTATTGATTGCATGCGTCATCGGTGATTCTCCTACGGGCATATGTTGTTTTCTTGAGCATGCTAATTGGCCATATTGGTTTGCATTAGCATAGCCACTCCGGAGCCCTGAAGAGTAATAGAAGACTAACAAACGATACGGAATATTTTGAAATCAACTCCACTGACTATTTAACCCCCCCCCCCCCCCCCCAACTCGAAGAATAAGCCTGATGTCAAAAAATCTGAACTTACCCTTTAAAGCAGCCCAAAGGAGCTTTCATTATTTTGTTGAGTTTGGCTATGCCTGTGGACAAAAGCAGTAGTGTTTTACTTAAGTGAAGGCTTCGATTATATTTATTTTTGTTATTCCCTGACTAAGAAGCTTTTTTTTTGTTATATTTATTCATTTGGACAGACAATTTTGAGTGGTACTAAGACAAATGTTTATTTTTTGCATTCCTGGATACTAAAGAGATGATTAACAAGTGTGTATTTCTTGTGTATGTCAATATAATTGCATTCAAGTAATGCGATTTAAATTTGCTAATATAGACCCTACCCACTTGACGTCACAACTCCTTCTTCCTGACTGATGCCGCCCAATTGTCCGTCAACACATCATGTTTACCTGTTACGGCTACGTACATTCCTCCTATTTACGACGTGTTTTTCTGCTCGTTAACATTAATAATCAAAATGGTGAAGGCGTGTGTGGCAGTCGGTTGCAATAACAGAGAAGATAGACGGAAAAGACGGAGAGACTTGAAGTTCTACCGGATTCCGAGAGACCCGGAGAGAAGAGAGCGAGATGGGCTGCTGCAATTCGACGAGAAAACTGGGCTCCAAACGATTACCACAGATTATGAAGTAGTCATTTTATATCTGGTAAGTTGCATTTAATATATATTTAGAGGGTTTTGGGCTGACAACCACAATAGGAGGGTTTCAGTTACGTCACTGTCATGACGCGCGAATTCAGACGGAGGGCAGGAAGTTAAAATGGAGAATGCGTCTATGGTGGAAACTGTTGCGGAGAGTCGGTATTGTAAGGGTTTAGACCCAATTTCAAAACAAAGATATACAAAATTAATTAGCAAATATGTTGGAAGCGACCCGTATGTTATGAAAATGAGCGAGTTTTCGACAGAACTTCGAGATTTACCGGTGTTCTATTACGAACTATCTGGTCCTACATACCTCATACTACACCAGACAGCAGATGAAAGCCTACAAAAGTCTGGAGGCAAATAATTTTTTTGTCAGCGGGTGGGTAAATCACCTCGGTACTAAACGGCTCCGCGGTAATCATCGATTGGTCTTTGCCAGGGTGAGTATTTACTCATTTATTGTTTGACGTGTTAAGATGCTAGCAGTACCTGCTGTAATGTTAACAAACATGTATTACATCTTAACGATCATAGACGTGAGTCTGACAGTCGTTGTGGAGACGAGGTCGGGCCATAGTTAACACTATTAGTGTTACCTCTTTCCATACAACAGAGCAAAAAGGCACAAAATATCTGCTAATGTATTCACATTTTTCTCACTGTGATTTTAGTGCCCACACTCTCACCAAGATGAGGCCAATCTGCGCTTGTGTGCTGGAGGAAAGGGCTTCTGCCTCATCAACGATGGGGAAAATGTCATACTGAACCGGAGTCATGACTACTATTACCAAGTTCAGGCACAGCTTCACATTGTAGATGCTGAGTACTGTGACTTTGTTGTGTGGAACCGCCATGATATTTTTGTTCAAAGGATTTTGCCTGATCCTGCATTTTGGGATAATGTGATTCCCAAAGCTGAGTTTTTTTTTGTTTTTGTTTTTTTTTTAGAAAAAGTTTACTTCCAGAAATACTGGGACAGCAAGTTACAAACTTAGATGTGTAATTCAATTGTAAATATGTACATCCACACACTCTTGAAAGTGGGCAATATATTATTAAATCAATACTGTTTTATAAGACAAGATGACGTTTTGAATATAGGTCTGGCTGTTGTATAATGTTCCTTGACAATTAAATTCACATTACTTGTCAGAATTGGTTCACATTTTGTGAGAGCACTGTAATTGGGTTGTATATTGAATAGCACTGAAGATGTTTATTGAAAAGATTAAATGCCATTGAGACAGTAGTACATGGTGGTTTATTATTTACAAGATAAGATTTTTCAACAATTGTTATACAATAACATAGTGTGCAATAATAAATTGGAATCCATTTAACTACTGATTAACAGCCCCCCCCCCCCACACACACACACACACACAGCAGTGGGGACCATATTAGTTAATTCATGAGTATGCAACTTTGACAGTCTTAATCTGCTGTCAATCACATTTGTAATATTTGCTTTTAATGCTGTTTACACACCTTAGTACAGACCCGGGCATTTTACGGCCCGCGGGCCAAATACGGCCCGCGGACCCACTCTGACTGGCCCGCGAAAGGTTGCTTGGACTTAAGAAAATAAAACCTACTTTCAAAATTGTGCGTAATGCGTGGACTAAAACAGCAGGGCTTTTACTTTGAAACCTGTTTACGGCATGCGTACGTCATTTACGTCCAGGTACTGAAACAAGTCTGAGTGCATGTGACTAGCAGCAACTCAATGGTAACCCTAAAATGTCTGCATACGCCAAAAAAAAGAAACGTGGACGCTAAAGTTCGTGGTTTTAAAAAAAATATGGACAACTAAATATTTATTTACAGACGTCGGTGGTAAACCCGTGTGTTTACTTTGTGGTGAGCAGGTCGCCGTGTTTAAGGAATACAACGTGAGTAGGCATTACGAGACGAAGCATGCAGAAAAATACGGACATCTGACTGAGGCTGGAAGAGCGCGGTTATCTGAAGATTTGCTAGCGAAGCTAGAAAAACAACAAGGCTATTTTACCAAGCTATATGCAGCCCGGGATGCAGCAACCAAGACCAGCTTTGTGATATCTCATAAAATCGCTAAAAACTGTAAGCCGTTTTCGGAGGGAGAGTTTGTGAAAGAGTGCTTGGTGGACTCTGCAGCACTAATATATCCGGAGAAAAAAAGAAGCATTTGAGAAAGTCCCGCTGTCCAGGCGAACGGTGACCACAAGGGTGGAGGACATCGCGGAGAATCTCCGACTTCAGCTAAAAAGTGGAGTAGCAAGTTTTGACTTTTTCTCCTTGGCTTTGGACGAGAGCTGTGACGTCCGCGACACGGCGCGGTTACTCGTGTTTCTCCGAGGAATAACACAGGATTTCACGATTACGGAGGAGCTGGCAGCAGTGAGATCAATGAAAGGAACAACCACGGGGAGTGATTTGTTCAAGGTAAACGCATGCATGGACAAGCTTGAACTGAAATGGGACAAACTGGTAGGAGTCACTACTGATGGTTGTCCCAATCTGACCGGGAAATAGTAGGACTTTTGAAACGGATGCAAGATAAAGTGACTGAACTTGACGCTGAGCATAAATTGGTGTTTATTTGGTGTTTTTCTACCTACACATGTGAGCAAACATTCTCAGTAATGAAGTTTACCAAATCCAGGTACAGGTCCTCTCTGACTGAAGACCATCTGTCAGATGTGCTTCACATCTCCACCTCAAACATTCAACCTGACCTTGATGCTCTTGTTAAAGCTCAACAGAGGCTAGATTTCTCTCGCTGAAGAAAAAAAATACGGAAACATGTTTGTTCTGCACTGTTTGGCAGTTTGATAAAAATGTTGAGTTATGTTACATTATTGTGGTATCGTTATAGAAAGTTAAAAATAAAGCACTGTGGTAATGTGACTGAAAAGCAGTCAAAAATGTAGCAAACTTACCTCTGTTTTCACTGAATAAATTCAGGTTTTTTGTAAAACAACCTCACTCTCTCATTATCTAACAATAACACATACTCTTACCAGCTTCTGTAAACAATACAATTTACTTATTTCAATGTTGAAATAAAATTAATAACGAGTAGATTTCAAATTTTGGTCCGGCCCTCCACAATATTTTCTGCTTCTCATTTGGCCCCTGGGGAAAAATAATTGCCCACCCCTGCCTTAGTAGGACTGCAATAATTTACCTAGATTATTTAATGTCCCATTCCCACTGATGTCCTCTGATAGTGAGTTGTCAGCTAGCTGCATCGGTTTTGAGTTCGCAGCTGTCTGCCTCAGGTCCGGGCTCATACTCCGGCTCTCAGCTGTCTGTTGTAGATCCAACATAGCCTCTGCACATTCCCACCGTCGCTGTTGGTCTTCCTTGAGTTTCATCCTATGTTCTTGTTTCAGGGATGCCTCTGATTTGGACTTAGTTTTTTGGTAACCGAGGTTGACCGCCGGAGCCCAGTCTAGCGAGTCAACCTCACCCAAAGCGCTGCGGCAGCCTAAAAAGTCCCAAATAAGTCTATATTACACCACCGGTAATTAACAGATAACTTCTAACAACAACCTAATGTCTTATAAGCACAACCACAAAAAATAAGTCGGCTGGCTAACATACCTCTGACGAAGTGGTCGGAGCAGACTCGGGCATTAGCAGACTCAGCTCACCCCGAGAGTAGACGTAAGTTTGAAATCCACTTTTTACGTCGTTGTTTTGTGAGTTTTTTTTACATCTCTCACCTTTGTGGACGACAATCTTTGTCACTCTAAAAAAATTATTTTCTTTTTCTCGGTTAGAACGATTGGAGCAACCGTAAACAACACAGAACATTGGCATTTTTCCAGATGACAAATCCTGTTTCTAAATAGCGGTACTTCACTTCCTGCCCTCCATCTGATTTTGGCGCTCTCCCAAGGCAGCGCTGTGACGTCACGTGAAACCCTCCTATAAGGATCATTGCTAGGCTAATCGCCGACAACATACACGTATGTATGTAGTGAGAGTGCTATCGTTAAACCATATAAACATTAAAAGCCCTAACTCCATTGACAAACGACATGAAATACATTAGACTTGACAGTGGATGTTAGCAATAACAAAAGATTTTGAATTGAACATTTCGTAACTCACCTTTCCAAGCACAAGATAGATTCCTGCCAAATTTTCGTGGACGAGGACCTGTTCCACCCAACCAGCAACGAAGTATTTATAAGCCTCCAAGCTCTTAAAGTTTTTCAAACTTTCGTGAGAATAGGCTGATTTTGTGTGGACAAGATAGTTGTACAGTTCAGGGTAGCTAGCAGATGTCAGGCAAATACGGCGGAGACAGCGGGTCGAAAAACATCGATTTAGGCATCAAATATGGATCTGGCGAATGGATAAACTGAAGCTTTTCCACATAACACCTTTTATGCAACGCATCAAGTGAGTTTACGGCATCCGAAAGCACCGGGTCTTCCATGAAATGCATTATAAATTGCTCGATCAATTGAGACCATTGATAATACAGACACAAAATGACGGACAAGGGGGCGGAACCAAACAGCGAGCACGTGATTTTGTGACGTCGGTGGGTAGGGTCTATAATCCAGTCATTTATTCTGGAAGTTTTCCAAATGTTTCTTTATTGGTTTTTGAAAACAAAGGTTTGAATCGAATGGTGTATCACCTGAACCAATACATTTGCACTGCAAAAACCCACCTCCTTCAAACAAACAAAAAATGTAATAAATAGATTAAATCCCCTTGGTTTAAGTGTAAATCTACTACAAATAAGTGAAATTATCTGCCAGTATTCAGGTAAATTTTAATCATTCATTCATTTTCCATGCCACTTTTTCCTCACGAGGGTGCTAGAGCCTATCCCCGCTAACTATGGGCAGTAGGCAGGGTGCACCCAGAATTGGTTGCCAGCCAATCGCAGGGCACAATGCAACACACAACCAATCAGCCACACACTCACACCTGCCGGCAAATTAGATTGTTCAATCAGCCTACCACGCATGTTTTTGGGATGTGGAAGGAAACCGGAGTCACCGGAGAAAACCCACGCAGGCACGGGGAGAACCAGCAAACTCCACACAGGAATACCAGAGCACAAGATTGAACCCTTGACCTCAGAACTGTGACGCGGACTAGCTAACCACTTGGCCACCGTGCCGCGGGCTAAATTTCACTCAGATATCTCGAAATAAGAAAAGGAGCTAGCTGAAAGTAAGTTTAACAGACATATTTTAGGCAAAAAGTTTGTATATTTAATCTTAAAAAAAACAACAACTTGTCAGACCACTGTTCTCCCAGTCTGTTTGGTCTTATTAATGTCCCGTCCTCAGGAAAAAGGCTACATGCATCAAACCAGGCTTTTTTGGCTTGCTGATGCTGCCACCGTAACGTGCTTTTTTCTGCAATGCATGTTGTCTTGGAAGGAGCGCTCACAGTAGTCGCAGAGGTATCGTTTACCCATGATTTCTGATGAAAACAACAATGCGGTCAAATTTTGCACCCATTCAGAAATCGCAAATTTGCAGTTCTGCGCATGTGCGTAATGTTAAAAATTGGGCTCTCAAATGATTCAAATTTTTTAGTTGAGTTAATCACAGCTTAAAAATTAATCGTAATTAATCACAATTCAAACCATCTCTAAAATATGCTATATTTTTCCGTAAATTATTGTTGGAATGGAAAGATAAGACATGACGGATATATACATTCTACATACTGTACATAAATACTGTATTTGTTTATTATAACAATAAATCCACAAGATGGCATTAACATTATTAACATTCTTTCTGTTAAAGGGATCCACAAGAAAGACTTGAAGTTCTTAAAAGATAAATGTTAGTACAAGTTATACTAATTTTATATGAAAACCCCTCTTAATGTTTTCGTTCTAATAAAATTTGTAAAATTTTCTATCAATAAATAAACTAGATACACTAAATACACCACAAGGTGTCAATGGCGAGTTTTAAATTAACTTAGAAATCAAGCCAAATAGTGTGTTTCGTCCCTCAACTGACGCCGTAGTTTCCTGTTAATTGGTCCATCCATCGTAATTCACGTCATTTGAGTGCTGGCTTCACAACGTACTTGACCACTGATAGTTCGTATATTGTGAATAGTTAAATGCCATTAGAAATGAATGGGAAATTTGGACGTCCATGGCCGTCAATGGCGGCACCCTTCATCAGCGTCAATGGAATTGGGGAAGTTTGGGGGACACGTCCTATTGATATCTGGTCATTTTCTGTTGATTTGGGGGGGGGGGAAAATCCCAATGAAAATGAATGGGAAAGATTTTGGACGTCCATGGCCGTAAATGACATCGACATCCATATAGTCAGTTGAATCCAAGTACATTGGCATCAATAGATTCGACATGCATGGCCGTCAATGGCATCAATGCAATGTAAAAAAAAATCCATTGGAAGTGAATGGGAAACTTTTCCATTTGAAATGAATGGGAAAGTTTTTGGCAAGTTTCCGGCGAACCGTATTTTTTTTTCCAATTTCTGTATACAACTTTTATGCTCCTCACCGTCCCGGAATTTTTTATGGCCAAATTATGTGATTTGGTCAAAAATTGTAGGACTAGATACATTTTGAAAAAAAAAATTTTTTTCGGAAAATTGCAGTTTACGGGCGAATGGAAAATTTTTCGGGACCGTTTGAAAAATTCCCTGCGTCGCGCGAAAATTTCAGTCGTACCGGTACTCGAACGGTGCCGATCGGTGACATGGTTCGGGCTGCACGGCGCGCCGAAAAAACGCGGAGAATAAGATGTATATTAAAAAAAATACGGAAGAAATAAGTTGGCTAAAGTTGCAGAACAGCATTACCTTGGCCTTTCCAAAGGAAAGACCCAGGTAAATATTGCCATCCAGTGTATTTGTTGAACTAAACAAAATGTTTAAATAGAGTTAGACCAAAGTCTCAGTAAGTTTTATGTGTATGTTGCATAGCTATTCTGATTGGGAATGCCAGTTCTCTTTGCACTGCTGTTTAACTGTGTGAGAATAGGGCCTCAGTAATATAGATTGAAGCGCTTTTCTTTTTGACAACATTTTTTTGAGGGATTTTATTTTTGTTGTGCTTTCACTAAATGATACTTATGTTTTTTGTGAAGGAGTTGCCGAAGCTTATGCCAATAAACGGCACGGCCCAATGAACGCCTGTGTCCACTTGCCTTTTGTAATATTCTGATATAGAATTATCCGAGACACCTTGAAGTGCGCGCGGCGCCAATATTTTTTACTCACATGATGCAGGAGTGAGTTAGAGCCTGCCAAGAGCCATAAGCTGTGTTAATGTTGAAGCTGAATGTGCTAATAAAGAAACAAAGTGCCAGCACATCGCATGTGGTATACCTATGTTAAGAAAAAGAACAAAACAAGACATCTTTCTCTGCCTCTTAGCTCTCAAGTGCTCATTGTAATCTGTTTGAGGTAATGCATGAGCGGGTCATATCGCGCATGCGTTAAATATTTTAACATGATTAATTAAAAAAATTAATTACCGCCTGTTAATGCGTTAAATTTGACAGCCCTAGCTAAAAATGGCCACGAATGCAGCGGTTCTAAAGTAAACACTACAAACTTTCTTTAGAGAAAGGAATACATTTATGTTTGAACAAGGACTGGCATATAGAAAAGTTCTTCTCAAACACATCCTGCCATGTTAGCTGCACACAAAAACTGCATGCCGCTCTCACTTCTAACATCTATGGCGTGTCATTAAGCATTAATTTCCGTCATTTTCGTGTTGCACATGTATGTTTATGATTTAACTTAATGTTATCCAAAGGTGCTAAATAAACAACAATAAAGTCCAACTGGATGTAAAACAGGGCTAAGTCATCGCCACAAAAGATTTTAATGAAAATATTGTAAGGGTGAAAAATGACAGAACACTGTGAATGTAACACAGATCGAAAAAGAAAAATGGATGGATGGAATTCTTTTACCTCTTCTTAACGCCAGGAGATTCTGGCTCCTGCCACTCAGCACCAAGATTTTTTCTGAAAGCTGCAGGACACAAGAAAACCATTGAAAGATTTTATGGACCATCACCGCGTCATCGGCCAGTCTTTCCTTGGAACACGAGGAGACGAGTAGAGTGATCCATTGCAACTTCACGTTTGGCTGATTCAGTGCGTCGTGCGGTTGTAATAGGTATTCATCAAAAAATAGTTAATAGTTAATCAGCCACTTGCCCCACAAACATGCAGAACAATACGGCGAGTGTAAGAAACAACCAATACGACAGGTATGAGAAACAATCGTAGAAACAAAAATGTTGCTCCCACCCAGTGTTGTTTTGTTGCTGTTTCTTAGTCATATTTTAGTCATTTCAAAATGTGTTCATTTTCATCTAGTTTTAGTCGACAATTCTCAAAAAGTTTTCGTCTATAAACGTAAAAAATTTTAGTCCATGAATTAAAAGAAAGGTTTATAACAATTTTGAATAAACATTGACAGACGAGCACATAATTGTAGAGTTTACAAAGACATCTCCATTTTCATGATAATACATACTCACTCAGCAGAGATTTTTAAAGACAAAAGCAACATGGCATAACTCGCCATAATAAGAAGCAAAACTTACCAAGCAGCAGCTGACACATTTTACAAAAGGAGACTGGAATGGGCAAACGCTTACTCACAGTCAGTTTTCTGCCAAAATGTTCTACACCAGCGAAACGTGCTACAAGAGGCAAATTTGACACCTGAAGTACTAATGTGCGCTTTTAGTTTGTTTTCTTTAGATACATACCAGAAGAACAAACTAAAACATGCCTTACGAAAATACTTAAAGTAATATTAATGAGGGTGGTTTAAATACGCTACGTGACTAATGCGGTCAATAGATCAACACTGCTTACAAGAAAACAATGCTTAAAAGTATAAGAGGGAAACACAAGCAAAATGTATTTTGATGCAGTGAAAAGGCAATAAAAGACTCAAGAAAAACAAAAATAGTAAGTACAGTGTACCGCTACATACAAAGTTAATTCGTTCCAGGACCTTGTTTGTAAGTCAAAATGGTCGTATGTCGAGCAGGATTTTCCCAATGGGAAATACATTATATTTCAATTAATACATTGTTGTTATTACATTATTACACATTGCAAAACAAAAAATATATACAATTTGAATAATAATATAATAACACTAATAAATCCTGTAATAAAGTAACAAATCTGTTTCTAAGAGGGTTTTGGTTTAAGTTCTTGGTGTGTCTTTTGACCCGAATCGTTGCGTCCTGGCGTAGCATTTGTTTGGCGCAGACATCACTCGTAATTTCTGAAGAGTATTTTGATGTACAGTATTTTGGAAAGAGAAAAGTTCCTGAGGACGAGGGTCCGCTAACAAAATGAACATGATTGTTGTGGTGATCTAGACCGTCACGTTCCGAATATTTAATCAGCATCTGAGGCTAATGTCGATCAGATGGCACTGGGATAGATGGCGCCAACCGCTTGTCGTTTGACCGTCGCTTGACATTGGTTTGACAGTTTTGTGAAAGCAGACCATTGCAATTGGAATCGAAAATTCCTTGTGACTTTTGAAAACCCTGGAAGGAATTGCAGGAGTTCGATGTCACGTTTTGGCCCTATCGGTTCGGGTTTTTTTTTTTTTTTTTGCTTGGAACTAAACGTTTGCCGGCAGCTACTTGGAAGCTAATCAGCGTCACCTAGCAAAAAGGGCTGAAAGAAGGCATTGACTGTCGAAGAGGACGGCGATATCAAGAGATCTCTTGACTTCCTATCAGTGGAGATTTCTGTGATTAAGCTACACCAGAAATCCATCCTGAACCTGGTGGTGGAGGTGAAGGCTTTCCGAATCCAGAATGCCGAGAAAGACCAGCGTCTGGTGCAGTTGGAGAGTCGAGTGGCGGAATTGCAGCAGCACACAAGGATCAACGATGTGATCGTAACTGGGCTCCGGATAAAGCTGTGGTCATACGCCCGGGCTGTGACCGATAACGTTGGGGAGCCCAGCGAGCAGGTTGTCGGCTCTGTTGAGCAACAAGTGGCTGTATTTTTCCAGTCCAAAGGGATTGAGGTGGATCGGAATGACATCGAAGCCTGCCACCTCTACCCCGGAGAGATAACAGCGACAAACGAGGTGTTATCATCAGGTTTGTCAACAGAAAGCACAAAACCGCACTGTTAGAACAAGGAAGATACTGAACGGATTCATGGGAACGAGCATTTGACAAGGCAAAACTTTGATATCGCTATAAAAGCACGACTAATGAAAAAACAAGGAAAAATTCAGCACGCATGGAAACCAAGGAACACACCAGGCAGGTCCGAGATACTGTTGTGGAGAAGTTTAAAGCCGGATTTGGATACAAAAAGATTTCCCAAGCTTTAGACATCTCAAGGAGCACTGTGCAAGCCATCATATTGAAATGGAAGGAGCATCAGACCACTGCAAATCTACCAAGACCCGGCCGTCCTTCCAAACTTTCTTCTCGAACAAGGAGAAAACTGATCAGAGATGCAGCCAAGAGGCCCATGATCACTCTGGATGAACTGCAGAGATCTACAGCTGAGGTGGGGGAGTCTGTCCATAGGACAACAATCAGTCGTACACTGCCCAAATCTGGCCTTTATGGAAGCGTGGCAAGAAGAAAGCCATTTCTCAAAGTTATCCATAAAAAGTCTCGTTTAAAGTTTGCCACAAGCCACCTGGGAGACACACCAAACATGTGGAAGGAGGTGCTCTGGTCAGATGAAACCAAAATTGAACTTTTTGGCCACAATGCAAAACGATATGTTTGGCGTAAAAGCAACACAGCTCATCACCCTGAACACACCATCCCCACTGTCAAACATGGTGGTGGCAGCATCATGGTTTGGGCCTGCTTTTCTTCAGCAGGGACAGGGAAGATGGATGCAGCCAAATACAGGAATATTCTGGAAGAAAACCTGTTGGTATCTGCACAAGACCTGAGACTGGGACGGAGATTTATCTTCCAACAGGACAATGATCCGAAAACATAAAGCCAAATCTACAATGGAATGGTTCAAAAATAAGTGTATCCAGGTGTTAGAATGGCCAAGTCAAAGTCTAGACCTGAATCCAATCGAGAATCTGTGGAAAGAGCTGAAGACTGCTGTTCACAAACACTCTCCATCCAACCTCACTGAGCTCGAGCTGTTTTGCAAGGAAGAATGGGCAAGAATGTCAGTCTCTCGCTGTGCAAAACTGATAGAAACATACCCAAGCGACTTGCAGCTGTAATTGGAGCAAAAGGTGGCGCTACAAAGTATTAACGCAAGGGGGCCGAATAATATTGCACGCCCCACTTTTCAGTTTATTATTTGTTAAAAAAGTTTAAATCATCCAATAAATTTTGTTCCACTTCACGATTGTGTCCCACTTGTTGATTCTTGACAAAAAATTAAAATTTTATATATTTATGTTTGAAGCCTGAAATGTGGCGAAAGGTTGCAAGGTTCAAGGGGGCCAAATACTTTTGCAAGGCACTGTACAGGCGAGTAAGGACAGAGGAAACTGAACTCATTTAAAAAGGATGGCACAAAATTGGGAAAATGTATGTAATGGAATTGACATCGACGGTGTATATGAAACATTTTTGAATATATTCACATCATTATCTGATAAAAACTGTCCAATACAACGGTACAGCAGAAAACAAAAGTACAAAGAACAACCATGGTTCATGAAGGGATTTCAAAATGCTTTTAAAGGAGAAAAATACACTGTATAGAGAAGTCATAAAACAAAGAACTACAGAGGCAGAAAAAAATATTGTATATGTATACAGTGGGGAGAACAAGTATTTGATACACTGCCAATGGCTTTTCCCATTGGCAGTGTATCAAATACTTGTTCTCCCCACTATACATGTACAGTGCTGCTCAAAAGTTTGTGAACCCCCTCAACATTTTGGAATTTTCTATTATTTCAACCTGATTTCCTAATCAATCAATTCAGTAGTTTTTTTTTTGTTTTTTTAACAGTTGTGTTGTCGAGACTAAATTAAAAAGAGTTTTCATCAACTGATGTAGGTGCAAAATTGAACTGTTTGGTCACAACCAAAACCGCCATGTCTGGCGAAAAGTCAACACTGCATACCACCAAAAGAACCTTCTCCCAACAGTGAAGCATGGAGGTGGGAATGTCAAGATCTGGGCTTGCTTTTCATCCTCAGGACCTGGACAACTCCACATAGTCCAGGGAATCATGAATTCTGAGGAATATTGTCAAATCCTAGAACATAACCCTGACGCCATCTGTTTTGAAGTTAAAGCTTGGCAGAAGGTGGATCATGCAACATGATAATTATCCAAAGCATTCCAGCAATACAACCAAGGAATGGCTGAAAAAGAAGAAGATTCGTGTTCTGGACTGGCCCAGTCAAAGTCCTGACCTAAATCCCATTGAAATGCTGTGGCGGGACCTGAAGCGAGCAGTTCATGCCAGACGCCCATCAAACCTCTCTCAACTGACTGCGTTCTGCAAGGAAGAATGGGCAAAAATCCCCCAAAGTAGATGTGAGAGGCTGATTAGTCACTACAGAAACCGTTTGGTTGAGGTAATCTCTGCAAAAGGAGGCGCAATATCCTATTAACTGAAGGGGTTCACATACTTTTGCACACATGATATGAGTTTTTCTTAAATCAACCACTTTTGTTAAATAAAGAATGACAATATAACTATTTCTTTTGTTTCAGTCCATTATTTGGAATGTCAGTATTGTGGATATGGGTATAACTTAACATTTAATAAGGTTATTTTAGTTTTTTTTACAAAAAATCTGACCATCGCTGTGGGGTTCACAAACTTTCGAGCAGCACTGTATATTCTTTATATAAATGATATATGCAAAGTTTCAAGAATACAAAAATTTGTTTTATTTGCAGATGACACAAGTATCTTTTGCTCGGGCGATTTCTGATGAACTTTTTAAACTAAAGACCTGGTTTGGAACAAACAAATTATCATTTTTAACTAAAAGCAAATTCATGTTATTTAGCAGATACAATAAATATAGTAAAGTACAAATACAGATAGATGGGGTGAATATTGAAAGGGTCTATGAAAACAAGTTTCTTGGGGTTGTTATTTGACAAGGTTAACTAGAAAGCTCATTTAAAACATATACAAAGTATGAAGAAGCATATCAGTCCTGAATAAAGCTAAACAGTCTTGACAATAAATCACTCCACATTCTTTAATCCTGCCATATTTACACTACTGTGCAGAGGTCTGGGGTAACACCTATAAATGAACAATAAAATCACTATTCATTTTGCAAAAATGAGCCGTAAGATTAGTACATAATGCTGGTTATAGGGATCATAATAATATATTATTTTTAAAATACAGAACAGTAAAACTCAGGGACTTGTTTCATTTTCAAACAGCTCAGCTCATGTATAAGGCTATACACAGGTGACTTCCTGCCAATATACAGAAATTGTTTTTTAACAGAGAAGGTCAATACAGTTTGAGGCGGGAGCTTCACTGACAGCATCAGAGGGTACGAACTACATTAAAAAAAAATTGTGTTTCTGTTTGTGGAGTAACGCTGTGGAATAAACTAGATGAGGGGCTCAAGCAATGTCCAAGCATGACCCAGTTTAGGAAGTGGCAAAAGCACAGGGTATAGGGAAGAAGAAGGGTTTCAGAGATAGGTTGTGTTCACATATCTGTTATTGGCTTGGTCCTATTTATTGTTGTTCATCTAGCATCTTATGTGTATGGTTATTAACTTTATTTATTTGTTGATATGAGGACTCGTTAAATAGGGTGGACAGATATAATTGAAGAATAGAAAAGGGGGTGTAGGTTTTAATGAGCAAATGCTTCATCCTACTCCTTTTAGGAAACAATGAACAAGTTCTGATATTATTATTATTATTAATATTGTCTTAAACATTGTTGCCGTTATCTCAAGTATTATCATTGGTTTTGTCGTTTTTTTTTTTTTTTTTAATTTCTCATGTCCAAAATAAAGCATTCATTCATTCAAAAAAAATTAAATGTGTTCGTTGGCTATCACTGACTAGCATATGCGATTGCCACACGAAAATAACAAAATAAATCATCCTGAACAACTGTCAGAGATGTAACACAACCAGAGGATATAATATATAATGAAGACAGGGCATAGGGTGGCAAAGGATAGCTTGTTGAAACAGGAGAATGTCATTGTCAGTGGCGTAAGGCTACCTCTGGATCAGGTCGGCTCTTTTTCCCCGTCTTTTTTTACCCTCGACACTCAAGCCATCTCTTTAACGGAACATTTGAATGCTATTCCACATCTTTACCAATGAATTTGGCACCAGGGACATCATTTTCGGACAGAATTGGTAGGTTTAGCTCTGTAAACATCTCTTTCGTACACCATTTACATGCATCTAGCATGAGGGACATATGCATGTTTGACCCCTCCACCCAGCAACAGTTGCTAACGTCATGAATATTAATGAGCATAGATGACATTTCAAGTGCAGCACGCCATTTTAATGAACATCCAATGTTCTTAAGTAGTTTAAATGGAGGTTTTGCATTTAGGAAATGTCGGGGGAAAATTAAGAGATGGAGGTTGGGGTTACTGCTGGTTCTGTTAACTTTTATTGTGCAAATCATTGAGAAAAAAATAGAATGAAAATTTGTGTTATAGGAATAACCGTGCCAAAAGCAGTTTTATCTGCATTTCAGTGGTTTTCCGAGGGTTGACCCCCCCAAAAAGATTCTGGCTCCGTGGCGACCTTCATGTCAGGGAGTTCCTGCAAGAAATTCCTAGCCACTTTCACCCCTGCCACTAACTTGCTACAGTCGTGTTGTGATGAGGAACAGATATACTGTGTAGGAAATGAAATGACAGCGTAATAAGTACTCGTCTTCTACCTGACCTATGTCCTGGAGAGGACTGTGGAGATTCCAGTGTGGTCATAGACCGAAATTGCAGAGAGCCAGCATGGGGCGCAAAGTCTGCAGAGGAGCACTGCCTGGATGTGTGAGATATACAATGTGGGCCTGTGTTTCCAGCCAGAGAGGAACTGACCAAGGCCTCTGAGGAATCAAAGATTAAAAAATGTACATAGTTTTCATTTTATGGCCTGTTTTGCACATTGAGAGGAAAAGTATCTAACAAATTTTATATTGTAGTTTATATACAAAATATATGTGTTACACTGTGTATAAAATATATATAATCACAATTTTGCACTGTTGGTCTCCTGTATATAACTTATTTTGACCATAATATGTAGAAAGGACAAAAAGGCCCTTTACCATACCTGCTGTTTTTGTTGCATTATCAAATATAAAACTATCTTTTTTTCTGTTGAATGTTTATCCTAACAAGTTGAATAAACATCACCCTTAAAAACGTTTCGTTGAGCAAGTTTGGTTCTCAATGGGACATTAATATTACAAATTTTGACAAAGATGTTTAGAGTTTTTTTTTTCTTTTTGGGTACAAAATGTTGATTATAATTGGCTGAAGGAAACAACAGTTTGGACATTATAGTGTCCTAAAAAAGGGACCCAATCTGGCATTTGTGATGTTTTTTTATTTGAAATATAAAGGCAACATCAAAGGTATGCAGATTTAGGAAAAAAAGGCTTAGCTGTTAAAAGGTTAAACTAAACAACGTAGAATTGAAAAAAAAATGTCGTAAATGCACATGCCACTGCCATGTTGCATACATTGACTGGTTTTCTCGTTCTTCAGCGGTGTGTTTTACCGCTTGTCGGGAAACTTGTGCAACCTCGCATGCCGCACAATAGAAGCGGCCAAATCACGTCGATCGCGTCGGTACCAATGATACTTTGGGTATTGCAGAAAAGGCAGTCACATCACATTTTCTGAATCTTAGAATCAACTTAGTGACGAAGCATCGGTTTTATTTACAACCTTAGTTTTGAGTTATAATATTACAATTAAAATTAGGCTTGTTCTGAACAAAGGGAAGGGGAGGCAAGGAAGGAATATAAGCAAGTTGTTCATCATGAATAAAATTAACAAGCACAGTGAAGTACAAGCACTTTAAAATTTGAAGCAAAGTAGAGATATTTTCATCGACGAGGGCCGGAATGATTAACAGTACAAACAAATTTAATAATCATTGTCCAATTTGTACGACAAAGCATGAGGCCAAAATAAAGAGGACTGCGATATTATAGTCGTACTGTTGCGAGGAGGGAAAAAAAGTCATCCTGTTACATAGGGGTAATGTAGCTGAATAAGCAGCAACATACTTTCCGTAGCGCTTTGCGACCGCCACTTAAGTCAACGATAATAAAAGCAGCTCTCGAGGCTGCGTTTTAAAATCAGTTTCCAAAATAAGGAAATCAGTTATCTTTTAGCTCAACATCAAATCATATTTTCCATATTTATGTAGTTATATTATTGACGAATGATTTAGAATTTTTGTAATTTGGGGTCTAGTGTTTCAAATATTAGCTGTGAAAAGTGTAATTTGAAAGAGGGAGAGTATTGTATAAATAATGCCACTCAACTTGAGGGTTCAATCAGGTGAGCCAATACTTTTGGCAATAGTGTGGATCCACATTATGCAAGGATTGGACAAAGCACATGTAAAGCACCAATACTGCCAATCCTCGACAGGATTTGAGGAAACTCTGCAGACTACAATTGACCTGTGTGCACAACCTGACCTAGGCAGCATAGATGACAGGCAAAACAGTTATTGGCCACTGCTTTTTACACCACTACACACGTCTTTTCGTCTGATCCTTGCGAGCAAATTTTTTACCACAAACTGAGCAGGAAAAAGGTTTTTCACCAGTGTGGGTTCTTGTGTGTGTGTCAAAGTTGCTCTTCTGAGTGAATGTTTTTCCACAATCTGAGCAGGAAAAAGGTTTTTCACCAGTGTGGGTTCTTGTGTGTGCTTCTAAGTGGTGAATTCGAGTGAATCCATGACCACAAACTGAGCAGGAAAAAGGTTTTTCACCAGTGTGGGTTCTTGTGTGGGATTTTAAGGTACCCTTATGGCTGAATCCTTGACCACAAACTGAGCAGGAAAAAGGTTTTTCACCAGTGTGAGTTCTAGTGTGACTTATTAAGACGTACTTGCGACTGAATTTTTTACCACAAACTGAGCAGGAAAAAGGTTTTTCACCAGTGTGGGTTCTTGTGTGTGTGTTTAAGGTGCACTTCTGAGTGAATCTTTTACCACAAACTGAGCAGGAAAAAGGTTTTTCACCAGTGTGGGTTCTTGTGTGTGCTTCTAAGTGGTGAATTCGAGTGAATCCATGACCACAAACTGAGCAGGAAAAAGGTTTTTCACCAGTGTGGGTTCTTGTGTGTCTGTCAAAGCTGCTCTTATGAGTGAATGTTTTTCCACAAACTGAGCAGGAAAAAGCTTTTTCACCGGTGTGGCTCCTCATATGCATACGATAAGTATAGTTATTAGCAAAGGTTTTCCCACACTGAGAGCATTTGGAGAGTTGGCCGTCACAGTGAGATTTCTTATGACCATGATCATCCTTGTAAGGTGAGTGTGACATGGCACCATTTCTGTTTGATGGTGCGATGAAAATCTGTGTTTGCAATCCTTCTGTTGAGCTGCTGCTGCCGCCGCTTGGAGCCTCCGTCCCTCTGCTGACCTCACTCGGACCGTCCTCGCCATTCAAGGGCTCACCGGTCGACATGGTGATATTGTCCTCCTCTTTAACGTATGGCAGCTCTACCTCCTCCTTTTTGATTGGAAGTTGTACTTCTCTCTTTAGTTGTTGAGCGTCAGGACCAAGATATTTGCTGAAACCTGCAAGACACAAGAAGACAAATGATATACTTTATAGACCGTCTATGCAGCTGGTAGGCTGTGAGGGTAGACTGGCTGAGAGTGTATATACGCGCGCGTACCAGATGCATTCTGGGCTGTCATTCCAATGACAAAGATGCACCAGAGTACATTTTTTAGATGACTAGTTTTACTTGAGTCATATTATTTTGAATGCTACTTTAACTTGATTTAAAAATTTGTCTACTCTACCTTCATCTGCTGAAAAGGAAGTGACTCAAGAATGTCCCTAATGGAAGTATGAATAATAAATAAATCCAGGCTATACCCCTAGGATTTTTTGAAGCTGTGGTGGAGAGTCGGACAGCATTACCATGTCGACCATGGCGAAATTGCGTCATATCATGACAATGAGTCCCCCCCCCAAAGTACCATAACTAAGATCTATTTGAAATATTTCATTAGCCAGGCTGATGTCGTAGGTCTCAGCTACAGTAGATGTACGTAAATTGCGTAGCTAATTACAGCTACGTTACCCTTCGTAATAATACGACTATTTCTCGTAGTCCTTTTGATTTTCTTTTATTTGGCCTTAATTTGGAATGAGCTCGATGACAAACTAAAAGTGTAGAAATCCATCTCCAACTTTAAAACGATGCTTATAAACATTCTGATCAGTGAATATAAAAATTCGGACATATCGAGGTTATAAATTCTCCTCTTCTAGGGAAGAATTTCTTTGTGTGTGTGCATTTAGTGTTTAATGTTGTCGTTTGTCAGTATTTTATCATATGGGGATACTATAATACGCGATAATTCACCCTTTCTGCTCTCATAACTTTTAATATCAATTTTTTAAAATTTTCTCATAATTTTTCTTATGATTGTCTTAATGTACGCAGTAATACATTGCCACAACAGTAATAGTCCTTCTGTTCACGGACCCATTTTAAGGAGTAGGGGGAAATTCTAATACCCATGTAAAGAGTTACTAGTTGCGGTGAGAAGGTGAATACTTTTTTGTTGTTGTTCGTGAACTACATTTCCACATAAAGGAACATCGAGGTACCATTTAGCTTAGCAAGGAAATTTTTTCCAGTCATTTTTCCAGTGTCCCAGAGCATGCGAAACTTGGAAAAAAGGCGGATTTATCAAGGTTTCGTCAGCCATTTTTGAGTATCTTTCTGCCGAAACGGCCTGATAGTACAGATATAAGTACGCCTGCCCCTCTGCTATTGGATGTGTTGTTGACGTAAAATAGAGCAAGGCTCTATTTAGGGCTCCGCCTCTCGGCGCAAATTAATTCAAACTTGCTGTTCCGTCCAAGATGGCCGTCCACCGCTCACTCTCGCTGAGGGAAAGAGGAGTAGGTATTGGCTTACCCACTTAATGGTGGCAACAATAATAAAGAAAAACAATAACAAAATAATAGCGAGCTGCCGCGACATGCAACTGCTATCTCGCCCATTCTCCCAACACGCTTGCTCCTACGGCACAGCTACCCAGGCTTATGGGGGACGCGCTTTGTTACGGACTAGGCGTGTGCCAGTTAACGATTTGACGCGGTGTGAAAACGTCGCGGTTTCAAAACTCCTAAAATTTTCCGCCATACCGTAGTACGGTATTCGCTATTTTTCATGTGCCAAAAATGCAGCTGAAGTGGCTTGGCGCGGCAGCGCTCACCCCTTTCCCTGTTGCTGTGTGTGAACGTGGCGCTATTCTGCTAAACTGCCAGCGAACCCAAAAACACACATCCAAACACAAGGCGTACTTTTCTTAAATTTATTGAGCACTAAAATCGTGGTAAGTGAAATATACAAAATGAATAGATTTAAAACGTTGTACAATTGTATTTTTCCACATGTGTGTAGGTACAACAGGTTAGCACATTCGCCAAATACACACATTTTCCTTTCAAATTCAATATACAAACTAACTAAAACTGTGGAAAAAAGAATGTTAGCCTAGGCTTAGCTGGGAGAGCAACTGCGTCGAGGTTTTAAGTCTCACAGCCGCCGAGTGTGAAAAAAGCTTGAATGAAGGGGAAAAAAGTATAGCGTCAAAGATAGCTAATTGGGAAAGATGATCTTGGGGTCGCGTGGCTCAGTGGTAGAGTAGTTGTCCCCCAAACTAGAGGTTGAGGGTTCGATTCTCCGCCCTGATGAACTCGTCTAAGTGTCCTTGAGCAAGATACTGAACCCCACGTTGCTCCTGGTGCTGCGTCACCAGTAGGTAGATGGCGAGATAGTGTAAAGCGCTTTGAGCGCCTTGAAAGGTGGAAAAGCGCTATATAAGTATAACACCATCTTGCCTTAAGCACAAATCCAGGTTCGCTGGACGAGGAGAGATCTCACTTCCAATGTTTTTTTAGATGAAACATTTCTACAACAATATTTACATCTTAACTAACTAATACGTTTTTAACTAACTTATTAACTTATGAATTCTTTATGTTCTTTTTAACACAAAGGCATGAAATCAGGTAGAATTGAGTTGACACAATTGCTGAAAAGGGCGAAACTTCACCTGAGCTTTTCCCCCTCAAAAAAAAAAAAAAAAAAAAAAAAAAAAAAGGCATGCAGTATATATATTTATATTTATTTTTACTTTCTTATAGCAATTATTTTGTTCTTGCTCTAATCTTGAGCAACTTGAGCTGTGGCTGTGGGTATAGTGTATAAATTGTAGAGCTGTCCTGACTAGTCGACATAGTCGACGTCATCGATGACGTAAATCCGTCGACGAACACAACATCCCGTCGACGGTTAATGAAGGGTTACAAAAAATATATGCGTGGAAAGTTCAGAATGTCGGATGCTCTGTTTGTAAGCGGGGAAAGCGGCACAAAGCCAAAAAAAGCGCACCAGAGTGTCCAAAACATTGACTTATTTCAAACAACCAACGGAGGGTACACTCTTCTGTCCTGTCTTTTCAATGCCAAGCTTGGCTGCACGTCGGCCGTGAATAAACACCTCAAATGCCGTCACCCAGTTTGTAATTTTTTTTTTTTTCATTATTTGTACACCAGAGGGTGCTGTCGCCTTACTGAATAATGTTTCATTGATAATGGGCCTATAGATGCTATTAGTATTGTCCTTAATGCTAACTGAAAGGTTTATTTCATGTTATGGTTTATTTTATGGTATAGAAAATTATATAAGGTTAAAAGGTCATAAATATATACAGTATATACAGTGATTGCACTCAAGGTAGAGATTGTCAATGATAAGGTTAAGGCAATTCATTGATATATAAATAAGGTTTAAAAGGAAAAAGGTGAAACGTTTTTGTTAATTTCTAATTGTGTTGTTTTATTTGTGTGCACCGTAGCTCTTACAGTGTGATTACATCAAGGATGGAATAAAAGTTGTAAACCATCAGTTTAAGAGACCACCTTTTCAATCGGGATGCAACACTAGTTAATTCTATCAGCATTTGAGCTCATTGTTTATTTGTGATTTATTATTGTTATTTACGTGTTTATTTGTACTTTAATAAATAATTTAAGTGTTCCAATATGTTTTTTGTGAATTGATAAGCGTCAACAAAAATTTCATTGCTAAATTAGTAAACAAAAAAAACAAAAAAAATTTTTTTTAATTATTAGATTAGTCGACTAATCGTAAAAATAGTCGGCTGACTAATCGGGAGAAAATTAGTCTTTTGGGACAGCCCTAATAAATTGTGTTTATTCTAATTTTAATTAAAGTATATTATTTTATGTTAATTTATGTATTTATTTTAACATTCTATTCATGTTCCAATTTGCAGATACAGTGATACCTCAGCTCACGAACATAATTGGTTCCCAGAAAGTGTGTGTGTAAGGCGAAAAGTTTGTCTTCCGAACATTTATTTCCCATAAGAAACCATTAAAATGAGAATAATCCGTTCCCAGGTCCCCATAAAACATAATTTTCTACTAAATCAGCCTTAAAACTACACAGAAATATACCTTATTTTATGTATAATAAATGTGCTATTGTATTGTAATTAAAGAAATAAACTGTACTGTATAATAAAGTCGTTTTATTTACCTTTGTGATGGTAGTTGATGGCTTGATGGAATGGAGGAGGAGGGAGGGAGTGAGTTACTGTTTGGAAGGAGAGTGTTACCGGCACCCCCAGGGGACCGCTGTTACTTTTATTGTGACCAGCATTGTCAATCGAGAGGAAGAAAGTGGTGGAGCGAGAGAGAGTGAGAAAGCAGAGTTGGAAAAGTGCGCAGTTAGCGTAGACTCCAGTGCTGTGTCCCCCACATGCTTTTGGTTGTTAATAAAAGTGCCCACAAAAAGCCATCCGACACCTCCGGGTGTTTGTATGCACGCCGCCACCTTTCTGGAGAGGAAATCGGGCGAACCGAAGACAACCGACGACAACGAGCCAACGTGACTCGCCGGTCAACTTCACACTACGGTGGGAAGCTGAATGCACCGCCAATTACCAGTCGAGGGCGAATTGGTAACACGAGTCACCTTCCATAAGGACTGTAGGTAACTCTTTTTCGGTCCCATAATAGCAAAAGTACACTCAATATGGTCCAAAATGTCTATCAAACACAAACCACGTTCGCACTCAACGAAAGGGTGGGGACGAACTGGGACGCCTTGAGCGTGCGTCAGCTTCTCGTGGTGCTGTTCGACCGTGTGGTTTGGTTCGTCAGCCGAAAACTAGTTCGTCAGCAGAGACTATATGCTCGTGAATTTAATGTTATTGAGGCGAAAAGTTCGTGAGCTTAAGCGTTCGTGAGCTTAAGCGTTCGTGAGCTGAGGTATCACTGTATGTTCTGAAAAATCAAAAACATCCAGTTCAATGGAAAAAAAATTTTTTTTGACCCATACATTTCAAAATAACATTTTGGAGCTATAATTGAAATACCGTGATACCACGGTATTTTTGCTCACGGCAATGCCTATTATGGACATTACAATACACAATGAATACAGGCATGATAATGAGTCAGGGGTTAAAAAGGTGAGAAGAGTGTGGAGGAAATATGTTCCGGTACACCGTACAACTAGGGCTGTCCCAAAGGACTAACTTTCTACCGATTAGTCAGCTGATTATTTTTACGATTAGTCGACTAAGACAATAACCCCCCCCCCCCCCTTTTTTATGAACTAATTTAGTAATGAAATTTTTGATGACACTTATTGATTCACAAAAATATTTTGGAACGCTTAAATTCTTTATTAAAGTACAAATAAAAATGTAAATAACAACAACAATAGATCACACATAAACAATGAGGTCAAATGATCATAACATTAACTAGTGCAAAAGAATGTAATAGAGCTGTCCCGATCCAATATTTGGAAAAAATGCGCATCGGTATCGGATCGGCCAACACGGAAAAATTCCGATCCAGACTTCCGATCCAGTTTTTTTTAAAGCCCGGTCCGGGTTTTTTCAGCGCGCCGATTTACATAATCCATCCCAGTTTTTGCTTCGGTTTCCCTTAAGCCCGGTCCGCATTTTACGGCACACCTTCAACCCACTACACAACCCACTACATTTACATTACCGTCTCCCAATTTACCGAGAGACTATCGGTAAAAATGTCAGCTGTGTGGGATCATTTCACCTTAAAGGACGACAAAGACGAAGAGGCAGAGAGCAACATATGCCACAATAAAGTCAAGCGTGGTGGGTGGTAAAGCTGTAAGAAGTTTTAATACAACCAACCTAATCAAGCATTTAGCGAAATCCCACCACAAACAATATAAGAAGTATGTTAAGAAAACCGAATACAAAAAGAAAGGTCCTACGCAACTAACACTGGCAGAAACTTTTGCCATTGGTGACAAACTGGCACTCGACAGTCCCAAAGCCCAGGAAATAACAAGAGTCATTGCCGAAGAATTCATTCTGGATGACCAGCCATTATCTCTCGTGAGTAAAGACGCGCCACCCAACACTTAGAACCACGGTACAACCTGCCCAGCCGCCATTACATCCTTGAGCGATTCGGCCGCTGAAGATTCGAGAACGATTCACAAACATCCAAATTCCGATTATTGAAACATGTCAAGTAAAGCGGAACTAATACACAGCGCGGTCTTCGGGATGCAATGAGAAACTGACCGCATTGCGTCCCGAGAGTAAACATCATGCTTGTCATAGGCCCGGGTAATGCCAATGCTCAACTCACGGCTTTATCTCAACTCATGCCGCTGGATAAAAAACACAAAAATACCTGACTGCTGCTGACAGCCGCTACAAACTGCGTCAACATCGTTTTACTGTAGATAATAGATATCATATGTATATAGAACTAGATGCAAAACGACAGACTCGACGGCGTTAGCAACATTGAAGTATTGAAAACTAGTTGCGTTAGTAAACAGCCGCCATCTTAAAGCAGGAGACTTCCCTAGTAGGCTGTTGTGAACCTTCCAAGTGAACCTAATTAACTTTTTATCTAAAATACTCCTGAATCGGCAAAATCATGACTTGAATCTATCTTCAAAACAGTTTTAAAACTTTCACATGTCGAAAGTAGACAGAAGGGAAATTATGGAATAACGGGAACAATTTTAACAACTTTAACAGTTGATTCGCAAAATTAAATGAATTGAATGTAGTTTAAAGCTGCTGATACAGAATGGGGACTTGAGTATTTTATTTACTGTTTTAAAATATTAACTTGATACTGAAATAGACGTTTTTTTTAAACCTGAGAGGCTTTTTATACAATTTTTGTAACTAATGCACGAAACATTAAAAGCATCCAATAGCTTGGGGGGTTTGTGGGATTTTCCACTGAGGTTGTTTGTGTGTTTTGCTTTTTTAAGACAGTTTATGATATTATTTGCACGTTTTACTGACTGACTATGCCATTTCTGTTTGTTATTTATAATGTTTTGTGTTTGTCACTGAATAAACAGGTCAGTTTCTTGTTACCAACCGTTGTGTGTTATTCAAACTCGCCTAATTCAGCTGGCTAGTTTTGATCAAGAGTACTAAAACCTTTTTCAACATGAGTCTGACAACTAAGTAAGGAGGCTAAATAACTTAAAACTTTAACACATGCTCAGATAGGACGGTATCGGCCAGTATCGGATCGGAAGCGCAAAACAATATCGGTATCGGCTCGGAAGTGCAAAAACCTGGTTCGGGACATCCCTAGAACGTAATGTAAACAGATTCAGAGCACTGACTTCGCCTTTCCAACATTATTTACAATATCTAGCATTATTATTATAAGATACTACTATATATAATAGCAGTATAATAATTATTCAATGCCAATCAGATTTTTCATTTTGAAGCTATTCTTAGTATACGAACACGATAATTATTAGACCGATAATTATCGGTCCGGTGATGGGAATTATGACGTCATCCCCAATAAATACAATAACATAATTAATAGGAACGAAAATATACAGTATAATATTTTTGGCACGCTGATAGACAGACAGACAGACAGATAGATAGATAGAGATTAAAAAAATCACAAGTCTTCAAAAGCATTAACTGTAGCGATCATAATTTTATTTACATTCAACCAAAGCAATTTGTCCCATGGTCCTTAACTTCGATTGATAGGGCATCATTCTGGATAAACAGAAGTACACCTGTAGGCTGTTTTATGAACGGTGGGGGGGGGGGGGGGGGGGGGGGGGGGGGGGGGGGGGGGGAATGGGGGTACCTTCAAATGCGACCTGTAGTGGAGCTCTCCGGTTTGATAAACTCTCCATGGCTAAACAAATGAAACGACTTCCACAACAAGGCAAAACTCTTCCCTTTCTGTAATTATCGGAGAGTATAGAGCCTACCCACGTACCACGTGCTCGCTGTATGGTTCCGCCCACTTGTCCGTCAAAACATAGTGTTAACCTGTTACGGCTACGTACATTTCTCCTATTTACGGCGTGTTTTTCTGCTCCTTAACATTAATAATCAAAATGGTGAAGGCGTGTGTGGCTGTTGGTTGCACTAACAGAGAAGATGGAAGGAGAGACTTGAAGATTTACCGTATTCCGAGGGATCCAAAGAGGAGAGCGAAATGGACGGCTGCAATTCGACGTGAAAACTGGACACCAAAAAATCACCACAGACTATGTAGTAGTCATTTTATACCCGGTAAGATGCATTTAATATATATTTAGAGGGTTTTGGCCTGACAACCACAATTAAGATCATTGCTAGGCTAATCGCCGACAATATACGACGTAGTACGACATAGTTTCAAATTCAAAATGTTTGTGACCTCCCTTTCTTCCACCATCGTTATTTTTTGAATAATATTTAGCTGGTACCAAGTGAAAGAAACTGGCCTCGTCTACGGGGCTGACAAATAACCACAATTAAGATCATTGCGAGGCTAATCGCCGACAACATACGACGTAGTACGACATAGTTTCAAATTCAAGATGTTTGTGACTTCTCTTTCTTCCACCATCGTTATTTTTTGAATAATATTTAGCTGGTACCAAGTGAAAGAAACTGGCCTCGTCTACGGAGCTGACAAATAACCACAATTAAGATCATTGCGAGGCTAATCGCCGACAACATACGACGTAGTACGACATAGTTTCAAATTCAAGATGTCTCGGACTTCCCTTTCTTCCACCATCGTTATTTTTTTGAATAATATTTAGCTGGTACCAAGTGAAAGAAACTGGCCTCGTCTACGGGGCTGACAAATAACCACAATTAAGATCATTGCTAGGCTAATCGCCGACGACATACACGTATGTATGTCGTGAGAGTGCTATCGCTAAACCATATAAACATTAAAAGCCTTAACTCCATTGACAAACGACATGAAATACATTAGACTTGACAGTGGATGTTAGCAATAACAAAAGATTTTGAATTGAAAATTTAGTAACTCACCTTTCCAAGCACAAGATAGATTCCTGCCGAACGAGGACCTGCTTCACCCAACCAGCAACGTAGTATTTATATGCTTCCAAGCTCTTGAAGTTTTTCATATTTTCGTGAGAATAGGCGGATTTAGTGTGGACAAGATAATTGTAAATATCTGCGTAGCAGATGTCGGGCAGACAGGGCGAAGACAGTGGGTCGAAAAACATCGATTTGGGTATCAAATATGGATCTGGCGACTGTATAGAACGAAGCTTTTCCTCATAACGCCTTTTATGCAACAGATCCAGTGAGTTTGCGGCATCAGAAAGCACCGGATCTTCCATGAAACGCATTTTAAATTCCGCCATCAATTGAAAACAATGCTAATACAGAGTCAAAATGACGCACAAGTGGGCGGAACCATACAGCGAGCACGTGGTACGTGGGTAGGCTCTATAGAGGGGCCTTAAATAACTCGTTGACAAAAATAACTGGTGACCATTCAGAACTTTACTAACAAAGCCCTGAACATAACTTTTATAGAAGGCACTAGTTCATCACTCTAGTTACCTCACTGCTCATGATTTTTTTTTTTTCATCATTAACAAGCGCTTTACAAAGGTACAGTGGCTGAGAGGTGTCAGGCGAAATGCAAAGTCCAAACACTTTGCAAATAAAAAAAGCACGAACCCCAATTGCAAACGCTTTGCAAAAGAAAAAAAGTATGATGCAAACTGCCACAACACGATCCCCATTTCCTAAAGCGCGATCGCAAATTGGTAAAAGCAGGAACCCCAATTGCCACATCACGACAGCAAATGGCTCGCAGCAAGAATGCAAATCGCCACAACACAATCCCCAATTCCTAAAGCGCGATTGCAAATTGGCAAAAGCACGAACGCCAATTGGCACAACACGACAGCAAAAGGCTCGCAAGACAATTGCAAAGACGATGACTCAGAAGTTAAAAAAAATAAAGAAGACGACACTTTGCTATATGTGCTTTGTGACCATCTCTACAGGCCTCCATAAAGTTGCCCCCCCATCAGACACAAATTTATATAAAAATGATGTTAATCGTTTGTGCTGTCACGGTTTTGTAGATACAGTATTATGCTTTTATTGAGATATCAATTTCGAGTGGGGACGTCACTCTTAGCTTTTTCTAAGCTTAGCTCCCGCAGCTAATGGAGCGTACCAACTCTCTCAATAACAGAGGGGTGTCCTAACAACTAGCACGAACTAAGCACAAAAAAATGCGGGTCCATGTTGCGGTAAATTGGGGGGGGCTTGAGATATTAATTTAATTTCGTCCCTCTAAGCCAGGGGTGTCCAAACTTTTTGCAAAGGGGGCCAGATTTGGTGTGGTAAAATTGTGGGGGGCCGACCTTGGCTGACGTCCTTTACGTAGAACAATATATTTAAGCAAATTTTAGCAAGCCATTCCGTGTGTCACATTTGCTTTATCATTTTTTTAAATTAATGCCCGTAGTTAGCTGGGATGGGCTCCAGCACCTCCGCGACCCTCGTGAAAGTCGTGAGGAATAAGCGGCATGGAAGATGAATGAATGAATGAATTTCAACAATCTCGCAACTAGCCTTTGTAGCGTACTCTTTCGACTCTCGGGCTCTTGTGAAATACTGCAGCTGTAAAATTAAACTAGCTACAAGTTGCTACGTATCTTCCCTGTAATCTTGTCGTACATGTCAGCGTGTCTTTTTTGGTAATATCGCCTCACATTGAATTGTTTAAAAACAGCGACTGTCTTTTTGCAAATGAGGTAGATAAGGTAGGTAAATGTGGTCCAAACGCAAAATTACATGACTTCAATCAAAAATGGTGTTTCAATAAAAAAAAAAACTTGACTTAAATCAAAAAAAAAAAATTCAATCCAAGAAAAATAGTTTTCAAATATATTTTTGGGAGTTTCAAATTTATTTTTGCATTCAAACACATTTTTTTTGATTGAAGAGACGTTTTCTTCGATTGAAAATATATATTTTGATTGAAGCAACTTTTTATTTGATTGAAGCAACTTTTTTTTGGATTGAATAATAAAGACACAAATCTACCTCCATACAAGTCCCCATTCTGTATCAGCAGCTTTAAACTACATTCATTTAATTTTGCGAATCAACTGTTAAAGTTGTTAAAATTGCTCCCGTTATTCCATAAATTCCCTTCTGTCTACTTTCGACATGTGAAAGTTTTAAATTTGTTTTGAAGATAGATTCAAGTCAAGATTTTGCCGATTTAGGAGTATTTTAGATAAAAAGTTAATTAGGTTCGCATGGAATGTTCACAACAGCCTACTAGGGAAGTCTTCTGCTTTAAGATGGCGGCTGTTTACTAACGCATCTGGTTTTCAATACTTCAGTGTTGCTAACGCAGTCGAGTCTGTCGTGTAGCATCTGGTTCTATATACAGAGCCTTGCAAAAGTATTTGGCCCCCTTGAATCTTGCAACCTTTCGCCACATAAACTGAAAAGTGGGGCGTGCAATATTATTCGGCCCCTTTACTTTCAGTGCAGCAAACTCACTCCAGAAGTTCAGTGAGGATCTCTGAATGATCCAATGTTGTCCTAAATGACCGATGATGATAAATAGAATCCACCTGTGTGTAATCAAGTCTCCCTATAAATGCACCTGCTCTGTGATAGTCTCAGGGTTCTGTTTAAAGTGCAGAGAGCATTATGAAAACCAAGGAACACACCAGGCAGGTCCGAGATACTGTTGTGGAGAAGTTTAAAGCCGGATTTGGATACAAAAAGATTTCCCAAGCTTTAAACATCTCAAGGAGCACTGTGCAAGCCATCATATTGAAATGGAAGGAGCATCAGACCACTGCAAATCTACCAAGACCCGGCCGTCCTTCCAAACTTTCTTCTCAAACAAGGAGAAAACTGATCAGAGATGCAGCCAAGAGGCCCATGATCACTCTGGATGAACTGCAGAGATCTACAGCTGAGGTGGGAGAGTCTGTCCATAGGACAACAATCAGTCGTACACTGCACAAATCTAGCCTTTATGGAAGAGTGGCAAGAAGAAACCCATTTCTCAAAGATATCCATAAAAAGTCTTGTTTAAAGTTTGCCACAAGCCACCTAGGAGACACACCAAACATGTGGAAGAAGGTGCTCTGGTCAGATGAAACCAAAATGGAACTTTTTGACAACAATGCAAAACGATATGTTTGGCGTAAAAGCAACACAGCTCATCACCCTGAACACACCATCCCCACTGTCAAACATGGTGGTCGCAGCATCATGGTTTGGGCCTGCTTTTCTTCAGCAGGGACAGGGAAGATGGTTAAAATTGACGGGAAGATGGATGCAGCCAAATACAGGAACATTCTGGAAGAAAACCTGTTGGTATCTGCACAAGACCTGAGACTGGGACGGAGATTTATCTTCCAACAGGACAATGATCCAAAACATAAAGCCAAATCTACAATGGAATGGTTCAAAAATAAACGTATCCAGGTGTTAGAATGGCCAAGTCAAAGTCCAGACCTGAATCCAATCGAGAATCTGTGGAAAGAGCTGAAGACTGCTGTTCACAAACACTCTCCATCCAACCTCACTGAGCTCGAGCTGTTTTGCAAGGAAGAATGGGCAAGAATAGGCGCTTTCGCACTGTTGTAACTATTCGCAGTTCCTCGACCCTTTTGGGGGTGGATGACGTCATTTTGTGTGTTCGAATATGTAAGAACCTAGGACGCGGACCTCGTCTTCCGAGCTACATTTTAGCGCCGACTCTGAAGTGAGTACTTTCCGCGGGGCCGCAGGAACGATATTACGAAGCTCTTTGGTGATTCGCTGAAATCAGCGGCAAACACGCCCCTTACTTTTCGCGCATCACGTGAACACTTACATCCTTAGTAAACACGTCAAATACATTGTTTTACACTTACCCATGGCCTCCTTTGTCTTCTACGGTCGTCTGCTACCCTTTCGGTCTCCATGAAACGAAGAAACATCGCTTGCCTTTGGCTCTGTTGTCTTTTAATGTGCGCTACCAGTCTCGTCGTTAGATGCTGGGATTGCTCGCTGATGGAAACGATTCCCTTCAAACATGCAAGAATTGCTGCGGTGTCTTCAACGGTCTCCATTTCGTTGTCTTCTGTTTAGCTTATGCGCCGCTGGTGGGTGTGGCGACTGGCGAGTAAATAATGCGTCACTGGCGCAGACTAAAACGTCACAGCAGGTCTTATTGGGCGTAGTACCCCATGTGCGAACACGACTGCTTCGCGAAGGATAGCTCCTCGAACTACAGGAGGGCGGGATAGTTAAAGGAGCTAAGTACTCAAGTTCCTGCAGTGCGAAAGCGCCTAATGTCAGTCTCTCGATGTGCAAAACTGATAGAAACATACCCCAAGCGACTTGCAGCTTTAATTGGAGCAAAAGGTGGCGCTACAAAGTATTAACGCAAGGGGGCCGAATAATATTGCACGCCCCACTTTTCAGTTTTTTATTTGTTAAAAAAGTTTAAATTATCCAATAAATTTTGTTCCACTTCACGGTTGTGTCCCACTTGTTGTTGATTCTTGACAAAAAATTAAAATTTTATATCTTTATGTTTGAAGCCTGAAATGTGGCGAAAGTTTGCAAGGTTCAAGGGGGCCGAATACTTTTGCAAGGCACTGTAAATATTAATGAGCGGAAGTGACGTGTAGCGTGCGGTACCCCATTGCTGGAATATGGGCTACACAACGACAAAGACTACAACAAAATAATGTTGGGCGGCGGTTTGGAATAACGTCAGTCTGGTGGGACGTGGACCGCAGACAGTTTCAGCCCCCGAGTATCAGTTGAAGTGCATGATGATGACAGTGGCTTCTCTGTGCATTACCTCAAGAAGCCTCAATACCTACGCAGAGATGAAGACGTTGGCATCATCCGAGAAGGGGCACCTGATTATGACAGATGGGTAGTCCTTACTCCAGCTAACTATGAAATTACAACGTGTGGGGAACTTCCTCTTCAAGGTGTAGTTGTTGATTTTATTTGTTTCCCCGATTTAAAAAAAACCTTCCCCTGCTCCAAAGTGGCCCAATTATCTCCCCTTTGCTGATTTTAATAATAATTTTCTGTTGCAAAACATTAATTGAAGTGTTTATTATTTAATATGTTCCAGTACAGGTGTCCGAAACTTGTTTTTAAAATGAGAAACTCGATTTTTAGCTCACATGATTTCACCTACTTTTAGGGAGTCAAAAATGCCCTCCTGCTCAGAAAAAAAAAAAGAAAAGATATTTTAATGTTTCCAATGACGAACCAGACATGCATGTTGACATTTTTTAAATATGGTCGAATTGGGGGTCTCAGAACGGAATTTCAAGCCACCTGAGTGTTTTCTGTCATGTGCTCGTCTTTCACACAATCATGGTGCACACGCTTGTTTTGCAGACGATCACTATACATGTTATTCCGTTTCAGAAGTTTACACATAGGTGTAATGCACCTTAAACTTGCGTTGATGTGCCGATGTCAAAATGTGTCAGTCATAATTCGTATACAACAAGGATTGGACACACTGTCGCATAAAGACTAAACGGATTGAACAAATGCTACCAAATGACAGTTCCCGTTTCTTCTTCACACAGAGCCCCACATTCCCCTCAAGGTGAGTAACGTAATACTCACAGAACAGTGAGTGTGATGTGAAGTCGTCAATATCTGATGGTCGAGTGAGGGGGTTGTCTGCTTGGGATCCTTCTTTTGAACTGCTGTTGCTGCCATTCGGAGGCTCCGTCCCGCTGGCTTCACTCGGACCTCCATCTTCACCCTTAAAGGGCTCACTAGTCCACTTGGGGATGTCCTCCACCTCAACTTTAACATATGGAGGGTCCTCCTCCTCCTTTTTGAGGGGATGAGGTTGCTGCTGCTCCTCAATGTGGGGGTTCTGCAGTCTAATGAAGTACTCCTCTTGCTCCTCTTTAATGTGGACAAATTCTACCTCCACCTTCTTGATGTATGGCGACTCTTCAGCTACCTCCATGCGAGCAGACTCCAGGCGTTCAGGACAATGCGCTTGACTGACATCTGCAAGACCAAGACCATAATCACACATGGGCCAAATTTTATGTCATTCATTAGCCATTACCTGTCCCCCCAAAAATGTACTGCTTCAGAAGTAAACCTCTGTGACGATTTTGTATTTATTCGTATCTTGTTGTCATCCACTACGACACAATGTAATAGAGCCGTCCCGACTAGTCGACGTTGTTCACGTAGTTGATAAAGTAAATGTGTCCATTGATGGTTAAAGGCGAGTAAAAAAAATAATAAAATACATGCGTGGAAAGTTGAGAATGTCACATGCTCAGGATGCAAGTGAGGAAAGTGGCACAAAGTCAAAATAGCAGACCACAGTGGCCAAAGCATCGACTTAATTCAATGGATTAGGGTGTCACGTTCGTATTCAGTCTCTTGTAAATCCATATTAGGAATGGGCGATATGGCCTTAAGTAAAAGAGAACTACGAGAATAAAGTTGTACTATTGCTACGAGGAAAAAAAGTCATTATTACATAGGGGTAATGCCGTTGTAAACTGCTACACACTTTACCTTAGCTGGGAGCCATGACGAAGCATTAGATTATACATCTTTCTATTGATCATCATTTGATGTAGATGAGTCAAAATATTAAGGATTTCCTTATTTGTAAAACTAATTCTAAATCACAAGATGCCTTCAATATTGTTGATTTTAACAGAGGCAGCATGGCGCTACGTAAAGTACGTAGCTGCTTAATCAGCTACATAATAATACGACTTTTATTCTCATAGAAATAGTGCGAGAAAAAACAATGAACTGTAACTACTAGAATAAATATCGAATTAATAGTACGAGAATAAAAGCCATATAATTACGTCGGGCTAATGTAGCTGAAGAAACAATAATAAACATTATGAGGATTTATACTAATGCTTCGTCGTAGCTTCAAGTTAAGGTACATGTCCGTTCTGGAAAGTGCGTAGCTCCTCACAACAACTACCACTACTTAATAATGCGACTTTCTTCTCATAGCAATAGTACGACTTTACTGTCGGAGTCCTTATTCTATTTTATTTATTTGGCCCTAATACTCAGTAATAGCGTCCTGTCAACGTGCATCATTAAGTTTTTTTTCCCACATACTTCACTCCAGTAATTTGTGACAATTATTTATCTACTCTGCTGGTGCTCACCCTAATGCTTAAGACAGTACTTCTCAAATAGTGGGGCGGGCCCCCCAAGGGGGGCGCAGAGCGATGCCAGGGGTGGCGCATGTGTCCTCCAGGAACATACTTTTTGGGTGACAGTGGCGCTCTTATTTTCAGAGTGTGAACAGTATTTTTAAACCCAGCAAGTGCACTGGAGAAATGACAAAGCGTATGTCGCGTTTGGCTTTGACTTTTAATACAGAAGGAGACGAGGAAATAGCATTAATTAATTGAAAAGATTAGACCCCGATCCCATTGATAAGCCACTATATTTTTTTTTCAGCGAAGAAATGCCGAATATTGCCAATAATCGTCCCGCTTTATCAGTGTTACATCAGTAAACCAGCGAGCGCTGTTACCATCATATTAGGTGGCATAATAAGTTGCTCAGTGCAAAATAGCAAAAAATAAAAACTGTCCCTGTCCAATGACAATGTTGTTTTTGCTCTATTAAATTTAGTTTTTACGGTCAAATGGTTTGACATATTGTTCTCATGAGTTAACTTGCTATACAATTTGAATTTATCATTATTTATTGATTTTATTACATTTGATTTTTTTCGTATTAAAAGATGTATCTTGAGTGTATTTTTACAGTTTGGATGTGACTTTTTTTTTTTTTTTTTTTTTGATACAGGGAATGTGATGCGCTTTAAGTCTTTTCTGTTACCAACAAAACAATGTTATTAATGTCATACTTTATCGTAAGTTGATCAATATTACTTTTTTAAATATTAAAAAGGGCACAATGTTATGCAGAAGTCTACTTATTAATAATTTTATAGACAAATGATACTATTGACAGTGGCGGCAGAGTTGAGGGGTCGCGAAACGTTTACGTCTTCCTGGGGGGGCGTCACAGAAAATAATTGAGAAGCACTGGCTTAAGACAATTTAGACATACCACGAAAAGAAAATGTAAGAATTGTTTTGAATCCTGTTGGAAAATTGAAGTCACAGTGTTCTGAATGTTTTTATTAGCTGATGATTTATATAGTCACTCCTTTTTGATTTTGGGGCATTTATGGGTCACTTAGTGATGATTTTGGGGCATGTTTGGGTCACTTCTGGTTCTATTTTGAATTTCAGCACAGGAGCTAAAAATTGCCCTCAAATGAATAGGCAGTGACTCAAACTCAACAGAAACTTGTAAATGCCTTAAAATGAACAAAAAGCAACCTGTAAGCGCCCCAACGATATACCAATTCTTGGCAGGAGCATATTGATAACATTTTGGGATACAAAGTATCACAATATATCACCATTTGGATATTTTGTCACACCCCTACTTCACATGCAAGAAAGAATCATGATTCTACCTTCAGCGTTCTGGTGAATTTTGACCATTTTTTTTCATCGTTGTACAATTTGTTTGTTCGGTTTTGCAGATATTTGCTCCAGTGTAATATGTTCCATGACTAAATTTAGCCATTAGTCCGTGTTAATATTTATTTTTCCAATTGAGCAACATTGTTTTGATTTTCTAGCGATCGTTAAAGACGCCAGTAGCAGACAGGCCTGATTACATGAAATATTCAGATCACCGAGCAGAGCAAGATTTGGAGACAATGGAATCCCGAAGTTCGAAAGGGATAAGAGTTCCTTCATTACCCGCAGCCAGACCTGTTGTACACTTTCACACTGCCAAATAGCATGCAAATACTGTATGTATCTGGAGTATTCTCCTGACAGTTTGGACCAAGAACGTAGGTTTGCAAAGGGACGGTAGGGATATAACACTTCCAACTTTTCAGCAAAAAGTGTACATGCAGGTTATGCGTTTAAACCTATGCCCTTGGTTTGGACATTTACTGGATTGGCAAAAGCCCATTTTGTACATATTAAATTGAGTTTTATGCTATCTATGCAGTATTTTAAATTGAATACATTGCAGATTGGTGTTCGTAGTCATTGTAAATGTACTGTTAAAGATTTGTGTCCCAGCAACTATTATACTGGGTCCCCCCAGGATGGATAAATCCAAATTCAAGACTTTTAAGACCTTTTTAATGACATTTCAACTGAAAATTAATACTTTTCACACATTATTTAGATAATATTGAATCATATTTAAAAAATAAATCACTGAACATCAAATTTAACCTCAATTACCAAGTGTGTTTGACAAAAGAATGCACATTTACTAAAGATACAATTAAAATTCAAAACACATTTAAATATAAGGTCTTTCAGATTTTTTCCCCCAGGATAAAATGGATTTTACACTATTTTTGTAAAGCAACTTCAGAAATTACGGTACATTTGCAATCCAGCAGGTTTCCCTTTTAAGAGGACCTAGTCAAGGTGGTAGGTTGGTGATTGTCAAGTTGGTCCCCTTAACTTGTGATTGTCAAGTTGGTCACCTTAACTGTAAAGTGCTAGGGAAAATCTTGCAATTGGCAGTGAAAGTTTAAAGCTGTAGCGTGAACTAATTTCTTCACATGCCAAATAGGGTCACAAGTAAAGTAATTAAACATTGTCCACCAAATAAAGCATGAAAAAATAATTTATATGTTGTATATTTGACAAAATAATCGCGTTTCCGAAGTTCGAGCCTGACAGGGGACGAACCCGGCCGGAAGTGATACGTCACACCGGGAACAGCGTTGGCAGCTCCATACATACGGCCGCCAAACAAAGCCCTTCAAACAATGATTCAAACAGCGATATAAGCGATAGACCGAGCGCAAGGGAGGAGATCCAAGTTTTTGAAGAGTTGGAGGAAAAAGAGGAGTTGGAATTTTATGTTGGATCTAACATGTATTAGCCAGACGCTAATCAGAATGCAAACAATGTACCTAGACTACCTGACATGGAATGGATACAAGACCCATCGAGATTACAACATTGGTAAGATATAGGCTGTTATTATTTTTATGATTTGAAGATGCAGGCATTTGCACATAATGTTATGTTTTTGTCTATCTGATGACATTGTTAAAAAAAAAATAATAATCAGACTTCATGTTCATTTTGGCAGATCCGGCAGCTCTCGTGCATATAAAATAATAATATAAAAACTAGAGGTGTGCAAAATTTCCGATTCTTAGATTATTCGCGATTCGGCCGTGGAAGATTCGAGAACGATTCACAAACATCCAAATTCCGATTATTGAAATATGCCAAGTAAAGCGGAAGTACAACACACTGAGCGCGCCGCGCGGTCAATGAGCAACGGAGCGAGAGTAGCTAAACATCATGCTTCTCATTACCCGGCCCCTTGGGTAATGCCAATGCTCAACTCACGGCTCTAGCTCAACTCATGCCACGAGATAAAAGAACACAATAACATACCTGAAGCTGCTACAAAAGTACGTCATCCACATAATGTTACGGTAGATATCATTTTAGGGCTGCAGCTATCGAATATTTTAGTAATCGAGTAATCGACTGAAAATTCTATCGATTAATCGAGTAATCGGATAAAACAAATATATTTTTAGGTGAAGAGCAATTATAAATATACATGAGAAAACAAGACATTTCATCTAATTTTGAACCATTTTCAGTCAATCAATGTCTTTATTTTTGATGTATATTGTTGAAAACAGCCAACAATTGCATCTCAGATGTAACTAGAATTAAAAAAAAAAAAAAAAAAAGACATTCACTGCTTTCACTCAAAAAACTTTAGTTCTTATTACAAAAATATATATATATATCTTACCTAAAAATGCCGTTACGCTTGATAACACACATCACTTAAAAGTTTGGATTTTTTCCCACGTCTTTCAATTGAATTTCTCTTTGTGTCAAGCCATTTTTAAGTTCTAGTTAAGTTTTAAGTTAGTCTAAACTGTAAGTCCTGATAGGATTTTGAGTTTTTGCAATGTTCAAAATAAATGTATGATACAAGCTGTATTGGAGCACATTAGCACCAGTGCTACTTGGTGTTTTATCCAGCAATGACTACTGAGCTAAAATTGATAGTTAGCATGATTAAGTTTTTATTTTACACCCTCATCACTCCACAATGCTATGTTATGTTAAAGCCTGTATGTAAGACACGTTAGCCAAGCATCGACAGTGGTCATAATTAATAGAAACCTAGCCCTCCGCAGGGCTAACGTGACTTCAGAACAGGAACGTTAATCTTATTTATTAGCGCTTAGCACTCTTTATTAGCGCTTAGCGCTCTTTATTAGCGCTTAGCGCTCTACATTAGCGCTTAGCGCTCTACTGCTTTAAGATGGCGGCTGTTTACTAAAGCTGCCCAGACGCGGCCGAGTCTGTCATTTAGCATCTAGTTCAACATACATGTGATCTCTATGAGACGCATGAGACGCTACCTGTACCAACGTAGCATCGTACGGGCTAGTATTTAGCAACGTCGGCGTTGTTTGTTGCGGCTGTCGGCAGCAGTAAGTTCCCCCCCCCCCTTCTTCCTCTCCGCACGTGACAGCGCGTTGTCCCGCATTAAAAATAGTCCGAGCAAAACGTGATGCTTTGAGCTGTCAAAATAAACGATTACTCGAGGTGAATAAAATTACTCGGATCAGTTTTTAAACTCGAGTTACTCGAGTTGCTCGAGTACTCGTTTCAGCTCTATATCATTTATATAAGACTAGATGCACTACGGTAGCGGTAGCGTTTGCAGCACATCTACAAAAAGCTAGATGCAGACGTAGTAAACGGCCGCCATCTTAAAGCAGTACACTTCTCTGCAAGGCTGTTGTAGCGAACCTTCCAAGCAAACCTAATTAACTTTTTATCTAAAATACTCCTAAATCGGTAAAATATTGACTTGAATCTATCTTTAAAATAGTTTTAAAACTTTCACATGTCGAAAGTTGACAAAAGGGAAATTATGGATTAACGGGAGCAATTTTAACAACTTTAACGGTTGATTCACAACATTAAATTAATTGAATGTAGTTTAAAGCTGCTGATACAGAATGGGGACTGGAGTTTTTTATTTACTGTTATTTTTGTATATTTGTTTACTGCTATATGTTAACTTGATACTGAAATAGTAGTTTGGTTTAGCCTGAGAGTATTTTTGAACAATTTTGGAACAAATGTACAAAATATTAAAAAAAAAAAAAAAAAAAAAAAAAAAGGGGGGGGGGGGGTGCATCAATAATCGTTTTAGAATCGAATCGGACCATATGAATCGTAATTGTAATCGAATCGTTAGGTGCCCAAAGATTCCCAGCTCTAATAAAAACGTTGGGGGGAAAGAAGGAGATGAGTCTTCGATGGCTTTCTCCACTTTATTGTGGCAACAATAAGAAAACAAAATAATAGCGGACTGCCGCCACATTCGACCGCGAAGTTTTGCTTCTCGCCGATCTCCTCTTCGCCTCCCACTCCAGCGTCTCTTAAACGGATTGTGCATGTCTTGTTATGAGCTTTTTGTTTACAAATGTATCGAAGACACGACGCGCTGACAACCTTGTCTCTTTATTAACACATGGAGCAGTTCTTATGGAAAAGTTAGAACACAGCTCGGCACAGCTCTCGGCAGGAATTGGCGTCTAATGGTGTGAGGAAATGTAGTTTTTTCACACAAGCGAACAGATTACAAAGCACCACTTCAGTGTTGTCCCGAGACTACATTTCCCATGATTCACTGCGTGACCTGCGCGCTCACTGATTCGCTGCAAGATTGACTCAATGGCTACGCTAAACCAACACGCTATTTTTCAGCTGTCACCTGTCAGCGGCTCTCATAAAACGCAAACTAGAAGCCGATGCGATGCGATCACCGTGAACGCTGAACCGTCCATAAGCAATGCAATGCTTGAAGCATGAAGGTGGAAATACATAATACAAATACAAATAAATGTGCACAGACTTACCGGCGGTGTGTGTCTCTTACAGCAACGTGACCGTGAATTACCGCGACGCCGACCCGTTTATATGCACATCCACACCCGTTTCCCGATTGACAGTGGATTAACCCTTTCGGACATGATCGTAGATGACGCACAATTTAAACACGCTTAACCTAGCGAACGCAACAACAACTATGATCGGGGATTTCCACGAGTTAACTTTCGGCTAACGTCGCTAGCTTATACTGTTCAATTCCACAACAGTAGGCAGCTATGCTTTGACAAAGTCATCAGTCATCTATCCAAAAATCACACTTACTTTTTGGCAAATCCTTGATCATAAGCAGACCGGTTAAGGAAGCAGGCATCTTCGAAGTGTTTGCAGCAGAGAACACTACTCAATGATGGCGTGAAATTAATTCGCTTCGTGCGAACGAAAGATGTCCATTTACGTGCCCTGCTATCCTTTGGCCACTCATACAACTTTTAGTTTGAGCGAGAACAAAACATCGCCACACACCGCTGTGGCATCTTACCGAGAAGCAATGCAACAAACAATACTGTTCTATGGTGGACTTCCCTCGCACGTCTAGGTGTGACGAAATTTCCGAAGATTTCCGAAGATTGCCGAAGAAAAGCATTTTCGTTGTCAAGGGCGTTGCTATGGGTTAAACAAAGAATCTGGAAGGGTTGCGTTAAAAAAAATTATGAAAATATGCTTATAATTGTTTAGCCATTGATATTATTCAAAAACATGGTTGGCCAACCTTACTTCAAAGTTCCCCTTTAAAAAACAGCCACTAAATGGCAGTAGTTTACTATTAATTACCACAAAATATAAAAGCTACACATGACCATTTCCCTTGGTAATTGTTTTTTTTCCAATCATATTACAAGTATACAAAACACATGTTAATCCTTTGTTAGCTATTGAAGACATTTCTTTTAATCAGATAGAGAAAATCCATACTCTTATTCGATCAAGAAAGAAAATTAAATATAACAGGAGGTGTTTTCCTATCACCTACATTATAATTTGCCTATCACCATGCCATATTATTCAGATCATGCCATATTATTCAGATCAACGTTACCCCGCACTCGTTCCAATTAGGCTCGAGCGTTTACGTCACAGCAGCACGGAATCGTGCGAGATTTGCGACAACACAGCCATTGCGGAAGCACGTCTGCATCACGGGACATTTAAACTTAACGGCAAATACAATTCAACTACGAGTGCCAAAGATGGAAAAACGTAGGGAAAACTTGCCAGTTCGAAACAGAGACAAACTTGTTACCACGGCGAAGGACAGATATGTGAGCAATTTTAAGGATGTGAACAATGTTGACCCTCACGAGCAAGCCGAACACAAATGGAATAAAGATGTCGACAAGCTTCCACCACTACGCGAAATGGACATCATGCTGTATTTAGTGTTTGGTATATGTTACTACACTCATCAGCAATTCCGAAACTACAAATCGCTACAAAGCTACGAACAGTTTTGCTGCGGATGGGTGCAGGATCTTCACTTTATGACCATAGCAAAACGCAACACCATCTTTCTAGCAAAGGTAGGCAACGTGTGTTTACATTAGTCTGTGACCACGGATATACAAATCTTTTGCTGCATAAAATGTAGCCTGTGTACAAATTCTTTGCCACTCTCTCACGTCAAAATATTACAGCTTTTTCATTTAGCAACGACAGGAATTATGTCTTATAAAGACAATGCACATGTATGCATGCTAGTTGTTTAGCTGTAGCAATAGCTAACAACAGGCCGACTTAGGGCGTAAAGTTACTGAAATTTGCGTAAACAAACGAAATTAACTTACCGGAGTGGAAGTGCATAGAGCAAACTCAGTGTGTAACTGGAGAATCAAACGTTATGCCCTTCCTTCTGATCGAGGCCACCCATGCCATTCTTCGACGTTTGGCAAGTTCAGATATGAGCTTTCCCTCGCCTTTTCTCCATGTAGGGATCCGGAAGAAACTCAATGGTGTTCCGTCGAGCTGTACATTCTCCTTTCTATTCGATCGGTTGTTGCAATTCTTTACCGCACAATAATTTCCAACCATTTTTAAAGAGCGACCTGTGTTGAAATGCCTCCGTTTGTTTCTCGCTTCCACAATGGCGATAGCGGCGGAAACCTCGCGAGTGCCACGTCATACGCTCGAGCCTATTAATAGTGTCAACCGTGTTGTGTATTTGAGGGTGAAAATAGTTTCCGTGTCCGTCGTTTGGTAAGAAAAAGCTGTTTGTACGAGTGACGTGTGGGCGATCAATAATAAAATAAATACGCAAATAAATTAAATAAAATAAAATAAACGCTCAATAAAGCGTTTTAAATAAGCGTTCCCGTCGGGGAGGACATTCACGCAAGGCGGCTATTTTTCGGCACAACACCGGATGGAAAGCATATTATCAGCATGGAGGCGCGTCCAAACAATGACGTAGTACGTCCCATTCCCTAATGGGGTGCTGCGTGACAGCACTAGTCATACATTTTGTCTATAAACATTAGAATAGTAATGTATGGTAGTTGCGAGACAAAGGAGTCAAAAGTCAACTCACCAGACATTTTGGGACTTGATGTTTGTTTGCTCGGCGACGTGTTGATCCCATGCGCGGAGTTTGTTCTCTTTGCTAACAGCTAACTAGACTAGGCTAGGCTAGGCTAACCTATGCAGGCCTCGAAGTTTCATAGTGCACCCAAACGACTCGAAGCAGAAGCGAGATTGAACGGATTCTTGGCGTGTCCGACAATGTATGGCACCGTCAATTACGGGGCTAAGGAGAGATGAAAAGTGGATTGTCTTCAAAACATCACATTTCCAAGCAATCCGACGGCAAATCAGCCAGCCACTCATGCCTACGTCATGACGCACGACGCGCCGACGCGGACGTATAGAGCCTACCCACGTACCACGTGCTCGCTGTATGGTTCCGCCCACTTGTCCGTCAAAACATAGTGTTAACCTGTTACGGCTACGTACATTTCTCCTATTTACGGCGTGTTTTTCTGCTCCTTAACATTAATAATCAAAATGGTGAAGGCGTGTGTGGCTGTTGGTTGCACTAACAGAGAAGATGGAAGGAGAGACTTGAAGTTTTACCGTATTCCGAGGGATCCAAAGAGGAGAGCGAAATGGACGGCTGCAATTCGACGTGAAAACTGGACACCAAAAAATCACCACAGACTATGTAGTAGTCATTTTATACCCGGTAAGATGCATTTAATATATATTTAGAGGGTTTTGGCTTGACAACCACAATTAAGATCATTGCTAGGCTAATCGCCGACAACATACGACGTAGTACGACATAGTTTCAAATTCAAAATGTTTGTGACTTCCCTTTCTTCCACCATCGTTATTTTTTTAATAATATTAAGCTGGTACCAAGTGAAAGAAACTGGCCTCGTCTACGGGGCTGACAAATAACCACAATTAAGATCATTGCGAGGCTAATCGCCGACAACATACGACGTAGTACGACATAGTTTCAAATTCAAGATGTTTGTGACTTCCCTTTCTTCCACCATCGTTATTTTTTGAATAATATTTAGCTGGTACCAAGTAAAAGAAACTGGCCTCGTCTACGGGGCTGACAAATAACCACAATTAAGATCATTGCTAGGCTAATCGCCGACAACATACGACGTAGTACGACATAGTTTCAAATTCAAGATGTTTGGGACTTCCATTTCTTCCACCATCGTTATTTTTTGAATAATATTTAGCTGGTACCAAGTAAAAGAAACTGGCCTCGTCTACGGGGCTGACACATAACCACAATTAAGATCATTGCTAGGCTAATCGCCGACAACATACACGTATGTATGTAGTGAGTGCTATCGCTAAACCATATAAACATTAAAAGCCTTAACTCCATTGACAAACGACATGAAATACATTAGACTTGACAGTGGATGTTAGCAATAACAAAAGAATTCGAATTGAAAATTTCGTAACTCACCTTTCCAAGCACAAGATAGATTCCTGCCAAACGAGGACCTGTTTCACCCAACCAGCAACGAAGTATTTATAAGTGTCCAAGCTCTTGAAGTTTTTCGTGAGAATAGGCTGATTTTGTGTGGACAAGATCATTGTAAATATCAGCGTAGCAGATGTCAGGCAGACAGGACGAAGACAGTGGGTCGAAAAACATCGATTTGGGCATCAAATATGGATCTGGCGACTGTATAGAACGAAGCTTTTCCTCATAACGCCTTTAATGCAACAGATCCAGTGAGTTTGAGGCATCAGAAAGCACCGGGTCTTCCATGAAATGCATTTTAAATTGCGCCATCAATTGAAAACAATGCTAATACAGAGTCGTTTTGACAGACAAGTGGGCGGAACCCTACAGCGAGCACGTGGTACGTGGGTAGGCTCTATGTTTTGTCCGTCAAAACATAGTGTTAACCTGTTACGGCTACGTACATTTCTCCTATTTACGGCGTGTTTTTCTTCTCCTTAACATTAATAATCAAAATGGTGAAGGCGTGTGTGGCTGTTGGTTGCACTAACAGAGAAGATGGAAGGAGAGACTTGAAGTTTTACCGTATTCCGAGGGATCCAAAGAGGAGAGCAAAATGGACGGCTGCAATTCGACGTGAAAACTGGACACCAAAAAATCACCACAGACTATGTAGTAGTCATTTTATATCCGGTAAGATGCATTTAATATATATTTAGAGGGTTTTGGCCTGACAACCACAATTAAGATCATTGCTAGGCTAATCGCCGACAACATACGACGTAGTACGACATAGTTTCAAATTCAAGATGTTTGTGACTTCCCTTTCTTCCACCATTGTTATTTTTTGAATAATATTTAGCTGGTACCAAGTGAAAGAAACTGGCCTCGTCTACGGGGCTGACAAATAACCACAATTAAGATCATTGCTAGGCTAATCGCCGACAACATACACGTATGTATGTCGTGAGAGTGATATCGTTAAACCATATAAACATTAAAAGCCTTAACTCCATTGACAAACGACATGAAATACATTAGACTTGACAGTGGATGTTAGCAATAACAAAAGATTTTGAATTGAAAATTTCGTAACTCACCTTTCCAAGCACAAGATAGATTCCTGCCGAATTTTCGTGGACGAGGACCTGCTTCACCCAACCAGCAACGAAGTATTTATATGCTTCCAAGCTCTTGAAGTTTTTCATATTTTCGTGAGAATAGGCTGATTTAGTGTGGACAAGATAATTGTAAATATCTGTGTAGCAGATGTCAGGCAGACAGGGCGAAGACAGTGGGTCGAAAAACATCGATTTGGGCATCAAATATGGATCTGGCGACTGTATAGAACGAAGCTTTTCCTCATAACGCCTTTTATGCAACAGATCCAGTGAGTTTGCGGCATCAGAAAGCACCGGGTCTTCCATGAAATGCATTTTAAATTCCGCCATCAATTGAAAATAATGCTAATACAGAGTCAAAATGACGGACAAGTGGGCGGAACCATACAGCGAGCACGTGGTACGTGGGTAGGCTCTATAGACCCTACCCACCGACGTCACAAAATCACGTGCTCGCTGTATGGTTCCGCCCCCTTGTCCGTCATTTTGTGTCTGTATTATCAATGGTCTCAATTGATCGAGCAATTTATAATGCATTTCATGGAAGACCCGGTGCTTTCGGATGCCGTAAACTCACTTGATGCGTTGCATAAAAGGCGTTATGTGGAAATCTTCAGTTTATCCATTCGCCAGATCCATATTTGATGCCTAAATCGATGTTTTTCGACCCGCTGTCTCCGCCGTATTTGCCTGACATCTGCTAGCTACCCTGATATGTACAACTATCTTGTCCACACAAAATCAGCCTATTCTCACGAAAGTTTGAAAAACTTTAAGAGCTTGGAGGCTTATAAATACTTCGTTGCTGGTTGGGTGAAACAGGTCCTCGTCCATGAAAATTCGGCAGGAGTCTATCTTGTGCTTGGAAAGGTGAGTTACGAAATTTTCAATTCAAAATCTTTTGTTCTTGCTAACATCCACTGTCAAGTCTAATGTATTTCATGTTGTTTGTCAATGGAGTTAGGGCTTTTAATGTTTATATGGTTTAGCGATAGCACTCTCACTACATACATACGTGTATGTTGTCGGCGATTAGCCTAGCAATGATCTTAATTGTGGTTGTCAACCCCAAACCCTCTAAATATATATTAAATGCATCTTACCAGATATAAAATGACTACTACATAATCTGTGGTAATCGTTTGGAGCCCAGTTTTCTCATCGAATTGCAGCAGCCCATCTCGCTCTCTTCTCTCCGGGTCTCTCGGAATCCGGTAGAACTTCAAGTCTCTCCGTCTTCTCCGTCTATCTTCTCTGTTATTGCAACCGACCGCCACACACGCCTTCACCATTTTGATTATTAATGTTAAAGAGCAGAAAAACACGTCGTAAATAGGAGGAATGTACCTAGCCGTAACAGGTAAACATGATGTGTTGACGGACAATTGGGCGGCACCAGTCAGGAGGAAGGAGTTGTGACGTCACGTGGGAGGGTCTATACGACACCACTGAAGAGAGTATAAAAACATCAGGAATGAAGATATTTTTATTATTAATCTACTTCTTTTGTTGTTGAAATTCTACATCCACAAATGTAAATTCAGCAAGCTGTTACCATCTTTTTCTCACTTTCACAATGAAACGGGATGCTACATAAATATGTTGAAAAAAAGTCAAAGACTAGGAAAGCGGAGAATATAATTGATATTTGTGAAAAGCTACTTTTTTGTGAATTGTTGATTATGGTATTATTCTTTTTTTCTCTCTCTGATATGCAATGTTTAGTATGTTTATACCCCCTGGCATATTTGTGTTTGTATTCTTTTATTTTTTGGTTTGCATTAGTATTGGCTGTATTTTTGTGTTTGTATAGACCCTACTCACGTGACGTCACAGCCACGCCCCCGCGCCATGTTGTCTGTCTACTCGTCATGTTAACGCATTACCGCTTCGTAAATTCCTCCTATTATGGCGTGTTTTTCTGCTCGTTAACATTAATAATCAAAATGGTGAAGGCGTGTGTGGTGGTCGGTTGCAAAAACAGAGAAGATAGGCGGAGAGACTTGGAAGTTTTACCGTATTCCGAGAGACCCGGACAGGAGAGCTAGATGGACTGCTGCAATTCGACGAGAAAACTGGGCTCCAAACGACTACCACAGATTATGTAGTAGTCATTTTATATCTGGTAAAATGCATTTAATCTATATTTAGAGGGTTTGGGGCTGACAACCACAATTAAGATCATTGCTAGGCTAATCGCCGACAACATTGCTAGGCTAATCGCCGACAACATAACGTTTCAAATTCAAGATGCTTATTTGTTTCAAAAGTGATAAAATTGGAATATGAGTTGAGTTTGTAAGAAAACCATGTGGAATGCTAAATTTGTGACTAATTTAGAAAATTGTAATAATTTATACAAATATCTACCTACCTGCTTGCATACTTATTTAATTACTGTAAATGTGCACTCGCTCACTCATGGATTCTCATGACCCACTAAGTGGAGTGTTGGTGTGGGAGTGAAGGTTGGTGAGCGTCAGATGTTCCGACTGAGCTAAAGGCCAGGTTAAAGGAGAAGTCAACATGGAATATATTTCACCTTGAAAGATGGTTGCTCAGACTGTTCAACTATGCAATTATGCAATGCATTTACGTATTGCATTCACTTGAAAAATTAAAAAATGGGAGGCTGTTTTTTGAATTAATTTTTTTTCAACCCCCCACCCCGTTTTTCTGAGTAATTTATTTTTTGAATTTATTTTTTTTTCAACCCTTCGTTTTTCTAATTAATTTATTTTTGTGTTTGTTTTTTGATTTTTTTTTTTTTCCCTCAACATTGTTTTTCTAATTAATTTATTTTTGGGTTTGTTTTTTGAATTAATTTTTTTTCCAACTTTGTTTTTCAAAATAATTTATTTTTGGGGTTGTTTTTTGAATTAATTTGTTTTTTTCCAACCTTGTTTTTCAATATAATTTATTTTCAGGTTTGTTTTTTGAATTATTTTTTTTTTTCAACTTTGTTTTTCAAAATAATTTATTTTTGGGTTTGTTTTTTTGATTTTTTTTTTTTTTTCCCAACTTCGTTTTTCAAAGTAATTTATTTATGGGTTTGTTTTTAGAATTATTTTTTTTTCCTGAGCTTGGCTACCGAGGAAAAAATATTTATTCAAAATTCAAGCACTTGGAAGTCTCGCGCGAACTGCATTCTGCAAGTCCAATACTGGAAGACACGTCTCGCGACACCTTCAAGCGGCCGTTTTTCAAATAAATCTTTTTTCCTGAGCTTGCTAATGCTAATGGCTACCAAGAAAAAAAAATAATTCAAAATTCAAGCACTCGTGAGTTATCGAGGTACTTGGAAGTCTCGCGCGAACTGCGTCCTGCAAGTTCAAGACTGGAGGACAGTGGCACACCTCTCGCGTACACCCCAAACTACTTATGACGGTCGCACTACTGGCTCAATTAAGGTAAGATATCGATATGAGTTATTCTTATTCTGTTCTAGTTGTAACGTAACCAGCTAGGAGACAATTGGATGGAAACTGCTCGAAGCGTTCCCATTTTTTAGAGCATCAAACTTCTTCTGTCCGAGTAACATAACCGAATGCTTACAGCAGTGGTTTTCCACACGTAAAATGGGTTCCCAAATCGCTGTATAATTCTCTTAATACTTTTGTATAGCAGGTGTTATCCACGTGTGTAGTTCATTGCAGTGGCTGCATTCTTTTTCGAAGAAAATACTTTTGTACAAACGTGAGGCATCTCCTCTTCCACTGGATGTATTGAGGTGTCCCGCTAGCTTAATGCAAACCTACAATGGAATACGCTATACAGGCGCTAGCAAATGGCATCGATTCGCCTTATTTATCTCTAAAAAAAAAAATAATTTACACACACAAATGCCAACACGTTTCTTGTTAAATACAAAGTTTGAATTCTGAAAGCAAATACGCCTTCTATTGCAGATTTATAAGTACGAGCAAAGTCATACTGCAGTACTTAAATGCATCAAAATATTTTTCCACAGATTGCTCTAATTTGTGAATTTTTCTCTCGTGTTGTGTCCATTTTATTTTAGAGAGAACTGCAGGAAGTTCTTCACCGCTGGAACAATCAGAATTTGACCAAGCAGGAATGCTGTACCTCCAGCTGTGAATCTAGTACCTACCCTACCCCATCTTTTTGGTGCCAAAGGGTATCTAAAAGAGGAATCTCAAATAAAGATTACCTACAGAGAAGATTGTCTGCAGAGAGGACCCTATCCCTGTGATGAAATATTTTTTTTCGATATGTTGCCTTGCCATGACAAAAAATGGTCTTCATCCACTCAGTTTTCCAGAGGAAGCCATTGACCTTTTTATGTTTTTACATTCTTACATACTATCTCTGATAAGTGTAATAAACTGCACAAGCTATACGTTGTCCTAATGTACATCAAAATGTGCTGACAGTGCAATAACTATGGAAAAATTACAGTAATGCCCATAATCGTATATCGACTGAAACATTTACTGTAAACTTGTTTTCTTTAAATTGCAGACAAACAATTAATAGTAACAATAATTTTTGAATACTAATATTTTATCAAGCCGTCTCTCAATCAAAAACAAATTAATCTATATATTACACATTGTATTGTAATACATATGTGAACTGTATTTCTAAATTTAATAGCAAATAAAAACTGTGAAACTTGGTATTATTTCACACATTGTGGACTGCTAACATGCAAGCACTGGAAGAAATATTCATAAGTTTGCCTCATTGGCTCAACTGACAGTGACAGTACAGAGTAATGCATCGTGCAGAGCAGTACTGAACTATCTGACTCAGCAGTAAAGACACGATCAGCTGGCAAAAATTAATGTACCTTTTGAAAAAAACATTTACAAACACTTTTGGTATTAATTTCACATGAGGTAGAACTTCCAATACTAAAATTTATTAGAGGACAGGGTTAGATGGAGACAACTGATTCGTTGTTGGCACCCCTGAAGTGAAAAGCCGAAAGGAAAAGAACAGTGAAATACACCAAAGTATTTATTCACTACATTCTCAACTCCAAAACAAATGTTTATGCAATGTCTTTTGCCTGAATGTTGCTGGGCAATAAAGCAGTGAATGATCCCTGCCTGCCCACCAACGTCTAATGGATTGCTCTCAAACCTCGATCAGAATCTTTGTTGCTCACCCCCCCCCCCCCCACCCCCAACTTTAAGGAACAGGGAAAGTCTTTGAATGATCTCCACCTGGCTGGAATATTTGACGAAAGAGCAGCAGCATCTAATTGTCCATTTATTGTGCTTTCAATCTATAATAAAAATAAAGTATGCATTAGACATACACAAGCTCAATTTAAGGGAGTAAAATGTGAACATTTATTAATAAACAGTTATATATATTACAGTAGAAAAGATCAGCTTATATTTAATATGCCATGCAGTAGGGTTGTCAAAATACAAACATTTTCAGCTCTATATGAATCCTTAAAATATGATACGACATTAAAAAGCCAGATTTTTGTTTACTAATAAGAAAAAAATTCAATTGCTATTAAGAGTAGTGCAAATCATTTCCGCATGACAACAAATGCAAAAATGAATAAAACAAATGTCACCAATGAGATAATATGTTAGGGTCAATGCTGTGCAATACACTCAAATGTTAACTGGCTGAAAAAAAAAACATTGGAAAAATTAACCATACCGTTCATATTTTGTTAAAACTATACGACAATAAAACAAGTTGCCAATCAGTTAACATCAGAACATACACATTGCAATGCTGTATTAGCAGCAGCAACTGTTGAAAACTGTCCAGCTATTGATAGGCTGAATATTAGGCTGAATATCGTACTTTTGTGATCAAATATCGTGTCAGTATACAAAATTTCCAAAAGAATACTTTGACACCTTCTCATATTTTTGACAAACCTACCCTGGAATTTTTCTTTTGACTTATGCAATCCTGTAGCTGTCCTCCGAAACACCTCTTCTGCGTAGAACATCAGCAGCAGTTGTCATTGCAATGCTGGCATGGCAAATGAGAGAAAAAGGAGGAATACAATCATTTAACTGTCAACCTACCAAGAAAATGTGCTTATTCAAATTACTGCCAAAATTGGTTTGGTTGGTGTCCTTCTGTGTTGTAACCTGGGCAACTCATCATTGTGCACGAATATACAGTAAATTACTGTGTGTACCGGTAGTATTATTTAATTGCTTGTCCCATGATAAACATGAATTTATTGCTGTAAAATACGTTTTGGGCTTTGTTTTTCCTGTGCCAAGAAAATTCATGTCTAGCAAGCCAACAACAACATAAAATAGTCAGGTCACTCAAATAAATAACGCAAATCCATCCATTCTTTTCCTACATTGTTTATTTCTCCCAATCTTGAGTTCAGACACATCAACATACCCGTCGTCGGAGAAACCTCATACTTGTGCAATCGTGTTTTCATTATAAAGAAGGCAGCCAGTCCAATGGACGACACGTGGTCCATGTGGCGTGGATAATATCTATTTTACACAAGTACACTACTTTAATACGGTATAGGCAATGGCATTATAAAAACATTCCATTTTATGTGTGGAAAGGCGCTGTAATAAGTATTCGGGTATGTTATGACCGATGAAGTTTACTTCGAACAGTTTCCAGCCAATCGCATATCTTAGTCCGTAACTCTTTAATCTACCTACTACAGCTGCATCAGAATATAAAGGCTTAACACAGAAGGACAGTTTTAGCATGACTCATATTGATGACTTACCTTAATTGAACGAAAATAGAAGACGTTTGAAGGTGTAGGTGACAGGTGTCCTCCAGACTTCTCTCTCCAGTCTTGAACTTGCAGGACGCAGTTCGCGCGAGACTTCCAAGTACCTCGATAACTCACGAGTGCTTGAATTTTGAATTATTTTTTTTTCTTGGTAGTCATTAGCATTAGCAAGCTCAGGAAAAAATATTTATTTGAAAAACGGCCGCTTGAAGGTGTCGCGAGATGTGTCTTCCAGTATTGGACTTGCAGGATGCAGTTCGCGCGAGACTTCCAAGTGCTTGAATTTTGAATAAATATTTTTTCCTCTGTAGCTAAGCTCAGGAAAAAAAAAAAAAATTCAAAAAACAAACCCAAAAATAAATTACTTTGAAAAAAGAAGTTGGGAAAAAAAAAATTCAAAAAACAAACCCAAAAATAAATTATTTTGAAAAACAAAGTTGAAAAAAAAATTAATTCAAAAAACAAACCCGAAAATAAATTATTTTGAAAAACAAGGTTGGGAAAAAAAAACAAATTAATTCAAAAAACAACCCCAAAAATAAATTATTTTGAAAAACAAAGTTGGGAAAAAAATTAATTCAAAAAACAAACCCAAAAATAAATTACTCAGAAAAACGGAGGGTTGAAAAAAAATTAATTAAAAAAACAGCCTCCCATTTTTTTATTTTTCAAGTGAATGCAATACGCTTCCGTAGATTACAAAAGTAATTTTTTTTTTTTTTTTTTTTTTTTTTTTAAACTTATTGAATATGATTTTTTTTCCAACAGGATGTATATGTTACATGTTTTCTTCTTCTTAAGTGCATGTTTTACTTTTTGTGCAGGAGCGAAGAAGGAAGCAGATGAATCATCATAACTGAGTACCTGGCCAATCAGAGGAAAGTTTGCATTTAAGAAAGGCAAATTTACTGTTTAGATACTGCGTTTTGATACTATATGCGGGTTCAGGGACTAGTAAGTGAGAGTACTGACTAGTTAAACTCTCCTATGCATGTCTGTTTGGTAGGGTAAATTAATCAGAACCCATCGGTGCTGTTGTTCTTCCAGAATATTGTTATCAATAAATGGTAAAAGGTATTTGACTTATTCTTGTCTGTCTTTTCATGAAACGATTGAAAGGGCAACCATAATGAGATCATATTAATCATCAATTAGATGAAATATTAATAATTGAATATTAAACAAGGTCACCTCCGTGGTGATCTGTTGGGCACGTTACTGGGAAGAAACCTGGAGTTCACCAGGACAGGTTGAGGGGACCAAATTCTTCCTCATTCTTTGCTGGCTTGGAGGAGCTGAACAATATTTATGAGGAGAGGGAACTCTGGGCTTTCCTGCTGAAGGTGCTGCTTCTGCTATCTGCCCTCTGATTAAGTGTGGAAGATGGATGGATGTTCAATAAAGATGGAAATTCTTGAGCATAATTATTCTCAACTCTCCTAATAAATCACTTTAAAACCACACGTTAAAAGCTGGCACAAATTACATAATGTTCATGAACAAAAACATTAAAATATAATAAAGAAAACAAGCATAAAGTCTAATGTAATAACAAACCAAAACACATTAAAGGGGTTGAGTCTCACGCAGAGTTAAAATCCAGGGAATAAAACTGATTTTTAAAAAAAGCAACAACACATTTTAGCGATGGACAATGATGGGCACTGTGGCGTTTTCGTACGCTCGTAACGTTACTTTAGATTACAACATAGGAAGCTGTGAGACTTTTGTTGGGAGTAACTTCAGAACAATGTAATTTATTGCCGCGTGCCATTCATTCTAACAACAACACACGCATACATGCGTGCGGTTACCGATCGCACTTTCCGATTTTCATCAGCAAGCACTCCTTTATTGGAAACTATTGTACTGCCATAATTTTACGATACATAATACACCGATATGGAATAACAGATACATATTAATAAACAGGAAGTCAGGCTGTTACTCACTTGATGGATGAAAATGGGAAATTGTTGCCCTACCAAGATTTCTGTCATAAATATCAAATACAATGTAATTTAAAAGATTTTACAAAGTTAACAAATGTAATTCCAATGGCAGTAAAAGCAATGGTGAAGGAGGATATTCAAAACTCTCGAGTCTCACAAAATTTGAGAAAATTATGCAGTGGGGGACAAGATTTTGGCATGAACAAATGTAATAACAAAGATATAAAAAAAATATTGATAAAGGAATATTATCCATACCAAATTAAAAGAATATATGTTTTGTAACATTTTGAGATTGATAAAATTAAGAAGATAAGAACGAACTAATTGTCATTTCCAGTGCCTCCTAAAGCAAAAGAGGTGCAATTCAAAATTTTAAATGAAATTTACCCAACAAAAGAATTTTTAAGATTAAAATTTGGTTTTGAAGCAAATAATTGTACTTTCTGTGAGGTGGACGTGGAAATTTTAAATCATGTGTTTTTTCGCTGCAATTTCTTCTGGGGTCAATTAAAGACTTGGCTGCAATCAAAGAATATTGATATGCCCCTGACAAAAGAAATAATTTTGTTTGGTGTTAAGATAAGAACTTAGAATTTGTTTTAAATGTAATAATGCTTACGGGGAAATTTTTCATTCATAAGTGTAGATTTTTTAAAACGAAACCATTTTTGCCTCACTGGAGAAATGATTTCTCTATCTTTTGGAAAGCGTTGGATTTGATAGATGGAATTTTCTTTATTTAAACAATTTAAGTTGATTTAAAAAGTCCTCTCTCAAAAAGAAATTCATTGAATGTTCTTTTACTTTTGTGTTTGTTGTTTTTTATTTTTGTTGTTGTTGATGTTGTTGCTATGGTCTGCTTGGTTGTGTGCTTAAGCTCAATCTATAGTATTCTATTTGATTTTGATACTTGAATGCTTTGTTTTGTTTGTATATGGTTTAAAAAAAAAAAAAAATATATATATATATATATATATATATATGCATGCGTGCGCGTGCGCGCTATAGCTCAAGCGTATTGACGTAAGTACATCTGTGAATTGGCATGTACGTAGTGATGGGTGCGTGAGACCTCATGAAGCGTGTCGACACAGTGACACACTGTGTTGACACAGTGTGGATACTGTGTCATTGGATACTGACACCTGCTGGACATAAAAAATCCCTACAGGCAACCCACTTGACAGACTGACACTGAATTGACGACATAGTAAAATCAAATCATTTAAGCCTGCATTCATATTGCATTAGTCCATATCTTTGAATTATGTGCACATATGTATATTATAATGTGAAAATATAAGTAATAATGAATGGGTGAATGAGGATGCTTGTGGACTTTTTGTTCTGATAAAATTTTATTCAAAAACATAGTTTTTTAAAAAGTTTTTTTTATTTTTATTTTTTTTTTAAACAAGCAATTTCCCCTGCTGTGGACAACACACACTCGCATGGAACCAACGATGCCAGCATGCACAAGAATTTCTTAGCCATCAGAAAAAAAATTGGACAATACATAAATTATAACTTAATTACCGATTTCTAATAAATTACCAAAAAAGCTATTGTGGGAAAGTAAAGGAATGGCTCTATACCTGTGTTTATCTTGGGTATATCAGAAACTTCATTCTCGTGCTTGGCCCAATAATGCTTCAGCATTGAGGAGGTGGCTACTGTTTGTATCTGGTTGAAAGTACAAATGCGACATTTCACCTGCAAAAAAACATTACGTTATCCTTAAAGCCGCGCCATGCGACGGAATTCATTCACCGACGTTCAGCCCAGGAGTCATACCTGCGCGTAAGACGCGTCGCAGACGATAGGCGTGTGCTCTGACCATTATGCTATCAGGTTGAACGCCATTGGGTTTTCATGAAGGCATCAAAAAGGATATTTCCACGCACCGCAAATGACGCACCCGCGTGTAACCGTCACACTAATAAACTAAGAGTTACCTTAAAATTAATTGTATTTTGAATGGAAGATGACAAGTGCGTTTCCCTGTGTTACGTCCATTTCCACAGCATGTAGACAACGAGGACGTAACAGTGAGATGTGGATTGTTTCAGCAGCTCCATCGCGTTGACAGACGCTTTTCGTTATGAACCAGTTTGCCGCGTCATGACTGTGTTGACACAGTTCAATGAGTTCATGCATCGGTCACGTGATTTTCATGTGGCGATACGCGCACCGACGCAGGGGTTGCTCCATGAGCTCGGCGCGCGCGCCGGCGCATGAGTGTCACTGGACCCATCACTACGTACGGTATTTCACTTTACGTGACAGGCACGATATTTAATGTCGTCTAACACGAAACAGACAGATGTGTGCGTACACGTTTGCTCTTTTTTCCGACTTTAACATTTGTTAATAATACGCTCTGTGTGTGGATTCACCAATCGCTTTACATACGCATTTTTAAATGGGTCCTTTTAAGCGAACGCGTTACTATGACTCAAGAAGTAACAACGGGAGCATTTTTAAACAGGCATTTCACGGGAGAGCATTTTGACACTTCGGCCAATCATATAGCGGGAATAAGGAACGTCACTGTCAAGCGCAGGCCCCGCGGGTGGATAGTGAGGGGTGTTGATGCGCCCGTCACGATCGGGTAATGACAAGGGGAAGAGGATTAGTAATGATTTTTTCTGTGTGCGCATCTTGTATTTTTTAGTTAATTTCAGTCACTTAACGAAACCGAAGCTTCGACGACGTGTCCGACATTAGCCACATTACGGACTCAAACATCAGTCTTCAAGTCTCAGCACTCGTTGAAGGTTTGCAACCTACTTTAGTTTAGCCTAGCTGGCCAACCACTAACAAAGCTGCAAGGCACGTCGTCAAGCGTTGAGAAAATGTCCGGGAAACCGGCACTGGCTGCAGTAAAGTTCCAGGAGGTAAAAGAGGAGCCCCCACGCCACCAAGACTCGACTGTGTGTAAAATAATGCACGCAAAGGCTGTTCTTCACACTCTAGAAGGTTGGTTCTAGTGCTGCAATGATTAATTGATTAAGTATTCGATCAGAAAAAATATTCGAATTAAATTTTGTTGCTTCGAGTATCCGTTTAATTATTAGAATGCTCAAGTAGGTCAAAATCCAGCGTAGGGCTACTGCACCTTAAGGAGCAAACGGCAGGAGAAAAAAAAGTCTTAAATAGCATTACTATGTGAGTTAGAATCATCATTCGACTATCTATATACAACAATTTAGCAAAGCGCAGATGACGAGAAATTAGTCTTTTAATCTGCCGGTTAGGCACGCCTACCATTTTAGGGCTCTAGCGTCCCCAACAGGTGGATGACGTCAGCGGTAGAATGGGCTCATCGGTTTTACTATTCAGCCCATTGAGGGGGAATGATTCAGAACGAGGAAAACGCGACGGAAAGAGCCACAAAATGTCATTGTTTCAGTCTCTCTACTCCAATATTTTTACAGGATATTCTTTTTCTCCAAGTATTTTCCCCAGTAGCTATATAAATGGCTTGAGAAGGACCGGTCAGCCGGTCGAGGGGGAACTATTCACAACGAGGAAAACGCGACGAAGAGAGCTGCAAAATGTCATTGTTTCTGTCTCTTTACTTCAATATTTTTACAGGATATTCTTTTTATCCAAGTATTTTCCCCAATTGCTAAATAAATGGCATGGTCATGACAAATAACAGTCTTGTGCTAATTGGAATATGAAATAACAAAAAATGCACTTATTCAGGACGACATGGCAAAATTACTCCATAATGGTCAAAACTGTCGACTTCACCTTTACTGTCGCACCTCCCGAACGATATTTTATGACACCTGAATCAGACATATGTCATTTCCCTTCCCCAGGTTCGGAGAATGTAAACAAACCAAGAGGCGTGACAGCTAGCCGACATGCTAACCTGAACCGAGTGATGTTTCAAAGTCTTCGTAGCGGAAAATAACACATAACTAGGCCAGATTATTTGACGTGACGACTGGGATGTCGATTGTCTTGGTGGATCGGCAAACTGCCCGGCGGAGAGCAATTTACAGTTCGTTCCCCGGAGGAGGGCGGCTGCAGTTGTTGTGCAGCTAACGTGCACGAGGAGAGCTTTTTACATGCCTATCAATGATCAAACGTAAGTAGTCCTTTATGTAAATGACATTTGTAGTGTTTACTTTATAATCGCGATATTAATATTTGACATAATACAAAACAAGATGTTTACTCACTTCCTCGTAAGTCCAATGGTCCCACAGTAGTAGGGCTTGGCCAATATCCACCGTGAATGGGAACCTTTTGAAACTCCAAAAGGGTGCACACGCCTCTCCCTCATAAAGCAAGATGTTTCTGCAGCCGTTTGGCTGGCATGATGCGAAAAATAAACGTATTAATCCGCAAAATCAGCTGAATCCTTGGTCCTCATACACAACAGTATGGCTGTTTAGTGAAGAGGACGCCTTCTACCATGCACGTCACAGCGCCCTCCTCCTCAATGCAAGACCGAAGCCGGAAGTCACTCATTTTCATGGCGCGGGATTCAAAAAACTAAAAAAATATAGCGATCGCTTCCACACACATCCAAGCGGTCCATATCAGTCAGGAGCATAAAATACCGCGTGTATTATGAAATAAACATGGTTTTTCGTGTCACATGCACTAGAGCAGGGCGGTAAACCGAAAATTTACCGTCACCGAAATTCTTAACGATGACCGACGTAATTTTGACCATGTCGGTAAATTCGGTAAATGAATAAAACAAGAAAATATAGTCTTTTCATCCCGCTTTGATTCTGTGTTGTTCGTCTATGTTCATTCCCCTTTAAGAAAGCAGTGAATGTGCTTACGTAGGGAGTCACGTGATCATCAGGAAGCCAATCAAACAAAAGCCCGGTAAGCTAACGCTACAAGCAAAACGTGATGGAGTGTGGCTTAAGGGAGGTTCACCAAACTTTCAACTGACATTTAGTAGACTCTTGGTGGCATCCAGACGGGCTTTCACCCGCTGTCCTCCTTTGTTCTCACGATTTCCGGAGATGGTGCTTTGAGTGCTTTCTACTGGTAGCGAGGCTAACGCTAGCTAGCGGCTAACGCTACAAATGAACGTTATGGAGTCGGATAGCGGCTCTAACATTGTCGAAACGGCTGAACTTAATGAGTGGATTGGGCACGGACTGCATCTAGCAATTACTATGTGGCGTTGTTTTGTATCTGTCTGTGTGTGATTCCTCTGATAGCTTTTGTGATGGTAAAGCATTCAGCATAAAGTACAATCCAACGGCAAAACTTATAATGACTGAGAAATGGCCCCAGCTATTTTTATTGTGCGTGCATTTATTAAAAAATGCACTGGGGGGGAAAAAACCCCTAAACCATAAAGTAAACACTTGTATTTAATAATTATGTCACAGCAGCCATTAACAGTAAGTTGTCTTTTTGAAGTGTACTGTTCAAGCTGCAAGTCATTTGTGTTACAATTACATGTTTGCACAGGCATATTGATTTTGACAATGTACATTGTTCAAGTCATACACGCTGTTATAAATGTTCATACTTGAATTCTTATTGCTTACAATACATTTTTATAAACTTAATGTTTAGACTGCATGTACAATTGTTAAATACAGTATATCAAATTGAATGCTGGTAAATAAATCAACAAGAAATAGTTAATCTGTATTTCATGCATTGATTCAGATTTTCAAATTATATAACAGTCCGCTTGGGCGAATTTATCGGCATTTATCGTTATCGAGATAAATCTGCTCAATTTATCGTGATACATGTTTAAGGCCATATCGCCCAGCCCTAACATGCACCTTAAAACATGTTTTGTTTTCTGTTTCTCCTTGGAATAACGGTTGTTGTGATTTGGTCTAAACTAATAAAAGTTTATTTGATTTTATTTGACTTAGAACACATCCATAACTGAACAGTATGGACATGCAGGTGACAATGTTTTTTTTTTTAGGTAACCTATTGTGGTTCCTCAGTTTTATTATTAATATTATAGTTATTCTTTGTTCCGCAGCCCCTTTGAGCTCAGTTTGACCTTAGAATGTTTCAAAATGCACAAAAATTGGTAGGCAGGTCAAGACAGGTGCAATCTTTGATACAGTGTAAAGACAAATTCCAAATACACTAGCGTTCCCATGCAGTCATTCTTTGTCCCGCCGACGCTTTGAGCCCTACTTTGACCCCATCAGAATGCTTCATAACTCATCAAACTCAACAGCCAGGTTAACAATGACAAAAACTTTGATAAAATGTAAAAAAATAAATAAAAAAGAGAATTCAGAGTTGACAGTGAGGGGTGTTTCTTCAACAAGAAATAGGCTCAGTGCTTTAATACTGAATGGCGGCGATGATGGCAGACAATTTCGTTTGTAGTTTCAGCGACGAATACGACGTAGAAGGACGTAACGAATGTTCATCTAATGGTGACGAGGAGAGTTACGTAGCTTTAATCGGTGTTTTAGGTTACCAATTTGAGCCCAAACGAACGCCAATACAGCGTAATGAAACGGTCATGGAGGGGAGCAATGACACTGATGAAACATCGGCAGCAGATCGTGTGGGAAACACCAATGATTTGTTTTGCATTTCTTTTTGTGAAGCTGATACACCGTGACTGCAAAATAAAGGAATGCATAGAATAATTATCATTTATTGCGCTATCATAGCTTTTCGCTCTGCCAACAGACACAAATATGAATGGGATCAGAGGATTTGTTCTCTATATTTTACGAACGATAATTTATACATGTGTCCAGTCCTGTATCCAATGTGTGACATTTTTTTATTATAAAAGAGTACTCACTCTGGCCATTTCGAGCTTGGCTGCTCCCCTCCTTTGCTTAGCTTTAGCCTCCTTTACCAGTCATCGTCCTCTTTCTTGATATCTCGGGACATTTAGGTGGCTGCACCTGTATGGTCGGCACCGCATCTCCTTTGAGCAGCAATCTTTTAGCAAAACCCGATTTCTCTTGTCCATAGTTCGAGAAGCTTTCAGGTGGAAAATGCGCAACACAGAAAAGCGTGCCGGAGGCTGTGTCTAGAAAATTAGCCCTCTTTGCACGGACGAACGTTACCCATTGTCTGCGTAGTCCAGCTTTTTTTTTCGCGTTCAAGAACTCATGGATACTATATTCCGATAAATAGCTATTTGTACACCACATAGCACAGCAGTTTTGAACCATTTTTGAGATGTTTTGGTCAAACAAACCCCAACGCTACTCTCTCGTCGTTAAAAAACAATGGCACCTGGCTCCGCCTCGACTGTCAATCACTTGTCGTGACGTCTCCGCCCCATTCGGCTGTTTCCGGAACACTTTCGGAAATGTTCGTCATTTTCGATCTATTTTCGATAATTGCTCATTAATGTGATTTATTTTTTTGTTAACTTTATCAATATTTGTTATCTTGGCACATAACGGTTCTATTGATGTCTCACACCCCCTTTGCCGCTTCATACTCCTTAAAGGGCAACTGAAGAGCTTTTCGGATTTCGCTCTTGAGTGTTTTACTCAGTTGAATTGTATTAAATGCATCATTCGCTGTCTCAAAAAGTCACATAAAAAAAAAAAAAAATTTGACCGCGTAGTTTTTGAGTTATGGTCATAGCAACACCATAGCAACGAGGGACGTGCCGCCCTGCCGACCGCTACCTAATGACGTAACTTCCAGGGAGCCTCGCCACCACTCTGAACACGGAAATATAGCACCACGCTATCCTCGCCATATATTGCAAACATTTTCTGGGTTTTACTTGCGGGATTCGTCATGCCATCTTGATGTGTAGCGATGAATTGCTCACAGGAAGACTCGAGACTCTAGGAGTGGTCCAACAAAACTTCTGCAAAGGTTTGGATCATTTTTGTGAGCATGCATGCAGGTCCCCAATCGGCTCATTGTTTTCATCATTTCCGCCACGACAGCTTTGAAAACCTACAACAATGCAACCTTGGTTTTACAAACACGTAAGTAGAGATCCTTAATGGCTTTTATGATTCTAAAATGTAATGCACTTCTGTTGATAAACGAGGGGGACTCCTACTGCCTGTTTGTTGAAGCGTGACATTTTTTGTTGTTGTTGCTGTTGCCCTGTCATAAGTAGATAGGTTTGCTGACAGGTCTACTCAGGTGATTTTATGACTATATCAATAGGTATTATGTAAATTCAAATGTTCCCAGCACCAAATAGGTCCTTGGCTCGTTTTTTGGCCTGTCACAGGGTAAATATAAAGCCTACATATAAAAAACAATCCTCTGCCAGGCCCTAATGTATCAAATACATCTCAATTAAACAATAAGTATTATACTTCAACATCAAGGTCTGCCTATTTGAAGAGGGAACAATAGCATCAAATAGATGCTGCTTTGACTGGGGCATTATTATTTGATCACCAAGAAATTATTATTAAATTAAAATTAGGATTCATCCAATATTTTCATGCTGCTGTGATTTTTTTTTTCCCCCCTCCAGGAAGCCAAACATAAAAAATTAAGCGGCAGAAACCTTCAAAACGATGAAAAAAGTGTTGCAAGTCAGTCGCCACCCAGTTTCCCAAAATCAAGAGAGAGTCTGTCGAGTCATATGATGACCCAAGTGATGTGGTGTCCAGCGATGACTGAAGAGATCCTATGAGGCCTGCCAGTTGCTGAATTTCTTCCCTCTGCGACATCAGATGACGATGACTTAGGAGAAATAAATGTAGCAAAATTTGATGACATGAAATCATAAACTAGTCATATCGCCCCTACTCACATGACGTCACAACCACGCCTCCGCGCCATATTGTCCGTCAACTCGTCGTGTTTACGGATTACCGCTACATAAATTCCTCCTATTATGGCGTGTTTTTCTGCTCGTTAACATTAATAATCAAAATGGTGAAAGCGTGTGTGCCGGTTGGTTGCAGTAACAGAGAAGATAGACTGAGAGACCTGAAGTTCTACCGTATTCCGAGAGACCCGGAGAGGAGAGCGAGATGGACTGCTGCAATTCGACGAGAAAACTGGGCACCAAACGATCACCACAGATTATGTAGTAGTCATTTTATATCTGGTAAGATGCATTTAATATGTATTTAGAGGGTTTTGGGCTGTCAACCACAATTAAGATCATTGCGAGGCTAATCGCCGACAACATACAGTTTCAAATTCAAGATGTTTATTTCTTTTGCCATCATTATTTTTTGAATAATATTTAGCTGGTACCAAGTGAAAGAAGCTGGCCTCGTCTCCGGATCATCAGTTAAACAAGGGTGTCCGAACTTTTTGCAAAGGGGGCCAGATTTGGTGTGGTAAAAATGTGTTGGGCTAACTTGGCTGATTTACGTTGAACAATATATTTAAACAAATTTTAGAAAGCCCTTCTGTGTGTCACATTTGCTTTATTATTATTTTTTTAATTCATAATTTCAACAATCTCGCCTTTGTGGCGTCTCTTTCGACACTCAGGCTCTTGCGAAATACTGCTGCTGTGAAATTAAACTAGCTTCAAGTTGCTATAATTTCTCGCTGCGTATCTTCCCTGTAATGTTGTACAAGTCAGCGTGTCTTGTTTGGTAATATCGCGTCACATGGAACTCTTTGAAAACAGCGACTGTCTCTTTGCAAATGAGGCAGAAACAGTTGTTGCGTATTTTATTGAAGAAATAGTCCAATATCCACCTATCCTTGAAGCGTCGGCCATCGCAGTCAACTTTTTTTTTTTTTTTTTTTTTTTTAAATTGATTGTCGCCATTTTAGAAAATTGGAAGTAAAGGGTCACACCGGGTAATGTTGCTTAGAGTGCTGCTCTTAAAGTTTTTCAAAGTTTCGTGAGAATAGGCTGAGTTTCTGTGGACAAGATAGTTGTAGATTCAGGGTAGCGGATGTCAGGCAGAGACGGTGAAGACAGCGGGTCGAAAAATATCGATTTAGGCATCAAATATGGATCAGGTGAATGGATAGACTGAAGCTTTTCCACATAACGCCTTTTATGCAATGCATCCAATGAGTTTACAGCGTCTGAAAGCACCGGGGCTTCCATGAATTGCACTATAAATTGCACGACTAATTGAAACCATTGAGAATACGGATAAACAATGACGGACAATATGGCGGCCGGATACAGCGACACGTCATTGTGTGACGTTGGTGAGTGGGGTCTATATACAGTACACATTTTTTAAAAAGAAAAATGTAGTTACCTTCATATTTCAATGATAATGCTTTATCGTTGTATAGAGAACACTTAATGCTACAGAAAAGAGTAATTACATATTTCCCACTGCGATTATCATTTTCCAATGTTGCGCTAGTTCGTTGCTATCCTAACTTTTGTGTTGCGTACTAAATTTGTTCTTTGATGTGTGCCATTGTGTGCTTGGTGTAACTTAGCTTATATGTTGTGTAACAATCTGACAGCGAAAGCTGATGCTGATTCAACATAAATCTGGTATCATTTATTATTGTGGCCTATTGAATATTTTTTCAGAATGTAATATAATTACAATATATTATATACCAATAGAATACATTAAACAGTCAACAAAATGTGTTAATGTTGTTTACAATTTATGGTTTTATTTTTTTCATGTAATTCATGCCCCTGTCAGTGCTTCAGCCTCCTCAAGTTTGGCTCTCACGTCTGGGATCTCCTGACAACACAGCCATACTCTTGGAAGGGTAATTACTTGACGGTTTACAGCAACACCTGGAAAATAAAATCGTTTTGTCATTTATTTTGAAAAATCAATAACATATTATTCATTTAGCCACATTTGGGCTAGCTTTACCATATTTAGATCGGTAGGAGCTGTCCCATTACCTAATATCCAGTTTTACCTATGTGGAGAGTAGGGTTGGGCATCGTTTCAAATTGGACGATTCCAATTCCGATTCCACGTTTCGGGTCGGACAGCGGCTCTAACCTTGTCGAAACGGCTAAAATTAATGAGTGGACTGGGCACGGACTTCATGTAGCAATCATCATGTCGCGTTATTTGGCATCTCTGTGATTTCTCTGAAAACTTTCATGATGGTAAAGCACTCAGCGTAAAGTATAATCCAACAGTGAAGCCTATATATAATATGACAGTTTAATGGCCACAGCTATTTTTCTGTATGTGTTTGCTTTATTCTGCCATCATAAAACCTTAAATGTTTCATTGGCATCAGAGCAATACAGCTTTAATCTGGTTGTGTCTATGTGGGGGAAAAAAAAAAAACTGAAACCTTGACGTAAACACTTGTGTTGAATAATGTCACAGCAGCCATTACCAATAAGTTGTCTGAAGTGTACTGTTAAAGCTGCAAATCATTTGTGTTAGAATGACATGTTTGCACAGTCGTCATATTGATTTTTATAATGTTGTACATTTTTCAAGTCATACAAGCTGTTATAAATGTTCACACTAGAATTCTTATTGTTTACAAGATTTTTTTTTAATACTTAACGTTTAGACTGCATGTGCAATTGTTAAATTGAAAGCTGGTTAAATAAATTTAGCGAGAAACGGTTAATTTGTATTCCATGCATTGATTCAAATTTTCAAATTATATAACAGTCTGCTTGGGCGAATTTATCGTCATTTATGGTTATCGAGGTAAATCTGCTCAATTTATCGTGATACGTACTTAAGGCCATATCGCCCAGCCCTAACTTGAATGTGATGAAGTTTCTTTCCACAAGAGTGCACTTTCACAACAATGTTTATTTTTCTAAAGCTCACGGACGACACATTATATACAACACAAATTCTACATCATGCTATATGCTAATGGGGTAACTTGGTGCAGAGTGGCGGGTACAGAAAAAAAAAAAAAATCAGAAACAGTTCTTGTTCAGGAAAATTAGCATATCGGCCTTCTCAGGCAGTAACCGTGAGCGTTCCGGTCAAATAGTGTCTCCTGTAGTGGAGAACACACGTTCACTAGGTGTTGACGAAGCTTGAACGCATAAATACGAGAAGGCAAGATTTGACAGTAAAGGAAATGTCTGTCTTTCGTTCCACCACCATGCAGCAGGGTCCTGAGACAAAACAGCTGGTGGCATTTCCTGGTACATATTTAGCTCAATGTCCGCCCGTTTTTTGATAGACATAGAGCTCTGCTGTAAAAGTTTGCTCTCTGCCTCTTCCTCCGCGAAAAGCTCCTCCAGTGGGGTCTTTCTGGGTATTTTGCACGCAGGTGATTGCTAAACAAAAAAACAAGATGCATTAGTAGAGGTGTGCAAAATTTCCGATTCTTAGATTATTCGCGATTCGGCCGTGGAATATTCGAGAACGATTCACAAACATCCAAATTCCGATTATTGAAATATGCCAAGTAAAGCGGAAGTACAACACACTCAGCGCGCCGCGCGGTCAATGAGCAACGGAGCGAGAGTAGCTAAACATCATGCTTCTCATTACCCGGCCCCTCGGGTAATGCCAATGCTCAACTCACGGCTCTAGCTCAACTCATGCCACGAGATAAAAAAACACAACATACCTGACTGCTGCTGAAAAGCTGCTACAAAAGTACGTCATCCACATCAGTGTTTCCCACAGGATTTTAGGAGACTGTGGTGGGAGGGTCTCTGACCATAGGATTTTTTGAAACTGTGGTGGTGGGCTGCATCGGAGTCGGACAGCCACACCATGTCATGCCACGGCGATTTTTTTTTTTTTTTTCATTATTTTTTCCCCCCAAGAAGAACCATAACAACGATATATTTGAAATATTTCATTAGCTAGGCTAATGTTATAGCTCTCAGCTACGGTACATGTATGTAAAATGCGTTGCTGAGTACAGCTACGTTACCCTATGTAATAATGCGACTTTTTTTCTCGTAGCAATAGTACGACTTACATCTCGTAGTGACTCAGGGTTGGCAAACTGTTGAAAAGAGCCATATTTGACCCCCCCCCCCCCCAAAAAAAAAACAAAGAAAAACTGAAACAGTATGTCTGGAGCAGCAAAAAATTAAAAGCCTTGTACAAGCCTTATAATTATCAATACTAGCAATATTAGCCTACTATAAAAATGACTAAGTTGGCTAGAAATACATAATTAGCCTTCATGATTAAATGTTTATTTTCCCTGCAGTGGATCCTATAGCGCACCATGTGACTACTCTGTTGTACGATGACACCACAAGTTTAACTTCATTACAATATTAATGAATTGAAAGAATGTTTGTATCATGTTTGTCCTCCTAGAAATCCTATTAAAACAAAAAATATATTTCCCTCCCCCATCTTTTTCCATTTAAAAAAAAAAAAAAAAAAAAAAGCTCCGAAGCAGCACTAAAGAGCCGCATGCGGCCCAAGAGCCGCGGGTTTCAGACCGCCGTCGTAGCCCTCCTTTTTTCTTTTTATTTGACCCTCATAAGTACTACATTACCACAACAATAACAGTCCTTCTGTCAACTGACCCATTTACAGGACAGGGGGAATTCTAATGGCCGTGTAAAGAGTTTTTCTTGATTCGGTGAGAAGGTGAATAGTTTTTTCCACGTTGTTCGTTAACTAAATTTCCACACAAACGCACATCGAGGTACCATTAACTTAGCAAGGAGAGGTAAGAGAGTCATTTTTCGAGTGTCCCAGAGCTCGCGAAATTGTGTGTGTGGGGGGGGCGCATTTATCCAACTTTCGTCAGCCATAATTGTCTGAAGTTGGCGCGTCGGTGTTGTGCCGAAAAATAGCCACTCCACGCGAAATGTCCCCCCGACGGGAGCGCCCACACGTCACTCGTACAAACAGCCTTTTCTTACCAATCGATGGACACGGAAACGACGTTCTTGCACCGTGAATATGTATCATTTTACTCTGCTTGAACTAATAAATACTTTACTGTGACCAACGCTCTGAAAATAGAGCAAGGCTTTATTTTGGGCCCCGCCTCTCCGCGCAAGTTCAATCAAAGTTTTCTTTCCGTCCACCGCTCACTTTCGCCGAAAAGTCCGATCGAAACTATTGTAATGCCCCGGATATGGGGAAGAAGGAGAGAAGTCTGTATTTGCTTAACCACTCGATTGTGGTAACAATAATAAACAGAAACAATAACAAAATAACAGCGGGCTGCTACGACATGCGACCGCTATCTCTCGCTATCTCGCTCGTTCTCCCATTCTTCCTACTCGTTCCCCTTGCGTCTCTTAAATAAATAAATAAATAAATAAAATACTGCTCTAAAATGCTGCTCTCGCTCGCGCGGGTAGTAGAGTGGAGTGGGCTACAGCTGTGTAATCGGCTGACTGACGCATCTGATTAGTATCTTTTTTTTTTTCGGGGGGGGGGGGGGCGCAAACGAGACTGTGGCGGGCCCAAACGAGACTGTGGCGGGCCGCCACAGTCTCGTCCATTAGTGGGAAACACTGCATAATGTTACGGTAGATATCATTTGTTTAGGACTAGATGCACTACGGTAGCGGTAGCGTTAGCAGCACATCTACAAAAAGCTAGATGCGGACGTAGTAAACGGCCGCCATCTTAAAGTAGTACACTTCCGTGTAAGGCTGTTGTAGTGAACCTTCCAAGCAAACCTAATTAACTTTTTATCCAAAATACTCCTAAATCGGTAAAATATTGACTTGAATCTATCTTTAAAATAGTTTTAAAACTTTCACATGTCGAAAGTAGACAAAAGGGAAATTATGGATTAACGGTAGCAATTTTAACAACTTTAACGGTTGATTCACAACATTAAATTAATTGAATGCAGTGTAAAGCTGCTGATACAGAATGGGGACTGGAGTTTTTTATTTACTGTTATTTTTGTATATTTGTTTACTGCTATATGTTAACTTGATACTGAAATAGTAGTTTGGTTTAGCCTGAGAGTATTTTTGAACAATTTTGGAACTAATGTACATAACATTTAAAAAAAAAAAAAAAAAAAGGAGGGGGGGTGCATCAATAATCGTTTTAGAATCAAATCGGAGCATCTGAATCGTAATCGAATCGTTAGGTGCCCAAAGATTCCCAGCTCTATGCATTAGTATAATGTCATTGCATAATGACATTGTACCTGCTCATCCATCAGCTTCAGCTTTCTAAGGATTTCAGCCCAGGCAATGTCATCCACCTTATGCTTGAATCTTGGATCCAATGCAGTGGCCACTTGCAGAAATGTCCTGATGTCATTGTCCTGCAAAACACATATAGGTATACTTCAAATGTATGGTCAAGCCACTATTCAGTTTCTTTCCAGCTGCCTGTCTTAGTCACGTACCTGGTAGCGCTTGGCCAGGTTTGCCCACACCTGTTTTTTAAGGTTTGATATAAACACTGTGTCTCCTTCTTCCACACTCAGATGTGCTTCGAGCTTGTGGAGAATGGGCAGAATCTGTCCACATGTGGGGCTCTTCTCTGAAGACACGCATATCGTTGATGTGTACAGAAGCTTCATGACATTGATGAAATCCTCCGCTTTTCGGAAGTCTTCCTCATTTAGCCGAGCAAGCCTGTATAAAAGAGCATATCGATCGGTCTTAGAAATATTCTAATTTTTTTCTCTCAGCAAAACATCTAACATATGCACTCTCAAAATTAGCTCATTCACTATTTGATCACTCTTTTTAGTGTATTTACTCTTATATTGCTCTTTGAATTAATATTTTGTGTGTAATAGTATTTTTATTTCAAAGCTGCACATGTCAGGACTAGATATCTTATTCATTTTATCCATCTCGTACCTGTCCTTTGCCATATTCTTTCTCAGCCGTTGATCCAAGCTGGCTGCTTGGATTGCAGGGTACTGCTCCGTAAATCGCTCCAGCATTAGATAAACAGAATTCCATCGCGTTCTCACATCAAGTATGAGTGAGTGTTGGGGCATTTCTGATAAAAACAAAGAAATATTTTCAAAAATTTAGCAAAAAATTTCCATCCAAGAAAAAAAACAGTAACTATTAAAATAATATGTCAAAGAATGTAGTAGTCTACTATATTCTTTGACCATGATTATGATCACAAATTTAAGTCATTACATATGAAGTGGACTTGTTGTTTCTTACTGAGAAGTTGTTGTTTTTCCCGGAGAACCACTTTGGCCATCGAGCGCCTCTTCATCCAGACAACAACAGTTCGGATCTTGGCCACCCACTGATCACTGCATTCAGGGAGTATAAACTTTGTGCTGCTAGATTGAGTGTGTGGGCAAAGCAGCACAGTTTCAAAACATGCAGCCGCTTTATAGACACGTCCATATTGGCAGCATTATCAACAGTGGTTGCCACGATTTTGTCTGAAATGCCAAACTCTGACAGAATGTCCCCTATTTCCTCTGTCACAACACAACCTGTCTGAGCTTTTTACACAGCTTTTGTTTTTAACATTTTTTGCTGCATTTTGCCCTCCACTATATAATGTGCTGTGATGGTAAGGTAGTGGTCCTGCGCAATGCTACTCCAGCCATCACATGTGAGCGCAACAGATACAGCGTCACCGAGCTCTGTAATTACATTGGCCTTCTCGACTTCATACCACGATGGGATTAATTTATTCGCCAAGGTATCCCTGGTGGGAGGTGTGTACTTCGGGTTGATAGCTTTCATCATGTCCATGCAAAATATTAATATACAATGTCACTGTTACGTTTGTTTAAGGCAGATTATTGATTAGCAATACATTATATTACATTGTATTATATTGTAGCGAGTGTTAACAGAATTCACCGGCGGAACTTATGTTGGTGCGTTGCGTGGTTTCCGGGTGGACTTATTTTGTTGAGGGAACAACCGGAAGTTGGGGTTCTCCCGCGGCTAGCATGTCACAGTGATATGGCTAATATTTGTTGCTGGACCAATGTTAAATAAACAACGCGGTTTAGCGCCTTTGTTTGATACTCCGCCTGCGACTCCTTTCCTAACTCGCCACAGTGGTGACCCCGACGTTCGTCTCGCCGAAGTTTCCGAGGCTGGACTTTTCATTGACTTTAACAACATGGCGAACGCTTCCATTCTGAAGCTACCGAAGTTTTGGGAATCGGCCGCGGCCACATGGTTCGCTCAAGCGGAGGCTCAGTTCGCCCTCCGCGGAATTACTGACGACGCCACGCGTTATTACCACGTTGTGTCTGCACTTAGTAGTTCTACTGCCGCCAGAGCTGTGAGTTTTATCACTTCCCCGCCTGAACTGGATAAATATGCTGGCCTCAAGACATACCTGCTCAAGATTTTTGAGCTGTCACGGTCCGAACGTGCTCGGCGCCTCCTCACTATTCCGGGCCTTGGGGACAGTAAGCCATCCGAGCTCATGGAGAGGATGCTTAACCTGCTTGGTTCGGAAGAACCTAACTTCCTTTTCATTGAGCTGTTCCTTCGTCATTTGCCGCCGCACGTCCAAACAGCTCTCGCTAATACACCTATTACTGAGCCTCGGGCTCTGGCGGAGGAGGCTGACCGGTTCTTCCTGGCCACACATCGTTTCGCTCATGAGGTGTTGGCCCCGACTCGCACCTTCTCCACGCCAGCTGCCTTACCTCCATCTACTAGTGTGCGTGCTGCCACTGACAGCCGGTCAAAAGCGGGTTGGTGTTACTTCCATGCACGTTTCGGTCCGAGAGCTAAGAAATGCCACTCCCCTTGCACTTACGTGTCGGAAAACCCCAGTGCCTGCGCTCAGTTGCGGCCGTGAGTGCAGGCGCGAGGGGTAGGCTGCTGTTCATCCAAGACGCCCTCTCGGGACGCAAATTCCTTTGTGACACCGGCGCCCAGAGGAGTGTCTTGCCGGCCTCTGCGGACGACGCCGCCGGCGGGGTGTACGGCCCACCCTTGTCTTCTGCCAACGGCGCTCCCATCCGGACGTACGGCACCAAGTCCGTGGAGTTATGTTTTGGGGGTCAACGATTCTCGTGGGACTTTGTTACTGCTGACATCTCCTTTCCCCTTCTTGGTGCTGATTTCCTGTGTGCTCATGGATTGCTCGTCGACGTTAAAAATGGCCGCCTGGTGGATGCTTTGAATTTTTCCTCATTCGCATGTGTTCGCGACGTGGGGTCATTTAGGGGTCTCAGCAGCTCACTTTCTGAGGACGTTTATCAACAGCTCCTCCGTGAGTTCCCCGGCCTGACGAAACCCACCTTTTCGGCGTCCACGACCAAGCACGGGGTTGAGCACCATATCGAGACCAATGGGCCCCCCATCCACGCAAGGGCCCGACGTCTCAACCCAGATAGGTTGGCGGCCGCCAAATCTGAATTTGACAACATGGAACGTCTCGGCATCATTCGCCGTTCGGACAGCCCCTGGGCCTCACCACTCCACATGGTCCCGAAACCTGACGGTGGCTGGCGTCCGTGCGGGGACTATAGGCGCCTCAACGACGCAACCACGCCTGACCGCTACCCAGTCCCACACATTCAGGACTTCTCTGCTCACCTAGCTGGTAAAGTGGTTTTTTCCAAAGTGGACCTTGTGCGGGGCTACCATCAAGTCCCTGTGCTACCTGCGGATGTTCCTAAGACTGCAGTGATTACTCCTTTCGGACTGTTCGAGTTCCTCAGGATGCCGTTCGGCCTGAAAAATGCTGCCCAGTCGTTCCAACGGCTGATGGACTCGGTGCTCAGAAACTTAGCTTTCGCATTTGTATATTTGGACGACGTCCTCGTCGCCAGCTCCTCCGAGGCGGAGCACCTGCTTCACCTGCGCGAGCTCTTCACGCGCCTCAGCCATCACGGCCTGATCATTAACCCGTCTAAATGCGTTTTTGGTGTGCCTTCGATCCAGTTCCTTGGCCACCTCATCACCAAGGACGGCGCCGCCCCCCTTTTGTCGAAGGTGGAGGCTGTTTCCGCATTCCCTCGACCTCGTACCGCCCGTGGTCTCAGAGAGTTCCTCGGGATGGTGACCTTCTACCACAGATTCATCCGCCGTGCTGCCCACATCATGCACCCTTTGTATGCGGCCCTCAAAAATGTGGCTCCTGACCACGCAGTCGACTGGTCGTCTGAGAGAATTGCAGCCTTTGAAGACACGAAAGCAGCTCTGTGCCAGGCGGCCATGCTGGTTCATCCATGCCCTGGGGCTCCGGTCGCCCTCACTACCGACGCATCCGACTTTGCTGTTGGCGCCGTTTTGGAGCAGCAGGTCGGCGGCGAGTGGCAACCTCTCGCCTTTTTCAGCCGGCAGCTCGTCCCCAGGGAACGCAAGTACAGCACGTTCGACAGGGAGCTGTTAGCTGTTTGGTTAGCAATCCGCCATTTTCGGTTCCTCCTGGAAGGGCGTGCCTTCACGGTTTTCGTCGACCACAAGCCGCTCACGTTCTCCTTGTCTAAGGTCGCCGAACCCTGGTCCGCCCGCCAGCAACGCCAGCTGTCATTCATCTCAGAGTTCACTACGGACATTCGCCACATCGCAGGTAAATCAAATGTGGTTGCTGACTGTCTCTCCAGGGCCGCCGTCAACACTGTGCAGCTGGGACTGGATTTCGCTGGCATGGGAGCGGATCAGGCCTCCGATCGTGACACTCAGCTCCTCAGAGACTCTGACAACGGCCTGCATCTGGAGGAGGTTGCGGTCGGTGACTCCGGCACCAGACTGTGGTGTGACACCTCTATGGGCTGGCCGAGACCTTTGGTCCCGCTTGGCTGGCGCCGGGCCGTTTTTGACGCTGTCCATGGCCTCTCGCACCCCGGCAGGAAGGCTTCTGTGCGGTTGGTGGCTCAGAAGTTCGTGTGGAGGGGGTTGAAGAAGGACGTGCGCGTTTGGGTCGAGTCTTGTGTGGCCTGTCAACGTGCTAAGGTGCACCGCCACACCAAGGCCCCGTTGGCGCCTTTTGTCGTTCCGCTGAGGAAATTCGACCACGTAAACATCGACCTGGTGGGTCCGCTTCCCCCGTCGCAGGGATTCTGCTACCTCCTGACGATGGTGGATAGAACGACTCGCTGGCCTGAAGCAGTCCCCCTAGTTTCCACGTCATCGTCCGAAGTGGCCCGGGCGTTCGTTAGTACGTGGGTTGCTCGTTTTGGCCCCCCTGCTGACCTCTCTTCTGACAGGGGTTCCCAGTTCACCTCAGAGCTCTGGAACTCTGTTGCCACTGGCCTAGGGGTCAAACTACACCGTACGACGGCGTACCACCCACAAGCTAACGGGCTGTGCGAGAGGTTTCACCGCTCGATGAAGGCCGCTTTGCGCGCGGCTTTGACTGACTGTAATTGGGTCGACAAGCTTCCCTGGGTCATGCTGGGGCTTAGGACGGCCCCCAAGGAGGACCTTCAATGCTCTTCTGCTGAGCTCGTTTATGGCCAGGTGCTGAAGGTGCCGGGGGAGTTCATCCCTGAGCCTACTGTTCCCTGGTCTCCTGCCAAACTGCGCTCTTCATTGCAGGACGCTGCCAGGTTGTTCGCCCCCGTTCCCACGTCCCAGCATGGTTCTCCTGTTTCTCACATGCCGTCCAGTCTGCGCTCGGCCAAGTTTGTCTTCGTTCGCCACGACGCCCATCGTGGTCCCTTGCGCCCTCCGTACGACGGGCCGTTTCGGGTGCTTCGTTTTGATGACAAGACGTTGGTCGTGGACGTGGGCGGCAGACCGGAGTCTGTGTCCGTGGACAGAGTTAAGCCTGCGCATGTGGACGTGGCCAGTCCGGTGGAGTTGGGCCGGGCCCCTCGACGTGGCCGTCCGCCGGGGTCCCGCCCTGCTGCGTCCTCTTTTGACATTCGTGGGGACTGTTCGGTCTCGGGTTCCTTGCCTTCCTCTGCTCCTTTTTCTTGTTCTCGCAGGGGTCGGCGTATTATTCCTCCCCGTCGGTCGGATTTTGTCTATGGGTGAATTCTGGGGGGGCATATGTAGCGAGTGTTAACAGAATTCACCGGCGGAACTTATGTTGGTGCGTTGCGTGGTTTCCGGGTGGACTTATTTTGTTGAGGGAACAACCGGAAGTTGGGGTTCTCCCGCGGCTAGCATGTCACAGTGATATGGCTAATATTTGTTGCTGGACCAATGTTAAATAAACAACGCGATTTAGCGCCTTTGTTTGATACTCCGCCTGCGACTCCTTTCCTAACTCGCCACAATATACATTTTTATACACCGCTCAGTGAGCCTTTAATTTTTGTGAGCACCGCTCACAAAAATTAAAGGAACACTTTGTTCCAATGTTTGTGTGCAGTGTATAATCCACATTTTCAAAAATGTGTACATATACACTTTGCACTTTGTTCCTTTAATTTTTGTGAGCGGTATATGTTAATTGTGATTTGTGTAGTTTCATAAAACAAGCTTTTGACATCATGCTTGACGACGTATGCTGAAAGATCTGTGTGCGAAGTGCAAACAGAATGCGCTAAGGCATAATAATGAGGAAGAGAGCCACACAATGTTTTGACCTCTCTCCCTCTATAACGTTATGTTTTAACGTTACGCAGATAATTTCTAGCGTGCATGTGAGGAGGAGAACGAGCGACGAAGAGAGCGTCGACCTGGGGCTTTTTACGATTTGGAACCTACAACCGTATATACATATATGTAACATATATGCAGTTCTCCTCACACGCACGGTGGAAATTACCCACTTTGAGCGTTAAAACATAACGTTATAGGGATCGATTGAGAGCTCAAAACGTGTGGCTCTCTTCCTCATGATTATGCCTTAGCGCATTCTGTTCGCACTTCGCACACACAAATCCTTCAGCATACGTCGTCAAGCATGTTTTTGGAAACCAAACAAATCACAACATGATTATTCACTAAACCATTATTTAGGCTCCCACAATAATTATTGCTTAACTAACCTAAAGGTTGGTGACTCCACATCTGAAAAGGGATGCAGCCTTTTCACGAAATATGCTGTAACTTTTCTGTGACACTCTTCAATTTGTTGCGCCGACATCTGTCCTCTGGCTGCGATGGTGAACGGACTAGCACATTGCGGAGTCTGGTCAACTGCCTGGCTACTGTTAGCATTAATGCTAACGTCAGGTCGAGTGTCTAAAAAACAGTAAACGGTCCAACATTAGCTTGATATTTGAGTTGACCAGCCGCATTAACAACAGTATAATTTGTCTGCCTCCTGAATTACAGCAGGAGACAGACGTAATTTATTGTTGTACTCACCTTGTTCTGACTGGTTAGAGGAAGCCTGGCTCAGTGACTCAAATACACGGCACTCAGTGACTTGTATTCGATGAAGCCGGAGGTGTTTTATCATATTGGTTGTGCAGCCACCTTTGCATGATATAGCTACATTGCAAATGTTGCACTGAGCTGACTGGTCTTTTTTTTTTTGGTGAAGTCAAGCCAAACTTTTGAGCGTCGCCGCGTCGTGTCCATGGTTGTAATCACGTTGCAATGAAAAAACACGTGCTTATACGTTGCTTCTTCTTAGTTTTTTTCCGGTTCATGTTGCTTCTTCTTCACGTTTTTTTCGCCCTCCTTGTGGATTCTTCTTCGCGGTGTCTTTCCCCCTTCATGTGGCTTCTTCACGTTTTTTTTTTTTTTTTCTGCAGTGGCGGCCAGGGCATCGAAATGTAGGACCGAAATCTAAAAATTCGAACGGTTCAGTGACCATCGGCGTGTTAGAACCGGGTCCAATCGATGCTCGATGTTCGATGCCCAACCCTAGTGGAGAGCATGGAAAAATATACAACCATGTAATCGCATTCTCTCTAATAAAAAAAAATCACGATGCTGGATTTAGGCTTACCCCTCACTCTCCCGTTCGTGAAGTGTCGAGCTGTCAATTGGCGTCATGACGCCATCTGCTGTGTCAAGTAAATCGCCGTCATCTGACGCGTCAGGTTCAAACATGTAGGGATTAATTGTAGTTCATCTTTCCTGGGAGCCTTTGCCATCGGTAGCGTCACAAAAGAGTGATCCTGAATGGTTACCTTTGGTGGAAATATCACTGACATCGATATTGCTGCTATGCTAGCAGTGGATAGTCTTCTCTGTTGCGTCGAGGAATCTACGTCACACTTCCGGGTTTGCGAAGGGACCATTAACGGAGTGCAAAAAAACTAAAAAACACAAATTATCCTTGGAATAACGTGTTGATAATGTCATGGTTGTTTTGACGAACTCATCCTAAATTAATATTCGTAAAATGACACCGTAATCCGGAAAGGTCTTTAGTTGCCCTTTAAATGAGGCGTTTCAAGTGGAGTTTGTCCGAGGTGATTCGCTGTCTTTCCGGTCAACCAAGATCACAACTATTTTTCAACCAAAACCACTGCTCATCCATAATTCGATGACTTTTTAATCATATTTCCCGGTACCTCATAAATCAACTTTTTGTCAACATTAGTTCATCAACTATAAAACAATGCTAACCCCAACCATTGCGTGACACACCATAAAACAGCGTTGTTTCAACGTCACTGTCATGTGTTATTGATTCAACATTGGTTATTGTCGAAAATTTCGATGTCAACCATTCTGATGATTTTGATGGAAAATCTACTTTTTATTCAGTGTCTGCTATCTGGGTGTAATGTCAAGCACTTTGAATTACCTTTCTGTTGGATTGGATGACCACAAAATATTAATCAACAAAAAATTGGCAAGGAGGAATTTTCTCCAACAGAAAACAACTTTGGGAACACAAGATGGCAAATAAGGAAATAAGATTGGCCCGTGTGTTTGTGGTCTTGCAGATCTGAATGTCACCCAAGCTCATCGTCCGGCGCACCAGGAGTCTGCATGCATCAAGAAGGAGGGGGAGGAAGAGTCACCATACATGAAGGATGAGGAAGAGTCCATACCCATTCAAGGTCATTCTAAGCATGACTTTTTTTTTCTTCTTCAGATGAACCAGAAATTAAACATGGTACCTTCTCATAGGTGCGGAAATGCGGAATTTGTCTTATATTGTGGCTTTGCATACTTAGTAGCTGTGCAATGGACTCGTTAACCGACATAAGGGTTTCGGCACGGCATCGACTTGAATATTGTTTGCAGATTAAAAGATTTCTTTCAATTGAAACAAATTTGAAGTAATTGTATCATGTATATATATTACTTGCAATTACCAGGATAAAACACATACACTGAGTAGAGCAAACAAGAGCGTAACACTGTGTAAAACATACTGATGGCAAATACCTGGTCACTCCAACCACACCAAATCAAGTGGAACATTTATTCATGCATGATACACCTTTGTTTACGTTGACCAGTGCTTCTCAATTATTTTCTTTTATGCACCCCCAGGCAATTGTAAGCATTTGCCCCACTCCCCCAACTCTCTGCCGCCACTGTAAAAAGTATAATTTGTCTCTAAAATTAATTCTACTATACGCATACCTGTCAACCCGAGGCCGTTAGCAATCTTAAAAATAGTGACATATGCCCTTACAAAATGGTGACTAATCTTACAACGTTGTATATAGCGCGCAATATGAAACAAAAATAAAACTCAATTTTTTAAATACTATAAATTTATTGGTAATATTGTAACATATAACCTGGTGCAATCAAAGAACAATATCTTCAGCTACATCATGGTTACTAAAATTTAACAGTGACTTTTGTTATAATTGTATGTAGCACTTTTGGCAATTTCTATCATGTCTTGATGGCTGCACTTCATGGCACTTCAGCTCGCAATTCAGTTTGACTTGAAGGTAGTTCGTTAGTGTGTCCAATTATAAATGAAAAAGGTCAATTGATAAAATTAACTTACCGATGCAATGTTTGCGTCAGGGAACATTTATTTTGCTAATTCTGAGAAGTGATCAGCAATAGTTGCAGGCAAATTGTGTTCGGCAACAAATTGGCAGAATGAAATCTCCGCTTTCGTCACTTTTTATTCTGCAGACTTCGTCTTTATGACCAGTGTTGTTATTATTTTTTTTTTTTTAAAGTAATTAGTTACAAATTATTCCTCCCAAAAAGTAATTGAGTTAGTAACTCAGTTACCTGAGGGTAAGAGTAATTAGTTACTTGGCAAAGGAACTGGTGTTACCTTTCTGTTTTTTTTTTTTTTCCATTTAAAAAAACAAAACATAGTAACCTTTGCTATGTTTGGAAATCGTTAAATGTTGTGAATCAACTGTTAAAGTTGTAATAATTTCTACCGTTTATGCATTAGTTCCCTTGTGTCTACTTTCAACAGACACAAGTTTTCAAACTGTTTCATCATTTAAAGATAAATTCAAGTCAAGATTTTGCCGATTTATGAGCATTTTAGATAAATAGTTGAAGTTCGCTAGGAAGGTTCACTACAGCAGAGCCTTTCTGAGAAGTCTACTGCTTCAAAATGGCAGCTGTTTATTAACGCCACCGTCTGTCATTTCGCATGTAGTTCTATAAGCATTTGATATATAGGCATAGATTGCAGGCTGTCGGCTACAGTCAGCCTAACATCACGTTTGCTACATCGTCACAACACTCTTCTCTCTCAGTGTCTCCGACTTTTCTCGCGTCATTTAACCAACGTAGTAACGCCGTTTGCCGAAACGGTGACAAAATCCGAACGGAGAAAAAAATAACGTAATGTAGTGACTCTACAATACGTTTCATGTTAAATTTTGTTTCGTTCGCTGCATAGATTTTCTTGTGCGCAGAGTATGTTCAAGCAGTACGCGATTGTGCACGCACACAGCTTGGAGGGAACATTGATTCAAGGTACATGTTTTTGATCGTTTGACACTGAGAAAATATAAAATCAATATAATATAATATAATAAATCAATGAATAAAAATAGATTCAAATTGATCAGCAACATTAACTCATGAGTACAATATGCCAAACAGATTGACCGAAAAATAAAAAACTAATAGAACAAAAACGACAGTGTCAGTGGACTGTTTTTATTTTTTATCAGCTCCTGGGCTATGGTGTGGGGTTATTTAGCACTGAGCAACTTGGTATGCCGCCTTGTATGATGCTAACAGTGCTCGTCAGTTTACTGACAAATCGGGACGATTGTAGGCAATATTCAATCAATTCAATCAAGCGGCTTATCAATGTGATCGGGCTCTGTCTTTATGTGACACCTTAATTGATCAGGCTTTCTGGTGTCTGCTGCAAACACTTGTAAACACCGTAAACAAACTGCTGTTTCCTCGGCTCCCACTGTATTAAAAGTCAAAGCCAAACGCTACACACGCTTAGTCATATTTCCTCGTCTTAGCGCTTCATATCTCCAGTGCTCTTTGCTGTGTGCTCTTGTTTGGTTCAAAAATACAGTGCACCCTGTGAAAATAAGAGTGCCACTGCCACCCACTGAGTGGATGTGCAATTACACTTTATTTTCCTACGGCAAAAAAGCATGTTCTCCAAGGCTGCCCCTTTTTGAGAAGTACTGACTTAAACTAAATCTGTTGCCGTATTCTATTGGCGTAAGCCAGCAAGCAAACAGTGCTAACAGCGCAGGGCTAGTGCCACTGCTTTAAGCAGAGTCTCTTCATCAACTCCACAAAGTTCGTCAAAACAACTGCCACGAAGTTCGGCCAGAGTAGCTAACCGGAATCGGCTATTCTGCTTAAATTTTTCTTTAATCTTCAACGTTTGGCTTGCAAAAAGTCCTGACGGTTGTTACTGCTCTAGCCTTCGGTCTCTTCTTTTGTCCATTCATCAAAAAGGAAAAAAAAGACAATTGGGGAAAAAAATAAAAAACCATGACAACTTGAGAAGGGACGCGTTCGGCTTCCAGATCGCAATGGATGCCAACCATAACACTGGGTATGTTTACATGGACACTTTTGATGTCCCGATCCAGGTTTTTGCACTTCCAATCCGATACCGATATTGTTTTGCACTTCCGATCCGATACTGGCCGATACCGATACCGGCCTATCTGAGCATGTATTAAAGTTTAAAGTTATTTAGCCTCTTTACTTAGTTGTCAGACTCATGTTGAAAAGGGTTTTAGTACTCTTGATAACAACTAGCCAGCTGAATTAGGGGAGTTTGAATAACACACAACGGTAGGTAACAACAAACTGACCTGTTTATTCAGTTACAAACACAAAACATTATAAATAACAACAGAAATGGCATAGTCAGTCAGTAAAACGTGCAAATAATTTTGTAAACTGTCAGTGGAAAATCCCACAAACCCCCCAAGCTATTAGATGCTTTTAATTTTTCGTGCATTAGTTACAATAATTGTATAAAAAGCCTCTCAAAGCTATTAGATGCTTTTAATTTTTCGTGCATTAGTTACAATAATTGTATAAAAAGCCTCTCAGGTTTAAATAAACGATTATTTCAGAATCAAGTTAACATTTTAAAACAGTAAATAAAATACTCAATTCCCCATTCTGTGTCAGCAGCTTTAAACTACATTCAATTCATTTAATTTTGCGAATCAACTGTTAAAGTATTAAAATTGCTCCCGTTATTCCATAATTTCCCTTCTGTCTACTTTTGACATGTGAAAGTTTTAAAACTGTTTTGAAGATAGATTCAAGTCAAGATTTTGCCGATTTAGGAGTATTTTAGATAAAAAGTTAATTACGTTCGCTTGGAAGGTTCACTACAACAGCCTACAAGGGAAGTCTCCTGCTTTAAGATGGTGGCTGTTTACTAACGCACGTAGTTTTTAATGCACGTGTTGCTAAAGGTGTCGAGTCTGTCATTTTGCATCTAGTTCGATATTCATATGATATCTATTAGACAAACATGATGGACGGCATTGCGTCCCGAAGACCGCGCTGTGTATTAGTTCTGCTTTACTTGACATATTTCAATAATCGGAATTTGGATGTTTGTGAATTGTTCTCGAATCTTCCACGGCCGAATCGCTGAAGGATGTAATGACGTCTGGGCATGTTGTACCGTGGTTCTAATGCTGCGTTCCAGAAAAGTGGGATGTCGGACTTTTCCGACCTCCGACTAGGAAAATATCATTGGAACGCCACTCGAACTGGGAGGTCCAAGTCGCGAAGTGGGAGAAAAAATAACTACCCCGACTTCCAAGTTGTTTCAATCTGACGTCACTGGACAAAATGGCGCTCAAGAAAACATATTGAATGATAACTCAATAATGAAGTAAATCAAGTTTATTTGGGACGCCATGTATTTTTTCTCATACAGTGAAATATCTTTGTTGTGCTGTTTTTATATTGACGATCAGCAAAGGATGTAACAGTTTACAGTGTGGGCAATAACTCAGCCGTCGTTTTTCCTGTACTATTTGATCGCTTATAGGAAGGCAGGTTCGCTGGAGGTCAAATGTCTTTGGATGGCCAAAATAAAACACACCTCGTCGCGATCAGCCATCTTTGTTGTTTACATTTGCTTGGAACACTTTGAGGTCGGAACTGGTACCATCCGAGTGGGATAAATCCGACTTCCCACTTCTCTGGAATGCAGCATAAAAGTGTTGGATGGTGCGTCTTTACTCAGGAGAGATAATGGCACGTCATCCAGAATGAATTCTTCGGCAATGACTCTTGTTATTCCCTGGGCTTTGGGACTGTCGAGTGCCAGTTTGTCATGCATAGCAAAAGTTTCTGCCAGTGTTAGTTGCGTAGGACCTTTCTTTTTGTCTTCAGTTTTCTTAACATACTCCTCATATTTTTTGTGGTGGTATTTCGCTAAATGCTTGATTAGGTTGGTTGTAATAAAACTTCTTACAGCTTTACCACTACGCTTGACTTTATTGTGGGATATGTTGCACTCTGCCTCTTCGTCTTTGTCGTCCTTTAAGGTGAAATGATCCCACACAGCTGACATTTCTACCGATAAAGTCTCTCGGTGAATTGAGAGACGGTAATGTAAATGTAATGTGTTGAAGGTGTGCCGTAAAATGCGGACTGGATTTTAGGGAAACCGAAGCAAAAACTGGAATGGATTATTTAAATCGGTGCGCTGGAAAACCCGGACCGGATTTTCACAAAAACTGGATTCGAAGTCTGGATCGGAATTTTTCCGTGTCGGCCTATCCGATACCGATGCGCTTTTTTTTTGCCCATTTCGGCGTCCGATCCAATCCAAATATTGGATAAGGACATGTCTATTACATTGTTTTGCACTAGTTAATGTTATGATCATTTGACCTCATTGTTTATTTGTGATCTATTGTTGTTATTTACATTTTTATTTGTACTTTAATAAAGAATTTAAGCGTTCCAAATTATTTTTGTGAATCAATAAGTGTCATCAAAAATTTCATTACTAGATTAGTTTTTAACAAAAGGACGGGGGACGGGGGATTATTAGCTTAGTTGACTAATCGTAAAAATAGTCGGCTGACCTGTATTCATTGTGTATTGTAATGTCCATAATAGGCATTGCCGTGAGCAAAAACACTGTGGTATCACGGTATTTCAATTATAGCTCCAAAATAAGTTATTTTGAAAAAATGGGTTACATTTTTTTTTTTTTTCCATTGAACTGGATGTTTTTTATTTTTCAGAACATATTTGCAAATTGGAACATGAATAGAATGTTAAAATTAGAGCTGAAACGAATACTTGGGTAACTCGAGTTTAAAAACTAATCCAAGTAATTTTATTCACCTCGAGGAATCGTTTAATTTTGCCAGCTCTAAGCATCACGTTTTGCCCGGACTACTTTTAATGCGGGACAACGCGCTGATGTCACGTGCGTAGAGGAAGAAGCAATTAAAAACTATAAAAAACCTTTCTGCAGCCGACAGCCGCTCCAAACTACGCCGACGTTGCTAAAAACTAGCCCGCATGATGTGGTAGGTAGCATCTGATGCGTCTCATAGATATCACATGTATGTTGAACTAGATGCGAAATGACAGTCAGCGGTGTTAGTAAAACAGCCGCCATCTAAAAGCATTACAATTCTCAGCGTTAATAAATAAGATTAAGTTACTGTCACTCGCCCACGTAATGTTAGCCCTGCGGAGGGCTAGGTTTCTATTGAGACCACAGTCGATGCGTGGCTAACGTGTCTTACGTACAGGCGTTATTTGATCTGTGAAAACATAGCGCTGTAGAGCAGAGGTTGCGCTAGACTTTTTCGTTGTCTATCATTTTGACTGACAGGGTCATAAAAATCCGGTCATAATCTATTTTTACCCGTCAATTAAATTTTTAAAATGATGATAATGACATTGTGGTGACCCTTTGTTTGGCATAATTCACCTTCCGTACTTGTGTGTCCATTTGGCCGAGCGCGTTACCGGCTACGACAGTCACGTGACAGAGACACTTAAGAGCCGCGCGCGGTCCCCTCACTATCCACTCGCTCTCGCTATATGATTGGCCGAGGAGTCGAAATGCTCTCCCGTGAAATGCCCGTTTAAAAATGTTCCCGTTGTTACTTCTTGCGTTCGCTTATAAGTCCCCATTTAAAAAGGAAAAGTGATGGATGATACTACACACAGAGTGTATTACTAACAAATGTTAAAGTTGTATAATCATATAGTGAGAATAAGGAACGTCACTGACAAGCGCAGGGCCCCGCGAGTGGATAGTGAGGGGTCTAGGATAGTGCGCCTACAGCTACCAAGACTCTTAACATTGCATACCGCTTCAACATATTCAATAGTATTTAGTTTTTATTCATTTTAAATTAATATTCTGTCTGAACAAGCTTAACAGAGAATCCACACCGTGCCATCACACATCAAGCAGATGAATATGTAACTTTTTCTCCGCAGTGACAAAAACTGCTAATTGTGGCCCCAGTAGTTAGGTAGCCTACCATATGTAGCATATGGAACAATGAAATTAACAGTTCACCTGCTGTGGCCTGAACGTAGTCTCACACTTTCCTCCTGGTGCGCATGGACTTGAATTGCGTGCCCGCTTGTGCAGTCCCTGTTTTTTCACCTCTTTTATCAACACCGTCGTCGTTTTGGGGCTTTTTGAAGAAACTTCGGACACTCAGTTGCCTTGACATTTTTCAGAGTAAGGCCAACGACGTCATGCATCAAGAGAGACAATAGCTAATTAATAAGCTCACTCGCCACCCTGTGGTCTGGGGTGTGAATTGCAACCGAGCAAAATGAAGGATGAATTTCAGTCTTTTCCGTCACCGTTTTAAAAAATCGGTCAACAACGGAAAATATTCGGTTAACGCGACCCCTGCTGTAGAGTGATGAGGGTGTAAAATGAAAATATGATAAAGCTTACTGTCAATTTTAGCTCAGTAGTCATTGCTGGATAAAACACCAAGTAGCACTGGTCCCTAATGTGCTCCAATACAGCAGGTATCATCCTGTAACGTTGACAAAGAGTCACCCACTTCGTTAGGTTGCAATCATTTGTTTTTTGCGAACATGTGGAATGACAACAACAACAGGAAGGCACGTCTCTCGCTCTCCTGCGCCTCCCTCATCCCCGCACGTCACGCGGTGCATTCAGGAACGCAGGCAAATATCACAGCCATATTAAAACCTGATATGTTACAATACATTTATTTTGAACACTGCAAAAAGTCAAAATCCTATCAGGACTTAGGGTTTAGACTAACTTAAAACTTAACTAGAATTTAAAAATGGCTTGACACTAATGGAAATTCAATTGAAACACGTGGGAAAAACACTAACTTTTAAGTGATTTGTGTTATCAAGCGTAATGGCATTTTTAGGTAAGAAATATATATATATATATATATATCAGTGTTGGAAAAACGCGCGTTGACCCACTAGTTTCAGTGGGAAAGGGGTATTATAGGTCAAATCAGACCTCAGGAACAGACTGCAAGGAGAACACCTTGCTGCCTGCCTGAAAGTCTCCATAAATGGACCAAGCCCTGATGCGTTCAATTTTGGAAGAACTATGGAAATTTTCTTCACAAAGCCAGGAAAAATTAAATGTTCCATGGCAGGGTGCAAAGTGTGTCAGTAGTGAGTGAATGAACAATGGATTGAATGAGTGAGTGAACGAATTAATGATTTTGTGTCATGGCTTTTTGATTCAAGATTAAATTTGAAATATTCCCGATATGCCTTTGTGTGTTCTTAAGGATGATACCAACCTGTTATGTTCATATACAGCTATTTATATTACATTCAGTGGTCTCAAAATGCCCTAAAGAGATACACCAGGCTTGAAAATGTACACACACACCCTACCCCGAGGGTCAGAGACCCTCCCACCACAGTCTCCTAAAATCCTGTGGGAAACACTGTATATACAGTGCCTTGCAAAAGTATTCGGCCCCCTTAAACCTTGCAACCTTTCGCCACATTTCAGGCTTCAAACTGTCACATGCCAAGCACATAACAAAATGAGGGGAGCCGAGACAAAAGTATGGGCCAATTGAATGATTTATTCAACATAAGATTTAAACAACATAATAAACAATGAAGGTGTGTGTATGGGTGTAAAGTCAGTGGTGTCTGCTAGGTATGGATGCAAATGGATATGTATGTGGGAATCTCTAACTAAAGTCCCAAAACAACCAAGGAAAACCAACGACCAACCTGGAGGGGAGAGCAGAGAGAAAGATTAGCCTGGCACCCAGGCCTTTTAAGCCCAGGTGCCTTCAATCAAATCACCTGGCCTCTGCCTGATTAGGGAGCCTCCCATACCAGGCAGGGCAGGGCCGTGACAAAACATAAAGATATAAAATTTTAATTTTTTGTCAAGAATCAACAACAAGTGGGACACAATCGTGAAGTGGAACAAAATTTATTGGATAATTTAAACTTTTTAACAAATAAAAAACTGAAAAGTGGGGCGTGCAATATTATTCGGCCCCCTTGCGTTAATACTTTGTAGCGCCACCTTTTGCTCCAATTACAGCTGCAAGTCGCTTGGGGTATGTTTCTATCAGTTTTGCACATCGAGAGACTGACATTCTTGCCCATTCTTCCTTGCAAAACAGCTCGAGCTCAGTGAGGTTGGATGGAGAGTGTTTGTGAACAGCAGTCTTCAGCTCTTTCCACAGATTCTCGATCGGATTCAGGTCTGGACTTTGACTTGGCCATTCTAACACCTGGATACGTTTATTTTTGAACCATTCCATTGTAGATTTGGCTTTATGTTTTGGATCATTGTCCTGTTGGAAGATAAATCTCCGTCCCAGTCTCAGGTCTTGTGCAGATACCAACAGGTTTTCTTCCAGAATGTTCCTGTATTTGGCTGCATCCATCTTCCCGTCAATTTTAACCATCTTCCCTGTCCCTGCTGAAGAAAAGCAAGCCCAAACCATGATGCTGCCACCACCATGTTTGACAGTGGGGATGGTGTGTTCAGGGTGATGAGCTGTGTTGCTTTTACGCCAAACATATCGTTTTGCTTTGTGGCCAAAAAGTTCAATTTTGGTTTCATCTGACCAGAGCACCTTCTTCCACATGTTTGGTGTGTCTCCCAGGTGGCTTGTGGCAAACTTTAAACGAGACTTTTTATGGATATCTTTGAGAAATGGCTTTCTTCTTGCCACTCTTCCATAAAGGCCAGATTTGTGCAGTGTACGACGGATTGTTGTCCTATGGACAGACTCTCCCACCTCAGCTGTAGATCTCTGCAGTTCATCCAGAGTGATCATGGGCCTCTTGGCTGCATCTCTGATCAGTTTTCTCCTTGTTTGAGAAGAAAGTTTGGAAGGACGGCCGGGTCTTGGTAGATTTGCAGTGGTCTGATGCTCCTTCCATTTCAATATGATGGCTTGCACAGTGCTTCTTGAGATGTTTAAAGCTTGGGAAATCTTTTTGTATCCAAATCCGGCTTTAAACTTCTCCACAACAGTATCTCGGACCTGCCTGGTGTGTTCCTTGGTTTTCATAATGCTCTCTGCACTTTAAACAGAACCCTGAGACTATCACAGAGCAGGTGCATTTATACGGAGACTTGATTACACACATTTGGATTCTATTTATCATCATCGGTCATTTAGGACAACATTGGATCATTCAGAGATCCTCACTGAACTTCTGGAGTGAGTTTGCTGCACTGAAAGTAAAGGGGCCGAATAATATTGCACGCCCCACTTTTCAGTTTTTTATTTGTTAAAAAAGCTTAAATTATCCAATAAATGTTGTTCCACTTCACGATTGTGTCCCACTTGTTGTTGATTCTTGACAAAAAAATTAAATTTCATATCTTTATGTTTGAAGCCTGAAATGTCGCGAAAGGTTGCAAGATTCAAGGGGCCCGAATACTTTTGCAAGGCACTGTATATCATTTGTCTTCTTGTGTCTTGCAGGTTTCAGCAAATATCTTGGTCCTGACGCTCAACAACTTAAGAGAGAAGTACAACTTCCAATCAAAAAGGAGGAGGTAGAGCTGCCATACGTTAAAGAGGAGGACAATATCACCATGTCGACCGGTGAGCCCTTGAATGGCGAGGATGGTCCGAGTGAGGTCAGCAGAGGGACGGAGCCTCCAAGCAGCAGCAGCAGCTTAACAGAAGGATTGCAAACACAGATTTTCCTCGCTCCATCAAACAGAAATGGTGCTATGTCACACTCACCTTACAAGGATGATCATGGTCATAAGAAATCTCACCGTGACGGCCAACTCTGCAAATGCTCTCAGTGTGGGAAAACCTTTGCTAATAACGATACTTATCGTATGCATATGAGGAGCCACACCGGTGAAAAACCTTTTTCCTGCTCAGTTTGTGGTCAAGGGTTCACTCAAATTTCCCACTTAAAAGCGCACACAAGAACCCACACTGGTGAAAAACCTTTTTCTTGCTCAGATTGTGGAAAAAGATTCACTGGAAAGACATCCTTACAAATACATACACGAACCCACACCGGTGAAAAACCTTTTTCCTGCTCAGTTTGTGGTCAAGGATTCACTCAAATTCCCAACTTAAAAGCACACACAAGAACCCACACTGGTGAAAAACCTTTTTCCTGCTCAGATTGTGGTAAAAAATTCTCTGAAAAAAGCAACTTGAAACGACACACAAGAGCCCACACTGGTGAAAAACCTTTTTCCTGCTCAGTTTGTGGTCAAGGATTCACTCAGAAGAGCAGCCTTGACAGTCACACAAGAACCCACACTGGTGAAAAACCTTTTTGCTGCTCAGATTGTGGGAAAACATTCACTCATAAGAGTAGCTTTGACAGACACACAAGAACCCACACTGGTGAAAAACCTTTTTCCTGCTCAGATTGTGGGACAACATTCACTCATAAGAGCAGCTTTGAAAGACACACAAGAACCCACACTGGTGAAAAACCTTTTTCTTGCTCAGATTGTGGAAATAGATTCACTGGAAAGACATCCTTACAAATACATACACGAACCCACACTGGTGAAAAGCCTTTTTCCTGCTCAGATTGTGGTAAAAAATTCTCTGAAAACAACTTGAAACAACACACAAGAGCCCACACTGGTGAAAAACCTTTTTCCTGCACAGATTGTGGAAAAACATTCACTCAGAAGAGCAGCTTTGACACACACACAAGAATCCACACTGGTGAAAAACCTTTTTCCTGCTCAGTTTGTGGTCAAGGATTCAGCCGTAAGGGTACCTTAAAATCCCACACAAGAACCCACACTGGTGAAAAACCTTTTTCCTGCTCAGTTTGTGGTCAAGGATTCAGCCATAAGGGTACCTTGAAATCCCACGCAAGAACCCACACTGGTGAAAAACCTTTTTTCTGCTCAGTTTGTGGCCAAGGATTCACTCAAATTCCCTACTTAAAAACACACACAAGAACCCACACTGGTGAAAAACCTTTTTCCAGCTCAGTTTGTGGTAAAAGATTCACTCAGAAGTGCACCTTAAACACACACACAAGAACCCACACTGGTGAAAAACCTTTTTCCTGCTCAGTTTGTGGTCAAGGATTCAGCCATAAGGGTACCTTAAAATCCCACGCAAGAACCCACACTGGTGAAAAACCTTTTTCCTGCTCAGATTGTGGTAAAAAATTTGCCCGCAAGGATCGGACTAAAAGACACGTGTGTATTGGTGTGAAAAGCAGTGGCCAATGACTGTTTTGCCTGTCATCCATGTTGCCTAGATCAGATTGTGCACACAGGTCAATTGTAGTCTGCAGAGTTTCCTCAAATCCTGTTGAGGATTGGCAGTATTGGTGCTTTACATGTGCTTTGTCCAATCCTTGTATAATGTGGGTCCACACTATTGCCAAAAGTATTGGCTCACCTGATTGAACCCTCAAGTTGAGTGGCATTATTTATACAATACTCTCCCTGTTTCAAATTACACTTTTCACGGCTAATATTTGAAACACTAGACCCCAAATTACAAAAATTCTAAATCATTCATCAATAGACCCCACTCACGTGACGTCACAACCACGCCTCCGCGCCATATTGTCCGTCAGCTCGTCGTGTTTACGCATTACCGCTACGTAAATTAATCCTATTATGGTGTGTTTTTCTGCTCGTTAACATTAATAATCAAAATGGCGAAGGCGTGTGTGGCGGTTGGTTGCAGTAACAGAAAAGATAGACGGAGAGACTTGAAGTTCTACCGTATTCCGAGAAACACGGAGAGGAGAGCGAGATGGACTGCTACAATTCGACGAGAAAACTGGGCACCAAACAATCACCGCAGATTATGTAGTAGTCATTTTATATCTGGTAAGATGCATTTAATATGTATTTAGAGGGTTTTGGGCTGACAACCACAATCAAAATAATTGCGAGGCTAATCGCCGACAGGATACAGTTTCAAATTCAAGATGTTTATTCCTTCCGCCATCATTATTTTTTGAATAATATTTAGCTGGTACCAAGCGAAAGAAGCTGGCCTCGTCTCCGGATCATCAGTTAAACAGGGGTGTCCAGATTTGGTGTAGTAAATATGTGGGGGGGCTACCTTGGCTGATTTACGTAGAACAATATATTTAAACACATTTTAGCAAGCCCTTCTGTGTGTCACATTTGCTTTATTATTATTTTTTTAATTAATAATTTCAACAATCTCGCCTTAGTGGCGTTCTCTTTCGACACTCGGGCCCTTGCGAAATACTGCTGCTGTGAAATTAAACTAGCTTCAAGTTGCTATAATTTCTCGCTGCGTATCTACCCTGTAATGTTGGACATGTCAGCGTGTCTTGTTTGGTAAAATCGCATCACATCGAACTCTTTGAAAACAGTGACTGTCTCTTTGCAAATGAGGCAGACACAGTTGTTGAGTATTTTATTGAAGAAATAGTCCAATATCCACCTATCCTTGAAGCGTCGGCCATCGCAGTCAACTTTTTTTTTTTTTTTTTTTTGTCGCCATTTTAGAAAATTGGAAGTAAAGGGTCTCACACTGGGTAATGTTGCTTAAAGTGCTGCTCTTGAAGTTTTTCAAACTTTCGTGAGAATAGGCTGATTTTAGGTGGATAAGATAGTTGTAGATATCAGGGTAGCAGATGTCAGGCAGAGAGGGCGAAGACAGCGGGTCGAAAAATATCCATTTAGGCATCAAATATGGATCTGGCGAATGGATAGACTGAAGCTTTTCCACATAACGCCTTTTATGCAACGCATCCAATGAGTTTACAGCGTCTGAAAGCACCGGGGCTTCCATGAATTGCACTATAAATTGCACAACAAATTGAAACCATTGAGAATACGGATAAACAATGACGGACAATATGGCGGCCGGATACAGCGACACGTCATTCTGTGACGTTGCTGAGTAGGGTCTATAATATAATTACATAAAGATGGAAACTATGATTAGATGTAGATGAGCTAAAAGATAACAGATTTCCTTATTTTGGAAACTGATGGAAAACCACTGAAATGCCGATAAAACTGCTTTTGGCACGGTTATTCCTATAACACTAATTTTCATTCAATTTTTTTTCCCCAATGATTTGCAAAATAAAAGTTAACAGAACCAGCAGTAACCCCAACCTCCATCTCCTAATCCCCCCCACATTTCCTAAATGCAAAACCTCCATTTAAACTAAAGAATATTGGTTGTTCATTAAAATAGCGTACTGCTGTTGACATGTCATCTGTGCTCATTAATATTCATGACGTTAGCAACTGTTGCTGGGTGGGGGGGGGGGGGGGGGGGTCAAACATGCATACAGTATGTCCCTCATGCTAGAAGCATGTAAATAGTGTACGAAAGAGATGTATACAGAGTTAAACCTACCAATTCTGTCCGAAAATGATGTCCCTGGTGCCAAATTCACTGGTAAAGATGTGGAATAGCATTCAAATGTTCCGTTAAAGCAGTGCTTCTCAATTATTTTCTGTTACGCCCCCCCAAGGAAGACGTAAATGTTTCGCGCCCCCCCAAACTCTCTGCCACCACTGTAAATAGTATCATTTGTCTATAAAATTACTATTATAAATACGCATCTGCCTAACATTGTGTCCTTTTTTTTCCTAATAACGAAAAAAAGTAACAGATCAACTTATAATAAAGTAGAACTTTATTAACATTGTTTTGTTTGTAACAGAAGACGCATCAATTTGCCTGAATTAAAAAAAAAAAAAAAAGTCCCATCCAAACTAAAAAATACACTCAAGTTACATTTTTGACCATTTGATAAAGAAAAATAAAATGTAATAAAATCAGCAAATAATAACAAATTAAAATTGATTAGAAACATTCATGAGGACAATATGCCAAAAAATTTGATCGGAAAAACAAAACTGAATAAAAGAAAAAGAAAAAAAAAAGTGTCCTTGGACAGAAGGACAGTTTTTATTTTTATACCTCCTTTGCAATGGTGTGGAGTTATCTTGCAATGAGCATGCTAACAATGCTAATTGGTTTACTGATATTACACTGACAAAACAGGACGATTGTTGGAAATATTCGGGCGTTTTCGCTGAAAAACAATCAAGCTTATCAATGAGATTGGGGTCTAATGTCTTTAAGTGGCGTCTTAATTGTTTTGGCGTCTGGCTGTCCGCTATAATTATTTTTAGACACAGTAAACAGTGGTCTTTCCTCATTACCCACTGTATTAAAAGTCAAAGCTAAAAGTCAAACGGCACGAAAAAAGGGCATTCCCGGCGGCCGAGGTAGAACCGTAGGTGAGGGCGGTCGTCGTGACGATCCCAAGCCAAAAATGGCACTTCTCGGGCGGCGACGTGAGAACCGGCCGGACAAGACAGTGGGTCGCTGCGTGAGTCCGGTCGGAAAACGGCTTTCGAGAACGGCGGCGGCGCACTGCTCTTCATATCTGTTTTCTGTGCGTTCTGAGTGCTCTTCCTTAGTTCAAAAATACTGCGCGCACTCTGAAAATGAGAGCGCCACTGCCACCCACTGAGTGGATGTGCAAGTACACTTTATTCCAGTACCAGTAGTAAAAAAAAAAAAAAAAAAAAAAAAAGCATGTTCCCCGAGGTCACATGCGCCCCCCCTGGCATCGCTCTGCGCCCCCCCAGGGGGGCGCGCCCCACTATTTGAGAAGTACTGCGTTAAAGGGATGGCTTGAGTGTCGAGGGTCAAAAAAGACGGGAAAAAGAGCTGACCTGATCCAGAGGTAGCCTTACGCCACTGACAATGACATTCTCCTGTTTCAACAAGCTATCCTTTGCCACCCTATGCCCTGTCTTCATTGTATATTATATCCTCTGGTTGTGTTACGTCTCTGACCGTTGTTCAGGATGATTTATTTTGTTATTTCCGTGTAGCGATCGCATATGCTAGTCAGTGACAGCCAACGAACACATTTAATTTTTTTTGAATGAATGTTCTACTTTGGACGTGAGAAATAAATTTTTAAAAAACTGACAAAACCAATGATAATACTTGAGATAACAGCAACAATATTTAAGACAATATTAATAATAATAATAATATCAGAAATTATTCATTGTTTCCTAAAAGGAGTAAAATGTAGCATTTGCTTATTAACACCCACACCCGCTTTTCTATTCTTTAATTATATCAGTCCGCCCTATATAACGAGTCCTCATATCAACAACAAAATAAAGTTAATAACCATACACATAAGATGCAAGATGAACAAAAATAAATAGGACCAAGCCAATAACAGATATGTGAACACCACCTATCTCTGAAACCCTTCTTCTTCCCTATACCCTGTGCTTGTGCCACTTCCTAAACTGGGTCATGCTTGGACATTGCTTGAGCCCCTTATCAAATTTATTCCACAGCGTCACTCCATAAACAGAAACACAACATTTTTTAATGTAGTTCGTACCCTCTGATGCTGTCAGTGAAGCTCCCCCCTCAAACTGTATTGACCTTCTCTGTTAAACAATTTCTGTATATTGGCAGGAAGTCACCTGTGTAAAGCCTTATACATGAGCCGAGCTGTTTGAAAATGAAACAAGTCCCTGAGTTTTAATGTTCTGTACTTTAAAAATAATATATTATTATGATCCCTATAACCAGCATTATGTACTAATCTTACGGCTCATTTTTGCAAAATGAATAGTGATTTTATTGTTCATTTATAGGTGTTACCCCAGACCTCTGCACTGTAGTGTAAATATGGCAGGATTAAAGAATGTGGAGTGATTTATTGTCAAGACTGTGTTTAGCTTTATTCAGGACTGATATGCTTCTTGATACCTTGTATATGTTTTATATGAGCTTTCTAGTTAACCTTGTCAATAACAACCCCAAGAAACTTGTTTTCATAGACCCTTTCAATATTCACCCCATCTATCTGTATTTGTACTTGACTATATTTATTGTATCTGCTAAATAACATGAATTTGGTTTTTCTTAAAAATAATGATAATTTGTTTGTTCCAAACCAGGTCTTTAGTTTACAAATTTCATCAGAAACCCCCCGAGCAAAAGATAGTTGTGTCATCTGCAAATAAAACAAATTTTAGTATTCTTGAAACTTTGCATATATCATTTATATAAAGAAATTATATATACATGTACAGTGGGGAGAACAAGTATTTGATACACTGCCAATGGGAAAAGCCATTGGCAGTGTATCAAATACTTGTTCTCCCCACTGTATATATACAATATTTTTTTTCTGTCTCTGTAGTTCTTTGTTTTATGACTTCTCTATACAGTGTATTTTTCTCCTTTAAAAGCATTTTGAACTCCCTTCCTGAACCGTGGTTGTTCTTTGTACTTTTGTTTTCTGCTGTACCGTTGTATTGGACAGTTTTTATCAGATAATGATGTGAATATATTCAAAAATGTTTCATATACACCGTCGATGTCAATTCCATTACATACATTTTCCCAATTTTGTGCCATCCTTTTTAAATGAGTTCAGTTTCCTCTGTCCTTACTCGCCTGTACAGTGCCTTGCAAAAGTATTTGGCCCCCTTGAAATTCCTTAGCTGAGTGCCGCTACAAACTGTAAAAACTGGTAGGTGATCACTAATATCGTTAATTAACAATCCGCTTACTGGATTACTTTCAATGTCATTGGTGAATATATTATCTATTAAAGTAGCACTGTGAGTTGCGATTTGACTCGGCCTGGTGATTTTTGGATACAAACTCATACTGTACTTGGTATTGATAAATTCATTAACCGATTGGTACTTTTTCAGATTGAACAAATCAATATTGAATTGAATATTGAATATTGAATCCCCACAAATGTACACAACCTTTTGAATGGCTTTTGAAAACATTTCTCCTATCCAGTCTCTGAATGTTTCAATACTAGAGGCTGGTGCTTTATGTATACAGTGGATTATGATATTAAAGGGGAACTGAAGAGCTTTTCGGATTTCGTTCTTGAGTGTTTTACTCAGTTGAATTGTATTAAATGCATCATTCATTGTCGCAAAAAGTCACATAAAAAAAAAATAATAATAATTGACCGCGTAGTTTTTGAGTTATGGCCATACCAACACCATAGCAACGAGGGATGCGCCGCTCTGCCGACCGCTACCTGATGACGTAGCTTCCAGGGAGCGTCGCCACCACTCTGAACACTGAAATATAGCACCACGCTATCCTCGCCATATATTGCAAACATTTTCTGGGTTTTACTCGCAAGATTCGTCATGCCATCTCGATTTGAAGCGATGATTTGCTCACAGGAAGACTTGAGACTCTATGAGTGGTCCAAAAAAACTTCTCCTGCAAAGGTTTGGACCGTTTTTGTGAGCATGCATACAGCTCCCGAATCGGCTCATTGTTTTCATCATTTCAGCGACGACAGCTTTGAAAACCTACAACAATACAACCTTGGTTTTACAAAGACGTAGGTAGATCATTACTGGCTTTAATATTGATAAACGAGGGGGACTCCTACTGCCTGTTTGTTGAAGTGCGACATTTATTTTTGTTGCTGTTGGCCTGTCATAAGTGACAAGTCGTCTACTCATGTGATTTTATTATTATATCAATAGGTATTATGTAAATTCAAATGTCCCTAGCACCAAATAGGTCCATTATTATTTGATCACAAAAAAATATTAAAAATTATTACATTAAAAATGGGAATACCTCCATGCTCCTGACGACCAATGTTTTGGCTTCTTCTGTGTGTCCCATTTAGTTTTATGAATATTTTACAGTTTGATTTCCATACGTGCTGAATTTTCCCTTGTTTTTTCATTAGTCGTGCTTTTATAGCGATATCAAAGTTTTGCCTTGTCAGATGCTTGTTCCCATGAATCCGTTCAGTATCCTTGTTTTAACAGTGCGGTTTTGTGCTTTCTGTTGACGAACCTGATGATAACACCTCGTTTGTTGCTGTCATCTCTCCGGGGTAGAGGCGGCAGGCTTCGATGTCATTCCGATCCACCTCAATCCCTTTGGACTGGAAAAATACAGCCACTTGTTGCTCAACAGAGCCGACAACCTGCTCGCTGGGCTCCCCAGCGTTATCGGTCACAGCCCGGGCGTATGACCACAGCTTTATCCGGAGCCCGGTTACGATCACATCGTTGATCCTTGTGTGCTGCTGCAATTCCTCCACTCGACTCTCCAACTGCGCCAGACGCTGGTCTTTCTCGGCATTCTGGATTCGGAGAGCCTTCACCTCCTCCACCAGGTTCAGGATGGATTTCTGCTGTAGCTTAATCACAGAAATCTCCTCTGATAGGAAGTCAAGAGATCGCTTGATATCGCCGCCCTCTTCGGCAGTCAATGCCTTCTTTCAGGCCATTTCGCTAGGTGGCGCTGATTAGCTTCCAAGTAGCTGCCAGCAAACTTTTAGTTACAAGCTACAAAAAAAAAACCCGAACCGATAGGGCCAAAACGTGACATCGAACTCCTGCAATAACTTCCATGGTTTTCAAAAGTCACAAGGAATTTTCGATTCCAATTGCAATGGTCTGCTTTCACAAAACTGGCAAACCACTGTCAAGCGACGGTCAAACGACAAGCGGTTGGCGCCATCTATGTCAGTGCCATCTGATCGACATTAGCCTCAGATGCTGATTAAATATTCGGAACGTGACGGTCTAGATCACCACAACAATCATGTTGCGGACCCTCGTCCTCAGGAACTTTTCTCTTTCCAAAATACTGTACATCAAAATACTCTTCAGAATTATTTTTTTTTTTTAACACAATTATACAAATTTACCAAAAAAAAACAGGAAACAATTCCCGACTCAAAAGCAACCTTATAAATTTATTACATTTAATATCACTCAAATCAACACCTTGTATGCGGAGCTGTCTTAACCTAGGGGAGACATTAGAGTGCAAAATACTTTCTCTGACCATCGAAATCACAGGTGAAGGAATGGCTTTTATCATCCTATTAAATTGACTAATCGAACATTCAATCATAAATTTTGTGCAAAACTCATACTGTAGTATATTCCCATCTTTGTCCATAAAATGAGCAATTGCCCACACACCTTTTGATTTCCACTCTTCCAAATAAATTGATTTCCTCTTCCACTGAATATATCGGTTATTCCAAATAGGTGTGTTATGAGGAGAAAAATTATGTTTGAAAATCATCTCCCAATAGAGGAGCACCTGTTGATGAAAATCTGACAATTCTATTGGCAAAGAGCGGTCATTAAAGGGCAACTGAAGAGCTTTTCAGATTTCGCTCTTAAGTGTTTTACTCAGTTGAATTGTATTAAATGCGTCATTCGCTCTCTCAAAAAGTCACATAAAAAAAAAAAATAATAATTGACCGCGTAGTTTTTGAGTTATGGCCATAGCAACACCATAGCAACGAGGGACGCGCCGTCCTGCCGACCCCTACCTCATGACGTAACTTCCAGGAAGCCTCGCCACCACTCTGAACGCGGAAATATAGCACCACGCTATCCTCGCCATATATTGCAAACATTTTCTGGGTTTTACTCGCGGGATTCGTCATGCCATCTCGATGTGTAGCGATGAATTACTCACAGGAAGATTTGAGACTCTAGGAGTGGTCCCAAAAAACTTCTCCTGCAAAGGTCTGGACCATTTTTGTTAGCATGCATACAGGTCCCAATCGGCTCATTGTTTTCATCATTTCAGCCACAACAGCTTTGAAAACCTACAACAATACAACCTTGGTTTTACAAAGACGTAAGTAGAACATTAATGGCTTTTTTTTCTTTTTTTATAAACGAGGGGGACTCCTACTGCCTGTTTGTTGACGTGCGACATTTTAATTTTTTTTTGCTGTTGGCCTGTCATAAGTAGATAGGTTGGCTGACATGTCGTCTACTCATGTGATTTTATTACTATATCAATAGGTGTTATGTAAATTCAAATGTCCCCAGCACCAAATAGGTCCTTGGCTCGTTGTGTTTTTATACTTCAACATCAAGGTCTGCCTATTTGAAGAGGGAACAATAGCATCTGACAAGGGACCATTAACGGAGTGCAAAAAAACTAAAAAAACGCAAATTATCCTTACAATTACGTGTTGATAATGTCATGGTTGTTTTGATGAACTTGTCCCAAGTTTATATTCATAAAATTACACCAAAATCCGGAAAGCTCTTCAGTTCCCCTTTAAATATTCAATGAACCAATAGTAGGGATAGAATTCGACTATCGTGACCACAAGAACCAGCTTTTAAGGCCTCGTTCAATGCATTGCTTAATGGGATAATAATTTAGCTTTTACTTCACATGCTGCGCTACTGTCATTCACCACACAGCGCACTTGGATTGAGACCGAACGCATGATATAATATGGACAAGCACAACTAACGGTCGTGGTTGCCTCAACTTCCCATGGATTTCGGCAGAACCGCTACTAGTCGCCGTCATTACCTGATCGATACGGGCGTGTCATAACAATGCGAGAGCTAACGAAACCACTGTAACGCACGCTCCGTAGCGTTTTCTTCACAGCCCAAAACGAAACTAGTAGTGGCAACAAAGCAACATGCTAAAACAATGGACAGTTTGAGCACCGATGCCACCGACGTCCAGCGATTGATTTTCAACGCATTCAGGGAAACAAATTCGGACTTTGAAGTGAGGAAGGCAGCCAGATCTGTTCGCATGGGACAGAGCTAGTGTGAAGTGTGGAGCGGTACAGAGATCGTGAGTTTTTAACCCTGAAAACTAACCCACGTCAATGGTGGAAAGGGCAGCACGACCCTCTGGAGATTTTTTTTGCCCACGAAACGCAGTCTACTTAAACATGAACATGTGGGTTAGTTGATCTTCCTCAAGAAACAATCTGCCCTTCAAAAAAAGATATGGACAGTGATGAGAAGTAAAAAATGTGGAAACACAGGCATAAGTGAAAGACTTTGCTGTGTATAAGGTTAAAGTAATGATTATTGGCCTGTCTGTCTAAAATGCCATATTTTTATTCCCCCAATTGTACCAGTGGTAAAGCATAATTTATTATTTATTTACAATAACATTGCAGGTTTAATTATTTTTTTTTTCTAGAGCTGCTGCATATAATTAATATTTTTCTTTGTCAGATGTTTACGTTGAAAGTTTGCACTTAAATTACTTACCTTTTGTGTTCAAAACACCAGGAAATACAGTAATTGAATTACTGCACTTTATTGTCGTCCGTCTCTGGAGTTTTATTATCAATCCCATCCAACAAAATGACGGTCATATAGTAAGCCTTAATTTTTTTTTTTTTCATAAAAAAATTTAAACATAACAATGGTATGACATTTTGTTGTTTAATTTTGCCATTAGAAATTTGGTCTTTTTTTTTTATATGTTTAAAATACTGTACGAACACCCACAACAAATGTTATCGTATCGTTTTCACTCGAACTGTATCATTCTTAAACTGTATCGAATCGCTTGGCCATAAAAATGTATCGTTTTTCAATCGAATCGTATCCTTTTCTGGGAGAAATTGAGCATTATCTGACAGAATTGCAGGGGTGCCAATATTTTTGGCCAGCACTGTACGTGCTTAATGTATATTGGCCTCAAATAAGGGCTTACAAAACCGCCTTCGGATATGGGCAATCGGCTTCTCTCTCTCTCTCTCTCTCTCTCTCGATATATATATATATATATATATATATATATTAGGGCTGTGAAACGATTAAAATTTTAGATCGAGTTTACAGCTTAAAAATTAATTAATTGTAATTAATCGCAATTAATCGCAATTCAAACCATCTATAAAATATGCCATATTTTTCTGTAAATTATATATATATTCTGTAAAATAAATTGTTGGAATGGAAAGATAAGACACAAGGTGGATATATACATTCAACATACGGTACATAAGGACTGTAGTGGGCATTTCACTCTACTGTCATTTAAATCTGTCTATGCTGTCCTCACTCCGAAGCGTCTACTTTTTCCAAAGCTAGACAGCTAGTGAACGACGCCTTAATAATCAGACTTCCTTTTTCATCTGATTTATTAATAAAATGGCCTCAAACCATTGTCCTCTTCAGACCGTCGTAAAACTACAAAAAAAAAAGTACAAAAGTATTGCATTAGCAACAACGTTAGCTTAGCACGCTATAGACCCTACCCACCGACGTCACAAAATCACGTGCTCGCTGTATGGTTCCGCCCCCTTGTCCGTCATTTTGTGTCTGTATTATCAATGGTCTCAATTGATCGAGCAATTTATAAGGCATTTCATGGAAGACCCGGTGCTTTCGGATGCCGTAAACTCACGTGATGCGTTGCATAAAAGGCGTTAGGTGGAAAAGCTTCAGTTTATCCATTCACCAGATCCATATTTGATGCCTAAATCGATGTTTTTCGACCCGCTGTCGCCGCCAAATTTGCCTGACATCTGCTAGCTACCCTGATATGTACAACTATCTTGTCCACACAAAATCAGCCTATTCTCACGAAAGTTTGAAAAACTAAGAGCTTGGAGGCTTATAAATACTTCGTTGCTGGTTGGGTGACACAGGTCCTCGTCCACGAAAATTCGGCAGGAATCTATATTGTGCTTGGAAAGGTGAGTTACGAAATTTTCAATTCAAAATCTTTTGTTATTGCTAACATCCACTGTCAAGTCTAATGTATTTCATGTCGTTTGTCAATGGAGTTAGGGCTTTTAATGTTTATATGGTTTAGCGATAGCACTCTCACTACATACATACGTGTATGTTGTCGGCGATTAGCCTAGCAATGATCTTAATTGTGGTTGTCAGCCCAAAACCCTCTAAATATATATTAAATGCATCTTACCAGATATAAAATGACTACTACATAGTCTGTGGTAATCGTTTGGAGCCCAGTTTTCTCGTCGAATTGCAGCAGCCCATCTCGCTCTCTTCTCTCCGGGTCTCTCGGAATCCGTTAGAACTTCAAGTCTCTCCGTCTTCTTCGTTTATCTTCTCTGTTATTGCAACCGACCGCCACACACGCCTTCACCATTTTGATTATTAATGTTAACGAGCAGAAAAACACGTCGTAAATAGGAGGAATGTACGTAGCCGTAACAGGTAAACATGATGTGTTGACGGACAATTGGGCGGCACCAGTCAGGAGGAAGGAGTTGTGACGTCACGTGGGTAGGGTCTATAGAACCAACTCACACGACGTCACAACCACGCCTCCGCGCCATGTTGTCCGTCTACTCATCATGTTGACACATTACCGCTACGTAAATTCCTCCTATTATGGCGTGTTTTTCTGCTCGTTAACATTAATAATCATAATGGTGAAGACGTGTGTGGCGGTTGGTTGCAGTAACAGAGAAGATAGACGGAGAGACTTGAAGTTTTACCGTATTCCGAGAGACCCGGAGAGGAGAGCGAGATGGACTGCTGCAATTCGACAAGAAAACTGGGCACCAAACGATCACTACAGATTATGTAGTAGTCATTTTATATCTGTTAAGACGCATTTAATATATATTTAGAGGGTTTTGGGCTGACAACCACAATTAAGATCATTGCGAAGCTAATCGCCGACAACATACAGTTTCAAATTCAAGATGTTTATTTCTTCCGCCATCATTATTTTTTGAATAATATTTAGCTGGTACCAAGTGAAAGAAGTTAAACAGGTGTGTCCAAACCTTTTGCAAAGGGGGCCAGATTTGGTGTGGTAAAAATGCGGGGGCTACCTTGGCTGATTTACATAGAACAATATATTTAAACAAATTTTAGCAAGCCCTTCTGTGTGTCATATTTGCTTTATTATTTTTTTAAATTCTTAATTTCAACAATCTCGTCTTTGTGGCGTTCTCTTTCAACACTCGGGCTCTTGCGAAATACTGCTGCTGTGAAATTAAACTAGCTTTAAGTTGCTATAATTTCTCACTGCGTATCTTCCCTGTAATGTTGTCGTACATGTCAGCGTGTCTTGTTTGGTAAAACTGCGTCACATCGAACTCCTTGAAAACAGCGACTGTCTCTTTGCAAATGAGGCAGACACAGTTGTTGCGTGTTTTATTGAAGAAATAGTCCAATATCTACCTATCCTTGAAGCGTCGGCCATCGCAGTCAACTTTTTTTTTTCATTGATTGTCACCATTTTAGAAAATTGGAAGTAAAGGGTCACACGGGGTAATGTTGCTTGGAGTGCTCTTTAAAGTTTTTCAAACTTTCGTGAGAATAGGCTGATTTTGCGTCTGAAAAGCACCGGGGCTTCCATGAATTGCACTATAAATTGCACGACAAATTGAAACCATTGAGAATACAGATAAACACAGACGGACAATATGGCGGCCGGATACAGCGACACGTCATTCTGTGACGTTGGTGAGTAGGGTCTATACAGGTTCACTAAACATAAACAAAAAGCATGTCTTACAAAAAATATAACATTTCGCTTACTAACATAATACGTACATTCTTTACAACAACCATACTTACGGACAAATCTTGTCCAAGGATCATATAAGCACAACATTACAACGTAGGCCTCAGCCCGAGACGTCGTGCAGCCATATTGAACTGGCAAGAAAACAATAAACCATGTCGCAAAGCGACCACAAGAGTTCGCTGTTAGACAGCACAAAAAGCCTTGCTGTAAAACTTACCAAAAGGCAGAATACTGTCTGAGCGGGACATGTGCGTTAGTTGCGTCAAATATTTTAACGTGATTAATTAAAAAAATTAATTACCGCCCGTTCACGCGATAATTTTGACAGCCCTAATATATATATCGGCATTTGAAAATCCCATATCGGTCGCCCTCAACTAAAAACATCTTCGAGGTAATCAACACTGATGTCCGTATTCTAAAGGTCTTTGTTACCGTGTTAGAAACTTGCAGTGATTCAATCATGAGATGCCCTTTTTTCCTTAGGGCTTTTCCCTTCAGAGGTCGCCACAGCGAATCAGTTGTCTCCATCTAACCCTGTCCTCTGCATTCTCTGCTCTCACACCAACTACCTTCATGTCCTCTTTAACTACGTACATCCACAAACCTCCTCTTTGGTCTACTTTTATGAACTAGTTAGCCTTGATTGAATGAATGAATTGAACTGTACTTCATACAACACTGTTATGAACATAATGGAAATAAGTTTTCTCTATTTGCGCAAGTTCTGTGGGTGAGTAGTAATGGCAAGCTTCTACTCGTGAGAGAAAGCTAAAACTATTATGGATAGGCAACCCCGATTATGAAATGTTTTTTTATCAACACGAAATCATTTCATCAAAAATTTCCCATTGATTTTTCAGCTGATCTTATCAAACTTTAGATAGTGTATTACCTATTGATGATCAATATGTAGCGGAAAGTCAAAAAAGTAACATTCCATTTTTCAACAATTTTTAAGCCCAAAGTTCCTCCTGATTTTGGAACGCCCGTACCTTTTTAAACAAAAGGTTTTGGAAACACTTGTCGAAGCAATGCATGAATTGGAGTTTTTGGAGTTTTTCCTTGCCGGCATGGAGGGTCTTAAGGATAGGGGGATACCCAGGACTTGAACTGTATCTATTCATCTTTGTTGCTTCATTTCTAATTGTGTATCATATTGCCTCTGTCAAGTCCTTTGAGACCTCTGTTGTGATTGAGGGCTATACAAATAAAATTGAATTGAATTGATCATGTTCAAACGTGTCAATTATTAGTTCCACACGATCATTTTGTTGTTTAAGATCTGCTGTTCACAGTCACATGCCCCATGTGGGTTTCAATCCCTGTGGATTCTTTTGCCCATCATCCAATGGACTACCATCATTATTATGATATCAGCCAATGTATGCAAACCCACCGCTGAGGTAGCAGCTCTACCTCACACATGGAAAGGCTGGCCATATGATTTCAAGGCTTAACCTGTCTCAACATAAACACAATCTTGCCTACGCCCTTTTTCATCAATCGGCAAGCAGGTTAATGTCAACAGCTATTCATCCTGGACTGCTACTTTGATGAATGTCCCTAAATGACTTGAAGTTGCATCCTTTCTGAGCTTCTGGAATAAGCCAAATGGGGTGTTTGGATCAAAACCATACACAACTTTACAGTAAAATGGCAACATTTGGCAGCCAAACCTGCGATTTTGGTCTGTCTTGTCACTTAGGCACCGGTGTTGCCGATAGGCGTCAAAGTTGATGGAGGGGTCGTCGTCAGAATTCAAATTCTGGCCTTCGCCTGGGCGACATACTTTAAAACGTACCAGTCGGTAGCTTTGAGGACACAGATGAGAAAATGTGAAAAACTGGAAAATACCTAATGGACCTAACCTTTTAGATGCCCTCAAATACTCCTTAAATTGCCTAAATCCAGCAAAACGTACTAAATAACTCCCTAAAAGCTACTCAAGTACGACTAAATGTATTCAAATTCTCACTAGAAATAGACCTAATAACACCGAAATATACCTAAATATACTTTAATCCTCCCTAAAAGTTATCTAAATGTACTCAAATACTCCCCAAAACCTACTTAAGTACACCTAAATATACTAAAATACACCTAAATGTAATTCAATACTCTCTAAAAATGACTTAAATGTACTCAAATACTCCCTAAAAGCGACCTAAAGACTTTAGAGGTACTCGAATACTTCCCAAGTTACCTAAATCCACCTAAATGTATGTAAGCGAATACTCCCTAAATGTTACCCAAATATTGTAACCCTTTAAGTCATCATTCTGGGCTTGAAAACACAAACTGTATTGAATTATGTGTAGTGTGTGTTACACCTGGATTCCCGTTACCCTGGTTAAAAGGGTAGCGACTAATATGATGAATAAATGAAGTCTTTTGTCCTTCCAGTTTTATTTTTGAACAGGAGGATTCCAATTTTAGTTGTGGATGAATATTTTGTGCCTTTTCTGTCAATAAAACAGAAGAAACAACTGTCAACACAAAGCAATTATTAATAATAATAATTATTAATTATTAATTAAGTCGGCATAGCACAACAAATCATAGCATCAGTGTGGCAATTATACATGAAACAATGCTGCGATCTTTCGGCCAAATGAAGGTACTTGGGGATATGTAAACATAGGAGGTGCTTTACTCAACTCGTGCCATTAGGTTGCCTATTAGCTGCACAAACTGCATGATTAACAAACTTTGCATTTCTATATGAGCAAACGTGCTATGAATAGTAATGGAATGTACCATGTGAGCTGCAACTGAAAGGGTGTAGGCCAGTTAAGAACAAAGTCATTCACGGGGGTTTTCTACACAAACATATACATTAGGGTGTGAAAACAAATAGAAAAGATGGTATATCACATATCATATCCTAAGCAGATTTTGTAAGCCGATATATACACAGTGGGGAGAACAAGTATTTGATACACTGCCAATGGCTTCTCCCCACTGTATATACACTAGGAAATTATCGCGTTGAGCAGTAATTAATTTTTAAAATTAATCCCGTTAAAATATTTGACGCAATTAACGCACAAATGCCCCGCTCAAACAGATTAAAATTAGAGCAAAGTGAAAAGTGTACTTGTTGTGTTTTCCGGAGTTTTGCCGCCCTCTGCTGGCGCTTGGGTGCGACTGATTTTATAGGCTTTAGCATCCATGAGCACTGTGTAAGTAATTATTGACATCAACAATGGCGGGCTACTAGTTTATTTTTAGATTGAAATTTTTACAAATGTTATTAAAACGAAAACATGAAGAGGGGTTTGGATATGAAATTTCTATAACTTGTCTTTTAAGAACTACAAGTCTTTCTATCCATGGATCGCTTTAACAGAATGTTAATAATGGTAATATCATCTTGTTGATTTATTGTTATAATAAAGAAATACAGTACTTATGTACCGTATGTTGAATGTATATATCCATCTTGTGTCTTATCTTTCCATTCAAACAATAATTTACAGAAAAATATGGCATATTTTATAGAGGGTTTGAATTGCGATTAATTACGATTAATTTTAAAGCTGTAATTAACTCGCTTAAAAATTTTAATCGTTTGACACCCCTAATATATACACACTACCGTTCAAAAGCTTAGGGTCAAAGCGACCCCAAACTTTAGAACGGTAATGTATATTATTACAATGATGGATATACAATGATGACCTGAGAGGATTAATTCAGTCTAGTGCTACAAAACCAACAAACGCAGGACTTCCTTTTATGATTATACACGCTCAGCGAGAACAGAACATTATTTTCAAATAATTAAACACACCTGGACATCACGAGGAGATGTTAACAAATGAGAGTTTAAGAGGATGCTCCCCATGGTAAATCTAATGCTACGAGTTGTATTTAGAATGTAGATATACTCAGTAAACACCGTAAAAGGCTAAAGCAATATTGCATATTCTCTCATGCAGGATAAAAACTAAAATTATTTTCAAAAATGGCAAGCCTGATGCTTCCTGTGGTAGTTTGCCATTTGTGCCACTACTCTGAGTGAGCAATTAAAGCAAGCAATAATAAATTTGGAATACAGGAAACAATATTGAGCAAAAAAAATGTACGCTGTGCTCCAGAATTGTTTGAATGTTAATTTTACCCGCTCAATTCCCCCCTACCGCTCAATCTGTCGACCCGTGCAAGCACCGATTTTTCTCTCCCTGCGCAATCAGTTTGGCACACACATTGCAAATGTGCCACAAAGCCAACCAATCAGGAAGCTGGCGGAAGTATACCGACTAGGTGTGTGCTCTCAAATTAGATCACTTGTTCCATTCGTCCAGAAAAAGCAAAGGAGACAGACGACAGAAGGATGACTTCTTTGGCAACAACGTACGACAGGAATTATTATGATGAGTATTGTCAAATGTTACAGAACTTGTTGCTCTATTGCTTCACTTGAGAGGTAATCAGGTGAGACAATACTTCTGGCAATAGTGTGGATGCACATCATACAAGGATAGGACAAAGCACACGTAAGGCACCAAAAGTAGCAGTTTTCAACTGGATTTGAGGACGCTCTACACAACACAATCGTCCTGCGTTCAAAATCTGATGTAGCAATCATTGATGACAGACAAAACAGTCATTGGCCACCACACACGTGACTCTTCATTGGATCCTTCCAAGTGAATCCTTGACCACAAATTGAGCAGGAAAAAGGTTTTTCGCCAGTGTGGATTCTTGTGTGTGTTTACGTTGCTCTTTTGACTGAATCTTTGACCACAAATGAGCAGGAAAAAGCTTTTTCTCCAGTGTGGGTTCTTGTGTGTGTGTTTACATTGCTCTTTCGACTGAATCTTTGACCACAAATGAGCAGGAAAAAGGTTTTTCATCAGTGTGGTTTCTTAAGTGTACTATAGACCCTACTCACCTACGTCACAAAATGGGCGTGTCGCTGTTTCCGGCCGCCATATTGTACCTCTTTTTCAGACCTATTCTCATTGTTTTCAATTAGTCGAGCAAGTTATAGAGCAATTCATGGAAGCCCCGGTGTTATCTGACGCTGTAAACTCATTGGATCCGTTGCATAAAAGGCGTTACGTGGAAAAGCTTCAGTTTATCCATTCGCCAGATCCGTATTTGATGCCTAAATCGATGTTTTTCGACCCGCTGGCTTCGCCTGACATCTGATATCCTGATATTTACAACTATCTTGTCCACACAAAATCAGCCTATTCTCACGAAAGTTTGAAAAACTAAGAGCTTGGAGGCTTATAAATGCTACGTTGCTGGTTGGGTGAAACAGGTCCTCGTACACGAAAATTCGGCAGGAATCTTGTGCTCGGAAGGTGAGTTACGAAATTTTCAATTCAAAATCTTTTGTTCTTGCTAACATCCACTGTCAAGTCTAATGTATTTCATGTCATTTGTCAATGGAGCTAGGGCTTTTAATGTTTATATGGTTTAGCGATAGCACTCACTACATACATACGTGTATGTTGTCGGCGATTAGCCTAGCAATGATCTTAATTGTGGTTGTTAGCCCAAAACCCTCTAAATATATATTAAATGCATCTTACCAGATATAAAATGACTACTACATAATCTGTGGTAGTCGTTTGGAGCCCAGTTTTCTCGTCGAATTGCAGCAGTCAATCTGGGTCTCCTCTTCGGGTCTCTCGGAATACGGTAAAAATTCAAGTCTCTCCGTCTATCTTCTCTGTTTTTGCAACCGACCGCCACACACGACTTCACCATTTTTGTTATTAATGTTAATGGGCAGAAAAACACGCCATAATAGGAGGAATTTACGAAGCGCTAATGCATTAACATGACTAGTATCCGGACAACATGGTGCGGGGGTGTGGCTGTGACGTCACGTGAGTAGGGTCTATTAAGTGTTGCTTTTCAGTGAAACCTTGACCACAAACTGAGCAGGAAAAGGGTTTTTTTGCCAGTGTGGGTTCTTGAGTGTGTGTTTAAGTGGCTCTTTTGACTGAATCTTTGGCCACAAACTGAGCAGCAAAAAGGTTTTTCGCCAGTGTGGGTTCTGGAGTGTATGTTTAAGTTGCCCTTTTGGCTGAATCTTTGGCCACAAACTGAGCAGCAAAAAGGTTTTTCGCCAGTGTGGGTTCTTGTGTGTGTGTTTAATTTGCTCTTCTGAGCAAATCTTTTACCACAAACTGAGCAGGAAAAGGGTTTTTCGCCAGTGTGGTTTCTGGAGTGTGTGTTGAAGTTGCGCTTTTGACTGAATCTTTGGCCACAAACTGAGCAGCAAAAAGGTTTTTCGCCAGTGTGTGTTCTTGAGTGTGCGCTTAAGCGGCTCTTCCAAGGGAATTTTTTACCACAAACTGAGCAGGAAAAGGGTTTTTCGCCAGTGTGGATTCTGGAGTGTGTGTTGAAGTTGCGCTTTTGACTGAATCTTTGGCCACAAACTGAGCAGCAAAAAGGTTTTTCGCCAGTGTGTGTTCTTGAGTGTGCGCTTAAGCGGCTCTTCCAAGGGAATTTTTTACCACAAACTGAGCAGGAAAAGGGTTTTTCACCAGTGTGGGTTTTTGTGTGCACTTTAAAGGCACTCTTTTGACTGAATCCTTGACCACATACTGAGCAGACAAAAGGTCTTTCGTCAGTGTGCCTCCTCATATGTGTACGACAAGTTTGCTTAGAAGTAAAGGTTTTCCCACAGTGAGAGCATTTGATGAGTTTGTCGTCACAGTGAGATTTCTTACGACAATCTTCTTTGTAAGGCGAGTGTGACATGGCGCCATTTCTATCTGATGGTGCAATTAAAATGTGTGCTTGCGATCCTGTTGAGTTGCTGCTGCCACTTGGAGGCTCCATCCCTCTGCTGGCGTCACTCGGACCATCCTCATTCAAGGGCTCACCAGTCAACATGGTGATATCGTCCTCCTGTTTAACGTATGGCAGCTCTACCTTCGACTTTTTGAGTGGAAGTTGCAATTCTCTATTTGGCTGTTTAGGGTGCTCTGGCTCTTCCTGTTCCATATGTGGGTGCTCCACTTCCTCTTTAACGCCAGGAGACTCAGACTCCTGCCACTCTGAACCAAGATATTTGCTGAAACCTGCAAGACACAAGAAGACAAATGATATACTGTATCTTCTAGAACTTCTATGCAGCTGGTAGGCCGTGAAGAAAGACTGGCTGAGAGAGCGAGAGAGAGAGAGTGTATATACTGTATGCGCGCTTACAAGATGCATTCCGGGATGTCATTTCCATGACAACGATGCACCGATTGGCTGTTAGTCATCATACATTGACACGCCGTCATCCTTCAGCCGCAAGCAGTGGCTTAGTTTATTCATTTAATTATTATTATCTTTTGATTCTTTTATTCATTGTTTGGAAAGAAATAGCAGTTACAATTTTAATCATGACTTGAGTATTCTTTTCATCAAATACTTTTTTACTTCTCCTTGGATAGATTTTTTTCTGTTCCGTCCAAGAAGTCCGATCCAAAATACTGTCATGCCCCAGATTGGGGGAAGAAGGAGAGGAGTCGGTATTGGCTTACCCACTTTACTGTGGCAACAATGATAAAGAAAAACAATAACAAAATAACAGCGGGCTGCCATGACATGTGATCGCTATCTCGCCCATTTTCCCAACTCGCTAGCCCCTATGTCACAGCTCCCCAGTCTTAACCCTTGAGAGTCGAAGGACGCGCCGGCGCGTCCTCAGCGCACGTCGTCTTTGAAGCACCCTCGCGTTTTAATTACGTCACCCACATGCCGTTGGTTGGTCTCGTTTTAAAGTGCGGAAGTTGCGGTTTACTCTCGTTGTTATTTGAAGTCAATCGACCAACTAAAACGTGAGATATTGTCATTTAAGTTTTATAGTTTTATTGTCCTCACAAAAAAACATTAAAACGCTGCATGGATCATTTGTTTATGTCTATATTTCCATCATTTCTTGTCCTTTTTCAAAACGGAAGCTCCATGAAAAAAACACAAATCAAACGAACCCTTTCGAAGTCACAGTGGAAGCACAAAATGCGTTTTTTCTTTTTTTTTAAATAAATATAACTGCCGTGCGAGGTTCCACCGAACGAGAGGGAGGAGTGTTCTGAAGCAGCGAGGGGGCGAGCGACGGCCGTTTGAATCGAGCGAGCGAGCGACTTTGTGTGACTTTGAGAATGAACGGAAAACTAAATTTAGCGCAAGCAATTGTGCTTTTTGATCAACTTGAGGAAGAGGATGGTCCAAATTCGTCATCATCGTCTTCTTTGGAAGAGTCCTCGAGTGAAGATAGTGACGGATTTGAACACGTGGGTGACGCCATCGACGAGCAGAGGTAAGCCAACTCCCTTTTTTTTTTTTAATGCTGAAAAAGTTTCTTTTGATATTGCAAGACAAAGTTAATTTTGATGCAATATAAGTGTGTGTTTGTGTATATAATAATAAAATGTGCATATCAGATCAAAGTATAATTTGTGGTCATCTTTCTATATGAAGATTAGGGATGTAGCACATATTCAGCTATGGTATTCTTTCTATTGTCATACATATAGATTTCCATTATTATTTATTGCTGTATATATTTTTATTTCATACTTTATTATTTTCATAAATACTGACTTTTTTTTCATGTACATTTATAGTGACAATGAAAGTAAAGTGAAATGAAAATGGAAGGGTGGAAAGAGGACCGACACCCCATGGAAGTGTGGGCTGTGTGATTAAACCCTGTGTCTAATTCCAGGACGAAACTGCTTTTCGGATTGGCATGCCTGAAAAAAATTTAACTTGTTTATTGTAAATATTTTTGAAAATACTTTTTTTCCCAATGTTATATATATATATTTTTTTCCCACAATCAGTCTTGTCAATGTGTGTATATAAATGTGTGTTCAAGAAGCTTCATTGTGTGTACATAGTTTTCATCAGGTGATGGGCCGCAATACCTAAACTCATAAAGAGATGGCCTCTAAACACTTTTTGTGTTAGATGGTATATTTTTTCACTGTTCTTCACTGTTTGGTCTGCTGTATATAACCTGTTTTGACTAGAGCATGTATAAAGGCAAAAAACGCCTATGGCTATACCTGTTGTTTATGTTGAGTTGTCAAATATAAGACTATTTATTCTAAATTTTTTTGGTTGAATGTTCATCCTAGCATGTTGAATAAATATTACAAAGTTTCAAAACGGTTCGTTACGCATGTTTGGTTGTCAATTGGACATCAATATTAAAAATTTTGACAAAACGATTTTGGAATTTTTGGTCTTTTTGGGCCCAAAATAATGATTTATAATTGGTCAGTGAAGGAAACAACAGTTTGGACATGAAGTTCAAGGTGTCAGAAAAAAAGGGACCAAACCAGGCCATCGTAAACAATTCTTTCTTTGAAATATAAAGGCAACTTCAAAGGCATGCAAAATCAGACAAAATAGGCCCAGACCTTAAAGCAGTGCTTCTCAATTATTTTCTGTTACGCCCCCCCAAGCAAGACGTAAATGTTTCGCGCCCCCCCAAACTCTCCGCCGCCACTGTAAATAGTATACTTCGTCTATAAAATTACTATTATAAATACGCATCTGCCTAACATTGTGTCCTTTTTTTCTAATAAAGAAAAAAAGTAACAGATCAACTTATAATAAAGTATAACTTTATTAACATTGTTTTGTTTGTAACAGAGAAGACTTGACGTGCATCAATTTGCCTGAATTAAAAAAAAAAAAAGTCACATTCAAACTGTAAAAATACACTCAAGGTATTTTTGACCATTTGATACAGAAAAATAAAATGTAATAAAATCCGTAAATAATAACAAATTCAAATTGATTAGAAACATTTACTCATGAGGACAATATGCCAAAAAAATTGACCGAAAAAACAAAAATGAATAAAGGAAAAAAAGAGTGTCCTTGGACAGAAGGACAGTTTTTATTTTTGCTGCTCACACTCAGTATTACCTCCTTTGCAATGGTGTGGAGTCATTATGCAATGAGCATGCTAACAACGCTCACTGGTTTACTGATATAACACTGACAAAGCAGGACTATTGTTGGCAATATTCGGCACGTTTTCGCTGAAAAACAATCAAGCGGCTTATCTATGAGATTGGGGTCGAATGTCTTTAAGTGGCGTCTTAAATGATTTGGCTTCTGGCAGTCTGCTATAATTATTTTCAGACACAGTAAACAGTAGTCTTTCCTCATCACCCCACTGTATTAAAAGTCAAAGCTAAAAGGCAAACGGCCCGAAAAAAGCGCATTCTCGGCGGCCGAGGTAGAACCGTAGGTGAGGGCGGTCGTCGTGACGATCCCAATCCGAAAATGGCACTTCTCGGGCGGCGACGTGAGAACCGGACAAGACAGTGGGTCGCTGTATGAGTGAGTCCGGTCGGAAAACGGCTTTCGAAAACGGCGGCGGCGTACTGCTCTTCATGTCTGTTTTCTGTGTGCTGACTGCTGAGTGCTCTTCCTTAGTTCAAAAATACTGCACGCACTCTGAAAATGAAAGCGCCACTGCCACCCACTGAGTGGATGTGCAAGTACACTTTATTCCAGTCCGGCAAAAAAAAAAGAAAAAAGAAAAAAGCATGTTCCCCGAGGACACATGCGCCCCCCCTGGCATCGCTCTGCGCCCCCCCAGGGGGGCGCGCCCCACTATTTGAGAAGTACTGCCTTAAAGGGTTAAGGCTCTCTATGAAGGACATTGGGCAGTTAAATAAATACATAAAACTTATTGTGTGTTAAGTCCACTGCACATATGTTGTCGTTGACAGCAATGTTTGCTTAAATTGTACTATGGGTTTGTTGTAATCTTGCACTAAGTCATTATAATGCCACACCATTAGGGTGCAGTGTTATTTCACTGTGTGAATAGGCTGTGCATTTATGTTCACTTGACAAATGTCTGTGCACAAGGCGTGAGCCTAAAATAAAACTTGTTCCAAGTCAAACCGAAAATGGAGTCATCATTGGAGCTTACATGGATATCTGTATAATAATCGGACACAAAAGAAGTGACGTCAAGGAGCGCGCTATCGCCATTATGCATTACGGCATTGTAAACAATGGAGGCGAATGCTAAAGACGAGGCTTTCCCGCTCCTCTTTTTACAACTGAAAGAGCTTATAAATTTTATGCTCGAATATGTCCGCAGAAGACATCGAACGACACCATAGTGCGGACAGGTATATTGTCCGAATTACAAGGCAAAAAATTTGATCTGTTTTAGTGTAAAGGTAGTCTGAAACACATTTCTGTACTTATGAGAAGGCACCATTTTTCATTTCTGCCTCATTTGAAGAGGGGGGAAAAAAACACCGCTTGGGATGACCTTTAATGGGTACGAAGTCCTCCTCTTCCTTGATGTATGGTGACTCCTCCTCTTCCTCCTCTTTGATGAATGCAGAAACCTGGGGCTCAGGATGATGGGCTTGGCTGACACATAGATCTACAAGACCAAGACCACAAACAACACGGGTCAAATCTTATTTCTTTATTTGCAAACTTGTGTCCCCAAAGTTTTTTTCTGTTGAAGTAAATTCCTCTTCGCCATTTTTAATTCACGTTTTGTTGTCATCAAATCCAACACAAAGTAATTCAAAGTGCTTGACACCACATTAAAATCAGGAAGGCCTCAGCCAAAACAGTCTCATAAAATACATTAAAAATGCATAAAAGCATAAAAGAGCCCAAGCTATATATCGTGTATGTGCATGGGGCAGCAAATGAACAGCTTTTCCGTACGGAAATGAATTCCGAAAACATTGTAAAATGTCAGACCCGACACCGTTTCTAGAGTGTAATCCATGGATAGTGAAAATAAATCTTTGATCTATGTTCTCAATTCTGACTAAGCCTGTCGCGATATGCAATAATTCCATTTATCGCATGGGAAATGAAAATGAAAGCGGTAATTTTCCCTCTGCGAATTATCAGCTCACGTGCGTATGTGCTGTTAAAAGTTCAGCTTCCTTGTTACCAACAGCGCAATATGCTGTTCAAGGATTCTCTCTGTTTTATTGACTTCTGGGTTTGTTCGTTTTATACATTTGAGTTTGCGTAACCATCATTCAATGGAGGGAGGGGGGCCAAGTGCACTGTTGGCGTACAGCAATGAGCGAGCAGAAAATTGACGGAAAATCCTGATTTCCAAGCCAAACACCACAGATTCGGTGTGGGAATATTTTAATTTTGAACCAAATGAAAATTGCGAGGCAACCAAAAAGGGCGAACCAGTCTGCAAAATGTGTTTGGAGGTTGTTTCAACAAAGAGGGCCAACACAACAAATCTTAATGCTCATTTGAAACACAATCACACTCTTTAGTTTTCACTGCTTGGTAAGAAAACTGCATCGCAACAAGCGGAGCCCACCTCGTCACGCCAACCGACAATTACAGAGGTATTCGCTTGATTTGAGAAATACAAACGTAACCCCGCAAAATGGCGTTTCTTCACGGAAAGTGTAGTCTGCTACATTGCTAAAGAAATGAGACCGTTTCACCTCTGTTTAATGTTGTTTGAGATTTTAGGCTAGGTTCATACTGCAGGTCTTAATGCACGAATCCGATTTTTTCATGTTTTTCCGACTCAAGTGAAGCATTAACCTGACGGTCTGAACGTGACAAGTCGCATAGAAGTGGACCATTTCAAATCCGATCTGGGTCACTTTCGTATGTGGTCTAAACCCGATCTGGGCCACATTTTTCCAGAATGTGGCTGGCGGTCTGAACTTTTAAGTCTCCCGAATCGGAAGTCGTGCAGCAATGACGTCAGCAAAGCGAAAGCGGCAGGCAGGACGGGAGCGATGTAGATGTGCATTAGCTTCTAGCTTGAACTCTGCTTTTATGCACGAAGCGGGCTTGACCACAGTCATAAAAAAACAATGAAGAAAAGGATAAGCCTGACAATTTTGGATTTTCATTCGATACGCCGAATGAACAATATTTCAGTATTGCTTACATGGCTGAGACGGGGCAAACTGACACACCCACGTCATGTCACGCACACAAGTCAAGGCTTATGTGTGTGCGTGTATGCGTTCTATCAGTCCATATAAACTTTGAATAAAAGACTAAACGGGGATTTTTAATGTCTGTTAATTGTGCCATCTTTTTGGAAATCAAAATATGATCACACTGGAATGTCATACAGCTAGCATGTGTCATTTGTTTTGATGCTTCTGCGCATCTCGGACTGCGAATTAGTGTGCATGCGTGATACTTGAACGGGCTCCATGGACAAAGGAATGGGCACGCCAAAAAACCACATCTGACAAAAAAATCGGATTTGTGCATTACAGGCATACTGTACAAACTGGTTAGGGGTGAAAAAGGTGAAAAAGTAACATGGACACACAGCATGCGCGGAAAAGTGCATTTCATAGTGCAACAAGAGACATCTCGAATTAAACTAGAACTGTCCCGACTAGTCGACATAGTCGACGTCATCGATGACGTAAATCCGTCGACGAGCACAACATCCCGTCGACGCTTAATGAAGGGTTAAAAAAATATATGCATGGAACGTTCAGAATGTCGGACGCTTGGTATGCAAGTGGGGGAAAGCGGCACAAAGCCAAAAAAAGCGCAGCAGAGTCCAAAACATTGACTTATTTTTAAAGAAACAAAGGAGGCTACACTGTTGTGTCCTGTCTCTTCAACGGCAAGCTTGGCTGCACGTCGGCCGTGAATGATAACTACAGGAGATTGTAAGTCCATCTAACTAACTAATGACATGTTTTATTGAAGTTGCTAAGCCTGTCGCGATATGCAATGAGTCCATTTGTCGCATGGTAAATAAAAATGAGGGCGGTCATTTTCATGTCTGCGTTTTATCGCTGCACGCGCATGCGTGCATACATTTGTGCATGCATGCTGATGGCATATGAGACTCCAGTTCTTTTCTCTCATCAACACGCTGTAGAATTAAAGTTCAGACATACAAAATAAGAAAACACATCTATATTAAACACTATATACGTTAGCATTGCTACATTGAGGTGAATGGGGAAAAAAGACGACCTACTTTAGCCGGTGTTCTCTATAAAACAGGCAGCCTTCTCCAAAACTTGCAGTAAAAAGGTGACACTTCAAACATGAAAAATCGCTGATTAACAGCATTTGCAAAAGGAAAAAAAATCTATTACTGACACCACATGCAATGACACAAAGTGCTTTTTTTCGCGGAGTGTAAAGCTTAAATAAGCGGTACTTCTGGTGAACATTTCAAAATAAAAGCACGTCATGTTCGTCATATAAATAACGATTTCTGGAGTTAATCCAACATACTTCAGATTCTACACTTAGAATACCTTTAAAAGGACACCCTTTATGAAAATTCTGATTGGCAATGAATAATTATTATAATACTATTATATATACTGTAGTACTACAGTATACTATAACATTAATTTTAGGTAATTTTTTAAGAATTGTTTTGAATCATGTTGGAAAGGTGAAGTCAGTGTTCTGAATCTGTTTGCATTCCATTCTTTTGCACAAGGTAATTCTATCAGCATTTGAACTCATTGTTTATTTGTGATTTATTATTGTTATTTATCTGTTTATTTGTACTTTAATAAAGAATTGAAGTATTCCAAAATATTTTTGTGAATTTATAAGCGTCAACAAAAAAAAAAAAAGTAAAACAATTATAAGATTAGTCGACTAATCGTAAAAATAGTCGGCTGACTAATCAGGAGAAAATTAGTTGTTTGGGACAGCCCTAAATTAAACACAGTACATAATAATTTAAAATATACAAGTCTAAATCTCTCATCCTGAAATCAGAACATATAAGACGCATTAAGTAGCAAATTATGCAAAATCTAAATATAAACTAGGCCTGCAAGCAGGACTGAACGGGCCCTCGCAATCTAGCGCAACTCGGACGTCACGCAACTCGGACTGTGTGCAGGTCAGGGTGGTGGCAGATCCTCCTCTCTAATCATCTCATTAGAACCTAACATGCTCGAAAGTCGCCTATTTACATTCCCACACCCAAGAGATAAAAACCCCTATTGGAGAGAGTACTACAAAAAAGGAGCCACTACTGAGCTGTGCAGCCAAGCCCTTATTCAAAACCAAAATTAATCTTCTAACTGGACCAATTCGACCAAGTGTGCCAACTATTGTGGCTCTATAAGCTCCCTGAGTCTCTGAAAAAAAATATTTCCTTTAAATGGCGAACAAAGGGTCGTCACGGCAACAGACAGAGACACGTGGACATGGGCCGTAAAAAAGCATTTTAATAGGTCTTGAAACTACAATGACCAACATGAAAAGAACTGGACATGTTTTGGAAAAACGAGTGACTTTCTATCGCCACTAGTTGGCGCTGTAGGGTTGATGCAAATGACCCCTACAAGGCCCTTCAGGGTATGACTCTCAACAAGCACGGGAAGTTTGGCGCAGATATCTTGTATATCTGCCGAGTTATGACTGTTCAAAGTTTTTGGAGAGAAAAATTGTTGACAGTCATTTTCACTTTCCTGTTTGGACCCCTCCGCTTCAACGAAACTTCAATATTTTTCATCAGGCACCTGAAGACAGGTCTTAAGGTTTCCCTTATACAGGTTTGAGGTAGATTGATTTTTTCCCTTTAGAGGAGGAGTGTGTCCCGTAAAAAAGGGCATTTCCTGTTCCCACTAGGAGGCGCCAGGCACAAATGGTAAATTTTCAATCCAGTCCTGCTCAGGCTGTTATACCTCACACACATGCCAGATTTAAAATAGATTGAAGGTTGTATGAGGGATTTATCAGTCATTTTCCGAATTCGGTGTTTTGGCGAAAAAATGGAAGAATTTGGCGCCCCGCCCAGGTCAGGCCCGTGAATGAAAACACACCATTTTTATAACTTAAGATTTCATATGCCTCATGAACAGTCTCACCAATTTTGAGAATGATCAAACTAATTCCCTAGGTGCCAAGGTGTAAAATGTGCACACTGTAAATCGATAAAAAGTTCACATTCAATCCAAAATACCCGATTTCCTGTAGGATTTGGAATGTGTGTGCAAGAGACTTTTTGGAGCAGTTTTGCACAAAGTTTTGACTCTCCAAATTTCATCACTCTATGTTAGAAAAACCTAAATGGAGAGGCCTTTTTGAAAATTTCAAGGGGGCGCCACTGAGCCATTTTGTTAAATTGTTTCGTAACGTTGCAAGATTATCGAACGTTATCCAAAGCCGCACGTATGTGCAAATTTTGGTGAGTTTTTATGCATATTCAGGCCTCCAAATGTAAACTCTTACTGTGAACCCATGAAAATGTCACATTCGATCCAAAATACCCGATTTCCTGTTGGATTTGGAATATGGGTGCAAGAGACTTTTTGGAGCAGTTTTGCATAAGGTATCTACTCCCCAAATTTCCTTGCTCTATGTTGAAAAAACCCAATAGGAAAGGCCTTTTTTAAAACTTCTTTCTGTCGCCACTAGTTGGCACTGTAGAGTTGATGCAAATGACCCCTACAAGAACCTTCAGGGTATGACTCTCAACAAACACGGAAAGTTTGGCGCACATATGTTGCATATCTGCCGAGTTATGACTGTTCAAAATTTTTGGCGAGACAAATTGTTGACGGTCATTTTCACTTCCAGTTTGGACCTCTCCGCTTCAACGAAACCTCAATATTTTTCATCAGGGACCTGAACACATGTCTTGAGGCTCCCCTGAAACAGGTTTGAGGTCAATAGATTTTTTTCCCTTGGAGGAGGAGCCTGTCTCGTAAAGAAGGCCATTTCCTGTTCCCACTAGGGGGCGCCAGGCCTAATGGGTAATATTTTAATGCAGTCGTGTTCAGGCTGGGATATCTCATATACATGCTAGAAATGAAAAAGATTGAACGTTGTATCACGGACTTTTTAATCATTTTCTGAATTTGGTATTTTGCCCAAAAATGGCCGACTTTGGGACCACGCCCAGGTCAGACCCTTGAGTGAAAACTCACCATTTTGAAAACTTAAGATCTCATATGTCTCCTGAATAGTCTGACCAATTTTGAAGACGATCCAACTATTTTCTTCAGCGACAAGGTCTCAAATGTAAATCGATAAAATTTCACATTTGATCCAAAATTTCCGGCTTCCTGTTGGGTTTGGAATATGGGTGCAAGAGACTTTTTGGAGCAGTTTTGCACAATGTATCGACTCACCAAATTTCATCGTTCTACGTTGAAAAAACCAAATAGGAAAGGCCTTTTTGAAAATTTCAAGGGGGCGCCACTGAGCCATTTTGTTAAATTTTTTTGTAGATTATCAAAATTTACGCAAAGTTGCATGTATGTGCAAATTTTGGTGAGTTTTCGTGCATGTTCAGGCCTCCAAATGTAAACTCCAACTGTGAACCGATAAAAATTTCACATTTGATCCAAAATATCCGATTTCCTGTTGGATTTGGAATATGGGTGCAAGAGGCTTTTTTGAACAGTTAGGCATAAGGTATCTACTCCCCAAATTTCATTGCTCTACGTTGAAAACCTGAGAGGAGAGGCCTTTTTGAAAATTTTAAGGGTCAAGGGGGCGCCACTGAGCCATTTTTTGACATTTTTTCAAAACGACACAAGATTATCGAAATTTACGCGAAGCCGCACGTATGTGCAAATTTTGGTGACTTTTCGTGCATGTTCAGGCCTCCAAATTGGCCATTTTCATTTGCCCTGAAAAAAGAAGAATAATAATAACTAGGCCTGCAAGCAGGACTGAACGGGCCCTCGCAATCTAGCGCAACTCGGACGTCACGCAACTCGGACTGTGTGCAGGTCAGGGTGGTGGCAGATCCTCCTCTCTAATCATCTCATTAGAACCTAACATGCTCGAAAGTCGCCTATTTACATTCCCACACCCAAGAGATAAAAACCCCTATTGGAGAGAGTACTACAAAAAAGGAGCCACTACTGAGCTGTGCAGCCAAGCCCTTATTCAAAACCAAAATTAATCTTCTAACTGGGCCAATTCGACCAAGTGTGCCAACTATTGTGGCTCTATAAGCTCCCTGAGTCTCTGAAAAAAAATATTTCCTTTAAATGGCGAACAAAGGGTCGTCACGGCAACAGACAGAGACACGTGGACATGGGCCGTAAAAAAGTATTTTAATAGGTCTTGAAACTACAATGACCAACATGAAAAGAACTGGACATGTTTTGGAAAAACGAGTGACTTTCTATCGCCACTAGTTGGCGCTGTAGGGTTGATGCAAATGACCCCTACAAGGCCCTTCAGGGTATGACTCTCAACAAGCACGGGAAGTTTGGCGCAGATATCTTGTATATCTGCCGAGTTATGACTGTTCAAAGTTTTTGGAGAGAAAAACTGTTGACAGTCATTTTCACTTTCCTGTTTGGACCCCTCCGCTTCAACGAAACTTCAATATTTTTCATCAGGCACCTGAAGACAGGTCTTAAGGTTTCCCTTATGCAGGTTTGAGGTAGATTGATTTTTTCCCTTTAGAGGAGGAGTGTGTCCCGTAAAAAAGGGCATTTCCTGTTCCCACTAGGAGGCGCCAGGCACAAATGGTAAATTTTCAATCCAGTCCTGCTCAGGCTGGTATACCTCACACACATGCCAGATTTAAAATAGATTGAACGTTGTATGAGGGAGTTATCAGTCATTTTCCGAATTCGGTGTTTTGGCGAAAAAATGGAAGAATTTGGCGCCCCGCCCAGGTCAGGCCCGTGAATGAAAACACACCATTTTGATAACTTAAGATTTCATATGCCTCATGAACAGTCTCACCAATTTTGAGAATGATCAAACTAATTCCCTAGGTGCCAAGGTGTAAAATGTGCACACTGTAAATCGATAAAAAGTTCACATTCAATCCAAAATACCCGATTTCCTGTAGGATTTGGAATGTGTGTGCAAGAGACTTTTTGGAGCAGTTTTGCACAAAGTTTTGACTCTCCAAATTTCATCACTCTATGTTAGAAAAACCTAAATGGAGAGGCCTTTTTGAAAATTTCAAGGGGGCGCCACTGAGCCATTTTGTTAAATTGTTTCGTAACGTTGCAAGATTATCGAACGTTATCCAAAGCCGCATGTATGTGCAAATTTTGGTGAGTTTTTATGCATATTCAAGCCTCCAAATGTAAACTCTTACTGTGAACCCATGAAAATTTCACATTCGATCAAAAATACCCGATTTCCTGTTGGATTTGGAATATGGGTGCAAGAGACTTTTTGGAGCAGTTTTGCATAAGGTATCTACTCCCCAAATTTCCTTGCTCTATGTTGAAAAAACCCAATAGGAAAGGCCTTTTTTAAAACTTCTTTCTGTCGCCACTAGTTGGCACTGTAGAGTTGATGCAAATGACCCCTACAAGAACCTTCAGGGTATGACTCTCAACAAACACGGAAAGTTTGGCGCAGATATGTTGCATATCTGCCGAGTTATGACTGTTCAAAATTTTTGGCGAGACAAATTGTTGACGGTCATTTTCACTTCCAGTTTGGACCTCTCCGCTTCAACGAAACCTCAATATTTTTCATCAGGGACCTGAACACATGTCTTGAGGCTCCCCTGAAACAGGTTTGAGGTCAATAGATTTTTTTCCCTTGGAGGAGGAGCCTGTCTCGTAAAGAAGGCCATTTCCTGTTCCCACTAGGGGGCGCCAGGCCTAATGGGTAATATTTCAATGCAGTCGTGTTCAGGCTGGGATATCTCATATACATGCTAGAAATGAAAAAGATTGAACGTTGTATCACGGAGTTTTTAATCATTTTCTGAATTTGGTATTTTGCCCAAAAATGGCCGACTTTGGGACCACGCCCAGGTCAGACCCTTGAGTGAAAACTCACCATTTTGAAAACTTAAGATCTCATATGTCTCCTGAATAGTCTGACCAATTTTGAAGACGATCCAACTATTTTCTTCAGCGACAAGGTCTCAAATGTAAATCGATAAAATTTCACATTTGATCCAAAATTTCCGGCTTCCTGTTGGGTTTGGAATATGGGTGCAAGAGACTTTTTGGAGCAGTTTTGCACAATGTATCGACTCGCCAAATTTCATCGTTCTACGTTGAAAAAACCTAATAGGAAAGGCCTTTTTGAAAATTTCAAGGGGGCGCCACTGAGCCATTTTGTTAAATTTTTTTGTAGATTATCAAAATTTACGCAAAGTTGCATGTATGTGCAAATTTTGGTGAGTTTTCGTGCATGTTCAGGCCTCCAAATGTAAACTCCAACTGTGAACCGATAAAAATTTCACATTTGATCCAAAATATCCGATTTCCTGTTGGATTTGGAATATGGTTGCAAGAGGCTTTTTTGAACAGTTAGGCATAAGGTATCTACTCCCCAAATTTCATTGCTCTACGTTGAAAACCTGAGAGGAGAGGCCTTTTTGAAAATTTTAAGGGTCAAGGGGGCACCACTGAGCCATTTTTTGACATTTTTTCAAAACGACACAAGATTATCGAATTTTACGCAAAGCCGCACGTATGTGCAAATTTTGGTGACTTTTCGTGCATGTTCAGGCCTCCAAATTGGCCATTTTCATTTGCCCTGAAAAAAGAAGAATAATAATAATAATAATAATAATCCTTTGCAAAACAATAGGGCCTTCGCACGCTCAGTGCTCGGGCCCTAACTAGGCCTGCAAGCAGGACTGAACGGGCCCTCGCAATCTAGCGCAACTCGGACGTCACGCAACTCGGACTGGGTGCAGGTCAGGGTGGTGGCAGATCCTCCTCTCTAATCATCTCATTAGAACCTACCATGCTCGAAAGTCGCCTATTTACATTCCCACACCCAAGAGATAAAAACCCCTATTGGAGAGAGTACTACAAAAAAGGAGCCACTACTGAGCTGTGCAGCCAAGCCCTTATTCAAAACTAAAATTGATCTGCTAACTGGGCCAATTCGACCAAGTGTGCCAAATATTGTGGCTCTATAAGCTGCCTGAGTCTCTGAAAAAAAATATTTCCTTTAAATGGCGAACAAAGGGTCGTCACGGCAACAGACAGAGACACGTGGACATGGGCCGTAAATAAGTATTTTAATAGGTCTTGAAACTACAATGACCAACCTGAAAAGAACTGGACATGTATTGGAAAAACGAGTGACTTTATATTGCCACTAGTTGGCGCTGTAGGGTTGATGCAAATGACCCCTACAAGGCCCTTCAGGGTATGACTCTCAACAAGCACGGGAAGTTTGGCGCAGATATCTTGTATATCTGCCGAGTTATGACTGTTCAAAGTTTTTGGAGAGAAAAATTGTTGACAGTCATTTTCACTTTCCTGTTTGGACCCCTCCGCTTCAACGAAACTTCAATATTTTTCATCAGGCACCTGAAGACAGGTCTTAAGGCTTCCCTTATGCAGGTTTGAGGTAGATTGATTTTTTCCCTTTAGAGGAGGATTGTGTCCCGTAAAAAATGGCATTTCCTGTTCCCACTAGGAGGCGCCAGGCACAAATGGTAAATTTTCAATCCAGTCCTTCTCAGGCTGGCATACCTCACACACATGCCAGATTTAAAATAGATTGAACGTTGTATGAGGGAGTTATCAGTAATTTTCCGAATTCGGTGTTTTGCCGAAAAAATGGCCGACTTTGGCACCTCGCCCAGGTCAGGCCCGTGAATGAAAACACACCATTTTGATAACTTAAGATTTCATATGCCTCATGAACAATCTCGCCAATTTTGAGAATGATCAAACTAATTCCCTAGGTGGCAACGTGTAAAATGTGCACACTGTAAATCGATAAAAATTTCACATTCAATCCAAACTACCTGATTTCCTGTTGTGTTTGGAATACGCATGCAAGAGACTTTTTGGAGCAGTTTTGTACAAGGTATTGACTCTCCGAATTTCATCCATCTACGTTGAAAAAACCTAAATGGAGAGGCCTTTTTGAAAATTTCAAGGGGGCGCCACTGAGCCATTTTGTTACATGTTTTCGTAACGTTGCAAGATTATTGAACGTTATGCAAAGCCGCATGTATGTCGAAATTTTTGTGAGTTTTCGTGCATGTTCAAGCCTCCAAATGTAAACTCCTACTGTGAACCGATAAAAATTTCACATTTGATCCAAAATACCCGATTTCCTGTTGGATTTGGAATATGGGTGCAAGAGACTTTTTGGAGCAGTTTTGCATAAGGTATCAACTCCCCAAATGTCCTCACTCTATGTTGGAAAAACCCAATAGGAAAGGCCTTTTTTAAAACTTCTTTCTGTCGCCACTAGTTGGCACTGTAGAGTTGATGCAAATGACCCCTACACGAACCTTCAGGGTATGACTCTCAACAAACACGGGAAGTTTGGCGCATATATGTTGTATATCTGCCGAGTTATGACTGTTCAAAATTTTTGGCGAGACAAATTGTTGACGGTCATTTTCACTTCCAGTTTGGACCTTTCCGCTTCTACAAAACCTCAATATTTTTCATTAGGCACCTGAACACATGTCTTGAGGCTCCCCTGAAACAGGTTTGAGGTCAATAGATTTTTTTCCCTTGGAGGAGGAGCCTGTCTCGTAAAGAAGGCCATTTCCTGTTCCCACTAGGGGGCGCCAAGCCTAATGGGTAATATTTCAATGCAGTCGTGTTCAGGCTGGGATATCTCATATACTTGCTAGAAATGAAAAAGATTGAACGTTGTATCACGGAGTTTTTAATCATTTTCTGAATTTGGTGTTTTTCCCAAAAATGGCCAACTTTGGGACTACGCCCAGGCCAGACCCTTGGATGAAAACTCACCATTTTGAAAACTTAAGATCTCATATGTCTCCTGTATAGTCTGACCAATTTTGAAGACGATCCAACTATTTTCTTCAGCGACAAGGTCTCAAATGTAAATCGATAAAATTTCACATTTGATCCAAAATTTCCGACTTCCTGTTGGATTTGGAATATAGGTGCAAGAGACTTTTTGGAGCAGTTTTACGCAATGTATCGACTCACCAAATTTCTTCGTTCTACGTTGAAAAAACCTAATAGGAGAGGCCTTTTTGAAAATTTCAAGGGGGCGCCACTGAGCGATTTTGTTAAATTTTTTTGTAGATTATCAAAATTTACGCAAAGTTGCATGTATGTGCAAATTTTGGTGAGTTTTCGTGCATGGTCAGGCCTCCAAACGTAAACTCCAACTGTGAACCGAAAAAATTTCACATTTGATCCAAAATATCCGATTTCCTGTCGGATTTGGAATATGGGTGCAAGAGGCTTTTTTGAACAGTTAGGCATAAGGTATCTATTCCCCAAATTTCATCGCTCTACGTTGAAAACCTGAGAGGAGAGGCCTTTTTGAAAATTTTAAGGGTCAAGGGGGCGCCACTGAGCCATTTTTTGAAATTTTTTCAAAACGACGCAAGATTATCAAATTTTACGCGAATCTGCACGTATGTGCAAATTTTGGTGACTTTTCGTGCATGTTCAGGCCTCCAAATTGGCCATTTTCATTTGCCATGAAAAAAGAAGAATAATAATAATAATCCTTTGCATTACAATAGGGCCTTCGCACGCCTAGTGCTCGGGCCCTAAATATACAGTATGTCCCATTTGCATTAAGCAGAGAACAGCTGTACAGCATAAAATATGAATTTACAGGTACAGAATAAATTCCATCACTTAACTATTATGTGTTAGATTAGGGGTCCCCAAACTTTTTCCTTTGAGGGCCACATAACTTTTCCCTTCTCTGATGAAGGGCCGGGGGTCAGTTTGTAACAGAAAAAGTGTGACGATTGCAGGAGTGCCTACAGTGCCTTGCAAAAGTATTCGGCCCCCTTGAATCTTGCAACCTTTTGCCACATTTCAGGCTTCAAACATAAAGATATGAAATTTAATTTTTTTGTCAAGAATCAACAACAAGTTGGACACAATCATGAAGTGGAACAACATTTATTGGATAATCTAAACTTTTTTAAACAAATAAAAAACTGAAAAGTGGGGCGTGCAATATTATTCGGCCCCTTTACTTTCAGTGCAGTAAACTCACTCCAGAAGTTCAGTGAGGATCTCTGAATGATCCAATGTTGTCCTAAATGACCGGTGATGATAAATAAAATCCACCTGTGTGTAATCAAGTCTCCGTATAAATGCACCTGCTCTGTGATAGTCTAAGGGCTCTGTTTAAAGTGCAGAGAGCATTATGAAAACCAAGGAACACACCAGGCAGGTCCGAGATACTGTTGTGGAGAAGTTTAAAGCCGGATTTGGATACAAAAAGATTTCCCAAGCTTTAAACATCTCAAGGAGCACTGTGCAAGCCATCATATTGAAATGGAAGGAGCATCAGACTACTGCAAATCTACCAAGACGTCCTTCCAAACTTTCTTCTCAAACAAGGAGAAAACTGATCAGAGATGCAGCCAAGAGGCCCATGATCACTCTGGATGAACTGCAGAGATCTACAGCTGAGGTGGGAGAGTCTGTCCATAGGACAACAATCAGTCGTACACTGCACAAATCTGGCCTTTATGGAAGAGTGGCAAGAAGAAAGCCATTTCTCAAAGATATCCATAAAAAGTCTCGTTTAAAGTTTGCCACAAGCCACCTGGGAGACACACCAAACATGTGGAAGAAGGTGCTCTGGTCAGATGAAACCAAAATTGAACTTTTTGGCCACAATGCAAAACGATATGTTTGGCGTGAAAGCAACACAGCTCATCACCCTGAACACACCATCCCTACTGTCAAACATGGTGGTGGCAGCATCATGGTTTGGGTCTGCTTTTCTTCAGCAGGGACAGGGAAGATGGTTAAAATTGACGGGAAGATGGATGCAGCCAAATACAAGAACATTCTGGAAGAAAACCTGTTGGTATCTGCACAAGACCTGAGACTGGGACGGAGATTTATCTTCCAACAGGACAATGATCCAAAACATAAAGCCAAATCTACAATGGAATGGTTCAAAAATAAAGGTATCCAGGTGTTAGAATGGCCAAGTCAAAGTCCAGACCTGAATCCAATCGAGAATCTGTGGAAAGAGCTGAAGACTGCTGTTCACAAACACTCTCCATCCAAGCTCACTGAGCTCGAGCTGTTTTGCAAGGAAGAATGGGCAAGAATGTCAGTCTCTCGATGTGCAAAACTGATAAAAACATACCCCAAGCGACTTGCAGCTGTAATTGGAGCAAAAGGTGGCGCTACAAAGTATTAACGCAAGGGGGCCGAATAATATTGCACGCCCCACTTTTCAGTTTTTTATTTGTTAAAAAAGTTTAAATTATCCAATACATTTTGTTCCACTTCACGATTGTGTCCCACTTGTTGTTGATTCTTGACAAAAAATTAAAATCTTTTATCTTTATGTTTGAAGCCTGAAATGTGGCGAAAGGTTGCAAGGTTCAAGGGGGCCGAATACTTTTGCAAGGCACTGTATATATTTTTTTAGACGACATTCTAAATTATACAAATTAGAATGTTACATTAAGTCTTAAAAAAAAAAATCTTATTTGCAATGCCTGGTGGCTTTTAATTTGGTGTGGTGGTGCGCCACAATCTTTTTAGTGTAGCTGATTCTAAAACACAACATGCCTTCAATATTGTTGATTTTAACGGAGGAGGCTTATTCAGCTACATTAGCCCGACGTAATAATACGACTTTTATTCTCGTACTATTTATTCAACATTTATTCTCAAAGTAATTTAGCCCAACGTAATAATACGACTTTTATTCTCGTACTATTAATTCGACATTTATTCTCGAATACTATTACTTTGGAAATAAACAGCGCTTCCATTAAAATCAACAATATTGAAAGCATCTTGTGTTTTAGAATCTCTTTTACAAAAAAGGAAATCATTATTTTGCCTCATTTACATCAAATTATAATCAATTAAAGAATTTATACTAATGCTTGGTCGTAGCTCCCAGCTAAGGTACATGTACGTCAAGCCGTAGTGGCTCACAGCTACATTACCCCTGTGTAATAACGCAATTTTTTTTTCTCGTACCAAGAGTATGATTAATCTCGTAGTACTTTTTAAAATTGATGAGGCGTGCTATTTTCTATTTATTCTTGCTTCTTCAAGCCTTTCAGAAATATGCCATTGGCGTAGCCACTTGTCATTCAAATGTCTGACCAATAGCGAAGGGCAACATTTATGTCAAAAGGGTTCAATATAGTGCTGCAACGATTCTTGGATTTACTTGAGGAATTCGATTAGAAAAAGCTTCGATTCAAATTCTGCAGCTTCGATGATTCGTTGAATTGAAGTGGCGTTGTAATGGTTTGTTTCAAAAGTCTTTACATCTAGTTTTATTGATTTGGTTGGCATCACCGCAAAAGTGGTTTTCACATATTTCGTCTAACATGGCTGAATCCAGCTGCTCCTTGTTAAGACCAAAATAGGATATGTTTTTGAACCAATATATTTGTTTATGCATTTGTTATTTAGTTAAGCAGTATGTTTAAAAGTTTTTTTTTTGTGGGAATATGTGTTAGAACGATTTGCTAAGATTTTATAGCATTTAAGCTAGTGGAATTTTTCTATGCAAGTTAGCCAGTTCTTTTGTTTTACTTAGACCCACACATTTATTATTTTTATATACTGTTTGAGGCCAAGCTCAGGTTTTTCAATTTATTTTTAAGTCATTTATTGGTCTTGTGAAATGAAAGTGCAATCCTGCATAATTTTAAGAAACGCTCACGTATTTAATTTTGCATTCACATTTATTGCTGTTTTGAAAGTGCAATCTTGGCAAGCCGAAATAAATGTTACTGCAAGCATTAACGCTTTTTTTTGTTTTTTTACATCTCCTAAAATTTATTCGGCAACACAATAAATGCTTGTAATCAGATTACGCGATTATTCGATTTAACTAATCGATAGACAGGAATAAATCAATAAAAAAAAGTGAGTTCAAAACTTTTTTTACTTTAACCCCAAAAAAGTAATTTTAAATACAAATATTTTCAAAATATACATATATAATTTTAGGGGAGGGCAATTTTAGTTTTGCGTATGAATTTTTTTCCCGATTGAAACCAAAAATGTTGGGGGGGGGGGGGGGGGGGGGTAAATTATTTAGACTCAAATGTCCTATGCACAATATGACCCAGACACAAAAAGGATTGATTCAATCAAAGAAAACATTTTCAATAAAAATTCAAACGTTCAAATGTAAATTTTTGAGTAAAATATTTTTTTGATTCAAAATTTTTCCTATGATTGGAAAAAAGGTTTTTGGATAGAGCTTCAAATTTATTTTTGCATTTAAACACGTTTTTTAAAATGAAGTGACTTTTTTTGATTGAAGCAACTTTTTATTTTGATTGAATACTAAAGACACAAATATATCTCCATAATAGGAAATCTCAAAGACCAAATGTGAAGTAAGGTTGACAACCATGTTTTTGAATAATATCAATGGCTAAACAATTATAAGCATATTTTCGTTATTTTTTTAAGCAACCCTTCCAGATTCTTTGTTTAACCCATAGCAACGCCCTTGACAACGAAAATGCTTTTATTCGACAATCTTCGGAAATTACGTCACACCGAGAACTGCGGGGGAAGTCCGCCATATACACAGTATTGTTGCATTGCTTCTCCGTAAGATGCCACGGCGGTGTGTGGCGATGTATTGTTCTCAATCTGAAGAAAAGTTGTATGAGTGGCTGAAGGATAGCAGGGCATGTAATTGGACATCTTTTGTTCGCACTAAGCGAATGAATTTCACGCCATCATCGAGTCGTGTTCTCTGCTACAAAGACTTCGAAGATGCCTGCTTCCTCAACCGGTCTGCTTATGATTAAGGATTTGCAAAAAAAAGTGTGATTTTTGGATAGATGACTGATGACTTTGTCAAAGCAGAGCTGCCAACTGTTGTGGAACAGTGCTCCATCCATCCATCCATCCATCCATTATCTTCCGCTTGTTCCGGGGTCGGGTCGCGGGGGCAGCAGCTTTAACAGGGAAGCCCAGACTTCCCTCTCCCCAGCCACTTCAACCAGCTCCTCCGGCGGGATCCCAAGGCGTTCCCAGGCCAGCCGAGAGACATAGTCTCTCCAGCGTGTCCTGGGTCGTCCCCGGGGCCTCCCGCCGGTAGGACATGCCCGGAACACCTCTCCAGGGAGGCGTCCGGTTGGCATCCGAACCAGATGCCCGAGCCACCTCAGCTGGCTCCTCTCTACGCGGAGGAGTAGCGGCTCGACGCCGAGTCCCTCCCGGATGACCGAGCTTCTCACCCTATCTCTAAGGGAGAGCCCGGACACCCTGCGGAGGAAACTCATTTCGGCCGCTTGTATCTGGGATCTTGTTCTTTCGGTCACGACCCAAAGCTCGTGACCATAGGTGAGGGTAGGAACGTAGATCGACTGGTAAATCGAGAGCTTTGCATTTCGGCTCAGCACCACTACGGACCGGTGCAAAGTCCGCATTACTGCAGACGCCGCACCGATTCGCCTGTCGATCTCCCGCTCCCACGTACCGTCACTCGTGAATAAGACCCCAAGATACTTGAACTCCTCCACTTGGGACAGGATCTCATCCCCTACCCGGAGAGGGCACTCCACCCTTTTCCTACTAAGGACCATGGTCTCGGATTTGGAGGTGCTGATCTTTATCCCAACCGCTTCACACTCAGCTGCGAACCGCTCCAGTGAGAGTTGGAGGTCACGGCTTGATGAAGCCAACAGCACTAAATCATCTGCAAAAAGCAGAGATTCAATGCTGAGGTCACCAAACCGGACCCCCTCAACGCTTCGGCTGCGCCTAGAAATTCTGTCCATAAAAATTATGAACAAAATCGGTGACAAAGGGCAGCCTTGGCGGAGTCCAACCCTCACTGGGAACGAATTCGACTTACTGCCGGCAATGCGGACCAAACTCTGACACCAGTCGTACAGGGACCGAACAGCCCTTACCAAGGGGCTCGGGACCCCGTACTCCTGGAGCACCCCCCACAGGACTCCCCGAGGCACACGGTTGAATGCCTTCTCCAGATCCACAAAACACATGTAGACTGATCGGGCGAACTCCCATGCACCCTCGAGGACCCTGCCGAGGGTGTAGAGCTGGTCCACTGTTCCACCGCCGGGACGAAAACCACACTGCTCCTCCTGAATCCGAGATTCGACTTCTCGGCGGACTCTCCGCTCCAGCACCCCTGAATAGACTTTACCAGGGAGGCTGAGGAGTGTGATCCCTCTATAATTGGAACACACCCTCCGGTCCCCCTTCTTAAAAAGGGGGACCACCATCCCGGTCTGCCAATCCAGAGGCACTGTCCCCGATGTCCACGTGATGTTGTAGAGACGTGTCAGCCACGACACCCCTACAACATCCAGAGCCTTTAGGAACTCCGGGCGGATCTCATCTACCCCCGGAGCCTTGCCACCGAGGAGCTTTCCAACCGCCTCAGTGACTTCAAACCCAGAGATCGAAGAGCCCACCACGGAGTCCCCAGACTCTGCTTCCTCAAAGGAAGGCGTGTCGGTGGAATTGAGGAGGGCCTCGAAGTATTCTCCCCACCGGCTCACGACGTCCCGAGTTGAGGTCAGCAGTACACCATCTTCATTATAAACAGTGTTAATGGTGCACTGCTTTCCCCTCCTCAGGCGCCGGATGGTGGACCAGAATTCAAAGCTGTCCGGAAGTCGTTTTCCATGGCCTCGCCGAACTCCTCCCATGTCCGGGTTTTTGCCTCGGCGACCGTCGAAGCCGCAGTCCGCTTGGCCAGCCGGTACCTGTCAGCTGCCTCCGGAGTCCCACAGGCCAAAAAGGCCCGATGGGCCTCCTTCTTCAGCTTGACGGCATCCCTTACCGCTGGTGTCCACGAGCGGGTTCGGGGATTGCCGCCACGACAGGCACCAACCACCTTACGGCCACAGCTCTGATCGGCCGCCTCAACAATGGAGGTGCGGAACATGGCCCACTCGGACTCAATGTCCCCCACCTCCCCCGGGACAAGGGAGAAGTTCTGCCGGAGGCGGGTGTTGAAACTCTTTCTGACAGGGGATTCTGCCAGACGTTCCCAGCAGACCCTCACAATACGTTTGGGCCTACCAGGTCTGGCCAGCATCTTCCCCCGCCATCGGAGCCAACACACCACCAGGTGGTGATCAGTTGACAGCTCCGCCCCTCACTTCACCCGAGTGTCCAAAACATGCAGCCGCAAGTCCGATGACACGATTACAAAGTCGATCATCGAACTGCGGCCTAGGGTGTCCTGGTGCCAAGTGCACATATGGACACCCCTATGTTTGAACATGGTGTTCGTTATAGACAAACCGTGACGAGCACAGAAGTCCAATAACAGAACACCACTCGGGTTCTGATCGGGGGGGCCGTTCCTCCCAATCACGCCCCTCCAGGTCTCACTGTCATTGCCCACGTGAGCGTTGAAGTCCCCCTTGAGAACGAGGGAGTCCCCAGAGGGGGTGCTCTCTAGCACACACTCCAAGGACTCCAAAAAGGGTGGGTATTCTGAACTGCTGTTCGGTGCATAAGCGCAAACAACAGTTAGAACCCGTCCCCCCACCCGAAGGCGGAGGGAGGCTACCCTCTCGTCTACCGGGGTAAACCCCAACGTACAGGCACCAAGTCGGGGGGCAATAAGTATGCCCACACCTGCCCGGCGCCTCTCACCATGGGCAACTCCAGAGTGGAAGAGAGTCCAACCCCTCTCGAGAGGATTGGTACCAGAACCCAAGCTGTGTGTGGAGGAGAGTCCGACTATATCTAGTCGGAACTTCTCTGCCTCATACACCAGCTCAGGCTCCTTCCCTGCCAGAGAGGTGACATTCCATGTCCCAAGAGTTAGCTTCAGCAGCTGGGGGTCGGACCGCCAAGGCCCCCGTCTTTGGCTGCCGCCCAACTCCCTACGCACCCGACCCCTTTGGCCCCTCCCACAGGTGGTGAGCCCATGGGAAGGGGAACCCACGTTGCCTTTTCGGGCTGAGCCCGGCCGGGCCCCATGGGGACAGGCCCGGCCACCAGACGCTTGCCTTTGAGCCCCACCTCCAGGCCTGGCTCCAGAGAGGGGCCCCGGTAACCCGCGTCCGGGCAAGGGAAACTGGGGTTCATTAATGTTGCTCATCATAAGGGGTCTATTTGAGCCATACTTTGTCTGGCCTCTCACCTAGGACCTGTTTGCCATGGGTGACCCTACCAGGGGCTTAAAGCCCCAGACAACATAGCTCCTAGGATCATTGAGACACGCAAACCCCTCCACCACGATAAGGTGATGACTCACGGGGGGTGGAACAGTGCTTAATTTGTAAATCATAAGGTGGCGGAATGCAAAGTACATATGAGAGCGCAGGGATGACGGCACGTGGACAGGTCCCGTAACATATTGTAATAGCCCGAAAAGGGAAATAGAAAGGAGAGGAGTGAATGATGACTTCCTTCACTTTATTATTGCAACAGTTAAATAACAAAAATAACAGCGGACTGCTGCAACATGCGACCGCCAACTTCGCTCTCACGCCGCACTCTTCTCCTCACTTCCCGCTACATCACCACTCTGCTGTCCGATGGCCCCTTCACGGGCCCGCACACAGTTACAGACATTACATTATGCAGAAAATGGTGCTGAAAACAAAACGCAAATTCCCACTTGCCATGCTGTGGGACTTTCCTTTTGTTCTTTCTTTTCTATGTGCTTTTCCGACTCATTTTGAACCATCTTCCTTCTTTTTGAAAAAAAGACAGTAAATGCAACAGTCTTTTTGGCATGTTGAAATACCATTTGATCCTGGCTGCTTGCTCCCAATATGCCTCAAATTTCAAATTTTTTTTTTTTAATGTCTGGAGTGTGATTTGTTGGTCCAGCTTCTCAGTGCACCAACAAATCTCCAACTCTTTCATATGACGTTAATTTTCATAAACTACATGCAATTCTTGGGATTTGTTGTGTAAATGAATTTATGCATATTATTATTTTATTTTACACTGTAATGTCCTAACTGCGTGCAATATTCTGATATGTTTTTCGAGGCACCTTGAAGTGCACGCAACGTTACTCTTGTTTTGGTCACGTGACGCAGGAGTGTGATAGAGAGGCACAGGCTCTATCGCTCCGAACAGCCTGCCGAGAGCTTGCCTGGCTCTGCCAGACTATTCTCCATGTATTTTTCAAACACTGAGAGAAATAGTCTGGGAACCATCCCATTAACGGCCTTTTCGAGCAGGTACAAAATCAATCGACAAATCAGATTTGTTTATTTGCGTGATGTGTTCTTAACGAGCAACGTCACTCTTGCGCGTCGAAAGTCGTCTCCACAACACTGATGGTCAACGGGAGAGCCGAGAATATGTTCCAATCCATGGTAAAATCAGTTTTAAATTACCAAAAACACATCGACACGAGTCATTGACAACAGTCTGTCTCGCGCTAGCCATGTTGAATAAACTCCGCGCTCTTCGTATGTTTACTTCCGCGCGCAAGTCCCTCGTCCTTCCCTCGTGATATTACTAACGTCACATCTGCCCGTCGCTGATTGGTCCACCCCGCTGTCTGTTTGCTGTGGCTTGCTCCGCCCTGGAAATTGTATCCGCTTGAATGGTGGCCAGACTCAATAGCTGGAACAGCGGTGAGTCTGGTGTACCAGGCAAGCCGAGAGCCCCGACCTGTGTCCGTACTGTTAGCTCCATGTGTTAATAAAAAAATAAAAGAACAAAGTTGTCAGCACGTCGTGTGTTCGATACCTTTGTCAACGAAAAGCTCATAACAAGACACGATGCACGATCCGTTTAAGAGACGCTGGGACTGGAGAGCTGTGAGTACTAGGAGGCGAGGGGGAGATGAGCGAGAAGCAAAACTTCGCGGTCGAATGTGGCGGCAGTCCGCTATTATTTTTGTTTTTTTATTGTTGCCACAATAAAGTGGAGGAAGCCATCAACAACTCATCTCCTTCTTTCCCCCCAACGTTTTTATATTATTATTTTATATGCACGAGAGCTGCTGGATCTGCCAAAATGGACATTAAGTCTGATTTTTTTTTTTTTTCAACAATGTCATCTGATAGACAAAAACATAAAATTATGTGCAAATGCCTGCATCTTCAAATCATGAAAATAATAACAGCCTATATCTTACCAATCTTGTATTCTCGATGGGTCTTGTCTAGAGGCGTGCGAAATTTCCGATTCTTAGATTATTCGCGTTTCGGCCGTGGAAGATTCGAGAACGATTCACAAACATCCAAATTTTGATTATTGAAATATGTCAAGTAAAGCGGAAGTAAAACACACTCAGCGCGCAGCGCGGTCTTCAGGACGCAATGAGGAACGGAGCGAGAGTAGCTAAACATCATGCTTGTCATTACCTGGCCCCTCGGGTAATGCCAATGCTCAACTCGTGGCTCTAGCTCAACTCATGCCGCGAGATAAAAAAACCCCAACAACAACATACCTGACTGCTGCCGAAAGCTGCTACAAAGTCCACATAATGTTAAGGTAGATATATTATTTATATAGGACTAGATGCAGAATAGACTCGGTGGCGATAGCAGCACATGTAGAGAAAGCTAAATGCGGCGTTAGTAAACGGCCGCCATCTTAAAGCAGTAAACTTCCGTGCAAGGCTGTTGTAGCGAACCTTCCAAGCGATTCCAAGCTAATTAACTACTACTCCTAAATCGGTAAAATATTGACTTGAATCTATCTTTAAATTAGTTTTAAAACTTTCACATGTCGAAAGTAGACAAAAGGGAAATTATGGAATAACAGGAGCAATTTTAACAACTTTAACGGTTGATTGACAACATTAAATTAATTGAATGTAGTTTAAGGCTGCTGATACAGAATGGGAATTTGAGTATATTATTGTTTTTAACTGTTAACTTGATACTGAAATAGTCGATTATTTAGGCCTGCGAGGCTTTTTTTTTTTTTTAACAGTTTTTGTAACTAATGTACAAAACATTAGTAGCTAATAGCGGAGGGGAGGGTGTGTGTGTCATCAATAATTGATTTATAATCGAATCGTAGCCTCTGAATCGTGATAGTATCGTTAGGTGCCCAAAGATTCCCACCTCTAGTCTTGTCTCCATTCCATGTCAGGTACTGTAGTCTAGGCACATTGTTTGCATCCTGATTAGCGTCTGGCTAATACATATTAGGTCTAACATAAAAATCCAACCCCCTCTTCTTCCTCCATCTCTTCAAAAACTGGGATCTCCTCCCTTGCACTCGATCTATCGCTTATATCGCTGTTTGAATCATTGTTTGAAGGGCTTTGTATGGCGGCCGTATGGAGCGCTGCCATCGCTGTTCTCGGTGTGACGAATCACTTCCGGGTTCGTCCCCTTTCAGGCTCGAACTTTGGAAACGCGATTATTTTGTCAAATATACAACATATAAATGATTTTTTCATGCTTTATTTGTTGGACAATCTCTACTCTAATCGTGACCCTATTTGGCATGTGAAGAAATTACTTCACATTTGGTCTATAAGAGTACATTTTAAGTTACTTGAGTATAAACAGTGTGCTCATTTTTGGAGATCAAAATATGGTAAATCTAGCCAAATTAGGGTTCAAGAGCGGAACTTTATTTTTATGATTCAAAACCATAAACGTCCAATTCATTTAAAAAGGGAGGTCTAGCCTTGAATGCTCATCTTTCAATTCAAATACCATGGAGACAAAAAATGAGTATTTTCCGAATCGGTGAACCAACCTGTTAGTGTGCGAGGCACAACCTTTACTTGCATTTTGCAAGAAGCCGAGCGTTGATGTTGTCGCAGATCTTTTGCGCCACAAAGTTCCGCCTCGAACTTTGCGGCTGGCGTCGTTCTTGCGCGCATTTTGCACACTTTAAAAGGCTCCAACTTGATGTTCAAGCGACGCACCACGTTGGTCTGTGTTCACAAGCTAAGCTAAGCTTAGCTAGGATACCTAGGCTCCGAAGCTTCAACGCGCACAAAGACCACTTGGTTGGACCAAATCTTTCGATTTTGTTCCATTAAAGTAGTTCTGAACTTCCTGCGTCGCGAACTTAGTGTGTTAACTCCGCACAAAAAGCAGCGTGTTGCTGAGCACGTTCAGGTTTACCACTATTTTACTGCAAGGTTAACTGACCATGTGTGTGGCGACGAGATAGCGGCGCGCATGTGCCTCGCTCCGTGAGTAGCTCCACTACTGCGCATGCACCACTCACATCCTGTCGGGACTCACATTGGGTTGCGACACGCCTACTTAATTAAAGATGATTTTTTTTTTTTTTCTTTTTTAATTAACAACAACACGACAGAATATACAACAATAAAAACACAAAACAGACAGATAATAATCAATAATAGAAACCAAAAAACAAAAGACTACAAACACAAATATGCCAGGGGGTATCAGTCTTTGTCAGTCACGTGCCCAAACTAGCGGACGCGCCCCCATGCGCCATTTTGAGTGTATCACGGATGTAAACAAACCAGAACAGGAGTAGCTCCGACGCCACATTACTGCCTCCAACTTCATCGCTGGATATAAAAAAAAGTCCCTCGTTTACGGTATCAGCGCTTACATTTTAAAAACTATAAATCTCTCGAAGCTCACGGACATTTAACGAATGGCTCGGTGCAGGATCTTCGCATTTCGACCGCAGGACTGCGACAACTCAGTCATCACTCGTTGCTCCTCTCAGAAACATGATACAGCTCTTACTTGAACATCCTTGAACCTGAATTGTACCTTGAATATCATCTTAAACATCATATGACTAAAACAGGTGAAGGAACTGTCATAATGACATGCAAGTTCATGTATATTGCACAATATATTGTTTCAGTGTTGACATTGCCATGCAAAGGTGCAATTCTCTCAATGCAGGGCTTATGTGAAGAGGGACACATTTACTTGAACACGTTATTCTACAACTAGTGTTATTTTACTTCATATGCATATGTTTTATATTTCCTTGTATTGCTATTTTCTGTTTACCATTGTGCTGCTGCTGTGTTTTGACTGAGAATTTTAGTAAAAATTATAAATCCAAAAAAAGTAAACCTGTCAAACATCTCGTTTTGTTAGCAAACATTGTATTTCCCAGTGTTTCCCACAAATGAACGAGACTGTGGCGGGTTTGCCCCCCCCGAATAAAAAAAAAAAGAAGATAATAATCAGATGCGTCAGTCAGCCGATTACACAGCTGTAGCACAACTTACAAGAGTAGAGATGATGGGAACACACTCTCATTCCAGCAGAAATATGATCAAAAGAAATGCTTTTCCGACGAACCGCTGCGACCCAAGCTATCCGTCGTGCCTTCGTGATCTGATATTTGGTCCTCCATGCAGGAAAACGGTGAAAAGTGAGTCCAGTTTTCCTTGCCCTTTTTGGTCGTGGGTGGGAGACGCTGTTGCACCCGGTAACACAACAATACACACCCATAATTTCTTTCTAATACACCGAAGGAATTAGTTTAGCACTACCACACGTTACAATCCCCGTTGAGTCTGCCGGACCGGAAGTAAAGGATATTACCAGCATGGGGGCGTATCCAAACAATGACGTAGTACGTCCCATTCCCTATTGCCCAAGTTGTACTTCGACAGTGTTTTGTGTTGACCAACATGTAATTTAGATGTTTAATCATGAATAAATTGACCGTTAAACGTGAATGACTGTTTGATAAACTGAAAATAATACAATCCTTCATTTCATCCCTATTGACCGCCAGAAGGCGGTGCTGACCGCACTGAATGATTTCTTTGAAGAACTACACTTCCCAGGATCCTTATAGGCGAAATGATAACGCTACAATCCCATTGTTGATTTTTTTTTTTCTCGAATCATGTCAAAATATAGATTGACTTGTATAAAAGAAACATTTTTGTCTTAAAAGGAAAGATGTAATTTGGACTGTTTTTGTTTTTTATTTTCGAACTAGGCGGGTGTGGTAGGACTGAGACTTTTTCCCATCATGCAATCCTGGTCGGACAAGATAAGACTGGGCAAGGTGGAACATATTTTTCTTTGTCTGTTGCTTCTTTTTTCTCGATTTCAGTCACTTAACTAAACCGAAGCCTCGAGACGTGTCCAGCATTAGCCACATTACGGACTCAAACATCAGTTTTCGTGTCTTACCACTCGTTGAAGTTTTGCGACCTACTTTAGCCTAGCATAGCATAGCCTTGCTGACCAACTGCTAACAAAGCGGCAAGAAACGTTGTCAAGCGTTCAAAAATCAAGTCAGGAAAATGTCAGCGAGAACGACACCGGCTGCAGTAAAGTTCCCGCAGGAACTTTGTGTAGTAAAAGAGGAGCCCCCACGTCACCAACCCTCGACTGTGCGCAAAATAATGCACGCAAAGGTTGTTCTTCACAGACTAGAAGGTTGGTTCACGTTCCATGATGTGTAAATCGGTCTTTGTCAGGTGACGTAATGCTTGCAAAAGCCGCAGTGCATTGTGGGTCGAATCGCCATTTTGAGTGCTCACTTATTGTAAACAACTGAGCATTGAGAATCGTCTTTGCTTTCATCATTGTCTTTGATAAAATGGGACACTCGTGTTGTGTGAAAGGCTGCCATACTAAATCACACGACAAAAATGGCAGCAAAGTTGACCACGACGTAAGATTTTTTCATCTTCCCTCTTGGAAAAGAGGTTATGGACAGCAGGTTGAGGAACTAACGAAACGACGTCGGATGGCCTGGGTCACAGAGGTGAAACGGAAGGGCATCACTTTCGACAACATATCTCCCTTCCTGCGTGTTTGCTCTCGGCATTTTAATAAAGGCAAGTCAGAGGTTTTAAAATTTTTTTTTTTTAAGTATTGATACTGAACATGCTGTTTTTTTTGCTTTCTAAAGTCGCTATTTCCTCATTGGCTAACCTTAGCTAGCTGGCCTCACTTGTAAACTACAGGCAAAGAGGGAGAGCAGTGAAAATGGGTTAATCTGTTCTTGATAAATCAGTGTTTAATTTATTCAGTCATCATTTATAAAAACATAGCGTGAATGATTTGAAAGATAAAGGTAAACAGCAAAAATGCACAGAAATATTTATCAATGCGTGAGATTTCCTTTTGTGATCTGAGAGATCTGATGGGATGGTAGCATGTCTGATTAAGTGTTTACGATTGTGAAATGCCATGGAAATATCCAATCTTACCTAGCTTTCTAAATAAAACTTCATGTGATTGCAGATGAACCAGCTTATGAAATGATGGAGACTGACCCAGACTGGGCACCATCCCTACATTAGGGACACACCTCTGTTACACCCACAAACACTGCACGCTCTGCAGGACGAAGTAGGCGTGAGCAGCTAAGGAAAGAGACACTGCAAGCACCAGAGATGTGGGTCCAGCAGGATGCAAACATTGAAGAGCTGCAGAGCAAGGAGGGACCATCTGAGCCTGGTGAAATAAACAGTCACCAACAGACTGAAAAGGGGACACATGAAGCTGGAGAAGAAGGTGACCAGCTAATCACAGAGGGTGAGACGCACAACACCAATCAGGATGTGACACAGACTGTGATTATTGACTGTTTTGAAACTTTCACAGAAAACCCATCAAATCTGAAAGCAGGTGCCCAAATGTTTTCCAGCTACAAGCACCACCACACTATGAAGTATTTGATATGTATTACACCCAAGGGAGCCATTTGTTTCTTATCAAAAGGCTGGGGAGGTCGTACAAGTTACAAACATATAACCCTGAACAGTGATTTTCTTGATAATTTGTTACCTGGGGACATTGTTTTGGCTGACAGAGGTTTTGACATACAAGAATGTGTGGGCATGTAGTGTTCAGATGTCAAGCTCCCAGCATTTACAAAAGACCGCTGTCAGTTATTAGCGAGAGATGTGGCGGAAACTAGGAAAATAGCACATTTGAGAATCCATGTTGAAAGGGTCATCGGAAATGTTTGTCAGAAGTATAAGATCTTAACAGGAACCATACCCATAAACATGATTCTTCCATGTGAAGGTGAAGAAGCCACAATGTTGGATAAGATTGTCACTGTCTGCTGTGCCCTGACAAGCCATTGCCCAACAGTAGTTTAGTACAATTAGTTTTCTTTTCGTAGTGTTTGTACAAGCAAAGTTTTTTTTATACGTTTGTAGATGACTTAATAAACCTGTTTAATAAAGTATGTCAGACAATTTTTAAAACTTCTGGACTCTTTGCCTCTCTTAGGTACATAAAGAACTAGTGTTGGTTTTGATAATGAAAAGTACTTTTTTTACTAATTACTTTCAAACAATTTTGTGGAGATAAACACTGAGGAAATACGAGGTTTGCTAACAAAACGAGAAGTTTGACAGTTTTACTTTTTTAGATATATAAGTTTTACTAAAACTCTTAAAACAGCAGCACAATGGTTAACAGAAAATAGCAATACAAGGAAATTAAAACGTGCATATGAAGCAATGTTTCCCACAGGATTTTAGGAGACTGTGGTGGGAGGGTCTCTGACCCTCGGGGTAGGGTGTGTGTGTACATTTTCAAGCCTGGTGTATCTCTTTAGGGCATTTTGAGACCACTGAATATAATATAAATTGCTGTATATGAACATAACAGGTTGGTATCATCCTTAAGAACACACAAAGGCATATGAAGAATATTTCAAATTTTCAAATTTAATCACAAAGTCATTAATTCATTCACTCACTCATTCAATCCATTGTTCATTCACTCACTACTGACACACTCTACACCCTGTCATTGAACATTTAATTTTTCTTGGCTTTTATGAAGAAAATTTCCATAGCTCTTCCAAAATTGAACGCTTCAGGGCTTGGTCCATTTATGGAGACTCTCAGGCAGGCAGCAAGGTGTTCTCCTTGCAGTCTGTTCCTGAGGTCTGATTTGACCTATAAGATAACTACAATTAGTCAAAAGAAATTAAAGTGGGAGGTGCCTTTGGAGCACATATTTGTACTCTCCTTTACTTGACAATTATGCACCTTACATTCACACCAAATATTATGCATATTTGGCACACCTGTCAGCACCTCTTGTAATGCCCTTACCCTGTTCATTGTGGAGAAGTCCCTCTCGCAGTTGACGCTGGAGACTGGAATGACCAGAGCAACTCCTGCCAAGTGGCTCAGCAATGGGTAGATTTGTCCCCATTCATCGCATTCACTGGCCAGAAGAGACAGCACCTCAGCTTGGTTCTTGTCCTAGGAAATATATTTTAGAGAGATGTTAATTTACATTATTTATATTGCACAGGTTGTATCTTCATCTAAAATTGAGGTTTAGGGTTTAATTATAATAGTAACAAGTAAGCATGTTGAGCATAGTGATAACATTTAATTTGGGATTTAAGCTATCACATATTTTGATCCTGCTGCAGAAGAATGACTCATGCTTGCAATGTCCTGGTTGAGGTGAAACCTAGTATCATTCACCCACCTTGAATGTTGAAGTGTTCCTTGAAGGAACGCCATTCCTGCAGCACCAAAGTCTCGTCAACATCAAGCAACTTCCTTGCCAAGGTCTGAAGATTGTGGATGCTTCCTTCATCACTAAGTGCAGCTCCCTGTGGTCCCAAAACACTGAAGGCTGCAATAAGGTCCAGATTTTGGAACCTGGTTTCCAAGTGGCCTATTAGGCCACTGATGTAAGGTCTGGCAACCTGTAAGTTGGACAGAATAGAAATATAAAATCCCCAACTCTTCAAACAGCAGGCAATGGTTTGCTGTTTGTCTTTGCTGCTTGAAACTAGGGAACCCTCAAAAGTGCACACTGACTTCAATCTAAGACTCAACACACCAATTCTAATCTAGAAAAAAAAATTACCTGGCTCACAAATCTTTTCCACTGCTCATCTCGTCGCAGCTCCTCAGTGCCCTGTCCCCTCCTTTGTCTCTCCTCCTCGTGCTCGATATTGAAACGTCCAAGTCCAAGGGGATCATCGATGTCCTGGTGTAGCCGGGACAGGAATGACCCAGGCAGTGGGACCTCACCTGCATCTTTATGCGCCTGAGGGCCTCGATCGTGATTGGAACCTAAAGTTAAAGAGATGTTACTTGCATTATATTGTCACCAATGGCAACTCATAGAACAAAGAACTCTTAAATATTATGAACTGATCATAACATACCTGCTCCTTGATATGGAGAAAGTTGACATTTGCTCTCTGAAACACTCGTGACAGCCGTGCAATATGTGGCAGTATATCGGCCTGAAGGTACACGGATGCGACCAACCTGTAGGTTGCACAAAACGTGTACAGGCCCTTGGCAGCTGGGCACTTTTTCAACTCTGCCTCCTCTGCCAATGTGGCGAGCACAGCAGAGAGATTTTTCTGAAGCAACTCAATAGCTAATTGCTGAGATAGCCACCTCGTGTCTTTTACCTCCTAGAAATGATAAATTCATTCATATGTTCGTAAAACCTATGTGAATCTAAATGTATGATTGTAATATGGTATATTAGAATCATTAATGGCAAAAAAAATCTGAACGTTTTGCTTGGTGACACTTATGGCAAATTCATATTATTAAAGGGGACCAATTATGCTCATTTCAGGGGCTTTTAATATGATATTGGACCCTGGAATACAATTGAAAGTTTTGAAGAAAAAAAAAAAAAAAACTCATTAGTTATTGCAAACACATACTCCTCCACTCTGGCTCTTTCCTGCTTTGCTCTGAAATGTATTGCACCTGGGGATTGCTTCAACACACACAACTAACTGCTCTAACTTTTCATGCTGGAAAAGCAAAGCAAGTAACTTTAAAGTAATAAAAGATTACATTAATTTCACCTCTAACCCTCATGATGCATTTTCTCAGATTCTCATATCGCAAGTGGGTATAGTATTAGTGAGTGAATTGAGAACATCAACTGTGAGTGAGAACAGGTATATGTAATAACCTTCATCTTCAAGTCACACAGTCCTAGGGTGGTAGCTGCTGTCTTCAGCGCTGCACTCCGGTTTGCACTGTGATGGAAGAACAGGTGTAGTTCCTGGAGGTGGTCGCGGAAAATTGCCAGGTATTTGACATCATTTGAGGCATCTTTGCAGACCAGGGCAAGGCGGTGGGCAGCACAAGCCACAGCAACGATCCTGGGGAAGCTGTCAGTCAGCTGCTACGCAACTCCATTTATGCGCCCTGTGGTTACAGTCAAATAACACAAACCAAATAGCATTAACAATTCTTACTTAGAGACATACCTTAATGGAACAATAAAATACCATACCTGTCATAACTGCTGCCCCATCTGTGCCAAGCCCACAAAGCTTTTCTGTCGTCACCTGTTTCTTGAGCAGGACCACTTTCACTGCATTGACAATGGTGTCAGCCTTGCCATCACTGAGCGTCACAATGTCGAGGAACTGATTGAAAACCTGTCCCTCTTTATGTATCTGAATAAAACAAATACAGCATTAAGTATAGCATTAAGGCATTTCATTACCTCAAAAAAGGAAATGTATGAAAGTTGTATTCCTGATAAAGCAGAATCACAGAACCACATCCTGGAATATTTTTCAAGCCTTTATTTGCTTATATTGCTGCAGTAGATCATCACACAGAAAAATAGGGTATAATATATAGGGTATAAAACTATAAAACCATAAATATTCATAATTCATGATGACAATTGACTTTCAAGGGAGACTACATTGTGAGCGGGATCCTCAAAATATCTAGTCATACCTGATGTGCAGATCAAGCTGACAAAGCAAGGAAACATCTGTGCCTTCATCAAGCTCAATCTCGATGGCTTGGGATGCTGTTATCTGCTCTCTCAGAGGCTCCTCAATGACCTGGGAAAGGATCTCAAGCATCTCATCGATGATTCGATGAGAGCGGTAGTTGTTTCTGCGATGAACCTTGAAAATAGTTTTACATCAATACAGAATGCTGAACTGATTTAATTGAACTGTTATATTAGCACAAGTACTTACCTTCAGCTTGAGGAAATAGTCACATCCCAGGAGCTGGGCCAAGCTTAGCAGCTTGGCATAGTTGGTGTGGTGGGCTATTTCGTTTTTCACCAACCAATAGACCCTACCCACGTGACGTCACAACTCCGCTCTCCTGACTGGTGCCGCCCACTTGTCCGTCAACACACCATGTTGACCTGTTACGGCTACGTACATTCCTCCTATTTACGGCGTGTTTTTCTGCTCGTTAACATTAATAATCAAAATGGTGAAGGCGTGTGTGGCGGTCGGTTGCAATAACAGAGAAGATAGACAGAGAGACTTGAAGTTCTACCGGATTCCGAGAGACACGGAGAGGAGAGAGCGAGATGGGCTGCTGCAATTCGACGAGAAAACTGGACTCCAAACGATTACCACAAATTATGTAGTAGTCATTTTATATCTGGTAAGATGCATTTAATATATATTTAGAGGGTTTTGGGCTGACAACCACAATTAAGATCATTGCTAGGCTAATCGCCGACAACATACACGTATGTATGTAGTGAGAGTGCTATCGCTAAACCATATAAACATTAAAAGCCCTAGCTCCATTGACAAATGACATGAAATACATTAGACTTGACAGTAGATGTTAGCAAGAACAAAAGATTTTGAATTGAAAATTTCGTAACTCACCTTCCGAGCAAAAGATTCCTGCCGAATTTTCGTGTACGAGGACCTGTTTCACCCAACCAGCAACGTAGCATTTATAAGCCTCCAAGCTCTTAAAGTTTTTCAAACTTTCGTGAGAATAGGCTGATTTTGTGTGGACAAGATAGTTGTAAATATCAGGGTCAGGCAGAGACTGCGAAGGCAGCCGGTCAAAAAAAATCATCGATTTAGGCATCAAATATGGATCTGGCGACTGTATAGAACGAAGCTTTTCCACATAACGCCTTTTATGCAACACATCCAGTGAGTTTACAGCATCAGAAAGCACCGGGTCTTCCATGAAATGCATTTTAAATTCCTCGATCAATTGAAACCAATGCTAATACAGAGACAAAATGACGGACAAGTGGGCGGAACCATAAAGGGAGCACGTGGTTTTGTGACGTCGGTGGGGAGGGTATATACAGGCATTTGAATCCACCAATCACAGCTTCGTGCTCCATAACAATGACAGGGTCAAAGGAATTCATGACAGAGTATCCTGCAAAAAAAAAAAAAAAAAAATCCCTGAACACTAGTACCCATCTGAAACTTTTGGGATTGTGATTTGACATGACTGAGAAAAGTTTATAAATTACCTAATGCAAGTGATTGATTGCATTTCATGCTCTGTTGGTGGTGCTCAGTGGTCATGCGACGCTCCAGGTAATCCTTTCGATAGTGGACAGCCCCCACTTCCACAAAAGGCCTCATTTTAGGGCCATTTTTTACAGGAGGTCTGTGCTGCCTGCAAGCACGACAAAAACTTCCCTAAAAAGCAGAGGAACAATTCAATAATCAACTGTATTTATAATGGCACTTTTTTCCCCCCCCACAATATTTTGATTTTCAAACTAATAATTCACACCATCAAAACAATACCATAAAGAGACCACACCGAGAACACACCCACAAGACAAAAAAAAAAAAAAAAAAAAAAAAAAAAAAATAGTTGTTCCTCTACCATTATTAAGCTCCAGCTTTACCCCATTTATCCTCCATAAACACAAAATCACAGTCCCTAATATGATCTTGTAAGCATCAAGACAATTTCATCTTTTTGACATAATTCATAAAAGGTGTCCACAAGTCCTCAAAAAGCTGTTGTTTGCCCTTCAATATGTATGTCATGCGTTCTAGAGGTATAACCGACAACATCTGGTTGTTTTGTAGAAGGTCCACGATCTGATTTCCATACGAATGCAATGCATTTCTTTGCCATTACTAAACCAAAATTGATAAGTGTCTGTTCATGTTTGTTGTAATTGTGTTCTTCTGGAAACAGTCCCAACAGAAAAAAACTTTGGTCCAAATGGAATGTCTTTTAAAATCATTCCCTCCAACGTGCTTCTTACTTCATCCGAAAATTTCTTAACTTTTCCACATTGCCATACACAGTGATACAGGGTACCTTTTTCTCCTGTACATTTAAAGCAGGTATCAGGAATATTTTTATTATATATGTTTAGTTCTGCTGGTGTTATGCATGTTCAGTGGCGCCTCCAGAAATTTTTCATAGGGGTGGCCAGATGGGGCCACTTAAAATCTTGGGGTGGCCAAAACTAAAAGCCATAATTTCAGGTTTTCATTATATTATGGCAGTAAAAAGGTCAGGAGAAAACTATCAGAAAGACTTAAGGACACGGCTACTGATACACTTTGGTGTATTGTGTAATATTTGATGTTTCTAATGATTTAATGTGCATAGTCCATAACTGTCCAGTCAACATTTTTAGTTCCACAACAATTCTGTTGTATTGTGTAATGTATATATTAGGCATAAGGTGTACATTTAAGTTAACAAAACAAAATAAATGCATTCATTTGGGATGAAATGCATAACTGATGTTGCAAAAATCTAACGATATACTGGCAAGAGGGGTGGCCAGTGGGGTGGCCAACCAATTTATAGGGGTGGCCGTGGCCACCCCCTGGTGGCGCCACTGCGTATGTTTTCATTATCCACTTGTATTGAATAAGTCTCAACTGTGCGTTCATGCATATGGTTTGAGCATTTACACACAGCTTAGCCCATTCCCTTTCTGTTATGTCCTTATCCAAGTTATGAATCCATGCCCTCATTTTGTCCTTTGAATTTTCAGGATAATTACACATTAAAATTTTGTACAAACTCGAGATAGCCCCTCTCCTAAGAATGTCTTTAGTCATCAAATCCTCTAAAAAAGTGAGGTTTAAGGAGATCAAGACTGTGATTTGTTTGAATAAAACTAAGTTGCAAATACTTAAAAAAATGCTTCCCGTCAAGTGCGAATTTCAGTCTTAATTGCTCAAAGGACATCATAACGTTTGTATCAGAAATATAGAAATCATTAATCGTTTTAAGTCCCTTTGAGTGCCACAACTTAAATATAGCGTCCGCCCTCCCTGGAATGAGCAAATTATTTCCCCAGACTGGACTAAAACGGGATAGTGTATTTGGTTCTCCTAAATATTCTTTTATTTGATGCCATATTGCTATCATATTTTTCAAAATTGGGTTTTTGGTGTGCTTGAGCAACCTTTTTTTCAAATCAGAATATAAATATAAAAAGACCGGCAAGTTAAGACCACAGGACTCCATTTCGACCCAACATGGAGGGTCTTTGATCAGAAAATAAAACATAACAGATCTCAGTTGAGTTGCTTGATAGTACCAGTTCAGATTAGGGCATTTCAAGCCACCCCGATCGAATGGGAGATACAGCAGTGTTAGTCTCAATTGAGACCTTCTGTTATTCCATATAAATTTTACCCATTCCTTTTTTAATGTTGAAAGGAATTCTGGAGGAGGTGGCAAGGGGATATTCTGAAAAAGATAAATTAACTTGGGAAGCACATTCATTTTCAATACATTAATTCTACCAATTACAGATATCGGTACTGAAATCTATCTGTCTATTGATTTAATAATTTCTTCCCTTAATAGAGAATAATTTGCTCCAACCACATGTTCTATTTTGGGCAAAATTTGAATCCCTAAGTATTCAAATTTTTGGACCACGTTGAATTGGCTCGTTACCGGCAGTGGGTTGTCCCTTTCATCAGTATTGAGTAACAATATAGAGGATTTACTATTATTCACCTTGTAGCCAGAAATCTTGCCAAAAGACTCAGTTGCAACAACACTGGTATTGACTTTAATAGTTTAGAAATTAAAATGATGTCATCAGCATAAAGGGCAATTCTATATTCCGTCTGTCCCACCACAAGTCCCCTAAATTGTGCGTTTGAATGGATTGCAATCGCAAATGGCTCAATTGCCATATCAAATAGTAATGGAGAGAGAGAGGACATCCCTGGCGACAACCTTTTCGTATATTAATGTGCATTGAGACATTTCGATTAGACATCATTTCTGCTGTTGCATTTATATACATAAGCTGAATCCACTTAAGAATCACCAGATCCAAATTTTTTTGACACTTTAAAAACGTAAGGCCACTCCACCCGTTTCGGCTCTGATGACGTCCTCGGTCACATTCTCACTTGGAGCCTTTTGCAAGGAGGTCAGCTCTGTGTAGAGGTTGATGATTCTTGGTTTTTCTCTTCCGGCATAATACTCACGAAAAATCTTTAGTGCATGGCGTCCGTCATCTGGCGCGTCGCGCATTACCAGTCACCGGCTCTTATCGTCGAGGAATTGAATCAGCTCAGCGTAGGCTTCGGCATTTTTCTCATCTTCCTCATCAGGCTCGTTTAAAATGGTGTCTTTCAGCCCCTGCAGGCGGAGGTGGCCCAAAAACTTTGCTTCCCAAAGTTCATAATTTTTCTCATCTCCATCAAAGACGAGCCTCGCCCAGCGGCTGCATGTCACCAGGTCTTTCTCCTTTCTACTCATGTTGCCACTTACTTCACAGCTCACAGGTGCACGCAGTGATCGTCACGACTTTCACCTGGCTTGTCATGAAACCTCTCACTGTGCATCACGGCTCTGATCTGGGCCCATAACCTGTTGGCATGCTCTGTTGCACAGCGGATACACAGCAGTGATCGTTTCTCTTTGTCGTGCAAACACCAGCAGGCGTACACGCATTTTATTCAGTCCAACACAGGTGAAATACATTTGCTAATTTGAACATGTGACCGGCCAATTGGTTGCCATGGTGATTAAATAAACACAATTACCAATGTGAGCATCCCACTCAACATTGAATTGAAAAAAGTGGACTCATTTTGTTTTGAGTATGTATGATCATCACCAATTGGGCGTTGTCCTTGTGGATACATAATAATTTGTTAGTTTTTTTTATCAAAAATAGTCTCTTGCCCTAAACTTTTCTTGAATGGCGTATCCACCTTGTGCGATTAAAAAAAAAAAAAAAAAATGGAAACACTGGCCTGTTATAATCCATGACTGCACTAATCTTACTTTATATTATAACGTATTATGTATGTACATGCAGTAGTATACTATGATATTAATGCTACGTATTTTTAATATGTAGATTTTTTGGAAGAAGTGTTTTGAATCACATTGGAAAGGTGAAGTCACAGTGTTCTGAATCTTTTTACATTTCATTCTTTTGAACGAGGTAATGCTTTCAGCATTTGACCTCATTGTTTATTAGCGATTTAGTATTATTTGTGTTTAGTTGTACTTTAATAAAGTATTCCAAAATGTTTTTGTGAAAAATTAAGTGTCAACAAAAATTGAACAGCAAGACTACCAAAAAAAATAAATAAGCAAACAAACAAATAAAATATATAAACATTAGAATAGGTGACTACAGTTTTAAAAAATCTGCTAACTAATCTGGAAAAAAATTGTCGTTTGGGACAGACCTACTACAAACCCAATAAATAAACAAATAAGCCACATTGGATTATGAGCCGCAGGATTCAAAATTAGGGAAAAGTGTAGCACCTAATAGTCCGAAAATTACGGTACCTAAATTGTGACATCTACCTACCGCCGTTACCCTAACACTGCTGATTCACACCCTATTATTGTTGTCTTATGAGAGTACTAGAAGTTGTTTAATGCCAGAAATTCTTGATGAAAAATGCCACAAACAAAAAGACCACAAACAAATCTTATTTCTTCATTTGCTAACTTGTGTCCCCAAAGTTGATTTCTGTTGGAGAAAATTCATCCTTGCCATTCTTGTTGTTGTTGTTGTTTGTTCATGTTTTGTTGTCTTCCAATCCAGCACAAAAGTAATTTCAAAGTGGTTGACATCACATTAAATGCAATTCAAAATTGGATTCCTTTGACAGCACTACTGTTAACCAGTGGTGTCAACAATAATCGATGCGGCGATGCATCCCGATGCGCGCAACACGCCCAATCAATTCAGCGCATTTTAAAATATATAAGTACGTTCAAAAATCTTCCCTGCGCAATTCCGGTGATGCAACGGATTTGGTTTCCCCATTTGTATTATTATTCTCATGTTTACCTGTAGAGAGAGCTACTTTACATTCAAAGCAAGCCCGTAGAGGTTAGATCGGGCCTAAAAAAATCCAGCCCGACCCGACACGGCCCGATCAATTAACTAGATATGCAGGCCCGAGCCAGAGTGACACGAAAAAACAAACAAACAAAAAAACGCAGTGGCAGCCAATTATTTTCATTTCTTCAAGTTTTCTTACTGTTTAAATAGTCTACATATTTTTATGATCATTATAAAAGCATTTACACAACGCTGTGAAAGTTTAATATTAAAAAAACACGGTTTTGCAGACACACAGAGGAGAAGATTCAAAAGGATCACATTTGCCTTTGTGTGCATAAATAAAAGTGTCTTTCGTAACGAATTCTCAATTGGCAGAAAAAAACAAAATGCAGCAGCAGCAATTTATTTTCATTTCTTCGAGTTGGCAGAAAAAACGCAAGTTTTCTTAATGTTTAAATAGTCTACATATTTTTATGATCAATATAAAAGCATTTACACAACGAAATAACGCTGGGAAAGTTAAATATAAAAAAAAAACATGGTTTTGCAGACACACAGAGGAGAAGATTCAAAATGATCACATTTGCCTTTGTGTGCATAAATAAAAGTGTCTTTTGTAACGAATTCTCAGTTGGCAGAAAAAAACCTCAATATTTAAAGGGTATGAAAACGCAAAGGGGGTGTGAGACATCAATAGAACCGTTATGTGCCAAGATAACAAATATTGATAAAGTTAACAAAAAAATCAATCACATTAATGAGCAATTATCGAAAATAGATCGAAAATGACGAACATTTCCGAAAGTGTTCCGGAAACAGCCGAATGGGGCGGAGACGTCATAACAAGGAAACAAAAGGTCGAGGCAGGTGCCATCGTTGTTAATCGACGAGAGAGTTGCGTTCGTGTTTTATCAAAAAAATCGCTAAAATGGTTCCCCTGCTCTAATCCCATTCATATTTGTGTCGGTTGGCAGAGCGAAACCGATGATAGCATATTAAATGATAATTATTCTATACATTATTTTGCGGTCACGGTGTATCAGCTTCACAAAAAGAAATGCAAAACATACCATTTGGTGTTTCTCACACGAACTGTTGTCGGGGTTTCATCAGTGTGATTGCTCCCCTCAATGATCCTTTCATTAGGCTGCATTGGCTTTCGTTTGGGCTCAAATTGATAACCCAAAACACCAAAGAAAGGTTCATAACTCTCCTCGTCACCATTAGAAGAATGTTCGTTACGTCGGATTCGTCGCTGCAACTAGAAACGTAATTGTCCGCCATCATCGCCGCCATTCAATACTAAAGCACCGAGCCGGTTGTTTCCTTGTTTTGATGTCACGCCCACAATCTGCTTGAAATTGACCCAAATTTCTCTCATTTTCTTGGTGTTGCGATGTGTGTAATTACACGAAGTGACATGATATGAATCCGAAAGGCATTCGTTTATGGATAAATGATGGAATATTAGCATTTCCCCAGGTGTTGACATACACTTTAAATAGTCTACATATTTTTATGAGAGTTATAAAACGAAATAACGGGAGGAGAAGAAGAAAAAGAGGACTGCGCCACAGCCCTCTGCGCATTTTTTTATTTTATTTTTTAAAATAATTTATTAGTCCGGCGCAGCGGCCCAACCCAACCCACCCAAACGTGAATGCTTAACATTTCGGGTCGGGTTCGGGCACAAGATCTAACCTCTATGCAGGGGGGACGAGGAACCCAAATCCGCTTCCTCGCCGGAGTAACGTCACAGACAAGCGCAGTTGCAATCGAGAGAGCAGAGAGATAGGACATAACATAACAATGGCTGAAGCGGAGAAAGAGGGAGCGAGAAAGATTATAGATATAAGATAGGCTAGGCCTACATTTTACTTTTGTTCTACATTGCAATTTAGTTGATGTTTTGTTTGCAACTGAACTGATCCCTGGATTGATATTGCGATAAAGATGCTGCTGCACTACAATATTTTCTTTGTCGTTTTAATATTTACTTGAATATTTTTATTGATGGGTCGTTGTGACTAAAATACAGTGACCGTTATTACTGATTTTGCACAGGAGTTCAGATGTTCCACTTTGTGAAAGGCTGCTACTGTGTGCAAAAAAAAAAAGAGAAAGCCCTGGTCTCATTCAAAGCACTAATTAAATGCTGTGATCGTTTTTTTTTAAATATATATATCTGAAAGTATACTATTTTCATTTGACTTCAACCAGGAGTGACACAAGAGCCAATAAAAAGTTGTTTAATGTCTGACCGCTTGTGGTGCCTCATGATTCACGAAAAAATATGCTTTGCTTTAGAATTTTAATGCATCCCAGGCTTTAATGCATCGCGATGCATAACCGAATCGTGACCCTCTGAATCAAATCTAATCGTGGCCCTTCGAATCGTAATCGAATCGAATTGTGAGGGCAGTGCCGATGCACACCTCTACTGTTAACATTAAAAATGAATTCTCATCACCGCGATCGTCATGTACAGTACACTTATCGAAAGTGAACCAACCTTCTAGTCTGAGAAGAACCTTAGCGTGCATTAGTTTGGACACAGTCGAGCGTCGGTGACGTGGGGGCTCCTCTTTCACTCCACAAAGTTCCTCCGGTCTCGCGGACATTTTCCCCACTTGATTTCTGAATGTTGATACGAAAATTAGCTCATGATTTTTTTAGACCATAATATTTATCTCTTTGATCGCTTGCTCTTATAAAAAGGCCAATCTGGAGAGCAGCTGTTGCAAGCGACTCAACATCGCACAGCCAATCACGAGATTAGCGCCAAGCAAGTCAATGTCTGCGCAGCCAATCACGAGCGTGGTCCGCTTGCGGAAGAGGAGTGCTGTTCATCGTTGTCGAAGCCCTTTACATTCAGACACTTTTATGGAAGATTTACCTTTGTGAATTCGTTAGCATATTAGCATCGGTTGTTATCACAAACGGTCGCTATATGGAGTTGTATCTGTGCATTGTATGTATTTTTTATGCCTTCGCGATGCATATACAATGGTGATGTTTCATGATCTGTATTATTTGTTGTGTACGGTAGTTTCCCATTACGGCCGCTAGATGACAGCATTCGTGCTAACCTGCAAAACTCGAATAGGAAGCTGCTTAAAGAGAAATGTCCTGTATGTGTTTTCTACTGGTAACGCTATGTGTTTTTTTTTTTTTTCAGTTATATTTATCAATTTAGACAGAGTGGTCTAAAGACAAATGTTTATTTTTTTGCATTCCTGGAAAGTTAAGAGATTATTAATAGGGTTGTATTTATTGTGTATGTTGAATTTGCTAATAAAATCCAGAAATTTATTCTGGAAGTTTTCAAGAATGTTTCTTTAGTAGTTTTTGAAAACAAAGGTTTGAATCAAACGATGTATCACCGGAACCAATACACATGAAAGTCAGTATAAGTTAAAACAGATTTATTTTGCATTGATCATTTGGCCTATCAATTAATTAGGTTCAAATTCATGAGAAATGTTGCCCTGACCCCTGTTCACCCAATCTGTTTGGGTTTAATAATGTCCCTTCCTAAGCAAAAAGTGTACATGCAGGTTATGCTGTTATATCGTCCCTACTTGTTCAGACCAAACCTACGCCCTTGGCTTCGTCTTTATTCATTTATTCCCTGACTAAGATTTTTTGTTGTTGTATTTATTTCATTTAGATAGACAATTTTAAGTGGCATTAAGACAAATGTTTACTTTTTTGCATTCCTAGATACTTAAGAGATGATTAACAAGTTTGTATTTCTTGTGTATATTAATATAATTTTTGTTCAAATAATGCAATTTAAGTTTGCTAATATAATCCAGAAATTTATTCTTGAAGTTTTCAAAATGTTTCTTAAGTAGTTTTTGAAAACAAAGGTTTGAATCGAACGGCGTATCACCTGAACCAATACATATGCAGACCGAGGTGCTGGGGCCTATCCCAGCTAACTACGGGCAGTAAGCAGGGTACATTCTGAATTGGTTGCCAGCCAATCGCAGGGCAATTCAATTCAATTCAATTCAATTTTTTTTTTTGTATAGCCCTAAATCACAACGAGGTTGTCTCGAAGGGCTTTGCAGAGGCAATATGACACACAATCAGAAACACCAAATGAAGCAAACAAAGATGAATAAATAAAGTTCAAGTCCTGGGCATCCCCCATCCTTAGACCCTCCATGTCAGCAAGGAAAAAGTGCAAAAAGTCTTTCGGAGAAAATGGGAAACCTTGGGGAGTACCACAGTCAGGAGAGATCCACTCCCAGGACAGATTGACAGAAAGCACCAGGACTGCTAATGGGAATTAGCAGGCGAAGTTACAGTCCGTACAGATGCAGTGGAGTAAAGGAACAAGAAGAGGTCCATCTAGCCAGATGAGATGTGGGTAGCAACGAGGACGTCCATCCAGCCAGGGGTCCGGACAGTCAGGATGCTGCAGCTGAAAATTAGCCCCTCCCCCGAGGGGAGGGGGGAAAGGGGACACCGGGTGACTAGTGATGAAGAGACTAGACAACTAGATATTAACATTGGAAAATAGAAATAAAGTAAGACAAGTGGTAGGTCGAATGAGAAAAAGGAGATAAAACTCAGTGGCTGTACTTCCCCCAGCATTATAGCTTCTAGTGCAGCTTAGACTAAACTGTGAGTCTACTCCGACTTCAACTTGCCTGACCATAAGCTTTGTCGAATAGGAACGTTTTTAATCTAGTCTTAAATGTGCAGACTGTCTCGGCTTCTTTAATATTAGCTGGAAGTTGATTCCATAAAACAGGGGCTTGGTGGCTAAAGGCTCTAGCTCCGACAGTACTTTTAGAAACCCTGGGAACTACCAGTAGACCTGCATTCTGAGAGCGGACTGTTCTGTTGGGGCGGTGCGGAACCAGAGCATCGGTGAGATAAGATGGCCCCAACCCATTAATGGTCTTAAATGTAAGAAGGAGGATTTTAAATTTAATTCTAAACTCGACTGGAAGCCAGTGAAGGGCCTGGAGCACAGGGGTGATGTGCTCTCTTCTATTGGTTCCTTAAAAGTCTTGCTGCTGCGTTTTGGACTAGCTGAAGACCTTTTGGAGAACTCTTAGGACAAGCTGCAAGTAGGGAGTTACAGTAATCCAATCTTGATGTAACGAATGCGTAAATTTTTCTGCATCGTTTTTACATAAAATATTTCTAATTTTGGCTATGTTGCGCAGGTGGAAGAAGGCCGTTCTGCAGGTTTGTTTAATGTGAGCTTTAAACGATAAGTCAGGGTCGAAAAGAACTCGTAGGTTTTAACCGTGGTGCTGGAGGCTACACTTACATTGTCCAAAGTCACTATCTGGGCAGCTAAAGAGTCTCTCACACTTTTCGGGCCTATTATAAGGACTTCTGTCTTTTCAGAGTTAAGTAGAAGATAGTGCTCATCCAGGTATTTATATCTTGGACGCATGTGCTTAGTTTGTCCACTTGCCTTACCTGCTCAGGTTAAATTGATAAATATAGTTGTGTGTCCTCAGCGTAACAATGAAAGTTAATGCTATGTTTTCTGATGATATTACCTAGAGGAAGCATATACAGCGTAAACAAAATTGGCCCGAGGACGTGATGGGTGTCTCCCTTAAAGGGAAGGGGAAGCAAGCTGGAGACACCCCTTTGTTTGTATGTGTGTGCTGGTTATGTGTATGCATTTAGGATTACGTACATGTGTGCTTATACATTTCATGAAGCAATGGCGTCTAAGTAAAAATGGCACGTCAACTAGGAGTGGGAACCTCAAGGCACCTCACGATACGATATGATTCGCGATACAAGGCTCACGATAACGATTATCTCACGATATCACGATACAGAAAATATCGATATATTGGTCAGAAATTTGATACATGATATTCTACGATACAACTGTTGAAACGAAAAAAAAAACATTTCAAAATAGAAAAAAAATACTGTTTAAGTCATTTATTAAACAGTGACACCTTTTCAGTGCAACATTGCTGTAAATTATAAATCTACTGATAATTGTGTACCTGCACATATAGAGGAAACAAACCACAACCACTGATATTTCTTGGCGAAATCATGATGAATGGCACCCTTAATTTCTTAAGTTTTAAATCTTTTGAAAATGTTTAACAGTGCTGTAAGTGTCAGTCAGCAGTTGAGCTTGGAGTGGGGCAACGATAAAATTGGTGGGTCTTTTCTTTGTAAATGGCCTTTGTTGTCAAAAGCATTGGTTTGAGCACTTCCACTCAGTTACATTCTTCCTCACCTTAAAAACAACAAAATAAATATAAAATATTAGCTACTCAATAGCTTTTGAGTTGAAATTCTGATTTTTTGTGTGTGTTGGAAGTATTGAGTGAATTAAAAAAAAAAAAAAAATGAATTGAATGAATAGAAATTAAAAATGCAATAATTACTTGTTTTTAATATGTAGGACACATTAATTATCATGCACGTCACCTTATTCATCTTGGAAGCTATTCAAACCATTTTTATAGCTTATTGTGTCAAAATGGCAGTCATAACAGTTTGTGTAGTAAACTAGATGGAAAGTGGTTCTCAAATATGTAATCAAAATAATACATTTAAATGAAAAAATCAATTACTAGTACATTGCAAAACTTTCTTACCTCAAGTGTTGCTCCATAGAAATCAGGCGTCCAATTAGTCACCAGCTGCCAGTGAACCTTATTTTATTAGACAATTCTTGCATACAGCAAAGTCCTTGTTCACCTTACTTCCTTTATTGTTGGTGTAAAATCCAAAGTGTGTCCACATGTGTGATTTTCAGCAATATTTTTCTCACTTTTTCCTCCACCGTTCTCACGAAGCTTTTTTATTTTTTTCAACCCACTTGGGACCGCTCTTCTTCTCTAGGCGACTTGTGCGCACTTTACCTTCACCGCCACTGTTGAGCGCCCCTAGTGGACCGCCAAGGAATTGCTCAACAAACATTGAGCAGTTTACAGCATCCATACTCCATTGTATGGCCAATATGTCAAATAAAAGTATCGATGCTTGGCGGGAGCATATCGATAACCGATCAGGTTGCAAAATATCGCGATATATTGCTGTATCGAGATATTGTCACACTCTTAACGTCAACCTTGATTTCTTAAATGTACCCGACAGTCTAATTTGCCACTGTCTGCGGCTTGTCCTGGAAGATGACCAGTGGAACTCAGACCGGCCTAAACCGGTTTGAAAGGCAGTTAAGACATTTCTGGCATAATCACTTTAAAAGGCACTTCCTATTCTAGCAAGCATTAATCATCAATCTTGATTATATTGGTTATGTGTATATGAGGATTAAATGTAAATGATTATAGTTTATATGAGCACAAGCAGATATTTAATAAACCTTCGATAATTATCTCAACATCCTCTAACGCCTATGTCACATTCTAGTCTCTGCAATAAGGTATTATGATCGATTGTGTCAAAGGCTGCACTCGGGTCCAACAGAACCAGGATCGAGACTAATCCAACGTCAGCAGCTAGTAGCAAGCCATTAGTTACTTTGACTAATGCAGTTTCAGTGCTATGATGAGCTCGAAAGCCAGACTGGAAATGTTCAAATAAACTATTGTCCTGTAGGTGCTGACAGAGCTGTTTAATTACCACTCTTTCAAGGACTTTGGAGAGAAATGGTAAATTAGAGATAGGTCTATAATTTGCCAAGATATCAGGCTCAAGAGTAGGTTTGACTCAAGCCCCGTCAGGATCAAGAGTAGGGCACAATGGGACATATCCAAACAATAATTTCTTTTTTAATACCAACGTCAATTGCTGCTATTACATGGAGGCTTGTCTACAACCATTAAAGTGAACAATAAATTATCAGTAATACATCTCAATAGCAGAAGTATGTATGCTAACTTCAGTAATATGAGAGAATATCTGAATCAATTTATAAAACCATTCAAAATCATTGCCATATCCGAAACATGGCGCAAAGCAGATAAAGGTATGGATATGAGTTTTATCCGAAAGAATAAGAATGGAGGTGGTGTCGCCTTGTATGTGGATAAAAATTTGAACTACAAAGTTATAGAAAGTATGACAACTGTGGTTGATAACCTTTTGGAATGTATAACAATTGAATTAGATGAAAAAAAAGCAAAAATGACATAATCAGCTGTAAATATAGAGCACCAAGCTCTAGTATTGAAACATTCAGGGACTGGATCAGAGAAATGTTTTCAAAAGCCATTCAAAAACTTGTGTTCAGTTGTGGGGATTTCATTATTGATTTGCTCAATCTAAACAAGTACCAATCAGTTGATGAATTTATCAATACCATGTACTGTATGAGTTTGTATCCAAAAATCACCAGACTGAGTCGAATCACAACTCACAGTGCTACTTTAATAGATAACATATTCACCAATGACATTGAAAGTAATTCAGTAAGCGGACTGTTAATTAACAATATGAGTGATCACCAACCCGTTTTTACAGTTTGTAACGGCACCCAGCTAAGAAAGTTGCCAGAGCAGAATGTCAAGTACAGGCGAGTGAGGAACTCATTTAAAAAAGATTTATTGGCACAAAATTGGGAAAATGTATGTAATGGAATTTTTTTATATATTCACATCATTATATGATAAAAACTGCCCAATACAACGGCACAGCAGAAAACAAATGTACAAAGATCGACCATGGTTCACGAAGGGATTACAAAACGCTCGTAAGAAGAAAAATACACTGTATAGAGAATTCATAAAACATATATAAAAATATACTGACCAAGATCATAAGGGTATGTAGGAAAGAATACTATAGTAAAAAATTGTATAACAAAAACAAAAAAAAAATTAAAGGAATGTGGGACATTTTGAATGGAATTATTAAAAATGGTGCTAAGCAACAGAGCTATCCTCAATACTTTGTGGAAATGATGTGAAGAGGTTTATCTGAGGAGTGGAATGAAAACCTCAATGAAAGGAATCCCAGTTCAATGTTCCTTCCAGCAGTGGTGGAAGAAGAAATAATTGATACTGTAAACACATGTAAATGCAAAACATCCACTGATTCAAATGATATTGACATGAAAAGTTGTGAAAAAGGTCATTGAGGGGAATTTCAAAACCACTAACATATATCTGTAACTTATTATTTTCAATGGGTAAATTTTCAAACAAAATGAAAATAGCTAAAGTAGTGCCATTATACAAGACTGGAGATAGACACCACTTCACAAATTACAGGCCTCTCTACTTCCAAAATTTTCCAAAATTCTTTAAAAAGTTATTCAACAACAGATTAAATAAATTCATAATATAATTTACTTTTCGACAGTCAGAATGGATTTAGGGCAAACAGTTCAACATCACTAGCTTTCATTGAATCTTTTGAGGAGATCAGTAACGCTATTGATCACAAATTTCACTCAGTTGGAATATTCTTAGATCTTAAAGTGATCCTCGATCTTTAAGACAAGTAATTCTTAAAAGATAAATGTTAGTATGAGTTATAATAATTTTATATTAAAACCCCTCTTAATGTTTTTGTTTTAATAAAATTGTAAAATTATTTTAAGTGATAGGTCGCCATTTTTGTCACGTCACAGTGTGTGACGTCACATCTTTCAGCGTCACTCTTCGCTACCCCAACATGTTGTCGGTTCTGCCCTTCCAATTTGAACCAGATCGGAAAAGTAAAGAGCAGGACAGCACTGTCGGTCATTCACAAGACGACCAGCAAAAGAAAAATGAGAGCAGGAAATACAGTACCTGATAAAGCAAGAGTTGGGAAAAACTGGTGCTGTACTCGCTGCAAGTGCGTCTCAATGACAATTGAGCAGGAGAGTGTATGCTGTTGAGAACTCCGGCAGATCCTCAAGCTAAGTTTTCAAACGTTTTCAAACTTATCCCAGTATAATTATGTAGATTGTTAACATCCAGGGCTGTCGTGTGCTTTACATATAGTACAGGCCAAAAGTTTGAACACATCTTGTCATTCGCGCATTTTTATTTTAATGACTATTGACATTATAAACTCTCACTGAAGGTAATAAAACTAGCCAGGATCGGAGTCGTGTCGTTGCTGACTGACCTCATTAAATCCGTCATGTGACGGCAACAAATCCTCGAATCGAGTGTAATCCATGTCTTGTACATTTTAACGCGTGGTTGGTAGGATACGTACATAAAAGTATCAAAAAGGGGAGAAGCTTCCACTTATGCACATTTATTCAAAAAAATAATATTTCCAGCTTGACCACTCGTCACTCGGGAGCTCAGCGATACGCACACACGCGTTGCCACACAACTCAAACATAAAAGTAAGGTCCATATCAGAGTCATTGTCGTCACTGTAGCGTGCCATAGTGCTTTAATTATCTGATATGATTTGGGGAAAACTCCCACGAAGAATAGTCAACAAAAAAGATGGCAATAGTAATCCAAATCAGCGTACTTCACTCACTCGTAGATCCAGGAATTAGACCGATCACATGGCAATTTTGCAGCCGCCATCAGGCCGTCCAATCCACAAAATAGACTGAGCCGAAAGCCGCTCTGGGACCGTCGAATCCAGAAAATAGACAGATGCGAAACCAATATTGCAGCCTCAGTGAGACCGTCAGATCCTGAAAATAGACGGATCCCTTACTTGACTAAGAATCCAGGAAAAATATTCGGGCGGCAGTTGTAATGCGTGGTAGGTAGGATATGTGCATACAGGGACCAAAAAGGGGAGAAGCTTCCACTTATGCACACCTATTCACAAAAAATAATAACTCCACCTTGACCACTCACGTCACTCCCCTTGTTTTAATTTGACTGGAAATTGCATCCAAAAGTAGCACATTGTAGCATTTTACTTCGCGAGTTTAGGCAGCAATACACAATTGTTGTATACGCTACACATTTGGAAACATCCCCTTTACGTCATCACTGCGTGCCCGCAAATCATGGCGCCAACTATCGGTTAAAATGTGTCCTAAATATTATAAAATATTGCCATTGATTTAACATTTTGTTTGTTTCCAACAACATATTTTAGTACAAGAGAACAATTGTGGTTTACTAGAGCCTACCTAAGGTAGAGGATCACTTTAAGAAAGCATTTGACACTATTAATCATGACATTTTGATCAATAAACTTGAAGAGTATGGGATCAGGGAGGAGGCACTACACTGGTTGAAGAGGGTAACTATTCATCATCATGCTTGGACATTGCTTGTGCATCCCTCAGGGTTCAGTGTTAGGTCCAAAACTGTTTATTCTTTATATAAATGATATACGCAAAGTTTCAAGAATACTACAATTAGTTTTATTTGCAGATGACACAAGTACCTTTTGCTCTGTGGGGGTGTGCATGAGCTACTGGGGAGGGTTTCTGATGAAATGTGTAAACTAAAGACATGGTTTGACAGAAACAAATGATCATTAAATTTAAGTAAAACCAAATTCATGTTATTTAGCAGATACAATGAACATATTCAAGTATAAACACAGATAGATGGGGTGAATATTGAAAAGGTCTATGAAAACAAGTTTCTTGGGGTAGTTATTGATGAGAAGATTAACTGCAAAACTCATATAAACCATATAGAAAGTAAAGTATCAAGAAGCATATCAGTCCTGAAAAAAGCTAAACACAGTCTTGACAATAAATCACTCCACATTCCTTACTGTTCTAAAGAACATATTTACATATATTTTTACATATTTACACTACTGTGCAGAGGTCTGGGGTAACACTTATAAATGTACAATAAAGATCACTTCTCATTTTGCAAAAATGAGCCATAAAATACAACATAATGTATAATGTACATAATAATTTTTAAAATCCAGAACAATAAAGCTCAGGGACTTGGTTCATTTTCAAACAGCCCAGCTCATGTGTAAGGCTATACACAGGTCACGTCGTGCCAATAAACAGATTTTTTTTTTTAACAGAGATGGTCAGTATTGTTTGAGGGGGGAGCTTCACTGACAGCATCAGAGGGTACGGACTGCATTAAAAGGTTTTTGTGTTTCTGTCTGTGGAGCGAGGCTGTGGATTAAGTTACAGTAGATGAGAGGGGCTCAAGCAACGTCCAAGCATGACCCAGTTTAGGAAGTGGTACAATCACATTGTTTTCACAGGGTATAGGGAAGGAGTTTAATTGTTGGGGGTTACCACAGATCTGTTATTGTCTGGTCCTTTTTTATTTTATTTTTGTTTCTCTTGCATCTTATGTATATGGTTATTAACTTTATTTCTTTGTTGATATGAGGACTTGTTAAATAGGGCGGACTGATATGATTATGGAATACAAAAGGGGGTGTAGGTTTTAATAACCAAATGCTTCATCCTACTCCTTTTTGGACACAATGAATAAACTATGATATGATTAGTATTGTCTTAAACATTGTTGCTGTTATCCAAGTATTATCATTGGTTTTTATCAGTTTTTATTTCTCATGTTCAAAATAAAGCACTCATTCATTCCAAAAAATTAAATGTGTTCGTTGGCTGTCACTGAGTAGTATTTGTGATAGCTACACAGAAATAGCAAAATAAATCACCTCGAAGAACGGTCAGATACGTAAGACAACCAGAGGATAATATATAAGGACAGGGCATATGGTGGTAAAGGATAGCTTGTTGAAACAGGGGAATGTCATAGTCAGTGGCGTGAGGCTACCTCTGGATCAGGTCGGCTCTTTTTCCTGTCTTTTTTTGGCCCTCGACACTCAAGCCATTTCCTTAATTGAACATTAGTATGTTCTTCCACATCTTCACCAATGAATTTGGCACCAGGGACACCTTTTTTGGACAGAATTGGTAGGTTTAGCTCTGTAAGCATCTTGTTCATTCACTATTTATATGCATCTAGCATGAGGGACAAATGCATGTTTGACCCCCTTAGCATTTGCTAACGCCATGAATATTATTGAGCAAAGGCGACGTGTTACGTGCGGTACGCTAGTTTAATGAACATCCAATGTTCTTGAGTACTTAAAATGGAGATTTTGCATTTAGGAAATGTGGGGGGGGGGGGAATTAGGAGATGGAGGTTGGGTTTACAGCTTTTTCTGTTAACTATTATTTTTGAAACTCATTGAAAAAAAATACAATTTTAAATGAAAATGTGTTTGTGTTATAGGAATAACTGAGCCAAAAGCAGTTTTGTTTGCATTTCAGTGGTTTTCCGAGGTTTGACCCCCCCGCAGAAAAAAAAAAAAAAAAAAAAAAAAAAAAAAAAAAAGATTCTGGCTCCATGGCGACTGTCATGTCAGGGAGTTCCGGCAAGAAATTTCTAGCTACTTTCACCCCTGCTGCTACTATGCTACAGTTTGTGTTGTGATGAGGAACAGGTACAGTATACTGTGTATGTGCTATGAAATGACAATACTCGTCTTCTACCTGACCTATGTCCTGGAGAGGACTGTGGAGATTCCAGTGTGGTCATAGGCCGAAATCGTAGCGAGCCAGCATGGGGCGCCAACTCTGCAGAAGAGAACTGACTGGATGTGTGAGACATGGAATGCGGGCCTGTGTCTCCAGCCAGAGAAGTACTGCCACTGGCAGTTCTACCAAGGCTTCTGAGGAATCAAAAGACTAAAAAATGTATATAGTTTTCATTTTACGGCCTGTTTTGCACAGTGAGAGGACAAGTTTTGAACTAATTTTATATTGCAGATTATATATAAATATATAATGTATTATATACTAAGTATAATATATATATAGTCACTATTTTGCGCTGTTGGTCTCCTGTATATAACCTGTTTTGACCATAATATGTACCCTAATTTTCGCACTATAAGGCACACCTGACTATAAGCCGCAGCCCACCAAATTTGGCACGAAAACAGCATTTGTTCATAGATAAGCGGCACTGGACTATAAGCCGCAGCTGTCCTCACTGTATCATGGGATATTTACACCAAAAGATATTAACCGGTACAACCTTATTTGACAGCTGCACCATACGACCGACTGTCATAAGACCAAATGAACCATCATTAAACTTTGAACTAATTACTGCAAAGCTTTATTGCTTCAAGAAGTTTCATTTGGCCATCACTGCTCCCTTGGGGGAGACAGTCAACCTCTGCTGCCACCTGCTGTTGACTGTTGTCATCCAACATGCCTCTTAGCATGCATTGCAGCGCTACAGATGTAAATAACAATCAAAAATCATGTTCTGTGCTAAATATTTCTTCAGTTACTGTTCCACTTGTTTCATCAATTGCTAGTTATGGTATTTGCTAACACTTTATTTGACAGTGGTTCCATAAGACTGTCATTACACAATCATAATTATGACATGTCTCTGTCCTGAGCATTCATGAATGCTTATAACAGATGTCATTAAGTATAATCCGGCAAATGATCTCACTTTTGAATGGAATGAATGCAAAAGATCCAAGATGGACAAAAATTGAGTTAGTGACATAATTTGCCAAATGACACTTAATGACATATGCATTCAGTAATGTCCATGATAGTGTCGTGTCATGATTTTGATGATCTTATGACAGTCTTATGACACCGCTGTCAAATAAAGAGTTACCTAAAAAAAAATAATCATCAAATAAGCCGCACTGGACTATAAACCACAGGTATCAAAATGAAGAAAAAAAAGTAGTGGCTTATAGTCCGAAAATTACGGTAGAAAGGACAAAAACGCCTTAGACTATACGTGCCGTTTGGGGGGAGGGGGGGGGGGATTGTTGTTGTCATTTTCAGTCCTAAATGTTTATTATAATTGGTTGAAGAAAACATCAGCTTGGATGGTGTCCTAAAAAAGGGACTCAATCTGGCAATTGTGATTTTTTTTTCTATCTCTTTGAAATATAAAGGCAGCATCAGTGGTATGCAGCTTTTGAAAAAAAAAATAGGCTTAGGTGTAAAGGGTTTAACTAAAACGACGTAAATGCGCGTGTTACTGCTATGTTGCATACATTGACTGTTTTTCTCGTTCTTTAGCACAGCGTGGGTTGCCATATAACCGCTCAATTATAACCCCCATTTTAGTGGTGTAATTGACCTCCTGTCAGGCAACTTGTGCAGCCTTGTATATCACACAAAAGAAGCGGCCAGATCTGCCGCGTCGGTACTGGTGATACTTCGGGTATTGCACAAAAGGCAGTCCCATCACATTTTCTGAATCTTAGAAATCAACTTGGTAACAAAGTATCGGTTTAAGTTACAACCCTAGTTTTGAGTTATAATATTATAATTATCCTTGTTGTGAACAAAGGGAAGAGGAAGCTAGGACTGAATAAAAACAAGTTGTTTATAATGAATAAAATGAATAAGCACAGTGAAGTACAAGCACTTTAAAATCCGAAGCAGAGTCGATTTTCATCGACGGGGGCTGAAATGATTAAAAGCACAAACAATTTTAATAATCATTGTCCGAGTTGTGCGACAAAGTATTAGGCCAATACAGAAAAGAGGGGTAATGTAGCTGAATAAGCAGCCACGTACTTTCCGTAGCGCTTTGCCGCCTACACTAAAGTCAACGATAATGAAAGCATCTTGTGGGGCTGTGTTTTAGAATCAGGTTCCTTATCTTTTAGCTCATCTACATCAAATTTTAATCAATCGAAGGATTTGTATGAATACTTTGTCGGAGGTCCCAGCTAAGGTAAATGTACATAAAGTACTTAGCCCCTTATTCGGCTACATTACCCCTACATAATAATACTTGTTTTTCTTCTAGTAAGAGTATAACTTTAATCTCGTCATTTTTTACCCTCTCTTTATTTGGCCCCAATACTCTGTCGTAATATGTTACTGTCAATCAAGAGTAGTAACTTTTAAAACTATATATAAACACCCCTCCCCAAAAAAAAACTAATATTTGTGAGCCAATCATAATTTTCCATATTTCTGTAATTATATTATTGATGAATGATTTAGAATTTTTGTAATTTGGGGTCTACAGTTTCAAATATTAGCCGTGAAAAGTGTAGTTTGAAAGAGGGAGAGTATTGTAAAACAATGCCACTCAACTTGAGAGTTAATCAGGTGAGCGAATACTTTTGGCATTAGTGTGGATCCACATCATACAAGGATTGTACAAAGCACATGTAAGGCACCAATACTGACAATCCTCAACAGGATTCGAGGAAACTCTACAGACCACAATTGACCTGCGTGCACAATCTGATGACGGCAGCATGGATGACAGGCAAAACAGTCATTTGTCACTGCTTCTCCCACCAATACACACGTGTCTCGTAATCTGATCATTGCGAGCAAATTTTTTATCACAAACTGAGCAGGAAAAAGGTTTTTCGCCAGTGTGGGTTCTTGTGTGTATTTTTAAGTGTTGAATTCGAGAGAATCCTCGACCACAAACTGAGCAGGAAAAAGGTTTTTCGCCAGTGTGGATTCTTGTGTGTCGTTTTAAGGTTAGCTTCCAAGCAAATGTTTGACCACAAACTGAGCAGGAAAAAGGTTTTTCGCAAGTGGGGGTTCTTGTGTGTACTTTTAAGGCACTCTCATCACTGACTTTTTTACCACAAACTGAGCAGGAAAAATGTTTTTTACCAGTGTGGTTTCTTGTGTGTACTTTTAAGTGTTGAATTTGAGTGAATCCTCGATCACAAACTGAGCAGGAGAAAGGTTTTTCGCCAGTGTGGGTTCTTGTGTGTACTATTAACGCACTCTTATGACTGAATCCTTGACCACAAACTGGGCAGGAAAAAGGTTTTTCGCCAGTGTGGATTCTTGTGTGTCTTTGTAAGTTTGCCTTTTCACTGAAACTGTGACCACAAACTGAGCAGGAAAAAGGTTTTTCACCAGTGTGGGTTCTTGTGTGTGTGTTTAAGGCACTCTTCAGAATGAATTTTTTTCTACAAACTGAGCAGGAAAAAGGTTTTTCACCAGTGTGGGTTCTTCTGTGTGTGTTTAAGGTGCTCTTCTGAGTGAATCTTTTTCCACAAACTGAGCAGGAAAAAGGTTTTTCACCAGTGTGGATTCTTGTGTGTTTTTTTAAGGCACTCTTACAACTGAATTTTTGACCACAATCTGAGCAGGAAAAAGGTTTTTCACCAGTGTGGGTTCTTCTGTGTGTGTTTAAAGTGCCCTTCTGAGTGTATCTTTTTCCACAAACTGAGCAGGAAAAAGGTTTTTCACCAGTGTGGGTTCTTGTGTGTTTTTTTAAGGTTTCTAAACGAGCGAATCCTTGACCACAATCTGAGCAGGAAAAAGGTTTTTCACCAGTGTGGGTTCTTCTGTGTGTGTTTAAGGTGCTCTTCTGGGTGAATCTTTTTCCACAAACTGAGCAGGAAAAAGTTTTTTCGCCAGTGTGGCTCCTCATATGCATATGACAATTACAGTTATTAACAAAGGTTTTCCCACACTGAGAGCATTTGCAGAGTTTGTCGTCACGGTGAGATTTCTTCTGACCATCATCTTTGTAAGGTGAGTGTGACGTGGCGCCATTTCTATCTGTTGGTGCAAGGAAAATGTGTGCTTGCGATACTTCCGTTGAGCTGCTGCTTGGAGGCTCCGTCCCTCTGCTGGCCTCACTTGAACCATCCTCGCTATTCAAGGGCTCAGCAGTCGACATGGTGATATCGTCCTCTTCTTTCACGTATGGCAGTTCTACCTCCTCCTTTTTGATTGGAAGTTGTACTTCTCTCTTAAGCTGTTGAGCATCAGGACCAAGATATTTGCTGAAACCTGCAAGACACAAGAAGACAAATGATATATTTTATGGACTGTCTATCCAGCTACTAGGCTGTGGGGGTAGACAGGCTGAGGGAGTGAGTGTATATACGCGCGCGTACTAGATGCATTCTGGGCTATCATTCCCATGACAATGATTGGCTGTTAGTCATCATGCATTGACACGCCCTTATCCTTCAGGCGCAAGCAGTGGCAATTTAATCTATTTTATTATTATAATTTTTTGATTAAAAAAAAAAAATCAAACAAAAATGTAAGCAGTTACAATTTTAATCATGACTTGAGCATTTTTCACACCAAATACTTTTTTACTTGTACTTCAGTACATTTTTTGGGGGATGATTATTTTTACTTGAGTAATATTATTTTAAAGTAACGCTAGTCTTACTTGAGTCAAATTTTTGTCGACGCTACCCTCTTCTGCTGTAAAGGAAGTGACTCAAGAATGTCCCCAAATGAAGTATTGAGAAGAAAAGAACACCCCATCTACTGTGAAGCACGGTAGGGGGGCCCAGTCATGCACTGGGGTTGTTTTGCTTCTTCAGCTACAGGGAATCTTCAGCGTGTGGAAGGTATTTTGAATTCAGTTCAATACCAGGAGATCTTGGCTGCAAATGCCATGTACTCATTGACAAAAATGAGGCTTTGGTAAGGTTGGACCTTCCGACAGGACAATGATCCTAAGCATACCTCAAAATCTAACACATCTTGGTTGCAAAAGAAGTGCTGAAAGATTCTGGAGTAACCATCGCAATTACCAGACTTAAATCCCATTGAAATTTCTGGTGGTACTTGAAGAAAGCAGTTGCAGCACGCAAGCCCAAAAATGTCAATGAACTGGAGGCGTTTGCCCATGAGGAATGGGCAAAGATACATGTGGATCACTGCAAGAAACTTGTGTCAACCTGTGGTTCACGTCTAAAGGATGTTATTGTTGCAAAGGATGTTGTACTAAGTAGAGATGGCCCGATCCGATATCTGGATCGGATCGGATGCCGATATGGGCAAAAAAATGCGGATCGGTATCGGATCGGCCGACTTTTTTTGAAAATCCGGTCCGGGTTTTCCGGCGCACCGATATACATAATCCATTCCAGTTTTTGCTTCGGTTTCCCTAAAATCCGGTCTGCATTTTAAGGCACACCTTCAACACACTACATTACCGTCTCCCAATTTACCAAGAGACTCAATCTGTAAAAATGTCAGCTGTGTGGGATCATTTCACCTTAAAAGAAGACAAAGACGAAGACGCAGAGTGCAACATATGCCACAATAAAGTCAAGCGTGGTGGTAAAGCTATAATAAGTTTTAATACAACCAACCTAATCAAGCATTTAGCGACATACACATGCATTGAAAACTAGGTGCGTTAGTAAACAGCCGCCATCTTAAAGCAGGAGACTTCCCTTGAAGGCTGTTGTAGTGAACCTTCCAAGCTAACTTAATTAACTTTTTATCTAAAATACTCCTTGTTCTGCCCTTCATTTCGCGATGTGCATTTTTCGTTCCTGCTTTTATTTTGACAGCCGTCCGACAGGAAAGAAGTGGCGCGGCGGCCATGTTTGTAGTCGTTTCGTCAGTCCGCCGTTTGACGAGAGCTGGGCAGCATTGTTTAATGTGCGCACGCTATCCTAAACTTGTCGTGTTGTTTGCGCCTTCGAAGGCATCGTCTGTAAGTACAACATTTTTTATATATAGTATTTAGCGATTTATGTGCCATATTTGGAGCGTTTTGACCACTTTGTAAACTTTGGCACCTGCTGCATTCTTCATTTGCATATTAGAATATTGAGAAGCATTGTATGGGAATTGGCTTCGTATATATTTGACATATATAGCATATGGATAGTCAAACCTGTCAATCATTTTCGTTCTGTACATTCTATTTCTTTTAGTTTCACCTGGGTTCATTTTTGGATGTGACAGTGGAGCTAAATAAAAGCACCTGGAGCTTGGATGCTACTTCCTGACTCCCGCGTTCATTTTTGAATGGAGTTTGGCTTGCTGCGAACTTGTGTCCGCTTACACACACAAGGGGAGCAGTATACTCCTAAATTGGCAAACTCTTGACTTGAATCTATCTTCAAAACAGTTTTAAAACTTTCACATATCAATCGTAGACAGAAGGGAAATTATGGAATAACGGGAACAATTTTAACAACTTAAACAGTTGATTCGCAAAATTAAATTAATTGACTGTAGTTCAAAGCTGCTGATACAGAATGTGGACTGGAGTATTTTATTTACTGTTTTAAAATGTAAACTTGATACTGAAATAGTCGTTTATTTAAACCCGAGAGGCTTTTTTTTTTTTTGTAACTAATGCATGAAACATTAAAAGCATCTAATAGCTTGGGGGGTTTGTGCGATTTTCCACTGACAGTTTACAATATTATTTGCACATTTTACTGACTGACTATGTGAAATGGATATATTTGATTTGTGCTGTTTTTCACCTTAATCAACTGTTACTATGTGCTCAAAGTGCTTGAATGCTTCTGTAACTTGCTTTTGCAAACGGTTGACAGGAAACATCAGCCGACAGCGTGCAAGTGAACTTCGAATGAACTTGCTTTTGCAAACGGTTGCAGCGTGCAAGTGAACTTCGAATGAACTTGCTTTTGCAAACGGTTGCGCTATAACAGGAAACATCAGGTGAATAGGGGAACTTCGAACATACCGTGACAAGATAAACAACTTTTAGCGTGGTGTCGGGATGGCTGAGTTGGCCACTCACCCCTCCCTTCACACACGCTCATAGAGGATAAAAGGAGACACGGGAGACACGCTCAGTAGAGTCTGCTGCGGGTTACGTACGGACGCCCAGCTGGTATTGAAGCTCACTCTACCGGGGATGTTGGCTCTCCTTCCCTTTGGCACACGGTAAAGAGATTACATTTATCTACGAGCTTAATACACTTGAGTAAATGCTTGCTTTGACATTGTTGTTGGTCTAATAAAGTGCTGATTGTTAGCAACAACTCTGTGTTTTGTGTAGTTATTTCTGAGTGCCCATCTTTCACGATCCTTTTGAAATTGTTGAGTCTTGACCAGGGTCAGGTCTCAAATAAATGTCACAAGACATTTTTGGCGTCACGGACAGGATTGGGAAAGAATACACTCAGAAATGGCTTGTTGTTTGAGTAAAAGTAAAGTTAAGGACGAGGCGGAAGTGGCCTCTGTGGAAACTTGTGTCCCTGGATGGGAAAGCGGAGATTACAGAGAAATTGGAAAATTGTTGCGGCGTAACGGGGGACACCCTGTGCCGTGGGGAAGTACAGTGCATGTAGATACCCCGACGTTAATTAAGGACATGTTAAACAAAGTTGAAGTAAGAAAGAAGTCTCCTTTAGGGGGGAGTTCATGAAATGATGTGGATTTGTGTTGACAGTTAGTTCGTCATTGAGCTCAAATTGTATGTTTTTTATGTTTGGTCTGGTGTGAGCCACTGGTAGAATGTATGGTGATTTTGATTTGTACTTGAAATTGTGCTGTCTTGTATGATAAGTCATTGGGAATGGTTGTTGTTGTGTGACTGAACGTGAGGCTGCGTTGCGTCATGATTCTTTTTTTTTGCGAGGCTCATGTGTAATAGTTGACCGTTTATTACGTGTGGATAATCGTAGTTATTGTCGCGTGACTGATTATGATTTTTTTTTTGCGTGGGATCGTGTGTGAATAGCTGACCATTTATTGCGTAAATGACTGACCGTTTATTGCGCAAATTGGAAAAAACAGAGGTGTTTTTCAACATGAGGAGTGCGGCCCTTCGGTGGCCCCTATTTGCAACATGGGGTCCTCGACGGCATTCGCTGGGTTTTTGCCCAAATTGGTTATAGGGAAAGTTGTAATTGCAGCTGGGAATATTCCAGCCTTTCCCTTATATTATTTAGGATAAAATTGAGAAACAAATTGGGAAAACAGGTAAAACAAAAATGATCTTGAAATGGAATTTCATTAGAGATAAGAATAGATTATTGAGCTCAAGTGAAACTTATAGAATGTTAAGGATAATTAATTTAATTATCAACGAGCTCATGGATTAAACTGTGTTTAGACATTTGATTAACTGATTAATCGAATATGACTGAGGGTGGGGACAACTGCATGCCAGCATCTGCCTGATCAACAGATGACGGTATTCCAGTTCCCGCCCAGAAGCTCAAAACAACAAGGATTATTGATAGTGTTGACAAATTATGTTAATGGGAACAGTGATAAAGTGATAATTCACCTTGATGCAGCTGTAACAGTTGAGGTGTGGTATTGGCAACTTAACAGTTAATAATGTACACTTACTGTCATGAGTTGTTTTATTGATAACTTGAACACTGTCATGAGTTGCTTTATTGATAACTTGAATTTGACTGTCATGAGTTGCTTTATTGATAATTTGAATTTGAAATTTTTTCTTAAGGAATTTTGAAGATACGAAATATTGTCTAGGCTTACGGCTTTTGGATCGCATACTGATGGAATTTGGCTGTCTTTGTTCGGCTGTGACCTCAGTGGTTAATAGACAATTCTAGATTTTGTCGTCACGTGGAATAGTGGCCAATTTTGTAATGAGTGACCATGGCAAAATTTATAATGTATGTAATTACAGTAAATTACAAAAGACGGAATTGAACAATCTGGAGAGAGAAGTGAATATTGGCGCTTCGCCAAGTGGAAATAATTATAACGATTTTGACTTTGCGATGTTAGAAAGAAGGTGCTTTTTGTGCCGTCAAAGGGTACATTTGGCCAGGGAATGTGAGTGGAAGACATACAGGACAACTTATAAGATTGCAGAAACCGCCGAGTTACCTGTTCGAGCTACTCCGGGTTCGACTGGTCTTGATTTACGACTCAAATGTCCCAGGGGACACTACGGGTACATTTTACCTAGATCTGGATTGTCACTTAAAGGAATAACTATACTTGCTGGGGGTTATTGATGCTGATTATCAAGGCGAATTGGGGGTTGTAATATACAATTTGACTTAAGAAACGTTTATTGTGAAATCTGACGGGAAAAATTGATACAAAAATGTGTCTGGTCCGAAGCGTTTGAAATCTTTTCTGCTTCTTCCAGCCTGACAATTGATAATGTGATATGGAGGCGGTTTATTGGGACATCTCCTGGGAGATCGCTACGGCTCTGCATGGTGGAGGACGCTCGGGGAGTCCGGTGTCCAAGGAAGGTCGTCCCTGCTCCTCTGGACCCCCCCCCCTGCACCCCAGGAGTCATCAATGCAGGAAGGGTTCGCAGGGCTCCCATGGTGGCTGCAGGATGCCTCATCACGGTCATGTCTGAAACACCTGTCGGTCTGTGGCATCTCGACAACAAAACGTGTCACTCACGCAATGGCACTGAGTGGATGACCGAGGTCACGTCTGACCTATGGATCTCGAACAGCACGGAAGTTCGAGGGATCGGATGGGTTCTATGGCCCATATTTGCTGCTCCTGTTCCTTTGGATCCCCCTTCTGGTTATATCTTGCTTTGGAGAAAACGCAAACGGAGATTCACTGGATCGTTTTGTTTCCCCCTTTCCCCACTTGTGCAGCACGGGAAAAGCGTGCTTGGTATGACACCCTTTTGGGTGGAACCGAAACCGTGTTAGGCATCTCTAACACGATTGATGGAGAAGTCACCAGAACTATGTTGTCCAACACCGGAAGTGACATTGCGCACGGTCTCTCGACCGTAGGACTTTGGATGCCCACATCCATCGCGCCTCATGAAGAAGCACAATTGTCATGGGATAAAGGGATGTGGGATGAGACACGCAAAGTATTAACCAATATTTCTAATGCATTGAATATGGCTGTGTGTAATTTACAGGTACTAAAGGTAATTCATGCAGCCAAGCTAGTATCGCGTGTAAGGGGTTTTGAGCATAACAGGATGCCGTAGGGGGTATGGTTGCCTCAGGCAATAGTGGGACAAAAAGAGAAATGGGAAATAAATTTATGGGATCAAGCTGCTGACGTGTTTAGCAATTTGTCTAAACAATTAAACTGGACTGTATGTAGTATTCAAACCCTGTACGCAGCAGCACAAAAGGAAAGATTTGTTAGAACTGTAACTACGGGAAATTATCAAGAGTGGCAAAAATTACATATACAAGAGTATGTTAGACGTGTTAGGGAAGAGGTTGCCCGGGAAATATTTCATCGCCTATAAAACATGTGTGAAGGGTGACGGTATTTCCTGAAGAAGAGGGGAACACCTTTGATTATCAGGATAATAGGGGCAGCTTCTTTTACCGTAGGATAGAACGATATGCAAATCGTGTTGATATGTTGACTGCAGCTGTTTACGAAATAGTGACGGATCATCATTCCTTTGTACATGCTGATGTTCATGTTGCAATGGATTCAGATGAACTGGAGGCATTATGCACGAGGTTTGATCAATTAATGGAATGTTGATATTGGTTAAAAACACCAAGAGTGGAATGAAATGGATATATTTGATTTGTGCTGTTTTTCACCTTAATCAACTGTTACTATGTGCTCAAAGTGCTTGAATGCTTCTGTAACTTGCTTTTGCAAACGGTTGACAGGAAACATCAGCCGACAGCGTGCAAGTGAACTTCGAATGAACTTGCTTTTGCAAACGGTTGCAGCGTGCAAGTGAACTTCGAATGAACTTGCTTTTGCAAACGGTTGCGCTATAACAGGAAACATCAGGTGAATAGGGGAACTTCGAACATACCGTGACAAGATAAACAACTTTTAGCGTGGTGTCGGGATGGCTGAGTTGGCCACTCACCCCTCCCTTCACACACGCTCATAGAGGATAAAAGGAGACACGGGAGACACGCTCAGTAGAGTCTGCTGCGGGTTACGTACGGACGCCCAGCTGGTATTGAAGCTCACTCTACCGGGGATGTTGGCTCTCCTTCCCTTTGGCACACGGTAAAGAGATTACATTTATCTACGAGCTTAATACACTTGAGTAAATGCTTGCTTTGACATTGTTGTTGGTCTAATAAAGTGCTGATTGTTAGCAACAACTCTGTGTTTTGTGTAGTTATTTCTGAGTGCCCATCTTTCACGATCCTTTTGAAATTGTTGATTCTTGACCAGGGTCAGGTCTCATATAAATGTCACAAGACACTATGCCATTTCTGTTTGTCATTTATAATATTTTGTGTTTGTCACTGAATAAACAGGTCAGTTTCTTGTTACCAACCATTGTGTGTTATTCAAACTCACCTAATTCAGCTGGCTAGTTGTTATCATGAGTACTAAAACCCTTTTCAACATGAGTCTGACAACTAAGTAAGGAGGCAAAATAACTAACACATGCTCAGATAGGTCGGTATAGGTATCGGCCAGTATCGGTATCGGATCGGAAGTGCAAAACAATATCTGTATCGGATCGGAAGTGCAAAAACCTGGATCGGGACATCCCTAGTACTAAGTGCTTAAGTTATACATACCTAAGGGGTTGAATAATTTTGTCAATGAAGTAATCACATAAAGGCCATAAATTGGAATATTTCCAAAGATATTTTGGTTATTTCAGCTCTATTTGAGTCTTTGTCATGTCATTATTTGATATAATTATAAACAAGATGAAAAATGAATGTCAAACTTGCAAAAACACCATCTACTTTGGGGGTTAAATAATTAGTTACACAATTGTACATGTAGTAGTATACTGTAATATTAATACGACATATTTTAAATATATATATTTTTAAAGAATTGTTTATAATCATGTTGGAAAGGTGACGTCACAGTGTGTTGCCAATATGCACCAGTATGGGAAATCAGTTGACCATTTGCAATGCATTGGTGCCACCTGCCGGTCAGAATAATTCGCTGCATCTTTTTTTGTCACAGTTTGGCTCATTCACAAACACCAGGGGTCCCCAAACTTTTTCCTGTGAGGGCCACATAACTTTTCCCTTCTCTGATGAAGGGCCGGGGTCAGTTTGTAACAGAAAAGGTGTGATGATTGCAGGAGTGCCTAAATGTAAAATATTATTGTTTTTCAGAAAGCCACAATCAAATAACCCTTTCTGGATTCTTCACGGAACAAAAGTAAATACAATAATAGAATAGAATAGAATAGAATAGAATAGAATAGAATAACACTATTAATTAAATAGATAATAACCAAATAACGCTCTCTGGGTTCTTCACAGAAAAAAGCCAGGAAATAACACTATTGGGAAGATAAAAAAACAACAACATTTTTTTGTGTTCGGGGGGCCGGACCAAATGTGAAGCCCGGCCGTATCCGGCCCGCGGGCCGTAGTTTGGGGACCCCTGACTTACACAGTCTGGTGTCTAGCGGTAGCATTGACACTCGTTAATGCTTTCTGTTACGTTTCTGCCACGGAAATATATGTCTAAGGATTTTATGTTTGTAATAACATGAATAGAGGGTATATGCAGAAAAGTTGTATGTATGAAACCGTCTTAAGTTGTTATTGTGTTATAGAAGCCAGCCTATGCTAATGCTAGTAACTCAAGCAATTTGTGCTATCCATATAATAGTTGTGTATATAAGTGTGTTGTGTAGTTTGTTGAATACTGACGATTGAATATGTGTAAGTTTGTTATAGTTTCACAATATTATCACGAGATTCTGGCCAATATTATATAAAATTACTTAAATGCTGAGAATTTAAGTCTTCCAAAATGTTTTTGTGAATTAATAAGCATCAACAAAAATTCAATTGCTGGATTAGTTTAAAAAGACAAATTGTTAAAAAAAAGTCTGCTGACTAATCAGACAACAGTATTTTAAATAAATACAGTATATTAAAGTAAATACGGTATATTAAAGTGATAAGGCAAGGGCATAGGTTTGCATATGGACGGTAGGGACAAAACACTACCAACTTTTCAGGATGCTCAAATTGACCCCACCAACTTTTAACCAACCTTATTTGCATTATACAGTATAATGTGTCCAGATATATATGTCATTTAGATTGTCTTCCCATATATTGTAACGATCAAATTGACCCCACCATTATCAGGTGAATTATTTTCAGACTTAGTTTACCCCTTTTACACTTGCGTAATGAGCCAGTCCATGTTTTATTCCTCAAACGCACGTTTGATTGGCTGATGACTTGAACACACACACATGCACTGTCAGAGTATGTCACATGTCGACATGCCGCCTCCTCCGCCCACTCTTTGCTACTGAAAGTACGACCTGCATCACAGTTTAGCATTACCATTTTATTAAACTGTGTGAACTTGCTACCCTGAGTAGGAAGCTGCTTAGGAGAAGTGTCCTCCTGTATGTGTTTTCTACTATGTTAACGTTAATTAAACTGTAATATCGTGAATTCTGCTTAGCTGTAAGAAATTTAGTGAACCCAGGTTTACCCCCTTATCCCCAGTTTTCATTTTTATTTTGCTTAAGTGGTCTTAAAACAGCCCAAGGGAGCTTTCATTTTTTGTTAAGTTTGGCTGTGCCAGTAGACAAAAGCAGTAGTGTTTTTCCCAAAGGAAGGCTCCATTTTTATTCATTTTTTTATTCCCTGACAACGCATACAAGTTTTTTTGTTATATTTAATTTATTTAGACAATTTTGAGTGGTATTAAGACGATTGTTTTTTTGTTTTTGTTTTTTTTTTTTTGCATTCCTGGATACTTAAGAAGCATGAAAATGGGTCAAGGGTTAAAAAGGTGAGAAAGGTGTGGAGGAAATATGTTCCAGCGTTCTGCCAAAATGTCCGACATCGGCGAAACGTCCTACACGAATTTGACACCCAAAGTACTACCGTGCGCTCTCAACTTGTTTTGTTTGGATGCATACAGGCAGAATGTACTAAAAAATGCCTTAAAGGGTATTATAATACTAAGGGGCTGTGAGATATCAATAAAACCGTTATGTGGCAAGATGACAAATATTAATCAAGTTAACAAAAAAATAAATCACATTCATGAGCAATTATCGAAAATAGATAGAAAATTACAAACATTTCCGAAGGTATTCCGTAAACAACCGAATGGGGCTTTGACGTCACAGCAAGGAAACAAAAGGTCGAGGCAGGTGCCATCGTTGTTTATTGACAAGAGAGTTGCGTTCATGTTTTATCCAAAAAAAAATCGCTAAAATGGTTCAAACCAGTCATGCTAAGTGGTGTACAAATAGCCATTTGCCGCAATGTAGTACCCATGAGTTCCCGAACGCGAGAAAAAGAGCTGGACTACGCAGACAATGAGTAAAGTTCGTCCGTGCTCAGAGGGCTAATTTTGCAGACCCAGCCTCCAGCACGGTTTTGTGTGGTGCACATTTTACACCTGAAAGCTATTCGAACTATGGACAAATGAAATCAGGTTTTGCCACGAAATTGCTGCTGAAAGCAGATGCGGTGCCCACCATACACGTGCAACCACCTAAATGTCCGGAAATATCAAGAAAGAGGACGATGACTAGGTCTGACGAGACAACCACACCACCCCAGGCTAAGCAAAGGAGGGAAATGGCCAGAGTGAGTACTCTTTTATGATAAAGAACATATCACGCATTGGATATAGGACTGGACACATGTATAAATTATTGCTCGTAAAATATATACAACAGATCCATTCATCCATCCATTATCTTGCGCTTAGTCCGGGGCTGAGTCGCGGGGGCAGCAGCTTTAACAGGGAAGCTCAGACTTCCCTCTCCCCAGCCACTTCAGCCAGCTCCTCCGGTGGGATTCCAAGGCGTTCCCAGGCCAGCTGAGCGACATAGTCTCTCCAGCGTGTCATGGGTCGTCCCCGGGGCCTCCCGCCAGTGGGACATGCCCGGAACACCTCTCCAGGGAGGCGTCCAGGAGGCATCCGAACCAGATGCCCGAGCCACGTCAACTGGCTCCTCTCGACGCGGAGGAGTAGCGGCTCGACACCAAGCTCCTCCCGGTAACTTCAACCGCAGAGATCGGAGAGCCCACCTTGGAGTCCCCAGACCCTGCTTCCTCAAAGGAAGGCGTGTCAGTGGAATTGAGGAGGTCTTCGAAGTATTCTCCCCACCGACTCACGACGTCCCGAGGTCAGCAGTACCCCATCTTCACTATATAAAGTGTTAATGGTGCACTGCTTTCCTCTCCGCAGACGCTGGATGGTGGACCAGAATTTCCTCGAAAATGTCCGGAAGTCGTTTTCCATAGCCTCGCCAAACTCCTCCCATGTCCGAGTTTTTGCCTCGGCGACCGCCGTAGCTGCAGTCCGCTTGGCCAGCCGGTACCTGTCAGCTTCCTCCGGAGTCCCACATGCCAAAAAGGCACGGTAGGCCTCCTTCTTCAGCTTGACGGCATCCCTTCGGGGATTGCCGCCACGACAGGCACCAACCACCTTACGGCCACAGCTCCGATCGGCCGCCTCAACAATGGAGGTGCGGAACATGGTCCATTCGGACTCAATGTCCCCCACCCCCCCCGCTCTGCCGGAGGTGGGTGTTGAAGCTCTTTCTGACAGGGGATTCTGCCAGACGTTCCCAGCAGACCATCACAATACGTTTGGGCCTGCCAGGTCTGACCAGCATCTTACCCCACCATTGGAGCCAACACACCACCAGGTGGTGATCAGTAGACAGCTCCGCCTCTCTCTTCACCCGAGTGTCCAAAACATGCGGCCGCAAGTCCGATGACACGATTACAAAGTCGATCATCGAACTGCGGCCTAGGGTGTCCTGGTGCCAAGTGCACATGTGGACACCCTCATGTTTGAACATGGTGTTTGTTATGGACAGTCCGTGACGAGCACAGAAATCCAATAAGCGAACACCGCTCGGGTTCTGATCGGGGGGGGGGGGGGGGGGGGGGTGTTCCTCCCAATCACTCCCCTCCAGGTCTCACTGTCATTACCCATAAATATATACAGTGCCTTGCAAAAGTATTCGGCCCCCTTGAACCTTGTAACCTTTCGCCACATTCCAGGGCTCAAACATAAAGATATAAAATTTTAATTTTTTTGTCAAGAATCAACAACAAGTGGGACACAATCGTGAAGTGGAACAAAATTTATTGGATAATTTCAACTTTTTTAACAAATAAAAAACTGAAAAGTGGGGCGTGCAATATTATTCGGCCCCCTTGCGTTAATACTTTGTAGCGCCACCTTTTGCTCCAATTACAGCTGCAAGTCGCTTGGGGTATGTTTCTATCAGTTTTGCACATCGAGAGACTGACATTCTTGCCCATTCTTCCTTGCAAAACAGCTCGAGCTCAGTGAGGTTGGATGGAGAGTGTTTGTGAACAGCAGTCTTCAGCTCTTTCCACAGATTCTCGATTGGATTCAGGTCTGGACTTTGACTTGGCCATTCTAACACCTGGATACGTTTATTTTTGAACCATTCCATTGTAGATTTGGCTTTATGTTTTGGATCATTGTCCTGTTGGAAGATAAATCTCCGTCCCAGTCTCAGGTCTTGTGCAGATACCAACAGGTTTTCTTCCAGAATGTTCCTGTATTTGGCTGCATCCATCTTCCCGTCAATTTTAACCATCTTCCCCGTCCCTGCTGAAGAAAAGCAGGCCCAAACCATGATGCTGCCACCACCATGTTTGACAGTGAAGATGGTGTGTTCAGGGTGATGAGCTGTGTTGCTTTTACGCCAAACATATCGTTTTGCATTATGGCCAAAAAGTTCAATTTTGCTTTCATCTGACCAGAGCACCTTCTTCCACATGTTTGGTGTGTCTCCCAGGTGGCTTGTGGCAAACTTTAAATGAGACTTTTTATGGATATCTTTGAGAAATGGCTTTCTTCTTGCCACTCTTCCATAAAGGCCAGATTTGTGCAGTGTACGACTGATTGTTGTCCTATGGACAGACTCTCCCACCTCAGCTGTAGATCTCTGCAGTTCATCCAGAGTGATCATGGGCCTGTTGGCTGCATCTCTGATCAGTTTTCTCCTTGTTTGAGAAGAAAGTTTGGAAGGACGGCTGGGTCTTGGTAGATTTGCAGTGGTCTGATGCTCCTTCCATTTCAATATGATGGCTTGCACAGTGCTCCTTGAGATGTTTAAAGCTTGGGAAATCTTTTTGTATCCAAATCCGGCTTTAAACTTCTCCACAACAGTATCTCGGACCTGCCTGGTGTGTTCCTTGGTTTTCATAATGCTCTCTGCACTTTAAACAGAACCCTGAGACTATCATAGAGCAGGTGCATTTAAACGGAGACTTGATTACACACAGGTGGATTCTATTCATCATCATCGGTCATTTAGGACAACACTGGATCATTCAGAGATCCTCACTGAACTTCTGGAGTGAGTTTGCTGCACTGAAAGTAAAGGGGCCGAATAATATTGCACGCCCCATTTTTCAGTTTTTTATTTGTTAAAAAAGTTTAAATTATCCAATAAATGTTGTTCCACTTCACGATTGTGTCCCACTTGTTGTTGATTCTTGACAAAAAAAATTAAATTTCATATCTTTATGTTTGAAGCCTGAAATGTGGCGAAAGGTTGCAAGATTCAAGGGGGCCGAATACTTTTGCAAGGCACTGTAAATGTGCTGTCCACGTCGTCGATGATAGTTTATACCGGAACAATGGTATGACAGAAAATTTTTAGTAATTTTGAAACCGTGTTGTTTTCATACCACGCTATACCTTCAAAGCGGTAATTAACACATGTTTATATACTGCAATGCTTTGTAAACCATGGAGGCGAACAATACAGACGAAACATTTCTGCTCGTTTTTCATATGGGAGCATTTGTAAACTTGAATACTTGCTTGAATACTTCCTGAGTACAAAACGCACAATGGTGTACCGCACGCATGCTATTTTTAGACCGTGACGTCGCATCGTAAAGCGGAAGTAAAGCCGAAGCAGGACATTATAGACCCGCCTTCGTATAGAAACAATGTAATTTGTGCTACTTTTCTCCGGTAATCTTTCAAAAACGAACATGTTGATCACACATTGCTTTTTTTGGAACTTGTAGAAACGACTCTAGACATTACGATATATGAAGGATGTGTTCTTCATATGTTTCCAGAAACCAAAACTCAGGAGGAAAAAATGTGAAGACCGAATCAACTTGCGCGGACTTTAACACCAGCTCGGTGAATCCACTCACATTTCATATGCAGTAAACATTTTGTTGGGTTGGCATGGTCTTTCAAAGGACAAAGAGGTAAGCCATTTTTATATTTTTAACTTATTTTTTTAGCGTAACGTTGTGCCGTACTGCTTCTGGCTGACAATGAATGACCTGAAAAGAATTACAATGGTATCTGACTGCCACTGTTAGCGTTTGTTATTAAAAAAAAAAATAATAATAAATAAATAGTAAGAGGGAAGTGTAAATAAATTATAGAATTAAGATTTGTTATCTCTGAAAAAATTAAAAGTGTTCGTTGGCTGTCAACGAGTAGCATTTGCGATCGGTACACAAAACAGCAATGTCCCCCAAAAGAACGGTCAGAGACGTAAGACAACCAGGGGATATAATATATAAGAAAGACAGGGCTTATGGTGGTAAAAGGACAGATTGTTGGAACAGGAGAATGTCATGTCAGTGGCGTAAGAAAAAGGTGTCGATAAAAAAAGCTAAGGGTAAGCTTAGGTCGGCTCGTTTTTTTCCGTCTTTTTCAGCCGTCGACACTCAAGCCATCTCTTTAACTGAACATTTGTATGTTCTTCCTTCTTTACCAGCGAATTTGGCATCAGGGATATCATTTCTAGACAGAATTGGTAGGTTTAGCTCTGTAAACATCTCCTTGGTACACTATTCCCATTCTTTTCCTATTAGGGACAAACAAGAGCTTGTCCCGCCTTGGCTAACAGCAGAGCCACAGAAGCTAACATCATAAATATTAATGAGCGGAAGTGACGTGTAACGTGCGGTACCCCATTGCTGGAATATGGGCTACACAATGACAAAGACTACAACACAATAATGTTGGGCGGCAGTTTGGAATAACGTCAGTCTGGTGGGACGTGGACCGCAGACAGTTTAAGCCCCCGAGTATCAGTTCAAGTGCATGATGATGACAGTGGCTTCTCTGTGCATTACCTCAAGAAGCCTCAATACCTACGCAGAGATTAAGACGCGGGCATCATCCGAGAAGGGGCACCTGATTATTACAGATGGGTAGTCCTTACTCCTGCTAACTATGAAATTACAACGTGTGGGGAACTTCCTCTTCAAGGTGGAGTTGTTGATTTTATTTGTTTCCCCGATTTAAAAAAAACCTTCTCCTGCTCCAAAGTTGCCTAATCATCTCCCCTCTGCTGATTTTAATAAATTTTCTCTTGCAAAACGTGACTTGAAGTGTTTATTATTAATATGTACCAGTACGGGTGTCCGAAACTTGTTTTTAAAATGAGAAACTCGATTTTTAGCTCACATGATTTCACCTACTTTTAGGGTGTCAAAAATGCCCTCCTGCTCAGAAAAAAAAAGAAAAGATATTTCAACGTTTCGAACCAGACATGCATCTTGACATTTTTTAAATATGGTCGAATTGGGGGTCTCAGAACGGAATTTCAAGCCACCTGAGTTTTTTCTGTCATGTGCTCGTCTTTCACACAATCATGGTGCACACGCTTGTTTTGCAGATGATCACTACTATATATTATTCCGTTTCATAAGTTTACACATAGGTGTAATGCACCTTTAAAGAGCATATGACACCAGAAAAAAAGTCTTAAATGGCATTATTATGTGAATTAGAATCATATTTTGAGACGATTCGACTATATACAACAATTTAGCAGAGCGCAGATGACGAGAAATTAGTCTTTTAATCTGCCGGTTAGCCACGCCTACAATTATAGGGCTTTAGCGTCCCCAACAGGTGGATGACGTCAGCGGTAGACTAGGCTCATCGGTTTTACTATTCAGCCCATTGAGGGGGAATTGTTCAGAACGAGGAAAACGCGACGAAGAGAGCTGCAAAATGTCATTGTTTCAGTCTCTCTACTCCCAATATTTTTACAGGATATTCTTTTTATCCAAGTATTTTTCCCCAATAGCTATATAAATGGCTTGAGAAGGACCAGTCAGCCCGTCGAGGGGGAACTATTCACAATGAGGAAAACGCGACGAAGAGAGCGGCAAAATGTCATTGTTTCTGTCTCTTTACTTCAATATTTTTACAGGATATTCTTTTTACCCAAGTACTTTCCCCAATTGCTAAATAAATGGCATGGTCATGACAAATAACAATCTTGTGCTAAATGGAATATAAAATAATAAAAATCCATTTATTCAAGACGACATGGCAAAATTACTCCATAATGGTCAAAACAGTCGAATTCACCTTTACTGTCACACCTCCCGAACGATATTTTATGACACCTAAATCGGACATATGTAATTTCCGTTCCCCGGCTTCGGAGAATGTAAACAGACCAGAAGGAGTGACAGCTAGCCGACATGCTAATCCGAACCGTGGGATGTTTCAAAGTCTTCGAAGTGGAAAATCACACATAACTAGCCTGGATTATTTGACATGACGACCCGGTTGTCGAGTTTCTTTGCGGATCGGCAAACCGCCCGGCGGAGAGCAATATACAGTTCGTTCCCTGGAGGAGGGTGGCTGGAATTGTTGTGCAGCTAACGTGCTAACAGCTAACTGCTATTGAGCATGAGGGTAGCTTTTTACATGCCTATCAATGATCAAACGTAAGTAGTCCTTTATTTAAAGGGGTTTTATAGTGTTTACTTTGTAATCACTGTATTCGTATTTGACATAATACAAAACAAGATGTTTACTCACTTCCTTGTAAGTCCAATGGTCCCACAGTAAATATCCACGGTGAATGGGAACCTTTTGAAACTCCAAAAAGGCGCATACGCCTCTCCCGCATACAGAAAGATTTTTCTGCAGCCGTTTGGCTGGCGTGATGCAAAAAATAAAAGTATTAATCCGCAAAATCAGCTGAATCCTTCGTCCTCATACACAACAGTACACTGTATAGTGAAGAGAACGTCTTCTACCGTACACGTCACAGCGCCCTCCTCCTCAATGCAAGACCGAAGCCGGAAGTCACTCATTTTCATGGCGCGGGATTCAAAAAACTAAATAAATATAGCGATCACTTCCACACACATCCAAGCGGTCCATATGATTCAGGGGCTTAAAATACCGCGTGTATTATGTAATAAACATGCTTTTTCGTGTCACAGGCACTTTAACTCGCGTTGATGCGCCGATATCAAAATTAGTCAGTCATAATTCGTAAACAACAAGGATTGGACACACTGTCGCATAAAGACTAAACGGATTGAACAAATGCCACCAAATGACAGTTCCCGTTTCTTCTTCACACAGAGCCCCACATTCCCCTCAAGGTGAGTAACGTAATACTCACAGAACAGTGAGTGTGGTGTGAAGTCGACAATATCCGATGGTCCAGCGAGGGGGTTGTCTGCTTGGGATCCTTCTTTTGAACTGCTGTTGCTGCCATTCGGAGGCTCCGTCCCTCTGCTGGCTTCACTCGGACCTCCATCTTCACCCTTTAAGGGCTCACTAATCCACTTGGGGATGTCCTCCACCTCAACTTTAACATATGGAGGGTCTTCCTCCTCCTTTTTGAGGGGATGAGGTTGCTGCTGCTCCTCAATGTGGGGGTTCTGCAGTCTAATGAAGTACTCCTCCTGCTCCTCTTTAATGTGGACAAATTCTACCTCCACCTTCTTGATGTATGGCGACTCTTCAGCTACCTCCATGCGAGCAGACTCCAGGCGTTCAGGACGATGCGCTTGACTGACATCTGCAAGACCAAGACCATAATCACACATGGGCCAAATTTTACTTCTTCATTAGCCATAATCTCTCCCCCCAAAAATGTACTGCTTCAGAAGTAGACCTCTGTAATGATTTTGTATTTATTCATATCTTGTTGTCATCCACTACGACACAATGTAATAGAGCCGGCCCGACTAGTCGACGTTGTTCACGTAGTTGATACAGTAAATGTGTCCATTGATGGTTAAAGGCGAGTAAAAAAAATAATAAAATACATGCGTGGAAAGTTGAGAATGTCACATGCTCAGGATGCAAGTGAGGAAAGTGGCACAAAGTCAAAAAAGCAGACCACAGTGGCCAAAGCATGGACTTAATTCAACGGATAAGGGTGTCACTGTCTTATGCAGTCTCTTGTAAATCCATATTAGGAATGGGCGATATGGCCTTAAGTAAAAGAGAACTACGAGAATAAAGTTGTACTATTGCTACGAGGAAAAAAAGTCATTATTACGTAGGGGTAATGCCGTTGTAAACTGCTACACTCTTTACCTTAGCTGGGAGCCATGACGAAGCATTACATTATACATCTTTCTATTGATCATCATTTGATGTAGATGAGTCAAAATATTAAGGATTTCCTCATTTGTACATCTAATTCTAAATCACAAGATGCCTTCAATATTGTTGATTTTAACAGAGGCAGCATGGCGCTACGTAAAGTACGTAGCTGCTTATTCAGTTACATAATAATACGACTTTTATTCTCATAGAAATAGTGCGACAAAAAACAATGAACTGTAACTACTAGAATAAACATCGAATTAATAGTACGAGAATAAAAGCCATATAATTACGTCGGGCTAATGTAGCTGAAGAAACAATAATAACCATTATGAGGATTTATACTAATGCTTCGTCGTAGCTCCAAGTAAAGGTACATGTACGTCCTGGAAAGTGTGTAGCTCCTCACAACAACTACCACTACTTAATAATGCGACTTTTTTCTCATAGCAATAGTACGACTTTACTGTCGTAGTCCTTATTCTATTTTATTCATTTGGCCCTCATACTCAGGTCATAGCGTCCTGTCAACGTGCATCATTAAGTGTTTTTTCCCACGTACTTCACTCCAGTAATTTGTGACAATTATTTATCTACTCTGCTGATGCTCACCCTAATGCTTAAGACAATATAGACATACCACGAAAAGAAAATGTAAGAATTGTTTTGAATCCTGTTGGAAAATTGAAGTCACAGTGTTCTGAATGTTTTTATTAGCTGATGATTTATATAGTCACTTCATCTTGGGGCATTTATGGGTCACTTAGTGATGATTTTGGGGCATGTTTGGGTCACTTCTGGTTCTATTTTGAATTTCAGGACAGGAGCTAAAAATTGCCCTCAAATGAATAGGCAGTGACTCAAACTCAACAGAAACTTGTAAATGCCTTAAAATGAACAAAAAGCAACCTGTAAGCGCCCCTACGATATATCAGTTCTTGGCAGGAGCATATTGATAACATTTTGGGATACAAAGTATCACAATATATCACCATTTGGATATTTTGTCACACCCCTACTTCACATGCAAGAAAGAATCATGATTCTAGCTTTAGCGTTCTGGTGAATTTTGACCATTTTTTTTCATCGTTGTACAATTTGTTTGTTCGGTTTTGCAGATATTTGCTCCAGTGTAATATGTTCCATGACTAAATTTAGCCATTAGTCCGTGTTAATATTTATTTTTCCATTTGAGCAACATTGTTTTGATTTTCTAGCGATCGTTAAAGTCGCCAGTAGCAGACGGGCCTGATTACATGAAATATTCAGATCACCGAGCAGAGCAAGATTTGGAGACAATGGAATCCCGAAGTTCGAAAGGGATAAGAGTTCCTTCATTACCCGCAGCCAGACCTGTTGTACACTTTCACACTGCCAAATAGCATGCAAATATGTATCTGGAGTATTCTCCTGACAGTTTGGACCAAGAACGTAGGTTTGTTTGCAAAGGGACGGTAGGGATATAACACTTCCAACTTTTCAGCAAAAAGTGTACATGCAGGTTATGTGCTTAAACCTATGCCCTTGGTTTGGACATTTATTGGATTGGCATTTTGTACGCATTAAATTGAGTTTTATGCTATTTATGCCGTATTTTAAATTAGATAAATTGCAGATTGGTGTTCGTAGTCATTGTAAATGTGCTGTTAAAGATTTGTGTCCCAGCAACTATTATAGGATGTGACTGAAAGGTCGTTACGCCATTTTTCGATTGGTAAATATGTAGAATTGTTACATGAGAATAATTTAAGTGCTTTACATCACATTCAATTTAGTAAGAGACGAACAAAAATAGTAAAGAGAGAAAACAACAAACGTGGTGCTGCGTGACAGCACTAATCAGACATTTTGTGTCTTTAAACATTCATATTGTAACATATAGTATTTGCGAGACAATTCAGTCATAAGTCAACTTACTCACCTGACATTTTGGGACTTGACGTTTGCTTGCTCGACGACGTGTTTATCCCAGGCGCGTTCTTTCTCTTTGTTAGCTGCTAAACTAGGCTAGGCTAACCTTAGCAGGCCTCGAAGTTTCAACGTGCACCCAACCGACTCGAAGCAGAAGCGAGAGATTGAACGGATTCTTGTCCAAAAATATCTGACACCTTTCAGTCGATTACATGATGTCTCGGGGCTAAGTAAGTGGACTGTCTTCAAAGCACGAACTTTCCAAAGCAATTGGACGGCAACTCAAGCTACTCACATTCTCTACGTCTTCTTCTTCTTTTTGTTTATTGGCAGTTTACCCCTCGGTGCCGTGGGGCATTACCGCCACCTACTGGACCGACGGTTTAGCACGAGATCTGGCAGTTACAGACTGAAAGTAATCCCTCCTGACAACCAGTGAAACACACCCAGAGTGTAGATAAAACCCGAGCCAAAAAATTGGATAAATGACATAGTAACAACCGAATTAAATACTAATGAATTACCCTCTTCCTATATCCTGTCCAACAACCCTGTGTCCCTGAGAAACTTTATTAGCCCTTTTTGAATATTGGCCCTTTTCATCTGCAGAACATTTCCCATCCCAAATGTCTCTTCTGCCTGGTGCAGCACCATTCTGAACCGATCCCTCTGCTCTCCATACTTCCCGCATACCATTAGAATGTGTTCAACCGTTTCACGCTCCCCACAGTGTTTACATTTCCCATCTTTGTGTTTTCCTATCCTATGCAACGAATCATTTAGCCCCGTGTGTCCTATCCTCATTCGACTCAACACCACCTCCTCCCTTCTGCTTCTCCCCAATCTCCTTCCCACACCCACCTGTGACTGTATTGAGAAAAAATGTCTCCCCGTTTCTTGTGCTTCCCAATACTCTTGCCACCTCTTTTGTATGTAGCCCCCAATAATGGATTTCCCTTCCGCTCTACTCAGGACGCCCTGCCTTTCTATCCCCAGTGCTCTCAGCGATTGCTTGGCCAGGATGTCCACTACCTCATTTCCCTCAATCCCCACGTGCGCCGGGACCCACACAAACTCCACCCTGAGCCCACCTTTCTGTGCTTCATACATTAGCCTGTGCAATTCAAATACTAAGTCAAGTCTACTGGACTTCATGGTTAAAATACTCGTGAGCGCCGACCAACTGTCCGAAGCAATCACTGCCAATTTTATCCCATTTGTTTGAACCCAACCAAGTGCCATTATAATTGCTGTTACTTCCACTGCATAAACAGACAAGTGATCTGTACACCTCGTTTTAATGTCCACATTGTAACTCGGCACATGTACCGCCGCCCCAGTACGTCCAGTTTCCGGATCCTTCGACCCGTCCGTAAATACCAGAACGCTTTGCCCATACCTCTGTCCCAGATACTCCTCAGCCACCATACCCTGGTTTCCCCTCTCCCGGATCACTTCCTTAATCCCAAAATTTACCACCGGCATTGTGAATAGCCAGGGCGCAACACTGGATACTGGTACTGTTTTGCCGAACTCCAACTGGCTAAGCCCTGCCAGTTCTGCCACTGCATTCCCCACCCCGCTGAAGGTCATCTTCTGTTGATTTGTGTCCTCCCACCTGTCCATCAACACTTTCTTTACTGGATGTGTGTCTCCATGGCCCCTTACACTCACCCAATACGCAAGCATAATTTTCAATCTTCTAAGTCTCAACGGGAGCTCCCCCAATTCCACCTGTACTGCTGCGACTGGTGACGTTCTGAAAGCTCCACTGCATATTCTCAGACCGTGCGCTTGTTGCACCTCCAGCTTTCTGAGGTGGGAGTTCGCTGCCGAGGCATAAGCCATACACCCATAATCAATTGAAGACCTCATGATCGCCCGATATATATTGAGTAAGGCAGCTCTCGCTGCTCCCCAATCCCTCCCTGACAGGCACCTCAATATGTTATTGACCTTTTTACATTTTTCCACCAATCCATCTATATGCTGTGCCCATGTAAGCTTTTCATCAAACCACATCCCTAAAAACCTCACGCTTTTTACCTGTTCAATTACTCGTCCATACAATTTTAACTCCACCTCCCTATGTCTCCCATAGAAGCATATTGCCTGCGTCTTCACAATCGAGAACCTAAAGCCCCACCTGTCCGCCCACTCCTCAACCCTATTAATAGCCATTTGCATCTTCTTTTGAAGAAAGTCGCCATTTCGCCCTCTCACCCACAACACCCCATCATCGGCATACAATGCCCTCCCTACTCCTGGTCCAACATCATCAAATATATCATTAATCATAATATTAAATAAGGTTGGACTACAGACACTCCCTTGGGGAGTCCCATTGTCCACCTGGTACACCCCAGACAAGTCTGCACCTACCCGCACTTCTATTTTTCTATTCAACATAAAACTCAATATCCAATTATACAATCTCCCCTTCACCCCCAATCTAGTCAATTTAATAAGAAGCCCCTCTATCCACAACATATCATATGCTTTTTCAATATCGAATAATACAGCTATCACCATTTCCTTATTTACTCGGGCCCTACTAATCTCGGATTCCAGACATATTATATTATCCATCGTTCCTCTCCCTTTTCGGAACCCACTTTGACACTGAGTTAAACAGTTGTCCCACTCCAGAGCGTGATTCAACCTATGCACCACCATTCTCTCCATAGTTTTCCCCAATTGGGAGGTCAGCGCTATAGGCCTGTAATTTTCCGGCCTCGTCGAATCCTTCCCTGGTTTTAGAATTGGAATCACCACTGCCTCCTTCCACTGCACTGGCACCTCACCCGTTTCCCAGATTCTGTTAAAAAGTTTTAGGACCACTCCCAACCCTTGTTCACTCATATGTGCCAACATACTATAACACACCGCATCCTTCCCCGGTGCTGTGTATTTGCGCTTCACGTTCGCTAATGTTTTCTTCAATTCATATAAGCCGAATGGCACATCGAAGTCCCCGCCTGTCACCGGCCTCCTATTTTTAGTTCCCGGATACCGACTGAGAGTCTCCTCCCTACTCGCTTTGGCTCCATGTGTCAAATTCCCCATGCTGTGAATCCCAACAAACGTCTTAGCCAGCAATTCTGCCCTTTCAGCTCCCACCACTTTGTCCCCCTCATGTAGAACTGTTGAAACGGTGCCCCCTTTAAGTCCATTCATACGCCGTATCATGCCCCACACATCCGACAACTGAGTTTCCCTACCAATTTTATCACAATAACCTCCCCAAAATGCACGTTTTGCCGACCTTATGCGCCTTCGTACCACTGCTTGTTTCTGCTTATACTGACATAATGTCCCCATTGTGTGGTGCCGTTTGAGGAGCCTGAACGCTCTGTTCCTTTCCCTAATTGCTTGCCTACACTCATCATTCCACCACGGAACCCTCTTATTGTAAGTACTCCCACGTGACCTAGGGATGGTATCCTGCGCCGCCTGCACTATGGCCCCCACCACTGCTTCATTAAATACCCCCGTGTTTTCCATCCTTTCTTCTGAAATTTCTCCACACCTGTCATCACTCTTAAGCCTGAACCCATCCCAGTCCGCCTTGGCGAAGTTCCATTTCATTGTTCGTACCTCACCAATCCCACACGGGTCAGTTCCTATCTTGCAAATAACTGGGTAGTGATCACTCCCCACAGTTGTCCCTTTGAGTACTCCCCATTCACAAAATCCAGCCAATTCGGCTGATACAAGTGTCAAATCCAGTGTACTTTCAGTGTTCGATGCACTATTATATCTAGTCCCACCACCATCATTTACGCACACCAGATTATTTTCCTCCAAATAGTCTTCTAATGCTGCCCCATTCGTGTCCGTATGTTTGCCACCCCACAACGTGCTATGTGCATTAAAGTCACCACACCATACCACTCTTCCCCCCTTCTGTCCCCTCACCATATCAAGATCCCCCTTATCTATTCTATTGCCCGGATTGTAATAATTTATTATATCCACGACACCCAGCCCAGTCCACAGCTTTATCCTAATCGACTCAAACCCCGCACCCTTTTCCTCTACCTTATAGTTTAAACCCCTTTTAATAAAGGTCGCCACCCCGCCCCCTCTCCTATCCCCCCTATCGTTCCTCACTGTTTCATATCCACCTATTCTGAAATCCCACTGCGGCTTTAACCACGTTTCCTGGATGCAAATAACATGTGGTTCCACCCTCAATTCCGCCACAAACCTCTTCATCTCCTGGCCATTGGCTATAAGGCTTCGAGCATTCCATTGCATCAAAACTAAGCACATGACGGCCCACCATTCCACACTTGTGAGCTCAGAGTCTCCCCCGCCAGTTTTTCCGTTACAACTTCCCAACGTAGATCCTTAATATTCAGATATTTCTCAGCCGCTTTAACAATAATCTTGATTTTCTCAGTTTTGCTACTTGTCTGCGCAGTACAATTTATCGCCTCAACCATAAACAAAACGAAGTCCCTCTTACTCACTATTAGAGAGTCTTCATTCATTTTGACACCGCCCACGCACGCTCCATTATCCCCTAACGCCGCTATGTCAGTACCGTCCAGTCGCCTTGTCCCCACTTTCTTTGCCGCATCAGCGTACGAGATCCCCTGCGTAACCCGCATCCTTTGTATCTCCGCTGCTCTCTGACTAACCTCACAGCCCCTATACGCTGAGGCATGCTCCCCACCACAATTACAGCACTTCAGTCGAGCCTTATCCCCACACTTCCCATACTCATGCTCCCCCGCACACCTTCCGCACCTAAGCTTCCCCTTACACACTGCCGCAATATGACCAAACCTTTGACACTTATAGCACCGCAGTGGAGGAGGAACAAATGGTCGCACTTCATAACTAAAATACCCCAAGAACACTTTAGTAGGCAGCGATCCCCCCTCAAACTTAAGCATAACCGATAAACTGTCAACTTTATTCCCATTCCTATTAGCCTTCAATCGGACGACCTCTGCCACCTCAGCCCCCTTCACATTTTCTTTAATCTGGTCCACAGTCACACTCGTAGGGATTCCAGTAATCACTCCCCTGTTCAGGCGTCTCTCATCCGGCAATGAACAAATCACCTCTTTCCCGTCAATTCTAGTCAGCCGCAGTGTCTTCCCCTGTTGCACTCCGTTCTGGCACAATATTAACAGCGATCCATTCCGCAGTTGTTTTACCGACTTCGATTCCCCTATAGCCCTATGGATTGCTTTAGACAGTTTAATCGGGTTCCACTCACCAAACGACGCTCCTTCCTGCGCCAGCTTCACAAATACCTTGTATTCGTCGCTTTGTCTTTCTCGATCACCGCGTTCACCGTCACTACTCGACTCCAAACACTCCAATTCCCTTCTCCTCGTCTCCTTTTCCGATTTCTTGCGCTTTTTCCGGTTTAACTGCCGTTCACCCACCTTACTCCACCCGGCATTTTCCCGGTTCGCCGTTTGACATCCCATCCCCTCCATCTCACTTCCGACTTCGTCACTTCCCTCTGCCATCACTCCCGCCAAACCGTGAGCCAATCCGACCCTCTCACGCAAAGCTCGGGCCGTTCATTCTCTACGTCATGACGCATGACGCGCTATAGACCATACTCACGTGACGTCACAGCCACGCCCCCGCGCCATGTTGTCCATCTACTCGTCATGTTAAGCATTACCGCTTTGTAAATTCCTCCTATTATGGCGTGTTTTTCTGCTCGTTAACATTAATAATCAAAATGGTGAAGGCGTGTGTGGCGGTCGGTTGCAAAAACAGAGAAGATAGACGGAGAGACTTGGAAGTTTTACCGTATCGGTCTTTGTCAGTCACGTGCCCAAACTAGCGGACACGCCCCTATGCGCCATTTTGAGTGTATCACGGATGTAAACAAACCAGAGCAGGAGTAGCTCCGACGCCACATTACTGCCTCCAACTTCATCGCTGGATATAAAAAAAAGTCCCTCGTTTACGGTATCAGCGCTTACATTTTAAAAACTATAAATCTCTCGAAGCTCACGGACATTTAACGAATGGCTCGGTGCAGGATCTTCGCATTTCGACCGCAGGACTGCGACAACACGGTCGTCACTCGTTGCTACTCTCAGAAACATGATACAGCTCTTACTTGAACTTCCTTGAACTTGAATTGTACCTTGAATATCATCTTAAACATCACATGACTAAAACAGGTGAAGGAACTGTCATAATGACATGCAAATTCATGTATATTGCACGATATATTGTTTCAGTGTTGACATTGCCATGCAAAGATGTGCAATTCTCTCAATGCAGGACTTATCATGTGAAGTAGGACAAATTGACTTGAACACGTTATTCTACAACTAGTGTTATTTTACTTCATATGCACATGTTTTATATTTCCTAGTATTGCTATTTTCTGTTTACCATTGTGCTGCTGCTGTGTTTTGATTGAGAATTTTAGTAAAAATTATAAATCCAAAAAAAGTAAACCTGTCAAACATCTCGTTTTGTTAGCAAACATTGTATTTCCTATTCAGTGTTTATTTCTACAAAATTGTTTGAATGTAATTAGTAACAAACAAAAAAACCCAGTACTTTTCATTATCAAAACCAACACTAGTGTTTTACGTACCTAAGAGAGGCAAGGAGTCAAGACTTCAAAATTGTCACTGACATACTTTATTAAACAGGTTTAAGTCATCTACAAAAGTATAAAAAAAACTGCTTGTACAAACACCACGAAAAGAAAATTGTACTATTCTACTGTTGGGCAATGGCTTATCAGGGCACAGCAGAAAGTGACCTTATCCAACATTGTGGCTTCTTCACCTTCACATGGAAGAATCATGTTTATGGGTATGGTTCCTGTTAAGATCTTATACTTCTGACAAACATTTCCGATGACCCTTTCAACATGGATTCTCAAATGTGCTGACAGCGGCCTTTTGTAAATGCTGGGAGTTTGACATCTGAACACTACATGCCCACACATTCTTGTATGTCAAAACCTCTGTCAGCCAAGACAATGTCCCCAGGTAACAAATTATCAAAAAAAAAAAAAAAAAATCACTGTTCAGGGTTATATGTTTGTCACTTGTACGCCCTCCCCAGCCTTTTGATAAGAAACAAATGGCTCCCTTGGGTGTAATACATATTAAATACTTCATAGTGTGGTGGTGCTTGTAGCTGGAAAACATTTGGGCCCGTGCTTTCAGATTTGATGGGTTTTCTGTGAAAATTTAAAAACGGTCAATAATCACAGTCTGTGTCACATCCTCTGTGATTAGCTGATCACCTTCTTCTCCAGCTTCATGTGTCCCCTCTTCAGTCTGTAGCTGACCACTTTCTTCTCCTGCGTCAGGTGCCCCTTCCTCATTCTGTTGGTGACTGTTTATTTCACCAGGCTCAGATGGTCCCTCCTTGGTCTGCAGCTCTTCACTGTTTGCATCCTGCTGGACCCCCATCTCTGGTGCTTGCAGTGTCTCTTTCGGTAGCTGCTCACGTTCGTCTTGCAGAGCGTGCAGTGTTTGTCGGTGTAACAGATGTGTGTCCCAGATGTAGGGATGGTGCCCAGTCTGGGTCAGTCTCCATCATTTCATAAGCTGGTTCACCTGCAATCACAGGTCTTATTTAGAAAGCTAGGTAAGATTGGATATTTCCATGGCATTTCACTTTCGTAAACACTTAATCAGACATGCTTCCATCCCATCAGATCTCTCAGATCACAAAAGGAAATCTCGCGCATTGATAAATATTTCTGTGCATTTTTGCTGTTTACCTTTATCTTTTAAATCATTCACTCTATAATGTTTTTATAAACTACGACTGAATAAATTAAACACCGATTTATCACGTACAGATTAACCCATTTCAACTGCCCTCCCTCTTTGCCTGTAGTTTACAAGTGAGGCTAGCTAGCCAAGGTTAGCCAAGGAGAAAATAGCGACTTTAGAAAGCAAAAAAACAGCATATTCAGTATCAATACTTTGAAAAAAACGGACTTGCCTTTATGAAAATGCCGAAAGCAAACACGGCGGAGGGGAGATATGGTGTGGAAAGTCGTTTCACCGCTGCGACCCAGGCCATCCGACGCCGCTTCGTTAGTTCCTCAACCTGCTGTCTATAACCTCTTTTCCAAGAGGGAAAACGAAAAAATCTTAAGTCGTGGTCAACTTTGCTGCCATTTTTGTTGTGTGATTTAGTATGGCAGCCTTTCAAACAACACGAGTGTCCCATTTATCAAAGACAATGATGAAAGCAAAGACGATTCTCACTGCTCAGTTGTTTACAATAAGTGTGCACTCAAAATGGCGATTTAACCCACAATGCACTGCGGCTTTTGACAGCGTTACGTCACCTGACAAAGACCGATTCCGAGAGACCCGGAGAGGAGAGCGAGTTGGACTGCTGCAATTCGACGAGAAAACTGGGCTACCACAGATTATGTAGTAGTCATTTTATATCTGGTAAAATGCATTCAATCTATATTTAGATGGTTTTGGGCTGACAACCACAATTAAGATCATTGCAAGGCTAATCGCCGACAACATACCGTTTCAAATTCAAGATGCTTTTTTGTTCCACCATCGTTACTTTTTGAATAATATTTAGCTGGTAACAAGTGAAAGAAGCTGGCCTCGTCTACGGATCATCGGTTAAGCAGGGGTGTCCAAACTTTTTGCAAAGGGGGCCTGATTTGGTGTGGTAAAAATGTGGGGGGCTACCTGGGCTGATTTACGTAGAACAATACATTTAAAGAAATTTTAGCAAGCCCTTCTGTGTGTCACATTTGCTTTATTATTATTTTTTTTAATACATAATTTCAACAGTCTCGTCTTTGTGGCGTTCTCTTTCGACACTCGGGCTCTTGCGAAATACTGCTGCTGTGAAATTAAACTAGCTTCAAGTTGCTATAATTTCTCGCTGCGTATCTTTCCTGTAATGTTGTCGTACATGTCAGCGTGTCTTATTATTATCGCGCACATCGAACTCTTTGAAAACAGCGACTGTCTCTTTGCAAATGAGGCAGACACAGTTGTTGCGTGTTTTATTGAAGAAATAGTCCAATATCCACCTATCCTTGAAGCGTTGGCCATCGCAGTCAACTTTTTTCTTTTTTTGTTTGTCGCCATTTTAGAAATCACACAGGGTAATGTTGCTTAGAGTGCTGCTCTTAATGTTTTTCAAAGTTTTGCGAGAATAGGCCGAGTTTCTGTGGAAAACATAGTTGTAGATATCAGGCTAGCAGATGTCAGGCAGAAAGGGCGAAGACAGCGGGTCAAAAAATATCGATTTAGGCATCAAATATGGATCTGGCGAATGGATAGACTGAAGCTTTTCCACATAACGCCTTTTATGCAACGCATCCAATGAGTTTACGGCGTCAGATAACACTGGGGCTTCCATGAATTGCTCTTTAACTTGCACGACTAATTGAAAACAATGAGAATAGGTCTAAAAAATGATGGACGATATGGCGGCCGGATACAGCGACACGTCATTTTGTGACGTAGGTGAGTAGGGTCTATACGACACCGCTTTTTTTGTGGGGGGGGGGGGGGGGGGGTAGTACTTTTTATTGTCCAACAACAAATGGGAACAATATTTTTAAGGGCCCCATTTAACAATGGTCAAATATTGTAGCTTTGCATGTAATGCTAAATAAATAATCTTTGTCATTCCTTTTTTTTGTTTTTAAAAGGTGTTTCTTCGGCGCGCGGCCCAAACCGGTTGCTCATCGACACCGTTCAAATACCGAAATGACCGCAGGTGTTCTGTCAAAATTCACTCCCTTATAAAATTTTGCTCCCAAAGCTTTTGTGGCGCTGAAAATGCCCTCTTTTACATTCAGTTGGACTCTCAATGTTATCCAAAGGTGCTAACTAAACTAGATACATCATAAACATACATGTGCAACACGAAAATGGCGTAAATTAATATTTAACGACACGGCGAAGTCCTTAACAGTGAGAGCGTGGGGTGCAGTTGCTGTGTGCAGCTAACATGGTAGGACAGGGGTCAGCAATCCTGGTCCTCGAGTGCCACTATCCAGCTTGTTTTCCATGTCTCCCTCCTTTAACACACCTGAATCAAATGATCAGCTCATCAGCAAGCTCTGCAGGAGCCTAATAACATTCATGATTATTTGAGTCAAGTGCGTTAAAGGAGGGAGACATAGAAAACAAGCTGGATAGTGGCACTCGAGGACCAGGGTTGCTGACCCCTGTGGTAGGATGTGTCTGAGAACTTTTGTACATGTCTTTACATGATCAAACTTAAGTAAATATTCCTTTCTTTAAAGAAAGTTTGTAGTGTTTACTTTGGAATTGTTGCATTCGCGACAATTTTTAACGTTACGCGCATGCGCAAAACGGCCAGGTAGCAATTTTTGATGGGTTGCAAAATTTGTCAGAACACCGGAGTTCTCGTGTGACGCAGAGAATGTTTCGAAAGACACCCAAAAAATTACCGTTTACGCCAAAACGCGTATTTTGGGGGGGGGGGGGGGGGGGGGGCAAGCTTTTTTTTTTTTTCAAAAATCCTTTAATTCTTGTCATTTACATTACATTAACCATACATTAAAATTTCAGGAAAGTTAGGGGTAGAAAAGTTGTATACTAAATTTGCCAAAAACCTACAGTTCCCCCCCTCAAAATTTCCCATTCGTTTGTAATGGCATGCCATTCCTATGTACGTCGTTCCATTCATTTCTAATGGGCAAAATTAACCCTTTATCTTCAATGATAGAAAAACATGGGTAGTTGTGATTTTTGACAAAAAACTTATCGTTACAGCCCATTGACCTTCAACTGGCGCACAAGTAAGTTGATGCCTTTGACAGCCATGTACGTCCTTCCCAAGGACGGCCATATATCTCGATTCTATTGATGCCAATGTACTTGGATTCCATTGACATATACAGTGGGGAGAACAAGTATTTGATCCACTGCCAATAGGTTTTCCCATTGGCAGTGTATCAAATACTTGTTCTCACCGCTGTATGTAAGTCGCCCATGACGGTCTTTGCACGTCAAAAAATATCAACAGGAAATGACCTGATATCAACAGAAAGTGACCCTGAAATCTCCCCAAACCAACAGGAAGTGACTTGAAATCAGCAGGATGTGAATCCTAGGGGTTTACATGCGAAAGCAAACAAAATACTGCCAAAGGAAAATTTGGAGTCAACAACTTTAATTACCGTGTTGACGAAGCATAGTACTAGGTTTTCTACACCCAACAATAAAACTAGTAAAGTGAACGGTATGATTCACTTGCAATACAGTTTACAAAAAACGTTGCTTCAATTGTTTGTTTACTTTCACGCTTACGAGTATTGGCATGGATGACCTGCTTTCACGTGCTTGTTAGCTTGATTTTGTAAGATTTGAGCGGATCACCCTCATCAAGGAGTATCAAGTTAATGCATGAAAACCTGTATTCTTGACATCAAAATGTTTGACATTATTACGGTAAATATTTTAGAAATGTGATTAGATTGAAAAGTGATGTCAACAAATAATCGACACAAAATTCTAATAGAAAACTAATTCAATGTATGTTATTATTATTTAGGTGACATTTTCATGATGCACATCATGCTGCTGCTTATGCTAGGGGGGATAGCTGCTGGTGCCTGCTGATGGTAACGACTGACCACTGAGCCCCTTTGAAAAACAGCAAAAAATCCTTTCAATTTGATGTTTTGACGGCTGACCATATCCATCCAATTTTTCTGCTGCTCTAGGTCCTTGGGGAAACCATACATACGATAGCCCTATTCGGACCGATTGGTGAATCCATATGCTGCACAACCAATCATCAAAGCCCACTGATCTATAAAATATTAGGTGTAAACAATGAACCATGACACCGAATTCACCAGTTGTTTAAGAAAAAAAAATCTGATTTTCTATATCAAAGGGTAATGAGTGTTATTTTGTAAACATTACACCATGTGACAGAAAAAAAGGTTCCTGGCTTGTAATTTTATTTGTGTTGTTTGGGTCCAAACTACAGTAAATGAAAAAGTGCCACTAAAAAGTTTGGTTTTGCTTAAATTAAAGGCTTCAAAATTTCTGATTTTATGTCCTAGTTTTAAAGAAAATAGAGTATTTGTCAAATGACATGTTTTTGTGTGTGTCAGGTAAAACCAAGTCTATAAAATAAGAAGGAAAATGAACATTTAAGCGAGTAAAACGCTCAAGAATTGAACTCCTCTGCTCCTTTAAGTAGGCGTTTCGCAACCCAATGCTAGTCCCGACAGGATGTGAGTGGAGCATGCGCAGTAGTGGAGCTCCTCACATTTGTCTGCACATGTGCGCCGCCATGTCGTTGCCACACACACGTTAGTTACCCTTGGGGAAAATAAAGCTTGAGTTATACTCCCGCGTTGCGGTGACAGCGCAGCGACTACGGCGTCATTCGACATCCGATAGTTCTGCGGTGAGGGAACGCGTTGCTCTGTAATTCACCGCCAAGCCACTTGAGGGATGTGGCGTTATGTTTGTACGGTTTTGGGGCATGCTTGTTGACTTCCGCTAGTCGGAGAAAAAATAAACAATGCAAGATGGAACTCTTAACACTAGAAAACCCAACATTTTTTTAGCCTACTGGAAAGCCCAGAAGGGGATCAGATGATCCCCACAACTCTGGGTATCCACAATTAGCATCTGTATATGTGCAAATGAGTGTGTCATTGTCTCTCAAATAGGCCACTCAAGCACACAAGCAAACAACCTTACTCTAACCCACAAGGGTTCGTCAGTTTACACTGACTCTTGCCATGATAGTTTCAGTTATTATTTGAGAGTTTTATTTTTGAATATGGTTTTATTTTATTCATTCACTGCTCTGCCCATTTTTTCTTCTTTTCCTATAGCACACACAGGCAACTTTATGTATAAATTACTGCAATGAAATAAACAAACGCACAGACCATTGCAACGTGTATAAAGTTATAATGAATGAAATAATCAATACATTTGTGACGACAAAAAAATCTCAAATGTTTTGGTCTCACAACCCAACCCAAGTGTGATCAGCTCTGCCATGTGGCTTTCTGAATGCAAAGTGCTAACTACGTCAAGGGGCGGGGGATGTGCTTATCTTGATGACCGAGCTAGTGTGAGCGAACGACAGTCGACTGGCGGGGTGGATTTGAACAGGAGCAGGAAATTATGGTGGCTGAGAGGTGTCTGGCGAAATGCAAAGTCTCAACACTTTGCAAATAAAAAAAAGCATGAACCCCAATTGCAAACGCTTTGCAAAAGAAAAAAAGCATGAATGCAAACCGCCACAACACGATCCCCAGTTCCTAAAGCGCGATTGCAAATTGGCAAAAGCACGAACCCTAATTGCCACAACACAACAGCAAATGGTTCGCAGCACGAATGGCTCAGAAGGCAAATGCAAAGACACAGCAGCAAAAATCCCGCAACAGAACAGCAAAATCCCACAACACGACGGCAAGAGGATGACCTGGAAGTACAAAAAAATTAAGATAAAAAAAAAAAGGACGACATATTGTATATTGCTGTATGTGCTATCTGACCATCTCTACGGACCTCTGTGAAGTTGGCCCCCTCCCCCCCATCAGACATATTTATATTAAAATGATGTCAATCGTTTGTACTGTAAAAGCTTTGTTAGTGCTGCTATCGTTCTAGAGATATTTACAATTCTTTTTGGGTAAATCTGAGGTCAGCTAGCCCCCCATTCCAATTCAGAATTGTGTCTGTCATTTGTGCTAGTTTGTGCTGCAACGGTTTTGTAGATCAGTATTATGCTTTTATTGAGATATTAATTTTAAGTGGTGACGTCACTCGTAGCTTTTCCTTAGCTTAGCTCCCGTGGCTCATAGAGCATACCAATGGCAGCACTTCAGGACCATTTTGCAGTAAATGAGGGGCTTAGAGTGACGTCATCACTCAAAATTAATATCTAAAGCCCCCCAATTTACCGCGAAACGGACCCGAATTTGTTTGTGTTATGATCGTGCTTGTTAGGTAGGTAGCTAGGACACCCCTCTGTTATTGGGAGTTGGTATGCTGCATTAGCCACGGGAGCTAAGCTAAGGAAAAGCTAAGAGTGACGTAACCACTCGAAATTAATATCTGAATAAAAGCATAATACTTATCTACAAAAGCATTGCAGCACAAACGATTGACACAATTGTTAATTGAAATGGGGGGCTAGCTGACCTCAGATTTACCTATATAAGAATTGTAAGTATCTCTACAACGAAAGCAGCTCAAACAAAACTTTTACAGCACAAACGATTGACATCATTTCTATATAAATTTGCGTCTGATGGGGGGGGGGGGGGACTTCACAGAGGTCCTTACAGATAGTCACAAAGCACATATAGCAATATAAAAAGTGTCGTCCTTTTTTTTTTTTTTTTAACTTCCGGTCATCCTTTTGCCGAGTCCTTGCTGAGTGAGGCTGCTTTCTCTTTCGCTACTACTACTAGTCAGGCTACTTTCAGACACTTATTTCTTACTTGCCTACTGTAGGTTGATAAATTTGTAGGTAGATTTGTTTATTTCTTGGTCAAGCCAAAAAAAGTTCTTTCAATCAAAATATATATTTTCAATCGAGAAAAAAAAGTCACTTGAATGAAAGCAAAATGTGTTTGAACAAGTCAGGCTGCTGTTTCTTTACTTGCAACCAGCCATTAGCTGTGGAAGGGGGTTGGGCGTCAGGCTACTCTCAGACACTTTTTACTTGACAATAAACTGCTAAACTTCTGAGGATATTTTGACAGTATTTTAATACTTCTAATTTATTCGGATGTATTTGTTTGAATACCCTCTACATGTTAAAAAACAATTTTGAAAAGATCAGTTAACAACTTACTGTGGATATACATTGATATACATAGATATTCAGAAATACTACAACAAAGCACACCAAGCAACAGTGGTAACAAGAAAAACACCTCACATGAAATGGCTGGAAAAAAATATGCAAAACTAGTAAATACCACTCTTGGTTCAGAAACAAGCTATCATTCAGGCAACTTTTGCATTCAAACACAGTTTGCTTTCATTCAAGTGACTTTTATTTTCTATTGAAAATATATACTTTGATTGAAGGAACCTTTTTTGGGGATTGACTAAGACATAGACAGATCTACCTACAAATGTATCAACCTACAGTAGGCAAGTAAGAAATAAGTGTCTGAAAGTAGCCTGACTAATAGTAGTAGCGAAAGAGAAAGCAGCCTCACTCAGCAAGGTTTTGCCTAAACCCCCCTCAGGTAAAGTAGCCTGACTGAGCCTGTTTCGCCCATCCCCCTCCTCAGCTAAAGTAGCCTGACTGAGCCTGTTTCGCCCCAACCCCCTCTTCAGCTGAAGTAGCTTGACTATCAGACACTTATTTCTTACTTGACACTAACTGCTAAACTTCTGAGAATATTTTGATAACAGTATTTTAATCATTCTAATTCATTCGGATGTATTTGTTTGAATACCCTCTACATGTTAAAAAAAACATTTTTGAAAAGAATAGTTAACAATTTACTGTGGATATACATTTATATTCATAGATATTTAGAAATACTACAACTAAGCACACCAAGCAACAGTGGTAACAAGAAAAACACCTCACATGAAATGGCTGGAAAAAACATATGCAAAACTAGTAAATACCACTCTTGGTTCAGAAACAAGCTATCATTCAGGCAACTTTTGCATTCAAACACATTTTGCTTTCATTCAAGTGACTTTTATTTTCTATTGAAAATATATACTTTGATTGAAGGAACCTTTTTTTGGGATTGACTAAGACATACACAAATCTACCTACAAATTTATCAACCTACAGCAGGCAAGTAAGAAATAAGTGTCTGAAAGTAGCCTGACTAGTAGTAGTATCGAAAGAGAAAGCAGCCTCACTCAGCAAGGTTTTGCCCAACCCCCCCAGGTAAAGTAGCCTGACTGAGCCCGTTTCGCCCATCCCCCTCCTCAGCTAAAGTAGCCTGACTGAGCCTGTTTCGCCCCAACCCCCTCTTCAGCTAAAGTAGCCTATCAGACACTTATTTCTTACTTGACACTAAACTGCTAAACTTCTGAGAATATTTTGATAAAAGTATTTTAATAATTCTAATTCATTCGGATGTATTTGTTTGAATACCCTCTACATGTTAAAAAACAGTTTTGAAAAGATCAGTTAACAATTTGCTGTGGATATACATTGATATACATAGATATTCAGAAATACTACAACTAAGCACACCAAGCAACAGTGGTAACAAGAAAAGCACCTCACATGAAATGGCTGGGAAGAAAATATGCAAGACTAGTAAATACCACTCTTGGTTCAGAAACAAACTATCATTCAGGTTTCATACAATGGTGTAAATATTACATTGAATTTGAAACCATATTTGAATTTGAAACAAAACTAAATTAAACTGAACTAGTGCTCCACATCTGTGTGCATGTGTTGTGGACCCTTCCGTTTGTTACAAGTGTTTGTTTTGTTTGCTTTGCTTAAATTCAATGAAACAAGCTTGATACATCCAAATAATACTCTAACAGCTGATGACCAGTATTATCTACTCTCAATGTGTTTTCTTCAGTCAGAAAAGTGATAGTTAAAAAAAATTAATCACGATAAAAAGTGCACTATTTAGGGGTGTACTAAATAAAAAATCGACACCACTTATTGTAATGCTTGTTCATTGTGTTTCTTCATTTGTAATGTTTGTTTTGTTTTTCAGTTTTGCTAAACGCACAAGTGCACTTAGTGCACTTTTTATCGTCGCTTTTGGTTACGTAACAACTGTTCGAACGGACTTATGACGTACGCGAGTGTAAAGAGGTGTCCCAATTCTTAGGGTGATGTTTCAAGCCCTACACCTTACCCCTACCCCTTATTGCTTCATTTGAAGGGCCAAGGGGTGGGCCGAGGGGTGGGCTGAGGGGTAGAAATGAGATGGGCTCGGCTTGGGGGCGGATCCCAGGGTGTCCCAAAATGGGACAACCTTGGTAGTTTTAGGAAGCACCAAAACCCCTGGTGGTTCTAGTGTAAAGCAACATAGGATAACAATGACAAAACAACCCAAATTTAATTTCTGAAAGATTTATTTGTTCCCATGACACACAGTCCACCAGCAAAAAGGAGGCGCTGCCAAATAAAAAAGTGTACGGGGGGAAAAAAAATGTCTCATGTGTGTCAGAAATGTGGCCGATTGACTTGTGGCTCATGCTGTACGCCTTACCCAGTGATGTGTCAGGATTGTATACAGTACACTGTACAGTTTTTTGTTTTGCTCTAAATAAATCTTTCAGAGATTGAAATTCGGTTATTTTGTCTTTGTTATCCTACATTGGTTTAGGCTTAGAGTCTACATTATAAGCCTGCTGGAAATGGATTCAAGATGAAAAAAAAAAAAAAAAAAAAAAAGGATTGCTAAAATATAGTTCAATATACTATGAAAGTCAACCTGTTCAGCTACACATCCACATTAGGTCTGTGGCATATTTACTGTAGCTAAATGCTTCATTCCCACATACATACACATTTGCTTTTTTTTTTTCTTTCTTTCTCTATGTAGAGATAGAAAAAGACTCCGGTTTCCTCCCACATTCCTAAGACGTGCATGCTAGGCTGATTGATCATTCCAAATTGTCCATAGGCGTGAGTAACAAACGACCACCATCAACGACCACAATAGATGTGCAAATTAGGATCAGATGATCCCTCTCTGGGCACAAAAGGTATATTCATCAACTGATCCCTCCTTGGGTTTTCTAGTGTCAAAAGTAAATATTCTGCTCATCAACACTGAATAAATATTGAACATACAAATGTTGAGGGGCAGGCGACGCAGAATACGGTTTCGAGGCGGTCTGGCCGACTTTTGATGCCGCACAGAGAGTTTTAGACTCGGGTGGAGAGAGCTAGCTGTGGCGGCTAGCTTCAAACTGGCGTCGAGCACTGCGTTCATTTCATTCATTTCATTCGTTTATTTCAGGCCATTATTCCTTGTCAAGACAAAAAATATATACAGCTCATATAATAAAGTAACAAAAAAGAACAGCAAAGCTGAGTAACATTACAACATCAACTACATGCCTGAAAAGGAGTGGGAAGAAGAAAACTTATTTAATCCCACCCCTATTCTTATCTAATTAAGAACAAAAAATTCTTGCTACTTCCTTCCAAAAATGTAGGCCACCAAAAAATCAGTCCAAACAGTTTTGCACATATACAGTTTTGTACCAAATTTTGTCAATTGTGATGAGGTTACCACAGGCAACACCCAAACCAAAAACAATTTCATACCAACATGGTAAATGAAAGTAAAACCATACCAACAATGGTAAAGGCCACAGACACAGGACAACACATTATAAATGGCAACAATAACTATACCAACAACGGTCACGGACAATATACCAGCAATGGTAAAAAACAACCAGCACTCATTCCAAGACAATTTATTGATGTAATTAAGACCTTATTTCGGTATACTGTGACCAGACCATAAGTTTGTATAACCTTTTAAATTTGTAGATAGTTTGGCATTGCTTGTGTTGCATTCCCAAATTATTCCAAAGTTTCACTCCACACACAGACACACAAAAGCTTTTACGAGTTGTTCGAATTTTTGGTATTCTGAAGTCTCCATATCCTCTCAAGTTATGAGTTCTCTCTTTCATTGTAAAAAAGTTTTGCAATTTAATTGGAAATAATTTATTGAATGCTTTATAGAGGATTATTGAGGTATTATAATTTACAAGATCGTTAAATTTTAGCAGCTTTGATTGAATAAACAAATTATGTGTATGATCCAAAAACCCGACCTTATGGATGATCCGCACGGCCCGTTTCTGTAAGGTAACTAAAGGATTTATCGTGCTCTGATAAGTGTTTCCCCAGACTTCAACACAATATGAGAAGTATGGGAGAACCAAAGAGCAGTATAAAGTGCGGAGTGTGTTCTCATCAAGGAATTGTTTAACTTTATTTATAATTGAGAGACTTTTGGAAATTGTTGTTTTTATATGTCTGATGTGGGGTTTCCAGGTCAGCTTACTGTCAATTGTAACACCCAAAAATGTATTCACATCTACGTTTTCAATTAGGATACCATCAATAATTACATGCAAATCAAGATTAGTTTTAAAGCTACCAAACATCATAGCTTTGGTTTTACTTAAATTTAATGATAACATTTATATCCATCCATTTTTTAATTTTAATTAGCTCCTTGTTCACGACCTCAATCAACTCATTATAATTATTACTACTATGGAACACATTCGTGTCATCTGCAAAAAGAATAAGTTTTAGAGATTGAGATACATTAAAAATATCATTTATATATAGATTAAACAATATTGGCCCCAACACTGACCCCTGTGGAACACCACAAGCAATACCAAGTTGTTTTGATGTATACTGTCCCATTTTGACATACTGCACCCTTTTGTTTAAATAATCTTTTAACCAATTGCCTGCAACCCCACGAATTCCATATTTTTCCAGTTTATGAATCAGAATTTGGTGATTTATTGTATCAAATGCTTTTTTTAGATCACAAAAAATACCAATTGCATATTTATTCTGATCTAACGCATTAGTGATTTCTTCAGTTGCTTCAATCATAGCCATTGAAGTTGTTCTTCCAGTTCAAGGTCTGCAAAGCCCTCCAACCCGATTTGTTTGCCGTGTCCTACAACCAGCCAGTGGGAAGCCATAGCAGATTTCTGGCATCTATGGAACTTCCCACACTGCGTTGGGAGCCTTGATTTTAACGTTATCATAAAAGCACCGAGGCCCTCTTAATCAGTGATGATGTATCGTGTGTGTGAACTGTCTATTATTGAAAATTAAAGATCAAAACTAATCTTTTGACACCAAATCTGTGCTTTATTCTTCATATACTTGAAGTGTGACAAGTAAATAAGTCACAGACTCACAGCAAACATATGTACACAATAAATGATGAAGTGCACCAACCAAAAATACGACATAAAGTGATAAAAAGTTGGCAGTTTTTGGCCGACTGGGTCACTGCTTCGTGTGGCCACTCGATTCCGAACACACATGTCTCGGTGGTTCTTCCATTTTTTTTTTTTTTCAATCGCCGACCTTGCCATTTGGCAATCACAATAATGTCTTGACGAGACTTGCTCATCGATGATACTCCCGTCGGCTTGGTCCATTTTTGCGTGTAGAAAATAATGTTTGATTCTATTCTACAATGGCAGTGATTTCGCGCTGAACCGGGAACAACAGTCTGAGCGGACCAATCATAGTCCGTTTTCGCCACGTCATACACGTCTACGTGACGCGAAGGTTAGAAAATTCAAGAGGCGCGCGTCAGGCTACGGCGTAGGGTCGTACCTCGGTTCTTCCTTGACGGCGTAGGTCTGACGCGGAAGTATAGCTCGGCCTTAAAACGTGCTCAGCAACACGCAGCTTTTTGAGCGGAGTTAACCCACTTGAGGTTAGAACTACTTGACTAGAACCATCCATCTTCAAGTGGTCTTTGTGCGCGTTGAAGATTCGCAGCATAGTTCGCATAGCTTAGCTTAGCTTAACATAGCTTACACAGAACAACGGGGTTCGACGCTTGAACATTAAGTTGGAGCCTCCTAAAGTGTGCAAAATGCGCGCAAGAAGAACGCCAGCCGCAAAGTTCAAGGCGGGACTTTGTGGCGCAAGAGATCAGCGACAAAATCAACTCTCGACTGCTTGCAAAATGCAAGTAAAAGTTGTTCTTCGCAGACTACCAGATTGGTTCACCCATTCGGGAAATACAGTACTATTCATTTTTTGTCCATTTGGGATTGAATTTGAAATGAAAGATTAGCATTCAATGCCAAACCTCTCTGTTTAAATGAATTGGACATGTATCGTTTTGAATCATAAAGATAATTCTTGATTGATCCTCCAGTAGGGAAATTTGGGTATGGCGGAAGTTCCGCTCTTCCGATCCTAAATTGGCTAGATTGACCATATTTTGATTTCCAAAAAGAGACTCGGCCCGGCCTCGAGATTTTGAAGTTGGCTCTAAGATGCCTTATTATTAGAGGTAGGAATCTTGGGGCACCTAACGATTCGATTACGATTACAATTGAAGGGCTACGATTCGATTATAAATCAGTTTTTGATGCCCCCAACTCCCAGACCTGTTAAGTTTCACGATTTGGTCGGGAGACTCCCGATTTTGACCCCAATGCTCACGCCTCACGATTAGAAAGCCAAATCTCCCGAATTTACCAAAAATGTCCATTTTTTTTTTTTTTTTTTTTTTTTACGTTTTTGTTGTCACCGTTTTGTAACGATACCATTCAGCCCGATTCGGAAAGTGACCAACAACGAATAGAATAGCCTGGCCGTCTCCGACTTCCCCGTCCTCACTCCCCTTCAGAGCTGGAAAAGCCCAACCAATCATCTGACAGGGAGGGAAGAGGCGAAGCACCACCGACTTCCCAAGATGCTGGCACTAATAAACCGGCTTTTAGACTGGTTCAAGTCTTTATTTTGGAAGGAAGAGATGGAGCTGACCCTGGTCGGCCTCCAGTATTCGGGAAAAACGACGTTCGTCAACGTAATTGCCGTAAGTCTTACCTGCCAGCGATAGCTAACTAGCCTAATGCTAATAGTATTAGAGCTAATGATGGGAGAACGATGAGGAAGAAGTCGCTGCTTTACTCTGTGTTTTCGTGGATCAAACATCATGGAATATTAAACCACTGCGGTCCTACCCCCACAATATATGAATTTAAGTGAGAAAACATATCGTTATTTACTTGAAGTTTAATCATTTAGATTCGCTATTATGCTAAAGCTAAAGTGTATACTATACACTTTATTACATTATATCATTATTACTGTGCTGAAACAAAAAATATAAAGTTTCAATTCTAGGTTACAATTCAATTAAAAAACTGCCATGACAAAGATACTTTTAAAAACAAATATGATTAATTTTCTAAATGATGTAATTAATGTTTTTAATCTTGCTGATTTAGTCTGACAAAACCCTAATTGGAGTGATGGTTGATGAGATGAAGAGGCTGCTGAGGAAGCTGATGTCCAAATTTGTGCAAATGGATGTGATCAGGAAAGCTGAGGATATCCTAGATGTTGATTACAGGAACAAGGAGATCTGGCATGACACAGGCAACATAGCAGTATCACATGATGCCAGACAATACATGGAGCAAGTTGAAGACTATCTCTGATGCCACCAAAAAGAGGTTCTTTGACAGTGTAGTTAATTTTTACACAAGTGTTGTGACCAAAATGAACTTGAAAAAAAATGGTTGCATTTTGTCTTAGCGATTGTCGCGCGCGCGCGCGTCATCGGGGTTGGCAAACAGAAATTTCCCTATTCGCAATTTCTACAACTTAACAGGTATGAACTCCCCCAGCTATTAGCTGCTTTTATCGTTTCGTACATTAGTAACAAATGTCGCGGATGGCAGTTGACGGCGGGCGGAGAGCAGACTTTTAACTCTGTTTGCGGTCGTTGGTGTGTGCGTGCGTGCGCGCTGTCATAGGGAGAGACGGACACAAATTAACTGAATAGGGTCAGCTGTGGAGGGGCGTTTCCTTCCAGGTGTGGCAGCATGAGCAATCGGCAGCCATATAAAGGAGAAGAACGGCGACTAGGTGGTCTTCCTGCTGCTGAGAATCACGAGCTGACGCGAAGGACTGGGCGCTTTGCTGAACGGGCTAGGCTCGAGTTGCTGCGCTCTCAATTCCCCCGCCACAAAGGGACGGTCTACCCTAATGGATGAGTGAGTGGGTCGCGAGCGACGTTGTTCGAGCACGACTGATTTTTGCTGCTTCTGCCTCACAGCCTCTCAACCTAAGAGACGTCCGCCTTCCCCGCGACAGTCTGGATTGACAGCACGCTGCCGACTCTTCCGCGTGCAACGCCCCCTTCAACGTGTCTCAACAGAAAAAGGAATCACGACAAGGGCTCTGGGCGGAGCCCCCAGGACTAAAGGCAGCTCGTTCGTATTTGTTTTAGGGTTTTATATTTTTTTCCCATTTTATACTTTTGAAAATACTTTTTTAAACAGCAGTCAATGTTAATTTCATTGTCTCACTGGGTTTTTATATGCAGTTAAATCCTTACGGGCAATACGTATAGTAGGGGTGTACTGATGCATGGATTGCAGTGTTTGCTTAGTGTGTTGTTTGCTGTGCATTTGCCGACTTGCAGTGACCAGTGCCGTTTGTATTGTTTTTGGTATCATATGCCCCCGTGTTCCCAGGGCTTTTAATTACTGTGTTGCCTGCCTCCTGTCACAATAAATATACTGTGGACTGACGCTGGCTTTGGTCTATTGGTTAAAAGTACCTGTCTGTGTGATGACGCAAACATGGTACAAAAATCCTCTCTTCTAAACTTATATTTCAGTATCAAGTTAACAGTTCAAAACAGTTAATAAAATACTCAAGTCCCCATTCTGTATCAGCAGCTTTAAACTACATTCAATTCAATGTTGTGACTCAACCATTAAAGTTGTTAAAATTGCTCCCGTTATTCCAAAATTTCCCTTCCGTCTACTTTGGACTTGTGAAAGTTTTAAAACTGTTTTAAAGATACATGGATTCAAGTCAAGATTTTGGCGATTTAGGAGTATTTTAGCTAAAAAGTGAATTAGCTTCGCTTGGAAGGTTCGCTACAACAGAGCCTTCCTGATAAGTCTACTGATTTAAGATGGCAGCTGTTTACTAACGCCGGCGAGTCTGTCATTTCGCATGTAGTTTTATATATGTGATATCTACCGTAGCATTATGTGGACGTAGTTTGTAGCAACTGGGTGTTTTTTGTAGCGGCTGTCGGCGGTTTATTTGGATGTTTACTCTTGGTCCGTTCCTCATTGCATCCCGAAGACTGTGCTGTTTTGGTTCCATTTTACTAAGCAGTTTTTAAAAATCGGAAAGTGGATGTTTGTGAGTCGTTCTCGAATCTTTAGCGTTCAAATCGCGAATAATTTAAGAATCGGAAATTTCACACGCCTTTACTTATTATGGAGGTAGATTTGTGTCTTTATTATTCAATCAACAAAAAAAGTTGCTTCAATCAAAATAGGTCTAATTTCCCTTGGCAAACCAGCCCATTACCCTACAGCGAACTAGTCGATTTAACCGTGAAGGAGTTTGTCAGAAAAAAAAAAAGCAATCTTACTTGTCGCGCATGTATGAGTAAATGAAAAAATACTCTCAATGGCTCCAATTTTAGTCGCAAAAAGCCCCCACTTGGAGGCAGTCTGGAGCTCTGGATTGAAAAACACTTTTTTTTTTTTGATTGAAGTAATTTTTCGTTTGAAAATATTTTTTCTTTGTTCGAAGCAACTTATATTTTGATGGAATTATAAAGACACAAATATCCTACCCAAAATCAATAAAACATTCCCTCAATCAAAAAAGATGTTTCAATCAGAAAATCAATCAATCAATCTAGTATTTTTCTCGCGATTAGTCTGCAGACTTTAACGATGAGTCGACTAGTCCAATAATTTTTTGCACTTTTAATTAAATCTTTGTTGACGATTATTAATTCACAAAAACATTTTGGAACACCTAATCTTTTTCCGCAAAGTACAAAAAAACCCATAGATCACAAACAATGTGGTCAAATGCTGATGTCGTTAACAAGTGCAGAAGAACTGAATGTAAACACTCAGAACACTGTGACTTCACTGTTCACTGTCTCTTTTTGTGGTATATCTATATTGTTGTCAGCATTAAAGCAAGCACCAGCAGAGTAGATAAATGTCACCTATCAATGGAGTTAAGTACGAAAAATCGGAATGAATTCAAAATAAATAAATTCAAAAAAGGACAGCGAGATAAAAGTCGTACCATTGCTTCGGGGAAAAAAAGTCACATTATTAGTTGACATAAATGTACCTTCGCTGGGAGCTACGACCAAGCATTACTATAAATTTTGACTAATTTGATGTAAATGAGGCAAAATAAAGATTTCCCTATTTGTAAAACCGATTCTAAAACAAGATGCTTTCATTATTGTTGATTTTAACAGAGGCTGCTCATTCAGCTACATTAGCCCGATGTAATAATACGACTTTTATTCTCGTACTTTTAATTCAAAATTTTTTCTCGGAGTAGTACTATTACTTGTAAAATAAACGTCGCCTCCGTTAAAATTAACAATATTGAAGGCATCTGGTGTTTTAGAATCGGCTTCACAAATTATTAAGGACTATATTTTTGCAGGGTTTCCCCTACATAAAAATGATTTGTGGTGCACCGTCACACCAAATTAAAAGCCGCCAGGCATTGCAAATGAGATTTAAAAAAAAAAAAAAAAAAAAGATTTAAAGTTACATTCTAATTTAAATAATTTTAAATGACGTCTATAGACCCTACCCATGTGACGTCACAACTCCTTCCTCCTGACTGGTGTCGCCCAATTGTCCGTCAGCACATCATGTTTACCTGTTACGGCTACGTACATTCCTCCTATTTACGACGTGTTTTTCTGCTCGTTAACATTAATAATCAAAATGGTGAAGGCGTGTGTGGCGGTCGGTTGCAATAACAGAGAAGATAGACGGAGAAGACGGAGAGACTTGAAGTTCTACCGGATTTCGAGAGACCGGGAGAGAAGAGAGCGAGATGGGCTGCTGCACTTCGACGAGAAAACTGGGCTCCAAACGATTACCACAGATTATGCAGTAGTCATTTTATATCTGGTAAGATGCATTTAATATATATTTAGAGGGTTTTGGGCTGACAACCACAATTAAGATCATTGCTAGGCTAATCGCCGACAACATACATGTATGTATGTAGTGAGAGTGCTATCGCTAAACCATATAAACATTAAAAGCCCTAGCTCCATTGACAAATGACATGAAATACATTAGACTTGACAGTGGATGTTAGCAAGAACAAAAGATTTTGAATTGAAAATTTCGTAACTCACCTTTCCAAGCACAAGATAGATTCCTGCCGAATTTTCGTGGACGAGGACCTGTTTCACCCAACCAGCAATGAAGTATTTATAAGCCTCCAAGCTCTTAAAGTTTTTCAAACTTTCGTGAGAATAGGCTGATTTTGTGTGGACAAGATAGTTGTACATATCAGGGTAGCTAGCAGATGTCAGGCAAATACGGCGGAGACAGCGGGTCGAAAAACATCGATTTAGGCATCAAATATGGATCTGGCGAATGGATAAACTGAAGCTTTTCCACATAACGCCTTTTATGCAACGCATCAAGTGAGTTTACGGCATCCGAAAGCACCGGGTCTTCCATGAAATGCATTATAAATTGCTCGATCAATTGAGACCATTGATAATACAGACACAAAATGACGGACAAGGGGGCGGAAACATACAGCGAGCACGTGATTTTGTGACGTCGGTGGGTAGGGTCTATAGCTCATTATTTATGCACTATTTGCCGTAAGTCGTCTGAAATAGCATATCAAATATAAATTGTTCCTTTACCGGCCTTTTTTTGAAAATCACATCGGTTCTCATGTTGTTAACTTGGTCCTAACTACGTCATCGCGGAGTTAGAAATAGGGAGAAAAATCCGCAGAAAGGTATTTCAACTTAATGCATGTACTTCTGGTTTAAGCCTGTGAAAACAACCTTAATATGGACATTGACGTAAGGTTTAAAGAGCATACGACACGAGAAAAAAAGTCTTAAATGGCATTATTATGTGAATTAGAATCATATTTTGAGATAATTCGACTATATACAACAATTTAGCAAAACACAGATGACGAGAAATTAGTCTTTTAATCTGCCGGTTAGCCACGCCTACCATTATAGGGCTTTAGCGTCCCCAACAGGTGGATGGCGTCAGCGGTAGACTGGGCTCATCGGTTTTACTATTCAGCCCATTGAGGGGGAATTATTCAGAATGAGAAAAACGCGACGAAGAGAGGCGCAAAATGTCATTGTTTCAGTCTCTCTACTCCAATATTTTTACAGGATATTCTTTTAATCCAAGTATTTTTCCCCAATAGCTATATAAATGGCTTGAGAAGGACCAGTCAGCCCGTCGAGGGGGAACTATTCACAACGAGGAAAACGCGACGAAGAGAGCGGCAAAATGTCATTGTTTCTGTCTCTTTACTTCAATATTTTTACAGCATATTCTTTTATCCAAGTATTTCCCCCAATTGCTAAATAAATGGCATGGTCATGACAAATAACAGTCTTGTGCTGAATGGAATATGAAATAATAAAAATGCATTTATTCAGGACGACATGGCAAAATTACTCCATAATGGTCAAAACTGTCGACTTCACCTTTACTGTCGCACCTCCCGAACGATATTTTATGACACCTAAATCGGACATATGTCATTTCCCTTCCCCGGCTTCGGAGAATGTAAACAAACCAGAAGGCGTGACAGCTAGCCGACATGCTAACCCGAACCGAGTGATGTGAAGAGGACGTCTTCTACCGTACACGTCACAGCGCCCTCCTCCTCAATGCAAGACCGAAGCCGGAAGTCACTCATTTTCATGGCGCGGGATTCAAGAAACTAAATAAAAATAGCGATCGCTTCCACACACATCCAAGCGGCCCATATCATTCAGTGGCATAAAATACCGCGTGTATTATGAAATAAACTTGTACTTGTAAACGTGTATTATGAAAAATACTTTTTCGTGTCACAGGCACTTTAAGTTCTTTATGGCGGGCCTTTGATCCAAATCGTCGCGTCCAAGCCTAGCATTTTATCGGTGCTGACGTCACTCGTAATTTCGGATGAGTATATTTGAAAGAATGTTTATTCAATATTTATTTATTTATTTCAATTTTTATCAATGTAATCATTTTCATATTCATTCTTACACTCTTGTCACCCTTGTACTGCATGAAATCATTTTTTCTGTCATTGGCTCGTCAAATTCGGTGAACTCGGCGAGGTTTGAGTTGATCAAGTCAAGCTATTTCTCCTTCCTTCCCAACATGGCTGGCCTGATCGCAGCAATATACTAAACCGCTGTTTTGGAAGCCACGTGCTCAGGGTCCAAATTTTCTGCGTCAATGTGTTCTGCTAAGTAATGCGTATGCCTGTTATTAAATCCCGAGAGAGCTCATTCAGAACCTCAGCAATTGCTGCCATACATGTGTCACAAGGTGGAAAGTTGGGGTGCCCAATTGCCCCACAGTCCCAAACGCATCATGCTCAATTGACTGCCACTCCTCCAGCAGGCACTATTAATTAGCTCATGCTCAGCACCTGTGCATGAGCCAGGTTGTTTGCCGTTTGTCCAGGAATACTTGAGACCTGCTGAGAACCAGTCTGTGAGGGGAGCTGGTCTAGGCTGAGGTACTTTTACATTTCAATTTAGTAAATTGTGTTCAATGTGTTAACATTTTGCTGTGCTTACCAGTTGCCACTCGGAGTGAGAAGTTTGTCAACTGCTGTTTAATTGAGTTCCCTTTTCACTGTGTTTAAATCAAGTTTCTTTTTTTGGTCAAGGATGTTTAAGTTCCCTTTTAATCCACTTTTCTTGTTTGGTAGTATTTTCACTTTAGTTGTTATGCAGTGACTTTGTATTCCTTCCAATATTCACAGATTTTAAGAAGTGTTGAATAAAGCGTGTTTTATTATTGTTAAAATAAATTCACCAAAACAAAATAAATTGTACATTGTTTCCACCACATCTGCTGCTTCAGTATTTTTGCCAGACCTGTGTTTTATTTGCTACCAAGGGGCTTGCCTTGCCCGACATGGTTACACATGCCTGACATGAATATTGAAATTATGAAATAAATATTGAAACCCAAGAATTTTAATGACACATTTAATAATTAAACATATTTATTTAGTTTTTGCACTTCTGGTCCTCCTTACAAAGCCGTCGATTCGCACGCGACAACGTGCAAGAAAACGACCAGCACCTCAGTGTTTACAGTAAAATGATTTTTTTTCTTCACAAGTTGTTGCCACATGTTTGTCTTATATTTTGAAGGTCTTAAGTATTCAATTTGACTTTTAAAATTGTGCAAGAACCCTGCAACAGATTTATTCATCGATTAGTTGTTGCACCGCGAGGCTTAATGGTTTAAGAGTATAGAACCCTGTTCAGATTTATTTTCACACTCTTTAAAATGGAAACTGTGTCGGATCTAACATTTTGTAATGTTTTAGGCATTCATTTGCTGCCCTGCGCACATACACAATCTATGACTTGGGCTCTATTCTGCTTTTATTCCTTTTTCATGTATTTTATGAGACAGGATGACATCAACAAAAACAGACTTGAATGTGATGTGAAGTCGGGCTGTCGCAAATGATTATTTTTCTCCTGATTAGTCTGCAGAATTTTTTTAACGATTTTAGTCGACTACTCTAATTTTCTTGTCAACTTTTTTTTTTTTTTTTAATGAACTAATCTTGCAATTTTTGTTGACAATTATCAATTCACAAAAACATTTTTGAGCGCTTAAATACATTATTCAAGTACAAATAACACATCACAAAAAAAACAATGAGGTCAAATGCTGATGGCATTAACTAGTGCAAAAGAATGGAAAGTTTCAGAACACTGACTTCTCATACAGGATTCAAAACAATTATTACTTCTTTGTGTGTGTATTGTCTAGATTGTTCTCTGCAATTGAGTGAGCATAAGCAGAGTAGATAAATGTCTTGTTCCACTGGAGTGAAGTACGTGGGAAAAAAAAAACTAATTTTGTGGAATGATACGGTGCTACGTATTGGGGCCATATAATTTTCCAAAAAAAGAGTATTAATGAAAGAAAGTCGCATTATTACATAAAGCAAATGTTGCAGTGAGCCGCTACCCACTTAATATACATGCACCTCCTCTCAGAGCTATGACGAAGCATTAGTATAAATTCCATTGATTATAATTTGATGGAGATGAAGCAAAATAATGATTTCCTTATTTGTAAAACCGATTCTAAAAACGCAGGATGCTTTCAATATTGTTGATTTTACCAGAGGCCGCAACGCCCTACGTAAAGTACTTAGCTGATTATTCAGCTCATGAGCCTGACATTAGCCCCTAATACTCTGTCGTACGAGCCACATAAAGGCAACTTTAAAAAAAAAAAGTCTCTTGTCGTCTTCCAAAATTATACCTGGCGCTTCAGGTGTTCATTTATGGCTGACGTGCTCCCGTGGTATGCAAGCTGGGTGTACAGTGTACCCTCCTTTGTTTCGTTGAAATAAGTCCATGCTTTGGTCACTGGCGCGCTTTTTTGGCTTTGTGCCGCTTTCCCCGCTTGAATCCCGAGCGTCGGCCATTCTCAACTTTCCATGCTTATATTTTTAACCCTCGACAGGATGGTGTGCTCGTCGGCACATTTATGTCATCGATGATGTCGACTACGTCAACTAGTCGCTTTAATGTCAAGCCCATTGAATTAATTTGAATTGGATTGGATGACAACAAAATATGAATAAACAAAAAATTGGCAAGGAGGAATTTTCTCTAGCATAAAAAAACTATAGGGACACAAGTTTGCAAATGAAGAAATAAGATTTGGCCTTTGTGTTTGTGGTCTTGCAGATCTATATGTCAGATAAGCCCATCGTCCTGAGCACCAAGAGTCTGCATGCATCAAGGAAGAGAAAGAGCCCGGACCCATCCAAGGTCATTCTAAACTTTTTTTTTTTTTTTTTTTTTTACTTAAGATGAGGCAGAAATCAAATTCGGTACCTTCTCATAAGTGCAAAAATGTCTTTCAGTGTAATATACTGGTAGTGGCTTTGCTTACTTGGTAGTGGTGCAATGGATTCGTGAACCGACGTAAGGTTTGCACTAGGCATGTGCCGGTGTGAGATTTTGACGGTACGATAACCGTGAGCAAAAATACCGCGGTTTCACGGTATCACGGTATTGCAATTATAGCTACAAAATGTGTTATTTTGAGATGTATGGGTTAAAAAAAATAACTTTTTTCCATTGAACAGGATTTTTTTGTTTTTCAGAACATAGTTGCAAATTGGAACATGAATATATTGTTAAAATAAATACATTATCAATAAAACAACAACAACATTTTAAATAAAATTAAAATGTAACTAATAGACTATACCCACAGCCACAGCTCAAGTTGCTTAAGATTAGAGCAAGAACAAAATAATTTCTGTAAAAAAGTAAAAACACTTCTGAATAAAATTTTTAAAAATGTATACTGCATGACTTTTTTTTTTTTTTTTTTTGAGGGTGGAAAAGCTCAAGTGAAGTTTTGCCATTTTCAGCCACTGTGTCAAATCTGGTCATGCCTTTGTGTTAAAAAGAACATAAAGAATTCATAAGTTAATTAAAAATGTACAAGTTAAAATGTAAATATTGTTGTGGAAAGGTTTCATCTAAAAAAAAAAAAACATTGGGAGTGAGACCTCTTCTTGAGCTAACAAACGTGGATTTGTGCTTAGGGCAAGATCATCTTTTGTCAATTAACGATCTTTGATGCTATGCCTCCCCCCCCCCCCCCCCTTCATTCAAGCAAATCAAGCTTGTTTTCTCACTCTGCGGCTGTAACACTCGACGAAGTTGCTCTTCCAGCTAAGCCTAGGCTAACATTCATCTTTGTAAGCTTTTAGTTAGTGCGTATATCGAATTTGAAAGGAAAATGTGTGTTTTGTTTTTAGCGAACTTTTCCATGGTGCTAATCTGTTGAAGCTACTCACGTCTCACACATGGCAAAATACAATTGTACAACGTTTTAAATGTATTTATTTTGTATATTACACTTACCACGATTTGAGAGCTCAATAAATTGAAGAAAAGAACGACTTATGATTGGAGTATTTGTTTTTGGGTTTGCTTGCTGTTTAGCCAATAGCGTCACTTTCACACACAGAAACAAACGGGAGGGGGTGAGCGCTGCCGCGCCACGCCACTTCTGGCTGCATTTTTGACACATGAAAAATGGCGAATACCGTTACTACGGTCTGACGGAAAATTTTAGTGGTTTTGAAACCGCAACGTTTTTACACCGCGGTAAACCGTGAAACCGGTAAACGGCACATGCCTAGTTTGCACCATGGCATCGACTTGACTACTGGTAGTCCGGGGTTACGACGTACCTGACTTTACGATGCGGAGGTCTTGTCCGCCATTCTGGCTCCAGTTGTGTTTGTAAACGGGACCTCGTTGTTGTCATGCCTATTTTTGGTTAAGGTTATCATACTGTCACGATCTCATACAGCCACATGCCTATTCCCTTTTAACATGGGATTTTTTTTTTTTTTTTTTTTTTTTTTCGGGAGCTCCAGCTGTAACATGGATGCGGAGTGTCTCGTTCATGACAGAAAATAAATATGAAAAAGTTTTTAAAATGCAGAATCTAAAGATAGTCGTGGGTTTAATTTGGGGGTCGGGAACATTTTTGACCGAGTGAGCCAAAACACCCAACATATTTTAAAAAGAGCACTGTTTCTTTCGTAAACTCATTTGAATGCATCATACGGGAGGGTGAGAGTGTTCACATTCTGCTTTTACAAGTAGTTGCAGAGTTGCGAAAGAAATAAATCTTGAGGAAAAAGAAAAACTTTACTCTTTACTTAGAATGTTACAATCAATGCGCACTCAATATTTGGAAGATGCCTCTCGGAGCGGCTGTTTAGCAAGTCTTGCTGTCTCCTGAAAGTGGCCTGGAAGTCCTTTTCTTTTGTATTTTCCCTTGGAAAACCAGTTTGTTACATTACAGCAAACTAGTCGATTTAACCGTGAAGTAGTGCGAGTAGATGAAAGTAACTCACACAGGCTCTAATTTTAATCGCAAAATGCCCCCACTTGTGGCCAGTCTGGAGCCCTGAATTGGAAAAAAGTGTTTTTTTTTTTTTTTTTAATTGAAGTGAATTTTCTTTTGGAAATATTTTTTACTTTGAAGCAACTTATTTTTTGATTGAATTATAACTATGGCTGTCAAACGATTAAAAATTTTAACAGAGTTGATCACAGCTTAAAGATTAATTAATGGTAATTAATTGCAATTCAAACCATCTCTAAAATACGCCATATTTTTCTCTAAATTATTGTTGGAATGGAAAGATAAGACACAAGACGGATATATACATTCAACATACTGTACATAAGTACTGTATTTATTGTCACAATAAGTCCATAAGATGGCATTAACATTCTTTCTGTTAAAGGGATCCACGGATAGAAAGACTTGTCGGTCTTAAAAGATAAATGTGAGTACAAGTTATAGTAATTTTATATTAAAACCCCTCTAAATGTTTTCGTTTTAATAAAATTTGTAAAATTTTTAATCAAAAAATAAACTAGTAGCTCGCCATTGTTGTCGTCGAGCGGTGACGTCACATGGACTCCCTGCTTTTCTTCCACAGTGTCTTTAACTACGTAAGGTAGTGATTTCAATGCACCACAAGGTGTCAATGGCGAGTTTTAAATGACTTAGAAATCAAGCTAATGAGTGTGTTTTGTCCCTTGACTAACGCCGTAGTTCCCTGTTTACTGGTCCATCCATTGTACTTAACGGTCATTTGAGTGCTGGCTTTACAACGTACGAGACCTCTGATAGTTTGCATATTGTGACTAAATATTGCCATCCAGTGTACTTGTTGAACTAAATGAAATGTTTGAATAGTTTGACCAAAATCTGAGTAAGTTTTATGTGTATTTTGCATAGCTGTTTTGATTGGGAATGCCAGTTCTCTTTGCATTTGTTGCGTTTTCACAAAATTATACTAAGGGTGTAACGGTACACGTACGTGCATTGAACCGTTTCGGTACGTGGTCCTCGGTTCGGAACGGAGGCGTACAGAGTTTCTGACGTCATGTAACCCTTACTTTTCGAGGCTGTGAGTCGATCGGGTTAGTTTTTTCGTGTAGATTATATTTACTCCGTCTTTTCTACTATAATGAGGACCAACACGGTAAGGCAAGGCAAGGCAAATTTATTTATATAGCACAATTCAACACAAGGGAATTCAAAGTGCTGCACATGAAGATCATACAAATCACATTTAAATCAATACAACCTAAAAACCAAGACAATCAAAATCGGAAATAAAATTACACATAAAAATCGCATTTAAGCACAAATAGAATAAAAATAAATAAAAATAAAACAAAAACTACTACTACTAATAATAATTGAAATCAGCAATGGAGATAAGCACAGGAGGAATAGAAAGCAAGTAGATTGAAATATATAGTCAGTTATAGATATGCAGTGCTAAACAAAAGCGTTTTTAGCCCTGATTTAAAAGAGCTAACAGTTTGAGCATATTTCAGATGTTCAGGTAACTTGTTCCAGAGGTGAGGAGCATAATAACCAAATGCTGCCTCACCCTGCTTGGTTCTTGTTCTTGGAACATGCAGTAGACCGGTTCCAGACGACCTTAGGGGTCTAGATGTCTCATAGGAATCTAACAAATCAAGCATGTATTTTGGTCCAAGGTAGGACAGTAACCCAGAAACGTCAACGGCGCAACAACGTGGCCGCCGCGAGAACGCAGTGAAACACGGGCGTTAAAGTCAACCAGCCAATGCACACCAGTCTCATTGCGGCCGCGTGTTAGACGCGTCCCAGAAGCGGCTCAACACGACGCACGCGGAAAGAACGGCAGAGTTTATTATTTGACGCGAGACGCGACCCTCCAGCGTCAATACTAGTACCGGTAGCTAGGATCGGGCAGACCGGAAGTCACTCGTGTAAAAAAAAATACGGTGGATCCGATCGATTTTCAAACTAATATGCAATCGTAACCCACTTTTTGAGTCCAGCAGATCTCTTGAGTGGTAGATCGGGGCACAGTTGACTTGTCTTTGTTGATTTACTGCTTTCTTGTCTGCTATAATAATAACCAACACGGCCCCGTGTTCAATACAAAACCCTCCTACCACAACAAAACAAGTAGGAACTAGTATTCACGTAGGAACTAAAGTTATACAACATAAAATATACAATATAAATGAATACTAGAGGCGTGCAAAATTTCTGATTCTTAGATTATTCGCGATTCGGCAGTGGAAGATTCGAGAACGATTCAAACATCCAAATTCCGATTATTGAATTATGCCAGGTAAAGCGGAAATAAAACAGTCAGCACTGTCTTCAGGACGCAATGAGGAACAGACCAAGAGTAAATATCATGTGCAGCTAATGCCGCTAGATTAAAAAAAAAAAAAAAACCTGACTGCGGCCGTCAGCCGCTACAAACAGCGGCAGCGCCCAGTTGCTAGTTGTTACAAACATACGGCAACATATGGCTATGGTAGATATCACATATATCTAGAACTAGATGTGAAATGACAGACAACGGCCACGTTAGACCATGTACCAAGAACTAGATGCGAAATGACACTTTCCCGCGCTAGTAAACAGGCGCCATCTTAAAGCAGTAGACTTCTCTAGAAGGCTCCGTTGTAATGAACCTAATTACTTAAATTCTAAAATATCTAAAATAGCCCCTAAAACGGCAAAATCTTGATTTGAATCTAAATGATGAAACAGTTTTTAAACTTTCACATGTCGAAAGTAGACATAAGGGAAATTATGGAATAACGTGCGCAATTTTAACAACTTTAACGGTTGATTCACAACATTAAATTAATTGAATGTAGTTTAAAGCTGCTGAAACAGAATGGGGACTTGAGTATTTTATTTATGTTTTAGTTGTATAGAGTTCATTTAGCCTACACTTATATATTCGTCAAAACCTTTCTTTTATCCCAGGCAATAGTAGTTATTTTATTTACCTGACATGTTTCGGCGGGCACTTCCGCCTTCGTCGGACCCTCTGACGAAGGTGGAAGTGCCCGCCGAAACATGTCAGGTAAATAAAATACCTACTATTGCCTGGGATAAAAGAAAGGGTTTGACGAGTATTTTATTTACGGTTTTTAATCGGTAACTTGATACTGAAATAGTAGTTTGGTTTATTTGGCCTGAGAGGATTTTTGAACAATTTTGGAACAAATATACAAACATTAAAAAGAAAAAAAGGGGGGGGACTGGGGCATCAATAATCGATTTATAATCGAATCCGAGCCTCTGAATCGTAATCGAATCGTTAGGTCCCCGTAGATTCCCACCTCTAATGAATACATCACATTTGTAAAATATAAAACACATAATAAAATAAATAATAGCCCATTTAAATAAAATAAATTGAAATGAGCTAAAACACCTGTAATTAAATAATATGAATAATACACAGATCCTGCTTTCACAATTTATTAATTTCTGTGTGGCGCTTTAACTTGAGAAAATCCACCAATAAAGCTTTTGAAAATGATTCATTGAGGCATTTCATTTGTAAAATACATGTTAAACTCTTTGTCAATGGGATTGCGTTTCTCTTTAGCACAGGACTTCTTTTTTCTTCTTTCTTTCAGAAAGTGCTTACAAATACGCGGGGTCTGAAAGGCAAATTGTTGTTGGATTATCTTTAATTACCCGCTACTTTTTGAGCAGAGTTCTAGCTTTGTATATGCTAATGTTCCTATTGTTGAAAGCACAGAGGTGTGTAATAAACAACTAGCACATTTATATTTTGCATTTTGTTTTCTTACTGTACCGAAAATGAACCGAACCATGACCTCAAAACCGAGGTACGTACCGAACGGAGATTTTTGTGTACCGTTACACCCCTAAATGATACCTATGTTTGTTGTGAAGGAGTTGCCGAAGCTTATGCCAATAAACTGCGCGGTCCAATGAACACCTGTGGCCACTCGCCTTTCGCTGCCTCTTAGCTCTCAATGTGCAAAAAACAGCGTCATTGTAATCTGTTCGAGGCAATGCATGAGCGGGTCATTCCGCGTATGCGTTAAATGCGTCAAATATTTTAACCTGACTAATTTTAAAAAATTAATAACCGCCTGTTAACGCGATAAATTTGACAGCACTAATTATAACATTACTTCAATATAAAATTTGTTTCAATTAAAAAAAATTCACTTTAGTCTAGGGCTGTCCCAAACAATTATTTTTCTCCCAATTAGTCTGCAGACTTTAACGAATTGTCAACAAGTTTAATAATCTTTTTTTTTTCCTTGCAATTACATTTTTGTTGACGATTATTAATTCACAAAACATTTTGGAACACTTAAATTCTTTCTTAAAATACAAAACACATAAATGACAAACGAGATCAAATGCTGCTGGCATTACTAGTGCAGAAGAACTGAATGCAAACATGTTCAGAACACCGACTTTCCTCTTAATTTCTCTTTTTGTGGTATGTTTATATTGTTGTCAGCATTAGAGCAAGCACTAGCAGAGTAGATAGATAATTGTCACATATCAGTGGAGTTAAGTACGTGAAAAAAAAACCTAAGGTTATATATTTAAAAATTACTATTACTACTCTTGGTTGAAAATTATATATTACGACAGAGTATTAGTGCCAAATAAATAAATTTCAAAAAAAGGACTACTAGAGTAAAGTCGTACTATTGCTACGAGAAAAATAAGTCCTCCTTCCCAGCAGCATCACCGCCGTTCTGCAGTTCCTGACGGCGTCAGGGCCCGGCCGCTGTCATCTCCAGTACTCTTTGCACAGCGCCCTTTTCTCTGAGCAAAGTCACTCACCTGGCAGCCAAGCCCTAATAGTCATTTAATGCAGTAACAGCATTTACCACAACATACCTCAGTCTTTTTTTTTTTTTTTTTAACTTGATATGACATATAGTCCATGTTTTTAGACAGTTATTTTATATTTAGAGATACTTAAAGGGTTCATTCACCCGTACGCAGAAATTCGGGTTACGCCTCTGAACAAAACTCGTTCGTAACCCAGGAACTACCTGTATTTGCAGATTGAAAGATTTCTTTCTATGTAAACAAATTTGCTTTGTTGAAGTAATTACATGTAGATATATTAGGTGCAATTAGGTAACGCTGTGTGAAACACACTGGAGCCCAGTGGAACATCAAGTCATGTGGGATACACCTTTGTTTACTTACACTAAATCTGTTGAACCTTTGTTCGCCATTAAAAGGAAAGATTTTCTCAGGGACTTAGGCAGCATATAGATCGACGAAATTTGGCCCACTTGATCGAATTGGCCCAATTCAAATATACATTTTGGTTTTGAATAAGGGCGTGGCTGCACCCCCGTTTTTGTACGACCCTCTTCAATAGGGTTTTTCCTCCTAGGTGTGTGAATGTATTTCTAATCCCCAAAAAAGAGGCGAGTTTCGAGGAAGTTAGGTTCTCATGAGATGATGAGAGGGGGCCGATCTGCCACCACCTTGAACTGCGTGACGTCTGATTTGCAGCAAACTGCGCGGGCCAGTTCAGTCCTGCTTGTAGGGCTATTTTAAAATTGATTTTATTTCATTCATTTGAAATAAATGTCCCTTGCATTGGCAATATTCCGAGAAAATGTTTTCACCCTATCAAAGCCTCCACCGCAGAAGGAGTTGGTATGCTGGGAGCAGTTTTCTTTTGGTCATTTTTTCATGATGATGTCGTCATGATGATGCGCTGAAAACGTGGCTTGGGAGAGGCTAAAACATAACGAAACGGATGCCAGTTGAAGTCTGTCGAGACGAGATGAAAACTCGCCACAGTTTCCGTCATGAGTTCACAATCTATGAATTTTTTCTTATCGTAGTTAGTACGCATCTTAGCACTGTTTGGTCGTGTCACTCATGTGCTCCTCCCCCTACCCACACACATGCTGACTCACCGGTGCTATAACAACAGATAACACCCAGTGCGCAAGCTCGCTAACATCCCCCACATTAGTTCCATTGGGGAATTCTGTTACGACAAGGTAGTGGTCACTACTTTGTGGCCCAAAATCTCAGCGACATCAACTCTCGACTGCTTGTAAAATGCAAGTAAAAGTTGTTCTACGCCGACTAGCAGGTTGGTTTACCGATTTGTGAAATACTATTCATTTTTTTCCGTCCCCATGGTGTTGAATTTGAATTGAAAGATGAGCATTCAAGGCCTGGCCTCCCTGTTTGATTGAATTGGAAGTCTATTGTTTAGAATCAAAGATAATTATTGATTGATCCCAGCCGTCAGGGGTGTTTTAGTGGAGCTTCAGCCCCCCTACAATATTCTTAAGTGAACCTAAATAATTTGGTATCGTGTTCTTAAAAAAAAAAACATTTCCAAAAAATTAGGGCTGTCAAAATTATCGCGTTAACGGGCGTTAAATAATTTTTTTAATTAATCACGTTAAAATATTTGACGCAATTAACGCATTAGGCCCGCTCAGACAGATTTAAATGTCAGTACAGTGAAAGGCCAACTTGTTAATTGTGTTTTATAGAGTTTTTCCGCCCTCTGCTGGCGCTTGGGTGTGACTTGCATATGTTGTGTGGCGTAATGTCGCCCTCTGCTGGCGATTCAGTGCAGCTGATTATTTGGGTTTCGGCGCGCTTTTCTGACGTGATTATATGTAGACGCGAACTCACACTAAAGCCTGAGTTATACTTCCGCGTCAGACCTACGCCGTCAAGGAAGAATCGAGTTACGACCCTACGCCGTAGCCTGACGCGCACCTCTCGATTTTTCTAACCTTCGCGTCGCGTAGACGCGTATGACGTAGCGAAAACGGACTGTGATTGGTCCGCTCAGACTGTTGTTTCCGGTTTACCGCGAAAACACCGCCATTGTAGAATAGAATCAAACATTATTTTCTACACGCAAAAATGCACCAAGCCGACGGGAGTATCATCGAAGAGCAAGTCTCGTCAAGACATTATTATTGTGATTGCCAAATGGCAAGGTCGGCGATCGGAAAAAAAAAAATGGAAGAACCACCGAGACGTGGGTGTTCGGAATCGAGTGGCCACACGAAGCGGTGACCCAGTCGGCCAAAAACTGCCAACTTTTTATCACTTTGTCGTATTTTTGGTTGGTGCACTTCATCATTTACTGTGTACATATGTTTCAAGTATATGAAGAATAAAGCACAGATTTGGTGTCAAAAGAGTTGTTTTGATCTTTAATTTTCAATAACAGACATTTCACACACACAATACATCATCACTGATTGAGAGTGCCTCGGTGCTTTTTATGAGCAAGCCTCCCAACACAGTTTGGGAAGTTCCCTAGATGCCAGAAATCTGCTATGGCTTCCCAGTGGCTGGTTGTAGGACACTGCAAACAAATCAGGCTGGAGGGCTTTGCAGACCTTGAACGCAGTGCTCGACGCCAGTTTGAAGCTAGCCGCCACAGCTAGCTCTCTCCACCCGAGTCTTTAAAACTCTCTGTGCGGCATCAAAAGTCGGCCAGACCGCCTCGAAACAGTCTTCTGCGTCGCCTGCCCGTCAACATTTGTATGGTCAATATTAATTCAGTGTTGATGAGCAGAATATTTACTTTCAAGAGTTCCATCTTGCATTGTTTATTTTTTCTCCGACTAGCGGAAGTAAACAAGCATGCCCCAAAACCGTACAAACATAACGCCACATCCCTCTAGTGGCTTGGCGGTGAATTACAGAACAACGCATTCCCTCACCGCAGAACTATCGAATGTTGAATGACGCCGTAGTCGCTACGCCGTCACCGCAACGCGGGAGTATAACTCAGGCTTAATAGACTGTGCTATTCAGACCAGCTAACGTCCGCATCCAGTATTCAGTGGCAGTTCTCATAGCCCCATCACACTGTTTGTGTCTAATACATGCATCGCTTGTGAGTTATATTCCTCCTTTGTTTATATTCATGAGCGTTAGATAGTTATTGATGATGTGTATTTGAATTTGTTCACATATATGGTGAAATGCAGTTACATTGTTAGATGCTTGTGAGCTAATTGGCTAGTGCTACTGCTCAAATGGACACGTGTGTGTACATTTTATGTTATTTTGTGATTCATGCAAGTTATTGACACATTGCCTTGTTATTTTCAGTTTTACAAAAATACAGGAAACGTGCTCCTGTCAAAAAGAGATGACTTCAGTAAAGCCCATGCAACTTTGCCACACCGTCGGATTTCTTTGTGGAACTTATGTTCGCTATCTGTCAATTTGTGTACTCACACACATCGAGGACAGAATAGGGCTACTAGTGTATTTTTTGATTGAAAATTTTACAAATTTTATTAAAACGAAAACATTAAGAGGCGTTTTAATACAAATTTCTATAACTTGTACTAATATCCATCTTTTAAGAACTACAAGTCTTTCTATCCATGGATTACTTTAACAGAATGTTAATAATGTTAATGCCATCTTGTTGATTTATTGTTATAATAAACAAATAGTCCTTATGTACAGTATGTTGAATGTATATATCCATCTTGTCTTATCTTTACATTCCAACAATAATTTACAGAAAAATATGGTATATTTTATAGGTGGTTTGAATTGTGATTAATTGCGATTAATTACGATTAATTAATTTTTAAGCTGTAATTAACTCGATTAAAAATTTTAATCGTTTGACAGCCCTACAAAAAAATATTAACATATTCACTATGAAGATGCCAGAATATAAATTTAAATCAATAATCATATAACCTGTCATTATAAACTTAAATATGATAGATCATAAAAACTTAAGGTAGAGAGCCCCTTCAGTGCGTCGCTATCCAATCCATTCCACTTGTGCATATAGCGGACACCCACATCTCTGAATACCCAGTCCGTATTTTCCCTGTGGCCTAGCTAGCAGTCAGTAGTACACCCCCCCATGCCGTCGGTCTCTGCACACGTCTTTTATCTTGGTTGTTTTGCGGTCAAGTTACACCACCGCTCTGAAATAACGCTGCTACCTACAGTATGTAGCTAGTTAGCATGAAATGTATTCAAGTAGGAACAACTAGGAAAGTCCAAGAAGAGTTAAGTGTGCACTCTTGTTACCACTATCTTTGGGGTTGGGTACTTCCTTCTGGAAAATCAGCTGTGTTTCACGTTTGATTATCATAAGAGGATAGTCATAATAATACACTAATAATAATCACTCCACCACCTTTATTGACCTGTAGCAGTCAGAGCAGAAGAGCAAAGAGGGTGACAGGGCAGAGACCTCTACACATAAGGTCAGTAAGAGAGTAATGATTAGAAAGTGGAGAAAGCCAAGATGATGATTATATATAGCATACCCCCCCCACACACACACACACACGTACAGACAGTAAAGGCCAAAACTTTGGACAGAACTTCTCATTCTTGCGTATTCTTAATTTTCATGACTATTTACATTGTAAATTCTCACTGAAGGTAATCAAACTATGAATGAACATGTGTGGGATTATGTACTCTGCAAAAAAGGTGAAATAACTAAAAACGTGTACTATTCTAGTATGGCAGGGGACACCGACGCACTGCAAATGGTCAACTGATTTCCCATACTGGTGCGTACAGGCAACACACTGTGACTTCACCTTTCCAACATGATTCTAAACAATTCTTTTAAAAAAACATTTAAAATATGTAGCATTACTGTTATAGTACACAACTTCATGTACATTGTGTGACTAATTTTTGAACCTCCAAAGTAGGTGGTGTTTTTGCAAGTTTGACATTCATTTTTCATCTTCTTTATAACCACATCACATAATGACATGTCAAATGGAAAAATACAGCTGCAATAACCAAAATGCTTTTGAGAATATTACAATTTTTTGGCCTTTCTGTGAATACTTCATTGATAAAATTATTCAACTCCTCAGGTATGTATAACTTTAGTACTTAGTACAACATCCTTTGCAACAATAACATCCTTTAGACGTGACTCATAACATGACACAAGTTTCTTGCAGTGATCTATGTACAGGTATTTTTGCCCATTCCTCATGGGCAAAGGCCTCCAGTTCATTAACATTTTTGGGCTTGGGTGCTTCAACTGCCTTCTTCAAGTACCTCACCAGAAATTTTCAATTGGATTTAAGTCTGGCAATTGCGATGGACACTCCAGAATTTTCCAGCACTTCTTATGCAACCAAGATGTGGTAGATTTTGAGGTTTGCTTAGGATCATTGTCCTGTTGGAAGGTCCAACCTCACCCAAGCCTCAGCTTTGTCAATGACTGCATGATATTTGCATCCAAGATCTCCTGGTATTGAATTGAATTCATAATACCTTGCACATGCTGAAGATTCCCTGTAGCTGAGGAAGCAAAACCCCGGTGGATGGCTGGCTCCCCCACTGTGCTTCACAGTAGAGAGGGGGTTCTTTTCTTTATAAGCACCATTCTTTATCCTCCGCATGTACCGTTGATCCATTGGCCCAAAAAGTTCATTTGGTCTCATCACTCCAGAGAACAGTATCCCAAAACCTTTGTGGTTTGTCGACTTGGTTTTTGGCATACTTCTTGTGCTTTGGATTCATCAGGGGGTCGCGCCAGGCAGTTCTTGCATGGAACCCATCATTTCGCAGTGAGGGTTTTATTGTCTGGGCTGAAACTTGAATACCTTCCCACAACATGTCCGGTTGTAATTCCTCAGCTGTCACCTGGAGATTTTTTTCCACCTTTCGCTTTAGGTATCGCACAGCAGTTGCAGACAGTAACCTCTTTCTACCACGCGCAGGCAGCGTTTCCACTGTGCCTTTAGCTTTAAACTTGCAGACTATGCTCCCAATTGTACCTCTTGAAATTTTTAATTCTTTTGCTATCTTTTAATATCAATATCCTTGCTTATGAAGTGAAATTACCTCCTTTCTGAACTTTTTTGCCCATTCCTTGGACTTCACCATCTTGTAAAGATGTCATTAACTGCCAAGAAGAGCTATGTGTCACAGTCCTTTTAAATATGCTTAATTGCTGCTCTTTAGGGTTACGTTCACATCTATAGATGTTTTCATCGGCTGTTTGACAACACCTGATGGAAACCTTTGGTTCTTAAAAGTGGTGGACTTCGGAGGGGTCGAATAATTTTGTCAATGAGGTAATCACAGAAAGGGCATATTCCCAAAATTATTTTTATTTCAACTGTACTTCTGTAGCTGACATTTCATTATTTGATTTTATTACAAACAAGATGAAAAATGAAATGTAAAACTTGAGAAAACACTTATCCACTGGGGGTTTGAGTAATTTTGAACACTCTGGGAACACATCACAGGCAGTACAGTACCGTAGTATTCTGTGCAAAGCATCAGTAATTTGCAACGCGCTCTAATTGGTCCTGTGAAAAATAATGTAAACTGGACATTTCATGAATTTATGAAACCCTGCCGGGCGCCCCGGTCAGGATGTAAAAAGTGGACATGTCCAGGCAAAAGAGGATGTTTGGTTTCAGCCTGGGCGATATGACAAAAATTGTTACCGCAATAAAAAATTTCTTATCAGTTATTCGAGATATTTCATGTTATTTTCTTTCAAATATGAAGTCTGATTTCACGGTTTCCCCGACAAATAAGATTGTGGCGCAGCGCCACACAAAAATAAAAAACTCCACTCCCTGCAAATGAGATTTAAAAAAAATTTTTTTTTTTTAAAGGCCATTTCAAGTTTCAAGTTTCGCGAGCTCTAGGACACTCGAAAAATGACTCTTACTAGTGATGGGTCCAGTGATACTAATGCGCCGGCGCGCGCGCCGAGCTCATGGAGCAACCCCTGCATCGGTGCGCGTATCGCGACAAGAAAATCACGTGACCGATGCATGAACTCATTGAACTGTGTCGACACAGTCATGACGCGGCAAACTGCTTCAAAAGGAAGCGCGTCTGTCAACGCGATGGAGCTGCTGAAACAATCCACATCTCACGGTTACTTCCTCGTTGTCTACATGCTGTGGAAATGGACGTAAGACAGGGAAAATGCAGTTGTCATCTTCCATTCAAAATACAATTAATTTTAATGTAAATCTGAGTTTATTAGTGTGACAGGTACACGCGGGTCCGTCATTTGTGGAGCCTTGCCTACACCTTTACCTGTATTTGACATGTTAGCTTAGTGGTCAGAGCGAACGCCACTCGTCCCCGACGCGTAGTGCGCGCGGGTTCGAGTCCTGGTCAGAACGTATCGCAGCGCAAGACCAAAATTTTCGGTTTCACTATTAAAGTTATTTTTTTTTTGCAGGTGAAATGTTGCATTTGTACTTTGTATATGACTAACCTGCCATATACAAACAGTTGCCACCTCCTCAATGCTGAAGCATTACTGGCCCAAGCATGAGAATTAAGTTTCTGATAATCCCAAAATAAACACAGGTATAGAGCCATTCCTTTACTTTCCCACAGTCACTTTTTTGGTAATTTATTAGAAATCTGTAATTAAGCTATAATTTATTTTTTGTCCACTTCAATTTCTTTCTGGTGGGTTATGGTAGCACTTAGATGACGAAGTGGGGAGTCAAGAAGGCAATGCAACTGTAGATGAAATTGCAAAAGTGCAACGATGCATGGCTGAGCCGAACATGAACCGAAGCCCAACTGAGCCAATGGACATCTTATCCAAACCTCTTTCAACTGGAAATTCTTGTGCATGCTGGCATCATTGGTTCCATGCGAGTGTGTTGTCCACAGCAGGCTTGTTTGATTTTAAAAAGGTAACCAACTAAATTTTAAACATTAAAAAAAAAAAAAAACTATGTTTTTGAATAAAATTTTATCAGAACAAAAAGTCCACAGGCATTCCTCATTCACCCATTCATTATTACTTACATTTTCACATTATAATATATGTTCACATAATTTAAAGATATGGAATAATGCAATATGAATGCAAAGACTTAAATTATTTGATTTTACATGCTATGTCATCAATTCAGTGTCAGTCTGTCAAGTGGGTTGCCTGTAGGGATTTTTTATGTCCAGCAGGTGTCAGTATTCAATGACACAGTATCCACACTTTGTCAACACAGTGTGTCACTGTGTCGACACGCTTCATGAGGTCTCACGGACCCATCACTAACTCTTACCTCTCCTCGCTTGTCCTGGGGCGAGAGAAAAAACAAGTCGTGAGCCGGTGATCAGGGGAACGTATCAAACCAATGCAAGAAACTGACGGTGGAACCAGACGAGTTGATCGGGCGACAAGGTGGAGCGTCTGCTGGGCTTTTAAAGCTGGCTGATGTTCATTGCCCTCAGCTGTGGCCGCTCCTCTCGTCTGACCTGTAATCAACTAAAAACATGCACACCTGCCGGAGGTGGCCAGGTCTCAGGAGGAAGGGGCAGAGGCCCTAACATCGCTAGGCTAAATGGTACCTCAATGTTCGTTTATGTGGAAATGTAGTTCACGAACAACAACAAAAACTATTCACCTTCTCACCGAAACTAGTAACTCTTTACAAGGGTAGTAGAATTTCCCCCTACTCCTTGAAATGGGTCAGTTAACAGAAGGAGTATTATTGTTGTAGTAATAAAGGAATTCTAATTTCAATTTATTCAAACACACACACACATTCATATTTACAATTTGTACATCCTCTCCTAATGCTGAGCTAGGATCATGTGTGAGTCCGGTCTCCTTAAGAAGCTACTCAAAGCTTATAGCCAGGAGCCTGCGTACATTAAGACAATCATAAGAAAAATTATAAGAGCAGTAAGGGCTGAAACTTGAATACCTTCCCTCGACATGTCCGGTTGTAATTCCTCAGCTGTCACCTGGGGATACACAAGTAAGTACAGTAAGAAATACTTTCCTAGAAGAGAATTTATAACCTCAATATGTCGGAATCTGTATATTTACTGATCAGAATGCTTTTCAGCATCGGTTTAAAGTTGGATATGGATTTCAACACTTTTAGCTTGTCGTCGAGCTCATTCCAAATTAGCGCCAAATAAAAGAGGGGGGAAAAAAGGACTACGACATGTAAGTCGTACCATTGCTACGAGAAAAAAGCCCTATTATTACGAAGGGAAACGTAGCTGTAATTAGTTACGCGCTGTCTGACTCCGATGCAGCCCACTGCCACAGCTTCAAAAAAATCCTAGGGGAAACCCTGGATTTATTTGATTTATATATACTTCATTTGGGGACATTGTTGAGTCACTTCCTTTTCAGCAGAGGAGGGTAGTAGAGCACACAAAAAATTGACTCAAGTAAGAGTAGCGTTACTTCAAAATATTAATCAAGTAAAAGTAATCATCCCAAAAAATGTACTCAAGTACAAGTAAAAAGTATTTGGTAAAAAAAAAAAAAAATACTCGTCATGATTAAAATTGTAACTGCTTACGTTTTTTTTTTTTTTTTTTTTTTTTTTAAATCAATAAATAATAGTAATCAAATTAATAAATAAAATTGCCACTGTTTGCGCCTGAAGGATGAGGGCGTGAGAATGCACGATCACAGCCAATCGGTGCATTGTTCTCATGGGAATGACAGCCCAGAATGCGTCTTGTACGCGCGCGTACATACACTCTCACTCTTTCAGACGGTCTAACCTCACGGCCTAGTAGCTGGATAGATGGTCCATAAAATACTAGTATATCATTTGTCTTCTTGTGTGTATTGCAGGTTTCAGCAAATATCTTAGCCCTGACGTTCAACAGCCACAGAGAGAATTACAACTACCAATCAAAAAGGAGGAGGTAGAGCTGCCATACGTTAAAGAGCAAGACAATATCAGCATGTCGACTGGTCAGCCCTTGAAGCGTGAGGATGGTCTGAGTGAGGTCAGCAAAGTGACGGAGCCTCCAAGCAGCAGCTCAACAGATGGATCGCAAGCACACATTTTCATCGCACCATCAGATAGAAATGGCGCCACGTCACACTCACCTTACAAAGATGATGGTCATAAGAAACCTCACTGTGGGAAAACATTTGCTAGTAACTTTACTTGTCGTATGCATATGAGGAGCCACACTGGTAAAAATCCTCTTGTCTGCTCGGTTTGTGGTCTAAAATTCACTCAGAAGAGCAACTTAGACAGACACACAAGAACCTACACTGCTGAAAACCCTTTTTGCCACACATTTTGGGGTCAAAGATTCACTCATAAGCATCACTTTGAAGTACACACAAGAACCCACACTGGAGAAAAACCTTTTTCCTGCTCAGTTTGTGGAAAAAGATTCACTCAGAAGAGCACCTTAAACACACACACAAGAACCCACACTGGAGAAAAACCTTTTTCCTGCTCAGTTTGTGGAAAAAGATTCACTCAGAAGAGCACCTTAAACACACACACAAGAACCCACACTGGTGAAAAACCTTTTTCCTGCTCAGTTTGTGGTCAAGGATTCAGTCAAAAGAGTGCCTTAAAAGTACACACAAGAATTCACACTGTTGAAAAACCTTTTTCCTGCTCAGTTTGTGGTCAACAATTCACTCGAATTCACCACCTAAAAGTACATACAAGAACCCACACTGGTGAAAAACCTTTTTCCTGCTCAGTTTGTGGTCACACTTTCACTGAAAAGAAAAACTTACAAACACACATAAGAACCCACACTGGTGAAAAACCTTTTTCCTGCTCAGTTTGTGGTCAAGGATTCAGTCATAAGAGTACCTTAGAAGTACACGCAAGAACCCACACTGGCGAAAAACCTTTTTCCTGCTCAGTTTGTGGTCAAGGATTCACTCAAATGCAACACTTAAAAGTACACACAAGAACCCACACTGGTGAAAAGCCTTTTTCCTGTTCAGTTTGTGGTCAAAAATTCACTCGCAATTATCTGGTTAAGAGACACGTGTGTATTGGTGTGAGAAGCAGTGGTCAATGACTTTTTTGCCGGTCATCGATGCTGCCTTCATCAGATTGTTTCACGCAGGTCAGTTGTAGTCTGTAGTTTCCTTAAATCCTGTGAGGATTGGCAATATTTGTGCCTTACATGTGCATTGTCCAATCTTTGTATGATGTGGTTCCACAGTATTGGCTCACCTGATTTAACGCTCAAGTTGAGTGGCATTATACAATACTTTCCCTCTTTCAAACTACACTTCTCACTGCTAATATATGAAACGGTAGACCCCAAATTACAAAAATTCTAAATCATTCATCAATAATTACCAGTATATGGGAAATTATGATAGGCTCACAAATGTTTTTTGGAGAGGTGATTATATATGGCTTAAAATTTTACTAGTACTGCTCTTGATTGACAGTGACATATTACGACAGTGTATTGGGGCCAAATAAAGGGAGGGAAAAAATGACTAATTAGACTAATTAAAGTTGTACTCCTACTACTACTACAAAAAAAATAAGTCTTATTATTACGTAGGGGTAATGTAGCTGAATAAGGGGCTACGTACTTTATGTACATGTACCTTAGCTGGGAGCTCCGACAACGTATTCGTACAAATCCTTTTATTGATTAAAATTTGTAGATGAGCTAAAAGGTAACAGATTTCCTTATTTTGGAAACTGATTCTAAAACACAGCCTCACGAGATGCTTTCGTTATCGTTTACTTTAGTGGAGGCAGCAAAGCGCTACAGAAAGTATGTGGCTGCTTATTCAGCTACATTACCCCAACGTAACTGGACATCTTTTTTTCCTCCTGGTAACAGTACGACTATAATCTCATAGTCCTCTTTTCTTTGTTTTGTCCTACAAATCGGACAATGATGATTAAAATTGTTTAAGCTTTTAATCATTCCGGCCCCGTCGATGAAAATCTCTCGACTCTGCTTGGAATTTTAAAGTGCTTCTACTTCACTGTGCTTGTTAAGTTGTTTATAACAAATTAAAAAAATTTTTTTTCAGTCCTAGCCTCCTCGCCTCTTTGTTCAGAACAAGCCTAATTATAATATTAAAACTTAAAACTAGGGTTGTAATTAAATAAGATACTTTGTTAAGTTGATGCTAAGATTCAGAAAATGTGACAGGACTGCCTTTTCTGCAATACCCGAAGTATCGCCGGTACCGGCACGGCAGATCTTGCCGCTTCTTTTGTGTGGCATACGAGGCTGCACAAGTTGCCTGACAAGAGGTCAATTACACCACTAAAATTGGGGTTGTAAATGAGCGGTTATATGGCAACCCACGCTGTTCTAAAGAACGAGAAAAACCGTCATTGTACGCAACATGGCAGTGACATGTGCATTTATGTCTTTTTTTTTTTTTTTTTTGCCAGATAAGGTCCTTGTTTTTTAGGACACCATCACCTTCATGTCCAAAACCTCAGAAAACCACTGAAATGCAGATAAAACTGCTTTTGGAACAGTTATTCCTATAGCACAAACAAATTTTCATTCAAAATTGTATTTTTTTTCAATGATTTGCAAAATAAAAGTTAACAGAACCAGCAGTAACCCCAACCTCCATCCCCCACATTTCCTAAATGCAAAACCTCCATTTCAACTACTTAAAAACATTGGATGTTCATTAAAATAGTATACCGCACGTAACATGTCAACTTTGCTCGATAATATTCATGACGGTACCAACTGTTGCAAGGCGGGGTCAAACATGCATTTGTCCCTCATGCTAGATGCATGTAAATAGTGAACAAATGAGATTTTTACAGAGCTGAACCTGCCACTTCTGTCCGAAAATGATGTCCCTGGTGCCAAATTCACTGGTAAAGATGTGGAAGAACATACGAATGTTCAGTTAAAGAGATGGCTAGAGTGTCGAGGGCCAAAAAGACCGGAAAAAGAGCCGACCTGATCCAGAGGTAGCCTTACACCATTGACAATGACGTTCTCCTGTTTCAAATAGCTATCCTTTACCACAATATGCCCTTTCTTTCTTTTATAATATATCCTCTGGTTGTCTTGAGTCTCTGTTGGGGTGTTCTTTGGGGTGATTTATTTTAGCCAACGAACACATTTAATTTTTTTGAATGAATGAATGCTTTATTTTGGACATGAGAAAATTAAAAAAAAAACAAAAAAAAACTGACAAAACCAATGAAAATATTTGAGATAACTGCAACATTATTTAAGACAATTTTAATAATAATACAAATAATATCAGAATTTATTCATTGTTCAAAAAGGAGTAGGATGAAGCATTTGCTAATTAAAACCTACACCCCCTTTTCTATTAATTATATCAGTCCGCCCTATTTAACGAGTCATCATATCAACGAAGAAGTAAAGTTTATAACCATATACAGTGGGGCAAATAAGTATTTGGTCAACCACTAATTGTGCAAGTTCTCACAATTGAAAATATTAGAGAGGCCTGTAATTGTCAACGTGGGTAAACCTCAACCATGAGAGACAGAATGTGAAGAAAAAAACTCAGAAAATCACATTGTTATGTTTCCTATATTGTACCATCTTTATCAGTTGCTAAAGCGCCCCATCTTGTGGCCGGTTTAATTATTGTTTCCGCCAAAACAGTAGAAGAAGAATGCAAATAGGAAGTTCTTCAAACGTGATTCGGTGTGTTACATGGCAGCTTCACTCTCAGAACTTCTGTGGAATTTGTGTTTGTTAGAGCAACGTCTGTAAGTATTTTGTGGTCAAATTGAGAGTTACACTCAGCATATTGTGTTTAGTTTGCATATTTGAGACTGTACTAATTAAGCACTATTTCATACAGGCCAATTGTATTTGTATGTATGGATGGCTTCTTTTGTTACTTCCAGCACTGACGCTGATTGCATGTATTTTTTATTGTTTTAGTTTCACAAAAAAGGAAAAGAGAGACACATAAAGGATTTTGGAAAACATCCGGAGTGTGAGCCTTTTCAATGTTTAGCTGTTTGGATAGCGGAAGCGAGGCCATTTACAGTGAAAAGACGGCAATACGGCATACAGCAGAGCTACAGAAGCCACTACGTGGAGCCACTGCCATCTCAAAGAGCTAAGTGAAATACACTGAGGCATCAGACGCCTGCACATTAACTTAGCACATTATATGTGATTTATCTGAATCAAAATGACTGAAAACAAATCTCGCAAAAGTTACACTCAGTCATTCGCCTCAAGTAAATCTTCATCACACGCAAGCTCAAAGGCGAGCATTGAACTGCTAAGAGCTAAAGCAAGAGCAGAAGCTGCCCAAGCCAGGGCTTCCTACGCACAAAAAGAAATTGAAATAAAAGTTGAACAAGCTCGTTTACAAGCCACTCTTGATGCACTTAGAGCTGAGCAAGAAAAGGAGGCTGCTTTAGCCGAAGCTAATGCTCTTGAAGCTGGCCTACATGAATTAGGCCTTGAAATACGCAGTGAAACTTATGAGATCTCTCTGCCTGATAACCAGCAACAACGAACTGCCCAATATGTTTTAGAGCAAGCTACTGTCGCTGCAGCTCAACAGATCAGTTTCCCCAAGGCTGATAATCTCTCTCGAACACCTCCTTCTCAGTCAGAAGACGTAAAGCAAGAAGATATGTCAAGCCACCTGTTAAACTCGACAACAGCCTCAATGCACGTCAGTCAGCTAGCTTTAAACCACTCATGCCTGTTATCCAAACTGCTCCTAAAGCATTCAATCACAGTGAATGTGCGCCAACTCAGCCAACCTACGACCTTGCCAAGTACCTCGCCCGCAGTCAGCTCATAACCACCGGTCTTTCTGCCTTCGACGACCAGCCGATGAACTACTGGGCGTGGAAATCATCTTTCAAGAACGCTGTAGCAGGGCTAGACCTTTCCGCGGTAGAAGAGCTTGATTTGCTAATCCGGTATCTTGGAAAAAACTCAGCCAGACAAGTCAAACAGATGAAAGCAGTGAACATCAGGTGCCCTGAAACTGGTTTGAGAATGGCCTGGGAAAGACTTGAAGAAACATATGGCTCTGTAGAGGCTATAGAACAAGCGCTGTTCTATAAGATAGAAAGCTTCCCCAAAATCGCAACACGAGAACCTTTCAAACTTCAAGACCTGGCTGATCTACTATTAGAGCTCGAGGCTGCTAAGCTTGATGGTTACTTATCTGGCTTGTCGTATTTAGACACATCTAGGGGGATCCAACCGATCGTTGACAAATTGCCTTACAACATACAGGAGAAGTGGATGGCCTACGGCTCCAAGTACAAGCGTGACCATGGTGCCAGCTTTCCACCCTTCACCGTTTTTGCCAACTTCATACGTATTGAAGCCAAAATACGTACTGACCCCAGTTTCAACCTGTACAGCTCTAACCAGCCAGCACCTGAAAGAAAATATGGTCCTAAAACACCCATATCCGTTCATAAAACTCAAGTGTCATTAGAGGACAAGTCAGAGGGAGAAAAGATGAAAACGCCAGCAAACCCAAACAAACAATGTCCGGTTCACAATAAACCCCATCCATTGAAACGTTGCCGAGGATTCAGAGAGAAATGTCTGGATGAACGGAAACAGATTCTCAAGAAGTTCAACGTCTGCTTTCGTTGCTGCTCATCCTCTGATCACCTAGCAAAGAACTGCACCGCAGAAATTGTATGTGCAGAATGTGGCAGTAATACTCACATCGATGCCCTCCATCCAGGTTCTGCTCCCTGGGAGTCTAAAGCGTCCCTCCCCATCACAAGGCAAGGCGGGGAGAACGACAAAGCGGACACCCAAGAAGTTACTTCGAGCTGCACTGAGGTCTGCGGAGAAGGTGTGAGTGCAAGGGAATGTTCAAAGATAACGCTGGTGAATGTGTACCCTGCTGGTCAGAAGGAGCTGACAAGAAAAATGTACGCAATCTTGGATGAACAAAGCAACCGCTCACTTGCTCGCTCTCAGTTCTTTGACCTGTTTCAGATCCAAGCAACAAGTCATCCCTACGTGCTAAGAACGTGCGCTGGGCTCACAGGAGTAACAGGAAGAAGAGCTTGTGGCTTCATGGTGGAGTCAGTGAACGAAAAGTTAAACATTCCTCTGCCGACACTCCTCGAATGCAATGAAATTCCTAACAATCGCTCAGAAATTCCTACACCAGAAGCTGCACGTCATCACTCTCATCTGCAACAGATCGCCGACATGATCCCGCCACTAGAACCCACAGCTGACATACTGCTTTTGCTCGGCAGAGATGTTCTAAGGGTGCATAAAGTCAGACAGCAAATAAACGGACCAGGTGACTCCCCATTTGCTCAAAGACTTGATTTAGGATGGGTGGTGGTAGGTGACGTCTGTCTGGACGGAGTGCATAAACCTTCACAAGTCAATGCCTACAAAACCTTCATCCTCGAGAATGGCCGCACAAGCTATTTCCAACCATGCAGCAGTCAAATCAGAGTCAAAGAGACGTTCACAGAGGTTCCAGAACACCTTCACAGCTCACCACAAATCGCCACAAGTGTTCACAGTCCAACGTATAATGGGGACAACGTCGGCCATCAGATTTTTGCACGTACAGCAGATGATCACAAACTTGCTCCTTCATTCGAGGACGCACAGTTTCTCCAAATCATGGACTCGGAGTTTTATCAGGACAGTGATAATAGCTGGGTGGGCCCCTTACCCTTCAAGTCGCCACGACAACGGCTTCCCAATAACAGACAACTGGCTAAAGACCGGCTCATGTCTCTCAGACGCACTCTAGACAAACGTCCTGAAATGAAGGCACACTTCATCGAGTTTATGGAAAACATGCTCAGCAGAGGACACGCAGAAGTTGCGCCACCTCTTGAAAGGAATCAAGAATGCTGGTACCTTCCTCTGTTTGGAGTTTATCACCCTAAGAAACCTGGCAAAATCAGAATTGTGTTCGACTCAAGTGCTCCTTACGAAGGAATTTCGCTCAATGATGTGTTGCTAACAGGCCCTGACCTCAACAATAGTCTCGTGGGCGTACTAATGAGGTTCAGAAAGGAACAAGTCGCGACAACAGCTGATATTGAACACATGTTTCACTGTTTCGTCGTCAAAGCCAACCACAGAGACTTTCTCCGCTTCCTACGGTACAAAGATAACGACATTTCTTCAGAAGTCGCTGAATACCGTATGTGCGTGCACATATTTGGAAACAGTCCTTCACCTTCTGTCGCAATGTACGGCCTGAAAAGAGCTGCAGCTAGTGGTGAAGAGGATTATGGAAGTGATGTAAGACAGTTTATTGAGCGAGATTTCTACGTTGACGATGCTTTGAGGTCATTTCCTACTGAGGAGGAAGCAGTCCACGTCCTCAAACGAGCACAAAGCACCCTTGCATCTTCAAACCTCAGACTACACAAAATCACGTCAAACCGTTCATCTGTCTTAGAGGCCTTTCCACCTGAGGACAGAGCGAAAGCCATCGAGAACTTAGATTTGTGTGCTCAAGATCTACCAGTTCAACGCAGTCTAGGGCTGTTATGGAATATTGGTACAGACTCTTTCGTATTCAACGTCGATGAAGATCAAAAACCCTTTACACGTAGAGGCGTCCTCTCTACTGTTAATAGTCTGTACGACCCACTTGGGTTTCTCGCCCCAATCACGATCCAAGGCAGATTCATCCTGAGAGAACTCAACACAGTTACAGCAGACTGGGATACAGCTCTTCCAGACAACATGAATGCAGAGTGGAATAACTGGAAAAACTCACTCCAAGACTTACAAGGTCTGCAAATACCACGTCCATACACATCCATTTCCACAGTGAGTGCTCAGAAAAAAGAACTTTGTGTATTCGCCGACGCCTCCGTGAAAGCCATTGCTGCTGTTGCCTACATAAAAGTATCCACTGCAGACAAAACAGAAGTGGGCTTTGTATTCGGTAAAGCAAAGCTGGCTCCTCAGGCAGGTCTGACCATCCCGAGGTTGGAGTTATGCGCAGCGGTTCTCGCAGTCGAAGTTGCAGAACTAGTTGTTGCAGAAATGGACATTACATTCGACAACATTGAATTTTACACGGACAGTAAAGTTGTACTAGGGTATATATACAATCAGTCCCGAAGATTTTATGTGTACGTGCATAACAGAGTGCAACGCATCCTCCAATCAGCACGTCCCAACCAGTGGAAATACATTCCATCTGAGCTCAACCCAGCGGACTATGGGTCCCGGTCTGTACCAGCTGCACAGCTTAGCACCACAACGTGGTTAGAAGGACCAGCTTTCCTAACCAACTCCTCTGTTCAGTTTCCATCCCCAGACATGTACCATCTTGTTGATCCTGCCCTCGACACAGAAATACGTCCCGCAGTGAAAACAAACTTCACTCGTGTGACAACGTCTACACTAAGTCCCACACGCTTTGAAAAGTTCTCCAACTACAGGACTCTTCTCAGAGCACTAGCTTGTCTAATCCACGTGGCTCATTGTTTTCACCACTCCAACCAAACTTCTAGCTGTCACGGTTGGCACCGCTGTCGACCTACAGAAGAAGAGCTGATTAAAGCCAAAGTTTGTGTTGTAAAGACTGTTCAATACGAGTGCTACAAAGAAGAATTCAGATGCATACAAGAGAAGACCAAAATACCTCCCTCACGCAGTCTTTGGAAACTGAACCCCATTCTCGACAAAGACGGACTTCTAAGAGTAGGAGGTCGTATTACACAGTCTGAACTTGGTATTGACATCACCAACCCTCTCATCATCCCAGCGCGGCACCACTTCGCTATGCTTCTAATACGCCACTACCATGAGTCTGTGAAACATCAGGGGAGACATTTCACAGAAGGTGCTATTAGAGCGGCTGGATTCTGGCTGGTAGGAGCCAAACGAAGCATCAGCTCAGTTCTTTTCAAGTGTGTCACCTGCAGGAAATTGCGAGGTAAAACAGAGTGTCAACAAATGGGAGAATTGCCATGTGAGCGAATCCAAGTGGCACCCCCTTTCACATATGTCGGCGTCGATGTTTTCGGACCATGGGATGTCATGTCGCGTCGTACAAGAGGAGGACACGCTAACTCCAAAAGATGGGCAGTGATGTTTTCATGTCTGTCAACAAGAGCAGTCCACATCGAGTTGATTGAAACAATGAGCACCGACAGTTTCATCAATTCCTTGAGACGCCTGTTCGCAGTCAGAGGTCCTGCGAAGCAAATAAGATCTGACTGTGGCACAAACTTTATTGGCGCTGCCAGAGAAATGAAAATGGATAAGGCAAACCTCAACATGAAAGACATTGAGAGCTACTTAAATGGACAAAACTGCTCATGGGTCTTCAATCCGCCGCACGCCTCACATATGGGTGGTGCCTGGGAGCGAATGATTGGAATTGCTAGACGCATTCTCGACTCCATGCTCCAAAATTGTAAGAAGATGCAGTTAACGCATGAACTTTTGTCAACATTCATGGCTGAAGTATCCGCCATCATGAATGCTCGCCCACTAGTTCCTGTGTCGACCGATCCAGAGTCACCCCTCATCCTTACACCTTCGATGTTGCTCACAATGAAGACGGGCTCAGCATCACCGCCTCCAGGCAACTTTGAAAATGGGATGCTCCTGAAAGAACAGTGGAAAAGAGTACAAACTCTCGCCGACACGTTTTGGTCCAAATGGAGACAAGACTATCTTCATGCTCTTCAGTTGAGACACAAATGGCAGGATAAGAAGACAAGTCTCAAAGTAGGAGATGTTGTTTTGCTTAAAGACTCGCAAGCGAAAAGGAACGAGTGGCCTATGGCTATCATCTCGGACATCTTCCCAAGTCAAGACGGATTAGTGAGAAAAGTCGACGTAACAACTTCTCATGCAGGCATCAAAAAGACTTTTCGTCGGCCTGTAACTGAACTGGTCTTACTTTTATCTCCCGAGTAGTGTATATTGTTTATACAGTTTATGTGGGATTATAATCCCAGGCGGGGAGTGTTATGTTTCCTATATTGTACCATCTTTATCAGTTGCTAAAGCGCCCCATCTTGTGGCCGGTTTAATTATTGTTTCCGCCAAAACAGTAGAAGAAGAATGCAAATAGGAAGTTCTTCAAACGTGATTCGGTGTGTTACATGGCAGCTTCACTCTCAGAACTTCTGTGGAATTTGTGTTTGTTAGAGCAACGTCTGTAAGTATTTTGTGGTCAAATTGAGAGTTACACTCAGCATATTGTGTTTAGTTTGCATATTTGAGACTGTACTAATTAAGCACTATTTCATACAGGCCAATTGTATTTGTATGTATGGATGGCTTCTTTTGTTACTTCCAGCACTGACGCTGATTGCATGTATTTTTTATTGTTTTAGTTTCACAAAAAAGGAAAAGAAAGACACATAAAGGATTTTGGAAAACATCCGGAGTGTGAGCCTTTTCAATGTTTAGCTGTTTGGATAGCGGAAGCGAGGCCATTTACACACATGATTGATTTTTGATTTTTAAAGAATTTATTTGCAAATCATGGTGTAAAATAAGTATTTGGTCAATACCAAAAGTTCATCTCAATACTTTGTTATGTATCCTTTGTTGGCAATAACGGAGGTCAAAAATTTTCTGCAATTGTTCACAAGCTTTTCACACACTGTTGGTGGTATTTTGGCCCATTCCTCCATGCAGATCCCCTTTAGAGCAGTGATGTTTTGGGGCTGTCGTTGGGCAACACAGACTTACAACCCCCTCCACAGATTTTCTACGGGGTTGAGATCTGGAGACTGGCTAGGCCACTCCAGGACCTTGAAGTGCTTCTTACGAAGCCACTCCTTTGTTGCCCTGTCTGTGTGTTTGGGATCATTGTCATCCTGAAAGACCCAGTCACATCTCATCTTCAATGCCGTTGCTGATGGAAGGAGATTTATACTCAAAATCTCCCGATACATGGCTCCATTCATTCTTTCCTTTACACAGATCAGTCATCCTGGTCCCTTTGCAGAAAAACAGCCCCAAAGCATGATGTTAGTACGAGAACTTGCACAATTGGTGGTTGACTAAATACTTATTTGCCCCACTGTACATAAGATGCAAGATGAACAACAATAAATAGGACCGAGCCAATAACATATGTGGACACCACCTGTCTTTGAACCCCTTCTTTGTCCCTATACCCTGTGAAAACCTTGTGCTTGTGCCACTTCCTAAACTGGGTCCTGCTTGGACATTGCTTGAGCCTCTCATCTAACTTATTCCACAGCGTCACTTGACAAACAGAAACACCAAAACTTTTTAATGTAGTCCGTACCCTCTGATGCTGTCAGTGAAGCTCCCCCTTCAAACTGTAATGAACTTCTCTGTTCAAAAACAACTTCTGGAAATTGGTGGGAAGTGACCTGTATATAGCCTTATACATGAGGTTAGGTGTTTGAAAATGAACCAAGTCCGTGACTTTGAATGTTCTGGATTTTAAAATAATATATTAGTATGATCCCTATAACCAGCATTATGTACTATTCTTATGGCTCTTCTCTGCTAAATGGATGGTGATTTTACTGTACATCTATAAGTGTTACCCCAGACCTCTGCACAGTAGTGTAAATGTTGATGGATTAGAGAATGTGGAGTGATTTATTGTCAAGATTGTGTTTAGCTTTTTCAGGACTGATATGTTTCTTGATACTTTATTTTGTACATGTTTTATATGAGCTTTGCAGTTAATCTTCTCATCAATAACTACCCCAAGAAACTTGTTTTCATAGACCCTTTCAATATTCACCCCATCTATCTGTATTTGTACTTGACTATATTTATTGTATCTGCTAAATAACATGAATTTGGTTTGACTTAAATTTAATGATAATTTGTTTCTGTCAAACCATGTCTTTAGTTTACAAATTTCATCAGAAACCCTCCCCAGGAGCTCATGCACATCCCCCCTCCAGAGTAAAAGATCCTTGTGTCATCTGCAAATAAAACGAATTTTAGTATTCTTGAAACTTTGCATACATCATTTATATAAACAGTTTTGGACCTAACACTGAACCCTGGGGGATGCCACAAGCAATGTCCAAGCATGATGATGAATAGTCACACTCTTTACCCAGTGTAGTGCCACCCCCCTTATCCCATACTTTTCAAGTTTATGATTAAAATGTCATGATTAACAGTGTCAAATGAGATCTTTGAATATTCCAACTGAGTGTAATTTGTGATCAATAGTGTTACAGATCTCAATTGATTCAATAAAAGCTGGTGGTGTTGAACTGATTGCCCTAAATCCATCCTGACTGTCGAAAAGTAAGTTATATTTACTTGTGAATTTATCTAATCTGTTGTTGAATGATTTTTCCCCCCAGAATTTTGGAAAATTGTGGAAGTAGAGAAACAGGCCCGTAATTTGGGAAGTCTTGTCTATCTCCAGTCTTGGATAATGGCACTACTTTAGCTATTTTCATTTTGTTTGGAAATGTACCTGTTGAAAATGATAAGTTACAGATATGTTGGTGGTTTTGAAATCCCCTCAATGACCTTTTTCACAACTGCCATGTCAATGCCATTTGAATCAGTGGATGTTTTACATTTACATGTATTTACAGTATCAATTATTCTTCCACCACTGCTGGAAGGAATTTAATGTATTACTTTCAATGTCATTGGTGAATATATTATCAAAATAGCACTGTGGGTTGTGATTCAACTCAGTCTGGTGATTTTTGGTTACAAACTCATACTTTACATTGTATTGATAAATTCATCAGCCGATTGGTACTTGTTTAGATTGAGCAAATCAATATTGAAATCCCCACAAATGAACACAACTTTTTGAATGTGTTTTGAAAACATTTATCCTATCCAGTCTCTGAATGTTTTAGTACTCGAGCCTGGTGCTCTATATATACAGCTGATTATGACATTTTTGCTTTTTTTCTATCCAATTCAATTGTTATACATTCCAACAGGTTATCCACCTCAGTTGTCATAGTTTCTACAACTTTGTAGTTCACTCTTATCAAATAACCCTCTCTGGGTTCTTCACAGAAAAAAGCCAGGAAATAAATAACACTATTGGAAAGAGGGGGAAAAAAATTGTTCAGTGGGCCGGACCAAATGTGGAGACGCGCTGCATACGGCCCGCAGGCCGTAGTTTGGGGACCCCTGGTCTAAATGAATTAAATACAACAACAAAAATCTTAGTCAGGGAATAACATGATAAAGATGAAGCCTTCCTTCAGGTAAAACATGACGGCTTTTGTCCACAAGCAAAAGTCGACACATGCTAACTACTAAGCTATATTCGCAACTGCTGCTAATCAGTACGTGTAATGTCTGAGTAAGATTGAAAAATTATGTTCAATTTGACGACAATTCTGTTTGGCGTCACAGCTGAGACATCATTAGCTTTGCTAAACGGTAGTAATACAACGATAAAGAAATGGGAAACATCTACTCCAAGTCACACAAAATGCAAGTGTTCCAAGTTCATTGTTCACAGGTGGAAACGCTGTTAGGCAAAGGAAGACAATTTGATGTGCCACAACAACTTCCTGTACGTTGATGAACATGTATCGAGACGACGTGCATTCAACTTTTGACACGTGCTGCCTAAAGTTGTGGATGACTGATGATGAAGGTTCGAGTCATGCGCCACCTACGTTAATATTTTACAAATAATTTTATAAATTGTGGATTATTGCCCTGTTTTGCACATGCACAAATTGTTAAAAACAAAATTAGAAATAGAATCCTATTGTCCAAAGGTTTTATTGTGACCAATATCTGCAATAAATAAAAGAATGACATATTGCTTGTGTTCATATGGATCCACATGGGTGATGAGCTCATAATATCATAAATAGAATCTACTCTATCCGTCATATTATTTGTAATTTCGCCTCATTTTGGTCACTCAGATCAATCTCCACCTCATGTTAACACAGGCTGTACAGACTGTTAGAATTTTGTCCACGAACGATCAACGAAGTGATAAGAACAACATTTTAGTTGGATCCTTTAAGTTTTAAGCGAGCCACATCCTTGACTTATCATCTACTGCTGCATTATATTTAAGGCGTACGGCGAGTTAGATCCACACTGGCCCTTTTCTAACAGCTGGTTGCTGATCACAACATTCAGCTTCCAGCCATGTACTGTATGTAGCCACTTCCAGGAGCTGACACAACCACGCACAGCAGAGAAAGTCCAGTAGCCTCATCTACGTCGTACTGAATCCATTTTTGATGGTTCTGTGGGCTGCTCTGGTTTGATTTTACAATTTGTCTAACACCGCTTACTTCAGCCACACTTCATGTTGTTCTACCTGAACTGGAATTCTGTAGTAGAAAATGTCAACGATGGCGCCGCCCATGTTTCACTCAGGAAACCTGTCTATACTGCTATCAGATGAGACACACGTAAATAGACACAAACCTTTCAGCTGCTTGCAGGCCAGGCACAGGAAAAGCAGACTTGCGAGTAGTTCTCCAGGACCCGGCCAAGATTTTCTTTATTGATTTTAATGAATATTTTGGAGAAGCCTTGTCAGATGGATGCAGGCGGGAGTACAGCTTCAATATCTAGGAGATTTCATGTGTTGACAATACTGTGACATTTCAATTCAGGCTAACAAACAGCTAGATCATCCACTACCTCCCAACCTGGTACTTCTCTTTGGTCACATCGATTATGCTGGCAAAAAAGCACACAAAAACATCCTTACAAAACTTATGTAAAAGTAGAGATGAATTCATCAGTGTGTCTGTGATCAAATTCAAGTTTACCGGGGGTCGATGGCCGAAGCCCACTTTTGAGTCCATGTTATCCAATGATCTCTTAACACTGCTGCGGACAGAGCTGTGAGAGACACCGATGTCAGATGTGGCCTGCCTGGAGGAAGAAATGGAGGGCTATGGTTTTAAATAAGACAGTGAAAGGTTACAACATGAGGAATGTTTGATTGTAATTACACATACACAAAAAGGTTAACCATAAACAACAAATATGGATAGATTAGTAATCTTAATAAAAATGCAATTCGTGTAAATGAATGAATTGATCAATCCAACAATGTTTTCCAATGTTCCAATCAATGTTTCCAATCAATCCAATGTTTTCATGGACGCATTACAGTAATGGCTTTACGACTGTAAGATCAGTTTTAAATAATTCAATTACACAAAATTAGCACTGTATTTTAGTAACAAACCGTGGACTGGGCCACATAACCATCTTTGAACAGAAATTTATTAGTCTACACGTTTTCACGACCATATCCCAATGACAATCACACAGGTATGACATTTATTAGTTCAAGCAGAGTAAAATAATACATATTCACGGTACAAGAAAGTCGTTACCGTGTGGGTGCTCCCGTCAGGGGGGACATTTCACGAAGGGCGGCTATTTTTCGGCACAACACCTGTTGTTGCGCTCACCTTCCTGCTGCGCGACGGTGGCGAAGAGCTTCGTAGTCTCCGTCTGATGATGTCTGCGATCGTGTTGGTATCATATTGATGTTTTCACCGCTGTCTGACGACTGTCGACTCAAACGCATCATGGACCGAGATATACAAACCGTGCTGCTTTAGAGATTTGCCCTTTTAACAATGGGCACACAGGAACTACTAAAACGACCATTTATCTTCTCTGTTACTGCAACCAACCGCCACTCATGCCTTCACCAATTTTATTAATCAATGTTAACGATTGTCAGGAAGGTTTTTGGGTTTGTTTACTAGGCGGTGATTCCTTAGAGAAGCAGAAAAACACGCAGTAATAGGAGGAATGTACGCAGCGGTAATATGTAAACACGATGAGCTGACGGACAATGTGGCGGCACCAGTCAGGGGGGCGGAGTTGTGACGTCACGTGATTGTGGTCTATACCTCACAATGAGCGGAATATTCAATGATAGAGTCATACCAGCTCGAACGTCGCCCGGTTAACAAGGTTCGCGTCAGGTGTTGGGGGACCAGGACAATCTGATGTCAAGTGGGCTACTGGAACAAGACACAGATGGAGCAGGACGGCGAACAGGGTGTTAATAGAGTGCTACTATAGCAGCAACCACTGTGAAAGGGGGTACATGCAGAGAATGTGGGAAGAATGGTTACTTCAAAATCCCACATCCACACTGACCAAGAAACAACTACTGGCTCAGTGTTCTAATATCCGCAAGAAGAACTTGCTATCACAGTTAGATATTGATGAGGCACAATGTGTCTCATCCAAGGTACAAATATGCTACGGCAAGGGGGAGCCAGGACGCCAGGTCAAGTCATCACCCCCCAACATCCAGATTGGGTACCAAGCCCCAAGAGCAGCGGAAGAGAATGAGTGTGCCGGCTTTCGATTACCAGGTAGCCGGGCGTATCGGGGTATAAAATTTCAGACGCACCTTCTGATGATGATCCAGTTGTGGTTTATTGCGATCCAGGCGTTTCGAAGCTTGTTTACAATCCAAACAATGATGAGGAATTTCTTATTGACAGCAGTTAAATCAACGATATCACCAAAAACGGGCTCCAGTGCAATCCTCGCTTGCTTTTCCACAAATTGGACCAAATTCTTGAATTTCACTCTTTGGTTCCGATTGTCCTGTAAATCGCAAACAGTAGACCTCCATTTGTCACGAAGCCTAAACGGCAATTTTGAAACGATGATTCTGAGATTTGAGGGACTGTCCAATTCCTCCAAATGTTGGACTTCCTGCATTGTATTACAACAGCCTCGTAAAAAAAGTGCATAGGCTCGCAAAGCTGGCCCATCTTCTGCCCTTATTGTGTTCCAGTTCAGTGCTTTATTTACATACGCAGTGGTTATCTTAATTTCGTTACCGAAATTCCATTCCAACTGTTCCTTGGCCAGGTTATAACCTTGTGCCGGATCCATGTGAAAACAACTGCGCACAAGCTCTTTAGGCTGTCCAGTTGTAAACTGCTCCAAGTAATAAAGTCTGTCTTGAGCGTTATCGGTTTTTGCTTCAATTCCATGCTCAAAAGCTTTAATAAATGTTCTATATTGAAGTGGATCACCGTTAAATATGGGTATTTCTTTTGATGGAAGAAGAGACTGTTGTAGTTGCTTTACCATAATTTCTGTTATGTCATGTTGCTTTCCCAAAACATTAACCAGGGTTTGATCATTTTCACTCAAAAAAGAATTAGCAATTTTCCCACCATTTGTGTGCTGAACAATGGCCTGCTGCTGAGATGGTGACATCAAACGCGTGTCAGTTGGGCGATGACGTATTTGCTGCCGAGATGGTGACACTGAATGCGCGTCAGCTGGGCGGTGACATATTTGTTGCTGAGACGAACGCTCTGAGCGCCCATCTGTGTGGTTTGGGTTTAGTGTTATCGGTTTAAATTCTGTACTTGTTGTAGCTGCGTACGCCACGTCACTTTTTTTCTTTCTGACGTCAGACGTAGAGCTGCCTTCCGCCAGTGCTTGAATTCTCGCGTCTGCTGCTGCTAGCTCACTTTCAAATTCTAGCCGCTCTTTCCTCGCCCTGAGCTTGGCTTCTTCCATGTCGACTTCGTGCTTTTGTGTCAACATTGCAGCTTTTGCTTTAAGAGCAGCGCGCTCCACGATCGCCTTCCTTAAAGCACTAGACGTGGTTGAGCTGCAAACCCGAGAGGACTCTCCCGGCCCCACCCCGTCATCAATAAACGGGTCTTTACTTATTAGCGGTTTAATATCTTCTTTGCGGTTAACGAACGTCTGCTTGTCCGTGGCCTCTTCGCCACTCCTTAACCATTCATTTACTGTTGCTTGAAATTCTTTGAGGCGCAATAGTTTGGGCTCGTACCAATCCACATGGTCTGCCTCTTGTTCCTCATACGACAAAAGGGCTTGAATAGACACATGCAACTCCATAAATTCTGTCAACAATGTGTCAAATGCTTGAAATGTGTTTACAACAGTTTCCTTGTTGTCCTCATCACTCATCAACGCTTTAATTTCGTTGCTCTTCCGCGTAAGCGCACCGAGTTTGCCTCTGCGAGTGCCGATCAGTTTGAAAAGCTGCCTTTCAGCCGAAATGTCATCAAATCTTTCTTCAGCCATTTCTGTTTAGTTATCTGCTTTGTGATTACGCTCACTACTGGAGAGGAGTGTGGAACGTACTCACCCCTGGCTGCGACGTGTCAACATGCGTCCAATCAATCCAAGTTTTTGACTTATGTGCCGGCTTTCGATTACCAGGTAGCCGGGCGTATCGGGGTATAAAATTTCAGACGCACCTTCTGATGATGATCCAGTTGTGGTTTATTGCGATCCAGGCGTTTCGAAGCTTGTTTACAATCCAAACAATGATGAGGAATTTCTTATGGCAAGTTTTGGATATGGTCAGTGGTCATGAGTCGTGGTCGTATGTCTTGTAAGTTTAATAAAACTGTTCATATGGTTTAGGTGGTCAAAAACTGTGTGGCTACCCCGTCTGTGTCCAAAACAAAACTGGCTTCTCACTTCCATTTAAACACACCTGATAGGTGTCAGTTGATTAGTGCACCATTTGCAACTACCATACCATCAACAACAAAAAGGGGGCGCCATCTTTCCAGAACACAAACCAATTTCTTTCCAAAATACAACAATTACGAAATAACACAACTTTGCCAATGACTAATATGGCTCCAACAATGAGAGAGCAGCAGACCTTAGAGAGAAGATCATAAAGTCCTGGGGGAACTTAACTACCTCCTACCTGCCAAGGCTAACAAACAAAGTACCATCAGAATCTCTGCTGGAGGATGTAAACACAGCACTGCTGAACATCCCAACCGTAAACATCACTGAGACCAATCAGCTGATATATGCAGCAGCATCAGTCATCCTAGAGTCACTTGGCTACAAGATAAGCAGCGCCAGTAGCCGGAAGGAGCCTCCATGGAAGCGAAGGCTAGAGGCAAAAATCGGAACAACACGGAGAGAAGTTAGCCTCCTAACAGAGCTGAGCAAAGGCGTGAAACCTAAGAAACAACTGCCCAAGAAATACAGCAAGCTGTCCCCAGCTGAGGCACTGGAGACTGCTAAGCAAAGACTCACAGCCCTAGCTAGCCGCCTAAGTTCTCCAATAATCCAGCTAATATCTACTCTCAGTGGCAGGGTACCAAGACCACAGCAGACCCACCCAGGGCTGAGACTGAACAATACTGGAAGAGTATGAAGGATTATATTTCCATTTATTCACAATAATCATATATGGACATTGCATTCTCCATCATAAGACAGTGTATGCCTTCGAGTAGCAGCACATCTGGAAAATATTAGCTTGGGGGTTCACAATGCACATTCCAAGGAGCTTTACCCTCCCCCAAGTTAGAGAGAAAAGGACTCCAAGCAGAGAGAGAAACACTTTTGTCTTGCATCTCGTCTGGTGCAATGTGTCTTTCATTCTGTCTGTGTGTCTTTCAGTGTAAATTCTTTGTTCTTTTTCATTTCCGAATTCTATGTCATCATCTCCTGTTCTTTATAAGAATAAAACAATCTGTAACAAGGATAAATCGACTATTTTCCTTCAAGTATCTGGCAATAAGAGGCGTCTTACAACACTAACGCCCAATGGCTGGCAGACCTGAAGTCAGAACATCGCAACATCCCGGAACAAGGCCCAGTACTCATCACAACAGCAGACATCCAGACAAGACTGTCCAAGATGAAGAACTGGATAGTTCCAGGGCCCAACAAGATTCATGCCTACTGGCTTAAGAAGCTAACTGCACTCCATGAACGCCTAGCAGCACAAATGAACCAGCTGCTGAGGTCGGGGACCCACCCAGAGTGGCTAACACAAGGTCGGACAGTCCTCATCATGACGGACCCCCAGAAGGGAACAGTACCATCCAACTACCGGCCTATCACCTGCCTCAGCACCACATGGAATCTCCTATCAGGAATCATAGCGGCTAAAATGAGCAGGCATATGGAGCAATACATGCACAGGGCACAGAAAGGGATTGGCAATAACACCAGCGGAGCCCAGCACCAACTGCTGGTGGACAGGGCAGTCGCCAGGGAATGCAAAGCGAGGAGCACCAACCTGTGCACTGCCTGGATTGACAACAAGAAAGCCTATGACTCAATGCCACACACATGGATACTGGAATGCTTGAAACTGTATAACATCAACAAGACACTAAGGACCTTCCTCCAGAACTCGATGGGCCTGTGGAAGACAACTCTAGAAGCCAACTCGAAGCCAGTTGCACATGTGAGAATCAAATGCGGTATCTACCAAGGAGATGCCCTGTCACTCCTGCTGTTCTGCATAGGCCTAAACCCCCTCAGCCAGATCATCACCAAGAGTGGTTTCGGGTACCGGTCCCGAAGTAGAACAACCATCAGTCACCTCCTCTACATGGATGACATCAAGCTGTATGTCAAGAACGAGCGTGACATCGACTCCCTGATCCACCTCACGAGAATATACAGCAATGACATCGGGATGTCCTTCGGACTAAATAAGTGTGGGCGAATGGTATCCAGAAGAGGGAAGGTGATCTCATCTTAAGGGGCTGAACTACCTGAAGGCAACATAACAGATGTGCAGGACAGCTACAAATACCTGGGGATCCCACAGGCAAATGGAAACCATGAGGAAGCAGCTAGGAGGTCTGCCACAACCAAATACTTCCAGAGGGTGAGGCAGGTCCTCAAGAGTCAGCTGAATGGCAAGAATAAGATCCAGGCCATTAACAGCTATGCCCTACCAGTAATCAGATACCCTGCTGGCATCATATCCTGGCCACTGGAAAAGATGCAGGCTACCGACATCAAGACAAGGAAGCTCCTTACAATGCACGGAGGGTTTCACCTTAAGTCCAGGACCCTGAGGCTCTACACAAAGCGGAAAGAGGGAGGCCGAGAACTAGTGAGCATCAGAGCCACTATCCCGGAGGAAACTACATCCCTCCAAGAATACATCATGAAAATGGCCCCCAGTGATGACCTGCTCGGTGAATGCCTCAGGCAACAGAAGCCCAGTAAGGAGGAGGACCCTGAGGAGCTATCATGGAAGGACAAGCCCCTGCATGGTGTGTACCACCGACAAATTGAGGAGGTAGCTGACATAGGAAAAACATACCAGTGGTTGGAAAAGGACGGATTGAAAGACAGCACGGCGGCATTGATCATGGCAGCACAAGAACAGGCCCTGAACACAAGATCAATAGAGGCCGGGGTCTATCGCACCAGACAGGACCCCAGGTGCAGGCTGTGCAAAGAGGCCCCTGAGACAGTCTAATATCAGATGTCTAATATTTAGTTTAAAAGAAAAACGAATTTAAAAAATGATTAACTCGCAAATTTTAAACTTTTTTAAAAAAATTACATCACAGTGAAAAAATTAGTGTTTGTAAATAAGTCACGGATATCTACCTCATAACTATCACTTAATTGTATTTTTTTTTTTTGTTACTGTCGCATTTTCCCCAATATTTTAGATGATAAATAATCGATCCGAACAAAGAAAATTTGAAGAAAAAAACATTTAAAATGGTAAATATATGAAAATGAAAATCTCGACCACTCTTTGATATCTGCGATTTCTGCATCGCGACCCTTGTTATATTACCATGTTTCACCCATAAAATTCCCCAAAAATCCAGCTGTGGCCATTTACAGCTGTGTCTAGACACTCGGTGATACATGCTACATGGAGTTTTTGGATCGAAACAGGGTGAGTATGCGATAATATCACATTGAAATCATGGCGCATTATGCTCTCTCATGCTCTCACCTCCAGTTAGTTTCGCTGTTTTTTTTTTTTTTGTATTGCCCTCCTGTTCAAAATTTTTCTCCCCCCAGAAAATTGAGATTTTAAGCTTTCCAATGATGTATCACACATGCATATAGGACAATTATGAAATTTGGCCAAATTGGGAGTCTCAGAGCGGAACTTCAAGTCACCTGAGTTTTTTCCGCCATATATATATATATATATGTATACATTATGTAATTACTTGAAACAAAGCAAATCATTTACATAGAAGGAAATCTTTCAATCGATACAGTGGTGCAACCTGATGTTGGCTAACGAGTCCATTGCATGGCTACTAAGTAAGCAACACCACGATATAAAAGGAATGAAAAATACTATATTCGACTGAAAAACATTTCTGTACTAATGAGGAAAAAGCAGTGCTTGGGATGACCTTTAATGTGTATGACTTTTTCCTGGATGGATGGCGACTCTTCTCGTCTTTGATGCATGCAGACTCCGGGTGCATTTCTTCATTTGCAAACTTGTGTCCCCAAAGTTAATTTCTGTTGGAGAAAATTCATCCTCGCCATTTTTAGTTTATTCGTGTTTTGTTGTCTTCTAATCCAGCACAAAAGTCATTCAAAGTGCTTGACATCACTATAACTGCGATTAAAAATTGGAATTCCTTGACAGCACTACTGTTAACATTAAAAATGAATACTCATCACCGCATTCTGTCATGTACAGTAATACAGTACTTATCTTCGAAAGTGAACCAACCTTCTAGTCTGTGAAGAACAACCTTAGCGTGCATTAGTTTGCACACAGTCGAGTGTCGGTGACGTGGGGGCTCCTCTTTCACTCCACAAAGATGCTCCGGTCTCGCGGACATTTTCCCCACTTGATTTCTGAATGCTGAGACGAAGATTAGCTAATGATTTTTAGACCATAATGCTGGACACGTCGTCGAGAAAAGAGGAAAAAATGGCGAGTCTTTATCTTCTCTATGTCTTTATTTCTTTGATCTCTTTCTCTTATAAAAAGGCCAATCGGGAGAGCGGCTGTTGCAAGCGAATCAACATTGCACAGCCAATCACGAGATTAGTGCCAAGCAAGTCAAAATCTGCGCAGCCAATCACAAGCGTGGTCCGATTGCCAAAGAGAAGGGCTGTTCATCGTTATCGAAGCACTTTACATTCAGACACTTTTATGGAAGATATACGTTTGTGAATTCGTTAGCATATTAGCATCGGTCACTAATGGAGTTGTATCTATGCATGGTATGTATTTTTAATGCCTTGGGGATGCATATACAATGTTGATGTTGCATGATTTGTATTATTTGCTGGGTACGGTAGTTTCCCATTACGGCCGCTAGATCACAGCTTCGTCCATTTGTTGTAAGCGAATTCAGTCATAATATATGCTTGTTAGTGAATGTGTGCACTTGACTATAATACATTGAAATTTAGAGTATTTTAGCTTATTCCTTTTTTATTGTATTATTTACAGATTGATCTCATACCGTCTGCCCCAAAGCGTATTGTGAACTCAGGCATGCAAACTTGCCACCTTTCGGCGAAATTTCGCCGTTTTGAAATCAAAATGGGTAATTCTTCTGAATCACGTAGATCAGAGGAGAAAAAAATGGGGCGGGGGGTTGTCAACGAGCGAGTGAAACCGTTAACTTCAAAACCGTAGTCCATACTTAAAACTACACTCTAGTCCGATGACCTAGACCTATCACCGCCACTCTCTTCTCGTGACAACAAATGAATGACAATAGTGAGAGAAGGGAGCACAGTTATCACCAATCAGCAATGAGGAGGCGGAACCCCTCTCCATCCCAGCTTCTCGCCCTGACCCGTTGGAAATTGCAGCTAGGTAAGGGTTTAATGTAAAAAATTGTTAACTTCTTAAAGCTAAAAGTTTGAGTGATGGCCTATAATAGTCTTCATAAATCATTCAATCGTGTCGTTCAATCAATTCCTGCGCTTGTAATGGTGACTATAACACAAGTATTCTCTTAATTTCTTGATAACTGACTTCAGATAGTCCTCGATATTTCACTGCCTCGTAGAACGCAGTTACTCGATGTAGCTCTAACTGCGGAGGGGCTAACTAGCGCCTTTCACACAGGGCTTTGCTAGTAAAGTTAGCGAACGTCAGTTGAGATCTGAATTGTTGCCAGTTGGCGTTGTGACGAGTTATTTCAGGCCCCTTTGTAAAGCGCTTGTTGACGATAAAAAAAAAAAAAAAATCATGAGGTAACTAGAGTGATGAACTAGTGCCTTCCATACAAGTCATGTTCAGGGCTTTGTTAGTAAAGTTCTGAATGGTCACCAGTTATTTTTAACAATGAGTTATTTAAGGCCCCTGTATACTCTCCGATAATTACAGAAAGGGAAGAGTTTTGCCTTGTTGTGGAGGTCATTTTCTTTGTTTAGCCATCGAGAGTTTATCAAACCGGAGAGCTCCGCTACAGGTCGCATTTGAAAGTACCCCCATTCCCGCGCTGTTCGTACACACCCCGTTCATAAAACAGCCTATAGGTGTACTTCTGTTTATCCAGTATGATGCCCTATCAATCGAAGTTAACGACCATGGGACTAATTGCTTTGGTTGAATGTAAATAAAGTTATGATTACTACAGTTAATGCTTTTGAAGATTTGTATTTTTTTTATTCTATCTAACACACAATAGTTAAGTGAATGGAATTTATACTGTACCTGTAAATTCATATTTTATGCTGTACAGCTGTTCTCTACTTAATGCAAATGGGACATACTGTATATTTTATAATTTAGATTTTGTTTCATTTGCTACTTAATGCGTCTTATATGTTCTGATTTCAGGATGAGAGATTTAGACTTGTATATGTTAAATTATTATGTACTGTGTTTAATTCGAGATGTCTTCGGTTGCACTATGAAATGCACTTTTCCGCGCATGCCGTAGGTCCATGTTACTTTGTCACCTTTTTCACCCCTAACCAGTTTGCATGCCTGAACAAGGTTGGCCAACCATGTTTTTGAATAATATCAATGGCTAAACGATTATAAACATGTTTTCGTTATTTTTTTTCACGCAACCTTCCCAGATTCTTTGTTTAACCCATAGCAACGCCCTTGACAACGAAAATGCTTTTCTTCGGCAATCTTCGGAAGTTCCGTCACACCTAGAATTGCGAGGGAAGTCTGCCTGTTTGTTGCATTGCTTCTCGGTAAGATGCCACGGCGGTGTGTGGCGATGTTTTGTTCTCACTCAAACGAAAAGCTATATGAGTGGCCAAAGGATTGCAGGGCACATAAATGGACATCTTTCGTTCGCACGAAGCGAATGAATTTCACGCCATCATCGAGTAGTGTTCTCTGCTACAAACACTTCGAAGATGCCTGCTTCCTTAACCGGTCTGCTTATGATCAAGGATTTGCCAAAAAGTAAGTGTGATTTTTGGATAGATGACTGATGACTTTGTCAAAGCAGAGCTGCCAACTGTTGTGGAATGAACAGCGACATTAGCGCTAGCGACGTTAGTCGAAAGCGAACTCGTGGCAATCCCCGATCATAGTTGTTGCTGCGTTCGCTAGGTTAAGCGTATTTAAATTGTGCGTCATCTACGATCTTGTCAAAAAGGGTTAATCCACTGTCAATCGAGAAAGGGGTTGTGGATGTGCATATAAGCGGGTCAGCGTCGCGGTAATTCACGGTCAGGTTGCCGTAAGAGACACACACCGCCGGTGAGTTTGTGCACATTTATTTGTATTTGTATTATGTATTTCCACCTTCATGCTTCAAGCATTGCATTGCATTTGTACAGTTTGGCGTTTCGTTCACGGTGATCGCTTGATAGCCTTCTAGTTTGTGTTTTAAGAGAGCCGCTGACAGATGACAGTTGACAAAAGGCGTGTTGGTTTTAATGTCTCGCAGCGAATCAGGAGCGGCGCGGTCCCGCAGTGAATCATGGGAAATGTAGTCTCGGGACAACACTGAAGTGGTGCTTTGTAATCTGTTCGCTTGTGTGAAAAACTACATTTCCTCACGCCATTAGACGCCACTTCCTGCTGAGAGCCCCAAACTGTGTTCGTACTGTTATTTCCATGTGTTACTAAAGAAACAAAGTTGTCAGCACGTCGTGTGTTCGATACCTTTGTCATAACAAGACACTATGCACAATCCATTTAAGAGACGCTGTGACTAGTAAGAAGTGAGGGGAAGACGAGCGAGAAGCATAAGTTCACGGTCGAATGTGGCGGCTGTCCACTATTATTTTGTTTACTGTTTTCTTATTGTTGCCACAATAAAGTGGAGAAAGCCATCAACGACTCATCTCCTTCTTTCCCCTCAACGTTTTTGTATTATTATTTTATATTTACGAGAGCTGCCGGATCTGTCAAAATGAACATGAAGTCTGATTATTATTTTTTTTTAAACAATGTCATCAGATAGACAAAAACATAAAATTATGTGCAAATGCCTGCATCTTCAAATTATGAAAATAATAACAGCCAATATCTTACCAATCTTGTAATCTCGATGGGTCTTTTCTCCATTCCATGCCACGTCTAGGCACATTGTTTGCATCCTGATTAGCGTCGGGCTAATACATGTTAGGTCCAACATAAAATTCCAACCTCCTCTTCTTCCTCCAACTCTTCAAAAACTTGGATCTCCTCCCTTGCGCTCGATCTATCGCTTATATCGCTGTTTGAATCATTGTTTGAAGGGTTTTGTATGGCGGCCGTATGTATGGAGCGCTGCCATCGCTGTTCTCGGTGTGACGCATCACTTCCGGGTTCGTCCCCTTTCAGGCTCGAACTTCGGAAACGCGATTATTTTGTCAAGTATACAACATATAAATTATTTTTTCATGCTTTATTTGTTGGGTGATGTTTAATTACTTTAATTGTGACCCTATTTGGCATGTCATGAAATTACTTCATATTTCTGCTCATGAAGTTACAATTGCTCATTTATTGCACATCAAGGAAGATTTGGGTGAATACAAGGCAAATTAAAGCCATTTGAATTCAGCAGTGGATTCATGTCACCTTTCTACCTGTGCTCTGATCGGCACACCATCCTGTTTACAATTAGTCATTCCAACGAACTAGCCCTTTAACGTCAACTCAAGAACAGTAACAAATGGCACGTTTTATTTGATTCTATGAATTGAATTTAAATCACTCGAAAATCTCATCAGTTTCGAGCTGCTTTTAATGTATTGATACTTTATCATTCTAACTATTGTGTCTCTGTCTTCCTCTCTTATGTGATTCTTATACACAAATTTAACTTCTAATCTATATATATTTTATTAATTACTTTATTATCAAAGTAACTAAGTTACTTTTAAAGTAATTTATTGGTTACTTTTTACCAATTTTTCTCCCTTTGCTGCCTCAACAACAGAAAAATATCATCACATGTAATTGACTTTCCCATAGTTGAATTTAAAGAGGAACTGAAGACCTTTCCGGATTTTGGTGTAATTTTATGAATATAAACTTGGGACAAGTTCGTCAAAACAACCATGACATTATCAACACGTAATTGTAAGGATAATTTGCGTTTTTTTATTTTTTTTGCACTCCGTTAATGGTCCCTTCGCAAACCCGGAAGTGTGACGTAGGCAACAGAAGACTACCCACAGCTAACATAGCAGCAACAACGATGTCAGTGATATTTCCACCAAAGGTAACCATTCAGGATCGCTCTTTCGTGATGCTACCGATGGCAAAGGCTCCCAGGAAAGATGAACTACAATTAATCCCTACATGTTTGAACCTGAGGCGTCAGATGACGGCGATTTACTTGACACAGCAGATGGCGTCATGACGCCAATTGACAGCTCGACACTTCACGAACGGGAGAGTGAGTGGTAAGTCCAGCATCGTGATTTTTTTTATTAGAATGCGATTACATGGTTGTATATTTTTCCATGCTCTACACATAGCTAAAACTGGATATTAGGTAATGGGACAGCGCCTACCGATCTAAATATGGTAAAGCTAGCCCAAATGTGGCTAAATGAATGAAATGTTATTGATATTTCAAAATAAATGACAAAACCATTTTATTTTCCAGGTGTTGCTGTAAACCATCAAGTAATTACCCTTCCAAGAGTATGCCTGTGTCATCAGGAGATCCCAGACGTGAGAGCCAAACTTGCAGAGGCTGAAGCACTGACAGGGGCATGAATTTCATTAAAAAAAATAAAACCATAAATTGTTAACAACATTGACACATTTTGTTGACTGTTTAATGTATTCTTTTGTCATATAAAATATTGTAATTATATTACATTCTGAAAAAATATTCAATAGGCCGCAATAATGATACCAGGTTTATGTTGAATCAGCATTAGCTTTCGTTGTCAGATTGTGACACAACATGTTATACCAAGCACACAACGGCACACATCAAAGAGCATAATTTTAGTAAGCAACACAAAGTTAGGATAGCAACGGACTAGCGCAACATTGAAAAATGATAATGGCAGTGGGAAATATGTATTTACTCTTTTCTGTAGCATGAAGTGTTCTCTATACAAAGATAATGCATTATCATTAAAATATGAAGGTAACTTGATTTTTCTTTTAAAAAATGTGTACTGTATATATGACTAGTTTATGATTTCATGTCATCAAAATTTGCTACATTTATTTCTCCTAAATCATCGTCATCTGATGTCGCAGACGGAAGAAATTCAGCATCTGGCAGGCCTCATAGGATCTCTTCAGTCGTCATCGCTGGACACCGCATCACTTCGGTCATCATATGACTCGACCCACTCTCTCTTGATTTTGGGAAACTGGGTGGCAACTGACTTGCAACGCTTTTTTCATCGTGTTGAGGGTTTCCGCCACTTAATTTTTTATGTTTGGCTTCCTGGAGGAAAAAAAAAATCACAGCAGCATGAAAATATTGGATGAATCCTAATTTTAATTTAATAATAATTTCTTGGTGATCAAATAATAATGCCCCAGTCATACCAGCATCTATTTGATGCTATTGTTCCCTCTTCAAATAGGCAGACCTTGATGTTGAAATATAAAAAACGAGCCAAGGACCTATTTGGTGCTGGGGACATTTGAATTTACATAACACCTATTGATATAGTAATAAAATCTCATGAGTAGACGACATGTCAGCCAACCTATCTACTTATGACAGGCCAACAGCAAAAAAAAAAAAAATGTCGCACTTCAACAAACTGGCAGTAGGAGTCCCCCTAGTATATATAAAAAAAGCCATTAATGTTCTACTTACGTCTTTGGAAAACCAAGGTTGCATTGTTGTAGGTTTTCAAAGCTGTCGTGGCTGAAATGATGAAAACAATGAGCCGATTGGGGACCTGTATGCATGCTAACAAAAACGGTCCAAACCTTTGCAGGAGAAGTTTTTTTTTGGACCACTCCTAGAGTCTCGAGTCTTCCTGTGAGTAATTCATATCGCTACACATCGAGATGGCATGACGAATCCCGCGAGTAAAACCCAGAAAATGTTTGCAATATATGGCGAGGATAGCGTGGTGTTATATTTCCGTGTTCAGAGTGGTGGCGAGGCTTCCTGGAAGTTACGTCACGAGGTAGGGGTCGGCAGGACGGCGCGTCCCTCGTTGCTATGGTGTTGCTATGGCCATAACTCAAAAACTACGCGGTCAATTATTATTATTATTTTTTTAAGTGACTTTTTGAGAGAGCGAATGACGCATTTAATACAATTCAACTGAGTAAAACACTTAAGAGCGAAATCTGAAAACCTCTTCAGTTCCCCTTTAAAGGGGAAGATCAGAATTCTTCACATAAGGCTTAATCTTCGAGTTTGCAGGACTCCGGAACCCTGAAACTAACAAATAGCTGACAAACTGCATGGAATTTGTTGAAATCAACTCCACCGACTAACTTAGTTACCGACTTTCCCCGCGAACTTAAAGATTTAGCTTAATGTTGAAAATCCTGAACTTTTGGTTAGGGTTAACAGCATATCAGTACCAATGTTAAAAATGCAGATTATGCAGTAACACACAAATGAATTGCACAATAAACAGTGCAATAAACACAAAGGTGCGGGCGGGGGCGAATGCGCACGCACAACCCAGAAATACGCCGTATACACACACACAGTCAATTTGGCCACAAAACATGGCAGCAACTAAGCAATTTACACTCAATCAAACGTACAATACATCCCAAAGATGCTAAACCTCACAGCATAAATGTGCAACACAAATATGATGTAAACAATGCTTGCTGTCTACTCGCCATTGCAACGGCTCCAATCTATCGCTGCAACCCTCCAGAATGAAGGAAAAATATACTCACGTTCATTCATGGACGCACACAAATCAACATTCCCTCTCACATCTCAACGGGTGGCTGCACTCGGCTCGAATGTCCCAAAACAATTAACGCGTGTGACTTGAGACCAAAACAGGAAGTAGCTATGAGCGGTTACCATGGAAACGAGCGCATCGTGTAATAACGCGTAGTGGGAACCTTTCTAACATTTTCTATTTATAATGCTCTTCATACATGACCAGTGTTGTTAATAACGGCGTTACAATATAACGGCGTTATTTTTTTCAGTAGTGGGTAATCTAATTAATTACTTTTCTCATCTTGGCAACGCCGTTACCGTTACTGAGGACGGAAAGGCATGCGTTACTATATTGGTCGAAAAGTCTGAGGGAGACGGACTCACCGAGACGAAAGAGCAGAGCAGGAGCGGGGAGGAGGCAAGAAAGTTGTGACGCCGAGCCAACGCGATGCTAGGTAGCTCCAATAATTCATGTTGTAGCCGATAGCCGACAAACTACGCCCGCATGTTATGGTAGATATGGTAGACATGGTAGATATCACATGTACTGTATATAGATATAACTAGATGCAAAATGACAGCCGCCATCTTAAAGCAGTAGGCTTTTTAGGACGGCTCTGTTGTAGAGAACCTTCCTCGCGAACCTAAGTAACTTTTAATCTAAAAGACTTCTAAATCGGCAAAATCTTGATTTGAATCTATCTTTAAATGATGAAACAGTTTTAAAACTTTCATATGTCGAAAGTAGAGAGAAGGGAACTAATGCAATAATGGGAGCAATTTTAACAACTTTTAACAGCTGATTCAGGGTAAAGGGTAAATTAGGGTAAAGAATTGGGCTCGGGCCAATTGTACCAAAAACCTCCACAAAAAACTTCACATAGTATGGCCAATGTTTTTTTTTTTTTGTTTTTTTTTGAGGGGAAAAAAAAAAAAAAAAAGTAATTATCACCAATTACTTTGCCAAGTAACTAATTACTCTTACATTCAGGTAATTGAGTTAGTAACGCAATTACTTTTTGGGAGAAGTAATTTGTAATTATAATAACTTGTTTTCAGTAAGATTAACAACACTGTACATGACTAAAATATTCTTCATTCTACATACATTATGAGGCAATTCCAAAACAGTAACGCACTCACACTAGGAAACTAATCAGATTGTGAATGAGCTGAACATTTTAGAGCCTCGCATTGCGTGAGCTGTGAACCGCATGTCATTTTTTACTTTCAGGTACACAGTCAAATTCAACAAAATCATTCTAAAAATGACATTACATTAGTGTTAGATGAAGTTTTTTTTCTTTTTTTTTTTCTTTACTCCGTATTGTAATTTGTTTTTTGAAGCACTGATTTGCTTCAGCTTTTGAGAACAGTCATTAGAAAAAAAAATCTTCTCAAAATATCTTTGAATTGGCTCTGGACAATATTACCAAAGTTGTACTTCTGCGGTGATTTGTATTGACCAACATGTAATTTAGATGTTTTATATTGAATAAATAGACCGTCAAATATTACTGTATTACTTGAATTGAAAATAAGACCGTCAGAGAGCGTTGCTGAACGCACCGAATGATTCTTGTGGGAAAACTACACCTCCCAGGATCCTTATAGGCGAAATGCTAACGCTACGATCGTCTCACTGTTGATTTTTTCCCCCTATCATGTCAAAATATAGATTGAGTTGTATAAGAGAAACATTCTATTTTTTAAAGGGAAGTTGTAATTTGGGCTGTTTTTGTTTTTTATTCTTGAAATAGATGGGTTTTACGTTGTGATTGTGGCTGGAGAGAGACTGTCTTTCCCATCATGCAATGCTGGTCGGAAATGAAAAAGACTGGCCAAGGTAGAGCAGTTTTTTCTTTGTGCAGGTATTTTTTCCCCCTAGATTTCAGTCACTTAACTAAATCGAAGTCTCGACGACGTGTGCAGCGTTAGCCACATTACGGACTCAAACATCAGTCATCTTTAAGTCTGGGCACTCGTTGAAGTGTTGTCACCTACTTTAGCCTAGCCTAGCTGGCCAACCGCTGACAAAGCTGCAAGGCACGTCGTCAAGCGTTCAGATATCAAGTGAGGAATATGTTTGCGAGAACTACACCGGCTGCAGAAAAGTCCCAAGAGGAATTTTGTGGAGTGAAAGAGTCGCCCCCACGTCACCAAGAATCGACTGTGTACAAAATAATGCACTCAAAGGTTGTTCTTCGCAGACTCGAAGGTTGGTACACTTTCGATGACACGTACACTGTACACCGGTGTTCCCCAAGCTTTTTGCGCTACGGACCAGTGTGATGTGGGCCTTATTTTCCTGGTGTAGCAGAAAATGACAGTAAAATACACACCAAGGGGCTGAAAACGAACATTAAGTGCAGGGGAAATGTAGCTCTCCATACGCGGAATCTCTCTCTTTTTTTTTTTTTATAGCGGCCTTTCCTAAAACTTGACTTGGTCGCAGGCATGATGCTCTCAGTGCATTCGGTTTTGTTGCCTCGTAGGCGTAAAAAAGCTGTCCCAACGACGTCGTCGCCCATAGCACACAGCCAAGAGCAGCCAACATTACTGTTTACATTGTAGGGTTTCAGGGCCGTTCCTGACCAACAGGGGCGGACTGGTAATCTGTGGGTTCTGGAGGATCACAGAACGGCCGGTGCCCTGGACGGCCGGCGGCCGCCATTCATTATACATCACTGTTTTTGTCCCCCCTTGCCTCTGATTATCTACAGTTCGCATCCAATCCAACAGGTGGCAGCAATGCGCCTGGCTGTTCATCGCCAGTCTGATAGAAGAACGGAAGAAGCACAAAGTTGCCTTCATTGGTTCCTTGTGGAAGCAAAATGGCGACGAGCGTTAATGCACAATATGGATGGTGGTGGCAAAAAAAGAAAAGAGAAGGGTGGCGCGAAGAAGGTTAGGAAGAAAAAAATTAAAGAAACTGGAGAGCGAAGCATCAAAATGTCATAAGTTGACAAATATTTTCGCAAGCAGCAGTCTGGCTGCAACGGCCACGTCGGGTAACAGCAGCCCACTCCCGGCGTGAGAGGGGGAGCGGCAGCCGCTCTGACGCGCAGCCGATTCAGGGAGAGAGAAAAAAAGAGGGAGGGGGTAATGATAAGCTGGTGGAAGTTCGAGAGGGAAGTTCCCCAGACAAGCGCAGAGCAAGTAAAAATGGATGAAGAGGGTCACTTGTTCGGTATACTGGCAATTGTTATCCACCAGGTAGGTACATTTTAAATGAAATAAACGACAATTAAAGGGTTAGTGCCAGCTAGTCGATGTACCCGTTGGCAATCGTGTCAAGTTACAATATGCTAGTCCTACTATCACTCTCCTAAGAAAAAATATTTTAGCTGTAAAACAACGTATGCACACGCAGCAGCAATATTAATTCAGAAGAAATATAACAAAATATTAATAAAATGAATGGTTTTACTTTACAGTTTAGGTAGTTAAATTGATATATATTTTTAATCATTTATATATCGTTTTGTTTTCTGGTTAATACTTTCCAATGAAGGTTATGTATACAGGATTTGTCTTGAAATGTTTATTGTATTTTCATTGAAATTTATTATTTGTATGGCAAGATTAATTATGGCAGGGGTCTCCAAACCGGTCCTCAAGGGCCACTGTGGGGCCTGGTTTTTCTTTCAACCGATCGAGTACCGACAGTTTAACCAATGAAGTTTCTGCTAAAACAAGCAGCAGCTGACTGCAATCAACTGATTACACTTGTAAAACACCAGATTGGTGCATAGGTGTTGTCTTGTTTTGTTGGAATGAAATCCTGTGCCCGCTGCGGCCCTATGTGGAATAGTTTGGAGACCACTGAATTATGGCATAAACAATGAAATTGTTTTATAGACAGAGATATATAGAGATATATTATAATCAATCGGATACATGAATGAATGAATTTATTGTCATTGTCATCATCATCATAATCATTGACAGTTTCAGAATGTGGAATTTGCCCGAATACTTAAAACTTGCTTTGAAAAATACATTCTTTCATTTGTTTATTTAGGTCTATCATAGAGCTAGTACAGAAAATGAACCCAACTCCAGTTCAGCCTTGCAGTACTTTGAGTGCCCCAAGTCAGACAGTGACATTCATTCATTCATTTTCCATGCCGCTTTTCCTCACGAGGGTCACGGAGGTGCTGGAGCCTATCCCAGCCAACTACGGGCAGTAGGCAGGGGACACCCTGAACTGGTTGCCAGCCAATCACAGGGCACAAGGAGACATACAACCATTCACGCACACACTCATACCTACGGACAATTTAGAGTGTTCAATCAGCCTACCATGCATGTTTTTGGGATGTGGGAGGAAACCGGAGTTCCCGGAGGAAACCCACGCAGGCACGGGGAGAACATGCAAACTCCACACAGGAAGGCCGAAGCCCGGGATTGAACCCTTGATCTCAGAACTGTGAGGCAGATGTGCTAACCACTAAGCCACCGTGCCACCCAAACAGTGACAGTCTAGACATATTTTCTTCATTTTCTCTTAAAGTGCAAGAAATTGATGCATTTTACAATAAAATGTAAAAAAAATAAATAAATAAAAATTCTCCCCGGGGTTGGGGGGTTGGGCGGTATGCCCCCGGACACCCCTAGGGGGTCTGTTTCCCTTCGTAAAGCGATTCTTGTGGGCTGGGCTGAGTCAAAGTCCAGGGCTGCTTTTTAGTCCCAGTCCGCCCCTGCTGACCAATTTGATACCCTAGGCAACATATTTGTTGCACCCCCCCCCTTATTTTCACCACATATATTTAAACACTCTCACATATATAATAAAGACAACAACGAACAAAAGCAGAAATTAAAAGAAAAATGCTCTAATAACTATTCAAAAGCACCAATAAAAACTACTTCAAAAACAAATGAATAAAATAAATTACAATTGTTATTACAATATGATTAACACCCACCCACCCACACAAACTTATATAAAGACACACAGAAGACTTTCAACTTTTTTTTTTTCACCTTGACCTATAACTTTACTCACCTTGTCTTCACTGATGCAAAAGCATGTATTGCACTTTCGTATGACCGTTGTTTTGGAAGGGCCACTTCTTTCTTGGACTGCTGATGTGAATAAGTTTGCTGTAAAAGATGGCCCAGGATGTACAGAGGTACAAGGAAAATATTTCAGAAGAGCATCTACAAAGAGAAAAAATTGGAATGTTACATTATATTAGTCAAATAGCTGTTGATTGTGAAACCAGCATGACATAACCAAAATAGCGCCTATAATTCTTGCAGCCTACTGTAACTGTCTATTGCATCTGGCCACTATTTTTGATGGGCGTAGTTAAAAGAAAATAAATTCTTGAAGCACTCCAACTGCACACGACTAACCAATAATAATGAATTAAATAATATATGATAGCAACAACAACAACAAAAAATTGAATATTTTTTTACATGAACGTGATCGCCATTTTAATGAATTAATGACACATTTAATTACACACGTTTGCATTTAAATCCTTGGCACTTGTAGTCCCCCATACCACTTGTCTTTGAAATTATTAATTGCATATTTAATGGTGTATTTATTTAATTAACCTTGGCACTTTTAGGCAAGGCAAAATTATTCGAAAATCACAATTTAACACAAGGTAAAAGTGGTTCACATCACATTAAAAAAAGCAAGACATATTTAGTCCCCCATCAGCTTTGTCCAAATTTCTCTAAAATGAGAGGGGAAGTAAATTTAACTGAAACTAATCCACAGCTGGCTGAATACTGAAAATATTTTTAAATCAACAGCCTGGCTAATGATACAGTATAATTTTGCTTTAGCAGTTAGTCATATAAACTCTATGTAAATAACCGCTAGCTTGCAGTTGCGCTAAATATACGTGCTTATGCTTTTGAAAAAATCATCACAACAAACCTCCATTTGTTCTTCTTTCTTTTTCTTCTGATCCGGAGGGCTTTTGTCTTTTCATGAAGTTGACTTGTCACTGTAACGTCGCTCAATTGCGGAGGCTAAAAATAGCACCTTCAGGTAGCTCGCTGGTCTGCTGGGTGGTGAGACAAGGGTCTGTGGTGAAATTATCACATCACAGGAAAAAGTGAAACGGGCAGAAAAACGAAAACTAGAAAAACGATTTCATTATTATTTAAAGACTTATGTTGATATGTTTTGTTATTCTTTTGTTTTATTGTTTTGTATATTTTTTTTTAATACTGCCATCATCAAATATTATTTGAATATTTTTCTTGACGCCCTTTTGGACGCTGCTGCGCCCTAAGGCATTTGCCTAGCTCACCTTATGGGCGGCACGGGTCTGCAGGGTTTCCACCAAGGGAGTAGGTTTGGTTTCAATATTGACCAGGACGATATAACAGCACAACATCCATGTACACTTTTTGCTGGGGACGGGACATTAATAAGACCAAACAGACTGGGTGAACGGCGGTCAAGGCTACATTTCGCACCAATAAGAACCTAATTAATTGACAGGCTAAATGATTAATGCAAAATAAATCTGTATTGACTTTTACTAACTTTCACACTGCATATTTACATTTTAACGTCTTAATCTGATAATTTTTCTTAAATCTAGTTGAATAATTTTCTTCATTTTGTTTTGAGTTTGAAAGGCTAGTTAACAGATTAATGTGTCAGATTCTTCCAATTACGTTAAGTAAATATTACCTTTTGTTCTTATTAAACCCAAAAATCTAAAAATCGGTCATTTTTCACCAAATCAAGGAAAAAAACGCTTTCAAATGTTTTGAACAATATCTATTCTTGAATTATGAACATTTTTCTTAAAAACAAGTTTTTTTAAGATTAAATATAGAAGCTTTCTACTTAAAATAGGTGTCTTATTTTTCTTATTTCAAGAAATCTGAGTAAAATTTACTTGAAGCATTGGAAGATCATTTTAATTATTTCTAGTAGATTTACACTGATCATAAGGGATTTTTTTTTTTTTTTCAGTTTTAAGGAGATGGGTTTTTGCAGTGCATATGTATAGGTTCAGATGATACACCGTTCAATTCAAACTTTTGTTTTCAAAAACTACTAAAACATTATGAAAACTTCCAAAATAAATGTCTGGATTTTATTAGAAAATTTAAATTGCAATATTTGAACACAAATTTGTGTGTTAACATACAAAGAAATACAAAATTGTGAATCATTTATTCACTATCCAGGAATGCAAAAAAAATAGAAAAAAACATTTGTCTTAATACCACTCAACATTGTCTGTTTAAATATAACACCAAAAAAACTCTTAGTCCGGGAATAACAAAAATTTTAAAAAATGGAGCTTTCCTTCAGGAAAAACACCACTTTTGTCCACAAGCACATCCAAACTCAACAAAAAATGAAAGCTCCTTTGGGCTGCTTAAAGACCACATAAGCAAAATAAAAATGAAAATTGGGGATAAGGGTGTAAACCTTGGTTCACTAAATTTCTTTCAGCTGAGCAGAGTTTACTATATTTCTCAGTTTAATTAACGTTAACATCATAGAATACACATACAGGAGGACACTTCTCTGAACCAGCTTCCTACTCAGGTTAGCAAGTTCACAGTTTAATGTAGTGGTAATGCTAAACTGTTATGCAGGTCGGACTTTCAGAAGCAAAATTAGTGGTGCTCACCGTTTCCCACCTTCACAACAATGTCTGTTCACATTACTTACAGCGGCTACTGGCCGAAAAAAAACGTCTAATATCCCTCCTCTTCGGGGGGGGGTCCAAGTCCTCAGCCAATCAAACGTGCGTTTGAGGAAAAAACTTGGGCTGGCTCATTTAGCAAGTGATAAGGGGGTAAATGTAACTCTGAAAATAATGAAAATACCGTATTGGCCCGAATATTGAAATCAGACTGAAAAAGATGGGGTCGTCTTATATTCGCGGTCTAGACGTTATACCCATTCTCAACACTACATGGCGTCAGATATCATTGAAGCGATGTCCTATCATGACAGAGCTCAGCTACTAAGTTTAACCAATTTGCATTATTTTATTGCAATGTTTTTCCTTATTCAGATTTGTTTCAAGACTACAGTTGCAGTTAGACTTCACTTTGATGGTTAATGCAGTTATTGCAATTTTGTTGTTTTATCACAATAGATTGGTTTATTTACATTTCAAAAACCAGAAGCCATTCATTTACATTTATGTGATTGCACTTAAGTTTACATATTTCAATGTTCAGATATTAAGATTTGAATGAGGCAAAATAACATGCTTTTTCTCTCATATATATTGTTATAATCATTTGTTTCGGATGTGCTGTAATTATTTTCTGTACAAAAATTAATTTGGTGTTCAAAAAGTCTTTTTTTCAAACTTGACTCTTGAAAAAGAGGGAGTCGTCTTATAATCAGGGCCGCCTTATATTTAGGCCAATACGGTAATTCTTTTAATAATGGTAGGGTCAATTCTATCGTATCAAGAATCGATTTATAATCGAATCGTAGCCTCTGAATCGTAATCGTAATCGAATCGAATCGTTAGGTGACCAAAGATTCCCACCTCTAGTTACTATATACTTGTCCCACAGCTCACGAAACTTGAAAAAAAGCGCATTTATTAAAGTTTTGACAGCTGTAATTGCGTATATCCATCTGCCGAAACAGTCTTTTTCATCTTTTCAGTTATTTATATTTAGGGGGTATTTTGGGGTATTTGAAGGATTATTTCTAACTTGCGCGGAAATTCGGGTGACGTTGCCAGCGTAGGAATGGAACTCGTTTGTAACCCGCCGACTACCTGAATTGTTTTAAATGTGCAAACAAAGAAAAAAAAGGGTGACTTTTCATGGCGCCCCATAGGTGTGTTGTATAACGTCACTGTTGTGCGCCCTCAACAAGAGGCTTGACCCTATGCCCCCAAAAAAGAAAATTATTGTCTTACTTATTAAAATGTGATGTCAAGCAATTTGATTCACATTGTGCTGTAGTGGAAAACAAGATACGAATAGATACAAAATTGTCACGGAGGTTATTTCTGAGGCAAAAAATAATTATAAATAAAATATTTTGTGGAGTGAATATTGCAAATGAAGAAATAAGATTTGGCCCATGTGTGATAATGGTATCTGTCTTGTAGATGTCAGTCAATTGCATCATCCTGAACTCAAGGAGTCTGCTCGCATGGAAGAAGAGGAGGAGGAAGACTTGCCATACATTATGAAGGTCGAGGAGGAATGTGTCCACATTACAGAGGAGCGGAAGGAGTATTTTATTAGAGTTAAGAACCCCCACATTGAGGAGCAGCAGCAACCTCATCCCCTCAAAACGGAGGAGGAGGATCCTCCGAATGTGAAACAGGAGATGGTGGACATCCCCAAGTGGACTGGTGAGCCCCTGAAGGGTGAAGATGGAGGTCCGAGTAAGACCAGCAGAGGGGCGGAGCCTCCAAGTGGCGGCAGCAGCAGTTCAACAGCAGGATCCAAAGCCGACATCCTCATCACTCGACTGTCAGATAGCGACGACACCACATCACACTCGTTGTTCTGTGAGTATCAAGTTACTCAACTTGAGGGGAGTGCGGTGGTCTGTCTGAAGTAGCTGGAACTGTCATCTGGTGGCCTTTGTTCGATTCGTTTAGTGTTTATGCGATAGTGTGCCCAATCCTTGTTGTTCGAGTCATTTTGACATCGACACATCAGTGCAAGTTGAAGGTGCCGGGAAATTGACCAAAAATTTTCCGTTACCGAGATGGTTCATGATGACCAACATAATTATGACCATGTCCTTTTCAGCCCGCTTTGACTACGCGTTGTTCGGCTATGCTAATTCCGACTTAAGAAAGAACAGCCAGTTCACTTCAGTTTGACGTCATGTGGCTATCAGGAAATGGATCAGCTCAGCATTCGTCATAAAGTATAACCCAACATTGTAGCCTATAATATGACAGATTAAAGGTCACAGCTATTTTTCTGGATGTGCTTGCTATATTCTGTGTCATTACTGCCAATGATAAAATCTGAAATGTTTCATTGGCATAAGAGTTAGAGCAGTATAGCTTCATGTGTGTGTATTTCAGAAAATGCCCTCAGGAAGGAAAAAGTAACTTGAAGTAAGCACTTGTGTTGAGTGATTATGTCACTGCAGCCATAAACAATACGTTGCTTGACACTCGGTCCTCTGTTTAAAGTGCACTATTGCTGTAAGTCATTTGTGTTACAATGACATTTTTGCATAGTGGCCATAGCAATATTTAAAATGTTATACATTGTTCAAGTCACACAAGCTGTTTTATATGTTTATACTTGAATGCTTATTGTTTACAAGATACGTATCAGTCTACACTGAAAGTACAATTGTTAAATATGTTAAATTGAAAGATGGTAAATAAATAAATGAGAAATGGTTAATTTGTATTTCATGCTATGATTCAGTCCGCTAAGGCGAATTTATCGTCATCAAGGTAAATCTGCTCAATTTACCGTGATAAGCACTTAAGGCCATATCAGCCCTATAATGAAGGCAACACTTGCTGTATGTATACAGTGATCCCTCGTTTTTCGCGGTTAATGGGGACCAGAACCCACCGGGATAAGTGAAAAACCGGGAAATAGCGACACCGCCCCCCCAATTTTATTAAAATTTTTTTTTAATTAAACCTTTCCTTATCTATATTACATTCTTTATATATTTTTAGTGTATAAAGTACACTAGTTTGAAACGTAAATGCAATATTAATACTGTATACAATAACGTGCATAAGATGAATAAAATGTACTCACCACACTGATGATCTTGATAAATTTGATAAATGAAGAAAAAACTCCTGAACAAAGAGATAATTAAGTCCAGATGGTATGTAGTGGGAACAAAGAACACTGTGTTTTAGGATATTCGCAGAAAGAGTATATATCTGGTTAAATATATGATTAAATATGCATACAAGAGTATAATGCGATGTGAATATATATGTGTATTCTCTTTAATATGAAGATGATTTACTGAGAAGCTTCTGCAGGAGGTGTCCTGCGCACAAGGAACAACGTGATGGGGAGTTGTGACCGTTGTTTTTCTGGATGGCATCCTCTTCCAAAAATGGCCAGTCTCGTCCATGTTAAACACCTTCTCCAGGGGATAGCCACCCTCTTCAATTTATTTGGGAAATTGGTCCAACGAACAGCTGTGTCATGGTCTGCCGAGGAGGCCTCCCCATGCAACGTAACGCTGCGAAGTCCAAACCTCTTTTTGAATTTTTCGAACCAGCCCTTGCTGGCAACAAAACCACAATTTTCTTCACTTGTGCTAGGCTGTGGTTTATCTTCGTCGTTGTCGGTATAACTACCACCTTCATTCAACTCTCCTTCAGGAATGAGGCTATCATACAGCGCTTTGGCTTTTGCCCGGATCATGTTTGTGTCGAGACTCACCTTCTTTTCCCGACAGTCCGATATCCACACTGTTAGTGGATTTTCCATTATTACAATCGTCTTGTTGCGAGGATTCATGACTCGCTTAGTGTCCCTGGATAATGACATTGAGGCGGTCTTTCGGGTTTTCGCCTCGTCTTTTTTTATGTAACAAACGGTTGATTCGTTTAGTCCGTAATGGCGTGCAACAGACACATAGCTGTGGCCAACTTTAAGCATGTCCAGTAATTGAACTTTCTCGTGCACCGTCATAATTTCTCTTTTCTTATTGGGTTCGTTAGAGGATTGAGCAGACGGAGGACGCGTTGGAACCATTTTCCTTCGATAGTAACGAGGTGAAACATCTCGGCCAATCAGCTTGCGATATTCCCGAGTGATGCTGGCCAGCGAATCAGAGCGGCGGAATATGAGTTGGGAGGGCTCGCCTTGCCTTCTGATAGGATGTAAAATCTGCCCGTTTCCTATTTTCTCCAATTTTTTAATTTTTTATGCATGTATAACAATTTTTTTGACTGAAAAAAAATCTGCGATAGACTGACACTGCGAAATTCGAAGCGCGAAGTAGCGAGGGATCACTGAAATAGCCTACTATCCAAATAACGAAGTTGGCTACAAATACATAACGAGCCTTAATGATTATGTGTTTATTTTCGTCTCCGTAGTACAATGCTGCCTCAAGTTTAACTTCGCTTTGATAAAATTAAAGAAATCCGATTTTTGATGTCATATTATTTATTTTGAAGATTTGGAAAAAAATAACAATGGAACGTGCTGAGCGTGCCCCTTATCTGGGCCACAGAGTGCATTAAAACGCAGCCTGCATATAAAAAAAAAAACAACTGATAGTGAAGTCTATGCATATGGCTATCAAACATTAGGTCTGAATGTTTTTATGTAAGTTGAGAAAAAAGATGGCTGCCATTGACGGCGATCAATGTCCAATCCATTTGAACTGGAAGGGAGTGATCGCAGTTATGATCGTGTTAAGTGCAGAGTAAATTTCAAACCCCTGGTCTTCTATTCCCGTATTTTGTAGTGCATGGTACGCTGTGTATCATACTCACTAGGCTTGCCACAAACAGTTGCTTAATAACCAATTATTTTTGCGATTAATCGTTTCATGGGCTCATATTTCGTTTTTTTCCCTTTATATTTTGAAATAAAAAAAATACAATTTTTAAAAAATATATTGATATTGATATTGTAATATATTGTCTTTTTTGTCCCTTTTTTATTATCGGAATAAAGAAGATAATATTTACTGTTTTCCCCCTTTTTTAAATTTAAAGAATAACCAAATGAATAAATATAAATGAATAATATATCTCATGGAGCAGAACGGCAGATCAGCCCCCAGGGGCGGGCCAGGCTGAGCAGCACTGGTTCCGGACTGGCCGGGCTCTCTTACAGCCCGCTGATCACCTGCTCAAGACCTGCCACAAGCGAGGTACATTGCTTTTCAAAACTACAAGTCCACGTAGATATCAGTAACAACCACAGGGTTTGCTTGTCATTAAGAATTCCTGTTATTAATTTGTATTCACAGAAGGGCTGCTACGATTAATCAAATTATTCAACAACTATTTTGATAGTCCATGAATCCTTTAAAAGACATTGTTGACCTAAAAATGATGAAAATCTTTATTTTTGTGCTTCTTACCGGTAAATATTCAAATTTTTTGATTGGTGAAATTGCACCCAAGTCCGTTTTATTTAAAATTGCTTTAGTTGAAATTTAATTTGAATGACAAGTACGCTTCAGATCAGCCTCCAAATGACATTTACATGGTAAAAAGTAAGGGTACAAACACCAATTTCATGACAATATGATTTTTGCCATTAATCCAAACCATAGACTTCATTATCAGTTGACAAGACGGCTCCCACTAACATTGCGCAACGCCTTCCCGTTTGGGGCCGGCCCAGGCAGAGCTGAGTTGGCTTCGACTGTGATAAACGCAAACACACGCTGCATTCAAATGCCGGGTTTAGGTGGAAACGGGATGATTTTTTTTTACCGCATACAAGCAGGAACGATTGTCTAAAGAGTGATTTGTTCGCGGATTCAAGGTAATTATTATATAAAAGAGCCCAATACATGCACTTTCAACTTAAAAAGCTCTTTGTTTTGTGACGCCACATTGGATTATACAGTATGTAAAAAGATTCAGAACACTGTGACTTCTTAATTTCTTTAAAAAATACTACATATTACAATTACATAGCATGAATATTATAGTATACTACTGCATGAATATACAGTGGGGAGAACAAGTATTCTATACACTGCCGACTTTGCTGGCTTTCCCTCTTGCAAGCCATGTAGAGGTCTGTAATTTGTATCATACGTTCTCTTCAACTGTGAGGGACGGAATCTAATACAAAAATCCAGAAAATCACATTGTATAATTTCTAAATAATAAATTTGTATTTAACTGTATGAAATAAGTATTTTATACATTACCAACTAGTAAATATTTCGGCTCTCAGTTCTTTTTTAAGAACCTCTCCTGTTCTCCACTCATTACCGGAAGTAACTGCACCTGTTTTAACTTGTTACCTGTATAAAAGACACCTGTTCACATGCTCAAACAAACAAACTCCAACCTCTCCACAATGGCCAAGACCAAAGAGCTGTGTAAGGAAATCAGGGATAAAATAATAGATCTGCACAAGGCTGTGATGGGCTACGGGAAATAAGCAAGCAGTTTTGTGAGAAGGTAACAACTGTTGGAGCGATTATTAGAAAATGGAAGAAGTTCAAGTTGACGGTCAGTCTGCCTCGTTCTGGGGCTCCGTGCAAGATCTCACCTCGTGGGGCATCACTGATCATGAGGAAGGTGAGGGATCAGCCCAGAACTACACGGCAGGACCTGGTCAATGACCTGAAGAGAGCTGGAACCACAGTCTCGAAGAAAACCATCGGAAACACATTACGCCGTCATGGATTAAAATCCTACAGCGCACGCAAGGTCCCGCTCCTGAAGCCAGTGCATGTCTAGACATGTCTGAAGTTTGCCACTGACCATCTTGATGATCCAGAGGAGCAATGGGAGAAGGTCATGTGGTCGGATGAGACCGAAATTGAACTTTTTGGTCTAAACTCAGCGCGTCGTGTTTGGTGGAAAAAGAAGGATGAGTACAACCCCAAGAACACCATCCCAACCGTGAAACATGGAGGAGGAAACATCATTTTTTAGGGCTGCTTCTCTGCCAAGGGTACAGGATGACTGCACCGTATTGAGGGGAGGATGGATGGGGCTATGTATCGCCAGATCTTGGCTGACAACCTCCATCCTTCAGTGAGAGCCCTGAAGATGGGTCGTGACTGTGTCTTCCAGCATGACAACGACCCAAAGCACACAGCCAAGGCAACTAAAGAGTGGCTCCGTAAGAAGCATCTTAAGGTCCTGGAGTGGCTTAGCCAGTCACCAGATCTGAACCTGATAGAAAATCTATGGAGGGAGCTGAAAGTCCGTGTTGCCCGGCAGCAGCCCCGAAACCTGAAGGCTCTGGAGAAGATCTGCATGAAGGAGTGGGCCAAAATCCCTGCTGCAGTGTGGGCAAACCTTGTCAAGGACTACAGGAAACGTTTGGTATCTGTAATAGCAAACAAAGGTTTCTGTACCAAATATTATGTTCGATTTTTGTGATGTATCAAATACTTATTTCATGCAATTAAATGCAAATTTATTATTTAAAAATCATACGTGATTTTCTGTTTTTTTGTATTAGATTCCATCCTTCACAATTGAAGAGAACTTATGATACAAATTACAGACCTCTACATGCTTTGCAAGTGGGAAAACCAGCTAAATCGGCAGTGTATCAAATACTTGTTCTCCCCACTGTATATATTTTTTCCCCCCTTCATTAACCGTTGACGGGATGTTGTACTCGTCGACGCATTTACATCATCGATGACGTCGTTTAGTCGGGACAGGTCAAGTTAATAGGTAACACTTTATTTGATGGCGGTGTCATCAGACTGCCGTAAGACTGTCATAAGTATGTCATGACCCTATCATGGGCATTAATAAATGCATATGACAGATGTCATTAAGTGTCATCTGGCAAATTATGTCACTAACTACATTTATGTGCAGCTCTGATTCTTTACATCCGTTCAAAAGTGCAATAATCTTCCGGATGACACAAAATGATATCGGTCATAAAAATTGATTCATGCTCATGGCAGTGTCCTCTCATAATTATAATGGTTTTATGACAGTCTTATGGAACCACTGTCAAATAAAGTGTTACTACCGAATACAATAACTAGCAATTAATGAAACAATTGGAACAGTAACTGAAGAAAAATATTGGCACAAAACATGAATTTTTATTGTCATTTACATTGGTAGTGCTGCAATGCATGCTAGAAGGCATGTTGGAAGACAACAGTGTTGACAGCGGTCCCTCAAGGGACCTGTGATGGCCAAATGAAGCTTCTTGAAGCAATGAAACTATGCAGCCATTGGTTCAAAACTTCATGGTGCTTCATTTGGTCTCATGATGCCGCTGTCAAATAAAGTGTTACCGGTTAATATCTTTTGGTGTAAATACCCCATAATACAGTGAGGACAGCTGTGACTTATACTCCAGTGTGGCTTATCTATGAACAGATGCCATTTTTGAGACAAATTTGGTTGGTGGGAGCTTATAGTCAGGTGCGCCTTACAGTCTGAAAATTACGGTAATTGGGTGATGAGTCTAATCATTTAGAAATATTTTATAAACATGCTAACAAGTACACTGACATACACAGGCATAGTTCAGTGACAACAGAAAATATTTAGTCACCATCAAATGCTTATATTCAACCAATAAATATTGGACAAACACATTATTGACTTTACCAGTGATTCATTGCTGCCAACTGACAGGTTAGCTCCACGAACAACTCTGCAGTTAGCCAGTTTTGTTGTTTTGGCGCATGTGATGTTAGAGGATCGCTTTTCCCTGGGACCTATGTGGTATCATTTTGATTCGTAGCTGTAAACTTGAATTCGTCCACAGACATGATTCCTCATCGTCAAAAAGAGAGTTGTATTCATTCACCCACCAAAAAATAATCCGATGTCACAATTTGGTTGTTACAGATACAGATGCCTAAATACGAACATGAATGCATAAATATGAGGACATTTTTTCTATATACGAACACAAATGTGTAAACACAAGTGTGTATCTTTTTGCTTCAATAATGCTTTCAATACACTGTGTTTTAATGACATCATCACAAGAGGATGGGTCTTTACACAATTCATCTTCAGAACATTTTAACCGAAACTGCATTTCTAGCTATTTTTGGCTGATAGTTTTCCGAATTTTGGGACGCATCTCTACCCAAAACAATGTCTCTTGCACCGCAAAATGAAACCACATATTTTTTTCCCCCACTGGTTTTTTGATAAATACTTTTGAAAACCGCACCATGCTCTGAATCCACGAAACAGCAAAGGATCACACTCGTTTCAGACGCGGTGGAAGTCCATAAAATATATCAATGGTTTTCTTGTGTCTTGCAGGTTTCAGAAAATATCTTGATGCTGAGCGGCAGGAGCCAGAATCTCCTGGCGTTAAAGAGGACGTTGAGCTCCCCCAAATCAAAGAGGAGGAGGAGCCAGAGCCCTGTGAACAGAAGCACCTTTCAATCAAAAAGGAGGACGAAGAACTGCCATATGTTAAAGAGGAGGAGGAGCATATCACCAGGTCGACTGGTGAGCCCTTGAAGAGTGAAGATGGTCCGAGTGAGGCAGGCAGAGGGGCGGAGCCTCCAAGCGGCAGAAGCTCAACAGAAGGATTGCAAGCAGACATTTTCATCGCTCTGTCAGACAGAAATGGGGCCACGTCACACTCACCTAACAATGATGATGGTCATAAAAAATCTCACAGTGACAACAAACTCTGCAAATGTTCTCAGTGTGAGAAAACCTTTGCTAATAAGTATACATGTCGTAGGCATATGAGGAGCCACACGAGTGAAAAACCTTTTTCCTGCTCAGTTTGTGGAAAAAGTTTTGTTCAGAAGGGAGATTTCACAACACACACAAGAACCCACACTGGTGATAAACCTTTTTCCTGCTCAGTTTGTGATCAAAGATTCAGCCACAAGAGCACCTTAATACAACACACAAGAAACCACAGTGGAGAAAAACCTTTTTCCTGCTCAGTTTGTGATCAAAGATTCGCTCGGAAGCAACACTTAAAACGACACACTCGAATCCACACTGGCGAAAAGCCTTTTCCCTGCTCAGTTTGTGGTCAAGAATTCAGTTATAACAGTGCCTTAAAGGTACACTCAAGAACCCACACTGGCAAAAAACCTTTTTCCTGCTCAGTTTGTGATCAAAGATTCAGCCACAAGAGCACCTTAAAACAACACACAAGAACCCACACTGGCGAAAAACCTTTTTCCTGCTCAGTTTGTGGTCAAAGATTCGCTCATCAGCAATACTTAAAAGTACACACAAGAACCCACACTGGTGAAAAACCTTTTTCCTGCTCAGTTTGTGATCAAAGATTTAGCCACAAGAGCACTTTAATACAACACACAAGAAACCACAGTGGAGAAAAACCTTTTTCCTGCTCAGTTTGTGATCATAGATTCGCTCGGAAGCAAACCTTAAAACTACACACAAGAACCCACACTGGCACAAAACCTTTTTCCTGTTTAGTTTGTGATGAAAGATTCGCTCAAAAGCAATCCTTGAAAGCACACATAACAACCCACACTGGCGAAAAACCTTTTTTCTGCTCCGTTTGTGGTCAAGGATTCTCTCATAAGGGAAACCTAAAACAACACACAAGAATCCACAGTGGTGAAAAACCTTTTTCCTGCTCAGTTTGTGAAAAAGGTTTTGTTCAGGCGGGAGACTTGAGAAAACACACAAGAACCCACACTGGCGAAAAACCTTTTTCCTGCTCAGTTTGTGCTCAAGGATTCGCTCGAAAGCAACACCTACAAAGTCACGAAAGAACCCACACTGGCGAAAAACCTTTTTCCTGCTCCGTTTGTGGCCAGAGATTCTCTGTGAAGGGAAACCTAAAGCAACACACAAGAATCCACACCGGTGAAAAACCTTTTTCCTGCTCAGTTTGTGATCAAAGATTCGCTCAGAAGCTACACTTAAAAAGACACAAAAGAACCCACACTGGCGAAAACCTTTTTCCTGCTTAGTTTGTGGCCAAAGATTCGCTCGGAAGGAAGAGATGAAGAGGCACGTGTGTGTTGGTGTGAGAAGCAAAGGCCAATGACTGTTTTGCCTGTCATCCATGCTGGCTTCATCAGATTTTTCACACAGGACGATTGTATTCCGTCGAGCTTACTTAAATCCTTTTGAAGTTGGCACTTTTGGTGCCTTGTTTTGTCCAATTGTTGTTGTATGATGTACATCCACCCTATTGCCTAAACCTCAGCTGATTGAACTCTCTCAAGTTTGTCATGTTTGCGTGCCTTCTCAGTTGTTTTTCTTTTCATTCCAGCACATGATTCAGCTGGATGGGCGGGGCTGTGCAGCACAACTGTGTTGCGTTAGGAGCGCTCATTATTTAAAGACTCCTGAGTGTGCGAGTGTCGGACTTTGGCATTCTTTGTTTTACTTTACTCGTTTACTTTGTTTTTTTGCTTTTTCTGGCCATCGACGCCTTTCCCTTGGTTCTCTCGCTGACTTGGTTTGTGCCTCTTTTTGTTTGTATTTTTTTCTCACGTGTTCTGGCGTGCTCCCTTGGTTTTGTCTTGTCATAAATTCTCAACAAACTTCCTCATCTGTGTTGGATCCATAATATACGGCTCGCCGATTCACTACAAAGTTAAGTGGTATGATTTATCTCATACTCTCCCTTTCAAACTACACTTTTCACATTTAATATTTGAAACCGTAGACCCCGAATTCCCAAAAATTCCAAAATCATTCAAAATACTGTCATCAAATAAATATGGAAAATTGAATATATTGTCACTAGTTTATTTTTATTCATACAGTAATTAATACCTTGTTTTTATTCAATCCCCCGCATTTAAATGTGCTTTTCAAATTTATCTGAAGGAATTCGGCCTCCCAGCCAAGCGGCCGAATACGCGACAGGACCGAGAACAGGTCGACAGTGATAAAAAAAACAAGGAAAAAGCAGACGACAACGAGGCAATACTGGAACCAGGGTCAGCAAAACAACGGATACATCGAAATGTCACCGAGAGGCGACAGTTGTTAGCTAAATGTTCAGTCTTTTGAAAGCTGCGGTGGAGTGGGCCGGGCGGAAGGCAAGGGTGTTGTCTTGGGATAATCCTTTATTAGTTATTATATTTTAATTAATTATTTGTCATTATCATCGGTATCATTGATAGTTGCAACATGTGATATGATTAACCCAAAGGAAAAAAAATGGAGAAAAAGACTAGGGCTGACGGGAGAGGCATATGCTTATCAAGCCCTGTCCCCTTCAACCAAGGACGCACAATCAATACATGGTAGAGTAGGCATTATACATTGCAATACATGAACAGCTTTTTGTTTTGTTTTGGATTTTTTTTGTCTTCCCATGAATTTTCTTCCCAAAAGTCATTGATTGGACATAATACTTAGGTAAAGTTGTCGATCAATTGTGAGTTAGGGTGATTGTCATATTTGTGTATCCAGACGTGAAGGTGTTGGTCGGACATGGGCGTTGGCTCGATGTAGGTCGCATTGTTGAAAAAATTATGTCCAGTGAACTCAGCGACCAGTTCAGCAACAGATCAAATCAAGTGGACAACATGCACATATGACAGCAGTTAATGTTCTGCATATACGGCGGGGCTTATTTTTTAGGACAGGCTATGTTGTGACTACTTTATCTTTGCCCCTGACATTCCTATCAGTTATTTGTTGAGGGAACACTATGTTGTGTCTGTGTGTGGCAGTGGTTTTATAGTGTTGAAGGTCAATCATGGCAGCGACTCAGAATACTGTCCTTGTATTTCCTTTTAAAGGCAGCGAGTGACCCTATGCAGTGACCCTTCTGTGGTATGTTTGGGCGGTCAAGTTTGTGTCATCTTTCGTGGCTGGGTGGTGGCTGCCTCGGCACCTGGTGTTCAGCATGCCTTGACATCTCGAGCGATCAATTTGTTGCCGGGAGGGTTTGCCCACCTGTAAGCCTAAGAGGTGAGTTCACGACCTGGCCGCTAGTTACGTCCCTGTTCACAGCAGGTGTCATTGGTACTGGAAAACTGACATGGTGCAATGGGCGGGTTTCTCCACTAATAGAACCCGCTTGGCTCTGTGCTTGTTCGCCATTTTGAATTTTATGAATATATGAGTTCAAGGGATTGGATCGTCTTGATGCTGTAGATCAGGGGTCTCCAACCCAGTCCTCAAGGCCCACTGTGGGTCCTAGTTTTTGTTCCAGCCGATCCAGCAGAGACAGTTGAACCAATGAGGCTTCTGCTAAAACAAGCCACACCTGACTGCAATCAACTGATTGCACATGTAAAACACCAGATTGGGGAAAAAGTGTTGTCACCTTGTATGGTAGGAATGAAATCCTGCACCCACAGTGGGCCTTTGTGGAATAGGTTGGGGACCCCTGCTCTAGATGATTTGGTATACATATTCGAGCCCGATAATGATTCCAATACTTTCATTTTGCAGCTTAGCAGCTTCGATATTTGCTTCCAGTTCCAGTTGTTCTCGTTTCTTTCTCAACTCCTCTTCCTGTTTCTCCAGGGCGTGTTTATCCCTGAGCCGTTGCTGATGTACCGTGAGAGCGGCTACTTCCGCCTCGGCGAGGATTCACGCTTTGGAAACTCCAGAATCTGAACATGAAGAGCTTCCTTTGCTGCTCCTGCCATGATTAGATACACTGTCCTCTGGTCGTATTTGATCCATGAGTGAATTCACACCTTCATGATCTGGCTTAATTGATTGAGAGGCGAAAATATTGTCAAGCTGAACACCGTTAAAATGATGGTCTTGTCCTCCCAATAAAAAAAGGTTTAGCATTTGGAAGGATGGAAATATAGTTCGGGGGATATTTGCCTTTTAATTGAACACTTACGTCAATTTCATTGTGTGTGTCATTAATTTTCTCCTCAGAGATTAAAAACATTGGTTGGCTCTGCAACTTCTGTTTTGTCAGTCACATGACCCTGAGTATCAATCACATTAGACCTCTGCCTAGATGATTTTTCAGTTTTTTTGCATCCATATTTTTACATCTTCAGCAAAGTCTTTAGTTTGGATACACGTTCAAACCATTCATTTTGAGCAATCTGTTCAGTTTTGGGCAGTAATACAATCACTGAATCATGATTAATTTTTGCTTGTTCATACAATTGAATCAATGAATCCAATTTACATTGCACATCTCTTGCATTCACATCATCGTGCATCAGCCCTTTAATTTCATTGGTGATTCTTTGAATTTGTTTTACACGAGTGGCGTTGCTTTTGATGCATTTCAATTTTATATGCCAATGCTTTGGCTGTGGATTTAACAACTCTTCTGCCTTCATCCAAAGATTTTGTTAAACTCATCTTGTCACTGCATAAGATATCCAATCGTGGTGTTGTTAACGAGTGGGACATGTGCTTTCAATCAAAGTCAACGAGGCAACAGATGACAGCTGACAGCAGTCCCCAATGGACAAACGGTTCTTTCAAAGTGGCTTTTCTTCAATTTTAAATAAGCCTACCTTTATGGTACTGCAATGTGCTGCTGCTTGCTGGGCAGGACGTTTCCAACGTGGATCCTTCAATTAGAACAGGCTTAAACTTTCAAAGCGTGTGGAATTGACGTGTGTAGCAGTGTTTCCAATGGTGCCTCACACTCTTCTTTCTTAGGGCTTTCTATTGATTTACAGTGCCTTGCAAAAGTATTCAGCCCCCTTGAACCTTGCAACCTTTCACCACATTTCAGGCTTCAAACATAAAGATATAAAATTTTAATTTTTTGTCAAGAATCAACAACAAGTGGGACACAATCGTGAGGTGGAGCAAAATTTATTGGATAATTTAAACTTTTTTAACAAATGAAAAACTGAAAAGTGGGGCGTGCAATATTATTCGGCCCCCTTGCGTTAATACTTTGTAGCGCCACCTTTTGCTCCAATTACAGCTGCAAGTCGCTTGGGGTATGTTTCTATCAGTTTTGCACATCAAGAGACTGACATTCTTGCCCATTCTTCCTTGCAAAACAGCTCGAGCTCAGTGAGGTTGGATGGAGAGTGCAATGCTCACTACTACTCCCCTACCTGTTGTGTTCCTAGGTAAACCTGCATATGAAATGCTGACAACACATCCCGATTGGTCACTGGCTCTCTTCTTGGATTATTTGACAAAGAAATTTGTTCCATTTGTCTTGTGTCGGACTCAAACAAGCCCCTGCAGAAGACGCCATCTGGGTCTGCCCTTCTTGTCAATGGACTCCGGGCTTTTAACGTGAAAATGCAAGAACTTTAATGCACATATTTATTCTGCCTGTCTATTTAACTAAGACTGACATTCTTGCCCATTCTTCCTTGCAAAACAGCTCGAGCTCAGTGAGCTTGGATGGAGAGTGTTTGTGAACAGCAGTCTTCTGCTCTTTCCACAGATTCTCGATTGGATTCAGGTCTGGACTTTGACTTGGCCATTCTAACACCTGGATACGTTTATTTTTTAACCATTCCATTGTAGATTTGGCTTTGTTTTGGATCATTGTCCTGTTGGAAGATAAATCTCCGTCCCAGTCTCAGGTCTTGTGCAGATACCAACAGGTTTTCTTCCAGAATGTTCCTGTATTTGGCTGCGTCCATCTTCCCGTCAATTTTAACCATCTTCCCTGTCCCTGCTGAAGAAAAGCAGGCCCAAACCATGATGCTGCCACCACCATGTTTGACAGTGGGGATGGTGTGTTCAGGGTGATGAGCTGTGTTGCTATTACGCCAAACATATCGTTTTGCATTGTGGCGAAAAAGTTCAATTTTGGTTTCATCTGACCAGAGCACCTTCTTCCACATGTTTGGTGTGTCTCCCAGGTGGCTTGTGGCAAACTTTAAACGAGACTTTTTATGGATATCTTTGAGAAATGGCTTTCTTCTTGCCACTCTTCCATAAAGGCCAGATTTGTGCAGTGTACGACTGATTGTTGTCCTATGGACAGACTCTCCCACCTCAGCTGTAGATCTCTGCAGTTTATCCAGAGTGATCATGGACCTCTTGGCTGCATCTCTGATCAGTTTTCTCCTTGTTTGAGAAGAAAGTTTGGAAGGACGGCCAGGTCTTGGTAGATTTGCAGTGGTCTGATGCTCCTTCCATTTCAATATGATGGCTTGCACAGTGCTCCTTGAGATGTTTAAAGCTTGGGAAATCTTTTTGTATCCAAATCCGGCTTTAAACTTCTCCACAACAGTATCTCGGACCTGCCTGGTGTGTTCCTTGGTTTTCATAATGCTCTCTGCACTTTAAACAGAACCCTGAGACTATCACAGAGCAGGTGCATTTATACGGAGACTTGATTACACACAGGTGGATTCTATTTATTATCATCGGTCATTTAGGACAACATTGGATCATTCAGAGATCTTCACTGAACTTCTGGAGTGAGGTTGCTGCACTGAAAGTAAAGGGGCCGAATAATATTGCACGCCCCACTTTTCAGTTTTTTATTTGTTAAAAAAGTTTAAATTATCCAATAAATGTTGTTCCACTTCTCAATTGTGTCCCACTTGTTGATTCTTGACAAAAAAATTAAATTTCATATCTTTATGTTTGAAGCCTGAAATGTGGCGAAAGGTTGCAAGATTCAAGGGGGCCGAATACTTTTGCAAGGCACTGTAATTCTCTTTTTCAACAGAAATTTCTGTTGACTTAAATTGTGGGGACTATTTTTTTGAGAAATAGCCACCGAGAGGCTTAGAAGGCTCTGGGTTCCTTGACTCGTTGAATCATTCAAGATAAACTGAGCGTAAAGTTTAAGGTGTTTATTCCAACTCAAAGTTCAAACAATACTTCAGAACTAAACAATTATGTACACCAGTGAAACAACGGTCAACAGAAAATGTCTTGAGCCAGGTAACCCCCTCGCTCTGTGTGTTCAACTGACTTGGCTCCTTCTGACAGCCCTATTTGAAGTAGGCATAACAGCTGAAATGTGTCAAAGGCTGATTACCTAAAACCACGCCCACACCTATCAGAAACCAAAGGTGACAGTCAAACAATAAGCAAAGGAAGATAAACTATTTCTTTTGTTTAGGAGCCTGGTTAACATAATCAAAATCAACACTAATAGACATTATGGCTCATACAGTACCGCTACATACGAAGTTAATTCGTTCCAGGACCTTGTTTGTAAGTTGAAATGGTCGTATGTTGAGCAGGACTTGGGCAGGATGATGGGAAATACATTATATTTCAATTAATACATTGTTATTATTATATTATTACACATTGCAAAACAAAAAATATATAAAATCTGAATAATAATAATACTAACCAATCCTGTGATAATGTAACAAATAGGTTCTAAGAGGGTTTAGGTTTAACTCCTTGGTGTGTCTTTGACCCGAATCGTTGCGTCCTAGCATAGCATTTGTTTGGCTCTGACATCACTCGTAATTTCAGAAGAGTATTTTGATGTACAGTATTTTGGAAAGAGAAAAGTTCCTGAGGACGAGGGTCCGCTAACAAAATGAACATTATTGTTGTGATCTAGACCGTCACGTTCCGAATATTTAATCAGCATCTGAGGCTAATGTCGATCAGATGGCACTGGGATAGATGGAGTCAACCGCTTGTCATTTGACCGTCGCTTGACAGTGGTTTGACAGTTTTGTGAAAGCAGACCATTGCAATTGGAATCGAAAATTCCTTGTGACTTTTGAAAACCCTGGAAGGAATTGCAGGAGTTTGATGTCACATTTTCGCCCTCTTGGTTCAGGGTTTTTTTTTTTTTGCTTGGAACTAAAAGTTTGCCGGTGGCTACTTGGAAGCTAATCAGCGTCACCTAGCAAAATGGGCCAAAACAAGAGGGCGGCGATATCAAGAGATCTCTTGACTTCCTATCAGAGGAGATTTCTGTGATTAAGCTACAGCAGAAATCCATCCTGAACCTGGTGGAGGAGGTGAAGGCTCTCCGAATCCAGAATGCCGAGAAAGACCGGCGTCTGGCGCAGTTGGAGAGTCGAGTGGCGGAATTGCAGCAGCACACAAGGATCAACGATGTGATCGGAACTGGGCTCCGGATAAAGCTGTGGTCATACGCCCGGGCTGTGACCGATAACGTTGGGGAGCCTAGCGAGCAGGTGGTCGGCTCTGTTGAGCAACAAGTGGCTGTATTTTTCCAGTCCAAAGGGATTGAGGTGGATCGGAATGACATCGAAGCCTGCCACCTCTACCCTCTCACTCTCTAGAGATGACAGCGACAAACGAGGTGTTATCATCAGGTTTGTCAACAGAAAGCACAAAACCGCACTGTTAAAACAAGGAAGATATTGTTAAAACAAGGAAGATATTGAACGGATTCATGGGAACGAGCATCTGACATGGCAAAACTTTGATATCGCTATAAAAGCACGACTAATGAAAAAACATGGGAAAATTCAGCACCCATGGAAATCAAACTGTAAAATATTCATCAAACTAAATGGGACACACAGATGAAGCCAAAACATTGATCATTTTATAAAACCATTCAAAATAATTGCCATATCCGAAACATGGCTCAAAGCAGATATAGGAATGGATTTTGAACTGGATAGTTATGAATTTAGCTGTTTAAACTGAAAGTTTAATGTCATAATCCGCTGTATACATAGAGCACCAGGCTCTAGTTAAGAAACATTCAGGGACTGGATAGGAGAAATGTTTTTAAAAGCCATTCAAAAGGTTGTGTTCATTTGGGGGGATTTCAATATTGATTTGTTCAATCTGAAAAAGTACCAATCGGTTAATGAATTTATCAATACCAAGTACAGTATGAGTTTGTATCCAAAAATCACCAGACCGAGTCAAATCGCAACCCACAGTGCTACTTTAATAGATAATATATTCACCAATGACATTGAAAGTAATCCAGTAAGCGGACTGTTAATTAACGATATTAGTGATCACCTACCAGTTTTTACAGTTTACATCGGCACTCAGCTAAGAAATCTGCCAGAGCAGAATGTCAAGTACAGGCGAGTAAGGACAGAGGAAACTCAACTCAATTAAAAAGGATTTATTGGCACAAAATTGGGAAAATGTATGTAATGGAATTGACATCGACCGTGTATATGAAACATTTTTGAATATATTCACATCATAATCTGATAAAAACTGTCCAATACAACAGCACAGCAGAAAACAAAAGTACAAAGATCAACCATGGTTCATGAAGGAATTTCAAAATGCTTTTAAAGGAGAAAAATACACTGTATAGAGAAGTCATAAAACCAAGAACTACAGAGGCAGAAAAAAATATTGTATATATACATGTATATATAATTTATTCTTTATATAAATGATACAGTTGTGGTCAAAAGTTTACATACACTTGTGAAGAACATAATGTCATGGCTCTCTTGAGTTTCCAGTTATTTCTAGAACTCTGATTTTCCTCCGATAGAGTGATTGGAACAGATACTTCTTTTTCACAAAAAACATTCATGAAGTTGGTTCTTTTATGACTTCATTATGGGTTAACAGAAAAAGTGATCAAATCTGCTGGGTCAAAAATATACATACAGCAACACGAATGAGCAATTTTGGCGAATCATTGACTTGAACAAGTCAGGAAAGTCACTTGGAGCCATTTCAAAGCAGCTGCAGGTCCCAAGAGCGACAGTGCAAACAATTGTTTTTAAGTGGAAAGTGCATGGCACTGTTTTGTCACTGCCACGATCAGTAAGAAAACGCAAGCTATCACCTGCTGCTGAGAGAAAATTGGTCAGGAGGGTGAAGATTCAACCGAGAATCACCAAAAAGCAGATCTGCCAAGAATTAGAAGCTGCTGGAACACAGGTGTCAGTGTCCACAGTCAAGCGTGTTTTGCATCTCCATGGACTGAGAGGCTGCCGTGCAAGAAGGAAACCCTTGCTCCAAAAGCGGCACCTTAAGGCTCGACTCAAGTTTGCTGCTGATCACATGGACAAAGATAAGACCTTCTGGAGTAAAGTTCTGTCAGACGAAACAAAAATCCATCTGTTTGGCCACAATGCCCAGCAATATGTTTGGAGGAGAATATGTGAGGCCTTTAACCCCAAGTACACCATGCCTACCGTCAAGCACGGTGGTGGTAGTATTATGCTGTGGGGCTGTTTTGCTGCCAATGGAACTGGTGCTTAACAGAGAGTAAATGTGATAATGAAGAAGGAGGATTACCTTCAAATTCTTCAAGATAACCTAACGTCATCAGCCCGAAGATTGGGTCTTGGGCGCAGTTGGGTGTTCCAACAGGACAAACACACATCAAAAGTGGTAATGGAATGGGTAAATCAGGCTAGAATTAAGGTTTTCGAATGGCCTTCCCGAAGTCCTGACTTAAATCCCATTGAGAACTTGTGGACAATGCTGAAGAAACAAGTCCATGTCAGAAAGCCATCAAAATTAACTGAACTGCACCAATTCTGTCAAGAGGAGTGGTCAAAGATTCAACCAGAAGCTTGCCAGAAGCTTGTGGATGGCTACCAAAAGCGCCTAATTGAAGTGAAAATGGCCAAGGGACATGTTACCAAATATTAGCGCTGCTGTATGTATATTTTTGACCCAGCAGATTTGATCACTTTTTTCTGTTCACCCATAATAAAGTCATAAAAGAACCAAACTTCATGAATGTTTTTTGTGACAAAAGAAGTATCTGTTCCAATCACTCTATCAGAGAAAAATCAGAGTTGTAGAAATAACTGGAAACTCAAGAGAGCCATGACATTATGTTCTTCACAAGTGTATGTAAACTTTTGACCACAACTGTATATGCAAAGTTTCAAGAATGCTAAAATTAGTTTTATTTGCAGATGACACAAGTATCTTTTGCTCGGGGGGTTTCTGATGAAATTTGTTAACTAAAGACCTGATTTGGAACAAACAAATTATCATTATTTTTAAGAAAAACCAAATTCATGTTATTTAGCAGATACAATAAATATAGTCAAGTACAAATACAGATAGATGGGGTGAATATTGAAAGGGTCAATGAAAACAAGTTTCTTGGGGTTGTTATTGACAAGGTTAACTAGAAAGCTCATATAAAACACGTACAATGTATCACGAAGCATATCAGTCCTGAATAAAGCTAAACACAGTCTTGACAATAAATCACTCCACATTCTTTAATCCTGCCATATTTACACTACAGTGCAGAGGTCTGGGGTAACACCTATAAATGAACAATAAAATCACTATTCATTTTGCAAAAATGAGCCGTAAGATTAGTACATAATGCTGGTTATAGGGATCATAATAATATATTATTTTTAAAATACATAACATTAAAACTCAGGGACTTGTTTCATTTTCAAACAGCTCAGCTCATGTATAAGGCTTTACACAGGTGACTTCCTGCCAATATACAGAAATTGTTTTTTAACAGAGAAAGTTTGAGGGGGGAGCTTCACTGACAGCATCAGAGGGTACGAACTACACTAAAAAATGTTGTGTCTCTGTTTGTGGAGTGACGCTGTGGAATAAATTAGATGAGGGGCTCAAGTAATGTCCAAGCATGACCCAGTTTAGGAAGTGGCACAAGCACAGGGTATAGGGAAGAAGAAGGGTTTCAGAGATAGGTGGTGTTCACATATCTGTTATTGTCTTGGTCCTATTTATTGTTGTTCATCTAGCATCTTATGTGTATGGTTATTAACTATTTCTTTGTTGATATGAGGACTCGTTAAATAGGGCGGACTGATATAATTAAAGAATAGAAAAGGGGGTGTAGGTTTTAATAAGCAAATGCTTCATCCTATTCCTTTTAGGAAACAATGAATAATTTCTGATATTATTATTATTAATATTGTCTTAAATATTGTTGCCGTTATCTCAAGTATTATCATTGGTTTTGTCAGTTTTTTAATTTCTCATGTCCAAAATAAAGCATTCATTCATCCAAAATAAAAAAGATTAAATGTGTTCGTTGGCTGTCACTGACTAGCATATGTGATCGCTACACGAAAATAACAAAATAAATCATCCTGAACAACGGTCAGAGACGTAACACAACCAGAGGATAAAATATATAATGAAGACAGGGCATAGGGTGGCAAAGGATAGCTTGTTGAAACAGAAGAATGTCATTGTCAGTGGCGTAAAGCTACTTCTGGATCAGGTCGGCTCTTTTTCCCCGTCTTTTTTTACCCTTGACACTCAAGCCATCTCTTTAACGGAACATTTGAATGCTATTCCACATCTTTACCAGTGAATTTGGCACCAGGGACATCATTTTCGGACAGAATTGGTAGGTTTAGCTCTGTAAACATCTCTTTCGTACACTATTTACATGCATCTAGCATGAGGGACATACTGTATGCATGTTTGACCCCCCCCCCACCCAGCAACAGTTGCTAACGTCATGAATATTAATGAGCACAGATGACATGTCAAGTGCAGTACGCTATTATAACATTTAACATCCAATGTTTTTAAGTAGTTTAAATGGAGGTTTTGCATTTAGGAAATGTGGGGGGGGGGATTAAGAGATGGAGGTTGGGGTTACTGCTGGTTATGTTAACTTTTATTTTGCAAATCATTGAAAAAAATAATATTGAATGAAAATTTGTGTTTTAGGAATAACCGTGCCAAAAGCAGTTTTATCTGCATTTCAGTGGTTGTCCGAGGGTTGACCCCCCCAAAAAGATTCTGGCTCCGTGGCGACCTTCATGTCAGGGAGTTCCTGCAAGAAATTCCTAGCCACTTTCACCCCTGCTACTACTTTGCTACAGTTTGTGTTGTGATGAGGAACAGATATACTGTGTATGAAATGAAATGACAGTGAAATAAGTACGCGTCTTCTGACTGACCTATGTCCTGGAGAGGACTGTGGAGATTCCAGTGTGGTCATAGACCGAAATTGCAGAGAGCCAGCATGGGGTGCAAACTCTGCAGAGGAGCACTGCCTGGATGTGTGAGATATACAATGTGGGCCTGTGTTTCCAGCCAGAGAGGAACTGACCAAGGCCTCTGAGGAATCAAAGATTAAAAAATGTACATAGTTTTCATTTTATGGCCTGTTTTGCACATTGAGAGGAAAAGTATCTAACAAATGTTATATTGTAGTTTATATACAAAATATATGTGTTACACTGTGTATAAAATATATATAATCACAATTTTGCACTGTTGGTCTCCTGTATATAACTTATTTTGACCATAATATGTAGAAAGGACAAAAAGGCCCTTTACCATACCTGCTGTTTTTGTTGCATTATCAAATATAAAACTATTCAGTCTTTTCTTCTGTTGAATGTTTATCCTAACAAGTTGAACATCACCCTTAAAAACGTTTCGTTGAGCAAGTTTGGTTCTCAATGGGACATCAATATTACAAATTTTGACAAAAATGTTTAGTTTTTTTTTGTGTGTCTTTTTGGGGACAAAATGTTGATTATAATTGGTTGAAGGAAACAACAGTTTGGACATTATAGTGTACTAAAAAAGGGACCCAATCTGGCAATTGTGATGTTTTTTTCTTTGAAATATAAAGGCAACATCAAAGGTATGCAGATTTTAGGAACAAAAGGCTTAGCTGTTAAAAGGTTAAACAACATAGAATTGAAAAAAAAAAAATGTCGTAAATGCACATGCCACTGCCATGATGCATACATTAATTGGTTTTCTCGTTCTTTAGCGGTGTGTTTGACCGCTTGTCGGGAAACTTGTGCAACCTCGCATGCCGCACAAAAGAAGCGCCCAAATCATGTCGACCGCGTCGGTACCAATGATTCTTTGGGAAGGGAAGGGGAGGCAAGGACGGAATAAAAGCAAGTTGTTTATAATGAGTAAAATTAACAAGCACAGTGAAGTACAAGCACTTTAAAATTCGAAGCAAAGTCGAGATATTTTCATCGACGAGGGCCGGAATGATTAACAGTACAAACAATTTTAATAATCATTGTCCTATTTGTACGACAAAGCATTAGGCCAAAATAAAGAGGACTGCGATATTATTGTACTGCTACGAGGAGGGGGGGAAAAAAAGTCATCCTGTTACATAGGGGTAATGTAGCTGAATAAGCAGCTACATACTTTCTGTAGCGCTTTGCCGCCGCCACTTAAGTCAACGAAAATGAAAGCAGCTCTTGAGGCTGTGTTTTAGAATCACTTTCCAAAATAAGGAAATCCATTATCTTTTAGCTCATCTACATAAGATCATATTTTCCATATTTTTGTATGTATATTATTGACGAATGATTTAGAATTTTTGTAATTTGGGGTCTAGTGTTTCAAATATTAGCTGTGAAAAGTGTAATTTGAACGAGGGAGAGTATTGTATAAATAATGCCACTCAACTTGAGGGTTCATTCAGGTGAGCCAGTACTTTTGGCAATAGTGTGGAAACACATTATGCAAGGATTGGACAAAGCACATGTAAAGCACCAATACTGCCAATCCTCAACAGGATTTGAGGAAACTCTGCAGACTGCAATTGAACTGTGTGCACAATCTAATCTAGGCAGCATGGATGACAGGCAAAACAGTCATTGGCTACTAATTTTCACACCAATACACACATGTCTTTTAGTCCGATCCTTGCGAGCAAATTTTTTACCACAAACTGAGCAGGAAAAAGGTTTTTCACCAGTGTGGGTTCTTGTGTGTCCTTTTAAGTGGTGAATTTGAGTGAATCCTTGACCACAAACTGAGCAGGAAAAAGGTTTTTCACCAGTGTGGGTTCTTGTGTGTGTGTTTAAGGCACCCTTCTCAGTGAATCTTTTCCCACAATCTGAGCAGGAATAAGGTTTTTCACCTGTGTGGGTTCTTGTGTGTACTTTTAAGTGGTGAGTTTGAGTGAATCCTTGACCACAAACTGAGCAAGAAAAAGGTTTTTCACCAGTGTGGGTTCTTGTGTGTGTGTTTAAGGCACCCTTCTCAGTGAATCTTTTTCCACAATCTGAGCAGGAAAAAGGTTTTTTACCAGTGTGGGTTCTTGTGTGTGCTTTTAAGTGGGGAATTTGAGTGAATCCTTGACCACAAATTGAGCAGGAAAAAGGTTTTTCACCAGTGTGGGTTCTTGTGTGGACTTTTAAGGTACCCTTATGGCTGAATCCTTGACCACAAACTGAGCAGGAAAAAGGTTTTTCACCAGTGTGGGTTCTTGTGTGGGATTTTAAGGCACTCGACTGACTAAATCCTTTACCACAAACTGAGCAGGAAAAAGGTTTTTCACCAGTGTGGGTTCTTGTGTGGGATTTTAAGGCACTCGACTGACTAAATCCTTTACCACAAACTGAGCAGGAAAAAGGTTTTTCACCAGTGTGGGTTCTTGTATGTATTTGTAAGGATTTCTTTTCAGTGAAACTGTGACCACAAACTGAGCAGGAAAAAGGTTTTTCACCAGTGTGGGTTCTTGTATGTATTTGTAATGATTTCTTTTCAGTGAAACTGTGACCACAAACTGAGCAGGAAAAAGGTTTTTCACCAGTGTGGGTTCTTGTATGTATTTGTAATGATTTCTTTTCAGTGAAACTGTGACCACAAACTGAGCAGGAAAAAGGTTTTTCACCAGTGTGGGTTCTTGTGTGGGATTTTAAGGCACTCGACTGACTAAATCCTTTACCACAAACTGAGCAGGAAAAAGGTTTTTCACCAGTGTGGGTTCTTGTGTGGGATTTTAAGGCACTCGACTGACTAAATCCTTGACCACAAACTGAGCAGGAAAAAGGTTTTTCACCAGTGTGGGTTCTTGTGTGTGCTTTTAAGGTACCCTTATGGCTGAATTCTTGACCACAAACATAGCAGGAAAAAGGTTTTTCACCAGTGTGGGTTCTTGTGTGTGCTTTTAAGTGGGGAATTCGAGTGAATCCTCGACCACAAACTGAGCAGGAGAAAGGTTTTTCACCAGTGTGTGTTCTTGTGTGTGTGTTTAAGGTGCACTTCTGAGTGAATCTTTTACCACAAACTGAGCAGGAAAAAGGTTTTTCACCAGTGTGAGTTCTAGTGTGACTTTTTAAGACGCTCTTGCGACTGAATTTTTTACCACAATCTGAGCAGGCAAAAGGTTTTTCACCAGTGTGTGTTTTTGTGTGTGTGTTTAAGGTGCTCTTCTGAGTGAATCTTTTACCACAAACTGAGCAGGAAAAAGGTTTTTCACCGGTGTGGCTCCTCATATGCATACAATAAGTATAGTTATTAGCAAAGGTTTTCCCACACTGAGAGCATTTGCAGAGTTGGCCGTCACTGTGAGATTTCTTATGACCATGATCATCCTTGTAAGGTGAGTGTGACATGGCACCATTTCTGTTTGATGGTGCGAGGAAAATCTGTGTTTGCAATCCTTCTGTTGAGCTGCTGCTGCCGCTTGGAGGCTCCGTACCTCTGCTGACCTCACTTGGACCATCCTCGCCATTCAAGGGCTCACCGGTCGACATGGTGATATCGTCCTCCTCTTGAACGTATGGCAGCTCTACCTCCTCCTTTTTGATTGGAAGTTGTACTTCTCTCTTTAGTTGTTGAGCGTCAGGACCAAGATATTTGCTGAAACCTGCAATACACACAAAAAGACAAATGATATACTAGTATTTTATGGACCATCTATCCAGCTACTAGGCCGTGAGGTTAGACCGTCTGAAAGAGTGAGAGTGTATATACACGCGCGTACCAAATGCATTCTGGGCTGTCATTCCAATGACAACGATGCACCGATTGGCTGTTAGTCATCGTGCATTGACACGCTCTCATCCTTCAGGCGCAAGCCGTGGCAATTTTATTTATTTGTTTTATTTATTTATTTTTTTGTGTTCATCGTTTAAAAATAAATTAAAAATGTAAGCAGTTACAATTTACTTGAGTAGTCTTTTCACCAAATACTTTTTTTATTTGTACATGAGTAAATTTTTTGGATTACTTTTACTTGAGTAATATTATTTTGAAGTAACATTACTCTTACTTGAGTCAATTTTTTGCCTACTCTACCCTCTCTGCTGAAAAGGCAGTTTCTCAAGAATGTCCCTAAATGAAGTATAAATAATAAATAAATCAGACTTCAAATTTCAAAGAAAAAATGATCATGATAATTATCAATTTCGACTCGATTTCGATTTATTTTATTACTTACTGATTTATTTATACTCTGTTTGGAAAAATAAATAGCAGTTACAATTGTAATTATGACTTGAGTATTGTACTTGAGTACTTTAGATGACTAGTTTTTAAGGGTGTAACGGTACATGTATTTGTATTGAACCGTTTCGGTTCGGGGTACTCGGTTCGGTAGGGGGGCATACCGAAAGAGTTTCTGACGCAATGTAAAGTGCTGTCAAATTTAGCGCGTTAACGGGCGGTAATTATTTTTTTTTAACTAATCACGTTAAAATATTTGACGCATTTAACGCAAGCGTGGAATGCCCGCTCATGCTTTCCATAATCCCACTGTTACGTACCACAGACGGCTGCAAAGGGCGTAATATAAAAAGAGACACGCACACAAATTGCAAGTGGACACAAATTTATTAACACAAATCGAACTCGCAATGAACAAAATATACAAAATGCAGAAGAAGCTGTCTTCAGTGTAAGCCCAGGCCAAAACAACAAACAAAATGAAACTACACTTCAACCCCACCAGCTAAGTAACCCTGATCGTAAAAAAGAAAAACTACAGCCACTAACCTGGCTTCTACACTAAACAAAACGGGTTGAACGAAAATGGCAGTTTACCTCTACTGCTGCAGTGCTCTTATTTACAGTGGTGAACAAAATTGATCCAATAACGAATGAACACAAAATACCTCATCGAAAGAGTGCGAGTGTAAAATAATAGCGATCAAATGCACAGGTGAATGAATAGCGAGCAAATTGCTGGCGAGGAGGTACGCGGCACGTATGCTGTCAAATGCGAAGTTGCGAAATCTGAGTGTTGACTGTAAAATGACGAGCGGTCAGATGACTTTTGTTAACGCTGCCTTTCTTTGGTTAACAAGACTCAGGCACAATGCAACACACACGCGAGTATGCAAGCTCAAACAACGGCCTAATAGTATTACCCAGAGCCATATTACCGTGTATCGGATTAGCCGCCGTAAAGCAAGTGTTGTTATTGCCGCAAATGTAAACAAAGCGCTGCATAATGGATACATGTCAGACAGCGGCTAGTTCGGGTGGCCCGTCAGCGGCGGTGACGTCGTCAGCCCGTCCGGCGTCAGAGTACGCCACGTTGGGAGAGGAGGCAGCCAGCTGGCGGACGCGACTATCAGATGACTGACAGTCTCAAAAAAGATAACAAACGGCCAGGGCCGTCGCACCACTCAGAAGTGCAGTGAGCAGCGTGGGTAACGGTTAAATGTTAACACGGAAGATGGTTGGCCCTCTGGGTGGGGAATTCAAATTAAAAAAGAATATAGATGGAACAACTCTTCACTTCAGTGTTGCAACTGTTCAATTTTGCACATCAGATATTTATTTTAAAGAAAAAGTCTTAGCCAAAGTTAATTTTGTTTTTCAAAATATCTACATTTCAGAATATTGTATTTTCTATTTTTAAGTAGAATTCTAGCTTTGTATAGGCTAATATTCCTATTGTTGAAAGCACAAAAGTGTGTAATAAACAACTAGCACTTTTATATTTTGCATTTTGTTTTCTTACTGTACCGAAAATGAACCGAACCGTGACCTCAAAACCGAGGTACGTACCGAATCGAGATTTTTGTGTACCGTTACACCCCTACTAGTTTTACTTGAGTCGTATTATTTTTTAATGCTACTTTAACTTGATTTAAAATTTTGTCTACTCTACCTTCCTCAGCTGAAAAGGAAGTGACTCAAGAATGTCACCAATGGAAGTATAAATAATAAATAAATCAATCCAGGGTTTCCCCTAGGATTTTTTTGAAGCTGTGGTGGCGAGTCGGACAGCATCACCATGTTGACCATGGCAAAATTGCGTCATATCATGACAAAAAAAAATTTCCCCATGAAGAACCATAACTAAGATCTATTTGAAATATTTCATTAGCCAGGCTAATGTCGTAGCTCTCAACTACAGTAGATGTACGTAAATTGCTTAGCTAATTACAGCTACGTTACCCTTCGTAATAATACCTTTTCTCGTAGCCATTTTACGACTTACAAATCGTAGTCCTTGTTTTTCTTTTATTTGGCCCTAATTTGGAATGAGCTCGACGACAAACTAAAAGTGTTGAAATCCATCTCCAACTCTAAAATGATGCTAATAAACATTCTGAACAGTGAATATAAAAATTCGGACATATCGAGGTTATAAATTCTCGTCTTCTAGGGAAGAATTTCTTTGTGTGTGTGCATTTAGTGTTTAATGTTGTCGTTTGTCAGTATTTTATTGTATGGGAATACTATAATATGCGATAATTCACCCTTTCTGCTCTCATACTTTTTAATATTAATTTTTTTAAATTATTTTAATTCTCATAATTTTTCTTATGATTGTCTTAATGTACACAGTAAGGGCCCAAATACACCAGATGCATGATCGTTCCGGTTCTGGTCCGGCTCAGTGTTGACTGCGTGCCACGCAGTACGTCAAAAACAGGCAAATCATACCGGCTGCGCACGGCTGCGGTCCGCCAACTCCGTTCCCTCGTGAGCGCTCGCTATAATGTGCCATTTAAAAAAACGAAAAATACCCGGTGTCTATACTCATCAGAGAAGCAGAGAGAGAGAGCACATTTTTTTCTTTGCATATTGATATTTTAGTTATGTCTCTTAATTCCAGATTGACTGCATCATGTTGAGATCAGGGCTCCGTGTGTGGCGGGTAGGGGCCTTATTATGCCCTTGGTTGAGTCGGTGGGTTTAAATCTTTGTGCACATTTAAAATTTATGGCACATAACATCTCAGAGCTGTTATAAACAGCTGTTAAATAATCTGTAATATTTATAAAATGGATAGCCAATTATATACTAAGCTTGAGAACGATAAACTGATATGACCGGATATCCGGTTTTCCAGGTGAGAGATACAGATGTATCGATAGTAAAGTTACCATTCGGCAATAATTAGCCATTAAATATTCAGTGAACCGATAGTAGAGATAGAATTCGGCTATCGTGAGCACAAGAATCGGCTTCTAATGTCTAGTTCAATGCATAGCTTAATATGATAATTTAGCTTTTACTTCACATGCTGCGCTTGTGTCTTTCAGTGAATGACACAAGTGCGCGTCATTCACCACACAGCGCACACTGAGATCGAGACCGCACGCATGATATAATATGGACAAGCACTACTCACAGTCGTGGTTGCCACAAGTTACTTCCCATGCATTTTGGCAGAACCGCTACTAGTCGCCGTCATTACCTGATCGTCACGCAACGCGAGAGCTAACGAAACCACTGTAACGTACGCAGTGTAGCGTTTTCTTCACAGCCCAAAACGAAAACGAAACTAGTAGTGGCAACGAAGCAACATGCGAAAACAATGGACAGTGTGATCACCGACGGCAGCGACCTGCTGTGATTGATTTTCAACGCACCCAGGAAAACAAAAGTCAGACTTTGAAGTGATGAAGGCAGCCAGATCTGTTCGCATGGGACAGAGCTTGTGTGAAGTGGTACAGAAATCGTGAGTTTTAACCCTGAAAAATAACCCACTACAATGCTGGAAAGGGCGGCATATTGTTTCCACGAAACGCAGTCTGCTTAAAAAGATATGGACAGTGATGAGCAATAAAAAATGAGGAAGCACGGGCACAAGTGAATGACTTTGCTGTGTATTAGGTTAAAGTAATGATTATTGACCTGTCGAAAATGCTATGTTTTTATTCCCCCAATTATACCAGTCGAAAAGCATAATTTATTATTTATGATAACACTAGCAGGTTTAATTTTTTTTTTCAAGAGCTGCTGCATATAATTAATATTTTTTGTTTGTAAGATGTTTACATTGAAAGTTTGTACTTAAATTACTTACCTCTTGTGTGAAAAACACCAGGAAATACAGTAATTGAGTTACTGCACTTTATTGTTGTCTGTGACTGGAGTTTTATTGTATTATCAATCCCATCCAAGAAAATGACGGTCATATAGTAAGCCTTATTTTTTTTCTCATAAAAAATAAAACATAACATTGGTATGAAATTTTGTTAATTTTGCTATTAAAAAATGTGGTCTTTTTTTATATTTTTAAAATACTGTACGAACACACACAACAAATGTTTACTATCGTATCGTTTTCACTCTGTATCGAACCGTATCGTTTTTAAACTATATCGAATCGTATCAAATCGCTCGGCCTTAAAAATGTATCGTTTTTTAATCGAATCGTAACCTGTGTATCTAGATACATATCGAATCGGCTTCATGCCAGAGATTCCCAACCCTATTATATACTCCATGAACTAAAAAACAGCGTACTTGGAATTGGTGTCTCAACACTGCAGATTCCTGTGCCCAGCGCAAACTGTTGGTTTTTCAATGAAAAGTCAAGTAAAATGTAGAAAAGAAAGAGAAACGTCTTGAATAGACCACCAGGTCGAAACTTGTAGGCCTTGGGGTTGGACCCTGAAAAAGTGCCTAGAAAATGAGTTTCGTTCCACTGTCTGGGTACTACTTGTTCAATGCATTTTTTTGATAGATAATACCCTTCTGAACTTTGGGTTAAAAGTTCACCCAACGTTTCCCTGCACCAATTTTGTCAAAAGCCAGGAATATATATATATATATAGGGAAATAACAAAAAATGAAAATCTGGTGCTGCCATTTCTGGTTGTAAAATGTCTTACATTAAATTTGGCAACACAAAATCTTTCTCAAATGTCATACATACAGTACATGTACCTAATATCAGAGACAAGTATTGGTGGTTTAATATACTCGTATGTGAATTTAGATCATTAAATGTAGCAAATCTGTGCAAAAAAAAAAAAAAAAAATCACTTCAACTAGAGGTGACACCAGCACATGAAGCACACGTTACATTTATCTAAAAGCTTATGTTTTATATATGAAAACAATTCACAACCTACTCTGTAATGAAAGGTACACAAGAAGCAGCACACATTGGCCAAAAATGGCTGAAAATACTACCATGCACCTCAAAACTGGAACAAGGCAAAATGCACTGGATTAAAATAGATGCATTAAGAGCCCAGATATTTGTAACAAAGAGTATTTATTAAAGTGTCAGATTATGTCACAGCATGTCATTTCCACCCCCCATCCCTGCCTCACAAGGCAAGGCAAATTTATCTATATAGCACAATTCAACACAAGGCAATTCAAAGTGCTTTACATCACAATGAAGATCATAAAAATCACATTTAAATCAATACAACGTAAAAACCAAGACAATCAAAATCGGAAATAAAATTATACATAAAGATCGCATTTAATCACAAAAAGAATCAAAATAAATAAATAAAAATAAAACAAAAACTACTACTACTACTAATAATTGAAATCAGCAATGGAGATAAGCACAAGAGGAATAGAAAGCAAGTAGATTGAAATATATAGACAGTTATGGATATGCAGTGCTAAACAAAAGCGTTTTTAGCCCTGATTTAAAAGAGCTAACAGTTTGAGCATACTTCAGACGTTCGGGTAACTTGTTCCAGAGGTGAGGAGCATAATAACTAAATGCTGCCTCACCCTGCTTGGTTCTTGTTCTTGGAACATGCAGAAGACAGGTTCCAGGCGACCTTAGGGGTCTAGATGTCTCATAGGAATCTAACAAGTCAAGCATGTATTTTGGTCCAAGGCCATTAACTCTTTCACTCCCAGCCATTTTCACCAGAGCAAGGCCCTTCGCTCCCGGCCGTTTTTTCTGGATTTTGACTGATTTTGCAAGGCCCACAGAAAATTCTGTTCTATTGCTATATAAACTTTGAACCCACCAAAAGAAAGATTGGACTCTCTTCTTTCAGCAGAAAAAAAAAGTTCGTATCTTTTTCCATTCTTTAGAAATCAGCATTAGAAAATAGCTTAGTTTGAGCAATTTTCCAATTTCTGATGAAAAAACGGAGAAAATGAGCTTTTTGTAAATGCATACATTTCAAACATAACTTTGACTTTAACAAAGCTATTTTTTGCATTAGTTACATCCCAAACATCTGAATAATGTTTTCCTTTTACAAAATACTATGAACAACCAGACAAATAGAGCTTTAGATAGAATAGTAACAATTTATTCACACACAACGACTGAGAGATGACGGTTTGTCGCCGAGATGACGCAGTTGTCGCCACGTCAGCTGTGTAAACTTTTCCCTCATCGTAATCTGTCTCACAAAGATGGATTATTTTTGCATTTCTGCAGGGTCTGCTAGGCGAGCCGCTCCACGGGGGGTTTCACTCGTTTTGCACGATCGTCCAGCGCCTGGTGCCCCAGGCGTCCTCTCGTTGTTTTGTCCGGTCGGAGCGCCGCCTGGGCTCAATCCGCAAGCGCTTTGACAATGCTGGCCGGCCGTTCACTGCTGTTGAATCGGCTTGTCTAGTCTTCCAAAATGCGCTACTGCCCTCCAGTGGCCAGTTTTATTGCTTTAAAATTGGTTTGGAGCGTTTTTCTTTGTTTCTCAGATACAGCGGAAGCTATATATGCTTCTTATATAAAAAAAACGCAAAAGACGTATTAATACGGTTGTGGGACAGTTGAGCATTTAAAAATAAAACGTATTTATACGGTTCCGGGAGCAAATGAGTTAAGTGTTTTGTAGACGAGCAGTAGTATTTAATAGTCTATCCTTTGACTCACTGGAAGCCAGTGTAGCGATTTCAAAACCGGTGTAATGTGGTCCAGCTTCCTTGTATTTTTGAGGACTCTGGCTGCAGCATTCTGTACTAACTGCAGCTTCCTGACTGATTTTTTATCAAGACCCATAAATATACCGTTGCAATAGTCCAATCTGCTGAAAATGAATGCATTCATAAGTTTTTCCATGTCTTGTTGAGTCAGAAGCCCCTTAATTCTGATTATATTTTCTAGGCGGTAATAAACGGATTTAGTGACGGACTTTAGATGGCTATCCAATTTTAGGTCTGAGTCAATAATTACGCCAAGGTTTCTGACTTGATTTGTAGCTGTAAGTGACATTGTGCTAAGTTGCCTGCTTATCTTTGACCTTTCCTTTTTTGGCCCAAAAATGATCACCTCTGTCTTCTCCACATTTAACTGGAGAAAATTCTGGCACATCCATTCATTGATTTGATGAATGCATTTACTCAGGGAGACTAAGGGTTTACAATCATGTGGGGACACAGAAATGTACAGTTGTGTCTCTTCTGCATAGGCGTGATAGGAGATGTCATACTGTTCCATTATCTGATCTAACGGAAGCATATAGATGTTAAATAAGAGTGGTCCAAGAATTGACCCTTGAGGGACTCCACACGTGAATTTGGTTCGTTCTGACTGATGGTTTCCGATTGACACAAGAAATCCCCATCATGTAGATAGGATGTGAACCACTGAAGAGTAGTGTCAGTAAACCCTACCCACTGTTCCAATCTGCTGAGTAGTATGTTGTGATCAACCGTGTCGAATGCGGCGCTGAGATCCAATAGTAACAGAACAGATGATTTGCCGGCATCGGTATTCCGACGAATATCATTTAGGACTTTGATAAGCACGGTCTCGGTGCTGTGTTATGGCCGAAATCCAGACTGAAATGAGTTAAAAAGATTGTTTTGCATCATAAAAGTCTGGATCTGTTCGAACACAACCCTTTCGATAATTTTCCCCAGGAATGTCAGATTTGATATTGGCCTGTAATTGCTAATGGTTGAGGCATCCAGATTAGGTTTTATTACTGCAGTTTTTAAAGTCTGTGGAAACTCTCCTGTTTGGAGAGAAGTATTTATAATCTGAAGTATGTCTGGGGCTAAGCAATGAAAAACAGTTTTGAAAAAGTTTGAAGGAAGGATGTCAAGGCCGCATGTTTAGGGCTTTAATTTTGACACAATTTCTGTTAAAGTGGCATAGTCCAAGAGGCTAAACTGTCTAAAATTGACGTGGGGGACATTTTGGGAGGCATTTAATGTAACAATTGTCAATCTGGAGTTGCACACAGTCTGTCTAATCTTTAGTACTTTGTGTGTAAAGAATGCTGCGAAATCATTACAGGACACCTCAGATGCCAATTCCTGAGGTATTGATGCTTGTGGGTTTGTCAGTTTGTCAACAACAGAAAATAGTGTGCGAGTATTGTTGGTGTTTCTACTAATGATCTCCGAAAAATATGACTGTCTAGCATTTTTCAGTTCCTGGTTGTATTTGCGAAGACTCTCTTTGTAAGATATAAAAAAACTAGGAGTTTGTTTTTTGCCATCTGCGTTCTGCTCGTCTACAATCTTGCTTTTGCTTTAAAGCTAGTATGGCATTTCTCCAGGGTGACCTTCTTTCTTGACAAAGTTTTTGTCTTAATCGGGGCAATAGTGTCAATTACAGTCATCACAGTGGAACTGAAACTATTTACAAGTTCTTCCACTGGAGCTGTTGTAGGGGTTAACACACACCAAAAAAAAAAAAAATAAAAAAAAAAAAAAAAAAAAAAAACAACAACAACAAAAAAAACAACAACAAAGACAAAAAAAATTATATGTATATATATATCAAATGTGCATTCACAGTAAAACCATGGCACTTCATTGGAACATCCATCTTTTTTGCCATCTTGATAATGAATCGAAACATAGGACAAATTTTACATGGTGGGTGACTACTGATCAATATCATTATCATCACTGTCATTATCCTATGTGCCTCTTTCTGTTTCCTTTGAAATATTTTCACAGTTCTGTCAGTGGCATAAAGCTGTACAAGACATTTTTGCAGACAAGCATGAACATCTTTCAGTATCACACTTGCTTATCTTGCAACCACAGTGGACTACCTGTAGCACACCATCTTGGGCAGGATTTCTAGTCATCCATTTTACTGTTAATTCACCATCCTCAATGTCCCATCCATTGCCAATTGGTGAAGGGGCACACATCATACCAGTCAGAGAATGTCGCATTACTGCTGTTTGGTAGTTTGCCCTTTTCCTGTGTTGGAAGAGAGCATCACTTGTTGGGAGGAATGGACAGTTCTGCCAAATCTGACGATGTCATACAGAATGCCTTGTATCTTGCATCGCTGACATTTTTGGCAGACGACTGGCCATAGATGGCACACATATTTGCTCAATGCCTCAAATGTAGACTGGTCAAGGTTAAAACTACTACCCAGATCTGTAAACGCAGTCAGGTATTCTTCTTGCTGATTAGCAAGAGAAAATGTCTTTGTTTTGCCCTTGCCATGAAAGGCACTGGTCGAGTCATAACCTGTGAATGTATGGATGCCAATGAGGGCAGAACAAACACTGGGGCCAAGAGCTGGTTTTCCAACCAGATGTTGTGCTAGCCCTTTGTTCAGTGTCACTTTCTTGGCTTACCTCAGTAGATTCGGTAGCTGATGTACCCGATGAGTGAGGTATCCTGTCTAAAAGTTTATCTGTTGTTGATAATGTCTCAATAAAAAACAAAAAACATTTCAAACATTTTGCGCTGGAAAGGGGTGTGAAAAACCAACTGGGGGAAATCACACTTCAATCTTCTTTTCAGCAAAACCTACCTGAAACAAAGTTAAAGGGAAAGATGAGCACAAGACACACATATTCACATCACACACACCCACATTCACTCTTGCATGCTCATTATGAGCACTTCTTTGTCAACGATAATCCTTTGACAAATCACTTGTTCACAAAAGAGTTTGTAGCTCTCAGCAAAGGGTTGTCTGAAACACACACACACACACACACACACTTAGGATGTCCAAAAAGTAATGCTTTAGATCCTTTGGCTAAAGGCAAGCAGAATACAAGTGACATGTTGTTCACCAATGCTTTACCTTTGAAATGTGTAATTTTAGCAAAGTGTCAATGGAATAGTGCAATGTAATAACTCACATTTCTTCGTCCTGTCGTTTCTGTTGCTGTTGACTTGGTTAGGAACCTGGTGTAATCTCGCTAACAGGATTTATGGTATCGCAACTCCATTGCAACACAGTCTTTGTCTTTGATATGGAGAAGGATTAAAGAGTTTTCATCAGCAACCGGCCTTTACAAAAAAAGAATTATAATAAGTATTATTGTCACATCACTGCTTTTCACAGTATATGTACATCACAGATTTAAAAGTAAGGGGTTTGTTGAGGTTGGGGTGTGGGGAGGTTTAGCTGTGATCTATGACTGTGAAGGGCACAGCTAACCCGAGTTTGGTAACCACTGCTGGATTCACTCGATAAATCATTCAGCAGCTCGCGTTTTTACTAAACTATAGCCTTAAAAATTAACTTAACAACAAATTATTTTCAGTCCATTAATAAATATCGGTCATATTGTTAATAAAAATGGGCGCGTTTGTGATGCACATACCTGCCGACAATGTCTTTGCTTTGGCGAGATGATCCCTCTGCCGTTTGCCTTCCGATCCCAAACGAGCATACTTTGAAACTTTTTTGTTTTTTTTTCTGGGAGTTTCAGACGCTTCTACAACTTCGCTAGTACTTGCAGGGGGGTCAGAATGGCTCACCTTCAACAATTTCTGTTTATCAGTAAAACGCCGGTAGCATGTAGTGTGGAATCCAGAGTCGCCAGGAATATTTTCAAAATCCATATCCACGCAATGTTGGTATATTTCTGCAAGATACTTGTTCGCGGCATGAAGACAAAGCCAGGTCAAAGCCAGGTTAAAGCAGGTTTAAGCAGGTTCTGTACGTGTTCCACCGTTGATAAGTGAAGTCCAATACGTTCTCATTCTTCACGGAAAAGAGATGCATATAGCATCGTTTATTTCCCACTTTCTGCGCTCTCTTTTTAACTTTTTTCTCCAGTCGCTCTTCTTCGCTCTCTGACATGGTAGTCGCCATTTTTTATATCTGGTTGTTATGGTGAGGGGAAAGCGGCTACCTGATTGGCTCATGTGACCAAAATCACACCACTCCCGACCTAATGGTACTACGCGCACACCAGAGATCAATGCGCCTCAAAGCAAAATACTCCCAAAAATGGGCACGTTTTCAGAGGGTGAACTCCACGGATTCTTACTTAGAACTAATAAATCTATTTTATGAAGAAAATAATATTTAGTGCCTCTGGTAGTGGAGCGAAACTGAACGAAAGGGTAGGTGACCTGACGGCCTATTGTGGGTGTCTCCTTATTCTCTTTCGTACTTTTCCCCCTCGACTCTGTATACAAACCATAAGCTGATTTTAAGGGGGTGCCAAGGGGCCAGCCCCCCCCCCCGGTGGCCATAAAGTGTCATTGCATGTATTTGACTTTCCTATATATTTAAAATAGTAAAGCAATAAATCTGCAACAAAGATGAATGAAATTAACAAAAAAAAAAAAAATTTTATAATGGGTCAAAATTATTTTTCGAACAGATCATGTGACTAGCACCTTAGACGGTCATTTGCTTTGCATATAATTTTCATTTTAAAAATATTAGGGGAGGGCAATTTTATTTTCAAATGATTTTTTTGGGGGATTGAAAATATTTAAAATAATAAATATGTTTTGAGGGATTAAATGATTGAGACACAAATGTCCTACCCTTAAAGTGCATGTGACACGAAAAAGCATGTTTATTTCATAATACACGCGGTATTTTATGCTTCTGAATGATATGGACCGCTTGGATGTGTGTGGAAGCGATCGCTATATTTATTTAGTTTTTTGAATCCCGCGCCATGAAAATGAGTGACTTCCGGCTTCGGTCTTGCATTGAGGAGGAGGGCGCTGTGACGTGTACGGTAGAAGGCGTCCTATTCACTATACAGCGTACTGTTGTGTATGAGGACTAAGGATTCAGCTGATTTTGCGGATTAATACGTTTATTTTTCGCATCACGCCAGCCCAACGGCTGCAGA